>NC_138768.1:592339765-593634765 GCF_965119305.1 Pelophylax lessonae
TCACTTGTATACTACTATTCAGATATATTCTATTTACTGTTTTTTTTTTTTTTTGCACAGTCCTCTTGATTGATGAGTATTAATTTATGAATTTATTATAGTGCTACATATAATTTAATTATTTTTTGAGTGTGTTGTTTACACTAGCTTATTTTGGAATAGCGCCGATTTACTGACAGATTCTGTACATCATAAGGAACATAACTCTGCCATGCCATGACAAAAGGGAGAAGAGAAGGGAATACGCTGAGCACTAATGAAACTGAAGTTATGCCACAGGTTTAGTTTCTTTTATTGGCAAATGCAAAGAAGAATCCAGTCCAGATAAGGCATGAGGAGTGATTTTCCTGTCGAGAACCAGTTAAAGTGTTTGTTACCCCAACATTTCATATTCCTGATACGTGCCTGTTTTACCATGTATTTGTATGAAAAAGTATACGGTTCTCTTTATATTGCTTCCTTTGAAATCCTTGTTTTTCATGCCAGTCCCCTTGCTTTCCTATTAAAAACTGACCACACTAAGCAGGAAAACACACCATGGTCAGTTCTCTAGCTATGCTCCCCTCCAATGATCAGACTTGTCCTTTACATAAATGCACTGCCTTTTGTTTCAATTTTAAACTGAATTGGCTGTTTTACAAAGTGATTGTTTACAATCACTTTAAGCTTAAAGCACCACTGTTTAGCACACCACAAAGGGGAAAGAAAGGGAGAGAGAAGGGGAACAGCAGTAACTACTGCAAATGAATTGCCCCTACTAACCATACTTGGTGATATTCAGAACTTGAACTACCTTAAGCTCAAGTAGGCATCAGCAAACTTCAAAAAAGTTGCTTCCTTTGTGTGAAATCCCTGGTGTTCATGCCAGTCCTTCTGCTTTCCTTTTAAAAACTGACCATGCTAAACAGGAGAGCACGCCGTGGTCAGTTCTCTAGCTGTGCTGGAAATGAAGCCTGCTATCCTCCAATGATCAAACTTGTCCTAAAACACGCCCCTCCTGCACAGCCTTTCACTGGGAAGCTCAGTGTCTTGCTGCTTCTCCTCCCACCGGCTCTAATGCAGCTGAGAAAAGAGGGAATGTGATCACTTATAAAGAAGGGAAAAAAAGGTATTTATAATGTTTTTTTTTTAATATATCCAAAATTGTTTTGCCTTTCGTTTCTATTTAAAACTAAATGGGTTGTTTTACAAGGTGACCGTTTACAACCACGTTAAGGACTCAGTGGTGGCTGCACCCACAAGTTTCCTTAACAACCACTGATAGTTGGAAGCTCTCATGTGTAATAAGGGAAGTAATACTGTTATTACCCATGACATCCGGCTCCCACCAAACGAGTAAATGTTTGGGCATCTGGGGTTAAGACCAAACCTTGAGCTGATCTCTACTAAAAAGCATACTTTACTTGTTTACTGCCTGGGAGCAAAAGAACAGTGTATTTATACAGTACATAGCTATACCAGCAGCAGAAAAAACGTGTGATAAGGCTCTTACTACCTAAAGTAAACATGGTTACAAAATGATCTACATTTTGGACATGTGGACAGCATACCGACAAATCCATAATACAATTTAGAGCAGCTTTAAGAGAGTTGGTTGCTATCTGTGAGTTTTATGTTCCAACGGATGAAATTATAAGAGACCAATTAGCAGAAAAAAAACCTCCGCCTACATTAGAGAAAAACTGCTCTTGGAACATGCTTTAACTCCAACAAAGACTATGTTAATATAAAGTAATATTAAAGTCCCATTTCTTTTTTTTAAATTTACAAACATTTTATACTTATTGTACCTGCTCTGTGCAACGGTTTTGCACAGAGCATCCCAGGCCCTCCTCTTATAGGGTCCCATGCCAGCACTCCTGGCTCCTCCCTCCAGCTGGATGCCCTCATAGCAAGCAGCTTGCTCTGGGGGCGCCCAAGCAGATGCGCTCCCAACTCCCCCTCTGTCCCCTGATTGGTTCACTAACCAATGGCTCCAGCAGCTGCAAAAGCCAATTTAGGAGTGCGAGCCCCAGAGAGGCAAGGATCTTGTGGACATTGCTGGATTGAGAGGGGGGTCAGGTAAGTATTGGGAGGGCCTGGGGGGGGGGGGCTGCACACAGAAGGTTTTATGCATAAAATGCATTAAGGTAGAAAAAAAAAAGTGTGCCTTTTCAACTGCTTTACAACCAAAGTGAGACACTGTGGCTCACACAAAAACTCTCAGTTGGGGGACTATGGGCACCATCCAGGCATTGAATTTAGCATCTGCCTCTCATAAGGCACATATTCAGACCCAATGCAAAGGTACAACAGGACATTAATCAAAACTGCATGCAGAGCTGCAATTACACAAAACAAGTATTGTTTCAGGTGTGGTTCGACACAGTACACATCAAACTATCTTGTGTACTGTGCAAAAGATGCATGGCGCCATAAATGCATAAAAACTTTGAGAAAATCTGATGTGCTTTTTCTGCTAGACCAGACATCACTAAATGGCAGACCGCAGTCTGGATCCGGACCGATTCACTGCCCTACTCGGACCCAAGGGTCAAAAGGACAACTGGGAGGGGGTGATGTAAAGGGGCAAAGCAAGGGGGTTGCAATCTTAAGTGCAGATATATACTATATGATGTGTCCGTTCCAGATAAACTTTTGTACACTGTGATTAATACCACTGCTCTTGGTAACAAGGGTTACTCCGTTATCCCAATGTTTGATACAGGATCTGCTAATTGTACACTGCCTCAGAAATCTACAATAATTACTTTTTAAATAAACTGCTTACTGAACCACCTTTGAAACTGTTTAGTTATTTTAAAGGATTATTTTAAATTTTGTAACATGTTACACCCATATTCAGGATGTGACATATAACTTGTTACTCTTGAACTGGCCCCCACACCCCCCTGATCCCCCATTGTGACGGTGAGCAGTGGATCTTTTCTCCCCTCTCGCTCTCACAATTAAAAACAAAAAAACTCTTACCCAGCCATGTTATTCATTCACAGAGTTCTGTGAATGTGACAACTACAAGTACCGACAGCCTTTGCGGCTCTCAGCTTTTAGTTGTCAATGAACCACCAGGGTGCTGTTGAGTGCTCTGTTAGTTCACTGATTGTTCCTGTCAGTGTGAAACTGTCTGCCCTAATGATGTACGGGTAGAGCAGCTTACACTGATAGTCTGTAGGAGTGCTGCATGGCACGGGTCCAATGCTTTCCAGGTTCCTAAAAAAATGTTGTAAATGCATATTTTTTCACCTGCAAAAAAGGTGATTTTTTTTTTTTAAAGCGAACTTATTCTTTAAGCCTAATAAACATGTACTTTGTATTCTTACAAGACAGAACACATTGATCAGTGATTGCATCCATTGGCTGCTAAAGCTTATCAGATTCTGGTTTTCCAGCATGTTCCTTCGACAAAATGGTCATCAGACTGGCTTCTGCTGGAAAGACAGCTGTACACACTGACCAAATGTCTTACGGCTCCTGTTGAACTGGTTAATATTCAGCCCATGTGTATCCAGCCTTAGAGACCATATTTGGCGGCCTGCCAGTGATTGTAATATTTGAATTAACTAGTGTCTGACTATGAGCCACAATTTTGTTCATCCCAGTTGTAATCCTTCCTGGAAAAGAGAAATATTGTGCATAGGAAATCCTCAGTTTACTGCACCCAGGCAAATGTAGAGATTGGGAGAAGCTCATCACATTACAAAAATCACAGAGAAATCTACAGTGCTTAATAGTTTGTAGTGTAACTAGACATGAATCTACACAAGCATCATCAGCTGAAATACTACATGCCAGAAAATATGCACTTAACTGCATGTTGCAGATCTACAACTCCCACAAAACCCACAAAGCCCAGTGCCCCTGAAATCATCAGTTGCTAAGACTTAAAAATCAACAAGATGAAAGCAAGTTGTATTAGTGACTTAAAACTACAGTATGTGTGATTTATGTCTTGTTACAGTCTGCTATACAATAATATAATGTTGCTTTTAATGTAACAAATTTGCTTTTAACAAAACAAATAGGATGGCTTTCTTCTGAAAATGCCAGTTGTCTGATCGGTATGCCAATCCTCTCTTTTCAGTATACATCTTGTGTTAAGCATGCAGTAAATGGAGTCAGAATTCCAATTTATATATTTGTTTCAGATATGTAGTTGGAAAAGTCTGCATTAAAGCCAGACAACTATCATTTTCTGAAGATCAGCAATAGTAGTCTGGGTCTGCCATAACACCTTTTTTTTTTTAACAATAAAAAGAAAAGAGAAGGCGCCTGGCCCTTTAAATAAAAGATTGTTGAACCTGCTGCCCTTTTAATTGTAATAAAACAATAAATAGGTATATATCATAGGTAAAAAGGCGCTGGTAATCTTAATATATCACGTGTTATAAAAATTAATAGGTGATTTAAAGTGTAATATATGTGATTAAAAATTGCTACAAATATATATATGATCTACTATTGGTGCAATTAGCAAAGAAAAGTGCATACCAGTGCAATTTCAATTCAGAAG
Organism: Pelophylax lessonae; assembly: GCF_965119305.1. Lineage (NCBI taxonomy): Eukaryota > Metazoa > Chordata > Amphibia > Anura > Ranidae > Pelophylax > Pelophylax lessonae. Next base: position 592,344,276 of record NC_138768.1, read on the forward strand.
TGTTTGTGCTTCTCAAAGTAAATTAATCCACAAAGGTGTGGATCAGTGAACCAATAAATAGATATATAAAGAATTCCATACAAAAATCACATAAGAATATATAAAAAAATATAAATATATAAATGTGCTCCAAGTAGTGTTTAAAAGTCCAGGCAATAGCATGCAATCAAAATTGTGCTTGGTGGATTCTTATTAATCCCTTCACAGTGCTCCAGGTGCTGGGATGTGACAACCGTCAATTAAGAAGTGCTTGTGCTTCTCAAAGTAAATTAATCCACAAAGGTGTGGATCAGTGAACCAATAAATAAACATATAAAGAATTCCATACAAAAATCACATAAGGATATATAAAAAAATCACATAAGAATATATAAAAAAGTATAAATATAAAAATGTGCTCCAAGTAGTGTTTAAAAGTCCAAGCAATAGCATGCAATCAAAATTGTGCTTGGTGAATTCTTATTAATCCATTCACAGTGCTCCAGGTGCTGGGATGTGACAACCGTGGCCTCTTACCAGCTAGCAGCAGGTCACAAGGACCCCCAACGCCTGTGATCCCTTTATTGGGTGGATCAGACCTCTCCTCGATTGCTTGGATCTCTGGCTCCTATATTACTCGAGTTGGACCATGTAGTCCCCCCATACACATAAAGATATAGAAGAACAAATAGCCTCCAATAGTGAAATACTGTTTTATTCTCCAAAAAACATACACTATAAGGTGACAATTAGCCTCTTACTATTTGTTGTGCCCTCCTGGCACTGGGCAATTCGGCAGTACAAAATCGTTTTTTTGGGTCTTAGGAAGATATTCTCCGGGGATCTGCAGCACCCTGTATCTCCTTTCCCCCTTTCTTTGTATTTCGGCGGTGGATGTGTATCCCAGCCTCTGTTCCGAATGCCTCTGTGTGTTACTTCCGGGTTAGCATTGACCACAATGCATTTCGCTTAACGAGCGTCCTCAGGCAGTCTGCCTGAGGACGCTCGTTAAGCGAAATGCATTGTGGTCAATGCTAACCCGGAAGTAACACACAGAGGCATTCGGAACAGAGGCTGGGATACACATCCACCGCCGAAATACAAAGAAAGGGGGAAAGGAGATACAGGGTGCTGCAGATCCCCGGAGAATATCTTCCTAAGACCCAAAAAAACGATTTTGTACTGCCGAATTGCCCAGTGCCAGGAGGGCACAACAAATAGTAAGAGGCTAATTGTCACCTTATAGTGTATGTTTTTTGGAGAATAAAACAGTATTTCACTATTGGAGGCTATTTGTTCTTCTATATCTTTATGTGTATGGGGGGACTACATGGTCCAACTCGAGTAATATAGGAGCCAGAGATCCAAGCAATCGAGGAGAGGTCTGATCCACCCAATAAAGGGATCACAGGCGTTGGGGGTCCTTGTGACCTGCTGCTAGCTGGTAAGAGGCCACGGTTGTCACATCCCAGCACCTGGAGCACTGTGAATGGATTAATAAGAATTCACCAAGCACAATTTTGATTGCATGCTATTGCTTGGACTTTTAAACACTACTTGGAGCACATTTTTATATTTATACTTTTTTATATATTCTTATGTGATTTTTTTATATATCCTTATGTGATTTTTGTATGGAATTCTTTATATGTTTATTTATTGGTTCACTGATCCACACCTTTGTGGATTAATTTACTTTGAGAAGCACAAGCACTTCTTAATTGACGGTTGTCACATCCCAGCACCTGGAGCACTGTGAAGGGATTAATAAGAATCCACCAAGCACAATTTTGATTGCATGCTATTGCCTGGACTTTTAAACACTACTTGGAGCACATTTATATATTTATATTTTTTTATATATTCTTATGTGATTTTTGTATGGAATTCTTTATATATCTATTTATTGGTTCACTGATCCACACCTTTGTGGATTAATTTACTTTGAGAAGCACAAACACTTCTGAATTGAAATTGCACTGGTATGCACTTTTCTTTGCTAATTGCACCAATAGTAGATCATATATATATTTGTAGCAATTTTTAATCACATATATTACACTTTAAATCACCTATTAATTTTTATAACACGTGATATATTAAGATTACCAGCGCCTTTTTACCTATGATATATACCTTTTTTTTTTTACTCCTAGTTGATAATTTAGTTGATAAGGTTTTATCAAGACTTGACAGAATTAAACTTGTGGGGCAACACTCTTAAAGTGGAACTTCACTGTCTCAATCAACATGAACTATTTTAAGTCCTTATGCTGCTAGCATATTAGTAAATAGATAGGAATGTAGATCATATTTACTTGTTTTAAGCTTTTTTTTATTTTACTTTTCCTTAGTTACTTCCTGGTTTCTTTGCCTAGGCAAATGATGTCATACATCCGACCAGTCTTCAGGAGGGTTTTAAGCTCAGCCTATCCCTAAGCTAAGGGCAAATGGATTCCAGGAAGTAAATGATACATGAATCATAAGCCCTTACTGAAGGTGGTCACTGCCACTCCAGCCCCGGAAGGTTTTACCTCCTTAACGACCAGGCCATTTTTTGCAATTCGGCACTGCGTCGCTTTAACTGACAGTTGCGCAGTTGTGTGATGCCATACCAAAAAACAATTGATGTAATTTTTTCCTACAAATAGAGCTTTCTTTTGGTGGTATTTGATTACCTCTGCGGTTTTTCGTTTTTGCACTATAAACAAAAAAAGAGGGCCAATTTTGAAAAAACACCAATAAAAATTAAATTTTTTTTTATCAGTTTAGGCCAATTTGTATTCTGCTACATATTTTTGGTAAAAAAAATCCCAAAAAGCATATAATAATTAGTTTACGCAAAAGTTATAGTCTTTTACAAACTATGGTATGGGTTTATGGACTTTTTTTATTAAGTAATGGCGGCGATCAGCGATTTTTATTGGGACTGCGACATTGCGGCGGACAAATCTGACACTAAGTGACACTTTTTGGGGACCAGTGACGTTAATACAGTGATCAGTGCTAAATAATATGCACTGTTACTGTATAAATGGCACTGGCAGGGAAGGGGTTAACACTGGGGGTAATCAAAGGGGTTAAATGTGTTTTCTATATGTGCTTTCTAACTGTGGGGGGGGGGGGAGGATTGAAAAAAGGCAGAGAGAGATCGGTGATTCAGCTTAGCTGAATCATACAATCTTTCACTGCCTCTCTGACAGGAGAGTCGTCTTGCATTGTTTACATTCCAGACAGCTCTCCTGTCAGTATTGCTGAAGATCGCGGGAGGCCAGCGGCACTCGAGCCCGCTCCTCCCGCGGTCTGGCTCCCGCTATGTCTAATCACAGCGGGAGCGCGGTTCCGGCGGTGAGCGCGCCGCTAAAGCCGCGTGCACATAATCACGTAAATCTATGTGATTATGCACAGCCGAGCCGCCCTGCAGCAGTAAATATGCGTGAGGCAGTTGGCAAGTGGTTAAAAATGTTACCAGATATGCACTACATAATAGTTTTTCGTTATCTGTGCAGAGAAAACGAAGTAATGTATACAAAAAATAAGTAAAATACTTCTGCATTCATCTTTAAAAGAGGCACCTAATAACACATTTGTAAACATAGCAATCGCCCACAAGGTTTATTATATGAGAAAATCTCTATTTATTTATTAGAATAAACCTTAAAGTTCCTGACAAACTGGAAAACGACTATTTTCTGAGCTTGCTTGGTTCTCATAGGTCTCCTGATGTCTGTTTTCAGCCTGTTATTGGTTCCTATGCAAGTTTACTGCTCAGAACTACAGTATAAAACTATTTTAGAGTGACTATATAACACAAGTACTAAATATTAATATTTACAATGCTTTGTTATGGATGGTTGTTAGATTGTGTTTCTTCCGCTCCCATATTTTTAAGAAAAATGTGATACTCTTAGGCTTATCTTTTCCCATTTATCTTACTTTGGCCTAGGGATCTATCAATATTAACCGATCTATAATGGCAATCTTCATGTTTATCACATCAGTTGTAATCACATGCTGACTATATATATATATATATATATATATATATATATATATATATATATATATATATATATATATATACATATATACTATATTGTCAAAAGTATTTGGACGCCTGCCTTTACACACACACACATAAACTTTAATATCATCCAATCTTAGTCTATAGGGTTCAATATTGAGTTGGCCCACTCTTGGCAGCTAAAACAGCTTACACTTTTCTGAGAAGGCTTTCCACAAGGTTTAGGAGTGTGTCTATGGGAATGTTTGACCATTCTTCCAGAAGCGCAAATTCATCCCAAAGATGTTCTATTGGGTTGAGGTCAGGACTCTGTGCAGGCCAGTCAAGTTCCTCCACCCCAAACTTGCTCATCCATGTCTTTATAGACCTTGCTTTGTGCACTGGTGCACAGACATGTTGCAATAGGAAGGGGCCACCTCCAAACTGTTCCCACAAAGCTGGGAGCATGACATTGTCTGAAATGTCTTGGTATGCTGATGTCTTAAGTGTTCCCCTCCCTGGAATTAAAGGGCCAAGCCCAACCCCTCAAAAATAATCCCAGCCCATAATCCCCCCTCCACCAAATAATTTGGACCAGTGAAAAAGCAATTTCCTATCCCCAAACTGTTCCCACAAAGTTGGGGGAGCATGGTATTGTCCAAAATGTTTCGGTATGCTGATGCCTTAAGAGTTCTCTTCACTGGAACTTAGGGGCTAAGTCCAACCCCTAAAAAACAACCCCACACCATAATTCCCCCTCCACCAAATGATTTTGATGATTTTCAGTAAGACTTAAAGCATCTCTGCTCCTCCTTTGGGTTCCCTCACTGGTATTCCAGGCTCCTCCTCTTCGGCAAGTGCCCATATGGAATGCTGCTATTGACACAGTGTGTTACTCTGTGCTGCCCCCTTCTCTGCTCGCCACAGTATTGATTGACAGCAGCGGGAGCCAATGACTCCCTCTGCTATCAATCTGCACAGGGAGGAAGGAGACAGCGGCGAGAGAAGCTGCTCTCATGCACATCGCTAGATCAGATTGGGTTCGGGTACAAATAAGGTGCAGCTGGGGTGGGGGGTCATTCTGCACAGAAGTTTTTCACCTTAATGCATAAAATTAATTAAGGTTAAAAAAAAATATGAGGCTTTAGAACCACTTTTGTTCACTTCTATACTTTTTCATTACTGACTGAACACATCAAAACATTTTTTTCTATGAATATATTAGAGGAGGTTTAACAAATTTAAACATATTGCTCCCAACATGTTGCATCCTATTTCTTAGTAAGCTGATTAAGCCTAGTTTTAACATCCTACTAACTGATTTCTCATAGGAGTCTTCTACTTTATAAAAGACATTTGGGATGGTCACGGTTCCTTTTTTTTTCAAATACATTGCCAATCAAAATAAGAGCATAAACTCTACATAATAAAGTTAATGTAATATAACAGATTGTTTTTTATCGTGCTGTATAACTTTAAAATAACAAAAATCCTGAAATATAAATACATATGTGAGCTTTGTGTTGCACTGTACTTCCCAGAGCTCTACTTAAATATTGGTAACTAAAAGTTAACTGCACATATGACTCAGTTTGCTTCCAAAGGTCTAGAGCTGAAGAAGTATATTATATAAGTATATGCCCAATCTGGCAAGACAATTTTATGTGTATGTGGACCTAAGTTGTATATGGACCCTGACAAACTTACTCTTGCTGCTAATAAGATTTCAGGCCTGATGCATTACCAATCTATCATATGTCCTATGTTCATAATATAGAAATGCACTAACTATTCAGAGCCAAGACTTGCTCTAGATATGCAATTAAGTATAAAGGTCTCAAGAAGACGTATTGTAAGAGCCAAACAACTTCGTTTCTGCAAGCAAAGCAGACAACTCGGATGGCACTTTCTAATTTATATATGCACAATGTGCTGAATTATGAATTAATGTTTAATGGCGTTAACAAATCAGTGCTATATGCATTTTCTTAATTGCACTAGTCATGTATTCATATATTTCTTTTGCTAGCACTTAGTACTCATTCTTTTTGGTACAGCACATTTATCAAGGTTTTATTTTGTAAGTGAATGCTTCAAAAATGTGTTATGACATAAACAATATTCAGTAAAGGCTTAGTTTTTTTGTACTTCATTTAAACCTAGTTCCAAACATTAGAATCCCCGCTGCAACTTTATCACAGACAACCCAAAGCAGTATATGTAAGCGGCATGTGGCATGATGATGCTTACAGCAATGCCTCAGTAGGGGCTCTGTATCCTAGCAGGTGTCCAGAACCTGTCCATTTAAAGACCTGTGGATTTTTACTTCTCTTAAGCATTAAATGTGATGGAGATCTCTGTGGTAGGGCATATTTCTAGTGAAATAATTTTATACAAGTTTTCTGGAAGTTTTCTGATAAATAAAAAAAAAAATACTTAGTACCGCCTATTAGTAACTCATTTTGCTTAGTCATTGCAAGTCTGAACAGCCATCATTTTTAAAATTACAATAATTTAAACATGCATGGTGCTCAACCCGCAATATATAAATACTATTTAATTGCAATTCTAAAAAAAATCAGCCCACACAAATAACCCAAAAACATATCAGAGCACATATAAAATACACAATAATGTCCATTAATGGTGAAAGTCTACTTATGTGTCCAAATATTACATAAATAGTGTTATCCGCTAACAATTTGTGATATTCTGTGTTACAATGATTGTTGGGCTATTATAGCAATACCTCATCCATTCCAGTTAGAGTCTACAAAAAATGTTTAAGATATATTGGACTTTACCGATACCAGAGCAGAACGACCACACAAGATTATAGAAGTAACTATATTTTATGACAAATGAATCAAAATGTTTTAATGTTAAAAACATTACAATTCCAAATATGATGTTGGCCATACTCATAACAATCAATATTAATCTTTACAAATTGATCTAAGAGGTCAATGTGTTTCACCTATTAGCTTCCCCACTCCCCAGGACCTCCTTCGCTTGGTTGCAAAGAAAAATGGCCTAAGCATCACTTTTCAAGTATCCCCTAAAGGATGGTGGTTCTATATGCAGTGCTAGTATTCCTATTGCATGATACTAGTGGCATTAGGGCCCATGGGTAGAGTTCCAGTGGTGTATACTGATGGCATATAAACTTAAATGTAAGTCACTTTGGAAGGAAGCAAATAGCTATCATGAAAAAAAAATGATGCTAAATCCTGGCCCAGTATTCATGTCCTAAATATGGAACTGACAAATAGAATTTAGCCTGCCAGCACATTAATCACAAGGTACAGTATCTCACAAAAGTGAGTACATCCCTCACATTTTTGAAAATATTTTATTATATCTTTTCATGTGACAACACTGAAGAAATGACACTTTGCTACAATGTAAAGTAGTGAATGTACAGCTTGTATAACAGTGTAAATTTGCTGCCCCTCAAAATAACTCAACACACAGCCATTAATGTCTAAACCGCTGGCAACAAAAGTAAGTATACCCCTGTATTGGGCCCAATTAGCCATTTTTCCTACCCAATGTCATGTGACTCTTTAGTGTTACAAGGTCTCAGGTGTGAATGGGGAGCAGGTGTGTTAAATTTGGTGTTATCGCTTTCGCTCTCTCATACTGATCACTGGAAGTTCAACATGGCACCTCATGACAAAGAACTCTCTGAGGATCTGAAAAAAAGAATTGTTGCTCTTCATAAAGATGGCCTAGGCTATAAGAAGATTGCCAAGACCCTGAAACTGAGCTGCAGCACGGTGGCCAATACCTTACAGTGGTTTAACAGGACAGGTTCCGCTCAGAACAGGCCTCGCTATGGTCGACCAACAAAGTTGAGTGCACGTGCTCAGTGTCATATCCAGTGGTTGTCTTTGGGAAGTAGACGTATGAGTGCTGCCAACATTGCTGCAGAGGTTGAATGGGTGGGGGTCAGCCTGTCAGTGCTTAGACCATACGCCGCATCAAATTGGTCTGCATGGCTGTCGTCCCAGAAAGAAGCCTCTTCTAAAGATGATGCACACGACAGCCTGCAAACAGTTTGCTGAAGACAAGCAGACTAAGGTCATGGATTACTGGAACCATGTCCTGTGGTCAAATGAGACCAGGATAAACGTATTTGGTTAAGATGGTGTCAAACATGTGTGATGGCAACCAGGTGAGGAGTACAAAGACAAGTGTGTCTTGCCTACAGTCAAGCATGGTTGTGGGAGAGTCGTGGTCTGCCAGCACTGGAATGCCAACATGTACTGTGACATACTGAAGCAGAGCATGATCCCCTCCTTTCAGAGACTGGGCCACAGGGCAGTATTCCAACATGATAACGACCCCAAACACACCTCCAACACGACCACTGCCTTGCTAAAGGGTAAAGGTGATGGACTTGCCAAGCATGTCTCCAGACCTAAACCCTATTGAGCATCTGTGGGGTATCCTCAAACGGAAGGTGGAGGAGCGCAAGGTCTCAAACATCCACCAGCTCCCTGATTTCTTCATAGAGGAGTGGATTCCAGTGGCAACCTGTAAAGCTCTGGTGAATTCTATGCCTAGGAGGGTTAAGGCAGTGCTGGAAAATAGAGGTGGCCAGACAAAATATTGACACTTTGGGCCCAATTTGGACATTTAGCCTTAGGGGTGTACCCACTTTTGTTTCTAGCGATTTAGACATGAATGGCTGTTTGTGATGAGCCGAACACTCCCTAGTTCGGTTCGCTCCAGAACACCGCGAACGAGGGAAAAGTTTGTTAGAACATGCGAACTCCATTAAAGTCTATGGAAATCGAACATGAGCAGACAAATGTCCTCATTTTAACCTCCCTGGCAGTATGATTTTTTCGGATTTTAGGTGTTGAAAGCGGTACCATTATTTTGCATGTAATTCTTAAGAACGAGCAGCCCAAACCAACTATATACATATGATTTTTTTTATTACTGTGCGTCCTTCTTTATAACATCTCGGGTATGATAAAGTTTGAAACACAAAATCATAAATTATAATATAATAAATAACTATAAATAAGTTCAAGCATACATGTATATATATATATATATATATATATATATATATATATATACATATATATATATAGTATATATATATATATATATATATATATATATATATATATATATATAGATATATATCTATATATATACATAAAAAGTAAAACTGCAGGAAAGGGCACTGGGGGGGGGCAAACTAATATGAATTTATTTTATTTTGTAATGTATCAGTGTGTTTGTGTGTTTTACTATTTGAATTTGCCGCCAGTTCCACCCCCCTGCGAGCGTCACGTCGCAGGAGACGGAAGCCGGGGCTCAGAGCTTCGGGCGGAAGATCCGGCCGCCGCACACTGCCGGGATACATCGCTGGATCCCAGGGACAAGGTGAGTACCCTCTCTTACAGGATCCAGCGATCTCCCTAGTGGTACCCCGAGTGTGACTCGGGGTTACCGCTAATGGCACTGAAATGTCACCCCGAGCCACACTCGGGAATACCGCTAAGGAGGTTAAAGGCTTAAATGCAAGTTATTGCCCAATAAAGTTTATGGGGACATTTGCACTTAGGGGTGTACTCACTTTTGTTGCCAGCGGTTTAGACACTAATGGCTGTGTGTTGAGTTATTTTGAGGGGACAGCAAATTTACACTGTTATACAAGCTGTACACTCACTACTTTACATTGTAGCAAAGTGTCATTTCTTCAGTGTTGTCACATGAAAAGTTATAATAAAATATTTACGAAAATGTTAGGGGTGTACTAACTTTTGTGAGATACTGTAACTCTTCATTGAAGTTTGTATATATGGATCATCATATAGTTACCAGATCTTTTCAACTTGCATACAGCTGACACAGAACCACAAGGGCTCATCCACCTAGTATATTTTCAGCGCCTGCATCCCACCATCTCTCTCAATCCCTTAGCATCTTTATACAACAATGATGTGCTTCTAACCAACACCTCCACTTACCTGATCAGAGCAATTCAACAGACTGACCCTATATCAATAGAATGTCAGTATTGCTTTATGCTTTAAAATCTCTACTTTACTTGATCCTTAACCTTCCTAGCGGTATTCCCGAGCGTGACTCGGGGTTAGATTTTAGAGCCAAAAGCGGTAACCCCGAGCCACACTAGGGGTAGCGCTAAGAAGATCGCTGGATCCTGGTAGAGGTTTTACTTACCTTTTCTCCAGGATCCAGCGAATTATGCGGGCGGTATGCGGCGGCGGAGCTTCCTCCCTATCGTCTGCGAGCCCCGGCTTCCGTCTCCGGTGACATTGGCAGGGGGGTGGAACCGGCGGCAAATTCAAATGTAAAACACACCAAACACACTGATACCATTCAAAATAAAAAAAAATTCACATGACATTGCCCCCCAGTGCCCTTTCCTGCAGTTTTACTGTACTTTTTATGTAAATATATATATATATATATATATATACATATATACAGTATATATATATATATATATATATATATATGTATATGTATATACGTATATATATATGTATATATATATATATATATATATATATATATATACATAATATATGTATACATATTTATTATACTATATATAAAATATATATAATAAATGTATACAGTTGGTTTGGGCTGCTTATTCACAAGAATTACATGCAAAATAATGGTACCACTTTCAGCACCTAAAATCCAAAAGAATCATACCGCCAGGGAGGTTAACTTTACTTAACCACTTAAAGACCTGAAAAGGTTTACCCCCTTAATGACCAGGCCATTTTTTGCAATTTGGCACTGCATGATTTTAACTGGTAATTTCGCAGTCATAGAATGTTGTACCCAAACTAAATGTATGTCCTTTTTTCCCCACAAATAGAGATTTCTTTTGGTGGTATTTTATCACCACTGGGCTTTAAATTTTTTGTGAAAAAATTACATTTTCTATTTTTTTTTTTTTTAAATATCCATAAATTCAATTTGTGTGATACATTTAGGCCAAAATGCATTTAGCTACATGTCTTTGTTAAAAAAAATCTCAATAAGCATATATATATTTATTTGTTTGCGCAAAAGTTATAGCGTCTACAAACTATGGTGGAATTTATGCAGCTTTTACTTTCTGACTGCTTATCTCATTTCTTAAAATGCTAAAATGGCAGGACATTTTGGCATTTTTGAAAGAAGACACTCCAAGGAATTTGCTGAGAGGCAAGTTAAGCCCATTGAATATTTAATTTTTTTGTCACAGATGTTTGAAAAATTATGTTGTCATTGAAATTATATATTGCTTACGCATGCCATAGTTTATGTGGAATTACTCCCCAAAATACATTCTGTCGCTTCTCCTGAGTAAGGAGATACCCCATGTGTGAGACTTTTTGTTAGTTTAGCCACGTACAAGACCCCGAAAACCAGTCACAGCTTTCAAGCTTTCTAAGGGCTTAAATTGTTGGTTTCACTATCCACTACCTATTACATTTAGCAAATACTTTAGGCCAGGGGTGTCAAACCTAATTTCATTGTGGGCAGCATCAGCATTACAAGAATCTAGTCTGGCCACATCTTAAATATGCTATCCAGTTCTGGGCACCGGTCCTCAGAAAGGATGTGCTAGAACTGGAGAGAGTACAGAGAAGGGCAACAAGGAGAATGGAGGACATCAGCTATGAGGAAAGACTACAAGCACTGAATGTATTCTCTCTGGAGAAGAGACGCTTGAGAGGGGATATGATATCAATGTACAAATACTGTACTGGTGACCATAGCATAAGGAGCAAACTTTTCAGAGTAAGGGAATTTAATAAGACATGGGGCCACTCACTAAAACTAGAAGAAAAACAGTTTAACCTTAAACTACGTAAGGGGTTCTTTACTGTCAGAGTGGTAAGGATGTGGAATTCTCTTCCGCAAGCAGTATTATCAGCAGGGAGAATCGATAGTTTCAAAAAACTATTAGATAACATACAGGTGTATACAATGTACGGTTAGCAGCAAACACACACATTATGGGTTGAACTGGATGGACTGATGTCTTTTTTCAACCTCACTAACTATGTAACTATTTAAGATTCCTCCATTTACATTGATCGATGTGTATGAAGAAATCTCTGCCAGAAAGTGTGTGGTATAACCACCATTAGACCTCCCAGCATCCACCCACTTCTAACGATGGGCATACATGCAATGTTCTTTTTTTTTTCATTAAGCCCATGGGCTGGACGAAAAAAGGAACATAACAGATTCCTCCATTCACATCGATCGATGTGGATGAAGAAATCTGTGCCAAGAAAAGTGTTAAAAAATGTATGGCAAAGCAAATGTGAGATTCCCCCTCTGTGTCCAACCCATTGCCTATGCCTCAGTATACATGCTCTTTTTTTTAACTGCAGTGGTGAAATCACCTCCTACAGTGCTACAATCATTGATTTACATATATGCTGAGAGCAAACGCTGTTGAGGTCAGGATAAACAAATCAGTGCTGCAGATGATGGGCGTACCTGCAAAGCAAACAATGGTTAACAATAAAAAACAGTAACAATAAAACATTAAAACATTACAATATAATAGTACACAATACAGTAAAACAGTAGAATGGCAGTATCTGCAAAGTAAACTATGGTTAACAATGAAAAACACAGTAACAATAAAACATTACATTAAATTAGGTATACAGTACATAAAAACAGTATAATGGCGGTATCTGCAAAGCAAACTATGGTTATAAATGAAAAACAGTAACAATAAAGCATTACAGTATAGCAGTATATGATAAAGTGCAGTAAAACAGTAAGAACAGAAAATTACCACAATAAAACTACAACTATTTTTGGCTTTTTTATGGGTTTTTTTTTTGGTTTTTTTTGAGGTTTTTTTTTACTTTTTTTTACACTTTTTTTGTAACTGGATAAAAACTTTAAGCTTTCCAGGCTAGTGTCTCTCAAATTGCGATAGCCATCTAACGTCTTTCGAGACCCTGTGTGAAAGTGTGCCCTAGACTATGACATGCTGTACTCTATACTAATACTCCACTAGTGTGTGGTAGCGACGGAAACAGTCCCCGATACAGAGACCAGGTTAGCCAGGACAGGCGGGACAAAAAAAGCAGGTGTCACGTCTATATCCGCGTTTTCGACAGGCACGACATCTTCTTTGGGGTGCTCTTTGGGTAGAGGTACCAGGTAGGACATCCAGAAAATGCCTCTCATGCAGCCGGCTCACTGCATCTGGATTGTGAATTCAGGCTACAGCACCTTCTGGATACAAAAGGGCTGTGATGATCTCTTCCTGGAATTTTAGGAAGAATCCACTTCTTCCTGATGCTTTATGTAACACATAAGTGTTCAGCAGAGCCAATTGGAATAAGTATACAGACACTTTTTTGTACCAGCGTCTGGCCTTACGGGCAATTAAGTACAGCGCCATCATCTGGTCGTTGAAGTCCGCCCAACCCATGTTAAGGTTGTAATCGTGGACACAGAGGGGTTTCTCAAAAACACCAGTCGATGTTGTAATTTGGACAGTCATATCTGTGTAAATGGAAGACAGAACGAAAACATTCAGTGTGTCCCTCCACTTCACTGCAAGCAATTTATTACACTTCAAGCAGGCTCTCTCCCCCCATCTAAGTTGGGAATCTACAAGCCATTAGGGGAAGCCCCAGAGGATTAGGTTGCACGATGCCACATGCGCCTATTCCAGAATAAAAAAGGTGACTAAAAGTGGCACTGTTTGTCCACATATACAGTATTGATCCATTCAGACACTATACTAGTAATGGAGGTGTTTTGCATGTATGTGTGTCACTGGCAATCAAAGGATTCAAATTAATTACTCAATATGTGACAGGCAATCTGACGCTATTCTGGATTGATGCTAACTAACGTTAACGCTGACGTCACCTGTGACACTAATAAAGTGATCCAAAAAAAGATCTGTACACTATAATAGTGACACTGTGACAGGGCAGTGAAGGGTATAACTGGGGTTGATTAGGGGTTAAATCTTTATTAGGGGATATATGGTGGGTACCCTAAACCTATCTGGGGCAGACACTAACTACCACTAACTGCCGCTCACACTAACTGGCTTCATCAGTGACACTAATACAATGATCAGTAAAATATCTGTATGCTGTATATAGTGACACTATGACAGGGAGTGAAAGGGTTAATTGGGGGGTGATCAGGGGGTGACAAATATGCCTATGTGTACTGGTGTCAGTGTAGTGTTTGTGTACTCACTGTCTGAGGCTTTCTCCTCTTACACTGGAACCGAAAAGGGCTCCAGGAGAGGAGGCTTCATCATTTCCTGTGCCTGTGTTTACATTACACAGGCACATGACTTTCTGTGATTCACCAGAACCGATGAGCAGGGTGGTCAATAACTGGTTAAATATGGTTCCTAATTCTTCAAATGACAGGTGCAGATTGACATAGACTACTGATATTCCCTCTTAAGACAAAAACTTTCATAGTGTGATACTGATATTCCCTCTTAAGACAAAAACTTTCATAGTGTGATACTGATATTCCCTCTTAAGACAAAAACTTTCATAGTGTGATAATGCACAAACACTTTATCATACAGTACAATTCAAGTAAAACACTCACATGAATGTTTGGTCTAGCTAGCACAAGATGACAAGCTTGAGACAATTTTGCCACACTATGGATTTCAGCTTCCCTGGCTTCACTGACAAAAGACTTCACTTGCCAGCTGCCATCTCTGTACTGTCTTGATGTCACCGGTTCAGGCACTTGACATGTTTCTTCCAATTCCAGACCTTTGCAAGTACTCAAATCTGTGTACCCCCACCACAGGTGTTACAGGTTGTCCTGTCCTCCACAGCCTACATAAAACAATCAGTGGTGTACACTCTAGCAGAACAGAATGTAAATATCGCTTGATGTTCTCATTAGTTATTTTGTGAATTACTGTCCCTGGACTAGGAGGATGACTGCATGCTAAAGACGGTGCCTTTGTACATCACAAACAGCAACATAGCAACTGTGTTAGAATGATGCACATTGTTGACGCCACATCTTTTCTGTGTTATTACTAAATGATGTTGGATGCAAGAAGCTTTCTGTGTGTCTATTTATGATCACATGCGGGAAATGACTGGGCTGTAGAGAACAGAGAAATAACCCCCCCTCATCCCACCACATGGACAGTGCAAATATGATATGTAGGCTTAGTAGCCCTGAATGGAGATATACTACCATTCAGACCTTGATCAGAATGGGACCTGCAGTAACAGCTGCTACGCATTAAAAAGCTACCTGCTTTCTGTTCAGACATTTGATTCCAGTGTCTGGCAAAGGGAAATCTTCCAGCACAATCTAGCACATATTCCCTTGAATTCATAAACACTTGTGCGGACAGATTTTGGAATAGTGTCTAGCTTGCATTCTAAAAGTGGCACGACATGTATCAAATTCATGTGCCTGTGTAGAACTTGTATCTGAATTTGGCACATGTTGCACCGCTTTTCGATCACATGTGAGACACATTCCCATATATTTGTTTGCATCAGGGTCTCTCTCTGTACACCAAAAAAAAGAGTTGATCTTAATTAGCTCCACTTTCATAAGATACAAACTGTTGGCTTTTTTATTTTGAATTTGATGCATTTATCATTCTACAATTTTAAAGTGGCGAATTTTAGAACTACATGAACTTGGTGCACAAGTAGCTGTCAGAACCAAAAGTTTCATTGGTGAATTTGATGGAACACATCAACAAAAGAGATTAATGCCAAAAAAAAAGTGCACAGTAGTTTTATTGAATTGCCACCCATTGAGTATGGCACTTTTTTAGCTCACAAGAAACTGCCTATCATGAAAGGGTCATTTGCATGTCTTTGTTCCCTAGGAGCAAAGTTCCCAATGCACTCTGATCATATATTACAGGGTTAAAAAGACATCACACATACCATTTGTTACTGAGGATATTGATGAACTAAACTTTGACTTACATATTAGACTGGCTACTCAGATCACAACCTGATTGCACTGGTCCACTAAGGTTAGGTTGAGTACAAAAATATGCAATGTCCAGGAACACGTACCTTTACAAGTAAGTCAGCAATAGCATCTTTTATCTATTGTTTTTACAGATTTTCTAAATGAATGTGCATATTGCCATCTACTGGTGTCACATTCGCTTTCTGCAAAGTACTGATCCCAGGATGTAGTCATTAGTATACCATCATCTATGGAGTCATCTATTTTCATTAACCATAGTCAACATTAGTTGTAGTTATACACTGCAGAGCACCGTTTATTACTTGTACATTAACTTACAAGATAGTGCACATAGACTGCAGTCATACAGTGCACAGTGCCATCTATTATTTTCACATCATGTTGCAGCAGTGTGGGCACTGGTTGCAATGACATTAAATTACAGGTAGATTACAGGTAGAGATGACTAGAGTTTAAGGTAGAGATTAGAGTTTAAGTTTTGACATCGGTATTAGGTTAGTTTACCTGCTTTCACATTGATACATTTTTCTTCCGCTTTTGAATTTTCAAAAAACATGTGATCATGTAATCTAAGGAAGTCTTCAGACTGATCCATTGTCGGTTAGCTGCCTTTGGGAAAATCCTGCTTGCTGCATTTCTGATGCAGGTTTGGTGTGGTATAACAAAACACAACAAAAAGGCATCTCCCCTTTAATATGCATAGAAAATGCAACAAAACGCATCAAAAATGCACTTGCGGTCGAGTTTTTGATGCAGTTTTTGAGTCACAGGCCCTGTGAAAAACACACCGCAAACACAGAAAAAGTGCAGCAACAGATCAGGCTGAAAGTGGGTTAAGTGTTTTTTTTACTTAAAAAAATATGCTGTCCCCTTGTTAAACACACCATGTTGGCACACTAGAAACAAATACCGATAGCCATATATTTGAGACCCACAATACTGAAAACCTTCCTCTCTGCAGTAACCAGTATATATACAGTATGTGACCTGCCAGTGGTGGAATATGTCTACAGAAGGCATCTGCAGAGCGGAATTCTTAAAATCTCCCCCTGTTACCTTATGTATGTTCACTAGAGTTCAGTAGAGACCGTCAGAACATATGTAAGCAGACATAAATCAGTCATCAATGTTAAAGCTTGTGTATAAATGTGCTGTGCTAAAAACGACATAAAGATCTACACACATGTCTTATAAAGCAGTGCAATAAAAAAATATCCAAGAAAATGTGCAAGTACAGTGGGTACGGAAAGTATTCAGACCCCCTTAAATTTTTCACTCTTTGTTATATTGCAGCCATTTGCTAAAATCATTTAAGTTCATTCTTCTTCCTCGTGAATGTACACATAGCACCCCATACTGACAGAAAAACACAGAATTGTTGACATTGTTGCAGATTTATTAAAAAAGAAAAACTGAAATATCACATGGTCCTAAGTATTCAGACCCTTTGCTCAGTATTTAGTAGAAGCCCCCTTTTGATCTAATACAGCCAGGAGTCTTTTTGGGAAAGATGCAACAAGTCTTTCACACCTGGATTTGGGGATCCTCTGCCATTCCTCCTTGCAGATCCTCTCCAGTTCTGTCAGGTTGGATGGTAAACGTTGGTGGACAGCCATTTTTAGGTCTCTCCAGAGATGCTCAATTGGGTTTAAGTCAGGGCTCTGGCTGGGCCATTCAAGAACAGTCACGGAGTTGTTGTGAAGCCACTCCTTCGTTATTTTAGCTGTGTGCTTAGGGTCATTGTCTTGTTGGAAGGTAAACCTTCGGCCCAGTCTGAGGTCCAGAGCACTCTGGAGTAGGTTTTTGTCCAGGATATCCCTGTACTTGGCCGCATTCATCTTTCCCTCGATTGCAACAAGTCGTCCTGTCCCTGCAGCTGAAAAACACCCCCACAGCATGATGCTGCCACCACCATGCTTCACTGTTGGGACTGTATAGGACAGGTGATGAGCAGTGCCTGGTTTTCTCCACACATACCGCTTAGAATTAAGGCCAAAAAGTTCTATTTTGGTCTCATCAGACCACAGAATCTTATTTCTCACCATCTTGGAGTCCTTCAGGTGTTTTTTAGCAAACTCCATGCGGGCTTTCATGTGTCTTACACTGAGGAGAGGCTTCCGTCGGGCCACTCTGCCATAAAGCCCCGACTGGAGGAGGGCTGCAGTGATGGTTGACTTTCTACAACTTTCTCCCATCTCCTGACTGCATCTCTGGAGCTCAGCCACAGTGATCTTTGGGTTCTTCTTTACCTCTCTCACCAAGGCTCTTCTCCCCCGATAGCTCAGTTTGGCCGGACGGCCAGCTCTAGGAAGGGTTCTGGTCGTCCCAAACGTCTTCCATTTGAGGATTATGGAGGCCACAGTGCTCTTAGGAACCTTAAGTGCAGCAGAAATCTTTTTGTAACCTTGGCCAGATCTGTGCCTTGCCACAATTCTGTCTCTGAGCTCTTCAGGCAGTTCCTTTGACCTCATGATTCTCATTTGCTCTGACATGCATTGTGATCTGGAAGGTCTTATATAGACAGGTGTGTGGCTTTCCTAATCAAGTCCAATCAGTATAATCAAACACAGCTGGACTCAAATGAAGGTGTAGAACCATCTCAAGGATGATCAGAAGAAATGGAAAGCACCTGAGTTAAATATGAGTGTCACAGCAAAGGGTCTGAATACTTAGGACCATGTGATATTTCAGTTTTTCTTTTTTAATAAATCTGCAACAATGTCAACAATTCTGTGTTTTTCTGTCAGTATGGGGTGCTATGTGTACATTCACGAGGAAGAAGAATGAACTTAAATGATTTTAGCAAATGGCTGCAATATAACAAAGGGTGAAAAATTTAAGGGGGTCTGAATACTTTCCGTACCCACTGTATGTGTGTATAAAAGTAACAATAATAATTTATCCCAAAAAAAAAAAAAATCCATATGTTGCTCAAATCAGCTCAAGTTGCATATAAATAAATTGTTGAAAACTGTTCAAATAAAGTCCCTAGTGAAGAAAAAAAAAAATACCAGTATTGCAAAATCACACTTCTTCAATAAAAGTGTGCTGCAAGTGAAAAGACACAATCCTTCACCTTCAGTATTTGTAGCGTAGGGTGCATGCAGCTGCACTTAGGAATACATAGGGGGCGTTGCACAAACTTTTTCTTGATTACAATACTTAAGGCTTATCCTCCCTCAAAAGAAAAGAAAAGAAAAAAAAAAAAGCTTACACAAACATTTGTGCCATTTTTAATTAAACAGATACTTAAAAAAACATTCACTCACTATGACCATTATTGTATTCCCTACTATAAAAGAGGAGGCGTGCACTACTGTAATTTACTGGCAGAGTAGCCAGTAAAATCAGTGTAGCATATCTTAGGACCATCAAAAACATCTTCAGTCACAGACACACACAAGAAGAGAATGATCTACATTTAATTGCCAGGAAGAGACTTGCAGCAAGGTTTGCCTCATCCCTGGATGCTATAAGTAAACGAGAAGGGTCGTGAACATCTTGCCAGCAGATTTTTTTTTTTATCCCAGGTCACAAAGAGCTATGGAAAAATGGCAAGGTGTGAACATGCCTGAAACATAGGTGTGCTTCAAAGTGCATATTCACTTTTGCAGTCATATTCGAGAATCCCCCCACCATATAATCGTAATGTGTTTCTACTCATACAGCATGTCTAAAAATACTTTTAAAAACACATTTCTTTCCTTTGTGGCTTTTTGCTTTGAGCATGACTATGCATGCTGTATGACAATATAGGCTGTTTCTATTGCTTTGAAAAGATGGCAATGTACAGATAGGGGTCAAAATTGAGAGTTTTTTTTTTTTTTTTTTTAAATGCGTTCACATACAATAAACCAGCCAGGACTGGAAATCTATAACCCTTTGTTAGGGCAGACAGTTCTGCACATCTGTACTTCTTGGTAATGATAATGAAATCTGCCAGGACAGTACAGACAGGGTTTTTTTTAATGGAAAACACAAGTCCCTAGCCACTCATAAACAAGGAGCACTAAGTAAACTAAGATTTTTCAGTCCTGGAGTTTTCAGAAAAAGACATCTAAAAAGGTAAGCTACAATGCTTAAATATTTTTTGAAAGTTATGTTACAAATATAAAGTATGTGTACCTCAAATTTTGCTGCAAAAGTGAAACTACACTTTAAAGGCAATGTTCAATGATGACAGAGTCCATATTTTCCTTATGCTGTAGATACTATACTCATTTGGCAGACTTGTAATTTCCCTGGCAAGTAATTCATGTGATGATGTCAGATAGTGGTAAAAAAGCTGTATGTAATCCCTCTAGCTTAGGTAAAAAGTATTTATTTTGGGTCTCGCTGATACAGTCAGGAGCTATTGATAGTTTCTATTATGTAGCTATACTGTAGATCCTTCAAACTTCTTTATGTAATTATAAAGCCCCTTAGAATCCCGTAATGCAGCCATTACCTGCCCATTGATGTCCTAATATAGCCAATAGACCTATTATGTATGTAAGCCATTTATACATTCTTACAGTGGGTCTCATTTCTCCATGTCAATCCCAGAGTCCCTGAATGCTTTAAGCCCCACCACTGGCCACAGCAAGAGAGCTCCTTGATTCTATATAGAGGACTGTAATGTTGGCCAGATAATTGCTGTTTATTTCTAATCCCTGTGGGTACAACAACTCAATTGCACTAGGTCAATGTGCTCATGTTATTTTTATTTTTTAACCACTTTAATACAGGGCACTTCCCTCCCTTCCCGCCCAGGCCAATTTTCCCCTTTTAGCGCTGTTGCATTTTGAATGACAATTGCGCGGTCATGCAACACTGTACTTACACCAAATTTATATCATTTTCCCCCCACAAATAGAGCTTTCTTTTGGTGGTATTTGATCACCTGTGCGATTTTTACTTTTTGCTAAACAAATAAAAAAAGACAGAAAAGTTTGAAAAAAAAAAAAAAGTTTTTTTGTTTATGTTATACAATTTTGTAAATAAATAAGTTTTTTCCTGCACTGATGAGCACTGATGAGACTGCACTGACAGGCACTGATGAGGAGGCAATGATGGGGTGGCACTGATGGGGTGGCACTGATAGGCGGCACTGATCGGCGGCACTGATAGGCACTGATATGTGGCACTGATAGGTAGCACTGATATGCAGCATTGGTGGGCACTGATAGGCGACACTGCTGGGCACTGATAGGCGGCATTGATGGGCACTGATAGGCGGCACTGACGGGCACTGATAGGCGGCACTGACGGGCACTAATGGGCACTGATAGGCAGCACTGGTGGGCACTGATGGGCACTGATGGGCGGCACTGATCGGCACTGACGGGCGGCACTGATGGGCACTAATGGGCACTGATAGGCGGCACTGGTGGGCAATAATGGGCACTGGTGGGCGACACTAAAGGATGGCAATGATGGGCACTTGTGGGCAGCACTGAGAGGGAGGACACTAGTGGGCATCACTGATGGGGAGGGCAATGGGGGGCTCCCTGAGCCCTGATCGCCATCCCTGGTGGCCATAGTGGGCATCCCTGGGGTCATAGTGGGCATCCCTGGGGTCATAGTGGGCATCCCTGGTGGATCTAGTGGCATCCCCCCCCCGAGGGTCTGCACTGGTAATCAATGATCTGATTACCAGTGCCGACCCCCCCCTGTCAGGGGAGCCGCCGATCGGCGCTCCTTTACTCGTGCCTGTCAGGCACGAACTAAGGAAAGCCGATCAACGGCTGTTCCTGTTTTACTATGTGACCAGCCGTGATTGGACACGGCTGATCACATGGTAAAGAGCCTCCGTCAGAGGCTCTTTACCGAGATCGGAGATGCAGGGTGTCAGACTGACACCTCGCATCACCGATCGCCGCTCTGCGCGCCCCCGGGGGGCGCCCAGAGCGGTGTTATCCTGCCGCCGTCATATGACGTCCGGTCAGGATAACTCAACCACATTCCCGCCGTCAATTTGTAATAGGGCGGGCGGGAAGTGGTTAAGACAGTATTGACGGTTGTTGCCAATGCCAAGCCATTCTGTAAAGAGTTTTATTAGTTTTATTAACTAGTTGGATTATATTCCACACCTGACAACTCATTTTATGTAAGCCAAAAACTTGCCTGTAAAATATATGGACAATGTGCAACAAAGTAAAAAACAACAACAATGTAGGAGCGCTAACAAAACCTCCAGCACATGAAGAGTAAATGGGTTAGAACGGGTGGGGGAGGGGAAGGGAAGAGAACATGAGGAATAGAAACTGAAAAAAAAAAAAAAAAAAAACGCAGATGAAAAAACGCAGATAAAAAAACGGAGATGAAAAAATACCATAAATTGATGAATGACAGAGTCCTGATGGAAAATGTCCGAGGCACCGAGCTGCTCTCCACAGACAAGAGGAGTTCTGAACTAAACAAAAGAAAAAGAGAGAGAGCGCTCTAAGTGCAGACAGTCTTTATTAATAACAAGGCATAGGTGATATAAACTCACTAGAAACCAAAGTCCTCGAGCTGTGTCAAGTCATGGACATCAGGAATTCCTCTGGGAGGTGCCATCCACTCGTGTGCAGCAATTCAGAAGCTTGATCGCTGATCAGAGGAGAAAAGGAAGCCGGCTACCTCCTCCAGCAGTCGGCGGTCAGCGTCTAAGGCAGCGGCTGCGATGTGCGGTGGAAGCTGGAACGCGGCCTCGTCACCAGGGAATGTATGGTGTGTGGAATATGCACGGTATGCACGACGCGTTTCTGAGCATGCGCTGGGTCACGTACGGCCCTGCGCGCTCTTTCTTCAGGTGCAACAAAGTAGCTGTGCATCCGTGGGGCAGCTCAAAAGACATTACCTCTTAAAAAAGGGTGAGACATTAGTAAGGCATGCAAGTTGTCCACAACTAGTGAGAAAGATGGATGGCCTTTCCTAAGAATGAATGCAGACTGCAGGATGCATATATGAAAGGTACAACTTGGACGAAGGACCCTTTGTAAAGGCACAGCAAGCCGCACAGCAAAGGTCTTAGAGGAATAGGGAGATGTACTTTAAGTTTAGGACTGTGAGATTGCAGGGGTAATGGACCTATAAAGATTATAGGGGGTCCAGAGGCCAATCAGTAGTGAATACGCCCCCCAGTATATAAGATAGCCCCGCCAAATCTCTAGCACTTTAATACAGGGCTGTGGAAGAGAGTGGAAGCAGTTCTGTTACTCCTGCTTCAAAAGTGTCATTTAGCAATTATTAGTGTGAGGAAAGGGATATCTAGTGTAGTTAGGGTACTATTTTCCACTATAGTTAGATTTAATAATCTAGTTTCTGTAGGGAAAGTGTTAAGTGTCAGGGTGACTGTAGTGTAGTGTAGGGTTAACTGACTCTGACTGCTATGGCAGGGTGACCAAACCCTTCCATTTCAGGGTGACCGCCATAGAAAAAAGATTGTTTGTATTAGAATTGCAGTAGAGCAGGATAGTGGCTTCGCTACTTTCACACCTGGGCGTTTTTGTTGCAGGCGTTTATTGGGCTTTTTTGTGGACGTCTTTGGAGGCAGGCATGACATCTGAACTTCTGTATAGGGGTATATATACACACACACATATATGTATTTATACACATACACACATATAGGTGTGATAGGAGCGAAGCCCTATGACTGCAAATAATTTCATTAGCGCAGGCATAGGGTTCTGCTACTTTCACACCTATATATGTGTATGTGTATATATACATACATGTGTGTGTGTATATATACCCCTACACAGAAGTTCAGATGTCATGCCTGCCTCCAAAGACGTCCACAAAAAAGCCCAATAAATGCCTGCAACAAAAACGGCCGGGTGTGAAAATAGCAGAGCCACTATCCTCCTCTACTGCAATTCTAATACAAACAATCTTTTTTTTTTCTGGTTCTGGGCATGCTACAGAGCTGAAACTTCACAGGTACACTTTTTAGACCCCCAGACACTAAATCCAAAGAAATCTCATTTTTTTTTCAATATTTTTTTCAATAATTGTCTCTCTATCAAAAATGACAATTTTTAAGAACTTTTTTTTTTGTGTGATTAATAGTCCCTGGGGCATGACCCAGAACCCTAGGCACTTTTTAGGGGCATTTATTGGGTTTTAGGGCTTCAAAATGGTGTTTTTTGATTACCGAACTTTGGGTCCCATTGATTTCAATGGGGTTCTGAAATCCGGGCCGAACTTTCGGGAAGTTTGGGTGTTCTGGTCGAACCAAACTTTTCAAAAGTTCGATCATCCCTAATACTGACTGCCTATCTCATTTCTTTGAGACCTTCTAATGTCAGGACAGTACTAATAACCCCCAAAATTACCCATTTTTGAAAATTAGACAGTCAAATGTAGAAAGTTGTAATTTTTGGGGCCCAAAAGTTCAAGGAGTGTCTTCAGAGTCATGGCAAGTCTTTTGAAGATTTTTGCCACACGTTTTTGGAAAATTCAGGAAGGAAAATGAAAATATATTTTTTACTCAAAATTGTCAATTAATAGGATATACAGCATAGGAATACTTAGAATTACAACCCATAACACATTCTGCTACTCCTCTACTACTCCTTCCCTCATACAACATATGTGAGACTTTTTTACTGTTTGGACTGATTACCAAATATTGCATCATGTGTATCAGACAAACCAACCAATTTTAAACCAATGTACGGTAATAGTTGCCTCTGTACAAGTGGTAAGAGAATTTAGCTTGGTGTAGTTTCACCTATAGCAGTTTTTTTTCCTATAAGCCAAGCAAGGCTAGCCTACTAGTACATGACTTCCCCCAGCAATGCAATGCTCATTGGCCAGGAAATATAGAAGGCAGAAGAATGGAAGAACAAAAAAGTTTCTGAGGTTCAAGTAGTTGCATTTGTCTGCAAGAGATGGCTGGGATAGTGGTCTTGCAGGAATGTAGTCAGTTGGACATGTTGGTGGGCCAATTCAAGCAGCAGCCAGAGACATGTTCAGGCAGCAGGCACAAACAAGGTAAAAAAAAAGGCCAGGGTCAGTACAGGCAGCAGGCACAGGCATCACTGCACTGGTGTGGGGGTGATCAGGAAAACTGTTGATGGCTGCACAGAGTTGGTGATACTGGGACTTGTGTAGCAGTGATCAGGAACACTGTTACTGACTTACACTGGTCTGGGGAAACTGGAGACAAGCGTAGCAGCAATCAGGAACTCTTGCTAACTTACTCTAGTGACAATGGGACTGGTGTGGTGATTATAACGAACACTGTTGCTTGCATACACTGGTCTGGTGACATTGGGACTATTGTGGCAGTGATCAGGAACATTTTTGGTGGCTGCATTGGTCTGGTGTGGTGGCAATCAGGAACTAGCTACACTGGTCTGGCGACTACTGTGACCAGTGTGGTGGTGATTGGAGACCCTGTGACTGGCTGCATTATTAGGGATTGTTGGTTAGCCTCAGTTTTACCTCCTCTCAACCACTTCCTCATTTAGCTGCAGAGGCAGTGGCTAGGATGTACATATGCCATGGCTACAATGCTTTGCAGCTGTAGCAGGAATAATACCACCTGTACGCCCGCAGACCATGACTCATTCCAGAGAAGGGTGTGCTTGGGTAGGATCCAAGAGGGCAAAGCAGGTGATGAGGAGGTGATTCAATGCCTCCTCATTGCTTGTCAAATACTCAAAAAAGAGCAAACCCAATGATCAGGGTCACTGTGACTGGTGTGGCGTGATCAGGGACACTGGAACTGGAGTCACAGTGATCAGGGACACTGTGACCAGTGCGGCAGCGATTAGGAACAATATGACTGGTTTGATGATAATCAGGGGCACTGTGACTGGTGAGGAGGTGATTAGGGACACTGAGTAGGCAGCTGTAATTAGAGATACTGACTGATTCAGTGGTGATTAGGGACACTGACTAGCAACGCTTGTCTGACATTGTACTGCTGTGGCAATGATCAGAGACCATGGCTGGTGGCACTGACATACAGTGATATCGGAGCAACTGGCCATTGTACATGATTACTGCCACAGCAGTACAGTATGTCACTATATTGTTACATCACAGTAACAGTAGCAATCAATGGCTTTCATTCACGATGCCCTTGTTTACAACTGTGATGACACAATGCTACTATGATGGTGACACTGTACTTGCTCAGGTGACAGTATGTAAAAAAAAAATATATATATATATATTTTTTTTAACCACCTCCCACCCAATGACATCATATGATGTCTTGGACTTTGAGTGGGGATATCTGAATGAAAATGAATGAGTGGCGGCCATTTACTATAGAGCTGACTGAGAACCAGATGGTTCCCAGTCATTTTTTTGACCTTCCGGGTTCCAGACGTGACGTTATGACATCATGTCCAGCCTCGGCAGTTGTAAACATTGCCGTTGCCTCAGCTGGGAAGACAAGGTCTTTTTTTTATTTTTATTTTAGGCTTTCCAGCCTAGAGGACTTATAGACCCCAGATGTTTCTATAAAGAGGACCTGTCAAGCCCTATTCTTATTACAAGGGATGTTTACATTCCTTGTAAAATGAATAAAAGTGATCAAATTAAAAAAAAAAAATGTAAAGGGAAAGTGTCAAAAAATAAAAGTAAAATAAACAATAAAAAAAATTAAAAATTAAAGCGACCTCGTCCCCACACGTGTAAGGTATCACCATGAACATTAGAGCAAGAGCAATAATTCTAGATCAATACCTCCTCTGTAACTCTAAACAGGTAACCTGTAAAAAATTTTAAAGTGTCACCTATGGAGGTTTTTAAGTAGCAAAATGTTGCGCCATTCCACGAGTGTGCACAATTTTTAAGTGTGACATGTTAGGTATCTTTTTTACTGGGCGTAAGATCATTTTTACAATATGCAAAAGAACGGGGCTAACTTTAGTGTTTTTTTTTTTTTTTTAATAAATGAAACGGGTTTTTTTTTCCCAAAAATACAAGTTTGAAAAATTGCTGCGCAAATACCCTACAACAGAAAAAGTTACAAAGACAGCCATTTTATTCCCTATGGTCTCTGCTAAAAAAAAAAAAAAAACAGATATAATCTTTGGGGGTTCTGAGTAATTTTCTAGCAAAGAAATAATGATTTTTACATGTAGGAGAGAAGTATCAGAATTGGCTTGGGAGGCGAGTGATTAAACAATTTTTAATTTACACACTGTCACCACAGCAGTGCAGTGTCACCATTATAGTAGTAATGTGTTATTACAGTTGTAAACAAAGGCATCATGAATGAAAGCCATTGTTTATGACTGTGATCGCTGAAATTAATGACAGTGATCATATGGGACAGGGCCAAGGACATTGGTCCTGTATCCCAATCTGTGATCCACTGTGATCCACTGTGTTCAAAAGAGGTACATGAGTGCAGGTACAACCTCTTAGAATGGCGCTTGCCACACCCAGCTTTATATGTACAGTGGCCAGGAGGGAAGTGGATAATAGAGTATTCTACCTCTTCTGTGTTACCAACCCCAAGATACTTCTATTTGTTATCTTGTGTTACCAGACCTAGCCTGGGATTCACTGTAAGGGATGTTCTCTGTGAGGATAAATGCAAGTAGCAGTTAGTATACTGTACTGTACTATTTGTTAAAGTAGTAAATTGCTTTGCTGCCACCTAGTGCCCTGGAGGAGCTGTAGAGAGGCTGCTGTTGCACAGCTACATAATCTGTTAACATTGTTCTGTACTGTATATGTACTAGCTGGCATTCTGACTATGTTTGCTTTGTTAATCCTGCTCTGCACCTATTTAGTAAACTTTAAGTTATATTTCCCCTCTTTCTGATAATTTGGCTATTTGGTTCATACCTTTTACAAAGTTTGTTTCTGAGATGCTTTAAAATGCTCTCTTTTTATCTTTTGTATATACATCCACGGAATTTCAGCACGGAAATCTGTTTTCCAAACACACTCATAATGTGTATCACTATCTGTTGTTTTATTTAACATGCACAAATGAACTTATTGTATTGTATTTCTCTGAAACATTTACATTGTTTAGGGTAAGTATGACATTTAGTTGGGGTAAACTCAAGAAATACTAAAATTTCTCTCTAGTAAATGGTACATTGCATAAGTAAAACCTTGGGATATCCATCAAAAGAAAAGGCTGTTACTGAGCGCAGAGGAGAGAAGGCATTTATTACAATACTTGTTAAAGGACTTTGGGGATGGTTACATTTTTATTATACTATATATATATGGAATAGAGCAAAACAAGCTGCAAGTCAAAGATTTGATTAGTGTTACTGTCCACACAAAAGATGGGAGAGTGTGGAAAATGGATATGGATTAAAATGCAACAAAAGGAATACATGCCTTATACATATACCAGACCAAGCATTGAAAAAACTTGCTACAAAATATAGGCACCCAGAATCCCAATCTGCTTACTGTATTTATCAGGCAAATTCAAGCTTCCAAGACAGGCTGAAATGAAAATGTTCACTGAGAAAATTCTAAGTACTAATATTTTATTTTTTATCCAGTTTCCTACATTTGAGAGACAGCAAAACGCCCACATAGGGACATTTCTGATTCTTCCCATGTGAAATAAATTTGGGGTGATTTTGTACCTCCCCAATTAATAGTAACATGCATTCTCTTGTTTATTCCTATAATAGTCTATCAAAGCTCTAATAAGCTTAATGGAGGGTACAATAACAATGCTAGCTATAAAAATAGCTTAAATAAGCAAGGATCTAATTTATTATAAAGAAAGTAGAAATGCTAACATAAAACACTAAAAGGATACTACAGAGCATATCAGACACAACAATCACAGGTAATACTTTACATATCCATCCTCAGAGTTCAATATCTTTCACCTGGGCTCAAGCGCACAAGGGTGGCAAAAGAGCCAAGAGCCAGAAGACAGAATTCTACCGGCGATTGCTTTTAAAGTCCACTCAGACACCAACCACATAAACACCCATTGTCTGCGTGTCCAATGACAATTCATAAGATGCCACCCTTCCTAATCAACAGGAAGTATCTCATCTTTCCAGGAAGCATGTTATATTCTCCCACTAGGGGCGCCATCTGTCCATGAATCACTGTTTTTGACCCGGGTCATCTTCCAGTAACAGCTGGCCTTTGATGTTGGTAAACCTCCCCAGGAGGTCTTACCTTAGTCTCCTCTACCCTCATACCTCACAACAGGAGGCCTATGCGAGAGCATCCTTGGAGGATATGAATTCCCATTTATGACTCCTTGTCAGGAATATCCTGCTGGGTAACCTTGCTCTGCTGGCATTCCAGTCCAGGTGTGATGAGGTTTCAACCATCCAGAAAGATCTGCTATTAGAACACGTAAAACCACATGCTGCCTCCAACACCCTGATTCATACATTATTAGAGAATTGGATTCCCAGATCACTAGAGTACCAACAGAAAGGAATGCCATGGGCTGGTGCACTGCAGTATAACTTAAATGGAACCTGAAATCAGTTAAGGGCTTATTCACATGAGCATCAAAAATGCAGCATACAGATGCATACAGTGCATAGTTTTTACGTATCTGTAAACAAGAGAATGGAAATCTACAGGCCCATTCACACAGATAGTAGCACAATGTTGTGCTGCATTCAGCAATCTAAAAAAAATATAGAACATAGTTGCATCCAGCCATAATCTCTGCCATATTTACTCTATATGCATGGAAAATATTGGGCTAATGTTTACATAAGTACAGCATCTAGCATACATGGACCCTATTGGCCACTGCTGCTTATGACATGTTCTGAATGAGGCATTTTCTGAACGAATGGAGGCATAGGTCATTTTGTGCAGGCATCAATGATCATCATTCAGAACAGATAATGCAGACACATTAGGGCAGACACATCAATAGTGTGTAATTAGCAGCTTAGGTGACAGACTACAAATACTGTCTAATTACATGTTTGCAATGGCAGCAGCCAAAAGGATCCATGTACACTGCACACATATAAACATTAGCAAAACACTCTCTGTGAACATCTCAAGGATTCACTTTTAGTTTTGACCTGCACTACAATGTAAAATTGACCTTCACAATGGTAGCTGCTGCTGTAGGTGCATAAGCACCTGCCAACCAGTATACTGTATATAATTCCCCAACAAATATAACAAGAACATATACATATATATAATTCTCCCAATAAATATTGCACTTTTGTTGGCAAAATTCGGGTTTACAACACAGGCAACGCTACTCCCATACTAATTGTTTTTTTTCTTTAATTATTTATGCATTTAACCACTTCACCTCTGCCCCATTGCAGTTTTACAGCTACAAGGTGGCTCTCCTGTGCAGAATCACAAATATATACATGATTCTGCACTTCCACCTACAGGGGGCACGGGTGCGCCACTGGTGTGCCACTGCTGTGAATATATTTAGGGCACTAAATGTCCTCCGGCACATGGCAATAATCAGCAATACACAGAGCACTGAGATATGCATATGTAAACAAGGCATATATCAGTTCTGATGGGGGGAAAGGATGGATTCTGTGTTCCTACAGAGCAGGCACTAGAATCCATCTCTTCCACTAGTGAAAGCACCCAACTGTACACATAAAAACACTGGCAAGGCACACTGTTACCCTTTGATAGCCCTAGATGTTTAATCCCTTCCCAGCCAGTGTCATTAGTACAGTGACAGTGCATATATTTAGCACTGATCACTGTACTACTGTCACTGGTTCCCGCAAAGTATCAAAAGTGTAAGTTAGTGTCTGATTGTCCACTGTAATATCGCAACACCACTATAAGTCGCTGATCACCGCTACTACTAGTATAAAAATAATAAATAAATACAAATTTCATAAATACATCCCATAGTTTGAAGACGCTATAACCTTTACGTAAACCAATCAATATACGCTTACTGGGTTTTATTTTACCAAAAACATGTAACAGAACACATATTGGCCTAAATTTATTAAGAAATTTGATTTTTTTTTTAAATTTATTGAATGTGTTTTATAGCAAAGTATTTTTTATTTTATTTTTTTTCAAAATTGTTGGTCTTTTTCCGTTAATAGAGCAAAAAATAAAAAATGCAGTGGTGATCAAAGACCACCAAAAGAAAGTTCTATTTGTGGGAAAAAAATATGACATACATTTTATTTGGGTACAGTGTCACACGATTGTGCAATTGTCAGTTAAAATAAAGCAGTGCTGTACCGCAAAAAAAGGCGTGGTCATGAAGGGGGGTAAATCTGTAGGAGGTGAAGTAATTAAGCAAAGCCTATCAATAACGTAGTCTGCTATACACATTACATTGTCAAAAGTATTGGGATGCCTGCCTTTTACACGCACACGATGAACTTCAATGGCATCCCTGTCTTAGTCCGTAGGGTTCAAGATTAAGTTGGCCCATCCTTTGCAGCTATAACAGCTTCAACTCTTCTGGGAAGGCTGTCCACAAGGTTTAGGAGTGTGCCTATGGGAATGTTTGACCATTCTTCCAGAAGCGCATTTGTGAGGTCAGGCACTGATGTTGGACAGGAAGACCTAGCTCACAGTCTCTGCTCTAATTCATGCCAAAAGGTGTTTGGGTTGAGGTCAGGACTCTGTGCAGTGGAGTCAAGTTCCTCAACCCCAAACTCGCTCATTCATGTCTTTATGGACCTTGTTTTATGCACTGGTGTTCAGTCATGTTGGAACAGAACTGTTCGCACAAAGTTGGCATGAAATTGTCCAAAATGTCTTGGTATGCTGACGCCTATAGAGTTTCCTTCATTGGAACTAAGGGGCAAAGCCCAAACCCTGAAAAACAACCCCCACACAAAAGTCCCCCCTCCACCAAATTGTTTGGACCAGTGCACAAAGTACGGTCCGCACAAAGTACGGTCCTTAAAGAAATGGATAAGCGAGTTTGGGGTGGAGGAACTTGACTGGCCTGCATAGAGTCCTGTCCTCAACCTAAAAGAACACCTTTATGATGAATTAGAATGGAGACTGCGAGCCAGGCCTTCTTTACCAACATCAGTGCCTGACCTTACAAAAGTGCTTCTAGAAGAATGGCCAAACATTCCCATAGACACACTCCTAATCCTTCTGGACAGCCTTCCCAGAAGAGTTGAAGCTGTTATAGCTGCAAAGGGTGGGCCGATTCAATATTGAACCCTACAGACTAAGACTGGGATGCCATTAAAGTTCATATGCATGTAAAGGCAGGCGCCCCAATACTTTTGACAATATAGTGTGTATATATATATATATATTAATAGGGATTTCACTGAAATTCTAATTAATAGCATCAAAATAAAATTTTCAGTACTTTCCTACCAAACCAAAACTAGAGGAATAAAAAGCATTTTGATTCACCCAATAACAGGGTCTATAGTTTCAAATATATGCATAAAGAATGATTCATTAGGAAATTAAATAGTTTACATTTGCACCAGACTTGTTAAATGTATGCATGATACATTTAAATACATATTTCATTTACATTCTAAATAACTACAATAGCAAAAGAGAACAACTAAATAATGCCGATGATTGACACATCCTAAGTAAACACAAGCAATTATTTGAAAAACATTTGTCATGGTAATTATGTTTTTATATATCAAAACACACACCAGGGAGTGAATAAAAGCAATCTGTCAGTTTAGATATTGTCATGCTATATACGCGTGGATTATACTTCTGGGCAGGTGGCAGATTGCATCCCTTTTTACACCTTAGTGTACCTCATGGTAATAGAAAATGATTTGCCCTAAGCATTTGCTTAATGTAAAACATGCAAAGGTCCTCAGAGGATAATCAATAACTTCTTTGTCAGAAAATGTATGGCATTGGCAGTGATTCAGTGCCATTTGACTTTATTCCTTCCTCTTAAAACAGATCTTAGTCGATTTTCTAGTCTATTTCTTCCTTATTTTTCTGCTGACAAAATGATTAGAACTTTTCTCTAACATTAACTCGTTGCCAATTCTACGTGGCTGATATGAATTTGAATGTAAATTAGGGTAAAATCTCTATTCAAATAGCTGCAGCTTTGTTACTGTTCAAGAGACCATATTTATTTAAAACACCTTTATTGGCTGAAACAAATTCTATTTTAGGACTATATCAAACATCCACGGAGTCCAAAAGAAATGTATAAACAATTTTACTAATATACTGTAGCTGACTACTAGAGGAAGCCAGGAAATGTTTTTTATTTTAAGACAATGGGGTCAATGCACTAAGCTTCACCCATGCGACATGAGTATCATGTTACTCATTTGCATAAATTATTGCATGCGGTAAACAACGGGAAAAAAAATTGTCAGTAAATAATGCAAAAAATTGTGTGGTAAGCTGTTAAGTCCAATTCACAAAAGGAACAGGAACTAAAAAAAGGTACGGGCCTCTAACACCACCCTTTTGGTGGTGGTAACCAGTGCAGTATTTCCTGTTGGATTTCAAGGGAGTTGAGGGAGAGAGTGCTTAGCAACATAACAGCTATGAAGCTTTTTCAATGCAATCTTTTGCAATTTAACTTGCTCAGAAGGCATCAGAGGAGGAGAAAAAGGGTTGTGATGATGGTTTTTGCGGACCCTGCTGGAAGACTTTACAGAAGGTAAGGCTCTACGGAAGTTCCGGCTGACCAAAGAGCTGATCCTGATGCTGTATGTGAGGCTGCAGTTAGTTCTGAACACCACCACCCAGAGGAGTCATGTGATCCCGTGCATGACGAAGTTGCTGGCAGTGCTACATTTTCTCGGGAAGGCATCTTATCAAATGGTGGCTGGGGAAGTTGTCAGCACGTATCTGACTTCCCTTTCCCATGGCCTCAGACAAGTGCTGCAGGGATTCTGTGCCATTGCATCCACCTACATATACATACCATTGTTTCGCCAGGAGTGGGATTGGATCAAAGGTGGCTTCTACGGCATGGCATCCATCCCCAACGTAATGGGTGCTATATAATGCACCCATGTCCCTCTCTTTCCACCCAGCAACAAGGAGCATATTTTTAGGAATTGTAAGGGCTACCATTCCATGAATATCCAGGTGGTGTGTGGCCCCAGAAGAAGTCCTTTTGCGACTAAACTGGTGTGTTATACACTTGTCATCGCATTACCCGGATGTTCAAATGATCGCCGTCTTTTAAGCTTTAAATGCTTTTATCTGTCTGGATTCACGTAAGTGCAATATATTGTGAATAAATAACCACTTGTAAGAGGGTTTTACATTATCAGATTATTTTCATTTATTGGGTTTAATACCATCATTATGGATGGCCTGAGGCTGGATGACTGCAAGTGTCCCACGGCCAACTGAATACCGCTGCTGTTTTGTCTGTTTTTATGGTTGACCACTAACGGAGGATATACCAAAGCTTATGTGACCTTCCATAATAGAGGGTTTGTACTCTGTGGTAAGAGTACATCTTTACCTAAGGTGATGGG
This sequence comes from Pelophylax lessonae, assembly GCF_965119305.1. Lineage (NCBI taxonomy): Eukaryota > Metazoa > Chordata > Amphibia > Anura > Ranidae > Pelophylax > Pelophylax lessonae. The sequence goes on from NC_138768.1 coordinate 592,378,620, forward strand.
GATTTCAGGTGGTGAAGGGGTTCCACTTTAAAACAGAGAACGCAAGATGCTTCTCTTTGTTTTTTCATCAATTGGTTGTCACATCATTGGGTTTCATGTTTTTTTAATTTTTTACTTTTTGTTTCCACTTTTTTTTTTAACACTTGAACTTCTCATGATTCACTTGGATTCATTTTATTGATTTATTTAGCACAACACATATATTGCATTATTGTAATCTTCTGCCACTGCTGTCTCTTGCATGTGGACTCTGGGCCAATTAGTTTGTCAAACACAGGCCCAAGATGCTTGAGAATCGCAAGATTTTCGGCATGTGTACACTTTACATTTCTCAGATGTCCATCCTTCTTCTGTTTTCTTCATCATTTTCTGCGAGAGCAATCTACTTTCTACTCTAGCTGCTATTGCACTGCCGTCTCCTTTTCATTAATTTATTTTCTCTGCGTCCCTATCTTGACTGCAGTCACTGGCCTCTTCCTCCATTGGTTTGTATGTTTTGTCCTCAACATTGTTGTCGATGTCTGTGCTGCTGCCTTTACTACTGTTGATTGTTATTCAACCATAACCCTAAGAAAGAAGAAATGGTTAATGTTTTGCATTTCACTACTTTTGGGTGTCATGAATACAGTGATATTCACTTACCAATCTGTTCTTTTTTCCAGATGATCCTGTTGGGACCGCACTCCCCTCATCTGTCCTGGAGTATAAAACAAGATTGTAACATACAAAGTTTAATAGGGGTTAAATAAATTATTCACTCACAAAGGTAAATGGTATGCCAGCTTGGTGAATGTAATGGGTCATCTGCAGAGTATCTGGTAACGGATGGATGCTGCTGAGTTGAGTAGGCTGATGGCTGTCAGCGTCTATTAGTCGACATAGCTCTTTCACGGCACCGGTGACGTCACTTCTGGCAGCTGAGAAGGCAGGAGAAGCGCCGTCCTTCATCAGGCTCACCAGAGGGCGATTCTGGCCTTTGATTTGTCCACTGCAAAAAAAAAATAAATACATTTTAGTATTCAACATTTACATTTTTGATTACATATTTCTTGTTATGCTTACATTTGGTGTTTTGGGTTTGGCCAAGTGTCCTGGTTTCTCATGACCAGTTGTCCTTGGAACCTGTGTAAAATATTATTGTTAAGTATACAGTTTAGTTTTCCTTTGAGTTTAAATATATTCAATTACCTTCAATGACATTCTCTCTGTGCCTTTTTTTTTTTTGAGAGATAGAGGAAGAGAGACAGAGGGAAATATAGTGATAAAGGGGGAGAGAGATATAGGGAGAGAGAGAGAGATAGAGGGAGAGAAAGATAGAGGGAGAGAGAGGGAGAGAGAGAGAGAGAGAGAGGGAGAGAAAGATAGAGGGAGAGAGAGGGAGAGAGAGAGAGAGAGAGAGAGAGAGGGGGGCTAGGGAGAGAGAAAGGGGGAGAGAGGGGAAGAGAGATTGAAGAAGGGGAGAGAGGGAAAGAGAGAGAAGGGGGGAGAGAGAGAGAGGAAGGATAGAGATATAGAGGGAGAGAGGGAGAGATAGAAAGAGAGAGATAGAAGGAGAGGGAGAGAGAGGGAGTGGTAGAGATAGAGGAAGAGATAGAGGGAGAGATAGAGGGAGAGATGTAGGAAGAGAGAGAGAGGGGAGGAAAGAGGGGGAAGAGAGGGGGGAGAGAGAGATGGCGAAGGAAGGGAGTTAGGGAGGTGAGGAGGGGGTGGGTTGGGGAGGGGGTGGGAGAGGGGGATGGGGACTGTGCAAACTTTACCTTCTCCATTGGAAGAAGAAGACTCTGGTTTTGTGCCTTCATATCCATAGTAGCAGACTGCTGCATCTGTAATATATTAAAAAAAAAAAAAAATCATGGGTTAATAATAGCTGAGTATGCAGTGCATGGTGGGTACAGCATTGTAGTGCATTGCACATTCTTGTGCATGCATCTATAAGCCAACATTATTGAAGTGCCAGCAAGGTGGACTCTGTTTTTGCTGCAATGGTGCATGCAGATTTAGCTGGTGAAGTGTGTTACAATGGCGCATGCAGAGTTTGCAGGGGGGGGGTGACATTTATGGTGTATGCAGTATTGCTGCAATGGTGCATGTATGCAGAGAGTTAAAAAGTTCAAGATGGATGCTGTGTTGCTGCATGGTGCATGCTGAAGTAGCTGGCAGTGAAGTGCGTTACAATGGTGCATGCAGTTTGCTGGCATTGACGTGCATGGGGGATTCAGTATCACTGCAATTGTGCATGCATGCAGGGAGTGAGAAAATTCAAGATGAATGCTGTTTTGTTGCACGTGGTGCACGAGCACGTGGAAATGATAGAGGTAAATATGGATGTTTTATGCATGAGTAGTGATGTGTACAAAGGTTTCATGCAGAGCTTGCAAGCAGAGAGTGCGCTGTCTGTCTCTCGCTCAGGCCCAACAAAGTGGTGGAAGTTATCAATGCCTGACTCCGCCCACAGGAAATTACCTTAACCACTTCTGGACCGAGCCCATTTCTGACACATGTTGTTTACAAAATAAAATCTGTATTTTTAGCTAGAAAATTACTTAGAACCCCCAAACATTATATATATTTTTTAGCAAAGGGAAAATAAAATGGCGGTCGTTGCAATATTTTTTTGTCACACGGTATTTGCGCAGCGGTCTTTGAAACGCCATTTTTTGGGAAAAATTACATTTTTACCGCATTTAAAAAAAACCTAACAGTAAAGTTTTTTTTTTGTATATTGTGAAAGATGATGTCACACCGAGGTAATAGATACCTAACATGTTACGGTTTAAAATTGCGCACACCCCCGGAATGGCAACAAACTACGGTCAATAAAAATCTCCATAGACGACGCTTTAAAATGTTTTAACGGTTACCAGTTTAGAGTTACAGAGTAGCTCTTTTTTTTAGAATTATTGCTCTCACTCTGGCGATCGAGACGATACCTCACATGTGTGGTTTAAACAGCGCATTCATTTGCGGGTGCGACTTCGGTATGCGTTTTCTTACGTGCGCAAGCTCACGGCCATGGGGATGCTTTACATTTTTTTTTCTATTTATTTTAGTTAATTTTTTAATTTTAACACAGTTTTAAAAAAAAAAAATCTGATCACTTCTAGTGCTGTCACAAGCATTGTAAACATCCCTTGTGACAGTGAAAGGCAGCGACAGGTATTCTTTATGTTCTAAAAGACCCCAGACCTCTCCACTGCACTTCAATGTATTCAAAATGCGGAAATTGTCATTTTTGTCATCACGCTGCTTCCGGGTTACTACATCGGAGACCAGATCAAAGCTGAATTCAGCTTTGATCGGGACTCCAATTAGCCAGCGAACATGCCAGCTGGTTGCTCGGGTCTCCCGGTGGGACAGGAAGGCAACGGGAGGGGGGACAACCCCTCCCGCTCACTGGGATAACGGCCGAGTGGATCCCAAGCTGCATCAGCCATTATCACCTTAAAGCCAACTGTCGGCTCTAAAAAATGGTACCGGGATGATGCCTCTAGCTGCAGCATGACCCCGGTACAACCACTTCTCCGAGCCGATGTAGAGCTACGTCGATTCGCAGGACGTGGTTAAACAACCCTTAAAATGTTACTAAACCCACAACAGTAAAATAATTTGTCTGTATATGCAGTAAAGCATGCTTGGTATACTCACTGTGGAATCCAAGGGGTTATTCCTGTGTATTGTGTAAAAAGGCTATTTGATCATGTCTTCTCTGATCCTCCCCTTCTTCCACTGACTCCAAAACATGTCCGGATAAGACAGAGCCTTTGGCGTCAGGCTGCACATGCTCAGTTTTGTGTGTATTGCTAGAGAGGTTTTTTTTTTTTTTCTTGGGAGAGTGCATGTGATCAGCACAGGGCCAATTAGCGTTGTCCAAACATGTCCAGACAGAGGGTCTGGAGACCTGCAGCCTCATAGGACAGCTCAGTACAATATGAAAACTCCGCCTACAAGCTTCAACAGGAATAGATAGATGTCACAAGGCTGCTGATGAGAAAAGGTATTTAGCAGTTTATATTTACTAAAATAATTGCATTTCCTTGTTCTGTATACTGTGGGAGACCAGATATAGTGAATGCAGGTTCTAAGTTTAGTAACACTTTAACCACCAACACGTGCGATATATTATCGTATGAGAAAATGCTGCAATTACCGAATAATCTAAAAAATACCACATTCATTATTTAACGCTAAATTCTTAGTGAATTGAACTTTCACCACTGATTTACCGCATGTGTTATTTTTCCACATTTTATTTGCCATTTTTTTAACTCTTAGTGAATTGACCCTAATATTCTTATTTTAAAGATATGCTGAAGCTCTTGTGTTATTATTTAATATAGAAATGATATACTTTCCCATGTTCTAAAAAAAGGAGTGCATTGTGGGAGTAAAGCTCAGGAAAACTTTTTAAATACAAGATACACTTACAAGCTGCATGAAGATTATCATGGTGAGAATTATTTAAACTCAGGAGTCCAGAGCTGCAAGGAAACATTGCTAATCAGTGCTCAACTGTGTGTTTTTTAAGCAAAACATTAGAAAATATACAAACCTTTACACAAGAATGAAGTAAATTTCCTAAGGCACATTGTTTGAAGTGTCCCTATATAGACCTTAAATTCTAGTAACGTGACTACTATGGCATTTTTAATGCTCAACAGAAAGACTAGACTCCTCTTGATAAAGTGGCTGAAACATCATGTCTATGGATGATTTTGTTCAGTAAAGTTTGTTTTCAAATTAAAACTTAATATAATCTATATAACTAGTACAAAAGGCATATTTTATTTATGAAACAAGTAGGAAATGGAGCAAAAATAACTGATGTGCTCAAGAACAAGATTCAACTGGGCCTAAAAAAAACATAAAAATGTATTGAGTGTTTTGAGTATAAAATGTCCACGAGGATCCTTAGTAATGTGGCCAGTACACCAAAGGTAATTTAGCTCCAACGAATACTCTTGCTGAAGCTCTGTTCAAAGACCATGGGACATCTGTGACTAGTAACCAGATAAACAAACATCATGGGGTGAAATCTAAGTGTAGCATGACCCCTTTTTTAAAGGTTAAAAAAAAACAAGTGGTCATACACAAGAAAAATAAAGGTCAGAAACGCATGCAATATATCAGCTGGTATTGCCATTTTCTCCAGTCTCCAGTACAAGGCTGTCAGTGTGTAGAAGGTGCCACCACCGGGAGCAGAGCCCGCTGATCCATGTGGATACAGATAACAGTGTGGGAAGCCCTGACGGTGATGTCACATGCAGTGGGTGGATGAGGGGTATGGCAATACATTTTGAAGGCTCTGGCTTCCTTCTCAAGCCACTTCCCACACTGTTGCATGTATTCACATGTATGGGCGGGTTCTGCTCCCAGTGGCAGCACCTTCCACACACTGACAACCTTGTACTGGAGACTGGGGAAGAATGCAATAAAAATGACCTTCATTGGTTTTCAGATTGTATAGATGTCCCTCTGGCCTACATCACTTCAACCACAATATATTAGATGTATGTTGGCGATGTCATACTGCCAAGGGAAGCATGCTTCATATTTGGTAGGATTGTCCCCCTGTGCGTATGTTTTGGAAACAAATTTTTGATCTACATTGTAAACTAACAGACATCTTTTACCCAACCATCGCCCAGGGTGGCCCTCCTGTCCATGATCCCTGGATTTCTTTAGCCAGTGAAAAAAGATGTGCTTAGACACTTCCTCGCTGCAGCCAGAACAGTCATTCCCGACACTGGAAATTAACTTCTGTACCCTCCCTTAGGGAATGGGCAACTGAACTAGACTCCACCAGAAGCCTGGATTGGCTGCTGGCACAGGAAATGGTAACAGAAGATTTTTTTTTTTTTAATACCTGGAATGCCTGGGCAAGGTTTAAAGACTTACCTCAACTCCTGACCTGGGCTAAAGGGAATCCAGTCAATGTTCCTAACCAGCCATGATGGAGCGCTCCAGTAAACCTACGCCTCCCAATTCTGTTTTTTACCTCCTTCCCCATTGGTAGTCCCTACTCTTTTTATTTTCTCTTCTCTCTGGTCTCTTCCTGTGTTTAGCGAGTGTAAAATGAACAATAAGCATAAAGATGTGATCCCCAAAACAAGGGCAGAATATACAATTATCTAAAATGTAATTATAACTTAAGCTGAACATAGCTGAAATTAAGTCAGTACCTTTTGTATATTCGTTTGGGATAATACAGTACTCTATTGATATACAAGGAATGTACATTGTACCCTAAACATTGGTAAAGTTTTTTTTTTTTTTTTTTTATACACACTTGCTTTTTTATGTTTACTATAAAAGTGAATTTTGTCTTATATATTTGAAAACTTTAATAAATACCTTTAACAGTGCAACATTTTCTAAAAATAAATAAATCATAGATACTGTATACTTAAAACATGCTGTGACTAGGGCTGTGGCTAGGGCACACACTTAGTCCTATCTTTGGGATACGTTGCAAACATGTACGTGGAGTTGTGTAATTATCCCAATAAATTATTAACTTTACTTACATGTCCATTAGTTTCCTTGATCACCTTGTGAAGAGGCTCAGACCATAACTCTAAAGAATGGACACCCATTAGAATAAGAATAAGAATTAGAATAAGCAAGATACCTGAGAAGCAACTCCTTATAACACTTAGGTATGGTATTATGATAAAAATACTTTAATCCTATTTTGTAAAAATGTGTATCTATCTATCTATCTATCTATCTATCTATCTATCTATCTATCTATCTATCTATCTATCTATCTATCTATCTATCTATCTATCTATCTATCTATCTATCTATCTATCTATCTATCTATCTATCTATCTATCTATCTATCTATCTATCTATCTATCTATCTATCTATCTATCTATCTATCTATCTATCTATCTATCTATCTATCTATCTATCTATCTATCTATCTATCTATCTATCTATCTATCTATCTATCTATCTATCTATCTATCTATCTATCTATCTATCTATCTATCTATCTATCTATCTATCTATCTATCTATCTATCTATCTATCTATCTATCTATCTATCTATCTATCTATCTATCTATCTATCTATCTATCTATCTATCTATCACACAAATATCATTCCAAGAATAATATATATATATATATATATATATATATATATATATAGTCCTTTTCTTTGGTGGAAGATGAAAATTTACACTCCAGTTTGGTGTCTGTATAAGTTTACCCCACACAGAGGGAAAACTGGGCCCTACACAGGCAGATTTGGTGGCTGTACATGCTTACATCACATAGAGGAAAAACATGGTCCTTTTCTTCTGTGGGAGGTAAAAATATACAGTCCACTTTGGTGTCTGTATATGTTTAACCCACACAGAGAACAAAATGGGTCCTTTTCTTCTGTGGGAATAAAAATATACACTTTGGTTTGATGTTTGTGTATATTTACCCCACACAGAGGAAAAAACGTAGTAATTTTCTTCTGTAAAAATATACAGTCCACTTTGGTGTATGTATACGTTTAATAAATAAAGTATACCTGGACACACACTGTCAGCAAGATATCTTCGCGCTAATTAGGAGGAGTCAGTAAATATACTGCTAAAATATATAAACAAGCTGCTGCTACTTTAACAAATAACGGAGAATATTTGAGATAACATGTAGAAGAAGATTAGTAGCGCAAAAAGTCACTGTTAAGATGACTCAAAGTGTAAAATCTGTAAACATACTAAAACCATGAGGATACAGAAACACTCTAATACAGAGGGTGCAATGTCCTTCAAATGTCCATAAACATCCAGGAGATCGTGCGGTAACTATTGGATCACCATCCACCACCAAGTGTCACATCTAAGGGTTAGTAGAAGTGGCAACTCACCAGAACAAATGGCTCAGGTGTTCTCACACAAGAGCAACAAAAGCAGGATTCGTAAACTGAAAAGGGTACATATGGAAAACTGGAGTGTTCACCACTGCTGCATAAACATCTACAGGTCACCTCCTTACAATCCCCTCGGTCCAGATGGTGTCATATAAAGAAAAAATAGCTCCAATAGTGAAGTTTCGTAAAACTCAAAACACTTTATTAAGAAGATGAATTGCACTCACATGATATTTGTGAAAATAAGCTCTGGTTACAAGATAAACGGCCCGGTAGGATACCTCGCTCGTATAGTCCGCCGGGCTAACTCCACGCCAGCCCAGTTACTTCCGGGTAGGTCCTCCGCCGTGTCACGTGATGTCAGATGCGTCGTCTGGTCACGCCCAATCGGCACCAAGGCAAGCCGACCGGAAGCAAACCAGCGCCTCCAACAGCGGAAGTCCAACATCAGTGATAACATTAATTGTATCCATATACTTAGGATCAACACCGTGACACCATTGATGCTAAATCAGCACCGGAAGTGCCACTTAAGATGATCACCGGATACAAAGAAAAATAGATTGATTTCATATATGGAAAAAAGTAACGCCATTAAATAAATAAATAGTATCCTTCCGGGGGTTTACCCAATGCCATCATACAGTCTACAAAGCATTACCATATATAAATATCAACGGTCAGCACATAATAAAAATTGGCAATCCCAAAATGGGGCCAAATCAAAATACAATCAGTAAAAATATATATATACATATACAATCTATAATATATATAATAATCATAAAAACTGTATATAAAATACATTACATTAAAATTACTGGGTAATAAATCAATAATCTCGGTTTAAAACCATGAAGTCCCATATTCCACAACATAAAAGCTAATATACAACGAGACTCTATAAAAGCCCATAAAGGTCTCAAAAAAGGGGGAGCATCAAGAATCGCTAATATAGCAATTCAGATCTAGTTCAATATTCAACCCCGTCGGTGCGAGGGCCTGGGCGAGGAAAATCCACTTGGATAATTCCCTCACCCAGTTGGCCCCCCGCCATGACGGGGTGACCCGCTCAATCCCTCATATATAGACGGGCTCCGAACTTTGGTGACCAAATTGTAAAAAAAGTATTAGATTCCCCCAATGTTTCTTTTTTTCCGGACATGAAGGGATCCTTCACCTGTGGAAGATGTAGAGCCTGTTCCTTTACACCGACCAATTTCAGGAGAAGGGAATCCTTCACTGTTCGGGCAATCAACAAAACTTTTAAAATTAAAAGCTTGATTACCTGTGATACCACACATGTGGTTTACGGGTTGATGTATCCTTGCAATCTAGTCTACATAGGCCGCACCAAGCGGACCTTAAAAGTAAGAGTAGGCGAGCACATCACTAATATTTTAAAAGGGAGACGCGAACACAATGTGTCCGCACATTTCCGCCAGTTCCACCAGAGGGATCCTAGAAGCCTCCACTTCTGGGGGATTGAGCGGGTCACCCCGTCGTGGCGGGGGGGCCAACTGGGTGAGGGAATTATCCAAGTGCGAGACCAAGTGGATTTTCCTCACCCAGGCCCTCGCACCGACGGGGTTGAATATTGAACTAGATCTGAATTGCTATATTAGCGATACTTGATGCTCCCCCTTTATGGGCTTTTATAGAGTCTCGTTGTATATTAGCTTTTATGTTGTGGAATATGGTACTTCATGGTTTTAAACCGAGATTATTGATTTATTACCCAGTAATTTTAATGTAATGTATTTTATATACAGTTTTTATGATTATTATATATATTATAGATTGTATATGTATATATATATTTTTACTGATTGTATTTTGATTTGGCCCCGTTTTGGGATTGCCAATTTTTATTATGTGCTGACCGTTGATATTTATATATGGTAATGCTTTGTAGACTGTATGATGGCATTGGGTAAACCCCCGGAAGGATACTATTTATTTATTTAATGGCGTTATTTTTTCCATATATGAAATCAATCTATTTTTCTTTGTATCCGGTGATCATCTTAAGTGGCACTTCCGGTGCTGATTTAGCATCAATGGTGTCACGGTGTTGATCCTAAGTATATGGATACAATTAATGTTATCACTGATGTTGGACTTCCGCTGTTGGAGGCGCTGGTTTGCTTCCGGTCGGCTTGCCTTGGTGCTGATTGGTCGCAGTGTGTTCCAACAGGGGTATTTAGATGCCGGATGTTGTTGTCTTGGTCACGCCCCCAGTTGAAGTCGGAAATTACGAAACGCGTCGGGGCGTGACCAGACGATGCATCCGACATCACGTGACACGGCGGAGGACCTACCCAGAAGTAACTGGGCTGGCGTGGAGTTAGCCCGGCGGACTATACGAGCGAGGTATCCTACCGGGCCGTTTATCTTGTAACCAGAGCTTATTTTCACAAATATCATGTGAGTGCAATTAATCTTCTTAATAAAGTGTTTTGAGTTTTACGGAACTTCATTATTGGTGCCATTTTTTCTTTATATGACACCATCAGGACCTGCTCCTATAGAGGCCCCAACAATAGAGGAACCCATGGAAACTGTGGGCATTGGAGCGGTGGGTGGTCAAACACCTGGTCCACCGATCCAGACCCCAGTTGTAGGCCCAAAAGTAGGTGTGTCACATATACCAGTTAGACCCATATTGGAGTGGACAGGACCTCCAATTAAGGGTGCTAACAGGGGTAATAAGAACAAAAGGGGCACCTTTAGAGGTGGCTCCCAGGGAACGGGGATTCCAACCCATAATCAATACCAGGCTTTGGCCAATAGATCCAATGGAGTGACAGAGGACACTGGACCAAAAACCCCCCAAAACCCACCAAGACAGCCTTTTTTGGGCCGAGGCAGGGGCAGGGGGAGGGGCGGAGTCGACCGTACAATATCCAATATCCACAACTGGACAGACAATTGTATCGAGAAAGTACGCGCCCCGAAGAGGAGTACGGGCCGGAAGAAGGATACAGCTCTAAAAAAAGAAGGAGAGACTGGTAAATGAGGGGATCTTCAACATTAGTAGTGTGAGTTTGACTAAAAGTGAACTCCACATTCTTGATCAAGGGCTTAAGTGCGCCCCCAAAAAACCCTTAACAAATTCAACACCTATATTGATATACACAAGTATATCAGAAAGGTGAATTTGAAGAAACATTTTCTGAATAACCCCATCACATCAAGAAGTAATACGAGCAGTGGAGGGATGATTAATAGTGGATTGCGCAATAAATCCACTTTTAATCCACCTGCTAGCAACAACCACTGCATTGAAGTATTCAAAAATCTAGTCCTACGTGACCTACAGTCCCTTGAACCTGGCTATGAGGTTAATAAGAGATATAAACATATACAGAAGGGCTTAGATTCCTTGGAATCTCGCAAGGAGATTATCATCCGCCCTGCTGACAAAGGTGGTGGAGTGGTGGTGATGGACAAGAAATTTTATCATGACCAAATTATAACCATGTTAAATGATACCTCCACTTACACCAGACTATCTAGAGACCCGACTGGTGATTTTGTGGAGGATCTGAAACGATTGGTCGAATCCGGCTTTAGGGATGGTGTCTTAACTAAGAAAGAACGCAACTACTTAATACCTAGTGTGTGCCGGATTCCGATTCTATACACACTGCCCAAAGTCCATAAGGACGCAATGAACCCACCTCCACGCCCGATTGTGAACGGGATTGGGTCGGTAAGTGCCCGGCTGGGCCAATACTTGGACCAGTTTCTGCAAAAAAGTGTTATAAAGACGAAAGCCTTTTTGAAAGATACTGCAGATCTTCTTCTCATGCTGGATGATGTGGTACTTGGGGACGACTCGCCGGTCTTTCTTGTCACGGCCAACGTGTCGTCCCTGTACACCATCATCCAGCATGATGATGCCCTCTTATCATTAAATTGGGCACTTAGTCAAAGAGACGACCTACCTCGGGAACAGAAAGTGTTCATTGGTAGTGCTTTAGATTTTTGTCTGAGCCACAATTATTTTTGGCATCAGAGCAATTTCTTTAGCCAAAAAACAGGTGTCGCTATGGGCGCCAAGTTTGCCCCTAGCCTGGCAAACTTGTTTATGTCGGAGTGGGAGGACAAGTTTGTTTTTAACCAGGCACGACATGAGTTAAGGCTATACAGGCGTTTTATAGACGACATCATCTTTATCTGGCAAGGATCTGAGAACGATCTGGGTGGTTTTATGGAACATCTTAATACCAACCAGAATAATATTAAATTAGATTTTCACCATAGCCAAAATGAAATTAACTTCTTGGATGTCACCATCAAAAGAGAGGGCAGCAGAATAACAACGAAAGTGTTCTTTAAAACGACAGACAGGAATAGTTACTTGGCGATCCAGAGCAGACACCATCCGAACTGGCTTCGAAATATACCAAGAGGCCAGTTTATCCGTGTAAGGCGTAATTGCACATCTGTAAACGACTACATGGATCAAGTAGGAGTTTTAAAGGATAGGTTTGTCGCAAAGGGCTATGATGAAACTTGTCTGAATAATGAAATCATTAAGATTAAGAATGCTCCTAGACCGTTGAGGCCTACAGTTAAACCTACCAGTACTGTTGACAGTCCCAAACAATGGAGCTTTTTGTCAGATTTCACCAACGACTACAAAAAAGTGGAAGAAATCTTCAACCATCACTGGCCTATACTACAAATGGATAGAACATTAGGTCCAGTGTTACCAACCAAACCGTCATATATATATATAGACGGGCTCCGAACTTTGGTGACCAAATTGTAAAAAAAGTATTAGATCCCCCCAATGTTTCTTTTTTTCCGGACATGAAGGGATCCTTCACCTGTGAAAGATGTAGAGCCTGTTCCTTTACACCGACCAATTTCAGGAGAAGGGAATCCTTCACTGTTCGGGCAATCAACAAAACTTTTAAAATTAAAAGCTTGATTACCTGTGATACCACACATGTGGTTTACGGGTTGATGTGTCCTTGCAATCTAGTCTACATAGGCCGCACCAAGCGGACCTTAAAAGTAAGAGTAGGCGAGCACATCACTAATATTTTAAAAGGGAGACGCGAACACAATGTGTCCGCACATTTCCGCCTGTTCCACCAGAGGGATCCTAGAAGCCTCCACTTCTGGGGGATTGAGCGGGTCACCCCGTCATGGCGGGGGGCCAACTGGGTGAGGGAATTATCCAAGTGCGAGACCAAGTGGATTTTCCTCACCCAGGCCCTCGCACTGACGGGGTTGAATATTGAACTAGATCTGAATTGCTATATTAGCGATACTTGATGCTCCCCCTTTATGGGCTTTTATAGAGTCTCGTTGTATATTAGCTTTTATGTTGTGGAATATGGTACTTCATGGTTTTAAACCGAGATTATTGATTTATTACCCAGTAATTTTAATGTAATGTATTTTATATACAGTTTTTATGATTATTATATATATTATAGATTGTATATGTATATATATATTTTTACTGATTGTATTTTGATTTGGCCCCATTTTGGGATTGCCAATTTTTATTATGTGCTGACCGTTGATATTTATATATGGTAATGCTTTGTAGACTGTATGATGGCATTGGGTAAACCCCCGGAAGGATACTATTTATTTATTTAATGGCGTTATTTTTTCCATATATGAAATCAATCTATTTTTCTTTGTATCCGGTGATCATCTTAAGTGGCACCTCCGGTGCTGATTTAGCATCAATGGTGTCACGGTGTTGATCCTAAGTATATGGATACAATTAATGTTATCACTGATGTTGGACTTCCGCTGTTGGAGGCGCTGGTTTGCTTCCGGTCGGCTTGCCTTGGTGCCGATTGGTCGCAGTGCGTTCCAACAGGGGTATTTAGATGCCGGATGTTGTTGTCTTGGTCACGCCCCCAGTTGAAGTCGGAAATGACGAAACGCGTCGGGGCGTGACCAGACGACGCATCCAACATCACGTGACACGGCGGAGGACCTACCCGGAAGTAACTGGGCTGGCGTGGAGTTAGCCCGGCGGACTATACGAGCGAGGTATCCTACCGGGCCGTTTATCTTGTAACCAGAGCTTATTTTCATGAATATCGTGTGAGTGCAATTCATCTTCTTAATAAAGTGTTTTGAGTTTTACGGAACTTCACTATTGGAGCCACTTTTTCTTTATATGACACCATCTTGACCGAGGGGATTGTAAGGAGGTGACCTGTAGATGTTTATGCAGCAGTGGTGAACAGTCCAGTTTTCCATATGTACCCTTTTCAGTTTACGAATCCTGCTTTTGTTGCTCTTGTGTGAGAACACCTGAGCCATTTGTTCTGGTGAGTTGCCACTTCTACTAACCCTTAGATGTGACACTTGGTGGTGGATGGTGATCCAATAGTTACCGCACGATCTCCTGGATGTTTATGGACATTTGAAGGACATTGCACCCTCTGTATTAGAGTGTTTCTGTATCCTCATGGTTTTAGTATGTTTACAGATTTTACACTTTGAGTCATCTTAACAGTGACTTTTTGCGCTACTAATCTTCTTCTGTATGTATACGTTTACCCCACATAAAGGAAATAATGGGTCCTTTTCTTTTGTGGTGGGTAAAAGTTGTGTACTTTTATCCCACACATTGGAAAAACTTGGTCCAAAGTTTCTTTTGTACCCACACCTCAAACAATCTTAGTGGGCTTGGAAATCACTAAATGACCCACTAAAATCCACACCTTTATTACTCCCAGTCTTATAGCAGCCTGTCTAGCTCTCATGAGTAAATAGAAATACCTTCATCCTCTCTTTGAGGCCATCTCTATTCTAAACGATCATTTCATCCTTGAATATTTGTTTGATAAATCCCATTTCACACTCTTTAGCTTTCACTATAAGTGGAACCCCTTGATCTCAGATTGTAGGAGCATAATCCTTATATGAATCTACTCCCACTTTTAGGAGAAGAAATAACATCCAGTATAGTGAAAAATCCTAATGCAAGCCAGTACCATACCAAGCCCAATATGTTGTTTTCTTCTATTCATACCCACTATACCACTAGCACTTAATACTCTCTTTACTGGTATTGACATGATACATCCTACTGCATCTATGTGAATTTTTTATTTGTAAATTTCTAATAAAACCTATAGCAATAAAAAACAAAAAAAGTATACAATCCTCTTTGATGTCAATATATGTTTACCCCACACAAAGGAAAAATGTGGTCCTTTTCTTCAGTGGGAGGTTAAAGCATACATTCTAGATCAAAATGTACACATTTACCTGACGGATAAGAAAAATTATCAAACGTTTGCTACAGTGCAGCAGAACATGCATTTTGCAAAAATGTTTTTTAAATGTAACTTTGAGATTTTAGTGAAATTGTCCAATGAAAAATGCAAAAACTGCAAAAAAAAACAGGAAAAAGGGTTAAAAATAAGGGCAAAAAAAGGGAACATAAAGTTTGTGGTACAAAGGAAGGGACGATGAATTATCCCCTTGGAATCCCATGGAGATTAGGGGTGATGTTCAACATAGAGATGGGTAGGTGAGGGCAGGTGCGGACGAGGACAATTCCATGGGGATTGGGTGCCATGGAAGGAGGGAGCAAATGTCTCTCCATAGGAATGGGTGGGTGTGGGCAGGAATTGAGGAGGGTAAAGATTGTATGAGGGGGAATATGATGCTTCTGTGGTCCTGGGGTACATGAGAGGACCTTGGAAAGTGGTGCTTGGCTAGTTTGGGGGTGATACACCACTAAGTTGTGCAGCACAGTATTGCATGGCAACAGCATACATGCTATACATGCAATGTTTTTTTAAGATCTCCACCAATATACTCAACCTCAGTTTGTGAGGTTATTCTGGCCCCCTCTACATCTGTTTACATCCATGTGCACAGGCCCTGATGGGTGTGTATGTGTCACTTTCCAACTCTTCAATATCCTGTAAAAAATGGCAAACAGGTACAAAAAAATGCACAAAAGATACAATAGATGCCTAAGTTGGATGTTGTCCTGAAAAAAGATATTCAATATATTTTTTTTATTATAAAACATTTTTTAAAAATGAAAAAATAGAAAAAGGTTGAAAAAAAATTCCAACCAAAATGTTAACAAATGTTTAAGAAATAAAACAAAATGCCAAAAAAAAAAAAGATAATTGAACTTTATGAAAAAATATAATATTCCAAATATATACTTACTGTCTAGTGTTTCAAATCATTGTCCTGCAAAGAAAGGCAAGCTGCACATTGTACATGTGCTGCCTTCTTTGGGGAGCAGGGGCCCCGCTTCGTGCTGCTTTCTCTTTTTCTATCAGGTCATGTCTAACCCAGTCCCAAAATTACTTGCAACATGTTTGGAGGGTTTTTCATAAACATTGTTATTATGTCATATTCTGTAACAAGATAACATACATATTTTACAAATGCATAAATATATGCACTTACCCCAGAATATCTCAGTTGTCCATTAAATGTAACATTATTTATTTTAAACTGATGACTAATTTAACTAAGTACCCAATGTGCACAAAAGTGTTGGAGGCAGAGAAAGGATGCTCGTAACTTTGTTTTAATAAAGCAATGTAAAGTGCAAATATGATGTGTAAAGGGTAATAACCAAGAGCAATCAATCAGATTTCAACTTATTTAGTTATCAAATCAACACGATAAACAGTAATTGGCTATTGCTGTCTTCTTCACTAACATTTCCAGCCTTACAGCATTATAAGAACTTTTTAGGGATTTTTAGGACTTTTTAGGGCTGAACATAGGTGAAAAGGGATCCCTATTGTGCCAAATATGGATTATTTACCAACTTCCATAAAAGTAAAGTATAAATGGTAACTTTTTTTTACTATTTGAATCAATGCAAGTGATCACTTCACTGATACTGTGATCAGTATCATTATCTTAAAGCTTAAGCTATCATTTTTATACATGTAAAAATGTAATTTTATTTTAATTATATTGAGAATATTTAAATGCATTTCATGATTTCTTAATAAGTATCCAGTAATTTCACTAAGGGGCGTTTTATATTTGCCTGAAGTTATTTCAGATTGTATATTAACACTTGCTAAATTTTAATATATTACAAATGCTTTTTTTGCATTAATAAATAAAAAAGCTTCACATTACAATTACTATAGTCTTAAAATGTATGTTTCCATTTCAGTCTTTTAATGTTTTAAAGGTATTAATAAATTATATTTCTTGGTGCATTAAACACAGTCTCTGGAGATTTCAATGACTTAATAATAAATTGTCTATAATATACTAGAGGTCATGCAAGTCAGCAGAATGTGAAAGTGCTCTTCTTAGGTCCTTTTCAAGGTGTAGGGTTGCAAGCCCTACTTGAAAATGACTTCAGGCTCTGGAGTGAAAAAACAGATGGGACAG
This sequence comes from Pelophylax lessonae, assembly GCF_965119305.1. Taxonomy (NCBI): domain Eukaryota; kingdom Metazoa; phylum Chordata; class Amphibia; order Anura; family Ranidae; genus Pelophylax; species Pelophylax lessonae. The sequence continues at coordinate 592,395,875 of NC_138768.1, forward strand.
ATTGCCATCACAGCATGGTCCTACAAAAATACCGCCTGAAGAAATTTAAGCTTGGTATGGGATAGTCTTCATTACAATACCAACTGCTGGCTTTGATCTTGCAACCAAACAAATGAAAACAAAAATATATCCTTAGGAAATGAATTTCATAGGAGATACTGAAAGGCATTAAAACAGAACTATGAAGAAAACACAATGTTAAAAGGACAACTAGGATATTTTTTTTTTTATTATTTCAAATAAAGCGCAAATAAAAGTATAACGAGCCAAAAAAGTGTACAATATGCTGTTTTTTCTGGTTACCAGTTACTGTTGCTAACATTGAAAGATAACTGCTAGTAAAACACAAAGCTCAGCAATACATATATCCAGAGAAAAGATGTTGTCTGGATGCAAAACAATAATTGGCTTTAAGGTTTGGGCCTATAGCAAACATCTTTGGGGAATGACCAATACCCAACAGCACAAAGACAACTCATGCAGCAGTGAACACTCACACATCCACAATATGCCCTAGGTAGAAATATTCAGTTGCTAAGAGTTCATTTGAAATCTCCTATACAGGTACAGTTTTATACTCATATTTCGGAAAATAAATTTCACAAGCACATATCCTGTTAAATGTTTAACTGATTTTTCTCCTTATGGCAGTTTTTCTTTTATAGCATTTTCACTATTCTAACACAGCAGCCAAGCTCAAATTGGACCTTATGACATTTTAAATAACCCTGCTTCTGTATCACAAATAATGTTCAAAACTATTTAGATGGAATTAAAAATAGACACCTCTCCTAACCTGAGTGGTAGAAATCTAGATAGATTTCCTAAATTGGTGTAAGATGATTTATGCGTGCATTCCAGACTTACCATATTTATTATATGCTGCTCTAATGTAAAATCACTTTTCTTCGATTTTTAATTTCATTACAAATTGAAGATATCTATGCTTTTTTGGATTTAGGGATCCAAAAATAATATGTTCACCTGATAAAAATCTGGAAGCATTTTACACAAGATTATGCATGCTGGCCAGACACAGTTGATCTTAAGATACTGATGAGGCAGTAGAAGTCTTGATAATACATATGTGGACCTCCTGAAATTAAATTATATTGTCCCATACATGTATGCCGAGCCTGAGATGATAAGAGTGGCCTTTTGCACATTCCTATCCAAGCACCCCTGGATGTTGAGACAGTGACTGCAGGGCTGAAGGAAAGGCACAGTTACCAAGGTGTAGACAATGTGAACAGGAACTTGGGAGTGCTGGTATCTGACGAGCAGAGGTGATGCACCATGAATAATTCAAGTCCAAGATGGTGGAGTCAGGTCCCACACCAGGTAAAGCAACAGCTGAGTGTAAGGACACCAGAATGTAAGCAGAATCAGAGTCATGAACACAGAGAAGTCAGCAAGAATCAGGCAGCCAGATACAGTTTAACTAAGCAGAAAGGTAGTCAGTAGTCCAGGCCAGGGTTGGTAGCAGAGGCAGACAGCAAACATGAAAGAGCAAGGGTAATTTGAAAGGAAGCCTGGTCTGTAACAGGGTCAAGGAAGCGTATAAGGAACTGGATCACAAGAACAAGGCTGAAGACAATACAACAAGTAATTGCAGGAAGTGCAGAGTTCAGGTTTAACTAACTACTTAAGGACCAAGCCTATTTCTGACACTTGTTCCTTACAAGTTCAAATCAGTATTATTTGCTAGAAAATTACTTAGAACCCCCAAACATTATATATATATATATATATATATATATATATATATATATATATATATATATATTTTTTTTTTTTTTTTCTTTCTAGCCAACACTCTGGAGAATAAAATGGCGGTCATTGCAATATTTTATGTCATATTTGCGCAGCGGTCTTTCAAATGCAATTTTTAAAAAAAAAAATACACTTTACTGAATAATAAAAAAAAAAAAGGAAACAGTAAAGTTAGCCCAATTTTTTATTTATTGTGAAAGATGATGTCACACAGAGTAAATAGATACAGTGTAAAATTGTGCATACTCGTGGAATAGCGACAAATTAGGGTACTTAAAAATCTCTATAGGCAACGCTTTAACATTTTTTACCGGTTACCAGTTTAAAGTTAAATAGAAGGTCTTTTGCTAGAATTATTGCTCTCGCTCTGATAATCGCGGGAATACCTCACATGTGTGATTTGAACACAGTTTACATTTGCAAGCACAACTTACGTATGCATTTTCTTTGCTGTGTGAGCACACTGGGATGGGGCGCTTTCATTTTTTTTTTTCTATTTTTTTTCCTATTTTTTTTCCTATTTTTTTTCCTATTTTTTTTTTTCACTGTCTCTAAAAAAAAAAAAAATCTGATTACTTTTATTGCTGTCACCAGGAATGTAAACATCCCTTGTGGCAGTAATAGGCAGTGACACATACTCTTTATGGAGGGATCTGGTGTCTACAAGACCCCAAATCCCTCCTTTGCACTTAAAAGTATTCAAAATGCCCAAATCTGCATTTTTAAATACTGTCATTTTTTTTAAATTGGCGCCATTGTGAGGTGGCTTCGAGGTTCCTACACTGGAGACCAATTTGAAGCCGAATCCGTCTTTGTTCTGGACTCCAGTCAGCTGGCTGACGTGCTGGCTGGTTGCCTGGGTCTTCCGGTAGGAAGGGAGACCAAGGTGGAGCAGCGGAAGGCTCCTTGTGATAACAGCTGAGCGGCTGCTGAGCTGCATCAGTTGTTACTATTAGAAAAGCTGACTGCCGGCTCTAAAAAACAGTACCAGGGGGATGCCTCTAGCTGCAGGCATCACCCCGGTACAACCACTTCCTCAAGCCGACGTACAGGTACATCAGTTTGCAGGAGGTGGTTAAATAAGCTGCTTGGTGGCAGTGGATGTGCAGGCAATGATGTATGTGCAAACCATCTTTTGTGCTCATAGAAATGTGCATGTGTATTAGCCAGATGGCCGACACCATGTTCCTGACACATATTTGCATTAGGATAATATGAGCTCACTTTAAATGTGATATCTAGAATGTTTTGACTACTGAGCCAAGAGGATAAAAAGTTGTTACCCTTTTGTTCAGTCTGCTATAAAACTAACTGATAATGCCAGTGTGACAACACTGTATACACGTTCAAAAAACAGCTCTCATATCTAAAAACATTTCACACGTGTAAAAACAGCTCTCAGCGACTCCCATCTAAAAACTGTAAGGTCTCCTACCTACATAAAAGAATGTGTTTATCAAAAGGTAATAGCACAGAGTGTGTAAATATGAATCAATATACTGAAAAGTGTTATACAAAATCATATACAGAGGGTCAGCCCCAGCTGTTTGGCAACCTTTATCAGAGAGGATTTAATAAAAAGTCAGTTATCCCTTATTTCCTTATTTAAAAGGCATGACTCTTCAGTTGATGACAATGAACATGTGTTTGCAACGAATATGTAATGCAAATGCAAACAACCGCATGTTAAACTATTACAACATTTGTTAATTGTTATATTAAGTACTGCTGTGAAACTGTTGGAGAAATCTTCTTTTCTCATGCTAACCCACTGCTTGTTTATTACTGAACACTGGTAATATGTATACATTCCTATAGATCAAAAGGATGTTTTATTATTTGTGGAATATTCTTGATCATATGCAAATGCAAGAATGTAGCGACAACGACAAAGCTACTGTGTCATGTTGTTAAGGGTAAACCTAACTCCATTCTCTATTTTAACTCCATCTTTCTTGAGACTCATTAAAGTTGCTTCAAATTTTGTAGTTGACCAGTACATGCTATAGTAATCTCATCTGCCTGCAGGCACTGGAAAATTAAAACACTTTCAAGTGAAAATACATATTGATCCAACTTTGAAGCCAGCCATACAATCACACAGAAGAATTCTATCCTATTTAAAGGTAACACATTTCCAAAGAAGTGGAAAACCTGGAAGAGTAGGATATTTTTGAATCTCCGCAATTATTTGCGCTACAAAACACAAAGAGCCTATTAAAGTGTTTGTCTGCTTAAACACGCAGCAAGCTAACATTGACTAGTCTTTGAGTGAGAATTTATGAACATTCAGCTTCATTTTCTCAAGAGAAGGGGTATCTGCACATTACAGACATGTAGCAGCTATTTTTATTGCCATTAAACAAACGTGCATGAATCTGACCACCCCCCACCCCAAAATCCTGTTGTGGCACCATCCCTAATTACAAGAAATTTTTATTCACATTCTCTCACCAGAACTTAAGTGAGAGGCTAGTGTTTAATGAGACCTTAACTGTGTCTCAACAGGAACATGCAACACAAAAAAACATAAAAGCATAAATGGAAAAATAGAGGAAGGAAGGGGTATGGCGCTGCCTAAATAAATAATTGAATTGTGTTATATAAAGAATGTGTCATAGGTAAATGAATGAATAAATAAATGAAAATTGTATACAAGACTAATAAAATATACAATGGTAATGTGTAAAAGTCCAAATAAATAAATACAAAAGCAATGTAAACAGTATGACATATACAGGCAGACCAAGATAAGGTGATTAGTGCCGTAAAGTATAAACACACTGGACTATAGTAAATAGAAAAAAAATTCTAAAAATTATATAACCATAAATATTAATCATAAATATCCAGGAGATGGGTAAACTGCTGCTGAGGATGTCTATGATGAAATGCGGTACAGCGCCATCACATAATTTCCGGTTCCGGCTTCAGGAGGAACGCATTGCGTTCCAGATACTTGTAAATCACGCTTTTTATTCTATGATACTGTGAGTACCTTACTTTGCATTTTCTAATAAACACTACCGAACAGTATTACACGATTGCTGCCCTTTTCTTATTTTCATATGGGTGTACCACTTACCCCAACGCTCTGAGGATTTCCCGGAGGACTTGGATTAGGACCTCTATGAGGACCCAGGTACCCAGTCCTAGGAGACCCTACAGGATACCCACATTCACCCCATAAGAACCTTAGAGGGCCCCCAGGATACCCATTTGGGAGTGTTAGGTCCACACACCAAGACCCCCAGAGGGAGCCAGGACCCACCAGAGGGATCAGCCTATTTATATACATACCCGCTGTATACCCCTGTGTGGGGTGGGTATTTCTGGTGAGTGTGCTACTTACTTCAGCAATCACAAGCACCCCACCAATATACCCACCACAGGGTCTCCACTGCCATCACTATTTGAGGATCCACTGGCTGTGTTGCATGTTATATATGGACTGCTGCCATTACTAATATATAGTCACCATATATCTGCTGCACACTGTTATTTACTATATTTATATTTGTGCACACTGTCACCTTAAATTTTTTTTTATCATAATATCTGGATCATCTTTTTATTGATTCCCCCTTCTGATATATTTACTCATCTACTGGATATTTATGATTACTATTTATGGTTATATCATTTTTATAATTTTTTTTATCCTTTTTGAACTACATTTATTCACCTAGAATTCATCACTATTTACTATAGTCTAGTGTGTTTACACTTTACAGCACTAGTCACCTTATCTTGGTCTGCCTGTATATGTCATACTGTTTACATTGCTTTTGTATTTATTTATTTGGACTTTTACACATTACCACAGTATATTTTATATGTCTTGTATAAGATTTTCATTTATTTATTCATTCATTTACCTATGACACATTCTTTATATAACACAATTCAATTATTTATTTAGGCAGCGCCATACCCCTTCCTTCCTCTATTTTTCCACTGATTCTATATAACTCCAGTTTTATTTGAGGGGGGCTGCAGCCTACTGTATCCATATTCACTTCTTTAGCACAGAGTACACCCTTTTTCTCATAAAAGCATAAAGCTTTTATTAAAATAATTAAAAGCAAGGGCATGGCTTGGACGGCATGGCGGATGACTGCACACTAGCAGGGCTCCATGAACCCAGCAGCCTTTCCGTAGCACAGGATCTCCCATTGGCACTGAAATGGGCAGGATTCTTCGCCACACCACACAGACCCACCAGCATCGCCCGTCAGCAATCTCTTCAAACCGGAACATCTCCTCCCTATTCAAAGCTAAGGCCCCGGCATGCTCCATCAACTTGGTAGATAAGATGGCGCAGGTCAGGCAGGAGGCGGATTACAGTGAGTAGTTGCTCTCCGCCTTAAAACACCTGGTAAGAGACGCTTCCTTTCCTGACCACCAGCTTACCTTCTCAGACACGACAACGATAGCCACCGACAATAAAAAAAAACCTTTTCCACAGCAATAACAGGTCTCAAAGTAGATTTACTAGTATTGACCGAGAAAGTAGTCTCAGCAGAGGTAAACACAGGAACATACAACGTCTTGAGCAAACAACAGACTCTCATACAGCACATTTAATCAAAATGAATAGGCAAATAGAGGATTTAGATAACCGCGGCAGACAAAATGACATCAGGATAAAAGGCCTACCAGAATCTGTCCCCCCAGATCAAATCAAGCAGGCACTACAATAGTCTGCTGGAGAGACCGGAAGATGCCTCCATTTACTTTGTCAGAGCTCATAGGGCCCTGATACTGGACCACCAAGAGATATTATATGCTGTTTGCAAAACTTTACCATGAAGGAAGACATTTTGGCTAAGGCCAGAATGAATGACCAAATCCTATTCAATGAAAACACTATTATTCTCTATCAGGATCTTTCCCCCATTACTCTGAGAAATAGAAGGTAACTATGCCCTCTGCTGGATGCCATAAGAAACAAAAGGACACACTTATCGTTGGAAATTCCTATTTGCTTTAGGTGTAACTCACGAAGGCAAACCTCATCTACTTCGTACTCTGGAGGATTTACAATCCTTTTTTGATGCCATACAGATACCATACGTTGACGTACCTGAATGGTAGGCAGAATTCCAAAACCCAGATATGCCTAATTGCCCCCCTCCTTCTCCAATTATTTTGCCATCTAAACAACCCAACAAGAAATCCAAAATGCATAAACATCACACCTGAACTCTAGGATGCCTCTTGTTCTATCCAAATCACCAGGACCCCAAGACCCCAGGACCCCAGGATCAAGAGACGCTTTCTGAGCTATTAAGGATGCAAATAACATTACTAATCACCTGGATTATATCTGACCTGCCATATATACTCTCATCAATGATCAGCTCCATTCAAGATCATAGAGTCGCCTATTTGAGGACTTGAGATACAGATCTTGTTAAGAACTCCCTCCCCCAATTTTTCTCCCTTTTTTTTTCCCCCTGGATATACACATTTAAATACAAAGTTACTTCCCTGAGGTTCTTCACCTTATAGCTTACTGGGAGGACCATCTCCAATGGCTGTTACCATCCTCCTGTCTGATTTTTCTGTTGTCTGTCACGGGTTCAGACCTTTGTAGCTCACTCAAGTTCATGCACATTTATTCTGTGGACTGCCACTTTAACTCCTCCCTCTCACCCCACAGGTAGTAGTTATAAACCGTTATATAAAGTGTTTATTGCACTATTTAACTACGTTCTTATTGACCTTCGGTGTTAATCATCGAAAAGTGTTGTTACCAATCTTCAGTGTGTACACTTATCGAAATAGGGCGTCTACACCAATTACGGATTATCACTGGCTAAAGTATAACTCTTACTCATTTTTGTTTCCTTTGTTTTACAGCTAAACTTTTATCTCTATTCTTCTCCCCTTTTCCTTATATTACTCTCTCCTTTCCACTGCTCTCTCTGGATCTCTCCAAAACGCAACACAAAGAAAAGACCAAAAGAAACCTAGGTACTAAATGCATAAGATCTTCAGCACCCTGTTCTTCTTACTGTAAGTACAGTCAATGATTTCCACACTAACATCCCTCACAACTTACCCTGACAATGGCATTCTCTGTACTTGGGAGAGGTTCTACAGTGATCCTCTCTATCCCACCTACCAAGGCTTGAATATTCCTGAGAAGCGAATATCACTTCACTACGTGAACTCAAAAGTCTAGACCACAATTCGATTTTCTTCAGGAAACACATTTCTGCACACAACATATACCTAACCTGTTGAATACATTTTTCACTAAAGCCTTCCACGCACCAATCATAACATCTAAAATCAAAGAAGTGTCCATCTTAGTGAGTAAAGAGGCCCCATTTGCTTTCCAACAACAATTGACCAACTCGGGGGGCAGATAACTTTTCCTAAAAGGCACTCCGACAGGCAGACCTGTTACACTTGCCAATGTGTACTTCCCAAACTCATGGTTACAACAAAGGACTGACCAACAAAATGACAGATTCAAACAGGGCCGCTGATAGGGCAGTACAACCGACCCTGTTGTACCGGGCCCGGCCACATCAGGGGCCCCGAAAGCTTTGTAGTCAGTGTCTGCCAAATAAAGAAATAGTGCTTACTAAAATACACCCTCCTCACTCCTACATGCTTTGGGGGGTGTATAAACACATTTTTCTGGGGCCCATCAGATCATCTGTGGGGCCCAGGAGGTCGCAGCATTGCAGGGACTTTTTAATCTTTTTCGGGGCGTAAGAACATGCCCTATGCTGCAACCTGCTCTGCTAAGATCTAGTTCTGGTCAGTCAGTCAGCTGCCTGCTCTGGCAGAGTGATTTTATGTACATGTCCCGCTCTATCAGGACAGATGCAGAGACCGAGTGGAGGCTGCTGACAGTGACAGGGAGAAGCAGCAGCACTAGTCCCAGCTGCGGAGGCAGCAGCATGGCAGCATCACACAGTGAGTGACACTAGTATTCAGATACAGTCCACAGAATCCTCAGTGTGTCTTCTGAACATCAGCATTAGGATATACACAGAGTACAGCAGGCGCTCTATAGCTCTGTCACAGCGCATCACATGGCAGTTCATTGCTGACTTTGTTCAGTAATGGTTGTACTGAGTGCTACAGACTGCAGCCCAGTACAGCCATGATAAAGTCAGCAATGAACTGCCATGTGATGTGCTGTGAGCCTGCTGTACTGTGTATATATCCTAATGCTGATGTTCAGAAGACACAGTAAGAGTATACTTTACATTTGTGTTTTGGGGGAGGGGCTGTGCATTTTTACTGCCCCAACCACTCCTCTTTAACCCCTTAATGCCAGTGCCTCCAAGCTTTTTAAGAGGTTTCTGATGCTGGGAGGTGGGGCAGTGTTCCTGACCATGATTGGCGGACACATGATCGGAAAGCTCCCAATCGCAAGTAGAGATTAGGAGCTTTCCATTAATCACCAATAACTGTCCAGGGAGCGCACAGGGTGCACGCTTTCCGCACAGCAATGTGTACATTCTGGTCCACCCGCCAAGAGGCTGTATTGATGGGTGCGTCCGGCGTGAAGAGGTTTAGAACTTTCCAAGCTTTCCAGTTAGGGCCGCCTGTCAGTTTTTCATGTGGACCTAATTGAAAGCACTATTTAGTTCTACACCTAGCTCTATGTCCGTTCAGGATAGAAAAAAACTATGGAAAAGGACTGCATCTTTTTTTTTTTTCCAGAGCAGATTTACAAATGGTCACCTATAGAGCCATCACAATTCCACCCTTGTCCATTGTATGGTGCATGCAAACACAAACTAAACAGGCGGAGTCAAGGGAGGGGCCAGGGGTGGGGCAGAGGGCATTGCCAACGGTGGGATCAAAGGAGGCCCCATCAGGTAGGCTGTAGGGGGCCCCATGATTTCTAACAGCGGCCCTGGATTCAAAGAACAATGGACAGACGCATTACATATAGACATCTCAAACCACCAATGGTCAAAAGCCTGTATACTAGCCCACAATGTTCCCTAAGCACTAGAACACAAGAAACATCTTACAAAGTGTTAACACAATGGTGTGCTACACCGGATAAGCTCAAAAGATGGTTCCCCCTCTCATCAGACAACTATTACCGAAACAAAACTCTATCTAACACCGGAATGTTGCCTACTACATATAAATCCCAGACCACTGAAAAAATGCAAAGACTCTTTAACTAAACACGTGCTAAATGCAGTCAAATCACTCATTCCTCTACACTGGAAGCCAGTCTCTGTGCTGACAGTCAAAGATTAGCTACAAAAAGTCAACAATATCTATGAAATGGAGAGAAAGGGGGGCGCCTAAGTATAATAGGGTTAAGAAGGCCCCCTTATCCCAATATTATAATAAAAATCATTCATAGATGTTCCGTGAGGCAATGGACAGGAGAACCCGCCAGCCGGAGGTGAGAGACGCTGAGTCACCAAACAAACTGCAGGGTCAACATGCATGAATCACCCAGACATCAAGGAATGATAGGGAAACACAGGGCCATAAGGGATTTTGATGGTGCCGTAGGGCTAAATTTACAAAGAACTCATAAGAACATTGTATAAAAGTTACAAACTTTATTCATAGAAACCAAAATCTTAAAAACTCATCAGGAGTATCAAATAATATACAGAGAACATTCACAACAAAACCATAGAAAATGCATGTATAAAGATGGAACATGGACTGGTATACAATAGATTATTATTGGTAATACAGTCAATACATCCCTATTGGATAAATAATGTGTATCAGGTGCGCTAACCAAATATTATGTGAAATTACAAATAAAATCATATATGTATCCAAACATAGGTGACAAGGTCTATAATAAGACAATTCAATGGTGCTGGTAACTGATGAAAATATACAAAAGTAAATGAATTAAAATTCAACAATAAAACATTGAAAACACCAGTTAACCACTTGCCGACTGCCTAACGCCGATCTACGTCGGCAGTCAGCCCCTCACAGGCAAAGCGACGTAGGTCTACGTCGCTAGCCTGTGAGGGTCTAGGGAGCGAGCGCACCGCCGGAGCCGCGCTCCCGCGCGGTCACACACCCCCCCGCGTGTGTGACCGGCGGACCCGATGTCCGCCGGTCACTCTGCGATCGTCGGGGGAGAGGGAGAAAGTCAGGCGGCTTGTGTAAACAAGCTGCCTGTCATTCTCCCCTGTGTATGAAGGATGATCATACAGTTCTACTATGTAGAACCGTTGATCACTGTTCATACATCTGAAGCCACAGCCAATCACAGTAGAAAGCACGCCCCTAGGGACACACATAGCCCCTCCCTTTAAAAAAAAGTTAACCCCTTCACTGCCAGTGCATTTTTACAGTAACAGTGCATATGTATAGCACTGATTACTGTAGAAATGTCACTGGTAACCCCAAAAGTGTCAAAAATGTCAGTCAAGGGTCCGATCTGTCCGCCGCAATGTCGCAGTACCGCAAAAAAAAATCGCAGATCGCCGCCATTACGCGTTAAAAAAAAAACAACAAAAATGACAAAAATCTTTCCCTTTGTTAGTAAACGCGATAACTTTTGCGCAAACCAATCAAAATAGGCTTTTTGCAATTTTTTTTTTACCAAACATAGGTAGCATAAAACAAATTGGCCGAAAATGTTAAAAAATTTTGAGTTTTACATTTTTTTTTGGGGAATTTCATATAAAAAAATGTGAAAAATATTGCTATTTTTGCAAAATTTACGCTCTTTTTTTGTTTATAGCACATGATCAAAAAATCGCACAGGTGATCAAATACCACCAAAAGAAAGCTCTGTTTGTGGGAAAAAAAGGACGCCAAATTCGTTTAGATAACAACCGCGCAATTGTCCGTTAAAGTCACGCAGTGCCGAATCGCAAAATACCCCCTGGTCAGGAAGGGGGTAAAATCTTCCGGGGCTTAAGTGGTTAATATCAAACAATAGTGTCCATACAAATAATAACGTGACAAAAACAGTCCCAATTAAATGCACACAGTAAAGAAAAAAGTCCAAATCCAAAATTTCTTGTGAAGAAACGGTTAAACTGAAAATGTAAAGACCACGTGAATAAGGATTCAGTGTCCCACCACCAGCTTGGCTTCTTACCAGAAGATTGGAATATAAGGGCGTATAGAGAAATAGCTCTGCTCCAGAGATCACACAGCAAGGGAAAGACCCAAAAAGGTTTAGCCACTAATATCTCCCAGGTGGAAAAGAGAGAATGGTTGGCCTCTTACCAGATGATTAATTACTTGAGCTGTGGGTAAACGTACACTCCTTTCCTATGCAGGATAAGGTGTAGAGTGGATCTCTGGTAGATTCTCGCCTTTCTTGTCACACAGCGGCTATCAGTCCGTCATTGCAATCCACGGCCACTCACTGTGCTTTCCACGCCGCTCAGTTTTGCGTTCCAAGACTAGAAAGGCGAGAATCTACCAGAGATCCACTCTACACCTTATCCTGCATAGGAAAGGAGTGTACGTTTACCCACAGCTCAAGTAATTCATCATCTGGTAAGAGGCCAACCATTCTCTCTTTTCCACCTGGGAGATATTAGTGGCTAAACCTTTTTGGGTCTTTCCCTTGCTGTGTGATCTCTGGAGCAGAGCTATTTCTCTATACACCCTTATATTCCAATCTTCTGGTAAGAAGCCGAGCTGGTGGTGGGACACTGAATCCTTATTCACGTGGTCTTTACATTTTCAGTTTAACTGTTTCTTCACAATAAATTTTGGATTTGGACTTTTTTCTTTACTGAGTGCATTCAATTGGGACTGTTTTTGTCACGTTATTATTTGGATGGACACTATTGTTTGATATTAACTGGTGTTTTCAATGTTTTATTGTTGAATTTAATTCATTTACTTTTGTATATTATCATCAGTTACCAGAACCATTGAACTGTCTTATTATAGACTTTGTCACCCATGTTTGGATACATATATGATTTTATTTGTAATTTCACATAATATTTGGTTAGCGCACCTGATACACATTATTTATCCAATTCATTATTCATAGTTCTAAGATAGCAGCTTCCCACTATTCAATCAGCGCACTTTTTCTTTTCACCTTAGTACATCCCTATTACTAAGTAGCAGGGTGGTCCATGTCCATCTGAAAACTTGACATGTTTCGCGGTTATTAAACCGCTTCTTCAGAAGTTTGATATATAAAGATAGGCTATGCTACTAATAGCACATTGGTTGTGTTTGCATACTAGAATGTAATCAATCCAATGATACCCATGCTTGATTAGTAAAAACAAGATCCACTTTTAGTATTTCCTGATGGCAATCAAAATTCCTAGAAAAGGTTTAAGGTAGTCATATTCAAAAAGAGTGGATAAAAAGACTCCCCAGCGGTCAGATGCAATATCCACAGAAATAGTGAGAACTTGTATAGTTCAACAAACTACTGTGTTGTTGGGTGACGGTCAGAGAGATGCAAGCCCTCCTATCAGTGCCTTATCTTATCTAACAAGGGGATTAATTTCATTAAAAGCTAAGTACTGCGATATACACACTTGCAGCAACACTTTAATCCCCCAAAAACACAGTAGTTTGTTGAACTATACAAGTTCTCACTATTTCTGTGGAGATTGCATCTGACCGCTGGGGAGTCTTTTTATCCACTCTTATCAAACTTCTGAAGAAGCGGATTAACAAGCGCGAAACATGTCAAGTTTTCAGATGGACATGGACCACCCTACTACTTAGTAATAGGGATATACTGACTGTATTACCAATAATAATCTATTGTATACCAGTTCATGTTCCATCTTTATACATGCATTATTTATAAATTTTGTTGTGAATGTTCTCTGTATATTATTTGATACTCCTGATGAGTTTTTAAGATTTTGGTTTCTATGAATAAAGTTTGTAACTTTTATATAATTTTCTTATGAGTTCTTTGTAAATTTAGCCCTACGGCACCATCAAAATCCCTTATGGCCCTGTGTTTCCCTTTCATTCCTTGATCTCTGGGTGATGCATGCATGTTGACGCTGCAGTTTGGTTGGTGACTCAGCATCTCTCACCTCCAGCTGGCGGGTTCTCCTGTCCATTGCCTCACGGAACATCTATAAATGATTTTTACAATGAAATGGAGAGGTTGATTGCCATTGCACATGATTACATCTCTCGATTTCATGACACTTGGACACCATGGTTTTTGTTTAAATTCTGTGATAACTACCTAAGCCTAATGCGTGTGTAGACAAAATTCCAGCTACTCTCTATATTGAACTTATCCTTTTGGAAATCTTGGACCATTATTGGGTCAAGACCTCGCAAGACAGATCTAAATATCGAGAGCTATCACTCTCTTCTATTACTACATCTTAACTTTCAACACACTTTCTCTCTTATACTCTATTCTCGTTTTCCTTTTCTTTTACTCTTTTATTGAACTCTGATGCAGAGCTTAGACTGCATCCTTAGTTGAAACGCTAAGAGATACAGCCACTCCTATTTACATATATATATATATATATATATATATATATATATATATATATATATATATATACAGTATCTCACAAAAGTGAGTACACCCCTCACATTTTTGTAAATATTTTTTTATATCTTTTCATGTGACAACACTGAGGAAATTACACTTTGCTACAATGTAAAGTAGTGAGTGTACAGCTTGTATAACAGTTTAAATTTGCTGTCCCCTCAAAATAACTCAACAAACAGCCATTAATGTCTAAACCGCTGGCAACAAAAGTGAATACACCCCTCAGTTAAAATGTCCAAATTGGGCCCAATTAGCCATTTTCACTCCCCGGTGTCATGTGACTTGTTAGTGTTACAAGGTCTTAAGTGTGAATGGGGAGCAGGTGTGTTAAATTTGAGGTTATCGCTCTCACTCTCTCATACTGGTCACTGGAAGTTCAACATGGCACCTCATGGCAAAGAACTCTCTGAGGATCTGAAAAAAAAGAATTGTTGCTCTACATAAAGATGACCTAGGCTAAAAGAAGATTGCCAAGACCCTAAAACTGAGCTGCAGCATGGTGGCCAAAGCCATACAGTGGTTTAACAGGACAGGTTCCACTCAGAACAGGCCTTGCCATGGTCAACCAAAGAAGTTGAGTGCATGTACTTAAAGTCATACCCAGAGGTTGTCTTTGGGAAATAGACATATGAGTGCTGCCGGCATTGCTGCAGAGGTTGAAGGGGTGGGGGATCAGCCTGTCAGTGCTCAGACCATACGCCGTATCAAATTTGTCTGCATGGCTGTCGTCCCAGAAGAAAACCTCTTCTAAAGATGATGCACACGAAAGCCCGAAAACAGTTTTCTGAAGACAAGCAGACTAAGGACATGGATTAATGGAACCATGTCCTGTGGTCTGATGAGACCAAGATAAACTCATTTGGTTCAGATGGTGTCAAGCATGTGTAGTGGAAACCAGGTGAGAAGTACAAAGACAAATGTGCCTTACCTAACGTCAAGCATGGTGGTGGGGGTGTCATGGTCTGGGACTGCATGAGTGCTGCTGGCACTGGGAAACTACAGTTCATTGAGGGAACCAAGAATGCCAACATGTACTGTGACATACTGAAGCAGAGCATGATTCCCCTCCCTTTGGAGACTGGGTCGCAGGGCAGTATTCCAACATGATAACAACCCCAAACACACCTCCAAGACAACCACTGCCTTGCTAAAGAAGCTGAGGGTAAAGGTGATAGCCTGGCCAAGCATGTCTCCAGACCTAAACCCTATTGAGCATTTTTGGGGCATCCTCAAACGGAATGTGGAGTAGCGCAAGGACTCTAACATCCACCAGCTCCGTGATGTTGTCATGGAGGAGTGAAAGAGGACTCCAGTGTCAGCCTGTTAAGCCCTGGTGACCTCCATGCCCAAGAGGGTTAAGGCAGTGCTGGAAAATAATGGCAGCCACACAAAATATTGACACTTTGGTACCAATTTGGACATTTAACTTTAGGGTGTACTCACTTTTGTTGCCAGCGGTTTAGACATTAATGGCTGTGTTGAGTTATTTCGAGGGGACAGCAAATTTACACTGTTATACAAGCTGTACAGTCACTACTTTGCATTGTAGCAAAGTGTAATTTCTTCAGTGTTGTCACATGAAAAGATATAATAAAATATTTACAAAAATTTGAGAAGTGTACTCACTTTTGTGAGATACTGTATATATATATCTAGTATTGACTTGTTACCACTTGTCTAGATGTTACGCAACAACATATGAAGAGATGACACATGATCATTTAGAAATAAGATATACAATTTAACGTTAACATTTGTCTTAACAGTTACATTATTACAATCCACCTTACTATATTGTATAGGCTTTTTATATGCTATGATGCTGTACATATTGACTTTTCTTATATTTGTTCTCAATGAACTTTTATTGAAATAAAAAAAAAAAAAATCATTAAAAACTTAAAAAAATACAGTGCCATATAATTAATATCACACATGTAATAAACACATAATACAATTACAAATGGGTGAAGTAGATCGATGCGCTTCGCAAATCTAGTTGCTTCCTCAGGATCCAAGACCTTTTAAAATGCAATGTAGTGCAAGCTGAAAGATATTTGCTTAGAAATGTAAATGAGATGTCCAGGAAGATATTATATTTATATGTCATATTTAGAACTAGCTATATAGAAATATGCAACATTTGGAAGCCATGCAGGATCCTTTTGGTCAAACCAGCACTAACAATGAATGAAATTGCAAACCAGGGATGTATTGGGGTAGTAGGCAAGGTAGCTCTCTGTCACCTTTCACCCAAACCATTTGATATTGATCTGGATTGCAAGAGACATAGAGAATAAGCCGCATTTGCATTGTATGTATTGGCCTGGCCCATTTGACAGGAACTGCCTGTAAGTTCATCCTTCCTTGTGAAGTGACAGCTGGTGCAAAGCTCTGACCAAATTAGTTATCTATCTGCTTTACTGCAGAGGCTTGAAAGTTGTAGCTGCCCATGCCTACACCCCAGATATCCACTGCCCTAGGCTTCTGTCTAGGCTGTCTTGGGAAATATCCAGCCTCGGAAACCATAAAACAGGGAAATCACTTTCAAGAGAGATGGCTTAAATATCAACCATATATACAGACATGCAAGTGTATATCCAGTAAATAAAAGTACCTTATAGGCTTATACTTTAGAATTAGATCTTCTAACTGCTGAATAAAATGTGGACGAAACACATGATAATGTGCTGTTAGACCATATCAAGCATTTGCATGATCCCTGGGCATCACAGCTAGACAGCTATCTTCTGTCTTCTGCTGACACCATGTACTGGAGGGAGAGGCAGCCCCCATGTTCCTTGGTGCTGCTGCTGGACTTCCTTGCTGGAGGGAGAGCATAGCTGAGGAGGCTAATACAGTGAAGTCCCGATGTGAAGTGACGTTCAGTGTCCCCTTATCAGATGATCTATTGCTACACATTTTCATGCTATATCAGACCTCCTATAACTTGGGGTCTGTCTTTCTGGTAAAAGGCTGGATGTGTTGAGGTGGTGAGTTTACTGATCGCAATACGTTATTGTTACATTTATGAATGATAAACACTATTCTATGAGCATTGAGCATCGGATCTATTCACTTGATTACAAGATTCCAATTTGTGGACTCTATTTAATAGCTTTGTATATCATTGGACTTCACTATTTTATTTAATGTATATCATTTTTTATGATGAATGTGAATTTTATGCTTTATTTACAAAGCACAACTATTTTGGAATATATTTAATTAGTGATAGACTCATGTCAATCTGTCTACAGGAAAGTATGCTCCAACAACAGATGCAGATGTTGATGATGTAGAGTTTTTTTATAAACAACTTTAAAATGCAATAAATTAAGAATAGAATCAAGATCTACTGATCATCATGGGGACTTCGATGCAAAAGCAGGAAGTGCATCCGAAGATGCAGTGGTTGGAAAGTATGACTTAAGAGAAAGAAATTAACCACTTGCCACCCGCCCACCGTTAAATGATGGCAGAGCGGTGCGGCTCTCGTTGTGGGAGGACGTCATATGACGGCGCCCCCAGAACGCCCGCTCTAGGACAACGCGCGACCCCGATCTCGGCAAAGAGCCAATGACCTGGCTCTTTACCCATGTGATCGACTGTGTCCAATCACAGCCTGTCACATGTAAATGAGGAAATACTGTTTATCGGTGCTCCTCGCCTCACACTGTCAGAGTGTGTGGCGAGGAAAGCCGATCAGCACGTCGCCCTCAAAGGGGAGTCTAGACAGGTAATCAAGGCACTGATCATCAGTGCCCAGATTACAGTACAGTAAAATAAGGGCCTATAAGTCACCTCAACCACTGCCCATCAGAGCCTACAATCAGTGCCCACAGTGCCCATAGTGCCCACAATCAGTGCCCATCAGTTCCTGCTCATCTGTGCTGCCCATCAGTGATGCACCATCAGTGTCTATCAGTGCCACCCGTCAGTGCCCATCAGTGCCGCCTGTCAGTGCCCATCAGTGATGCCCATCAGTGCCGACTGTCAGTGCCCATCAGTGCCACCTGTCAGTGCACAACCGTGCCATCCATCAGTGCCACCTATCAGTGCCCATCAGTGCCACCTATCAATGCTCATCAGTGCCGCCTATCAGTGCCCATCAGTGCAGCATATTAGTGCCTCCTCATCAGTGCCACCTCATCAGTCCCCATAAATGCCACATCATCAGTGCCCATCAGTGTCACCTCATCAGCGCACATCAGTGAAGGAGAAAAATTACTTACTTACAAAACTTACTGACAGAAAATAAGAAAATCTTTTTTTCCTCAAAATTTTGTAAACATTTTTTAAAAAATAAAAAACCCAGCGGGGATTAAATACTGTCAAAAGAAATCTCTATTTGTGTGAAAGAAATGATAACAAATTTCATTTGGTTACAGTGTTGCATGACCACTCAATTGTCATTCAAAGTGTGACAGCCCTGAAAGCTGAAAATTGGCCTAGGCAGGAAGGGGGTGAACGTGGCCTGTACTGAAGTGGTTAAGCTGGTGATTACTTTGTACAGTTTTGCAAAACTAACCACCTGTCCATTTTTTTACATACAATTTCAGTACCACAAGCGTTGGTTATACTCATGAACCTCTCCAAATGGCATGTATCATAATCAAATTGACTACATCTGCATAGGACAGAGGGGGGAATATGCAATTTTAATAGCAAGGACTAAGCCAGGAGCTGATTGCGGAAGCAACCTCAAACTTTTGACATTCAAGATCACAATAAAGCTTTGCTTTCCATTCTTGATATAGGAGATAGAGAGCCCAAAGAGTTAAGGAAAGACATCAAAACCATAATTAGTAAAGAAGCTGAAGCAAAGAACACAAGTCAAAGTTTCTGGTAAGAGAGCAAAAGTATTACAAATGAACCTAGCTTTTCAATGCCATTTTCAGAAAAATAAAGAATGATATCTTAAAGATATTTCTCAGAAAAATGAAGCCTAGCACGTAAAAGCAAAATATTAACCAAACACCTGTGCTCTGTGTTAATAAAATGTGTATACTGTATAAGGGACTGCAGCACTCTAATATCCTAATACAGGATACATAGAAATAAATAACAACACTAGATGAAATTTCCATTTAAGTGCTCACAAATGAATCAAACATACGAAAGAATAAAATCAGTCTACATAAAGTGCATCAAGTGAATGAGTTCATTGGTATGTGAATAATTTAGTAAAAAATAACCCAAAATTCACACCAAACAAATATCGAAATTCATGCTCAAATATATAATCACTTAGCCAAAGTGCATAATAGTACAAAAAATAAATTAATCAATACTAGGGATCGACCGATTATTGGCAACACCGATATATCTGGGGCCGATATGCACTTTCCCCCGATATATCGGAATTGGCCCAGGCGGTTACAGAGATTGCCGCTATTGCCGTGATGCCATCACGTATGTTGCGCCACGCACTGCAGTAAGTGCAAAACTGCTAGAAAAAAAGCTAGACAGTGGATTGGAGTCAGTGGACTACTGCTGCAGTAGTGCGCCACTCACTGCTGCAATAATTTTAAATTACTACTGCAGTCACTGCAGTAGTGAAATAGTGATTTAAAATGATTGCAGTAAAGTGAGTGCCCTACTGCAGCGGTAGTCCACTGATTCCAGTCCAATCCACTGTCTAGCTGTTGCCTAGCTTTTTTTTCTAGCAGTTTTGCACTGACTGCACTGCCGTAGTGATTTAAAATTATTGCAGTGAGTGAGTGCACTACTGCAGCAGTTTATTATGCATTAATGCACAATCAGGTGATCTGAAACTAAATGTCCCTGCAAGTGAAGTTTTCCTATCAGTTTTCATGCAGTTAAGGTGTGATGAATGAGCCCTTAATGTTAAAAATTGTAATAAATAAAGATTAACATGTTCAGTAACAGATTTGTGTCGAAATTTGTGTTTATTTTGCAAAATTTTAAACGTAAAAAATATCGGCCAATATCGGCCGATACCGATATGCGATGGCCAAGTTGATCACTAATTAATACATAACATTAAAAATAAATATCAGAATTGATGCCTAAATACTATCAAAAAAATGGCACTGTAAAACCACTGCAAAACATGTGATGCTCCGCCACCACAAACATCTTACCAAAGATGGAGGACCTATAAACAATAGGAGGTCAATGCAGCCTGTTTTAGACAAATGATCTAAAGCAGCTTGCAGTGTACAAATCACACCTTCCACCACTAGGTGGCTCCAAATATACCAAGGAAAGCTCACAGTGTCATGCCCGACAGAGAATTTCTGTATAAAATGTAATCAATTAGTATGTTTTTTTTTACATCACTCCACTAAAATGTGTTCCTACTAAATAACATGTGATATAATTGTTAAAATAAAAACTAATAATGAAAACGTATTTTTACAAAAGTATTTAGCATAGCATATTTTCTAGCCTTTCCTTTGTTTAAACCCTTAGCTATTTTCCAAATATAACTTGTTCCTAATTACCTAATTTCAGGTGTTTTTTGGCTGTGCAACAATGCAATGTTGCTGTCTTACTGCATAACCACCAAGGTGGAAAATTACATCTGCAGACCAGTAATAGTGATCATACCTCACTGTTCTTCCAACTGCTATCATTCCAGCTCAGCCTGCTACCCAAAGCTCTACCCAGCTGTCAACATTTTCTTAGCTGCCTCTGTGTCCTTATATTATAAGCCTTGTTGGCATAATGTATATTAGCACTGCTGAGAATATACATGCATTTGGCAAAACATTGTTTTGGAAATGAAGACACCAAGAAACCCTGTGCTCATGCAACATGTTCAACTTATTAAGCCAGATAATAGTTTGCAAGACAGTTCTTGTGAGTTGTTCTCTTTTGATTGATATGGTTAGACAGGGCACGATGGGTATTAGAGCTCCCATCTTGTCTTCTTTTAATTGAATGTGTCAGTGACAATTGAAAATCACTTGTGCAGCAGCATCTATTCCAAGTGAAACAATTGTTTTAAAATAATTGCTTTGACAAGCGAGCTGGCAATCTGTAAGGACAGAGAAATCTAAACACTGAAGAAAGCAGGTAAAATGCTTACAATAATTGTTTACCCTACATTAGAGGTCTTTACATCTCACATAGAAATTCCAGGAACTGCTAATATATCTCTGAAAAAAATGTTATTCATATCAGATAGAGATGTAAATAAAATATACGGTACTTATTTTTGGATAATGTTCAGATCAAATAAGCTATTACCAAAAAAATTGCCAAAAATAAATAACTAAATAAATAAATAAATAAATAAACCAAAAGCAGCATGTAAAAGAAAAAGGTTTATACTTCTCTTTTAATCAGACAGTGTATGAAATCTTTGCGCTATTACAGTTTCTTAGGCCTCACTTTTATTCCAGATTTCAGGGGATGTTGAATAGGGCCCCCTCTGCCATAATAAATAATAACATGAAAAAAAAAATGTGTAGGGTAAAAAAGTTAATAAATATACTTACATTTCTACCACCTTACATACAGCAGTGTGTGAGGTCATATTATTTCTGGGGAAATCATGAGGAATGTATACCAAATCTTGCAAGAAGATACACTAGTCAGCTCAGGCGCATATTCTATAAGATCTGGAAACCTAAGCATTCCCTTGGATCTTACCAAAGGTTCACTTTAAAAAGAAGTTGTCTAAAAGATATCTGTGTATGAAATAAGACCGGATACAACTTTTAAGAAAACACTATGTACTGCTGGTAGGAAAACAGACAATACATTTGTTTAAAATGTGAAAATTTGATTTTGTTCCAAAATTGTTATTGAAGGAGATCAGGTGTGACACCTTTGGCAAGTAAAAAGAAGATTTTATTGTGTTTACTGCAGTTATGGTATTCTAAAACCAATTCACTTGAGCATTCCAAGGGCAGCACAAATTAGGAGATTGCTGGTGGTAGAAGTAATTTTTATGTTCAAACTTAAGAAGCTGTGATCCAATTAGTGACATTTTTTAGAATAACATGTTAAACATTCTGACAGGTAAAAACTGGCATTTGGCAAAGTCGATGTAAACTAAAATTATTAGAACAGACTTTGATATGATGTTTTTGACATCAAGTCTAAAAAATGTAATTGATGCAATCGACTCTACAATTACGAAAATGCAAAAGTTCCAGGAATTCTGTTTAAATTAATGTTTTATTTTGAACCATGAATATAGCTTGCCAATCTCTAAAATCAAGAAAGTAAAAGTCAATTTTTGCTTGTGCTCGGTTTATAGCAAAACCTGAACTGCAAGCCAAATAAACTGAAGGATTATTTAAATTACAAAAAACAACTTGTAGTGCATAAATGGATTTAAACTACTGGAACCCAATCAAGAACAAACACTGGAAGCAAAAAAAATCCCCTTCTCTGACCTTTACACCCTACACTAACTTGATGATTACCCTACATTTTGCACATGTAGCATTTCTGTTTGATGCTCTTCCCACACTCTTTTCACTGCTATTTGCAGCTAGTTAAGCTTGTGGTAGTCATTACAAAACCCAAAAATGATTAATACAATAATTACTTAAATATTGGACACGTTCTCCCCATTCTTGCACAGGCCAATTTTATATATTTTTTGAGAAAGATAGAGCTTTCTTTTGGTGTTATTTAATCACTACTTTTTGCTAAAAATAAAAATATTTACAATTTAAAGACATTTTTATTTTTATTTTCGGATGTGCCCTGAGGGGGCTGCACCAATGGGCACTGATGAGGCTGCACTAATGTGCACTGATGAGATTGCACTGATGGGCATTGATAAGGCGGTGCTGATTATTATTATTATTATTATACAGGATTTATATAGCGCCAACAGTTTGCGCAGCGCTTAACAAAATGAGGGCAGACATTACAGTTACACTACAATTTGGAACAAAAGGAATCAGAGGGCCCTGCTCGTTAGAGCTTACAATCTAAAAGGGAGGAACAATTGATACAAAAGGCAATAGCTGTGGAGGATGAGCTGATGGAGCAAGTGAAACAGCGTTATTAGGTAGTAGCCGGGTAGGCTTCTTTAAAGAGAAGGGTTTTCAGGGATCGTCTAAAGATGGATAGATTAGGGGACAGTCGGACAGCTTGGGGTAGAGAGTTCCAAAGAATGGGAGAAGCTCTGGAGAAATCCTGGAGGCAAGCATAGGAAGAGGTGACAAGGGAGCTAGAGAGCAGGAGGTCTTGGGAGGACCGAAGAGAGCGGCTAGGTTGATATTTTGAGATCAGGTTAGTGATGTAGCTGGGGGCAGAGTTGTGGATGGCTTTGTAAACTATTGTTAGCACTTTGAATTTTATTCGTTGGGTGAGTGGAAGCCAATGAAGGGATTGGCAGAGAGGGTTGGAGGACACTGAACGGTTGGTAAGGTGGATAAGTCTTGCAGCTGCATTTATTATGGATTGAAGGGGGGATAATCTATGTAAGGGTAATCCAATGAGGAGGGAGTTGCAATAGTCGAGGCGAGAGATACTAATGTGGCTACACTGATCTGTGATCACTTGAGAATGGAAACAGTTATTACATGGTAAAGGGCCACTGTGATTGGCCCTTTACCCCGATCTGTGATGTCCTGTGTCCACGGCACACAGCAGTCACAGAGAGTTCCCGATGAGTGCCTCGGCTGGAGTAATGGTTCCTCGGGAGACCCAGACACACCTGTCCCAGCACGCTCCTTATATTTTGTCTCCCCCACTTGCTCTTGTATCTGGAGGAGTGTGGATACAATTTGATTGGAGATTATATTTTTGGTACAACTCTCACCAAGGTCCTCTTTGATCCTGTGAACCTATGGGTGGAATTGGTCTTTTGCCGATACTTTAGAAGTTCATCCTACTCAGAACATGTATTCTATCTGATATAGAGCTCTGTGTTGTTGCACATTTATGTTCGAGGCCAGCAAGATAGCTTGTCTGTCATGAATCTGCAGTAATGTTTCATGCCCTGTCTGTCTACTTACCTCTCTGGTCTGTGTATCAGCTTTAGGGACCGTGCTCTCACACCTGTGTGTTTAAGTAATATTTTCTCAGCAAGGCTCCACCCCAGCCTCTAACAGGAAACACAATATTAACCAGCAAGCTGCAAGCCATCTTTGCCCGAGCAAATATTGCGCGAAGAAAAATATTTTGGTGATTACCAAAAAGAACTGCGCAAATGGGTGAACACACTTTAGAAAATAAAAATAATACACTAAAGCTATATCAGCTGGTTTCGTGTTGTGAACCTCAAGATACTGGTGAATAAACAAATAAATATATAAATAATTGGATATGTGGGAATATCTTCCACACTGCGAGCTGCAAACAAACAACGTATTGACGTGATATATGTGAAATTTGAATAGATATATTGCGCTCAGCAAATATTACAAGAAAAGTGCACTAGTGCAAATAGATAAATAAATAAATAAATAATTAATAAAGTCCTTGGTGCTTAAAAACATCAGAAGTGGTTAAATGGTTAACCGCAGGAGTTGATAAAAACACAGACTTGATAGAAGTGGGATCTAAAGCCTTCACCTCCACACCTTCACCCAGTGTTCTTAATAAATACTCCTTACCAGAAGGATATAACCCCTTGATTATAGGGGGTCACAAAAGGCATTGGTATCCACACTAAATCCAGACCATCCACATTGCATACTCTCACCATCGAGGATGTATGATCAGATAGATATGGAACTCCAAATTTCAGGACATATAAAGGGTAACAAAAAAGCTCTCATGGTGCAGTTTGTCAGCAAATTAGAACATTTTATTAGTACATGTTGCACTTACTACAATTCATGAGATATTCCGCCTTAAGTATAATAACAGTTCTCGGTCATTGGAGTGATGAACGCCGCTCCATGCTTGCGTTCCGCCAACCCGGAAGTCTATGGTTTCACGCTCCCGACGCACGTTTCGTCAGGCCGTGCTGATGTCATCAGGGGATCATGTCACCGTATCTTTCCCTCATATTTATATGAGACTACAACTCATCAGCATCCAATCACATTCCTCCAGCCTGTGAACCGCCCATTCCACCACGGATTGTTAGGTTCAACCCCTTACTAAGGGTGCTTGCCGGGTACATTTTCTATGCAATATAGATATCTAAAACGCAGCTCACGGCCGCAGTACTCGTCCGCTTATTGCCAACGCTAACGCTTTACATTTGGCTACCAATCATTATTTCTTCCAAATCTAGATGGCAACATAGATTGAAAGAGTGGTAATAAATGCCAATACACAAATATAAGTATATAAGAGTGGATGCCAATTAAAAATTATTATTAAAAAGCAATGCATCACAATAAAACTTTACATAAATTTATATAAAATCATTTAATACTAATAATTGGAAAATATTATTGTGACGGTGTTCACCGTCACTGGAATTTAAGGACAGATGGGTGATGGTTTGGACTACTACAAATGTGACAGTCATATTCAGGAATAATGTCTCCCTTGTAATATGACGATTTTATTCCCTGTACAGTATGAGGTCTCTGACCAGGAAGTCCAACTCCTAATATGGTCATTCCAGGAAGTTCAATGTGGAGACGGGCTGTCTAAACAATGTTGCTTTTGGTCTGAGGTGGCTTTCCATTCACCTATTGTCAGGTGTGCTAATGATCTCACCTGTTGTCTGCTAAGGGATGTATTGACACTCAGAGTAATGTGTATTGAGGGCTCGTTAGGGAACCATTGTTCTGTGTCTGACTATTGTGTACATTGATTGCCCCCTGGGGCTTCGGTCTCCTTGCACATGGCAGTCCTTCTGGTCAAGCTATCTGACCAATCACTGCTGACTCAATTTCAAGCCCTCATTTGCATGGCTGGAGAGGACCTTATGGGGAACTGCAGGTATTGTGCAATTGACCAATGGGAAAGCGGTTGTTGGGGGAAGGATGTTCCAAATTCTGTATAAAAGTGTGCTGTGTTCTTCCAATAAAGAGTCTTCCTGTTTGAACTTACATACAGCTTGCTTGGTGTTTGTTCTAATGGATTCTGAACGGCACATAGCTGTAGTTTGGATCCCAGAGCCTTGGTTGACCGAACCATCAGACGTTGCAATCTGCAAGCTGACTGACTAGAAACAGAGGAGTGTCGAGAGAGCGGAAGCGAGCGAGCAAGGGTCTCGTCACAATTATATTAATAATCCTTTAATACTATTAATTAGAGAATATTAAATTAATAGAATAAAATTGCATTTAATTTCATGTAATAAATGTTTGTTAAAAAACTATTTTAAAATCAAGAACATGATGTAAGGGGACAAGTTAAAAATTGGAAACTAAGCAATTTAGGTCTATATTGATATTCATACCTGTGGGGTGCAAAGTATTCATTTTGTAGATCCACTGGGTCTCGTTCATTGAGACCTTCTGAGTCATGTTTCCCCCTCTCCAATGGTTCTCCACTCTGTTGATACCACAAAAGGACAAATATTGTGTGAAGGCTTCCCTGAGTGTTTCTTGCCATGTGCTCTACGTCTGATCTCTGTTTACTAACTTTAGCTTGTTCACCTGATCATGCCTGTCTGCTTGTTCCCCGACCTTCAGCTTTTCCTTCTGACTATTCCTGTCTGCTTGTTGCCCCGACCTTTGGCTTGTTCTCCTGACTATCCCTTGTGGCCCTGTACTGCTGCTTCCTCTCCATCCACCAGAGTCACCAGAGCCGCGACCCAGACTCAGCTGCAGCCAAGTCCATCCTCACCATCAGAGGTTCTGGTGAAAACCTGTTGACTCTTAGACTTCGCACCCTCGGGAATATTATGATCTAGCTCCCTGTCCAGGACTGTGGCTGCGACCCTGTGTAGCTGCTTCTCTGAACCATTGACCCTCAGCAGTCAGCTGTTGGGTTCACAACCTCCGTGGTGCACTTCCCGTCACTTGCTCCCGCAGGTGACGCTTACAGTTAGCTCAGGCCATGGACCTGGCTGATGTGCCTCTATCCCCCAATAATCAGCTGCAGAGCATAGTCCACAGACTCAGATCCAGAAATCTAACCCAGACCCAGGTGATGCGATTCCTTCAGGATTTGGCCTCCCACTTTGAACAGCTTTAAGCCTCCTTAGGACCCCTGGTTCAACAACCTCAATCACAATCTGCTGCCATTCCTATTCTGGTCACAGCCGCAGCCGCAAATACTTTGCATTTACCAGCTCTGTCCCGTAACTCTGGGGACTCCAAGGCCTGCTGAGGTTTCCTTAGCCAGTGCACCATTCATTTTGAACTCCAGCCCAAAAACCTCCCTTCTGATTAGACAAAGGTAGTTTATATTATTTCCCCCCTGTCTGGCAAGGCTTTAGCCTGGACTGCCCCTCTGTGGGAGAATAATGGTCCAGTGGTTTCTAGCCTGTCTAACTTTTTGAATATCTTCGAGTCTCTTCAGCGGCCAGCGCCCTTTTAGGCCTCCGCCAAGAGTCTGCTTCAGTGAGACAATATGCTCTTCATTTTCGTATACTAACTGCTGAGCTGAAATGGAATAATAAGGCCTTAGTTGCAACTTTTTTACATGGCCTCTCTGACAGAGGGAAGGATGAATTAGCCTGGAACCCTTCCCACTGGTTTGGACGATGTCATCTCCTTGTGTAACCAGATTGGTTACACAAGGGCCCTAGAAAAAAAATGCCAGCACTCCTTGGCCCTTAGTCAGCCTGAGCTCCCCTCTCTTTGACCCATAGAACATCCTGTGCCAGCTGAGGAACCTATGCAGCTGGGCCGAACCAGGCCATCTTCCGAGGAGCATGCTAGGTGTATAACTCTGGGCCTGTGTCTCTATTGTGGGGGCAAAGGTAATTTTCATGACATCTGCTTTGTCGGGGAAATGCTTGGGTCTAATACATCTGGAAGGTGGAGTATTGGACCCAGAAATATCACCTTCACCTTCTCGTCTCCGTCTTTCTGTGTTCCTCCATGTTGGCACTTCCTCTCATTCGGTCTCGGCATATCTGGATTCTGGAGCCACTGGCAATTTTAAGGACTGGGAAACTGCATCTTCCATAAAACTTTCTCTTTCGCCCCTCACCACTCCGCTGGTGGTCTCAGTGACTGTTCTTCCAGGGGGCTTTGTCCTCTTCTAGACCCTCCCTGTTAAGATATTGGTAGGGGTACTCCACCAGGAGTGGATATCCTTCCTTATCCTACCTAAGGCCTCAACCCCTATTGTATTGAGCCTTCCTTAGTTACAGCTCCATTCTCCACATGTTGACTGGACTTCTGGGCAGATCCTGGCTTGGGGTCCCTCTTGTTTCTCGTCCAGCCTACTCAAGATTGCCCCAAAGGAGAGACTTCCTGTTGCCACAACATCAGTATCTTCTGCTCTTTCTGCTGCATATAGTGATTTCTGGGATGTGTTCTGCAAAAAATCAGCTGAGGTGTTTCCTCCTCACAGGTCCTTTGACTGTGCTATTGACCTTGTTCCCAGAGCAACTCTGCTCAGGGATCATACCTACCCCCTGTCCATCCCATAGACCCAGGCCATTTCGGAGCATGTTGCTGAAAATCTAGAAAAAGGATTTATCCAGAAATCTTCTTCACCTGCAGGAGCAGGGTTCTTTTTTGTTGCCAAGAAAGATGGTATTTTAAGACTCTGTATTGTGACAATCAAAAATTGACACCCCTTACCCTTAATATCTGAACTGTTTGACAAATTGAAAGGTGCATACATTTTTACTACTTTGGATCTCAGGGGTGCATACAATCTGATCCGGATACAGGAAGGTGATAAATAGAAAACGGCATTTAACACCAGAGATGGACATTACGAATACTTGGTTATGCCCTTTGATCTGTGTAATGCCCCAGCTGTGTTCCAAAACTTTGTCAACAAAATCTTCAGGGATCTGCTATATGAATTTGTTGTCATCTATCTAGTGGACATTCTCATATTTTCTGAAAACCTGGTTGTTCAAGAAAACCATGTCCAGATTATACTCCAGCACCTCAGAGAGAATAACCTTTATGCCAAGTTAGAATAGTGTTCTTTTGAATGTTCTAAACGTCCTGTAGGCTGTTTTGTCTCTCGTTTGGGTCTTCGTATGGATCCTGGAAAGGTCTTGGTCATTACTAACTGGCCTCTCCCTGCCAGCCTCAATGCGACACAATGCTTTCTTGAGTTCACAAATTATTACAGGCAGTTTATTAGGAATTACTCTTCCATTGCTGCGCCGATTATTGCCTTGACCAAGAAGGGTGCAAATTCAAATGGAGTGGCCTTCAGAAGCTGTCCCTGCATTTCAGGAGTTAAAACTTGTTTCTGGACCTCTCTTGATAAAACCTAATCATGAGGAGCCATTCTTTATTGAAATGGATGCTTCTTTGACTGGGGTGGGAGCTGTGCTTCTTCTTCAATCCTTTGAGGGGAAACGTTAACCATGTGCGTTTTTCTCCAAAGAAATTTCTCATGCAGAGAAAAATTATGCTATTGTCCATTGGGAACTTCTTGCAATTAAATTGACATTGGATGAGCGGTGTCATCTCTTGGAGAGTTCCTCTCACTCCATAACAATTTTCACTGATCATACAAATCTGCAGTATCTACAGAATGCCAATCATCTTTGCCCGAGCAACTATTGTGTAAAGGCTTATAGTGAACAATTACATGAGTAATTTCCTGAGTGTTTCTTGCTGTGTGCTCTACGTCTGATCTCTGCATACCGACTTTGGCTTGTTCACTTGACCATCCCTGTCTGCTTGTTCCCCCGACCTTTGGCATTGTTTATATGTATTAATAAACTACTTTTGTATTTTTTGATACTTATGCATTGATGTGACGTTAATTCAAATACCGAGAATCTACCACTTAATGCCCACTGATAAATGTCCCCTTTTCTTTTTTCTTGAATTACTGGGTTGGTGTTCCCCTGGTATTGGGCTGTTTAAGCTTCATTACGAGATCCCTATTATACACCATATTATCAATTCCCAGCCTTTTACTACTGGAACCCTCCTTGACAAAGAAAGAAAAACCTGCCCAGGCCTACTTCTATTTATCACTTCCCAAGGCCCCTTCTGGATGTCCCTTCCCAGAGATTGGCCAGGGTATAATAAATATTCAGCAGATCATTTGAATCCTCCTCCCAGAGGCAGGGGGAAGCAATCAAACTCTCAGTTCAGGAACAGTACAGCTGTAGTGAAAAACTAAATTTACCTAACAGCCTAACTGGGAGGACAAAGTCCTGGAGTGACAATGTATTTATGGAGTAGTAGTGTTGTCATCCCAGGACAAGAAACTAGTTAGAACTACAGAATACCCATCCCCCATCTTTAACATTGCTTGGGGTAACACAGGACACAGTATAGGATTTCTGGCAGAATAAACATGCACTTAACAAACACATTTTTAGCAGTATTTTAAACAGACAAAAAAGTAGCAAACACGAGAAGTTCACTGTTAAACCTTACATATACTTTTAGACAAGTGGATTAATACTTCTCCTGCTGGTTAGCCATCAGAGCACAGTATACTTTTATTTCTATTTTTACCCTGTGTTTAGAACACATTGCCAATATATACCTGTTAATTACATTCATAGCAGTGACTCATACACTCATTAATGGCAATTAATGGTAAGTTACATATTATGGTACTCTATTTAAGTAGTGTTGCCCTGTAAAATAGATATTTAAATATCAATAGTGTTGCAGGTCCTGCCATGGACACAATTAATTATTAAAAAAGTGGGTCTAATCAGTAAGCAGCAAGAGTGTTATTTGATATATTTATCATTTACTTTAAGGAAATGAGCACCTTTACATAAATCGCATGCAAGCATAATAATAGTGTAGGTTTGATATAATGCATACTGACATTACCAATACAAACACGGCAAACCTCCATATTAAAAAAATGTAAAGTTTTAAAAAATCATGGACTCTGTATAGTTCACCTAAAATTTTACACTGAAAAAAAAAAAAAAGACAAAAAAAAGTGTCAGAATAACAAATAAAGTCACAGATCCACACAGGACCAATTCCAAGACAACACAAAATGTATTAAAATGCAGTAAAAACAATAAAAATCCAGTCATCTTGAAAAAGTAGAATCTTATCTGCAATAAAGGCAGTCAATAAAGAAGCTCTCTCATTTAAACATCAAATGCACATTGTTTTGCAACACCTGTTATTCAGCCATAATAGCTTTCTTAACCTGTCAAAGTGTTTAAGCTGAAGAAAAGAAATGGGCCTCCAGCTGTGCAGTTCTGTGCAGAGAGCTTGTGCAAAGCGATATTAGTTTAATGAAATGTGTACAGATTGTAATTGTGGTAATAAGAGGGCAATTCCCTGAGGTGTAGTAGGAAGGCAGTAGATGCAGTCAAGCACAAAACAGAAGTTTCAGATTTAGCAGACAGAGAGAGAAAATGGGGAGCATGGTGCAAAGATTAATGCTGTATAAGCAGAGGTGCTATGTGATAATGAAACACAGCGACGTGCCACAAATGTGAGCTATGCTTACTGAAAGAGAATTTATTGTCGCACGTAAATCTTCATTTGTGATGATAAAGTCTATCCATCAGGGAGCTGCAAGAAGGGCCTCCTGGTTATTTGCTTCACACTACTTTACCTGGCCAGGGCTTTGTGGTTGATAATGATTTAATACAGATTAATAAAAAGCACATTATTTTAGAGACTATCTGGTCCAGTATGAGGATAGCTACAAACACCAGAGATGGATAGCACCAGCGATGTTGCCAGTTGCTAAAATTTACATAATTCTTTCTGGTGTAGGATTGTGTGTGCTTCAGGCATAAGCACATTGATAGAAAACGAGTGGCAACACAGCAGTAGCAGTTGTTTTTATTAGGTTTATGAAAGTTGAAGACAGAGGAAGAATGAACATTGATCCAGACCAAACACTTGACCCTGGTGGGTTTCTACAAAAACTGTAGCCCTTATGCTAGGCAGTAGGGATGGGCCGAACACCCCCCTTGTTCGGTTCACACCACAACATCGTGAACAGGGAAAACGTTCTAGCGAACATGCGAGCATGCAGCCTGGCAGGTCAGGAAAGGAGGGGGGGTGAGTGGGTGCCCCCCCTGAACTATTTCAGGCCACATGCCCTCAAAATTGGAGGGTGGATGCTTTGGGACAGGGGGGCTTTGCCCGTACCCATTCACCAAAAAAGTGTCAAAACTGCCCTGGGGACATGTATCAATGAATAAAAATGTTTTTAAAACAAACAAGAAGAATAAAAAATTCCTTTAAATATTGTGCTTGGGGGGTCCCCTAATGTGCCTGTAAAGTGGCTCATCTGTACAATGTATGGAGCCTGCTACAGCAATACTGGCATTTCTAAAGGAAAAAATTAAATGTAATTTAAACTTGCTCGCAGCTGTAATGCATTGTCGGCTCCCGGCAACACAGTTAAAAAATAAATTAAAAAAAGTCGTAGCCCCCCCCCCACTCCATGCCAGGTCCTTCCTGTCTGGTATGGATTTTAAAGGGAACCACCCGCCACATTTATTTTAAAGGCAAGGGGTGTCACATGACGTCAGAAGGGGCGATGCCACCGGGTGATGTAGCTGGGTGGCCCCTTGCCCAAATGCCTAAAAAAGAACTGTCAAAGCTGAAGATCAGGCATATGGTGGATAGCCTCTGAAGAGGAAAAGCATTTTTTTTTCTATTTTTTGAGTCCGGCGAGCATCGTGATTGAAGATGGATTTACATCGAGGGACACTTTTTTTCTTCTTTTTAATAAATGACTGGTCAAAAACTGTGTTCTTTGGTTTTTACTTTTTTACACATTTTTGCTGAATGGGTACTGATACCAATTTATGGGGGGGCGGGATCTGTGGGACCCCCTTGTTAAAGGGGGCTTCCAGATTTCGATATGCCCCCCTACCCGCAGACCCCCACAATCACAGCCCAGGGTTGTCGGGAAGAGGCTCTTGTCCCCATCAACATGGAGACAAGGTGCTTTGGGGGGCACCCCAAAGCACCCTCCCCATGTTGAGGGAAAGCGGCCTGGTATGGTTTAGGGGGGGGAAGGCGCTCGCTCGTCCCCTCTCCCCTTTTCCTGTCCTGCCAGGCTGCATGCTCGGATAAGGGTCTGGTATAGATTTTGAAGAGGACCCTATGCCGTTTTTTTTTATTTTGGTTTTGAGTTCCCCTTGCAATCTGTACCAGACCTAAAGAGCCTGGTATGGATTTTGGGGGGGACATCACGCCATATTGTTTTAAAATTTTGGTGTGGAGTTCCCCTTAAAATCTATACCAGACCCAAAGGGCCTGGTATAGATTTTGGGAGGGACCCCAGGTCGTTTTTTTTTTTTTTTTTTTATCATATCATAGGGTTTCCCTTAACCACTTAAATACAAGGCACTTTCACCCCCTTCCTGCCCAGACAAATTTTCAGCTTTCAGCTCTCATTGGCATCTATGGGAAATATTGGTCAGCTTGGCATGGCACTGCTCCCTGTCTTTAACATTGACATCTATGGGAAATTATGGTCAGCTTGGCATAGCACTGCTCCCTGTCTAACATTG
The DNA here is from genome assembly GCF_965119305.1 of Pelophylax lessonae. NCBI lineage: Eukaryota > Metazoa > Chordata > Amphibia > Anura > Ranidae > Pelophylax > Pelophylax lessonae. The sequence goes on from NC_138768.1 coordinate 592,429,609, forward strand.
GCATCTATGGGAAATATCAGTCAGCACTCTTTCACTATCTGAGCCATATTTGCCTTTTTTGAACCCACATAATTAAAAAATTTAGGCTTTAGGATTAGTGAAAACCCCCAAACATTATATATTTTCTGAAAGCAAACACCCTGGTGAATAAAACTGTGGTAGTTACAATATTGTATGTCACAAAATTTTTGCGCAGCCAGTTATCAGATGCAAATTTTCTGTAAACAAAAATACACTTAAGTTAATTTTAGGGCACATGAACACAATATACATATTATGTAATTTTGTGGGTAAAATATAGAACATGAAACTACACTGAGTAAATAGATAGCCAACATGTCAAGCTTTAAAATTGCACATGCATGCAAAATGACAATGAACTTCAGTAAACTTAGTTTCAATGGGTGAAAATAGCCCCTACATCACATTACTTTAGAGTTAAAGTGGTTGTAAAGGTGCAGCACTACCCCCGCAGGAGCCGCTTAAGTATGATTGGTTTCATACTCTGCCTCTCAACCCCAAGAACCATCTCTGCCCCTCTGGCACACCTGGCTATAGTGTAAGTGCAAAACACACGTTATTATAAAACACAGAAATGTCTTTACTATAAGGTTTCTGTGTAGAATAGCAGACAGTAATAGTGTATTCTTGAATGAATTAGCAATCACTGAGATTAAGAGCAATATAACTCAATGTATTATATCAGACTGATTATAGGTGATTGCACATCTGTAAACTACCCCAGAAGCAGAGGCAAGCACTTAGACAACAAAGAATCACAATATAACAATTTAACACAAGCTGGGTTACCTCTATTTCAATTGGCACTATGGGTCCAGGCAGGAGGAGAGCAGAAGAATGACTTTTTCCTATGTCAGACCTCTCTCTTCTATCCCCTGACACCACAGGCCCAACTACAAACACTGTACCTAATTCAGTGCTTAGTGGCTTAACTCCCAAGTCAGACTACACTGCTCATACACTACATATACAGAGCCCTGAGTATGTGGGTGCATGCCCGTATGGCAACAGTAACTTCAGTCCCTTGGAAGAAGAATGAGGCCTTGTATCTTTGGATAGCCACTTTAGTTGGTGCACTTAGGACTCCTGCTTGGCAAAGTGTAACTGTGGTATGCTGACAGTATCCGGATAGCAAGGCAGACACTGTGACTACTTAACAGGGCTTTAATAAGACCCAGGTTCTGGCAGCCACTTACACTTAGTCATTTGCCCATCACAGTTCAAACATCCATAAGGGCCTGGAGGACCCTTCTACAATCTCAGGGAGACCCCTCTAACCTAAAAAGACTACGCATACCCGTATTAACTTTAGAGACTCTCATACCATATCTCTCCTTACAGAAGTGGAAAGACCAGAATATACAGTGGATGACAGACATTACAACCAACAACACACTGAAACCCTTATCTGAGCTCCGATCCACTTACAAAATCCCTCCCTCTGAATCCTTTACACACTTACGCATCATTACATTTCTGCAAGCCAACCCTATTCCAGAGATTCACCTACCATTCCCAATTTATGCTTTTTACAGCAGTAAATCACTGCTCCCTAAAGGTATATCTCTCTTCTACCAGACACTGCAAACCAAAATGCAATTCACCAAAACCAGCCCCATTTTGAAATGGAAAACCGACCTGCAGAAATCGTACAGTACATATATAATGTATCCAAATGTATTAACCACTGGGAACTCTCCCATAAAGTACTCTCCAGATGGTACGTCACGCTATACAGACTGTCCAAATTTAATCCGTCCCATTCTCCCCTGTGCTGACGTGGTTGTGGCCAGGTTGGCAAACTTTTTCACATTTTTTGGAGTTGTAAAAACCTAACCAGTTTTTGGAACCAGATATTTAAATAGATTTCTTTGATCATAGGTATACTGACCCCACCAAATCTGGCATTGCTCTAATCAACCTAGAGATAGATAATTTCCCTCCTACATATCGTGTCATAGTTGCTCTTATTCTATTAGCATCTAAACTAACAATCACTAGAAACTGGAATTCGGACAAGGCATTAAATGTCTCTGATGTGATCACCACAATTAATATTACCTACGAATATGAAAAACACCTGGCAACACGCTTTGGCAGATTAGCTACATTCCAAATGTTTTGGGACTCATGGGCCCCTTGGTGGCTCTGAGGAAGAGGCTTATGCCTCGAAACGCGTCAGCCGTCTTCCTAATGAGACTATGGACATCTGTATGGACTACTTCTGATACTCAAGTGCATGAGTTTGATGTGATTGATTTTCACCTACGTTTGTGAGTAGCCATTTTTTGTTTCAATTAATAAAGCCTATATTAAGGATAATGCGCTAGGTCGGTGCGCCCTTCTCTTGTCTTTGTGTTTGCAGTACTGTTGGACTGCCCCAGTCCTTTAGGGCAGCAAGACCTGAGCCATCCGAGACGCCGTTTATAGAGTCCAGTCGGAATAGCAGTTGGGGAAGCCTTGTTACTCTGAGCGCAGGAGAAAGGTGGTTCATTCACCATATTTTTTTGGAGCCCCTTGGACCAGAACTTGACTTACCTATTGCGTATGTTGAACACTGTGCTTTACTCCTCTTTTCATGTTGAACCGTTCTCCTTCTATTTCATTTCACTGTTATGTTCTTTAATACATATAATACTCACTGTATGTTCCATTGTATTGTATTATTTTACATTATGTAACATTCTTCCTGCTTTGTTTTTATGTACCTTGTTTGAAAATCCAATAAAATACTTTGAAAAAACAAAAAAAGACCCAGATTCCGGCAAGTGAGGGCAAAGTGAAGTAACTCTGTCTGTTTGCAGTGTCCTTGTTTCCTGCAGATGGGCAAGTGCCCTCTCACTAATCCCGCGGTCAAGGCCCAAACGAATGTCCTGGAACAGGCAAGCTCTGCTGGTAACCCGATTGGTCACCTCATGCTGGAACACTTCACAGACGTCGGTGCAGGTGTGCCTGGTTATGCACCTGGGATATCCCCTCTCTCAGGCTGGATGTCCCCAACTGGCCGTGGATGCCTGAAACAACGTGGTGGACTGACCTGGGATGCAAAACCTCTCCTCTAGGTCCAGTCTCTTCTCCTGCCTCGTGGTGACCGAATTCTCCTCAGCAGAAAAGATGGTGTCCTTAATTCCTTCATTGCCAGAGAATGCTGGGGTTTGTAGTCCTGTCCCCAGTGATTTGAATGGAGCCACCTGTTTTGGGAACTACATGTCTCAAAGTTCTTTGCAGTTCTTCAATCCTCCCTGGATTGGCTAGCTCCTTCTGCAAATGAGAAACAGGGGAGGGTACTGAGTGTCTATGAATTCCTCTCACTCACTGCACAGTGAGAGGAGGAGAGGGAGGGGGGAAATTCCCCCCTCAGCTGCTGGAAGGCACTGTCTCCCTTCAGTAACAGCCTCAATCAGCTTGGCATGGCCGCGGGAGATGTGAGGCACCCGCTACAAAGGTAAAGAACAAATGACGGCCAGCTCCTCTGTTCTGTTAATCTCTCCTACACTGTGTAATTGCTTTTTTGAAATGATTCATGTAAATACCTTATCTTTGCTCTTTTATGGTCAGTCACATGAGCTCCAGCTTTTCTAATCCTTCGATATACAGGCTGCAGAGGGAGGTGCCGAGTTCCCCCTCAGACACTGGGAAGGTCATGTGACTGCTGTGACCAGCCAGAAGAGATCAAAGATAAGGTATTTGCAGGCTTCGTGTTGCAAAAATATTTACCAAGTGTAGGAGAGATTACTATGACAGAGGAGCTGGCTGTAATTGATTACTTTTACTGCACATACTAACAGCGGTGGGGGAGGGCTGAAACTAATAGCAGTTTGGGGGGGGGGCTGACACGGGGAGAGACACACACACAGGGGCTGACAGGCAGAAAGGGAGGGAGAGGGAGAGAGGAGAGACAGCATGATGACAAAGGCACATAACCTGACCACTGTAATTAGGGACCAGCCGCCTTGATTACCGTGGTCAGCACACAGAGGGGGACACGGGAGCAGGCAGGATCAGCCAGGTTTTTTACAGCTTAGAAAGGGGTAAACAGCACAAGCACTGTGTTGTTTAATTTGCTATAAGGGAACAGGAGCTATGAATATTGGTCATAGAATTAATGCTCTCATTCTAGCATGTTTGGTGATATGTAACATGTGTACTGCTGTGTTTAGTGAGGATGGGACAAGCTCAAACGTTTCCAAGTGACTAAGTATAGCTTTATTTTAGCTGAATTGTTTGACACCCTTTTTACTGAAAACAATTTCAACTAAAATCATAAAGGCAGTGGCATACCTAGCATATCTGGAAACAAGGGTTGATAAGGCTTTGCTGCCCACCTTTTCAAGGTATCTGCCCACTGACAAAGGCATGTGATCTGGTATGGTTCAGGAAGGGGGGGCATGCTTGCTGTCCCCCATTTCCTAGGCCATCCAGGCTGCATGCCTGGATAAGGGTCTTATATGAAGTTTTAGGAGAACTCCACACATTTTTAAATAAGGTCCAGGATGGAGTCCCCTTAAAATGTATTAAATACCCTTATCTAAGCATGCAACCCAGGTGGCCAGGAAAACAGGGGCAGTGGGCGTCTACTATCCCAACCAGACCAGACAGCATGCCTTTAACATTCGTGGGGTATGTTCCAAGGGAAGGAGGGGGGATGGCAAAGCATCCCATACTTGAAGGCACCTTCTCTCTATGTTGAGGGGGCAAGGGTCTCATCCCCACATTCTTCACCCAGAACAGGATGTTGGGAATCTGTGAGGGAGATTTATTGAACATAATGCGAGTGCAATTTATGTTTTTGATCAATAGAATTTGTTTTCTGGGCTACACTATGAGGCTTTCTTCTTTTTTTGGTTAAGCTTTGGTTTGAAGTGGAAGGTTCTCTCACCTGCTGTAAATACCTCCATATCCTTTGGATACACACCTGTAGCGGAATATATAGCGGAATCTGTATTTCGGAATCTAGGTTGTTTTGAGGTTTCATTGGCCCTCGTAATAAGGACCTAGTTTTAAGGTGAGCATACACCCATTGGGGGATTACTTTTAGCGGTTCTGCGTGTGCCTTTGGTCATAGGTTATGTTTGCACGAATCGCAAGTGAACACAAACTTTTATTAACTTGCTTTTATCAAAGTTTATAGTTTTTTTATTGATTGGTTGTTCTCATAGATTATAATTTTTTACAGCAACCGATCCCAGATACAGTATCTCATAAAAGTGAATACACCCCTCACATTTATGTAAATATTTTACTACTGTATATCTTTTCATGTGACAACACTGAAGAAATTACACTTTGCTACAATGTAAAGAAATGAGTGTACAGCTTGTATAATGCTGCAGGCACTGGGGAGCTACAGTTTATTGAGGGAACCATGAATGCCAACATGTACTGTGACATACTGAAGCAGAGCATGATTCCCCTCCCTTCGGAGACTGGGCTAGCCTGCAGATGTAGCAGTTAGAGTGTTGAGACAAACCATTTACCACTTTATCCTAAAAGAAAAAGAAAACTGTTGCTGCAACTACTTGTGGAACTGCAGTGTGAGCTGGAGTTTCATTTCAATTTGTAAGTGTACCTAAGGCCCCTTTCACACTTATGCAACGCGATTTTACCGTGATTTTGCAACGCAATTTTGACGCGACTTTGCCACGATTTTGATGTGATTTTGAGCAATGGCTCAGGGCTATATACCTCAAAACACATTAAAATTGTGCCAAAGTAGTGCAGGCACTACTTTGAAGTCGGTGCGACTTCAAAACGCACTGATATGAATGGGGCTCATTAAAAATAATGGAAAATGAGTCGCACTAGTGTGAAAGGGGCCTAATTGTAATTTTGCTAGTACATCTAACACTCCCCTCCCCCTAGCCTGGCAATGGTGATGTCCAAAGGTGTCCCTGTGCTTCTTCATCTGGAGTTGGAGCACTCTAATACAGGAGGTGTTGTACTGGCCAGATCACCAGGTGAAAGCAGAGGGGGAAAAAGCCTAAACAAAGGAGACAATTGAAGCCACCATATCTAATGATTCATAAGCTCCCAAATATTAAATTTTTGGTTTTGGGTTTAAAACCGCTTCGAGGAACTTTAATTCTGAATTATAGTGCCTTTGTTTGCATGCATAAAACATTTGGTAATATGCTGATTATATATGGTCTGGCTTTGCAGGATCCTTTTTTCATTCAGCGCTAGAAATAAAGATAATTAAAACTTTGTATGCAATATTTTAAAAAGGATAATTTTGTTTCATGCCATGATGTTTGTTTGTTTGTTTGTTTGTTTGTTATTTCCTTTTGAAAAGAAGAAATAGTGAAGGAACAAAAAAGCAATGGTCTACCAAAACATCCTTCTAATTTTGAATAAGTAGCAATGTATCAGCAGAGTATATTTAGACTCTGTTTGTGATTTTTATTGCAATCTACCAAGTATTAAATTAGAAAAATGTAAATTTCTCAGGATATAGCCCACACGCAAAACTATTGCATATTGTGGCAGAACATGTCAAGTGAGTCCTTAAAATAAGAATAAATGAAATAATAAAAACCTATTAAAAATGAAGCATGCAATTTTACATTGCCTTAAGCAATAGTCTTCACAGATGCAAGCAAACCAATCTTTAACTGCTTTTACCAACTTGTTTGCCCCAACAAAAATATGTTCATATTTATCTTTAGTGTTATCATTTTTATTTTTCAACAATATTTTTGAGTATCATATAAAAAAAAAAAGTAAAAGCATTGTTATTAGCATTTTATTGTGTCCAGTATTTATTTGCTAACATTTCTGTATATTTTAAATAAAATATCACATGAATATTTTAATAGCTATAGCATCGAATGTGTGTCTATACTAAACGATACCTTATTTAAAAAAAATAAAATAAAAGGACTAAAATTCATGATATATTTGATTTTTTATTTTTTTTTGACAGGGCATGTTTTATTTATTTTTTGTCACCCTGTAACAAGCTTAAAACAAGCACAAACCTAAACGTTGTAAAGTCCTGAAAATAATTAGAATATGAAATTGACAATAAGGTCTTCAAAACTACAGTTTTAGAATATTATGCAAATTATTTTTAAAACCCCCAAATAAATGAGTGCACATGTAAGCTGTAAGGACACTTATTCAAAAAGGCTAAAGGACAGATTACTCTACAGTATGTTATTCCTTTAGCATGATAGCCTTTTTTGCAGTAAGCTACTATATTCAAAGTCATTTCAAGTAAATGGAAAATGAATCATTGAACAGTTAATACTATTTGGAGATATTTGCAATTCCTTTTTTTCTGTCTTTAAATTTGAGTTCCATGCTTCCACTGTACTCAGAGTGCTCTTCACATGGCAGGAGGGTAGGTCTGCAGTCTTGATCTACATTCACCTCTTTGCTTGATGAATTATGAATCAACCTTCCAAAGCAGGTTTGAATGCAACTGGTAGCTGTTAGGAGTTGTTTAGTGCTCACATATTGCAAAATCTGTTTTTCTTAATGTGAGAACCAAAAAAGATCTACAATATGTTAGCTTGGAAATATGTAGGTATTTACTTATCCTATCTATCAACTGATCTTAATTATCAATCCACTTTGACATTTCCTCAATATCTATATTCCACCAGATCCCTTAGGGAGGCCATGCTCCAGGCAGAGTACAGCAGCCATTGTCAAGAAAAGGCTTACCCGCTGGTGGCACTGGGGCACCCAGATCCATAGGCTGCAGTTCCGCTGTCCACCAGCAGGTGTCTCTCAGCAGCCGGAAGATCATATCATGTAATTAGTCATCCCTGATGCTTGTTGCAGGATGTATATTTAAGCCCCGCCTATGTTCTTCATTCCTGCCTTGGTGTTCTGTATCCTTGTGCCCCACCATGTGTTCTAGTGTTTTTGCATCCTGTTTCCTGTTTCTGGACCCTGATCCTGACCCTGCAGCCTGATCCCTTCCCACCTGCTCTCTCTGTCTCCTCTTACCCTCTCCCTGTCCTGTCTTGCGCCCAGCTCCCTCTGCTTGATCTCCTGTGTGTGACCCTTGCTCTGTTATGACTACGCTTTGCATTCCCTGCTTGCTGTATATACTTAGTTTGGGCAGTTGTTCATCATGTGTCACTACTAGTTTGGTTATTTGGTTTGTTTACCACAGTTTGGTATATTGGAGGTGCGTTTACTTTTATGTTGTTCACTTATTTTTAAATAAAGTACATTCTTTTTACACTGTATTTGTGCCTGATATTCTCTGTGCCCAGTCCACACATTTCTGGTCACAACGGTTCCTGACAGCCATGCAGCAGCACCATTCTTCTAAAGACCAGTAAAGGAACAAAGAGAAAATAGGCACCTCTTGAGTAAAGACTGTGAAATTTTATTATCCACAGTTCATAAAAAACTTACATGTAGGTAAGATGAAAGCAGTTTCAGTGTGGTTTAGGGGTTGCCTGGTGTCCTAGAACGGCGTGGGGCCACTATCTGTGGGTCGGCTGTGCACGCTGGTCTCTGTTGGCGTCTGGTTCCTGCCCAGCAGGAAGTGACGTAGGAGGCTGGGTCCAAAGCCTAAACTGCACTGTGAGCTGCAACATTGCCGTCTGGCTTCAAAAAGGAGTGCGCTCTGGTTTTTCATCGCAGTGCGCATGTTCCGAAATGCATCGTAAGCACGCCGTAAGATCCCAGATGGCAACGTTGTGACTCACTGAACTAGAGACTATTTACCTATACATCTCAAGTACTTTAAGGGTAGTCTACATGACCTCCTTATGGACATTATCAGTTACTCATCCTTGTTGTTTGCGCCACCCTGTATGTAATTTTATTTCTAAAGACCAGTAGCTGGTGCTTTCAGCAAGCTGGGGCCCAGTGAGAAATACAAAGCAGTACAAGATGATAAGTCAGACTGCACATGGATGCCATAAAAAGGAGAGCAGGATAAGGAGAGGCAGAAGTGGAAGAGCAACAGCATGCTGGAAGAGAGAGTTGGGAGATTTTAGTGGGCATCAGCAGCAAAAAAACAAAAAGCTACACTATAGCCACTGCCAAGAGCAGCAATTTAAACCCCACTTAGTCCAAGCTCTTTTCAATGCAACCCCTCCCAAATAACCAAATAGACACCTTAACCTTGGTCGCCCAGATTTGGTGATCATCAGTTTCATAAATGTTTCATGTTCATAAATGTTTATTGAATTCAATGAAACATACAAGTAACATATCTCACATTTTGACATGAACACAGTATGAAGTAACAAGCCGTCATTTGGAACATATGAGTTTTAGAAGAATGGAAAAAAAAGGAAAAAAATTAACCTTTTTTTTCCATATCCGGAAAAGCTTCATTAGTTATTCTATAATCCAAAATAACCATAGAAGAGATTTAGAAAATTAGTGTAAATACAGAGTCCTGAGCTGTGACTATTTTTAGGAGATATTGCTAGCTATAAAGGTGCCATGTATTTTATGAATGGAAGAAGGAAAAGTAGAAGAGTACAAAGAAGGGTAGGTAGTGACAAAGAAAAAGAGAAGAGGGGATAGAAGGGAGAGGAGAGGGAGCAGGGGCAAACTCCCCTCTCTCTCTCCATGAGCAATAGCAGGCAAAGTAATGTTTTATTGGGGTAAAACGTTTATTTCGAAGTGAAATGAAAGGTCCCTATATTCATTAATTTCGCACTAGGGACCAAGAGGAAATTAGTCGAGCTGTGTGGTAATTGGTTTCTATTCATTTCAAGAGATTATGCTGAGAAAAAAATCAACAATCTTTCTCTGAATATGCAGGTGTTGTCTTAAAGTGCTGCCAACTGTACCATGTTAGTGTGAATTTGGATATCTTTTCTTGTGAGATACTAATGAGCTCTTTAATTCTTTTCGATGTTGTTGAGTCTGCAGGTACCATTCCTTTTTCGTTGGGATGATTGAAGAGCGCCAGTGGCAGGGTATGCAGTGACTCTGAAGTTAAATACCTTTTTGATCCCATGGGGGTTTGCTGAATATATCTATGTTTATTAAAAGCACAAGGACTCTTTTACAGCATTTTTTGTATTGGGGTCTCTTTGTCAACTCATAATGGAAGCTAATATATATATAGCCTATGTGTATAATGTATGACATATACATCCTTGGAAGATGACATGAATGAGGTATACTTCTTGAGTGGGGAATACTCATTTATACATCACTAGGACTGTTCACCCCATATACACTTGTGTGAGGGAGGTGAAGATTCTATCATCTAGCTTTGAGAGGATACTCATTATCTCTCTAGTATATCTCTTCTAGACCACAAGTGCAATTCTGGATTTAAAGGGACAGAGCCATTGATTTAAATTATTTTCTTTGATCTCCAGAGGCACTACAACCATTGAACGCTGTTTTTCAATGTATGTATTTTTCCATGTATTTTCATTTTTGGTAAAATTCTTTAAATATTTACTTTTTTGTATATTATTTTTATCATAAGGTTATACAAAATGGACTTCTGGGTGTCCAGGATGTACCACTGTCCGAAGGTAAACCAATATGCACCAGGCCTGCCCTGATGCAATTGTCAGAGAAGGCCAACAATGTAGCGGGAAAATTTGTGACTAAGAAACTGACATTTATTGAAAGGATTCAAACCTAGATCACTGAGGAATTCCCAACGCCCGTTCTTATTCTTGCTGTTATTGCCAATGATGGCAACTTTTCCATCTCCTGACACCTTTATTCCTTTCTCTCCCTCCCCTCATTGCCTTTGACAGAAATGTTGATCCCCTCAAATCCAAAAAAGGCTTAGTGCCGGTTCACATTAGTGCGATCACAGAGATCGCATGTAATTCAGAGCGCACTGCTCCTAAATGACATGTGCGGTTAAAATTTCAGCCATAGTTTGTATGGCTGAATTTGTACCGCAATCGCACTAAACATGCACATGACCCTTTTTTTTATCCGCACCAGAATTGGATCGCATGGTGGTTCACACTAGTGTGATCCGATTCTGTGCGAACTTGCAGATTGCACTGCGATATGCAATCTCAACTGGGGGTATCGTTAACTTTTAATTGACACCCCCTGCATATCGCATATGGAAGTGTGAACTGCCAGGGGTGCGGATGCGATTCGGGAACAAGCTGCATATTTGCAGCGTTCCCGCATTGCAGAAGTGTGAACCGGGACTTAAGCTTTATTTTTTTGGGCAAGAACATGCAGGCCTGGATCACAGAGAACGACCAAGCACCCAGTCTTCTTTTTGCTGTTGCCACTTTTGCCAAGTTTTCACCTTCTGGTCTCACTTCTGCCCTGTTTGCAAAAAATAAACCGACCCCTTAAAAATTGCAAAAGGGCTTAAGTTCTATTTTTTTTTTTTTTTTGAAGAGAAACCTCTGTGCCTTATGTCTAAACATCTGGGCTTTTTCTTACTGTTTTGTGTCTCCACATGCTTGTGATGCCAGGTCTGCCAATTTGCCCAGTACCAGAGGTTCAGAGACTAAAGAGCTTCCTGATATTTACAAGCACATCTGCAAGGAGCACTGGACTTCCCTGCAGAACAGGAACCAAGTTGCAGCCCTCGTGTGCACCAAAAGCATATTTATAAAGCAGTGAATGTGACATTCACCAAACATCAATTGGTGGGGAATCAATCAATGTCATTGAATATGTACACTGCATTGCGAAAGTATTCGGCCCCTTGAACTTTTAGAACTTTTGGCACATTTCAGGCTTCAAACGTAAAGATATAAAACTGTAATTTTTTTTTTGAAGAATCAACAACAAGTGGGACACAATCATGAAGTGGAACGAAATTTATTGGATATTTCAAACTTTGTTAACAAATAAAAAACTGAAAAAATTGGCGTGCAAAATTATTCAGCCCCTTTACTTTCTGTGCAGCAAACTCTCTCCAGAAGTTCAGTGAGGATCTCTGAATGATCCAATGTTGACCTAAATGACTAATGAGGATAAATAGAATCCACCTGTGTGTAATCAAGTCTCCGTATAAATGCACCTGCACTGTGATAGTCTCAGAGGTCTGTTTAAAGCACAGAGAGCATCATGAAGAACAAGGAACACACCAGGCAGGTCCGAGATACTGTTGTGGAGAAGTTTAAAGCCAGATTTGGATACAAAAAGATTTCCCAAGCTTTAAACATCCCAAGGAGCACTGTGCAAGCGATAATATTGAAATGGAAGGAGTATCAGACCACTGTAAATCTATGAAGACCTGGCGGTCCATCTAAACTTTCAGCTCATACAAGGAGAAGACTGATCAGAGATGCAGCCAAGAGGCCCATGATCACTCTGGATGAACTGCAGAGATCTACAACTGAGGTGGGAGACTCTGTCCATAGGACAACAATCAGTCGTATACTGCACAAATCTGGCCTTTATGGAAGAGTGGCAAGAAGAAAGCCATTTCTTAAAGATATCCAAAAAAAAATTTGTTTAAAGTTTGCCACAAGCAACCTGGGAGACACACCAAACATGTGGAAGAAGGTGCTCTGGTCAGATGAAACCAAAATCAAACTTTTTGGCAACAATGCAAAACGTTATGTTTGGCGTAAAAGCAACACAGCTCATCACCCTGAACACACCATCACTACTGTCAAACATGGTGGTGGCAGCATCATGGTTTGGGCCTGCTTTTCTTCAGCAGGGACAGGGAAGTTGGTTAAAATTGATGGGGAGATGGATGGAGCCAAATACAGGACCATTCTGGAAGAAAACCTGATGGAGTCTGCTAAAGACCTGAGACTGGGACGGAGATTTGTCTTCCAACAAGACAATGATCCAAAAAGCAAAATCTACAATGGAATGGTTCACAAATAAACATATCCAGGTGTTAGAATGGCCAAGTCAAAGTCCAGACCTGAATCCAATCGAGAATCTGTGGAAAGAACTGAAAACTGCTGTTCACAAATGCTCTCCATCCAACCCCACTGAGCTCGAGCTGTTTTGCAAGGAGGAATGGGCAAAAATTTCAGTCTCTCGATGTGCAAAACTGATAGAGACATACCCCAAGCGACTTACAGCTGTAATCGCAGCAAAAGGTGGTGCTACAAAGTATTAACTTAAGGGGGCTGAATAATTTTGCACGCCCAATTTTTCAGTATTTTATTTGTTAAAAAAGTTTGAAATATCCAATAAATTTCGTTCCACTTCATGATTGTGTCCCACTTGTTGTTGATTCTTCAAAAAAAAAAAAAAAATTACAGTTTTATATCTTTATGTTTTAAGCCTGAAATGTGGCAAAAGGTCGAAAAGTTCAAGGGGGCCGAATACTTTTGCAATGCACTGTATTGCACCAGAAATAATCACCCGCAGTGAATGTCAGATCAACTACATTAAAGTGGTTCTAAAGGCAGAAGGCTTTTATCATCTTAATACATTCTATGCATTAAGATAAAAAACCCTTCTGTGTGCAGCAACCCCCCTCAGCCCCCCTAATACGTACTTGAGCCCTATCTCGATCCAGCAATGTTGCAGGAGAACCTCGGCTGCCTGGAACTCTCCCTTCTGATAGACTGAGACACAGCAGCGGGTGCTATTGGCTCCTTGCTGCTGTCAATCAAAGTCAGTGAGCCAATGAGGAGTAAGAGGGGGTGGGGTGAACCACAGCTCACTGCGAGGGCACTCGGTGGGAGGGAGGGGCCTCGAGCCAGAGAAGAAGAGGATCCCGGCTATTCTGTGCAAAACCAACATGCACAACAGGTAGGTATGACATGATTGGTATTTTTAAACAAAAAAAAAAAACAAGATTTTATTATCACTTGAATAATATGCCCATAAGACTGGCATAATTCTTGGATTTAAATTAAAAAAAATATATAAAAAAAAATCCTGACTTGCATTTAAACATTATGGCCTATTTGAATGGTTGACAGAGCTCTGCCTGTGCCTAATTGTATTTTATATTTGGATTTTTGTTGTAGAAAAAAAAAAAAAAACCTGCATGTGTCTGCACGGTTTATATTATTCTACCTGGAGACATTAAACTATGATCTTGCTATTGCTGGTCAATTTTTTCTTAAAAGTCTCTGGGACAGTAAACTTTTATTTTTCTTTTTACAAAACAGTTACCTTGTATCTAAGACCCCTTTCTTCTTCAATCTGCTAAAGAAAAGCTGTGTTGCTGCTGGTGCATTTTTCTTTCAGTGTCTTTGAGATCACACACTTGAATTTTTAGTGTAAAACACCTGCCTTGTTTGTGACTCCACAAATTTTTGCATGTGCAGATATAAAAATACAGGCAAGGCTATGAGAGAAGGTTCCCCTGATACTGCATTTTAAAGAACGTTTTGTTAATGTTTATCCAGTAAGTAAAACCTCATACAAGCTTGGAAAGTGTTCTTTTTTTTTTTTTTTTTTTTTTATTGTTAGCTTTCATTAACCACTTTAGCCCCGGAAGATTTGGCTGCTCAATGACCAGGCCACTTTTTTCAACTTGGCACTGCGTGACTTTAACTGACAATTGCGCAGTCATGCAATGCTGTACCCAAACAAAATTTACATCCTTTTTTTCCCACAAACAGAGCTTTCTGGTGGTATTTGATCACCTCTGTGCTTTTTATTTTTTGCGATATTAATAAAAAAAAGACCAAACTTTTGCGAAAAATTTACATTTTCTAATTTGACTGTTGAAAAATATCCAATGTATTAAATTTTTGTCATATATTTAGGTCAAAATATATTTAGCTACATGTCTTTGACAAAAAAATTCTCAATGAGCATATTTTTATCCACTTTAAGACTGGAAGATTTTACCCCCTTCCTGACCAGGCCATATTTTGAGATTCAGCACTGCGTTATTTTAACGGTCGTGCAACACTGTACATAAATGAAAATTACATCCTTTATTCCCCCCCAAAAATAGAGCTTTCTTTTGGTGGTATTTGGTCATCTGTGCGATTTTTAATTTTTGAAAAAAAAGAGCGACAATTTTGAAAAAAAAAATATATTTTTCACATTCTGATAAATAACATTCCACCAAAAATGTATAAATCAAAATGTTTTAACATTTTAGGCCAATTTGTTTTCTGCTACATATTTTTGGTAAAAACAAAATCGCAATACGCATATTTTGATTGGTTTGCGCAAAAGTTATCGTGTTTACTATCTACGGGAAAGATTTGTCATTTTTTAAATTTATTTTTTACTAGTAATGGCGGCGATCTTCAATTTTTCTGCGGGACTGCAACATTGCGGCGGACAGATTGGACCCCTAACTGACATTTATTACACTTTTGGGGGGACCAGTGACATTACTACAGTAATCAGTGCTAAAATTATGCACTGTTACTGTAATAATGACACTGGCAGGGAAGGGGTTAACACTGTTGGGGATCAAGGGGTTAAATTTATGCCTCATGCTTACTGACGTGTGTGGGGGGGAGGGGGTTCTGTGACACAGACAGAGATCGCAGGTTCAGCTATGCTGAATCCTGTGATCTCTCCCTTTCTGTCACAGAGAAGATCCACCTGCTTTGTTTACACAAGCGGGCGGATTTTCTTACACTTTCTCCGACAATCGGGGAAGAGAGACGGTGATCGCCGCCTCTCCTCCTCCGGGCCCAACTCCCGCTGTGTCTAAACACAGCGAGAGCGAGCCTCTGGTCTACGTCGCTGGACCCAGGGCCGCCACAGTGAGCAGTCCTAAAGTGAATAAGATCTGATGATACTAATTTTAAAGTAGTTGTTTGGGCACGTTGTGTTGTGTTGTGTGGTGATAAATGAAATAAAAAGGTCCATGTTTGGGCACTTTGGATTGTTACGCTTTGTGACAATGTGACAATGCAGTGCTGATGACAAATTGCCAGGGCATATTTCACTGTTGTTTCTTTTAAAAAAGACTTGAAATAATTTGGATATATGCTCTGTGAAAAAAACACCTGCAGCCTGTTTTCAGTGTTGTGCATGTGGACCAGCACAGGCTATAAAGAGGCTGCAGGACATTAGCAGCATTGTGATGTAAAAAAGCATGGAAAGCAGTAAAAACCCACCCCCACCCAAATCCTAATTCTCTAAGATACATAGCATTTTGCCACCTCTGACAGTCAGTAAAGGTCTACTTTAACACACCTGCTAGTGCTAACAATCCTTACATTAATCTCTTCCTATGCAGTTTTATCAGCTGTACTCCCTATGCTGTCCCTATGATAGCTGAAGCAATATGGCTGCTGTGACCTTAACTCATTTTATTGAGGGGGCTGGCTTATACAAAAACCTCTTTATTGGCTCTTCTAAACCAGCTGACTTAATGGTCAGGTGGTTCAAAAGGTTTACACAGATTTGGTCTGGTAAATTATCACATTAATTCACTGGGACTGCAATTCTCGAACCCACTGCATCAGCCACAAGCCAAGATAGTAGTAAACTCAAACTTCTTCTCCATCCTTCATTTAACAACTTTCTAGTAATATTTTATGCTCTTTGCATTGAATCGTATGTTTTCCTGACACAGTCTCAAGATAAAACTCACTGACATAAATTGCAGATCAGGATGTTTAATTCTAAAATCTTCATATTTTACTTTTTTTCTTAACTTCCTGAAGCTGCTACAAGAAGCCAAAATGTTCCTCATTCTTATCTGGTGAAGCATATGGTGCTATTCTTTGAGGTTAGATTAACTATTCATATGCAACAAAGACAATACAAGGTTTGGCAGCAAGTCCAACATAATTTCTGGTTTCCAATTTGACTAAAACACTTAGCCAGACTACTCAACATTTCTTTTGAAAACTGTAACAAAAGAAAGAATTAACAGATGAACTTCAGCTAATAAGTCATGTTACAAAAATAGTTGCTCACCCAACCAAAGAAGTTGAAGACATTGAAATACTGAATTTTATATTGCACATTTTCAGCTTTTACAGAATTTAAATCCAATCGAGTGCTCAAAACAAACAGTATCAACCACTTCTGGACCAAGCCCATTTCTGACAAATGTTGTTTACAAGTTAAAATCTGTATTTTTAGCTAGAAAATTACTTAGAACCCCCAAACATTATATAGATATATATATATATATATATATATATATATATATATATATATATATATATTTAGCAAAGACTCTGGAGAATAAAATGGTGGTCGTGGCAATATTTTTTGTCATGCAGTATTTGCGCAGCAGTCTTTTAAATGCCATTTTTTTGGAAAAAATAAATCTCACTACATTTAAAAAAAACTAAACAGTAAAGTTAGCCCATTTTTTTTTTGTATATTGTAAAAGATGATGTCACTCTACTTAAATAGATACCTAACATGTTACGGATTAAAATTGCGCACATCCACAGAATGACAACAAACTACAGTCAATAAAAATCTCCATAGGCGACGCTTTAACGTTGTTTAACGGTTACCAGTTTTTTTTAGAATTATTGCTCTCGCTCTGGCAATCGCAGAAATACCTCACATGTGTGGTTTGAACAGCCCTTTCATTTGCGGGCATGACTTCCGTATGCGTTTTCTTTCGTGCATGAGCTCACGGCGACGGGGGCACTTTAACATTTTTGATTTTTTTTCCTATTTATTTTATTTATTTTTTAATTTTAGCATAGTTAAAAAAATAAATAAATGAATTTGATCACTTTTATTGCTGCCACAAGCAATGTAAACATCCCTTGTAACAGTTATAGGCAGTGACCAGACCCCTCCACTGCACTTCAATGTATTAAAAATGCCAAAATCTGCATTTTTGAATACTGGCACTTTTTTAAATGTGGCTCATTTAGCCGCCGAGCAACCCGGAGGTGACGTCATCACGCTGCTTCCGGGTTACTACATCAGAGCCCCGAACAAAGCCGAATCTGGCTTTGATCGGGACTCCAACCAGCCAGCAGACATGCTGGCTGGTTGCTCAGGTCTTCCGGTGGGACAGGAAACCCTGGCAGAGCCGTAAAAGGTGGTGGGAGGGGGGGCATCCCCTCCCGCTCGCTGGGATAATGGCCGAGCGGCTCGAACAATCCTACATAAGAGACTAAATACATCTACTCAAGTTGTTATGCTCATATCGATGGGAACCCTCATATTCTTGGCTTTCCCTAGATGTTCAATCCTTTTACACCTCTATCCCTCACAATGTCATTATGCAGGCCCTACAGCATCTCTTGATGAAAGACACATCCATCCATCCCAAACAAAATCCAGTTCTTTTTCTGCTTTCTTTTTAATGCTTTTCTGTCTAACGCATAATTAGTTCCAGTTCCTAGATTAATACTATCTTCAAACCAAAGGCACAGCTATGGGTACCAATTTTGCCCCCTCATATGCGAATCTGACTATGGGTCACTGGGAATCACAATACATATGGGTGAACAACCCCTTTCTGCCCAACATTATCTTCGCTAGATTGATGTCATCATCATCTGGGATGAAAACACCAAGGATTTATATAAGTTTGTCTCCCACTGCAATAACAACAATATAAGCCTAACCTTCACTTCTGTACAAGATAACACACACTTAGCATTCTTGGATTTAGATCTATACTAAGAAAAAACCTTATTCACGCCAAAAGTTACAACAAACCAACCGCAGGAAACTCCTTCTTGCATTAAAACAGCTGCCACCATCCTCGCTGGCTCAACAATATTCCTAAGAGCGGATTGTGTCACCTCAGGCACTAAACAACCCGACTAACAGAGTCAGAACGAAACACTAAAACAAAAATTTCTAGAAAAAGGATACCCACTTCCACTCATTGAAAATGCATACACTACATATCTAGACACAGACACCTCAGTCAACAAAAATGAGAACGCATCCAAAGTCATCTGTTTCACCACCCAGTTCCATAAAAAAACTTAAAAACATGGAACACATAGTCAATAAACGCTGACCCATACTATTAAAAGACCCCTATCTGAAAGATAGTATACCCACAAAACCAAAATTCGCCTACAGAAAAGTCCCTAACATAAAAGGGAAAATAGCACCTAGCAAACTGAAGGTCACCAGGCACCATTCCTCATATTTAAAATTATCTTCCATTGCTGGCATGTACCAGTGACGGAAAGCTTTGGGCTTCATGTGCGGTTTTATCCATCACGGAAAATAAATCACAGTCAATGGGAAAACATAAAAAAAAGGGAATACATGGACTACTGCTTATCCTGCCCCTGCAGCGTATATTATTTAGGCAGAACAATACATGCCCTATGTAAATGCTTCGGGAAACACCGCAGGCTCATCGAAGCCGGCAAAGACCGACACTCCACAGAATATCATCATAAATCTACGACTGTCCTAAAAGTATGGGTCATTGAATCTATCCCTGCCAGCTTCTCCGAGGCAGTGAGAGTCCAACGTCTCTGCCAAAGAGAAACATATTGGATATATGCCTTAGACGTACTCTAACCAGGGGGTATGAATGAAGAACTGGAAATCAACACCATACTTCAGAATTGGACACTGCCCAATACACTATATCTACTCAGATATCATTCACTCAATTGTCTTCTAACGTATTTACATACCTTCTTCTAATACTCTTAACCCAGCACCAGGTGCACTCTTATATATGTGCTGGGATCTCCACATACAGTATATGTATACTATACACCCATATCGTATCAGCACCATATTCAACAAACTCATATTCAGTATACCTAAATCTGATCATATTTCACCCCATACTCCTCCTATATATAATATATTATATTTATTGTTTTATATTCTCTATACATATTTTTCTTTATATCTCAGTATCCCTGGGTTTCCATGTGATTCCATGTATCTTTAACATTCCCACCTACAGTGCCACACTATAAAATGACCTGTCATATATACTATGCACGTTACCACAACAACAGATTATTGTGTTACCCATATCACTACCACGGTACCATCGTATCTGTATGCTTGCTTACAGCCGTTTCCAAAATGATCGCCATGGTACGATCATATGTGTATGCCGGCTTACAGCTGTTTCCAATACAACCTCCAGGCAATACCCCTCCACGATTAAATATGAGCAAGTCTGCTCCCTTTTCCTTCATTTCTGTAAATCCTTTTTAACCTTTTTCTCCATTTCCGTATACCTTAAAATTCTATTTTTCCATTACTTCAGTGCTATGGTATGATCGTATGTGTGCTCCTGGCAATACGCTTGCACAGCCACTTACGAGCAAGCCCGCTGCCCTCCCCCTTCTCCTCCATCCAATCAGCCATCTTTTCCTCTTTCTCCTCCCCCTCTTCTTTTATAAGCCAACTAAAAAAACATGGGTGTAGGTCTGATGAAGGAGCCGCGCATGCTCTGAAACTGGTTACCGCTCACAGTCCTCACCTGATGCCACAACGGCCGCATGCATTCTAGCTTGGTCCTGGAACCTGGGCCGCCATCTTCCTCTCCTCTTCCTCGTTCCTCTACATCATGATGGAATTCAGGCAGCTGCAGGACAGCTCTCTCATCTTCCTCCACCCGGCAGGCTGAGGACACAGCGAACAACAAGAGGGCAGGTATTACATGCCTGTTATCACTGCCATTTTGTAAGTGTTTTTAATCCCTTGTGCCAAACAATAAATATTTTTTAATACTGCACTTAGAGGCACCTTTCTTTCCTTCTATGATCCTCTAGAGCAGCTTCTTCTCACACAAGTGCTCCCTTTAGTTTAACCTCTTCACCGCAACAAAGGACCGGACATCCTTCCTCACCAGAGCGCCCTCATCTCTCCTTTTCTTCATATCCTACTAAAGTAACGCAGTACCCTATCGCAAAAAAATAGTCTGGTCATTAAGGGGGTAAAACCCAGTCCAGAAATAGTTGAAATGGCCTTTGTGATAACCTTAGTACTTTGATTTATATATATTAATATGACACTTTGGAGGCATTATCGCTACTCCCGTTGTGCCATCTAAATTATCAATAGGCTGTCCGCTTTTGAGGTTTTGTGGGGAATTATAATAAAAATGTAGATTCACATTCCTATTCTAGGGTGGCTCTATGGGTATTTCCCTTTTCCAAAATGGTGGATTTACTGAGAACGACCACCCAATGCTCAATTCGAGGTGTGGTTGCTGTCTCTATTGTGTTTGCGCAGGTCCCAGAAAGACGAGCTGTTGTGCAGAGCCGGCCAGCTTTTATCCATGCATGTTTTTTAAGCGTATTCTGTAAGTGCAACTTTTATTATTCTAAATAATTATTTAAAAGATTTTATGCTATGGAAGATTTATCTCTTTTAGGAGTACAGTTCTCTTCAACTTAAGTTCCCTTGATTGAACAGAGGTCCAGGTTGGGTTTAAAGCCACAAGTGAGAGAGACCTTCCGTAACAGGAGGTTAAAACTAGCTGGTAAGCAGCCAATCTTTCAGGGTGGAGGTCTTTTTCACTTGAGTTCACACACCATTCGGGTGATGAATAGTGCACTTTGTGATTAATGGACTTTGGTTTATCACTCTTTTGACTTTCTTTCTTTTTTTTTTTCAATATTTTAAGCGCAACTCTATTTGGACTAAACTTTCTTCACTGTGCGTGTCTCACAGAATAGTTGCTGCTGTGTATGCACATATTTTGTCCTAAGAATCTATCATTTTGAATAAGAACAAGTAATAAAACTATGTTATAGGGTACTCGGTAAAACAAAAACTGCTAATGCTACTGACAGACTATATCATACACTATGTATTTTTTAATTTTGCCAATAGTTACACTTTGAGCAAAAAGATTTTAGGAGTGTGCTACATTTATCTCATAGAGTGTTGCAGAGGTAAAAAAAAAAGTGTTAAAATACTTTCTAGGTGTTGATAAAAGACTTCTGATCAAAACACTTGCAAAATTTTATGATACATTATAAACTCGCAGTACCTCTGGGCTTACAACATGCATCAGATCTGTTTTTCAATTAATTATGTATTGCTTTTTAAGTCAGGAGAGTTTGGCTGATGTCTTTTCCGAACAACCGTTCTTAACACATCTGAGTTCCGTCCAAACAATATTATTGGTGATAGAAAACACTTCAAAAACCTTCAGTAACATTTGGAGTGTAAATGTGCAGATTCAGAACTGAAATCCTTACAACATCATATGTGAAGGATTCTGAAAATAAAAGTATAATTTAACCAAAACATTTTTTTATTTTGATTTTGGATTGATTGTGAAAGGTGCTAAACCCATTTCAAGCTTCAACTGCTGTCTGCTTCATTGTTAAGGACATTTTAACTCACTTGCATTTAGTGGGTCCAAAAATAGTGACTGAAAGTAAGGGGAATCTCCCCATGAGCTTAAAGGCAGCAAACCTACCTGACTGAGTGTAATCCTTGACCATGCTACAACAAAAGGGTTTTATTTTAGGTTTTGTTTTTTTGCTGCTTATGTTCTTTTTCCCTCACTTCCTGTCCATGGTGGCACTGGTCATTTGAACAGGAAGTGAGAATAAATCCTTCCAATTGAGACACAAACAGCAAGAAAAACATGACAGATGTTCTAAACCTTTCTCGCCAGAACAATGAAGTAATAGATTGACTTCTAAGAGTACCAGATAGATTTATATAATAAAAGCCAGATTAACGTGAACCAAATGTTTTTTTTTTTAAGTCTGAACTACAGTTTAAAGTACAACAAAGGTTCTTGTATGACTAAACACGTCTAAATGAGTCATCATCATGGCTGCAGCTGATGGGGACTATTTTGTGTATCTCATCGATGAGCGGGGGAACGAGGATGTGCAGCTTCATTGGGAAACAGTATGAAGAAGATCTCCACTATTGCTTTGGGTGTATAAAGGACCTGCAGTGAGCCTCTACCATTCCTGATATATACACTGTGGAATTCCAGCCAAGGAGCATGAGCTGAATTTCTGTTTGATGGGATTGTCATAGGCAGGCTGATTTGACTCTGTAGTGAAGTCCTTATGTTCTGTAAGAGTCCATTTCTCATGGTTGGTGAATGTTCATGTGGTGATTGTCAAAGTGGATTGAACACGCTTTCCCTGCAAAGTGTTACTGTAGTGCCTTGAATACCTAACTTGGACTTTTTTATGCATTTTAACATGCTTGCACATATGTATATTTTATATTTTACTTTTCACATTATTTGATCCACATTTATTTGTTTGTTTATTATCCCTTCTAGCGTTGCAATTTTCATTAGAATTTACATCCACATCGAAATACGTACCAAATCCACTATGTGATGTACATATCTCACAAATCAAACAAGAAACTTGTTCATCCCTTTATTTGTGTCTCACACCCTCCCCCTTCTATACATCTCATCAGTGCAATAGAGGCAGTGCTGCCAACCAAGAAAGCAGTGGGCAGAGTTAGGTGTAACAAGCTAAAGTCTTGCAAATAAACTGTGAAAATGCTGATAGCTATGCCCTCCGTGAAAGTTTCCTCCCACTGTAGTGCAAGCAGGCACAGCCTACATGAAAGTGGCAACTCGGGTCTAAATTCAGGAGCAATGCAGCATCATTGCCACACCATCACAGGAAGTTGCATTAGGGGAAATTCACTGGCAGGATCAACAGGTAGTTGTGGTACGTTGCAGGGGGACCATAGTTTGACTTTAACCAAAGCAAAATAAGTAATGAATTTGCATATCCATTTAATTGTATTAATAATAATGGGTTAATATTGTGAAACCAGATATACTGTAGCTATTGATATTCAATCATAACAATGCCCTTAAATCTTTTTAAAATTAGGCTATATAATAAATGTCTGGAATCCTCGGTGGCCCAGCCATTCCAGACAATGATGCTCACCTTCGCCATCACAAGTTGAACCATAGAAAATAATGCACACATACACAAAAAAAGGTTGCTTTCAAATCTTGCAAGGCTACCTAAAACACCTAATCTTAAATAAATTAAGTGAATATTAAATTCAATTAAAATCTTAATTAAATTAAAGTAAATATGGGGATAAGGCCATACTGTGCTTAAGCCCACCACTATGTCAAAGTACCCCATTTTCAGAGGGTCCTACACTATTCATACAATGGAAGATAAATCCCACTTCTCAAAACCCTAGGGCATACTCACTCCTTTCATGGGAGAAGTGTGCTAGCTGCAGATTCCTCTGCTAAAATTGAATTTTAAAGTGACTCCTCCTATAATTACTTACTGGTGGACACTGATAATGAATTACTGGTGTGGAAGAGTGGGGTGATCCACCCAGATGTCTGGTCAGGACTCAATATATAACAAACAAACAAAGAGTTGGGGGGCACACCTTAAAAATACAATTCTAAGGTTGGCCCTAATATAGAGACTAATATACAAATTGAACTATAAAGAATAGTGCATACACACGCACACACACACACACACAAAAGGTTGCTTTCAAATCTTGCAAGGCTACTTAAAACACCTGATCTTAATAAGTAAATATGGGGATTTAGTCACACTATATGGTCAAATCGCCATCACAACAGAACGCGGTCACTCTCAGCTTTAAACATTGTGCATGCATAGTGCATTTATCTACCCCATCACCAAGGTAGCTGCTACAATGACAGATCTACTGCAACAGATGAGAGACAGGGTGCATGTGTGTGGGCGTTTGAATCAAAGACAGAGTACACGCTTGTGATATCAATAACTGGAGAGTCAGCTGAAGTATCAAAGTAATGTACTAGCAACAGGACAAGACGTGGGAACACCTGCTATGGGACTTTTTGACCAGGTTTCTAGAGGGGCAAAAATGGCCTACAGCAATAGCAGGTGCGTTATTCAGTATTATTCATAGCAGCATAGTTTGTTTTTATCTGGTGCTCTTAACTGCTAAGCAAATTTTTTTTTTTTTTTCAAAACCCCTTAATTAATAAATTGGAGGAAAAGAGCTGGTTCATGAAGATGATTTTTAGCAATGCATGTAAATTTATTGTGTAAAGAATATGCATGATACTATTGAGCAAATATCCTGGGAAGATAAGTGGCTGTCACAATTTTGTAACACCCAGAGCAAAAACTAAGAAAAAAAAACAGTCAAAACTAAAAATTACAATTAGCAATTAATTACCAGCTTATTATTAACAGTCTTTGGTGTAGAAACTCTTGTATATGCAGATGTCTGTCACTTTTGCATTGTTCAGTAAAAAAATTATACTCCAAAGACATTGCATTAAACACTTAAAAAGACAGCGAGGGGAATTTTTCAAAACTAGAGCAGCCAAGATCTGGAGCAGTTGTGCATGGCAACCAATCAGCTTTGATCTTTTATTTTCAAAGCTTTACTGAACAAGCTGAAGATAGAAGCCAGTTGGTTGCCATGCCCAGCTCTATACATAAGTGTCTACATTTTGAAGATTTGTGTTTCAAATTACTGACTCTTGATCATCTATTGAATGATTCAAGCACTGATATCAAGGCTATACCTAATTGGGGATACCTATGCCCTATATTCATCAATATATTTATCCCAAGTTCCTCACCAATATTACATGTTTTTAAAATCTGTGCATAAAGAATGCAAGTTGAATGATCAGCTTTATGGTTGAAGTGTCACTTTACAGTATATGGCACAGTTATTTGGTTAGCTGCTCAAAAGTCTAAGTAGGACATTATTATTATTATTCAGGATTTATATAACGTCAGCAGTTTACACAGCACTTTACAATATAAAAGGGAGACAGTACAGTTACAATACAATAAAATACAAAAGGATTAAGAGGGCCCTGCTCAGAAGAGCTTACAATCTAATGGGGGTGGGGCAGGTGTTACAAGAGGTTGTAACAGTGGGGAATGAGCTGATGGAAGATTAGTGATAGGCTTCCCTGAAGAGATGAGTTTTTAGGGATCGCCTGAAAGCAGCTAGAGTAGGAGATAGACGTACAGGTTGAGGTAGAGCGTTCCAGAGGATGGGAGAGGCGCTGGAGAAATCCTGGAGATGAGTATGAGAGGAGGAGACAAGGGAGCTTGAGAGTAGGAGGTCTTGAGAGGAGCGGAAAGGACGGTTTGGGTGATATTTGGAGACAAGATTGGTAATGTAGCTCGGGGCAGAGTTGTGAATGGCTTTGTATTTTGTGGTTAGTATTTTGAATTTCAATCACTGGGCAATCGGGAGCCAGTGTAGGGATTGGCAGAGAGGGGAGGCAGACCTGAGCGGTTGGTAAGGTTAACAAGCCTAGCAGCAGCATTCATGACAGACTGAAGAGGGGATAGCCTATGGAGTGGTAGTCCTATGAGAAGGGAGTTGCAATAGTCGAGGCGAGAAATAACAAGGGAGTGAATGAGTAGCTTGGTGGTTTCAGATGTTAAAAAGGGACGAATTTTAGAAATGTTACGGAGTTGAAGTCTACAAGTTTTTGACAATGATTGGATTTGGGGCTGAAAGGACAGGTCAGAGTCTAGGATTACACCTAGTACCCTGGCTTGAGGGGAGGGATTGATGGTTGCATAACTAAGTTTGATGGAAAAGTCATGGAGGGGGGCATGGGTAGGGGGGGAATATTATCAGCTCAGTTTTAGAGAGATTTAGTTTGAGGAAGTGGTGCGAGAGGAGACTGAAGGAGTGAGGTGAGGAGTAGACAGATAGATTTGAGTGTCATCAGCGTATAGAAGGTATTGGAAGCCGTGGGTGGTTATCAAGTGACCAAGGGAGGCAGTGTAGATAGAGAAGAGGAGGGGTCCAAGAACAGAGCCCTGGGGAACCCCCACAGAAAGGGGCAATGGGGAGGAGGAGGTAGAGTTGTGGGTAACACTGAAGGAGCGCTGTGATAGGTAGGAGGAGAACCAAGATAGAGCAGAATCTTGGAGGCCAAGGGAACGGAGTTTATTAACCACTTCCCGCCCGCCCTATTACAGAATGACGGCGGGAATGTGGTTCAGTTATCCTGACCTGACGTCATACAATGGGTTTTGATAACGCCCATTAAGGCGGGCGAAACGCGTCAACGCACTTCCGGGCAGCGGAGCATCATCACAACGTAATTTCCTGTAAACCACCGTGGAACGCACACCGGCAGCGTACATGGAAGTGGAGGAACACGGAGTGTTTTTTGCTTTACCAATGCTGATTTTCACCATACGTTTGTGAGTACCATTTCTTTGCTTTAATTACAATAAACACCTACGGGCTTCACTATGTTCGGCTCCTTCCTTTTCTTATGAGACACACTGCTGGGGAAAGAGAGGAAAGGTACCATTAAGGAAGCCATTACCAAGAGGTTTTAATCCATCCATCCGGGCAAGGAATGCTATGTTTGCTTAAGGCTCATTGATATCCTGATTGTGGTGAGTGCATCCCCCTGGGGGGTCCTTTCTTGAAGAGCACCTGGGCACTTATATGGATGTCAGCACTTTTCCAGCACCTTAGTTTTTTCTGAAAGAAACCTTTTTTCTTGGACTGAATATTTTGCACCTTGCATATGGTTGCACATTGAACACTTGATTTAATATATTTCTGCACTTAATATCATTGATTTTTGTATTTATTGATCACTAATGCACTTTATATTTATATCCATTTGAGTATTTTAACATTTGATCACAGTCACATGGATACAATTTTATATATTTTTTGCACTTTATATATATTTTTTACCTGTCAGCGCTGCCTTATATGAATTTTTAATTTTTCGACTTAAGAACAAACCTACAGCCCCTATCATGTCCGTAACCCGGGGACCGCCTGTATACGTTGTTTACAAAATAGATCAAATTATGATGTTGCATTTTACTCTATAGAGGCAAGAGGAAAATAAACTAAAGAATGATTCTCTGTTTGTTGAGCTGTAGACATTAAGTTTAATGCAATGATGGTGCCATTCAAGCTTTAATAAAGCCTGAAACTGAAGAGCTCTTCAATACATATTTAGCTGCTAAATGTCGAGATTCATTTAATCTAAAGTATATGTAAGCAGAAAAAAATCAATAACTTATGTGCATTAAAGGAACTATATAGTGTATAAACCTCATTTGTTTTCTAAGAGGTATTTTAGTTGTTTCTTTATATTGCTTTTGATTATACAATTATGGTAAACATTGTATACTGCATTTAATGGCAACTCTTACTCAAATATGGGAAATATATACAATTGTGTGTCTGCTCCTGGGGAGAACAAAATTACCTAGATGATAATCATTCATCAGATGATTTTTTTTATGATTCAGCTGATCCCAGTCATTTTGTACTAGGCTAGATCCACAACCCCCAATTCCCAGCCAACAGATCACAGTAGAAAAGTAATTTGAACTGCTATATTCATTTTCCCCAGAGTATGGGACCCAGAGCTTTCTGGCTACACTGTGATTAGTACAGAATTTGGTAAACACATTTAGATGAAATTTATTATATAAATAATGCACATAAAGGCTACATAAAAAAAAAGGTAAATATAAATGCTATGAAAAAGTTTTACTAACACAAGTCCAAAACAGCATCTAGGCACTAAGGTTTGTTTTACCTTTCATCATGAAGGGGTTAACAAACTGCTGTTTCGGTGTACCAACTTTTTATATTCTATAGTTTTCCTTTAGAACTGATTTTTAAATGATAGCTTACTTGCACAAAAAAGATATAGTGATGCCAGTTAGCTTAAAATTATATGGTTATTCAGATTTAGCTACTTCCGGACTGCCCGCCGTGTATTAAGGTTGCTATTTTGACGTTAAATACCAGAGTTATAGCAGCAGATAGCTGCGATAACCCCAGTGTTTTCTTATACGTCCAGCAGTCCTCTTTCATATAAAAGTGGTCCCAGGGGCAGATTCCCCACAGGATCAGTTTTATGGATGGCGGGAGAGGTGCCCACCCCTCTCCTGCCACTTCTCGGTCGTTTTCTTTGCTTACCGGAGCCATCAGGCTGGGCAGGAAGTCGAGTAAGGGCTAGATGGCCCCCCACTCGACTCTATGCCCTTGGAGGTCCAGAGCAACATCAAACGTCACTTCTGCCCAACAACCTTAAAAGGACAAGTTTTTTTTTTTTTATTGCTTTTAAAGTGTAAATGTGAGATCTGAGATCTTTTTTGTCCCCAGATCTCACATTAAAGAAGACCTGTCATGCTTATTTCTATTACAAGGGATGTTTACATTCCTTGTAATAGGAATAAAAGTGATCAAAAAATGTTTTAAAGGGAAAGTGTAAAAATAAAAAATAAAAAGTAAAATAAATAAAAGAAAAAAAAATTTAAAGCACCCCGTCCCTCCGAGCTCACTCGCAGAAGCGAACGCATATGTAAGTCACTCCCACATATGTAATTGGTGTTCAAACCACACATGTGAGCTGTGGCCGTGATCGTTAGAGTGAGAGCAATAATTCTAGCACTGGACATCCTATGCAACTTTAAACTGGTAACCTGTAGACATTTTTAAATCATCGCCTATGGAGATTTTTAAGTACCAAAGATTATCGCCATTCCACGAGCGTTCGCAATTTTGAAGCATGACATGTTAGGTATAAATTTAGTCGGCGTAATATTATCTTTCCAAATGCAGAAAACAAAATGGGGCTAACTTTACTGTTTTTTTTATTTTTTAATTAAAAAAATGTATTTTTTTTCCTAAAAAAATTGCGTTTGTAAGACCGCTGCGCAAATACGGTGTGACATAAAGTATTGCAATGATCTCCATTTTATTCTCTAGAGTCTCTGCTAAAAAAAAAAAATAATAATGGTTTAGGGTTCTAAGTAATTTTCTAGCAAAATATATTGATTTTAACTTGTAAACAACAAATGTCAGAAATAGGCTTGGTCCTGTTGGTTATGTAAACGTCAATGGAATATATAGATGATTTATTAAATAAATTGCAAATGAAGGACTAGTTGATTTTATTGAAAGATTATATACATAAATATATGAAAAACATAACCAGCGTGATTTACTTAAAGCGGAACTTTACCCATACCAATGTGATTAAAAAAATAATAATATTCTTCAGCAAGGAATATATATTCCATGATAATAACTATACAATAAAAATTAGTGTGTGTTGTAAAGTGCCTCTAGCATTGATCCTGTTTCATCTTGCTGGAGGCTGCCATTTTGCTTAAGCCCAGAGTCTCTGAGCAGACTGAAAGCATGAAAATAAATACAGTTTCAAAAAATGTTAAACATAAATGTGTGATGAAAAATAACAAAACAGGCATTTTTTTTTTTTTTTTTTTTTTACAATTCCTGAAACAGAGCCAGGAATTTATTACAAAAGAATCTTTTTATTTTTGAAAATTTTCAAATTTAGCAATGTAAAAAATATTTAGGTAGGCAATTTACTCAAAGATGTGCTAAATTATACCCGGGCATTTAGGTTTCAATGGCCTCTGCTCCAAAATTGGTTAAACAATCAGAAATAAAACTATGACTTGGCAGGTCCCTCGGCCATGTAAACAAAGGCACACAAATAAAATGGACTTCATCAAATGACATCACTGGGTATATCCCACCCTTTTGTTTACATTATTCAAGGGGAATAGAGCTGTGCAGCAATGGGATCAGATGTACCCATCACTCAGGCAAGTAGGCTGGCATAGGTCATTGCAAGTGACATGGATTTAAATTGCTTAATCATGTGACTGATGATATATTTACATCATGCAACTTTTTGGGGATGATTATTTTTGATAAAAGAAAAAACTGTGCTTCTTTATTTTTGCTTTACACTTTTTTGTGAATGACTAGGGGTACTATGTAAGCCTTACTCATCCATGTAAGGTGGTTGTATTTACGTGCCCCATATTTTGGGGGCTTCGAGATCCCAAATAGCCCTCCAGTTGTAGTCCCCCAGGGTTGTGAGGAAGATTCCATTGTCTGTCCTTATCAACATGAGATTAGGGGCTTTGCTAGGTCCTTCCTAGCAAGGACCCCCATAAAGAGGGCATGTAACTTGGTATGATTCAGGAAGGGGAGCCCCGCACTGAGCACTGAGCCCGCCTTTTTTGCCCTACCAATCTGCATGCTTGAGGGTCTGGTATAGATTTTGAGGTAACCTAACTTTTTTTTATTTTTGTTTTTGTACGGAATCCTCCTTTACCTACATACTAGACCATCATCAAAGGAAACAACTTCCCCCAGCAAAGTTATTTAAATAAATTTAGCATTTTCAATGTTGCCATTTAAATTTTGTTAAAAAGATATACCAATGTGCTACCAAGTGTAAATCGAAGAAAGTATAAAATAATAATAATAATAAAAAAAATTTCTTGGTATGTGACACCCTAAGAGCTACCTTCACTGGAACCAAGGGGCCAAGCCCAGCACCTGAAAAACAACCCCACGCCCTGATCTTCCCTCACCAAATGATTTGAACCAGTGCAAGGTGTTCCATCGGGTTGAGGTCAGAACTCTGTGCAGGCCAGTCAAGTTCCTCCACTCCAAATGTGCTCATAAATGTCTTTAAGGACCTTGCTTTGTGAAAGGTCCTTAAGGGAGATTATGGTGTGGGATACACACACACATACATATATATGTATACTATCTAACAAAAGTGAGTACACCCCTCACATTTTTGTAAATATTTTATTATAATTTTTCATGTGACAACACTGAAGAAATGACACTTTGCTACAATGTAAAGTAGCGAGCCTACAGCTTGTATAACAGTGTACATTTGCTGTCCTCTCAAAAAAACTCAACACACAGCCATTAATGTGTAAACCACTGGCAACAAAAGTGAGTACACCCCTAAGTGGAAATGTCCAAATTTGGCCCAAAGTGTCAATATTTTGTGTGGTCACCATTATTTTACAGCACTGCCTTAATACTCTTGGGCATGGAGTTCTCCAGAGCTTCACAATTTTCCACTGGAGTCCTCTTCCACTCCTCCATGATGACATCACAGGGCTGGTGGATGTTAGAGACCTTGTGCTCCTCCACCTTCCATTTGAGGATGCCCCACAGATGCTCAATAGGGTTTAGATCTGGAGACATGCTTGGCCAGTCCATCACCTTTACCCTCAGCTTCTTTGGTAAGGCAGTGGTCCTTGTGGAGGAGTGTTTGGGGTCGTTATCATCTTGGAATACTGCCCTGTGGCCCAGTCTCCAAAAGGAGGTGATCATGCTCTGCTTCAGTATGTCACAGTACATGTTGGCATTTATGGTTCCCTCAATGAACTGTAGCTCCCCAGTGCCGGCAGCACTCATGCAGCCCCAGACCATGACGCTCCCAACACCATGCTTGACTGTAGGTTGACCTGTACCCCTCACCTGGTTGCTGCCACACACGCTTGACTCCATCTCAACCAAATAAGTTTATCTTGGTCTCATCAGACCACAGGACATGGTTGCAGTGATCCATGTCCTTAGTCTGCTTGTCTTCAGCAAACTGTTTGTGGGCTTTCTTTTGTATCATATTTAGAAGAGGCTTTCTTCTGGGACGACAGCCATGCAGACCAATTTGATGCAGTATGCGGCATATGGTCTAAGCACTGACAGGCTGACCCCCCACCCCTTCAACCTCTGAAGCAATGCTGGCAGCACTCGTACATCTATTTCCCAAAGACAACCTCTGGATATGATGCTGAGCATGTGCGCTCAACTTCTTTGGTCGACCATGGGTGGAACCTGTCCTGTTAAACCGAAGTATGGTCTTGACCACCATGCCGCAGCTCAGTTTCAGGGTCTTGGCAATATTCTTATTGCCTAGGCCATCTTTATGTAGAGCAACATCTCTTTTTTTTCAGATCCTCAGAGAGTTCTTTGCCATGAGGTGCCATGTTGAACTTCCAGTGACTAGCATGAGAGAGTTAGAGCGATAACACCAAATTTAACACACCTGCCTCCCATTCACACACCTGAGACCTTGTAACACTAACGAGTCACATGACACCAGGGAGGGAAAATAGGTAATTGGGCCCAATTTGGAAATATTTTACTTAGGGGTGTACTCACTTTTGTTGCCAGCGGTTTAGACATTAATGGCTGTGTGTTGGGATATTTTGAGGGAACAGCAAATTTACACTGTTATACAAGCTGTACACTCACTACTTTACATTGTAGCAAAGTGTCATTTCTTCAGTGTTGTCACATGAATAGATATAATAAAATATTTACAAAAATGTGAAGGTTATACTTACTTTTGTGAGATACTGTGTATATATTTATACTGTGTATATATACAGTATCTCACAAAACTCACATTTTTTTAAATATTTTATTCTATCTTTTCATGTGACAACACTGAAGAAATGACACTTTGCACTCATGCAGCCCCAGACCATGATGCTCCCACCACCATGCTTGACTGTAGGCAAGACACACTTGTCTTTGTACTCCTCACCTGGTTGCTGCCACACACGCTTGACACCATCTGAACCAAATACGTTTATCTTGGTCTCATCAGACCACAGGACATGGTTGCAGTGATCCATGCCCTTAGTCTGACTGTCTTCAGCAAACTGTTTGTGGGCTTTCTTTTGCATCATTTTTAAAAGAGGCTTTCTTCTAGGACGACAGCCATGCAGACCAATTTGAGGCAGTATGCGGCATATGGTCTAAGCACTGACAGGATGACCCCCACCCCTTCAACCTCTGCAGCAATGCTGGCAGCACTCATACATCTATTTCCCAAAGACAACCTCTGGATATGATGCTGAGCACGTGCGCTCAACTTCTTTGGTCGACCGTGGCGAGGCTTGTCCTGTTCTTCAGTGTTGTCACATGAAAAGATAAAATAAAATATTTACGAAAATGTGAGTTTTGTGAGATACTGTATATATACACAGTATATATATATATATACAGTAAAACCTTGGATTGCGAGCATAATTCGTTCCGGAAGCATGCTTGTAATCCAAAGCACTCGTATATCAAAGCTAATTTCCCCATAAGAAATAATGGAAACTCAGATGATTCGTTCCACAACCATTTATTCATAAATCCTTCAGTTTATAGTCCACAGAAAAAGATTATAGCATTGCGATAGGTTGTGTAACTACTGTATAAAATGTCCATCCACAAATGGCCGCTTCCACAAGGAGATTGGAAGCAAAATCCAGCAGGAGCTACAGAGTATCAAAGAGAAGAGAGGCGCCTCTAAGTGTAGCAATATGGTTCCATTAAATGAAGGTTCAACATTTAGCAACTCACATGGTTGATGAATAAAACAGGCACATCTAAGTATGCAGGCATCCGGGGTAAAGCTGTCCACATAGACCATCTTCTGCACCACCGGCTGCCAGTAATCCTGACCGGGAAGACCACCCTGCAGTAAAGCGATCTGAAAGTGAGGGGCATCATGGAAAGGATGACGTAGATGGCGGTGCAGAGGATGGTCTATGTGGACAGCTTTAGCCTGGATGCCTGCATACTTAGATATGCCTCTTTATCATCAACCATGTGAGTTGCTAAATGTTGTACCTTCATTAAATGTAACCATATTGCTACACTTAGAGGCTCCTCTTTTCTCTTTTATACTCAGCTGTGACTTGAGGCTACTTGTATATCGAGACATCGCTTGTATATCAAGTCAAAATTTATTTGAAAATTTTGCTTGTCTTGCAAAGCGCTCTTAAACCAAGTTACTCTCAAACCAAGGTTTTACTGTATATATATATATATATATATATATATATATATATATATATATATATGAAATGATAGTTTGCTACAATGTAAAGTAGTGAGTGTACAGCTTGTATAACAGTGTAAATTTACTGTCCCCTCAAAATAACTCAACACACAGCCACCGCTAGCAACAAAAGTGAGTACACTCCTGAGTATTAATTTCCATGTGCACAATTCCACCAGGACTCTTGTTGGGCCCCTTGCTAGATAATACCTACTTCTACATTGGATGTACAGTATGTACTATTAATAATATTTTCTATTATTAGTCTTATAAACCTAAAACTATTTCCATCCTGGTGTGCATCTATATACGTATGGTTAATACTACATGCCGGTTGCAGTAGTTCCTCTGCTCCCAAATATTTTGTATAGATTACAGGTTAATTTCCCAGGAAGGGAATCCCCTCTATTGACAAAGGCGCTGTCCTGGGTGGAGACACTGCTGATTTTGTTATCAAACCCACTCTTCCACTTACTGAACATTCTGGTCCTCTTATTCACCTACAGGTTTAGCGCAATATCCTGTTTGGGGAGGACCATTTGTCATAGCCCCCCAAAGAGGCCTACGACTATAATTATGGGCTATGCATGTATACGTTTTCAGTTTTAGTATAGTAGAGTGGTCTGTCAGTTTTTTTTCTTGAGTAGAGAGATTTACATTACTTCCTGTTCAGATGTGTGTGGTGTTGCCAGAATCACAAATGAGGGGAAAATTTCCCCAGTGAGATGACAGATAGCAATACAAATCTGACATAGGTTCTAACCATTGCCCACCCTGTCCAAAACTTTACCAAAAGCTTACTTTCCTCTTTAACTATTAGACAAAAAAAAACAAAACAACATTCTATTTTATTTTCACTAGACAAAGCTGTTCTTTATCAAAAATATATTATTAATGCAGCATTTTCTGTTTATTTAAGCTATGAACACAAGCAACGTTCAGCCCTTCAGCACAATGCATATTACCATGTCCCGCAAGAATGAATAACATTTAGCTGATCTCCAAGAATAACCTTTCTGCTTTTGTTTACCATGATACTACAGGGAATGTTCTGAAATCCTGAACCCTAGAACTTTCTGCTCCTTTGCCGTTAAACAGAAAAGCAGTGTTTATTACACACACTTTGAAATGTTATAAAAGCAGCTCATCAAAGCATGTGATTTAAATAAGCAAGTAATAATGCATCAGCATCCCGCTTAGATCTGTCAACTGTTCAAGTGACATAAAATTGGGAGGATTTGGTTTTTATTTTGTGATTTGCCTTAAAGTTGATGCACATTAAAATTGCAAGACCAGGAATTGACACAAAAGATTTCTAAAATATAGTAAATGAAAAAACAATAAAAGAAAGTCAAATCCCCCCCGTACACTCATACACACAGACGCACTGCAAAGATTAAATGTTCAGCTAGTAAAGGGACAGAGAATTAAGGTGTAAGTACTTACCTTACCTCTCACTCCAGGAGGATCTATTTGATGCTACAACCAGTTCCATACATTTGCAGTAACCATCTCTGGTCATGATGCATGATGACGCTGAGCCTCTGCCCACAGAATGGATCTTTGGGTGGAGGAAGAGAGGCTGGAGCTGGCCTAGCGAGGAACCGGGTAACAAAAAAAGGCTGTTCTACAATCGCATAGACACAATGAGCAAAAAACCCTTGCAGCATGAGGGAAGGCTCACTGCAAGCAGGGAATTTTTTTTCCAGGAGTCAGGCTTTAAAAAGACTGTTATCAGGTGTGTAATAGTTGTGTGAAAAGAAGATAGCAATTCCGAAAATGTATGTGTGAGGCATCCTACATTTTAAAAAGCTGCTCTCCCAGCAGCCCTTTGTCAGTGTGTTGAAGTTTAGTGAGGGACAACTGACAGTGCTTATACAAAAACAAAGTTTGCTAGTGTCAAGTGCTATTATACAGTTATACAGTGCTGCTGTATACAGTGCTATATTCAGTGCCGTATGTTGCCATTAATATATTGCAGTGAATTGCAGTTTGTGGGGCTAAGAAGAGTGGCATGTAAGCCCACCTGCATTCACTATAAATTGACGCATATTTTTTGAACTACTTTATTTCTTTTGTGTATGTGTCACTAACAGGTTCTTTCGCTACATTGGCTCTGTTCCCCCTCTTTTTGTTTTCTTTGGGTTTCATTGATTTTTTTTTTTCTAATTATTTTACTTTATATTCTTTTTTTTTTTTTTTAAAGGGGGGGGGGTGGGAGTTATTGTTTCTAGTTTGTAGTTTTTCTAGTTTGGTTCTTGAGCTCTTTTATTTGTGTTTCATTTTGTTAGGGTGTTTGTATATTGTTGATTGGGTCACCAGCAGCAGGGTGAACCTATTAGTGACACTGCAAAAGCTGCATTTTGTTTGCAGCAGAGTACTGCATACCATTATGGCACAGTTTAATTTTCTGAAACACACCAAAACATGAACATATCCAATACAACTCTTGCCATAGCTGTTAATAAAGCTAAGGAAAAAATAACATTAACATAATTTCTGGGAGGCCTAAGGAGAAAGGCAGAGATTCACTTGCAGCTTCTGTATCTATGGGCCACAGCAGTATTTATGGTGATGAATCAAGAGGCAGGGCAAGCATGCCTCTTTTTTTGGACTGTGTACATGCTATACATCCAGATCACATTGAGGAGGTTGTGGAGTGACTAACCAGGCCTGTATTCTTCCCTTTCCTCTCTCAGATGGAAATTATTTTGAATTGATTGTCAGCTACAAAAGAACCCAGTTCTTCTTCTTCATTTACATCTCCCAAAGAAATTGCAG
Organism: Pelophylax lessonae; assembly: GCF_965119305.1. NCBI lineage: Eukaryota > Metazoa > Chordata > Amphibia > Anura > Ranidae > Pelophylax > Pelophylax lessonae. The sequence continues at coordinate 592,466,792 of NC_138768.1, forward strand.
CTTGTTCTAAGAAGCTTAAAAGTTTAAAGGGTAACTCCACTTTCGTGGGGAAAGAAAATAGCAAATAAAGTATACAATTGCAAATGATTGTTAACCACTTGCCGACTGCCGCACGACTATATACGGCGGCAGTCAGCCCCTCTCACAGGCAAAGTGACGTAGGGGTACGTCACTAGCCTGTGAGGCTCTAGGGGGCGAGTGCGCGCCGCCGGGGGCGTGCTCCCGCCCTCACTCATTCGCAGACCCCCCCGCGTGTGACCGCGGACCCGATGTCCGCCGGTCACTCGCGATCGTCGGGTGGAGAGGGAGAAAGGCAGGAGGCTAATGTAAACAAAGCCGCCTGTCATTCTCCCCTGTGTAAGAACAGAGATCATACAGTCCTGCTATGTAGGATTGTATTTCTCTGTTGTTACACAAACAGCCACATCCCTTCACAGTTAGGGACACACTTAACCCCTCCTTCTCCAATAAAGGTAACCCCTTCCCTGCCAGTGTAATTTTTACAGTAACAGTGCATATTTTTTAGCACTGATTACTGTAGTAATGTCACTGGTACTCCCAAAAGTGTCAAAAATGTCAGTCAAGGGTCCGATCTGTCCGCCGCAATGTCGCAGTCCCGCAAAGAAAATCGCAGATCGCCGCCATTACTCTTTCCCTTAGTTAGTAAATGCAATAACTTTTGCGCAAACCAATCAAAATACGCTTATTGTGATTTTTTTTACCAAACATATGTAGCAGAAAAGAAATTGGCCTATAATGTTAAAAAATTTTGATTTTTAAATTTTTTGGGGGAATTTCATATAAAAAAACGTAAAAATATTGTTATTTTTGCAAAATTGTCGCTCTTTTTTTGTTTATAGCGCATGATCAAAAAATCGCACAGGTGATCAAATACCACCAAAAGAAAGCTCTGTTTGTGGGAAAAAAAGGACGTCCATTTCATTTGGGAACAGTGTCGCACGACCGCACAATTGTCCGGTAAATTCAGTGCCGAATCGCAAAATAGGCCCTGGTCAGGAAGGGGGTAAAATCTTCCGGGGCTTAAGTGGTAAATTTTTTCAATCTACAGCCGCTGTTATTTTCTGAAAATGCAATGCAATATGGCTACCTGGAGGTTTTCTGTACACAGAATGTGTACAGAACGTCTCCAGAAAAATAATTCCCTGCTTGTGTGATTGGCTCACTGATTTTCCCAGAAGTCTGTCGAAATTGCAAATCAGATTTCAGGCATCCCCTGCAACAAAAATTACATTTTTAGTGAGATACTCCCAATAGGAACACGTCTAAAGGGATGGAGACCCAGCAGCTTTCCTCATTAGTGCCCTGCAGCTGCTGCAGCCATTAGATAATTATGAAACTGCTCCCATTAGACTCACTTAGCACAGAGGAACAAACAGTGATTTCTTCAGAATAACAAAAGGTAGGAATCTGCAACAAAGTTTGTTAAAATCATTGCAATGTACATAGATACATAGATCATCCAGAGGGGAATGTTTTTTCCTCAACAAAAGTAGAGTTATGTCTTATTAGCTCTGAAAAAAGACACCGATTTTTTTCATTTCCAGATGCAGTCTGCCTGCTCTATCTCTTTGAAATTGATGCCTACTCAAACAAGGTGTCTTGCAAATCTGTAATTTTTTACACTTTTTTTTATTTCCAGATGCAGTATGTTTGAGTCCTTCACAGATTGTGGCCTGACAAAAAAGGCGTAATAGCTGTGGAGCAAAAAAGGTGAATTTTTTATCTTCAGTGTTTGGAAAAAAGGCACTCATTTTCAATTTCCAGATGCAATCTGCTTTAGCTAATAAAGGCTTCAGAGATGTGCTGCAAATCTGTACAATTTTTCTTTTTTTATTTGAGAACAAAAACACACTTTTTTCATTTTTTTTATTTCCAGATGCAGCCTGCTTGCTCCCCCCCCCCACCCCCTCAGAAATTGCAGCCTATCTAATAAAGACTAAGCCCCGGTTCACACTGAGGCGACCTGTGAGGCGACCTGGTCGCCTCACAGGTCGCCGCAGGTCGCCTCCCGTAGGGAAGCTGCGGACCCGTTCTAATAGGAGCGACACAAGTCGCTCCGACTTAGAAAAAGGGTCCGGAGCTTCTTTGGGGCGACCAGGAGGCGACCGCCATAGACTTCAATGTTATGAAGTCCGTGGCGGCCGCTCCGAGGTCGCGGTGCGAATTAGAGTTGCCCCGATGTGAACGGGGCCTTAAAAGGCGTGGTGCAACTCTGTATAATGTTTATCTTTTCAGTGCAAAACTGAAAAAAAATATAGGCTTAAAGTGTTACTAAACTCACAACAGTAAAATATGTCTGTATATGCAGTAAAGCATGCTTGTTATACTCACTGTGGAACCTAGGGGGTTAATCCTCCGCATTGTGTAAAAAGGTTGTTTGATCTTGTATGCACAGTTCCTCCTCTTCTTCCACTGACTACAGAACATGCCTCGATAAGACAGAGCCTTTGGAGTCAGGCTGCACATGCTCAGTTTGGTGTGTATTGCTAGAGAGTTTTTTTTTTTGTTCTTGGGAGGGTGCATGTGATCAGCACAGGGCCAATCAGCACTGTCCAGACAGAGGATCAAGGGTCAGGGATCCTGATAGCATAGCTCAATGCAGTATGAAAAGCTACAAGCTTCACTAGGAACTTATAGCAGTCACAAGGATGCTATATACTGCTGAGTGCTGATGAGAAAAGGTATTTAGCTGTTTATCTTTACTAATATAATTGCATTTCCATGTCCTGTGTTTACTGTGGAGACCAGATATAGTGAATGCAGGTTCTGGGTTTAGTAACACTTTAAAAGCTGTTATGCAAAACTGTAAAATTTTTCTGTCTTCAGTCCCTGAAAAAAAAATAAAAACTTTCTATTACCCAATACAATCTGCTTGCTCTCTCCCTCATAAATTGCAGCCCATCCAATAATCCAATAAAGGCTTTAAAGGTGTGCCATGAATGTATGAAACATTTTATTCTTCTCAATTTAAATGGTAACTCCAATTTTGTGAAAAAATAGAAAGTTATATATATATATATATATATATATATATATATATATATATATATATATATATATATTATCAAAAGTATTGGGACACCTGTCTTTACATGCACGTGAACTTTAATGCCATCCCAGTCTTAGTCCATAAGGTTTAATATTGAGTTGGCGCACCATTTGCAGCTATAACAGCTTCAACTTCTCTAGAAAGGCTGTCCACAATGTTTAGGAGTGTGTCTTTGGGAATGTTTGAAGTGAATTTGTAAGGTTAGGCACTGATGTGGATGAGAAGACCTGGCTCGCAGTCTGCTCTCCAATTCATTCCAAAGTTGTTCTATTGGGTTGAGGTCAGGACACAGTGCCAGCCAGTAAAGTTCCTGCACCCCAAACTCACTCATCCATGTCTTTAATAACCTTGTTTCATGCACTGGTGTACAGTCATGTTGGAATTGGAAGGGCCAACCCCAAACTGTTCCCACAAAGTTGGGAGCATGAAATTGTCCAAAATGTCTTGGTATGCTGATGCCTTAAGAGTTTCCTTCACTGGAACTAAGGGGCCAAGCCCAAGCACTGAAAAACAAACCCACACCATAATGCACCCTTCACCAAATGATTTGGACCAGTGCACAAAGCAAGGTCCATAAAGACATGGATGAGCAAGTTTGGGGTGGAGAAACTTGACTGGCCTGCACAAAGTCCTGACCTCAACCCGACAGAACACCTTGGGGATGAATTAGAGCACAGACTGCGAGCCAGGCCTTCACTCCAACTTGATTGCCTGGCCTCACAAATACACTACTGAAAGAATGGTCAAGCATTCCCATAGAAACACTCCAAAACCTTCTGGACAGCCTTCCCAGAAGTGTTGAAGCTGCTTTAGCTGCAAAGGTTGGGCAACTCAAAATTGAACCCTATGGATTAAGATTGGGATACCATTATTGTACATGTGCTTGTAAGGGCAAGCTTCCCAATACTTTTGATAATATCATGTGTGTATATATATATATATATATATATATATATATATATATATATATATATATATATATAATCAAATACAATTTTTACACAAGCCATGTTGTAATTTAATGTTTTTATAAATTATGTTTAATTTATAATCTGCAGTGCTTTAATTTTTTGTAAAACTCAGTGTAATCGGCTTGCTGATTTTCTCAGAATTCTGCACTAAGATACTGGTCACTGGGACACACTGCAATAGAAATGTAAGTTTTGATTCGATATTCTGTTAATCATTTTTAAAAGGTTACAGACACTGCAGCCTTCCTTATCAGAACATAGAAATTGCATCAGATGACTAATAATAAACCAGTCACTCCCATTCACTATGAGTATGTGGTCAGATTGATGAAACACAGATTTTTATTCTTCAGAGCAACAAAAAGTAGAAATCTGCTATAACGTTTGTTAAAATCCCTGCAATGTACACTGATCACGCAGAGGGGTTTGTTTTTTTTCCCTCACAAGAAGGTACCCTTTAAAACAAAAATCATTATTTCCAGATGCAGTATGCTTGTCCATTCCCTTTACAAATACTGTAGCACTCTTTCCAAGAGGTTAACATGTTGTTAGACTTTGTACAATACAATGTGGTCCCGAAAAGAAGATCACAAACTATGCTTTGTGATGTGTTTTGTCACTGTCCAGCAATTTGTATGAATTTGATAGCTTTAGCTGTTCTTTTTTTTTTGCTTTGAGTATTGCCCCCCCCCCCCCCAGGACAGTGCCCAAACCCCACCCCCACCCCCTTCCTCATATGATTTGTTTGTGTATTAGCCTGGAAAATGGCCATTACTGGCATCTAAGCTCAGCTTCCATTAAGTTCAAATTTCAACTAACCTGCCTGAACCAAATTCCATCACCCAGTATTATATACGGTATATTTCTCATGCTAAGCAATGTGTAAGTATAATGTGTAGTGTTAAGATCTGCTATGTTATAAGGAATGTCTAGAAGTGTTAATTGTGTGTAAGCAATACCCTGAATAATGTACCATGGTAAGTCACCAATGGCTAAAAGATAGGATGCAGGCGGACCACAGGTAATACTGGTGACTTGCTGTTTGCCCACTGCCTGCCTTTTTTTGGGCACAGCTTACAGAATTCAGTTGCTCGTTTTAACAATGCCTTCATCTGCTTTTCTTTCCAAATGGATGATGATTATATAGTGGTTTAAATCCTATTAAATGTGCAGTTCTTGGCTGAGATCACAAATGTCTTACACATAGCAATCCCTGCTGCAACCCCTGCTAGAGAGACTGGAGCTTGAGGACTGCTCATTGACTTAGTGCTGTATAATGTAGAATGTCAGGAATTTATTCTTTTAGACTTGTAAGTTACTGAAAGACTATATAGAGACTATATACAGAATTGTTTTTTAATGATCTCTACCACATCAGAACTGATAGTGCCAATGGGTTGTATGTACTGGTTGAAGGAAACAGGGTATGTGACTCCTGTGATATCAAGCTTTCCTCCTTTCAATGAAAGCATATACTCAGATGAGGACTTAATCTCTTATCCCTTTAGGAAAAATGCTTTCATTTTAAATTTTAAAACCCTTTTTAATTTAATTATTATTATTATTAATATTAATATTATTTGTATTATTAGACCGATTAGTTTTAACAGATATGCACATTGTGCTACTTGTTTTATTAATTGATGCAGTTTTTCTTTATCCATTTAATGAAAACACACATGCTATTTTTTCTACTCAAAAATATTATTATTTTGCTTAAATAAAAAAAAGAATGTAACATACAAAAAGGCAGTTGAATCACAACTGACTGGTTTTCTGCAATAAAAATGCTCATATTTATTTAGACGCATTGTTTAAAAGACAAATACAATTATAATATCATTAGTAAGATATTATATTCATCTGCATTGCATCCGACTGATGGGTTTAGTAGGCCAGTTTTTTCCTTATTCTCATCTGAAAAAAATGTTGAATAAACTAATAGTAGAAGGTATTTGTTGACAGTCCTGGTAGTGTATGGGGATGCAGGTCCTTATTACTAGAGATACATTTCCTGTTGAAGGCATGTGGCCTGGTACAGTTCCAAAGAAAGGGGGGGTGCTTGGGCCCCACTTTTCTTCCATACTAGACCCTCATCAAGGATAAGGGTCTGTTATGTATTTTTTGGGAAACCCCATGCATTGTACAAATGTGTTGCTACACAGGTGGAGTTAAGGCAATCCATCAAACATTTTATTTAAATAAATTTTGCATTTTTTGATGATGCCTTGTAAGAATTATTAAAATCACAGCTCCATGCCAAATTGATTTTTTTAAAAACTTTTTTTATGCTTTGGTAAATGTTTCCTGGGGCAGTTAGCTTAGATTTTTTTTAGTTAAGTAGTTTCCTTTGATATAAGTGGGGTTCAGATTTTTTTAACCACTTGAGTACCAGTCTGTAATATCCTCTCATTACCAGGCATTTTATTAGTTTTCAGTGCTGTGCTAGTTTGACCAACAATTACTTTGTCATGCATAGTTGTACCCAAATTAAGTTTATATAATTTTTTGAGACAGATGGAGCTTTCCTTTGGTGGCATTTAATAACTGCTGTAAATATAAAAGGGAAAAAGAGCAACATTTCTAGAAAAAAATAAAAGAAGTGCAGCAGTACATTTTTAGTTAAGAGATTTGTCATTGATGAGATGGCTCTCTAGACATAAACAGAATCACTTACGTTACTTTCTTACAATACGGCCATGGCTATATAATAGGTCATGGTACAGGCATGGCACAGGTGATGGTATAGGCATTGCACAGGTGATGGTATAGGCATGTCACAGGTCATAGAACAGGTGATGGTACAGGCATGGCACAGATGATGGTATAGGCATGGCACAGGTGATGGTATAGGCATGGCACAGGTCATGGTACAGGAGATGGTATAGGCATGGCACAGGTGATGGTATAGGCATGGCACAGGTCATAGTACAGGGGATGGTATTGGCATGGCACAGGTGATGGTACAGGCATGGCACAGATGGTGGTATAGGCATGGCACAGGTGATGGTATAGGCATGGCACAGGTGATGGTATAGGCATGGCACAGATGATGGTATAGGCATGACACGGGTCATGGTACAGGCCTGTCACAGGTCATGGTACAAGCATGTCACAGGTCATGGTACAGGAGATGGTATAGGCATGGCACAGGTCATGGTAAGGGCATGGCAAAGGTCATGGCACAGGTGATGGTATAGGCATGGCACAGATGATGGTATAGGCATGGCACAGGTCATGGTACAGGCATGTCATGGGGCATGGCACAGGTGATGGTACAGGCATGGCACAGATGATGGTATAGACATGGCACAGGTGATAGTATAGGCATGGCACAGGTGATGGTATAGGCATGGCACAGATGATGGTATAGGCACGGCACAGGTCATGGTACAGGCATGTCATGGGGCATGGCACAGGTGATGGTACAGGCATGGCACAGATGATGGTATAGACATGGCACAGGTGATAGTATAGGCATGGCACAGGTGATGGTATAGGCATGGCACAGATGATGGTATAGGCACGGCACAGGTCATGGTACAGGCATGTCACAGGTCATGGTACAGGAGATGGTATAGGAATGGCACAGGTCATGGTAAGGGCATGACACAGGTCATGGTACAGGAGATGGTATAGGCATGGCACTGGTCATGGTAAGGGCATGGCACAGGTGATGATACAGACATGGCACAGGTGACGGTATAGGCATGGCACAGGTGATGGTATAGGCATGGCACAGGTCATGGTACATGCATGGCACAGGTCATGGTACAGGCATGTCACAGGTCATGGTACAGGAGATGGTATAGGCATGTCACAGGTCATGGTAAGGGCATGGCACAGGTCATGACACAGGTCATGGTACAGGCGTGGCACAGGTCATGGTACAGGCATGTCACAGGTCATGGTACAGGAGATGGTATAGGCATGGCACTGGTCATGGTAAGGGTATGGCACAGGTCATGGCACAGGTCATGGTACAGGCATGGCACGGCATAGATGATGGTATAGGCATGGCACAGGTGATGGTATAGACATGGCACAGGTGATGTTACAGGCATATCACAGGTCATGGTACAGGCATGTCACAGGTCATGGTACAGGAGATGGTATAGGCATGGCACAGGTCATGGTAAGGGCATGGCACAGGTCATGGCACAGGTGATGGTACAGGCATGGCACAGATGATGGTATAGGCATGGCACAGGTGATGGTATAGGCATGGCACAGATCATGGTACAGGCATGTCACAGGTCATGGTACAGGAGATGGTAGAGGCATGGCACAGGTCATGGTATGGGCATGGCACAGGTCATGGTAAGGGAATGGCACAGGTCATGGCACAGGTGATGGTACAGGCATGGCACAGGTGATGATACAGGCATGTCACAGGTCATGGTACAGGCATGTCACAGGTCATGGTACAGGAGATGGTAGAGGCATGGCACAGGTCATGGTAAGGGCATGGCACAGGTCATGGCACAGGTGATGGTATAGGCATGGCACAGATGATGGTATAGGCATGGCACAGGTCATGGTACAGGCATGTCACAGGTCATGGTACAGGAGATGGTATAGGCATGGCACAGGTCTTGGTAAGGGCATGGCACAGGTCATGGTACAGGCATGTCACAGGTCATGGTATAGGCATGGCACAGGTCATGGTAAGGGCATCGCATCGCACTGCAGCGTCTTCAATCACTGTTCACTTACCTGCTCTCCTGGGCAGTGGGCTGGCTCGCTGACTCGCTGACTCGACTCCTGTCCTGTGACTCCACACCCAGACTGCGAGACGTCCACGGCGCGCTGCTCCTCTCTCTTCATTCTGACGGCGACGGGAACCGGTGGGAAGGTGACGGAGTCGGGCGGTGACAGTGAGTGACTGACGCACGCACCAGCACCGCCCCCAATGACGTCAGCCGGGATGTCCTGAATGATTGGTCCAGGCTGGAGTCTGGACCAATCACAGCCAGGACAGGACTAGTGGGGAGTGTCGGGGTGCATTGTTCTGCGCCCCGATGACATCCAGAATGGCCGCCAATCGTCGCCTCTGCCTGGCACCACGTGGGATGCCAAACCCCACCCCCCCCATAGCCAGCAATAGGTCCGGCACTCCATAGTGGGCTTTAAATGGTAATTTTTTTTTCTTTGAAGATGATTGGGGGGGCGGTGCCCTTGCGCCCCCTATCGACCGGCCGCCACTGCTCTGAAGGGAGGGGATTATGCTCTGCTTCAGTATGTTACAGTACATGTTGGCATTAATGTTTCCCTCAAAGAACTGTAGCTCCCCAGTTCCGGCAGTACTCATCCTGCCCCAGACCATGAAACTCCCACCACCATGCTTGACTGTAGGCAAGACACACTTGTCTTTTACTCCTCACCTGGTTGCTGCCACACGCGCTTGACACCATCTGAACCAAATAAGTTTATCTTGGTCTCATAAAACCACAGGACATGGTTCCAGTAATCCATGTCCTTAGTCTGCTTGTCTTCAGCAAAATGTTTGCGGGCTTTCTTGTGCATCATCTTTAGAAGAGGTTTCCTTCTGGGATAACAGCCATGCAGACCAATTTAATGCAGTGTGAAGCCTATGGTCTGAGCACTGACAGGCTGAACCACCACCCCTTCAACCTCTGCAGCAATGCTGGCAGCACTCATATGCCTATTTCCCAAAGACAACCTCTGGATATGACGCTGAGCACATGCACTCAACCTCTTTGGTCGACCATAGTGAGGCCTGTTCTGAGTGGACCCTGTCCTGTAAAAACCGCTGTATGGTTTTGACCACCGTGCCACAGCTCATTTTCAGGTTCTTGGCAACCTTCTTACAGCCTAGGCCATCTTTATGAAGAGCAACAATTCTTTTTTTCAGATCCTCAGAGAGTTCTTTGCCATGCGGTGTCATGTTGAACTTCCAGTGACCAGTATGAGAGAGTGAGAGTGATAACATTAAATTTAACACACCTGCTTCCCATTCACACCTGAGACCTTGTAACACTAACGAGTTACACGACACCGGTTATAGAAAATGGCTAATCAGGCCCAATTTGATAATTTTCACTTAGGGGTGTACTCACTTTTGTTGCCAGCGGTTTAGATATTAATGGCTGTGTGTTGAGTTATTTTGAGGGGACAGCAAATTTACACTGTTATACAAGGTGTACACTCATAACTTTACATTGTACAGGCCTGATTCCAAAGTTGGGACACTGTACAAATTGTGAATAAAACAGAATGCAATGATGTGGAAGTTTCAAATTTTAATATTTTATTCAGAATACAACATAGATGACATATCACATGTTTAAACTGAGAAAATGTATACTTTTAAGGGAAAAATAAGTTGATTTTAAATTTCATGGCATCAACACATCTCAAAAAAGTTGGGACAAGGCCATGTTTACCATTATGTGGCATCCCCTCTTCTTTTTTAACAGTCTGCAAACATCTGGGGACTGAGGAGACAAGTTGCTCAATTTTAGGAAAAGGAATTTTGTCCCATCCTTGTCTAATACAGGCTTCTAGTTGCTCAACTGCTTTAGGTCTTCTTTGTCTCATCTTCCTCTTTATGATGCACCAAATGTTTTCTATGGGTGAAAGATCTGGACTGCAGGCTGGTCATTTCAGTACCTGGATCCTTCTTCTACGCAGTCATGATGTTGCAATTGATGCAGTATGTGGTCTGGCATTGTCATGTTGGAAAATGCAAGGTCTTCCCTGAAAGAGACAACGTCTGGATGGGAGCATATGTTATTCTAGAACTTGGATATACCTTTCAGCATTGATGGTGCCTTTTCAGATGTGTAAGCTGCCCATGCCACACGCACTCATGCAACCCCATACCATCAGAGATGCAGGCTTCTGAACTGAGCGCTGATAACAACTTGGGTTGTCCGTGTCCTCTTTAGTCTGGATGACATGGCGTCCCAGTTTTACAAAAATAACTTCAAGTTTTGATTTGTCTGACCACAGAACAGTTTTCCACTTTGCCACAGACCATTTTAAATGAGCCTTGGCCCAGAGAAAACGCCTGCGCTTCTGGATCATGTTTAGCTATGGCTTCTTTTTGGCCTATAGAGTTTTAGCCGGCAACAAAGAATGGCAGGGTGGATTGTGTTCACGACATTGTTTTCTGAAAGTATTCCTGAGCCCATGTTTTGATTTCCATTACAGTAACATTTCTGTATGTGATGCAGTTACCGTCTAAGGGCCCGAAAATCACGGGCATCCAGTATGGTTTTCCAGCCTTGACCCTTACGCACAGAGATTGTTCCAGATTCTCTGAATCTTTGGATGATATTATGCACTGTAGATGATGATAACTTCAAACTCTTTGCAATTTTTCTCTGAGAAACTCCTTTCTGATATTGCTCCACTATTTTTCACCGCAGCATTAGGGGAATTGGTGATCCTCTGCCCATCTTGACATCTGAGAGACACTGCCACTCTGAGAGGCTCTTTTTATACCCAATCATGTTGCCAATTGACCTAATAAGTTGCAAATTGGTTCTCCAGCTGTTCCTTATATGTCCATTTAACTTTTCCGGCCTCTTACTGCTACCTGTCCCAACTTTTTTGGAATGTGTAGCTCTCATGAAATCCAAAATGAGCCAATATTTGGCATGACATTTCAAAATGTATCACTTTCAACATTTGATATGTTATCTATATTATATTATGAATAAAATATAAGTTTATGAGATTTGTAAATTAGTCCATTCCTTTTTACTCACAATTTGTACAGTGTCCCAACTTTTTTGGAATTGGGTTGTAGCAAAGTGTCATTTCTTCAGTGTTGTCACATGAAAAAATATATTTTAAAATATTTACAAAAATTTGAAGGGTGTACTCACTTTTGTGAGATACTGTATGTCAATACAACTAATTTGGACAACTGCCCTAGATTTTCAAGGCAGCCCTTCTACTTTTTTACATAGCTATTCAGAGTAATCCCCCTGACTGTTTGATAGCACAATATTGACATGTATCTAAAAAAAGCAGCGCATCATCAGCAACACTAACATTCATTGGTACTTATCTTGGTTCCTTAATATTACCTTTAAGCTTATTAAAAACACAAATGATTTTACACAATTATTATATTGCTTTTACAAGTATATATATATATATATATATATATATATATAGCCAGAAATGGTTTATTTTTGTAGACCATTTTGCTTTTTTTTTAAACTAAACGTTCATGTATTACAAACAGATAGTTTCACTCTGAGGATATTACCAGAAGTGATGGTTTGGAAACTCAAACAGACAGTCTATTATCCAGCACACCTGTATCTTCTCCACTCTTCAGTAGAAGCATGTACATCTAAAAACATGTATTTATCAGTGTATTGGAAGTGTCCTATACTCTCAGCCCCTCCTGCTGTTCACTGAGTTTATACTGAAGCAGCATGTGTGCATTCAATTAAACACACCACATTAGCTCAGTAATGATGTAGGGTGAGATCTTCAATTCTTTCAGTGTGTCAAAGCACACATATAGGTTTCTATAGTATGTTGTACTGAATGGGGAACATAAAACAAAAAAGAAGAGAAATGTAATAATATTTCAAAGCAAAACCCCAATCATTTTCAGGTAGTGCTAGCTTTTATTGGCTCATCCACTATCCACTGAAATAATAAATAAAATGTAAAATGTTCTGTTGATAAAGATAATTGAAGAACCATATTGATAAAATAAAATATTGTATTGCTTACTTTATTTACTTGCTTATTTATTTATGTATTTATTTCCCTTATTATTTATACAATAATAGCATCACTTATTTATACTTGAAAAAGACAGGTGACCCAAAGGAGATAAAGGCATCCCCCTAATAAATTCATATATCACCACTTAAAAATGCAAAAAAAAAAAAATAGGGAGATCAATAATTTAAAAAAATGTTAGGAAAACTTCAGCCAGCGGTGTTTCTATCTTTTTTCTCAGCTGAAGTGATCCCAAACAGCAGACATGTCCTTATTTGTATGCTGGCTATTTTCTCTGTTTTGAGTGAGTATATAGGGATATTTTGTTTGATTAATAAAATATTTTAACAGAGAGCATTAAATTTGATCCTATTGCTTTGAGGGACATTTGAAGTGGATTGAGCCTCTTGAAAGGTAGTGGATTGGTGTTTTTTTGTGGTGACTCACAGGGCTAGAAGTGTATGCCATTATCCCAATCAGTGTTACCATTGTGCTTGTTCAGACTTCTTATAACTTGGAGGTAAATACTAAGGTGAGCAGATTATTATACACAAACGGTGTGACCGTGTTGGAAGGAGGTATTAACTGGTTCACTAGAAGAAGAATGCATTTGAAAATAATGCACTGGATTTTTATAAATCACAGAACATATTGATTCACATTGCTTAAAGACACAGGAAACTGTATTTCAAGTTCTTTATTTATTCTTTATGAATTGATTTTTTTTAGGAAAAATATATTTTGCACAATGTGTGGTTATAATAACAAGTGTGATATATGCATTTATTTTAAGTAGCACCAAACAAATGTACACATTTATTTATTTTTGTTTCACCAAAATACATTTAAAATTAAATATTAAGAAACATAAAGAAAACTTTAACAACTTTTGAACTTGCATTCCTAAATGTATTTTATTTAACCACTTGCCAACCAGCCGCCGTACTTATATTGCGGCAGGTCCTGCGAAGCAACGTACCTGTACGCTGCTTCCTTAACTAGCTAGTGGGGGCGCACCGATTGGCAACAGGGGGAGCCAATCAGTTGGTCTGCCAGACGCGATGTCCGCTGGGCACCCACGATCTCTCCCCCCGTGGAGACAGAACGGCGATGTAAACACGGCAGACCACTGTTCTGTCAGTGATGAATACAGGGATCCTTGCTGTTCATCTAGCAAGTCCATCCCCCAAACAGTTGTATAGCAACCCCTAGGGACACATTTTACCCTTTGATCACCACTGGTGTTAACTTCTTCCCTGCCAGTGTCATTAGTACAGTAACAGTACATATTTTTAGCACTGATTACTGTAGTAATGTCACTGGTCCCCCCAAAAGTGTCAAAAATGTCAGTTAGGTGTCCAATCTGTGTGCCGCAATGTCGTAGTTCCGCTAAAAATTGCTGATCGCCGCCATTACAAATAAAAAATAAATAAATAAATAAAAATTACATAAATCTTTCCCCTAGTTTGTAGATGCGATAACTTTTGTGCAAACCAATCAATATTCACTTATTGGGATTTTTTTTACCAAAAATATGTAGCGGAATACATATTGGCCTAAAATGATTATTTTTAATTTTTTTTTTATTGGGAATGTTTTCCAGCAGAAAGTAAAAAATATTATTATTTTTTTTTTTTTTCAGAATCGTCACTCTTTTTTTATTTATAGCGCAAAAAATAAAAATTGCACAGGTATTCGAATGCCATCAAAAGAAAGCTCTTTTTGTGGGAACAAAGGACATCAATTTTATTTGGGAACAGTGTCGCATAACAGCGCAATTGTCAGGTAAATTAACGTAGTGCCGTATCGCAAAAAATGGGGGGTAAAACCTTCCAGTCCAGAAGTGGTTAAAGAATATATATATAATGCAAACACATTTACAATTCAAAAATAACAGCAAGTGGTTCTTAGAATATAACATTAAAGGTTTAATATTGTACTAAGGAATAAACAGCACATAATAATATATAAAGCAGCCTTCAAGATGTTTGCTTTTATGAAAATGCAACAGATGTTATAAAATTGCTGCCATCTGTGGTCCATCTAATAATCTGACTTTAAGTAGTCTAAGAGTATGGTTTTTCAAAATAAAGCTTTACATTCATATGTTCTAATCCATTTACTAATCAATTTGCACTTTCTGAGTAGCCTTCACAAAATATGCAAATTTTAGAACTTTCATGTTAAAGCTAAACTCTAAGCTAATGACCAAACACAAAGATCAAATGGATACATGAGCACTGTTTACATGCCAAAAGACTTGCATTTTAATTTATTCCAGAGATTTAGGAAAGGAGAAGATAAGAATATGACTGCTGAGAAGCATATGCTCATACAACCAATTAACAGACCAATACCTTGCCTAAAAATGACACAGTGACTGATTAGGTTGAAAAGGGCAAGGCCACAGCTTTATTAAACTTTTCCAAATGTAACGAATAACCAATGCCTGTTACAGGTATACTGTGAGCACACATAAACCATAAACTGACATAGTCTAAGAGGCCTGTCCTTACCATCAGTGGCAGACAGGCTAATTAGACTGACCCCAGAATTTACCAAACATACAGTTATACCGTGAGCACCCATAAAACATAAACTCACACAGTCTAAGAGGCCTGTCCTTACCATCAGTGCCAGACAGGCATTAGACTGACCCCAGAATTTACCAAACAACAATGCCAGTCACAGTTATACTATAAGCACCCATAAAATCACATAGTCTAAGAAGCCTGTCGTTACTATCAGTGCCAGACAGGCATTGGGCTTACCCCAGAGTTTAACTTGAGGGCATAGCCCATTACAACAATGTCAACTGCTGGCAAGGTCAAAACAGCCAATAAAGCTGTGACAAAACATTAGAGAGGGTGGGTGGGCACTGGGCAGGCGACTCTTCTGTCAGCTGAATCTCATAATGCCAGAGGGACGCGCCTCAGTGTAAATTTTCTAGAGTTCAGACTTCGCCCCATTACCTCGTGTCCTGGTAGCCAATCCTAATGGAGCCTCTTAACTTCCTTGATTTAGATCAACTCCTACTTTAATGCAATGCTTCCATCAGTCAAGACTCCCTTTCCCTAAAGCAGTTTAAGGGGCCTTCATGACTGCTAAGAAACATATGCTCATACAACCAATTAACAGACCAAACGCTTGCCCAAAAAAGACATAGGGATGGATTAAGTTGGAAATGGCAAGGCCACAGCTTTATTGAACTTTTCCAAATATAACAAATAACCAATGCCTGTCACAGTTAAACCATGAGCACCCATAAAAAATAAACTCACTTAATCTAAGAGGCCTGTCCTTACCATCAGTGCCAGACAGACATTAGACTTACCCCAGAATTTAACTTGAGGGCATAGCCCATTAAAACAACATCGATTGCCGGCAAGGTCAAAACCACCACATGCAAGTCAGCAGTACACTGACAAGCACCCCACCGCAGCCAGCCCAAGCTCGACACCAGATTTGAGGCTGAGATTAACCACTTGCCAACCGCTCATGTTGAGCCTACTGTGGCAAAGTGGTTCGTTATCGTCCAGCGGCGCAGACCTACTTCGCTGGACTCCTCCCTTTGTAGGCGGCGTACGCGCGCTGCCGGAGGCTCGCTCCCGCTGTATTCAGTCACAGCGGGAGTCGGGCCAGGGGAGGAGCGACGGTGATCACCGCCGCTCTTCCCCGATCGTCGGGGATCGAGTGTGGAGATCCGCCCGCTTGTGTAAACAAAGCGGGCGGATCTCCTAAGTGACAGGCAGGGACAGACTTCAGGATTCAGCATAGCTGAACCTGCGATCTGTGCCTGTGTCACACAGTCCCCTCCCCCCACACACGTCAGTAAGCACCAGGCATACATTAACCCCTTGATCACCAATAAAAGTTAACCCCTTCCCTGCCAGTGTCATTTTTACAGTAACAGTGCATATTTATAGCACTGATTACTGTAGTAATGTCACTGGTACCCCCAAAAGTGTCAAAAATGTCAGTCAAGGGTCCGATCTGTCCGCCGTAATGTCGCAGTCCCGCAAAAAAAATCGCAGATCGCGGCCAGATCGCAGCCATTACTAGTTAAAAAAAATAAATAAAAATGACATAAATTTTCCGTAGTTAGTAGCTGCAATAACTTTTGCGCAAACCAATCAAAATACGCTTATTGCAATTTTTTTTACCAAAAATATGTAGCAGAAAACAAATTGGCCTAAAATGTTAAAAAAACTTTGATTTTTACATTTTTTTTGGGGGGGGGGATTTCATATATAAAAATGTGAAAAATATTGTTATTTTTTCAAAATTGTCACTGTTTTTTTATTTATAGCGCAAAAAATAAAAATCGCACAGGTGATCAAATACCGCCAAAAGAAAGCTCTATTTGTGGGGAAAAAAAGAACATCAATTTAATTTGGGTACAGCATTGCATGACCACGCAATCGTCCGTTAAAATAATGCAGTGCCGAATCGCAAAATATGGCCTGGTCAGTAATGGGGTAAAATCTTCCGGTCTTAAAGCAGTTAAAAATACGCTCATTGAGAATTGTTTTGTGAAAGACATGTAGCTAAATACATTTTGGCCTAAATATATGACAAAAATTGAATATATTGGATATTTTTTAACTGTCAAAGTAGAAAAATATTGTTATTTTTTCAAAATTGTCGCTTTTTTTTATTAATATCGCAAAAAATGAAAAGCGCAGAGTTGATCAAATACCACCAAAAGAAAGCTCTGTTTTAGGGGAAAAAAGGACGTAAATTTAATTTGGGTACGGCATTACATGACCGCGAAATTGTCAGTTAAAGTCGCACAGTGCCGAATCGCAAAAAGTGGCCTGGACGTAAAGCAGGAAAATCCTCCGGTGGTAAAGTGGTTAAAATATTGAGGCCAACGCTATTTAAAATCAGGTCTCAACAATCCACCGTTATATTAAAAATATGGAAAACTGATCAGGTACAATCTCAGACCAAAATATATTTAAATAATAAAACAGAGCAACGGGAAGTTAGGTTGACCAATCTGGAATCTCCGTGCATGGATGACAAGAATGATAGGATCTGAAACAAATTTCCAAATGTGCAATATATCAGGTAATACTCAAGATCACTGAAGACTCTGGAAACCATGCCAACGAACTCCAGTAACAGCAAAGGAAAATCTGAGATTCTTCCTGTATCTGCAAACTTCAGCACAGTGAAAAGCCAAAAAAATTAGGGCGCCGATAATCTATATTAATGTCCGGGGGGAACTTAAATCAGAACAACAGGTGATTCTGGGACAAAATACTGTAGCTCCCCATATGAAAATCCCAATGCAGAGGCAGTATTGGCTGCACCAATGCCGAAAAATGCACTGAAAATTCAAGAATATCTACTTTCCTTTGGATGATATATCAGTTTTTGAGGAACGTAGTAGAATGGAAACAAAGGAATCCATGTTCAGCACATCTTCCTCTCTGATACCACCAATCGTACATTCATTATTATGCCCCGTACACACGTGCAGATTGTCAGCCACGACCGATCGGCCGATTGTAGGCTTGTTAGTATGATGCTTCCGACAGCCGACAGCGCACTTTCGGCCGAACAGAATCTGTCGTGCAAGCATTAAAATTTTTGTATGCCGACACCAGAACGGCCGATTGTTCGCCAGTCAGTACAGAATTCGGCCGACAAAGAGCAGATTTGCAAGACTGGGCATGCTCAGAAAAGAAAAAAGACAAGGAAAGTTAACCATCACATGACATCACTTCTGCAGTCGGCTGTTGTTGGCCGACAAAATTCGTGTGCAGTCTTTTGCACTTTTCAACAGACACGACAGCCCTCAGACAAAAGACGGCCGATCGTTCGGCCGACGATCGGTACGTGTGTACGAGGCATTAGCAACAAGTTCGCTAATCTGGAAAGTGCAAAAATTGCCCAAGAAAACATAACTTGAAAAAGGAGGGACTCAAATGAGGGAGGACGATGTTCATCTGAATTTGCACAGAAACTGGTCATGGGGAGACAGGGTAGTAAGTTAAATGTTGCAAACTCTGTAAAAGCAGGGGAGAGGGGAAACTTACCGTGAAACGGCACCCACTCAACTCAAATCCCTTGGTAAGATATCATTGTAGTCTAAAAGAGGTAGCCTTGGACAGGGTCTAACGGGCATCGGAAATTTTGCGGGTGAACAAAATTAGGGCAAGGAAGACACACAGAGGAAACTGTCAGAAAGGAATGAAAGCTTCTGAACTGGGAACGAGAGAGTGACCAAGCAACAGAATGTGAAACACCTGGAACATGTTTAGCCCTAAACCAGGACAATTAATTGTAAGTATCTGAGTACCAGGAAGCCCAACAGGGAGACTACAGATGAGGAGCAGATGGAGAGGCGGTTAACTACTTGAGCTACTTCATGTTATCTGTCCAAAAAACTTTCTTCCTCTTCATTAGTTTATCACCCCACAATTCCAATTTTACCGTAAAAGGAAGAGCTCCAACATCGTCATGTTCTGTAGCAAGTCCATTTGGGCCTATGAGGCCGCCAAGAATCAGCAGACCACTTACCGTTGAAGACAAGAATGACCATTATGTGTACAGGAAGGACAACTATATCTCTACATAGTCAACAATAGCTGTCTATGGATGACCCTGCCCATCAACCCAACAGGGATAGAAGCTGTTTCAGCTGAATTCCTGCTTATTACACCAGGGGCAGAAGCCTGGTCAGTTTATCATTAGGAAGCTGAAAGACCATCTGTACATTGTCACTCTCAATGCCCAAAAAAGGACAGAACAGATAGGGCCGCCTATTTTTTTGGTTGACAACATGTTACCCAGTCAACTACAAACCTCCTAGAAGGAGGGCCATAACTGTGGACAATGGTCACTGTTGGGTTGGCCAGACCACTAAACCTATAATCTTCCAAACAATGCAAGACTAAGTGTAGGCCAGAAGACTGCACTAACACCCACCCCAGGAAACTAACGTATAATTTAAAGAAGTACTATAAGATAGCGCAACCAATGGTATACACATATCCACAAAGTAGCAACCTAGGAAGAAGCAACCCAAGCAGTCAACAGTCAGGGTGGACATGGAGGCAGCAAAAGGCAGACACTATGCCATCCTTCGCAAATAGCACAGAAGCATCCGCAGACCTCACTAAGGGAAGGTTTTATCAGAAGAGACATTTGGAAATTGGTATTCCTCCTTTTGCCATTGTTAACAGATGAGCCTGACTGGAAAGAGTGATAGAAAACCCATGATCAAATTCATCTTGTAAGCCAAAAGCATCTTTGCTGAGGGCATATTCATCTAGAAAGGTCAACCTTGAAACCCAGTTTAGTGGGTAGCAATGTTCCCTTCTCGAGACAGCTGACTGCTGGGAGGTGTCATTGCAAAAGGAACACTTGTGTTTTAAATCAACATGTGATGTACCAAGTACAGTGGATCTCTTGAAACATTCAGCAGATGCCTTTCTGGAGTACTGCTGATGTGCTGACGTGAATGCTGGAAAGCGACTGAAAGAAAGTTGACCTATGAGGGCACAAGAGAAATAGCCAACCAGTAATAGCCAACAATAGACTACCATCTTGACAGTCAGCATAGTTCCTTCCTGGTGATCGATGTGTTGGTGAAACTGGGTATCGCAATTTAACCAACATTGCTCTCCCAATATTTTATAAGCCCCTAAAGAAGCAGGTAACTGAAAAGGGGGAAGAACTACTCCTGAAATGTTTACAGAGCACCCTGCAAATGTGCAGAAACCCGTCAGCCAGTTACCAAATGTGTAAGTATCTCCATAAGCTGGGCAGCTGAGGGAAGCATGACGGGCTCTAGATTTTCCTGGTAGAGGGCTGCGCTGAGTTTGAACTTGATAAAACACAGTGGACTAACACCAGCAGATGACATGGCTCCCAAAATCATCACAGACTGTGGAAAATGTAGCATTTCATTTGGAAATCATAGTCCCAGAGTCTGGAGGAAGAGTAGAGAGGCATGGAATTCAAGTTGCACGAAGTCCAGTCTGAAGTTTCCACAGTCAGTGATGATTTGGGGAGCCATATCATCTGCTGGTGCTGGTCCACTGTGTTTTATCAAGCCCAAAGTCAGCGCAACCCTCTACCAGGACATTCTAGAGCACTTACAGTAATGCTTCCCTCTGCTGACCAGCTTTATGGAGATGCTGATTTAATATTCCCGCAGGACCTGGCACCTGCTCACAATGCCAAAAGTACCAATACCTGGTTTAATGATCATGGTATCACTGTGCTTAATTGGCCAGCAAACTCGTCCGACCTAAACCCCATAGATAATCTGTGGGGTATTGTCAAGAGGAAGATAAGAGACACCAGACCCAACAATGCAGATGAGCTGAAGGCCAATATCAAAGCAACCTGGGCTTCCATAACACCTCAGCAGTGCCACAAACTGATCGCCTCCATGCCACACCGAATTGATGTAGTAATTAATGCAAAAGGAGCCCCAACCAAGTATTGAGTGCATACTATACTGTACATAGACATACTTTTCAGTAAGTCAACCTTTCTGTATTAAAAATCCTTTTTTTTTATTTGGTATTATGTAATATTGAAACTTTTTGAGATACTGAAAAATCAATAGAAAGGAATGCTTGAAATATATCACTCTGTGTGTAACATACAGTATCTATATAAAATATATAAGTTTCACTTTTTGAATTGAATTACTGAAATAAATTAACTTCTTGATGATATTCTAATTTCATGAGAAGTACCTGTATAAGCTACTTGTGTGATTTATGCCACTGAGAACCAATTTTGCCAAATGTGTAGTAATTGATCACTACTACTGGCCATTAATCTTAAGTGATTTTAGTAGCCTGATCATGCTACTAAAAATCACTTGTGTGCACCTACCCTTACACAGCTGGGAACCTGACTTTACTCATTTTAAATAACACAAATAGGTCTTGTTCGTGTCTCCAGCCTGTGATTGGACAGTGAAGAAGCAGCAGCAGACTACAAAGAGAAAATTGTATTTTGTAATCTATTTGAAACTTTAAGTATCACTGATCAATAATTTGAAAGAATTAAATGTTGTCTCCTGTAAAAATTAGTTGTGGATGTACATAATAGGTTAGGGGCACAACAGAGGGCACATTTCACTTTACTGAAGCTAGAACAATACTCAATGCATTTTGTTTTGTTGCTATGGATACTGCATTCCCTAAGATTTGCTGCTTGCATTGCTTTATTGCATGTGACTTTTTTGGAACGTTTTCTTTTTTTTTTTTTTTTTTAAGGCTAGATTCACATCTATGAATGTTGCAGTTTTCCGGCATGTTTTGTATTGCATTTTTGAACACTCGTATTTCATGCGATTTTGACACATTTTAAATGTGTTTTGTGGGGTTTCTTTGTAGTGACAGTATGACAGTTCTGTTCATGGACAATGACTTTGATGTGACTTTACACTTACACTTACACTTACGTAGCATCAAAGTTGCAACAAAGTAGTGCAGGAATCTTTATATGTCCAAAGTTGCACGTTAGGGTTAAGGGCTAGGGTTAGTGTTATTGGCTAGGGTTACATTTTAAAGTTTGTGTTAGGCTCAGTGATAGGGTTAGTGGTAATTGTTAGGCTTAGGGTTAATGGTTATTGTTAGAATTAGCGCTCTAACCCTATTATTTACTGTTAACCCTAACAATTACCACTAACCCTAGCCCTAACATTTAATGCTAACCCTATCCCTTAACCCTAACACTAACATTTAACCCTAACCCAACCCCCTAACCCTAACATTTAACCCTAAGCATAGCCCTTAACCCTAACCCTAAAATTTAACCCTAACACTAGCCGTTAACCCTAACATGCAACTTTGGACACATAAAGGTTCCTGCACTATTTTGAAGCAACTTTTATGAAAATTTCATGCTGCTTAAGTACCAGAGAGTGTAAAGTTGTATCAAAGTCACAGCAAAGTCGCATTCCATAAACAGAACTGTCTTACTTTCCTATTAGCCAAAAATCCCACAAAACGCAAAAACGCAGTGTGGGTTTATTACATGCAAAACGCAATCTGCTGTTCCAAAAAAAAAAGTCTCTGGCCCTTTACAAACCAGCTCAAAATGCACAGATGTGAACTAGAATCACAGGAAACCATGTTAAATAGACTGTAGTGTGTCTTTGCACAATGCCAAATGCGCTAAAAAATGCATAGCGTGGAACAAGGGTTAATTCATTCCAAGCAATTTTGTAATGAAGGAACCACAGAGCACAGTGTGGGAATCAGACATCAACCATACCCAGAAATCTGCTGGATGCTTAAGAAAATATAGCAAAAAATACCTCTGAATACCTCTGTTAGATTAGGTCTGCTTCTGTTTGGAGTGCATTGTAAAGAAGTAAATCATGCTTCTGTATGCTGAACATTATTTTCATAGTTTTTTCTTAAGGCTCAAAATGGTGATTAGTGCCATTCAGCTGTTCAGAATTCTCCTGATAGAACTCCTTACTCATAGCTTTTAGGAACTCCTTGTCTTCCATGGTGGCGGCTAGCTTATTGTATTTAGATGTTAAATTAAACACTGTGGTGTCAACATTATCATCCCAGAATTGAAGGGCTTTTGTTATCGCCTTGTGGGAAGAACTGCTCTAAAGAAGTAATGTGACCATTTGGGAGGACGTGTCTTGAAAGAAGACTGTGAAAGGCCTCCTGACATTATCCAGATAGGCATTGCTTATGATGACCTACCCCAGGTGCAGGCATTGGGCATATGATGCGTTATGTGGCCTGTTTTTTTGTTGGTGAGCTTTATGTACCCTTGAGATAGCAGCAGGAGAATATCAAGAGTTGGTATGTGGTCACTTATGCCTCTCAAGTTTTAGTTGTGAGAGCCCACTGCAAGAGGAGAGATCTCCTCTTTGTTGGTTGGAATCTAATTGCACTCAATGAGAGCGGGAACAGTTCTTGTACACTGCCATTCAGGGGAGCTACAAGAAGACGAGTGGCTCTCCCTCCTGAAACTTCTGTAATGTCAGCACAGGTGCCAAGGGTAAATGGTAAGGTATCTCCTGTTATGTTTAATGGGTCAAACATTTTTGAACTTGTAAGAGACCTGTTAATCTGATTATCTAGAATAGTATACAGTCTTACAGCTTTTTCAGGTTGTCCCTTAAAATAAACACAAACTAAAGCCGAGTACACACTATTAGTTTTTCTTTTTTTTTTCATTTTGCCATTCAGCCAAAAAAAACCAGAAGAGCTCAGGAGGAGTCTCTGTACTAACTATGAGATGTTAGTACATTAATCTCCCTACTGAGCTGGGACTGACCCCCCCCCCACCCCCACCACCACCAGAACACACTGATTTGCACTCTCAGCCATTAGCTGAGGGTGCTGATTGTATGCCAATCGGCAGACCTTTTTGTTCTTGCCCCTTCGACAGAAGACAAACCGGTTGCCGTACACACGGACCAAATGCCACCTGCTATTCATTCCGTGTGTACGGCCTTTAAGTTATCTAATTTGTTTGATGTGCTGAGTTTGAATGACTTTGAGAAGTACCTGACGCTGTACATAGTAGGCAGCGATTGACTAGCCTCATGGTAAGATGTATTGTGTACTATAGTCATACTGGTGTCTACAGTTTGCTGTGATGTGAAATCCTGCTATACTGGAGATAAGTAGTTAGATTGTCTTGAGAGGATGTCAAGGTCAGTACCCAATGTACTGACCTTGGTTGAACGATACAGCTGCTGTGACTGGGAGATGAATTGGAAGAGCATGTGAGGAATATGATGCCTACTATGCAACTGAGTGTCTGTTGCTGTTAAGTTGTTCTCCTAAGCTTGCACCTTGCCATTGCTGTGGTCTGCCCACACTGTTACTCCATAACTTCTATCTCGGCTTCCTTTCTTGCAGCTTCTGTGTCAAATTCTGCTTTCCAGTGCGCAATTTCTGCTTCCATCTTGGCTTTCTTTTGGGCAAAAGATGCCTGAATTTTAAAAGCCCTTTGTCTTTAATAAATTGTAGGGTGATTGCAGAGACTTGGTGAATCTGGAAGAGTGTCTCATAAAGGCAGATTTTAGACTTAGATTTATGTGATTCTCAGCTTGGCCTTTGTCTTTGTTTATAGTACCAAACCATATCTCTCTAGATTAAGCTCATCTAATGGACTTAATTCTTCCTGTGATTCTTTGGCATTGAGTCGTCAGTATATTTAAAGTTTAAGTCCACCCTAACACTAAAATCCCTGCATCTACAGACATCCACGATTTAACACCTATCTAGCCCTGTAAGGAAGAAATCAGTATTCATACCTTTTTTAAAACCGTTATGATCCAGTCTCCAGCAGTGGAAGCTCTGCAGAGGACACGTATGACAATGGCTGTAAAATAAATGGGAAGTGACTTCACTCATAGACGTACTTTGGGGCTTCCATTGTCGGTTGTGTCCTCTGCACCCGTCTCCACAGTAAAGCCATGGCTGACAGCTCAGCGTGGGATCGGGTCAGATCGGCTTCAAAAAAGGTATGTATACTGATTTCTTCTTTACAGGGCTTGATAGGTTAGTGTTAGAGCATAGATGTCTGTAGATGCAGGGATTTTAGTGGTAGGGTGGACTTCTACTTTAAGGTACCATCTTTGATAACTCTGATAGGTAGCAATGAATTGTTTGAGATCACCGTCTAGTTGCACCACCTCATGAAAAAGGTTGAGAAAGGGACATGCAAATAGCAGTTTTAGACTGTATTAATTGTTTAGCTCTGTGTCTAGAGGTTGTTTGTAAAGCACAGCTTTCTGTATCACTTGATAAAGAAGGTATTATAAGCAGACTTCAGAATAGCATGTAATAATGCACGCAGCTTCTAATGTATAAATGTACAAAATTCACTTGTATAAGCATCCCATTAAGCAAATAATGTGGTACTGGTAATTTAGGCTGTAAGATATGGTTTTGTAATTAGCATGCAGGCATGCACAGACTTGTATGACAATGACTGCACTGTCATAAGCTGCTGTAAATCCAGATTCCAAATCACATCTCACAGTATATTCCAAAGCTATAAATGATTTTGTGGCTGGAGCTTAATTATTTGACGGTAGCAAAATAATTTTTTAACTGGAGCTACATGATATTTTGACTGTAGTGCCCCATTCATTTAAGCACTGAAGTGCAATCTCTATAACTGATTCAGTTGTGGTGGGATAACCATAACTTACAGTCTCAGTAGGACTGGCAGACAGTGACACAATTCAAATGACATCTTTCAGTTTGTAGAAAGCTTTCATTGAGAATTTGTTTAAATGAACATCATATAGGTAAAATTATAAAAAAAATATATATATATACAGTATATATATATATATATATATATATATAGTATGTCTAGATTCAGCACTTACATGTGCTCAGAACAAAAAATAAAGACCCACTGAAATGAGGGTGGAAGTAGCTATACAGAGCAACTCCTAGCTAAGGAGTGAGGAAGTGACAAAATTAGTTTTGAGAGTTTTGCTTTTTTTTCCCCTGTAAATCTCAGTTAATGTGTAACCTATTTAAATAAATACCATTACAGTATTGGATGCTCCAAAAATTCAACAGTTAAAATTTTTGCCTAGATGTGCAATTTTACCCATAATTCTGATGTAACTGAAACCAATCCCACCTGTATATATTTACCATCTGCACACTAGACACTCTGTTAGCCTTGGAAAGCAAAGTGAAATAATTGGTACTTCTGTGTTTGGGGGAGTTTGGTACAGTGCTGGTATTTGGTAAATTAGCTGATCATGCACCCAGATCTGTCACATGGGTGTGGTGAGAGATATTTTAATCCAGTGTAAGCTCAAAGTCAAGGCTTTAAGCTTACATCAGGCTTCCTTTGTTTGCTTCTATTGGACAAAAGGAAAGGCGGAGGAGTAAAATGGAAGGAAAGTATATGAGGCTGGTGGGGATGGCATTAAAGTGAGAACCTTGCATTGTTTTGTATAACAAATCACAGGTTCACTTCAGAAAAGAATCCCAACCTACACTACATTATTTTCAAGCAATAAAGAAATACAGTTAGAAAGACACGAAGGGAAAAAATATTACCAATATGTAACCGGTGCCCATAGTTTCCAGACTAATATGTGACTGGTCACTCTGAGCAACAACTTCACTTTTGTTCTTATATTTTTCAAGTTTTTGATCTATAGCCTCTGTAAGATTATTTACACAACGTGAACTCATTTGTAATTGCCTGCAAGAACACCTCTCTGTTCTTTTTGTGAAACCTTCTAAAGTAATAAAAGTCACTCAGATAAGATGCTCTGCTGAATTATGAAAATTATATAGCTCATGTTTAGGACATAATCAGTTAATTAATTTAGTGCTAATTAGAAATTATAGTGAAAGATAAAGTGGAAGGAGAAGACACAGGTGAAAAGAAAGCAGGATTGTATATATACAATAGAATGGTATATATAGAGTATATAAGACATGGTGGAGAGCCATAAGAAATATGTACTTCTATATAACTCAATTTATTACAACATGTACATAACCCAGTGTGTTGTTATGTGGACTTTAAATCCAAGTACAAAGTGCACATAGTACAGTAAATGTCAATTGAAAGTGGTACTCAGTCTGTAGCAATAATTTTTTTTATACTTCCCGTCACCTTCTGGGCAGATTTCTTACATTATCTTAACGTTTGTTCTCTTTTTTCCTCTTCTATACAGGGAGAAGAGAGGAGGAGAGGAGTAAAGCCAGCATATTACTGAAGTAATACCCACTCAACTGAGATTGACATTTAGCAAACATCATGCCTTATTTGAACTCTAGTCTGAGCTACCCTTTAATACTTCTTCCTGCTTCTATAGAAACACATGATAATATAGCACACATTATCATCTAATACAGTAAGGAACTAAGCAGGTCAGGTTTACTCACTGAGAAAAACTCTGTATTTACACATAGAGAGCAACACAACAGTTTAAAGTATATTGTTAGCTGCTGTTCTAAAGTCCTAGGACTGGGAAGAAAGGTCTTCCTATCCAGATGAAATTGACTCTATAAAAGATATGTATTACAGTAGCAGTGAATATGTATTCACAGAAGCCCAGCAGGCATGGCTAAAACAGTCGATGAGTCTTGTGGGAGACTTGGCATCTAAAGACAGAAAGTGTGCCTGCTGCAATGCCTTTCAGTTAAGAGGGACATTTTGGGAAGGGAAGGGAAAGAAAATTCAAAACCAGCACAGTTTTCCACCATGCACTAGGAACAGAAGTGTAAGTGACCGAAACAGTAAAGGCTGGAGCAGTGCTATTTTCAATAAAAGCAAATGAAGTGCTCATCTCAGGTCGTCAATGTATCATTTTGCACAGCCCAGTTGATGAAGGCTGAAAGACTGAAGCTATAATAAAAACCCAAATGAAAAAAAAAAAAATGCTTTTAAAAAGTTATTTAGGTAACCTATTTAAAGTAAAGGACAATGGTATTGGTGAATATTAGAGTGTATTTACATTGCATTTTTTTATATTCGTTTTTTATAGAATGAGGAAGGATTAAATCCCCTTTTGTCTTTTTACTACTATCTGTAATTTTGCTCAAGAGATTTGTCTTCATTTTCCGTCCTGGTGATAATGGCTTCATCGAACGGGAAGTGAGAGGAACCTACCAACAGCCATACAGTTAGAAACAAAAATACATTTTATTTAATTATAGTAAGGGAAGGCAGTAACCTCTATCAGTTTTTTTTTTTTTTTGCTGTATATTTTTCTGTTTCAGATTTTTTTTCTCACTTTCTTTATGGTAAAGCAGTTGTAACCAAGAGAGAACAAAAAAGAGTATTTCTTCAAAGAAGCCATGATAGCCAAAAACTCAAAATGTAGTCTAACTTTTGCCCACTCTATTCTAAACTAAAAACAAGTTTTGGGCACACTTCTAATTTAACTCTATGTTTTATGATTTATTAAAATATATGTTTATTTTCTAAATGTATTTTAATGAAATATTATGCTTTATTGTTACACTGGTCAAAAAAGACACAACCCAGTCAAGTAAAAAAAAAACCCTTGGTTGGACTTTACAACTTTGCCTACATATCATGCGTTGATCACTTAAGCAATCATAACTCCCCTGAGTGTACTTGCCTCGTTGATCACATTCCGAACCTCAGGAGATAGAGCCTACTAGTCTGAGCATGAAGTTGGTTCCCCTGTCCCTGGTTCCCCACCCCCCCTTTTTTTTCTCTCCTTCTCCCCTCTCCCTTCCTTAGTTTTCCCCCTGCACTCTATGATTAGTCACATTTGTCGGATCACCTACATATATACTACCTGAGATAGGACCCAGCCATTTTCCCATATTTGGTGTGTCTTCTTACATTGGCAGGCGACCGCCCACTGGCCTCTGACACAGCTTGCTCCCCATTGGGGGTGGCGGAACCCAGACTAGGTTGCCGTTTCCCTCAGCCTTTGTTTCCAATGCCCCGAATTTTATTTAATGCTGGGTTACTCCTTTTTTCTTTATATGACTACTTGCCTCCTGTTTGTCTCTTTAACCCACTATAGGCATAAAGTGTGCCTTATTAATTCCTAAATGCATTCTAAATGGCCAACCATTATATACCGAGATTCTTGTTTGCTCATTTTTGGCTATGTTCACAATGTTATGGTTCTCTGTATTCTGTGAAATTTTCAATAAAAAGTTTTAACAAAAAAAAAAAAACAATAAAATGAATACACCTTTCATTCTAATGCTGATGTTAAATGGGCAATTCTGCAGTCAAACATCATTTGCGGGATCAATAAAAAGATTGTCCATCTGTTTCAGAGGCAGTAAAATGTTACGCACGGCTTGCTGAATATTGGTAACAATATCTTGGTCCTTCAGCTAGCAATGGAGAAATTGCATAGGGACAGGATGGTGGCCTCTTAGTGATCCTGTCTCTGGACTGTGCTGCTGACAATTGTTTGCTACAGGCAGAATCGGCTGACTGACAGCAGCCTCAGAACTCTAAAACATCCATTTTCTCAGAGATTCCTTATAATATGTAACCCGACTTGATCTAACAGAAAAATAAATTCCTACAAAAAATCATTAACAATAACTGCCAACACGGCAACTCATGTCGGTTACTACAAAGCAACTATGTAAAGTTGAACAAA
Organism: Pelophylax lessonae; assembly: GCF_965119305.1. Taxonomy (NCBI): domain Eukaryota; kingdom Metazoa; phylum Chordata; class Amphibia; order Anura; family Ranidae; genus Pelophylax; species Pelophylax lessonae. The sequence goes on from NC_138768.1 coordinate 592,496,652, forward strand.
AAAAGGCAGAACTAAATCTAGCTTCAAACAATACTATTTAAACTCCCACACACTGCTCTCTCTTAACTTCATAAGGACAGTATATGACCAAATATGCTAAAAAAGGTTCATAAATATGAAAAAAGAATATAGCCATAACTGCCATATTTCATAAAATGATTTGAGCATGCTCTGCCCACAAAGAGGATTTTAAACTTTGGTAGTTCTGAATTTGTGACAATGATGTAGGATTAATATATTTCTAAATAAGAAGAAAGGATATTTAGAGCCTGAATTAAAATCAGGTGGAACATAGAGCATAAGTAAGGTAAACAAAGTCATCACAAATGCCCAGAAGACAAACATCTTGGGTCTGTAGACCCTGAAAGCTGTTCCAGAAAATACCCATACATGAACATGACCAAACATATGCAACTTGTCAACTGGAGAGCCACCACATCCAGAACATCTAGAACAATTGGCAGTTGACACAGAGCCCATTCACTGCAGCTTGTAGGCCATAAAGGTTACTTGCCACCAGTTTCCCCACCCAATGCCACCCTGCCCCGCCCCTAATTCCATCCCTAAACACACCCTCATAAATTATCTCATAAAATTACACTGTTAAATGTTTTTGCAGAAGTTACAAAAATAAATATTATTAACAACTCTATTAATGCCCATCAGTGCAGCATCATCAGTGCCCGTCAATGCAGCCTATCAGTGCCCCTCAGTGCAGCATCATCATTGAAGTTTATCAGTGCCGCCTCATCAGTGCCCATCAGTAAAACCTCACCAGTGCCCATCAATGTAGCCTCATCAGTGCCCATAAATGCCCCCTCACCATTGCTCATGAATGCAGCCTCACCGGTGCCCATCAATGCAACCTCACCTGTGCACATCAATGCAACCTCATCTGTGCCCATAAATACAGCCTGATTAGTGCCCATCAATGCAGCCTCATCTGTGCCCATCAGTGCAGCTTCCCATTTGCCCATCAATGCAGCCTCACCAGTGGCCATCAATGCAGCCTCCCCTGTGTTTACAATGCAACCTCACCTGTGGCCATCAATTCAGCCTCATATGTGCCCATCAATGCAGCCTCACCTGTGTCCATCAATGCCCCCTCTCCAGTGTTCATCAATGTAACCTCATCTGTGCCCATCAATGCAGCCTGATCAGCACCCATCAATGCCACCTCACCTGTGCCCATCAATGCAGCCTCACCTGTGCCTATCAATGCAACCTCGCCTGTGCCCATTAATGCAGCCTGACTAGTGAAGGGGAAGAGAGAGGAGAGGAAGAGGAATAATCAAAGCGGGGGATCGCCCCACTGTAACAGATTTCATTTGAATTACCAGGTACTCCCCTTTACACACAGTCCCGCCTCTTGGATCGGCTCCAATGATAGAAATCACACCTCCCAGAATTTGACCAGTGTTCTGTCTATCAAAGGAGCTGGGCCAGGAGGTGGTGCTGTGTGTGACGGTGAGCGCCCAGCAATTCAAATGAATGCTGTTACAGTAGGGCGATCCCCACTCTGTGATTATCCAGCCGGCTTTCCTTTTCCTCTTCTCTCTCTTTTCCTGGGCGATCACTGGGAGAATGGCTCCTGAGGCAGCCCTACACATTTGAGGGCCGCCCTAATACAAACAAAAGCCCCATTACTGTCCAGCGATGTCCCTTGGCCATCTGGGACTTTCCCTCCTGATTGCCTGAGACACAGGGCAGACATTGGCTTCAACGCTGTCAATCAAAGTCAGTTACATAATCAGGAGAGAGAGGGGACAGGGCTGAACCACAGCTCTGTGTCTGAATGGACATGCAGAGCTTCAGCTCAGCTCGGGTGCCCCCATAGCAAGCTGCTTCCTGTGGGGGCACTCAACAGGAGGGAGGGGCTAGGAGCAGCAGTGAGGGACCGGAAAAGAGAAGGATCCAGGCTGCCCTGTGCAAAACCAACTGCACAGAGGAGGTAAGTATAACATGTTTGTTATTTAAAAAAAAACAACAACCCTTTACAATTACGTTAAAGAACTTATCAATAACCTCTTCACATCTTTCTTCACTGACAGTATAACTGAAAGCCACTTGTTATGAGATAAGGTAAATGAATAAGTCTCCTTAGCCTGCAGGTGTTTGTATTGATATGTAGAAATATATCCAGTGAGGTACAGAGAATGTTCTAAGGGGAAGCTATCAAGCTCCCCTCCATGGTGCCAAATTGGGCCTTAATAACACGGTTCAACAGAAAGTATGCATTTTCTTTTTAAGGGTCTCAAAAGATACAGTTCATTTGACCTACAGATGTTTCACAAGGAAGGTTCAAGGTGACATGTCAGAAGGCCGATCTGAGAGTATGTCCCCTGCTTTTAGAAAAACATGACAGACACATCCACAGAAAACCATTTATTACAGTTGTGCAAAGATGTCCAACAGATACCATCTAATAATTTTCTAGTACAGTACATAATATTGACTGCGGCTTAAATTATTAGATGAATGCAGCTTAAATATAAATATGTCATGAAAAGAAAAAAGTAAACTGCTGAAATATACCTGCTGAAACTGTAAATTGAAAATATAACTGCTGAAAGTTCAGATACCTAGAGGTTCCACCATAAAACTGAGCAGACCCCAGGAAACCTCCCTTCAAGGCAGAATCCCCAGCGCTTCTAAAAGGCCAACCTGACAACTCCTTCCTTCTCACTGCACAATCTTATTGAGTAAGGTTTTCCATCTTATTGATTGGGCAATAAGAATATGTTGGGGTAGGGCTTAGCTGAAAGCTCCTAAGTTTTTTGTCTTGGTGCCTGCAATTTTTTAAGAAATGTTTCTTTACCTTGCCAAATATACTGCCCACATATGTGACCTGCAAAAACTAGAAAACAAATACTGTAAAGGCACCTGTAATTTTTTTTCTTTTTTTTTTTGCATTCAGAAAGTGGTAATTAATCTTATTCTTCCATTCGATTCTATTCTAATATTATACAGCATGATCATTACTTAGTACAAAAAAAATACATAAACACCTCTATGCTTTGCACTTTAATGATAAATCCCACTTACAGTGCTAATGAATTTAATTTTTCCATTAGATTATATTCTAATATTATACAGCATGATCATTAGTACAAAAAAACCCACATACACACACCTCTATGCTTTGTACTTTAATGATAAATCCCACTTACACACACAACCAACCACACACACACACACACACACACACACACACACACACATATATTCTGCAAAGTTTATTCAATATGATTTATTTTTTTCATGCATCTAGAGGGCATTTCGTCATTTTTTTTTTTCTTTGAAGTGGGATTTCAAAGTATCAGTAAAATTAATCTCACACACAGATTCTAATGAGATGGGGTCATCGAACAGACATTTAAAGATTCTATCTATAGAGTAATACATAAGAGCAAAAAGAATGTATCTCAATACTGCTCTTGTCAGCTGGTTTATCTTAATCACAGTTTTGGTCTTATCTGTACAAACCTACCAAATAGCTATTAATTATTTATTCAACAAGACACATTAAGAATATTAGTTTAGCATTTATCCAAACTAGGGATGAAGGAATCTGTTCAAGTTTGATACACAGAGACCAAATATGAACTTAGCTGCAAACCCCAATAGAGTTTAGCTTGAATCTTGATTTGCACAGGGGGTTGGGCACTTTCATGAGCAAAGTTGGGCACTTAGCAAAGTAAAAAGAAGAAAAAAAAATATTGTTCAGTGGGGACAGGATCTTTTTATTACAAATTTAAGGGGAACATGGAAAAATATTCTTTAAATGACATGCTTGGGAGATGCTTTTAGGAAATGCGTTAAGTTACAGTAAAACCATATTTGATATTTTTACTATTACATTTAGCTTTGCCTAAATACAGCATTAGAACCTCAGTTTGATTCATTTCAACTTGAAAAATTGGCTTTTTAACCCTCCTCTTATGTTAGAATTCTGTTACTATCCATGATGTTAACGGGTCTGTTTTGACCCGTGTCTTAAATCAGCCATAAAATACCCTCTGAACAATTATTTATCATCCAATATCTTTCTTACCTCTTGGTTACCTTGTTAGGCTTCTTTATCCTTGAAAAGATTGGTTTTAATATTTTTGGTGTGACCCCTTAGACCTTTCTTTTGATAGCATACCTCTCATTTTCAAATTTAAAAAATGGTAAAATAAAGTCAGCAACTCTGAAATGTATCGGTCCTATGTTTCTTTACTTTATTTAGAGAAGCAGACAAGCAGGCAAAGAGATAGGCCCCTCCCTAACTACAGCTCACAGGGTTGAGAGGTGATTGGCTGTCAGTGTTACTAAGCAGAGAGAGTGTTTATGATTTCAGTTTTGGCACTTATTAGTGTCCTATAATCCTATATTATAACTGGGTCAGAATTGAACCTAACACCATAAACGTCTTAATTTTCACCACAGTATTTTATAATTTAGTGAAAAGGATTCTTTTTCTATTACATTGTTTAAATAGAGGTTCCTGACAAAGTAAAAAAATCTTGATGCAATAAACAAATTTATTTGATACTTATAGACATTCAAAACCTAAAAACGGGTCGGTTCTGACCCTAACACAAGAGGAGGGTTAAGGTAATTCTGACTGTAACACTAGATTTATTTTATAAAGTTTTAATAGGCCATAATTAGGTGTTGGTTGTCCCTTCAGCTTTGTCTTCAGCAAGTGAAATGCATGCTCAATCAGATTCAGGTCAGGTGATTGACTTGTCAATTGCATAACATTCCACTTCTTTCCCTTAAAAAACTCTTTGGTTGCTTTCGCAGTATGCTTCGGGTCATTGTCCATCTGCACTATGAAGCGCCGTCCAATGAGTTCTGAAGCATTTGGCTGAATATGAGCAGATAACATTGCCCTAAACACTTTAGAATTCATCCTGCTGCTTTTGTCAGCAGTCACATCATCAATAAATACAAGAGAACCAGTTCCATTGGCAGATATGCATGCCCACGCCATGACACTGCCACCACCATGCTTCACTGATGAGATGATATGCTTTGGATCATGAGCAGTTCCTTTCCTTCTCCATACTCTTCTCTTTCCATCCCTCTGGTACAAGTTGATCTTGGTCTCATCTGTCCATAGAATGTTGTTCCAGAACTGTGAAGGCTTTTTTAGATGTTGTTTGGCAAAATCAAATTTGGCCTTCCTGTTTTTGAGGCTCACCAATGGTTTACATCTTGTGGTGAACCCTCTGTATTCACTCTGGTGAAGTCTTCTCTTGATTGTTGACTTCGACACACATACACCTACCTCCTGGAGAGTGTTCTTGATCTGGCCAACTGTTGTGAAGGGTGTTTTCTTCACCAGGGAAAGAATTCTTCGGTCATCCACAACAGTTGTTTTCCGTGGTCTTCCGGGTCTTTTAGTGTTGCTGAGCTCACCGGTGCGTTCTTTCTTTTAAAAGATGTTCCAAACAGTCGATTTGGCCACACCTAATGTTTTTGCTATCTTTCTGATGGGTTTGTTTTGTTTTTTCAGCCTAGTGATGGCTTTCTTCACTTATAGTGACAGCTCTTTGGATCTCATATTGAGAGTTGACAGCAACAGATTCCAAATGTAAATAGCACACTTGAAATTAACTCTGGACCTTTTATCTGCTAATTGTAAATGGAATACTGAGAGAATAACACACACCTGGCCATGGAACAGCTGAGCAGCCAATTGTCCCATTACTTTTGGTCCCTTAAAAAGTGGGAGGCACATATACAAACTGTTGTAATTCCTACACCTTTCACCTGTTTTCCATGTAAATACCCTCCAATTAAAGCTGAAATTTTGCAGTTAAAGCACATCTTGTTTGTTTCATTTCAAATCCATTGTGGTGGTGTATAGAGCCAAAAAGATTAGAATTGTGTTGATGTCCCAATATTTATGGACCTGAGTGTATATACAGTATCTCACAAAAGTGAGCACACCCCTCACATTTTTGTAAATATTTTATTATATCTTTCTTTTCAAGGGACAACACTGAAGAAATGACACTTTGCTACAATGTAAAGTAGTGAGTGTACAGGGTAAATTTGCTGTCCCCTCAAACTCAACACACAGCCAATAATGTCTAAACTGCTGGCAACAAAAGTGAGTGCACCCCTAAGTTAAAACGTCCAAATTGGGCCCAAAGTGTCAATATTATGTGTGGCCACCATTATTTTCCAGCACTGCCTTAACCCCCTTGGCCATGGAGTTCACCAGAGCTTCACAGATTGCCACTGGAGTCCTCTTCCACTCCTCCATGACGACATCATGGAGCTGGTGGATGTTAGAGACCTTACACTCCTCCACCTTCCGTTTGAGGATGCCCCACAGATGCTCAAAAGGGTTTAGGTCTGGAGACATGCTTGGCCAGTCCATCACCTTTACCCTCAGCTTCTTTAGCAAGGTAGTGGTCGTCTTGGAGGTGTATTTGGGGTCATTATCATGTTGAAATAATGCCCTGTGACCTGGAGGGAATCATGCTCTGCTTCAGTATGTCACAGTACACGTTGGCATTCGTGGTTCCCTCAATGAATTGTAGCTCTCCAGTGCTGGCAGCCCCAGACCATGATACTCCCACTACCATGCTTGACTGTAGGCAAGACACACTTGTCTTTGTACTCCTCACCTGGTTACTGCCACACACATTTGACACCATCTGAATCAAATAAGTTTATCTTGGTCTCATCAGACCACAGGACATGGTTCCAGTAATGCATGTCATTAATCTGCTTGTCTTCAGCAAACAGTTTTTGGGCTTTCTTGTGCATCATCTTTAGAAGAGGCTTCCTTCTGGGACGACAGCCATGCAGACCAATTTGATGCAGTGTGCGGCATATGGTCAGAGCACTGACAGGCTAGCCCCCCCACCCCTTCAATCTCTGCAGCAATGCTGGCAGCACTCATACGTCTATTTTCCAAAGAGAACCTCTGGATATGATGCTGAGCACATACACTCAACTTCTTTGGTTGACCATAGCGAGGCCTGTTCTGATTGGAACCTGTCCTGTTAAACCACTGTTAAACCACTGTATGGTCTTGGCCACCGTGCTGCAGCTCAGTTTCAGGGTCTTGTCAATCTTCGTATAGCCTAGGCCATCTTCATGTAGAGCAAAAACCTTTTTTTTTCAGATCCTTTAGAGAGTTCTTTGCCATGAGGTGCAATATTGAACTTCTAGTGACCAGTATGAGAGAGTGAGAGCGATAACACCACATTTAACACACCTGCTCCCCATTCACACCTGAGACCTTGTAACACTAACGAGTCACATGACACCGGGGAGGGAAAATGGCTAATTGGGCCCAATGTGGACATTTTCACTTGGGGGTGTACTCGCTTTTGCTGCCAGCGATTTAGAAATGAATGGCTGTGTTGGGTTATTTTGAGGGGGCAGCAAATTTACACTGTTATACAAGCTGTGCACTCACTACTTTACATTGTAGAAAAGTGTAATTTCTTCAGCTTTTTCACAAAAATGTGAGATACTGTAAATACATAAATAACTAAAACTATGTTCATTTAGTATTATTGTTCATTTTAAATTCTCACTCTAAGCTAAATATGACCCCCCTACCTTCCCTCCTTCCCTCCCACCAACCACTAAGAAATCCTGCTAAGCGTTTGTAGTGTGCTTACATGGAGAACCAAGATATACTCACCTAAGTACCCCGTTCAGGTTCTTTGTTGCTGCTGTTTCTGGATATTGAGGACCACTGATCCCGCTCTACAAATCCACCCAATACTACCGGCCCTCTGCCATCCCCTTCTGGGTTCTGAGAGGGCCCCCTCCAATGGACAACTAATTTAAAGTGTCATGCAGACTTTCATTAGAAGAAGGAAGACAAGAATAAAACAGCGGAGAAGAGAAAATGTTCCCTATACTAACCCTCAGGGGCGATCCTCTGTTAAAAAGGTTTATTGTTGTGTGCCAGTTGAAAAGATTATCCCACCACCACCACCACCACTTCTTGCTGAAGCCCCCATTTCATCAGGACAGGCAATGGGGGGGAACTATAAAGGTCATAGAGAAATATAAAAACATGATAGGGGTTTTAAACTTGACCTAATCTCCCTCTAGAATAGAAAGGGTCATGAACCCAATATAGTAATAGTAAAACGTTTCATGCAAACATGTAGTTGTAGTAAAATTAAACATTGAAATAAATTTACATTACTTGCTTATACACTGTTTTTTTTTTTGTTTTTTTGTTTTATTATTGTTTATTGAAATCTACCTCCTGTGCAAGAAATATACATTATATACAGTAAGTTTAAATTAAGAATTGATGATGTATTGATTTTTTTGTTAACTCCCTTTCATACAAATTTTAAAAATACATATTGATACAAAAAATTGTAATTGAACAAGGTACATAAATATTGCCTACACTTTGAGTTTGATTCACTAATAGCAAATATGCTGTTCATTTTGCAAAGGAATTTTCCCTTAGCTTTTTGAATGACTCTGACTTCAATCATCCAATCATGTGCCAGCAAAAAACACGTTTTTTTTCTTCTTCCTTATGTCTTGGAAATTAATATATGCTTGATGCACAAATAGCTCAGTTGTGCTAATAAGTGCACTTTTGGGTATTTATATACGCCAAGTGCAATCAATCCCATTGTGCTAAAAAGCACAGTTCTCAGCTCTTTTGTATAAGGTAATTGAGCACGCTCAGCAGTACCCAGCAATATAGACACAAAGGCTGTTATCACATTGAATGCTCACATGAATGTCCTGCTCAAGGCAGGGACCTCTGTTTATTTATACGACAACAAAAGGGACAAAGATGACTGTACTACATCAGCCAATCAGTTCCAAATGTACAGTCACATGACACAAGTTACTCACGTAGAATCAGCCATGGACACACTTGTATACATTCAAATATACAATAGAAAGGGGGAGTACACAATTGTGAATGAGCAGAACAAGGACGGCTTCTTGCCACTACTACACATTGAAACCAGCGTGTAGAAATGTGAACACTGCTCTGATCAAACTCATGCATGTATTCCTGCCACTACTACTGACATAAATCTCATTTAACAAAGCTTCAGAGAACAATGCCTAATAGGATTATACTACTGTTCCCATAGACGTGAGGCTATCTGCAGGGGAAGAGCCATGCTGTTTCCACTATGGTTATCAGACATAGTAAAAAGACATGAGCGTGTATCCCTTCATAACAGCAGATAGATATCAAAATGATATTGACTCTGCACCGCAATACACATAGATCTATACCGGCAAACAGACCCACGCATGGTGTGTTCACCGGCAGAGATGTCTATGCAGAGCGAGCAGGTCTACACATCTAGGGGATAGTTTTCACTTCCAGTAGTCTTTCCTCAATGCGGGTTCACCCATACACGCTCTAATGAACGTATTGAAAGCAAAACGACAACAGGAGCCATAATGACAATCTAAATAAAACACATCCTGAAAAATGTCCACACTAGTCCTAATAAAATTTCCACAACACTTGCACTGGATTGGGTATTGTCTAAAAAGTGAATTTTACGTCAATTACTAACCTCTATCAAAAATTCCCTTGCAAAATGAACAGCTTATTTGCCTTTAGTACATCAACCCCTCTGCCTCCACTACCCTGTACACCTATTGCTGCAAACACTACTGTTCTATTAGGCAGGTAAAATTCATGAGCAGTCTGCAGATATAGGCAGAATGGTCAAAAAAATTCATTAGCAGCACCCATAATCTGTGCATGCATCAAGAAAACCATTTTCTTATGGAAAATTCTCATTTGCAGATAGTTAATGTGCTTACAGTGAAAAGCGTAATCCTTAATGAGGCATTAGAAGTCAGGTGTTGGCAAATTTTAAGTCACTCTATGCAATTACCCTTTTTTATGGTGAAGCTAGTGGGGTTGGGGGGGAGGTGGCATTCCAGAATTTTCCATGAAAATATAGCTGTTCTGTAAAAAAAAGTATATGGATCAGCAGATCTGAATTGTTATAACATATAGCAATGGAATAATGATCCTAATTAATTGAATCATATAGATACAGTGTCAACATGTAGAGCTGCATAAAGCATAAATTAGAAGACATTGGGTTTGATTTACTAACAGCAAATAGACTGTGCATTTTGCAAAGTGCAGTTGCACTCTGCAAGAGCAGTTGCTCCAGAGCTTAGTAAATGAGCAGAAGCTCTGCTGACTTCCATCATCCAATCATTTACAAGCAAAAATATTTTTTTTTATTTCATTTTCTTGCACATGATTGGGTATTCTTTGTACAGTGAAGCTTTACCTCATTTACTAAGCTCTGGAGCAACTGCACTTGCAGAGTGCAACTGCACTTTGCAAAGTGCACAGCCTATTTGCCTTTAGTAAATCAACCCCATTTTCTTTTATTACTTAAACCTAAGCAGTACTATATATTCATCATATTCTGCCAAGTTTAATTTGTATATTGATATAGAGGAAATACTGGGATGATCAAGGAGATTGATGCAAATTAACAGAGCTAACAATCCATTCCTATTATTAAGGGCCACGCATGGTTTCTACGGTGCCTGGAGTCTTTTTTATTACAGGTAAGGCACAGAGATCCTGCATAATGTAACTATACCAGTTAAAACTCCAAAATTACCATAATAAAACAGCACCTTTATTGCAAGTAAATTATAAATATACTGTACATAGAAACCAGAACTTAGAGTGAAGTGATACTTGTGTGTTTAAATGAACAATGTCAGTTGCCTTTTTAAAAGCAGCTTCTATATTGTAACAAGTTCAGTTATGTATAACTTCAGTGTGTTGTATAAAACTAGTCAGTACTGAAATGGTATATAAATGAACATTAACCAGAGTTTTGAATGTAGTAACATCATAATAAACCAGTAAACTGAGTTGTTATGTAAGTAAATATAACTTGTTTAAAATGTAATGGTACCAATCAAATTTTTGCATTCAAAGTGGTTCTACACTTAAATAAATGTAAGTATTGTAAAAGAAATACACATACAGATATAATAACAGGTTGTCCTCAATTCAATGTCTCTCAAAGAATCAATATATTTAACATAAACTGAAAAATCCTTGAGATCAACTAATGCAGGGATGTCTTGGATGCCAAGTTTTGTCTCGTTGTGTCATGTATATCCCCTTTATAAAGCTTTATTGTATGGTTATATCCTGGCTGTAATCATAATAGCTTCTCTTGTGTGTTCCAAGAAATAAATGAATCCCTGTCCTTGGATGTCTAACACATCAATAGCAAATACATTCTACATGAATACCGATGGGAACAACAATCCCATTTCAAACATAGGTAAAATCTATGTTTCAAAGTGCCTTAACTATAATTTTAGGCTTGCCCAAGCCAATTAGGCTGATATTAGGGAAGATAGTAGGTGCATTAAAGCCAGTGTAAACATACCTGAAAACATTATTAAGCAGGTCCTGCAAAAGTCTAATTTGGGAAGTCTCAGTAGTTGTGCATTCGCGTGTAAAAGCCTACCTTTCATAAACATCCAATAGCACTGAGCCTGCCGCTGGGCATCGCTATCTTCGATTTGATATCAGCAATCTCAGCACTCCAGTGACAATTTACAGTATTCCTTGTCACTCCTTCCTGGCAGGTACATATAGTAAAAGCATATGTAAGGAAGTTTTTTTTTTTTTTTATGCTGTGATTGCTGTTACAGTAAAGAACACTGTAACAGCAATTGTTTAAACTGTCATGAATGGGTTTCCATTCACGAGAGCTGGCTTTATGTTTAAATGCTGGGATTGGCTACAGCTCATAACATGGTACAGGGTGCTGTGGTTAGCCCATGTACCATGTGAAAGTTGTGGGCCAATCACAGAATCACTACAGAAAGCACAGCTGTTATGAATGAAACCCATTCATAACAGTTGTGCATAAATTGTAATCATGTGATCGCATAGCAATCACGTGATTTGTCAGCCGCTCAAAGCAGCTGGGTACGGAGAGACATAATCCTCTGTGTTCGGTGGACACAGTGGTTAAAGTAGGGGCGCACTGTGGGTCCCAGGGGGCACACCAGTGTGCATGTGAGAAGCAACATACAGTATGCATATGTTGCTGAACCTGCCCGTGCTGCTGTACCACAGTTCTTTTACTGTAGATGGTCTTAAAGTCTTTAATTTAAGATGAAGGTCTGATTTAGTGAACCTTCTCTATTCTGCATTACTCTGGCCACCATATTTTCCCATTACTCTGTCCTGCTTAGTTTTGTCTAGCTTAGTTAGCCCCTCCTACATTGTAATCTGCTGTATGACCCCTGGGCCATATGGCATGCAGAGCCTATGTAACCACTTTCCCAGGACCCTCTGCTAAAGCGTACAGCCACCCATTAAGATGGATTAGAAGATATGGTTGCACAGGGTTATGCAATGCACAGACATATGCTCCAACTGCAGGTAGTGGATTTGGAGCATACATCTATGCATGGGTCCTGGGAAAGTGGTTATGCAGGCTCTGCACACTGTATGGCCCCTGTATGGCCATACACATGAAGCCTAACTTTTCTTTCAAATAATGTATATGGTTTTTCTTGCACTTCTTATTGTTATAGTATGGTTTTGGATTTACTTGCAGTTGTGTTATTGTTATTTTATCAATGTGTATCGATTGCTTGCCGTTTATTTACTATGTTTAATGTTGCTGCGTTTTTTTTTTTATTATTATTATTATTATTATTACACCATTGCATAAAAAGCATTCTTTCATTCTGTCTTGCCTCTGTATTCCTTGGTGTGATTATGAATCTGATCCCTCGCTACTCACACATGGAAGCTTTTAAAGGCAGACAGACTCACTCACTGAACTAAAAGTGCAAAGACATATAAAAAAAAAAATATATATATATATATACAGTGCCTTGCGAAAGTATTCGGCCCCCTTGAACTTTTCGACCTTTTGCCACATTTCAGGCTTCAAACATAAAGATATAAAACTGTAATTTTTTGTGAAGAATCAACAACAAGTGGGACACAATCATGAAGTGGAACAAAATGTATTGGATATTTCAAACTTTTTTAACAAATAAAAAACTGAAAAATTGGGCATGCAAAATTATTCAGCCCCCTTAAGTTAATATTTTGTAGCGCCAACTTTTGCTGCGATTACAGCTGTAAGTCCCTTGGGGTATGTCTCCATCAGTTTTGCACATCGAGAGACTGACATTTTTGCCCATTCCTCCTTGCAAAACAGCTCAAGCTCAGTGAGGTTGGATGGAGAGCGTTTGTGAACAGCAGTTTTCAGTTCTTTCCACAGATTCTCGATTGGATTCAGGTCTGGACTTTGACTTGGCCATTCTAACACCTGGATATGTTTATTTGTGAACCATTCCATTGTAGATTTTGCTTTATGTTTTGGATCATTGTCTTGTTGGAAGACAAATCTCCGTCCCAGTCTCAGGTCTTTTCCAGACTCCATCAGGTTTTCTTCCAGAATGGTCCTGTATTTGGCTCCATCCATCTCCCCATCAATTTTAACCATCTTCCCTGTCCCTGCTGAAGAAAAGCAGGCCCAAACCATGATGCTGCCACCACATGTTTGACAGTGGGGATGGTGTGTTCAGGGTGATGAGCTGTGTTGCTTTTACGCCAAACATAAAGTTTTGCATTGTTGCCAAAAAGTTTGATTTTGGTTTCATCTGACCAGAGCACCTTCTTCCACATGTTTGGTGTGTCTCCCAGGTGGCTTGTGGCAAACTTTAAACGACACTTTTTATGGATATCTTTAAGAAATTACTTTCTTCTTGTCACTCTTCCATAAAGGCCAGATTTGTGCAGTATACGACTGATTGTTGTCCTATGGACAGAGTCTCCCACCTGTAGATCTCTGCAGTTCATCCAGAGTGATCATGGGCCTCTTGGCTGCATCTCTGATCAGTCTTCTCCTTGTATGAGCTGAAATTTTAGAGGGACGGCCAGGTCTTCCTAGATTTGCAGTGGTCTGATACTCCTTCCATTTCAATATTATAGCTTGCACAGTGCTCCTTGGGATGTTTAAAGCTTGGGAAATCTTTTTGTATCCAAATCCGGCTTTAAACTTCTCCACAACAGTATCTCGGACCTGCCTGGTGTGTTCCTTGTTCTTCATGATGCTCTCTGCGCTTTAAACGGACCTCTGAGACTATCACAGTGCAGGTCTATTTATACGGAGACTTGATTACACACAGGTGGATTCTATTTACCATCATTAGACATTTAGGTCAGCATTGGATCATTCAGAGATCCTCACTGAACTTCTGGAGAGAGTTTGCTGCACTGAAAGTAAAGGGGCTGAATGATTTTGCAAGCCCAATTTTTCAGTTTTTTATTTGTTAACAAAGTTTGAAATATCCAATAAATTTCGTTCCACTTCATGATTGTGTCCCACTTGTTGTTGATTCTTCACAAAAAAATTACAGTTTTATATCTTTATGTTTGAAGCCTGAAATGTTGCAAAAGGTAGCAAAGTTCAAGGGGGCCGAATACTTTCGCAAGGCACTGTATATATATATATATACACACACTATATTGCAAAAAGTATTGGGACGCCGCCTGCCTTTACTTTACACGCACATGATCTTTAAAGGCATTGCAGTCTTAGTCTGTAGAGTTTCAATATTGAGTTGTTCCCCCCCCCCCCCTTTGCAGCAATAACAGCTTCAACTCTTCTGGGAAGGCTGTTCATAAGGTTTAGGAGTGTGTCTATGGGAATGTTTTACCATTCTGCCAGAAGCGCATTTGTGAGGACAGGCACTGATGTGGATGAGAAGGTCTGGACTGTGCACACCTGTCAAGTTCCTCCACCCCAAACTCGCTCATCCATGTCTTTATGGACCCTACTTTTTGCACTGGTCCAAATCATTTAGTGGGAAGGGTATTATTGTGTCGGGTTGTTTTGAAGGGGTTGGGCTTGGCCCCTTAGTTCTAGTGAAGGAAACTCTTAAGGTGCCAACAAATCAAGAAGTTTGGACAATTTAATGCTCCCAACTTTGTGGGAGCAAGTTTGAGGATGGCTTCTTCCTGTTCCAACATGACTGCACACCAGTGCACAAAAAAAGATCTATAAAGAAATGGATGCGTGAGTTTGGGGTGGAGGATCTTGACTGGCTTGCACAGAGTCCTAACCTCAACCCGATAGAACACCCTTGGAATAAATTAGAGTAGAGACTGTGAGCCAGGCCTTCTTATCCAATATTAGTGCCTTACCTCACAACTGTGCTTCTGGAAGAATGGTCAAACATTCCCATAGACACACTCCTAAACCTTGTGGACAGCCTTCTCAGAAGAGTTGAAGCTCTTATAGCTGCAAAGAGTGGACCAACTCAATATTGAACCCTATTGACTAAGATTGGGATGGCATTAAAGTTCATGTGTGTGTAAAGGCAGGCACCCCAATACTTTTGGTATAGTATATATATATATATATATATATATATAATTTCCACCTGGCAACACCCACTTTTTGCTTTGACTCTGTTGATCACTACCTGTTGACACCAGAATTTTCTCTACTGTACACCAGGTACCCCCTTATGACACTGCAAATACATATTCACAAACATTTTAAATCAAATAATGAGCAATGTTAGATGGCTATAGTGTAGTAGATACACTTGTGATCATTTTTATTAAAAGGGATCTCTCCCTGTTTTTTTCTACAGGTAATTAAAAAAAAAAAAAAATACATTGACCCTGATCTCCCTCTCACAATCTAAAGCCTCGTACACACGCGTCAAAATTCGGCTGGGAATTTTCGTCCGACGACCGATCTGCCGATTTTCGGCTTGTTAGTATGATGCTTCCGACAACCGACTCCGACTTTTCGGCCGAAAAAATTCTGGTGTGCAGGCTATAAAATTTTTGTCCTCCGTCAAAACACGTCCGATTTTCGTGGAGTCAGTACAGATTTCGACAGGGAAAAATCTTATGAGCAAGACTGGGCATGCTCAGAGAAGAAAGAACACAGAGAAAGCAAACCAACACATGACATTACTTCTGAAGTGGAATTTTGTCGTGCGGGAAAATTCGTGTGCAGTCTAGAGCACATTCCAACCAACAAAACACCACTCTGGACAAAAGACGGACGACCGGTCGGCGGAAATTCATTGCGTGTGTACTAGGCTTAAAGCCTGTGCAAAGTTTACATAATTTCTGGCAGCAAGGAGAATTTTAGGTGTTTCAAGTTACCAGAGACTGCAGAGAGTTTATTGCTTTAATTCAAACATTTCATTAAAGAATATCTATAAATGTAATATATTGCAGTGTGCCAGCCCTTATATTTGGCGACCGCATTCATTTTCTTATTAAATAAAACATTTTCAGCAATTTCAGAAAATACATCTTCATCTTGCCTGGAATGCAGTCACTTGTCACTTACCCTAAGCTGAAAGAAAGCACAAACATATGTATCCTTATTGTGTAAACTAATAGTTCCATCGATCTGCTATGCAATGGAGATTAATTAAGGTAGACAGGTTTGAAGACCAACCTGTGTAACCTCCATAGCTCCATTCAATGATACGCTGGAGAAATATGTGTAGCCACGAAAGGATGGGAAGTGTGCTATCTGCAGCATTACAAGGTGAAAATAATGTGAAAAAGCCTGAAAAAAGCCATAATAACTAAGAACTAGTAAGCTGAAATATGTATATTTTTTAAATATATCATTTTTTTGGTTGGTTTCTGGGTTTAGATAAATGTTATTTAATGTTGATAGACTGCATTTTTCTTCTTAGAAACATTTTAGTATAATCAAAATATTTTAGTTCTCTTAAGTTAAAAGACAGTATAAAAACAAGATTGCCGAATTGGTTGTTGACATAAAGACATGAAAAAAAAAAAAAATCTGCATTGGCCTACATTGTTTTTTTTTTAACATTACTGAGTGTAACCAACTATAAAATGTCACATGGTTACTGATGTTTTATCTATATGCCTCTCTGTCATACAAACAAATGAGACTTGCTATGTGTACATGACCATAAATGTATTGGAACATACTTGTCATTTGTAAAATAGCAGTTGGGGGTTTGTTGACTGGGCGATAATTAAATTCCACTGTTTAGTTAGATGATCCCCTTTATTTGCTAAAATAATTTCTGTCAAGAGGTCTTATAATTTTTAATAATCCTGCTGTGACCAGCCAACAGGAAATCAAAGGGATGAGTGGGCCAGTGCTGAGAAAATGTATAGAGGAAGAGGAGCAGCTGAAGAAGGCTTCTAATGGTATTTCTTTGTGTGCGTCACTTAGAGCTGTTCCCAGCTATGTAATTTCACTGACATCCGAATGCCTGCAGTGATAGTAATTATTACGATGTCCCTTGTTGTGTTCTTAAATCAGCTATTATTCAGTCCTTGCAGAGGGGGTTTGAGCAAACTAGCACATCCACATGTTACTTGTGTAGATCATTAAATAGAAACTATAAGTACAGCAAAACCTTGGATTGAGAGTAACTTGGTTTGAGAGTATTTTGCAAAGAAAGCAAAAATCTTTTAAACATTTTGACTGATAACCAAGTGATGTCTTGATATACAAGTAGCATCATGTCACAACTGAGTATAAAAGAGAAGAGAGGCGCCTCTAAGTGTAGCAATATGGTTATATTTATTGAAGGTACAACATTTAGCAACTTACATGGTCGATGATTAAAAGAGGCACATCCGAGGTAAAGCTGTCCACATAGACCATCACCGTCGATGCACTGCCATCAATGTCATCCCTTCCACACTTTGCTCCATAAGATCTTCAAGCCTCACTTTCAGATCGCACTACTGCAGGGTAGTCTTCCCAGTCACAATTGCAAACTGACAGCGGTGAGAGATGGCAGTGCGGAGGATAGTCTATGTGGACAGCTTCACCCCAGATGTCTGCATACTTAGATGTGACTCTTTTAATCATCAACCATGTGAGTTGCTAAATGTTGTACCTTCATTTTACCCCCTTAATGACCAGGCTATTTTTTGCGATTCGGCACTGCGTTACTTTAACGGAAAATTGTACGGTCATGCAATGCTGCACCCAAATACAATTGATGTCCTTTTTTCCCCACAAACAGAGCTTTCTTTTGGTGGTATTTGATCACCTCTGCGTTTTTTAGATTTTGCGCTATACACAAAGAAAGAGTGGCAATTTTGAAAAAAACGCCATATTTTTTACTTTCTGCTATAAAACATTCCCAATAAAAAAATGTAAAAAAATAAATTTTTTTATCAGTTTAGGCCAATTTGTATTCTGCTACATATTTTTGGTAAAAAAAAAAAATCCCAAAAAGCGCAAAAGTTATAGCGTTTATAAACTACGGGATAGATTTTTGGACTTTTTCTTTATTTATTTATTTTTTATTAGTAATGGCTGCGATCTGTGATTTTTAACAGGACTGCTACATTGCAGAGGACAGATCGGACCCCTAACTGACATTTTTGACACTTTTTGGGGACCAGTGACACTAATACAGTAATCAGTGCTAAATAATATGCACTGTTACTGTATAAATGACACTGGCAGGGAAGGGGTTAATACTGGGGGTGATCAAAGGGGTTAAATGTATGCCTAATATTCTTACTGAATGTGTGGGGGGATGGTTCTGTGAAAAGCACAGAGAGATCGCAGTTTCAGCTTAGCTGAAACTGCTGATCTTTCCCTGCCTGTCTGACAGAAGATCCGCCTGCTTTGTTTACATAAGCAGGCGGGTCTTCTCTCGATTTCTCGGACGATCGCGGGAGGGCAGCCGCAATTGCCGCCACTCCTCCCGCAGCCTGCCTCCCACCTCCCGCGCGCACTGCCGAAACCACATGCACTCCATTTATGTAGTACTACACGACTGGACGCAGCAGAGCCGCCCTGCCGCAGAAAAAAGGCAGCGGGCGGTCGGCAAGTGGTTAAATGTAACCATATTGCTACACTTAGAGGCGCCTCTCATCTCTTTTATACTCTGTAGCTCCTGTTGGATTTATCTTCTAATCCCCTTGTGAAGGCTGCCATTTGTGGATGCACATTTTATGGTTACACAACCTATCACATTGCTATAATCTTTTTATATGGACTATAAACTGAAAGACTTATGAATAAATGGTTGTGGAACAAATCATCTGAGTTTCCATTATTTATTACGGGGGAAATTCACTTTGGTATAAGAGTGCTTTGGATTACAAGCATGTTTCAGAAACGAATTATGCTCGCAATCCAAGGTTTTACTGTATATAGTTCGGGGTCCATTTTATTTTAATACTTTTTATTTACCCTCAGATATTTGTACACCATTGTTGCACAATTATATTTTTTATACATGCATAATTTTAGCTTTATAAATAAGCAATGTGGGATTAAAAGTAGCATTTCAGTCTTTGCAGATGACAGCAAGCTATGCAGTAGAACAACTTCCTTACAGGATGTCTCCAACTTACAAGCTGACCTCAATGCACTGTTTCATGTGGCAAATGAGGTTTAATGTTGATAAATGTAAAGTTATGCACTTGGGGGCTAAGAATTTGCATGCATCATACATACTAGGGGAAGTACAACTGGGGAAATACATTGTGGAGAAGGATCTGGGTGTTCTGGTAGATCATAAACTTAATAATGGCATGCAATGCCAAGCTGTGGTTTCCAAAGCAAGCAACGTCCCCTGTACAAATCATTAGTAATACCTCGTCTGGAATATGCAGTTCAGTTTTTGGCACCAGTTCACAAAAAGGATATGGGGGAACTGGAGAAAGTACAGAGAAGGGCAACCAAACTGATAAGAGGCATAGAGGAGCTCAGCTATGAGAAAAGATTAGAGGAACTGAATTTATTCTCTCTTGAGAAGAGGAGATTAAGGGGGGATATGACCAACATTTATAAATACATAAGGGGTCCATATAGTGAACTTGGTTCTGAGTTATTCACTTTAAGGTCATCACAGAGGACAAGGGGCACTCTTTACATCTAGAGGAATAGAGATTTAGTATGCAAATACGAAAAGGTTTTTTCACAGTAAGAGCTGTAAAAATGTGGAATTGACTCCCTCCAGAGTGGTTCTGACCACCTCAGTAAATTGCCTTAAAAAAGGCCTGGATTCTTTCATAGGTGTACATAATATAGCTGGGTACTAATATTTATAGGTAAAGTTGATCCAGGAAATATTTGATTGCCTCTCAGGGGATGAGGAAGACATTTTTCCCCCTGCTGTAGCAAATTGGATCATGCTTTGCTGGGGTTTTTCTCTGGATCAATTGTGGGTATAGGATTGTGTATATGGGATTGTATGGATGTGTTTTCTTTTTTGTTTTTTGTTTTTTAATGGTTGAGCTGGATGGACTTGTGTCTTTTTTTCAATCTGACCAACTATGTAACTAAGTATTTAATGAATGAAAAATGATTCCAAGAACACTATGGGTTAACTAAAGAGATATTGTAATGTACAACTGCACCCCATGTCAATCTTACTTAGCAGTTAATTATAAAAATGTTCTCAGTATTTAACTTCCTGCCGTTTAAACAGTATGGGCTCCAAATCAAAACCTTTTGCCACCAGGTTTCAAAACAGGCTTAACAATAATAAAAAAATTAACAGGCAGAACTTTCTTTTTTTTTATTTTTTATTATTATATTGCAATTGTACTCTTTTTATGGTCCCTTAGTACTGGGATACTTGACTTCTCTATCCTCTTTCTCTGTTAAAAGATTCTCCTGGTTAAACACTCTTTCTTTACCAGTATATATACTGTAGTTTAATTCATATTCCAAGAAAATTAACTGGAATCTAAACTTAGGTATCCAAATGCATATTAATGAAGCTTAATCCCATGGATCTTCCAGCACACAATTCCAGTCACAGGGAGTTGATTGGGTTAGTGATATTGGGTGTTAAGTATTATTATAATGCAGAATCAGTAATGGCTCTATATAGAAAACTGGGAGGATCACCAATCCTAGTCATAGAATGCTATCTGTCAAAGATCACCTTGGTGGAAAGCCAGGTTTATCCGAAACACAAGCCCTGGCCAGTGGAAAACATTCAGTTGTGCTGCTATTTACACAATCACTAAAACTGAAGTAAATTAAAATAGTAATTAAGTAAACAGTAAGTAAAACAACTTGCATTTCTGACATGTCTTCCAGAGACTGTACTGTGTTTTTTATCAGTGCATGTAAAAAATGTTCAATACAACTCAAGTAATTGGATTAATTAATGTACTTTCTCAAATGTTGCTTTATGCAAAAAACATACATTTTGGGACCTAGTGTATGAATGTCACGCTTACCCATAATGCAGGTGGTCAGACACTATGGCTGACTTCTGTGTTCTTCAATTTTAGCACCCCCTTTCCCATAAGGCAAGCAGGCCTACCAGTACTCAGTAGCCCCCAGGACTTATACACAATGCTATAGTGCCTGGCTACCACACCAGGGAATGCATGAACTGAGAAAAGCAAACAGGAATTTGCAGTTGGCAGGCAGGCAAGGTTTAGAATAGTCAGAGTCAAAAGCCGAAGTCAAAAGGCAGAGAAAAGTCAATATCCAATCTCGGGTTATCAACAAGGTAATCCAATCTAGCAGAGCAGGGCAGACAAACAGGTAGCTTGATCAGGTATTACACACTCTATCACAAGCATGAGACTGCAGGCTTGGCTGGCTTAAATCAGGTATGGTTTCCACCAAGAGACTGGTCACATTAATCACCTTGCAGGTGGACAGATAGACAAGGAGAATGCAACAACCAAAACCAGGATACTGGAACCAGCAGCTATGATGGAGCAGGAGCGCACATGCTCCTGACAATGAACAACATGGAAACTTGCTGACTCTGTAAAAACCACAAGTTCTGTCAACTTAGAAGTTAAATCCAATATAGTTTATTCAAGCTCAGTGTTACAAGGGGTGAATTTATTGTGTCAGCATTAAAGGGGTGAATTTACTGTGTATTTTATGTAGGGAAAAAGACATTCCAATGAAAACGCTTCTGGCTCTATAAAAGTCTCTTACTCAGCATGAATAACTTATTGGTGAGCATGGGAGACTAGGATTGTCTAACTAGGGGCTAAACTAACATGGAACACAAGTGTGGACAGTAGAACAAATCACAATACTATACATGCCTAAAATAAATAGGCTGCTGTAGCAGTTCAGTACTGAAAACTCTGTCATTAATATTGTAAAGTGCGACAAAAAACTTAAAAAAATAGTAAAACTATGAAATTATTATATATGAGTTTTTTTTTTTTTTTAATTTTCAGCTTACTGTATTTTACATCACATATTACTTCTCACTAGGGTTGAGCGAACACCTAGATGTCCGTGTTCGACGGGTTCGGCCGAACTTTAAAAAAAAGTCCGGGTCCGTGTCCCGGACTTTTACCGAACTTTTCCCGGACACCGAACCCCATTGAAGTCAATGGGGACCCGAACTTTAAGGCACTAAAATGGCTCTAAAACACCAAAGGAAAGGGCTAGAGTGCTGCAAATGGCAGCAAAACGTAATTAAGAGCATGGCAAGTGCTCTGCAAACAAATGTGGATAGGGAAATAACTTAAAACAACAAAAAAAAACAGAAAAATAAAACAATGTTCTTCTTCATCTCTGAAGGACGAGGCCCATATGGAGTAGGAGGGAGGTTGAGGTGGTGGTGGATGTGGCGGTGACATAGGCGTGCGCACAGGGTGTGCTGGGTGTGCCTGGGCACACCCTAATCACCTAGGGCACATAGCATTGCCAGTGAGGAGATGGGAAAGATCTCCCTGGGACCTGCTCTGCTCTATTTCTCCTTGCCTACAGGTACATGGCCCCGATACATTACTCTCCCTGCTGGCAAACACATGCATGTGTATTTCAACTTTGGGGTGCACACCTTAATGCAATAGGCTGCGCACACCTATGGGCGGTGTAGGTGGAAGCGGCGGTGGAGGAGGACCAGGGCCGGATTAACAGCATCATGGGCTTGGTGCTGAGGATTTTGAAGGGCCTTAGGGCCGTGCCTTGCCATGCACCCAGAGGAGGAAGGGTGCAGCCATGCATGCCTAATTCAACATGGGATGCTGTCTCTGAAGCCCATAAACACATCCATGCATCGCCAACTGTCCCTCCTTGTCCGGCCTTCACGCTGTGTGGGGAGGTTCTGAGGGTGCTGCCTGGGGAAGCGAGCATAGAAGCCAGACTTCTGTGTTTACAAGTGACAGAAGAGCGGTAACAGTGAATATGGCCAACCCGGGGCCTATATAAAAGGTAGGGGCCTGGAGCTGCAGCTCCAATAGACCCTACATTAATCTGGCCCTGAGGAGGAGGACGAGGTAGCCAACACTGCTTCTTTTCACAAATTTTAAATGAGGGTACACCCCAAAAGAGTGAGAAAGAGCAAAAATGGAACAATGGGTGGGTAAGGTCGGTATCCATTGCTATTCTGCATAAGGTACGGAAAAGTCCCGTGGGATCCATGCCTGGTTCATTTTAATGAACGTGAGCTTGTCCACATTGTCTCTGGACAGGCGGCTGCGCTTGTCTGTTATAACGCCCCCAGCCGTGCTAAATACCCGTTCAGATAATACACTGGCTGCAGGGCACGCCAGCACCTCCAAGGCGTAAAGGGCAAGCTCAGGCCATGTGCCCAATTTGGAGACCCAGAAGTTGAAGGGGGCAGACCCGTCATTCACTACATGTAGGCGTGTGCACACATACTGCTCCACCATGTTGGTAAAATGCTGCCTCCTGCTAAGACGTTCCATCTGAGCTGCTGGTGCTGCTGTTTGTTGTGGCGTGCTGACAAAGCTTTTCCACATTTCGGCCATGCTAACCCTGCCTTCTGAGGTGCTGGCGGTGCCCTGGTTGCGTTGGCGACCTCCTCCTCCTCCTCCTCTGCCTTGTGCTTCCACTGTGGCCCCGCTGTCAGATGGGAATGCCAGCAGCATGGCGTCTACCAGCGTGCGCTTGTACTCGCGCATCTTGCGATCGCGCTCCAGTGAGTGAATTAAGGACGGTACGTTGTCCTTGTAACGGGGATCCAGCAGCGTGGCCACCCAGTAATCAGCACAAGTTAGAATGTGGGCAACTCGGCGGTCGTTGTGGAGACACTGCAGCATGTAATCGCTCATGTGTGCCAGGCTGCCCAGAGGCAACGAAAGGCTGTCCTCTGTGGGAGGTGTATGGTCCGTGTCCTCTGTATCCCCCCAGCCACGCACCAGTGATGGCCATGAGCTGGCCTGGGTGCCACCCTGCTGTGAACATGGTTCCATCTCCTCCTCCAGCTCCTCCTCCTCCTCATCCTCCTCATCCTCCAGAACTGTGCCCCTGCTGGACAATTGCGTCCCTGGCGTTTGCGTGTGCAGGAACCCACCCTCGGAGCCCCTTGCGAATGACTGCCCTGAAAGCCTTGGAAATGTTACCTCTTCATCCTCCTCCTCCTCCTCATCCTGTGCCACATCCTCTTCCATCATCGCCCGAATTGTTTTTTCAAGGAGGCATAGAAGTGGGATAGTTAAGCTGAGAACGGCGTCATTGCCACTGGCCATGTTGGTGGAGTACTCAAAACAGCGCAACAAGGCACAC
This sequence comes from Pelophylax lessonae, assembly GCF_965119305.1. Classification (NCBI taxonomy): domain Eukaryota; kingdom Metazoa; phylum Chordata; class Amphibia; order Anura; family Ranidae; genus Pelophylax; species Pelophylax lessonae. Next base: position 592,521,164 of record NC_138768.1, read on the forward strand.
AGGTCTCGCATGGAGGCCCAGTTATTGGTGGTGAAGTGGTGCTGTTCCGCAGAGCGACTCACGCGTGCGTGCTGCAGCTGAAACTCCACTATGGCCTGCTGCTGCTCGCACAGTCTTTCCAGCATGTGCAAGGTGGAGTTCCACCTTGTGGGCACGTCACATATGAGGCGGTGAGCGGGAAGGCCGAAGTTACGCTGCAGCGCTGCCAGGCGAGCAGCAGCAGGGTGAGAACGCCGAAAGTGCGCACAAACGGCCCGCACTTTCTGCAGCAGCTCTGACATATCGGGGTAGTTTTTAAGGAACCTCTGCACCACCAAATTCAGCACATGCGCCAGGCAAGGGATGTGCGTCAAACCGGCTAGGCCCAGAGCTGCTATGAGATTTCGCCCGTTATCGCACACCACCAGGCCGGGCTTGAGGCTCGCTGGCAGCAACCACTCATTTGTCTGCTGTTCCATGCTCCTCCACAACTCCTGCGCGGTGTGTGGTTTGTCCCCCAAACAGGCAAGTTGTAAAACTGCCTGCTGTCGTTTACCCCTGGCCGTGCTGAAGTTGGTGGTGAAGGTGTTACGCTGTCCGGATGAGGAGGCGGTAGAGGATGAGGAAGCGGAGTAGGAGGAGTTAGGAACAGGAGGCAAACTGAAGCGCCCTGCAATCCTCGGTGGTGGAAGGACATGCGCCAAATTGCTATCCGCCTCAGGCCCATCCGCCACTGCATTTACCCAGTGTGCCGTTAGGGAGATATAACGCCCCTGACCGTGCTTACTGGTCCACGTATCCGTAGTTAGGTGGACCTTGGCACAGATGGCGTTGCGCAGTGCACACCTGATTTTTTCCCCCACTTGGTTGTGCAGGGAAGGGATGGCTTGCCTGGAAAAGTAGTGGCGGCTGGGCACGACGTACTGTGGGACAGCCACCGACATAAGGTTTTTAAAACTGTGCGTCTCCACCAGACGGAATGACAGCATTTCAAAGGCCAATAATTTTGAAATGCTGGCATTCAGGGCCAGGGATCGCGGGTGGGTAGGGGGGTACTTCCTCTTCCTCTCAAGTGTTTGGGAGATGGAAAGCTGAACGCTTCCACGGGACATTGTGGAGATGGTTGTTGGTGACCCAGGTGGTGGTGTTGCTGACAGATCGTCTGTTTGCGGGGTGGCAGGTGCCGGTATCACTACAGATGTGGCTGGAGCGGCCGAGACTGCAGCAGAAGAGGAAGCAGGATGAGCCAGAGACGTTTCTTGGTTTTGAAGGTGTGTACTCCACTGCAGCTCGTGCTTTGCACTTAGATGCCTGATCATGCAGGTTGTGCTCAGGTTGAGAAGGTTCATGCCTCGCTTCAAGCTCTGATTGCACAGGGTGCAAACCACTCGTGTCCTGTCATCAGCACATTTTCTAAAGAACTTCCACGCTAGAGAACTCCTTTGAGCTGACTTTGGTGCGCTCGTTCCCTTGCTGCGTTGGGCAGTAGCGGGCGTAGTGTCTAGGGCACGGCCGCTCCGCTTCTGCACCCTGCTCCCTCTTCTGCTGTGCTGGTGGCTCTGTGCGACCACCGCCTCTTCCTCCAAACTACTCAGTTCACCTGCATGACGTTCATTCCATGTGGGGTCGAGGACCTCATCGTCCTCCACATCATCTTCCACCCAGTCTTCACCCCTGCCCTCCTTGTCGGTCTCCACAATGCTGAACGCCGCAGCAGTTGGCACCTGCGTTTCGTCATCATCGGAGACGTGCTGCGATGATCCTTGCATGTACTCATCTTGAGGAATAAGTGGTTGGGCATCGCTGCACTCAATCTCTTCCACTTCTGGGGCAGGGCTAGGTGGATGGCCCTGGGAAACCCTGCTGACAGAGTCCTCAAAAAGAATAAGAGACTGCTGTATGGCTTGGGGCTCAGACTGCTGGCCTGATTTGCAAGGGGGTGAGGTGAAAGACGGTTGGACATTGGCTGCAGGTGCCAACTCTGACCTTTCTGCAGTAGACTGGGTGGGAGACAATGTGAAGGAACTGGAGGCACTGTCAGCAGCAAACCAATCTACTATCGCCTCAACTTGTTCTGGCCTCATCACTTCTAGGGGCGTTTGATGCCCTACCAAATACTGATGCAGGTTCTGTCGCCTACTCACACTTGAGGAAGGTGTTTCACTTGTGCGTGTAGCTGGCACAGATCGACCATGTCCTCTCCTTGCAACAGGAGCTCTACCAGCAGCACCACGACCCAGGCCACGGCCCTTATTTGACGGTCTCCTCATATTTCTGTAATTTAAGATCTTGCCCTAGAAAGGTTTTTATTGAATAGCGGAATAGAAAATATGATCCAAAAAAAGTGTATGTATATCACACGTACACAACCACACTAGGCCCCAATTACTATTGTTTGTACCCCTAAAAGGCTAGATGAGGAGTAGGGGGAGTATGGAACAGGCAGCACCCTCAAACCTTCAGAAGTATGAGATGAACCCCAACAACTTGGAAAGGTGGATCTCTCTCACACGTACCGACACAGACTATCCCGCAATTCAATTGATCCTCAAAGGTTTTTATTGAATAGCGGAATAGGAAATATGATCAAAAAAAGTGTATGTATCTCGCACGTACACAACCACACTAGGCCCCAATTACTATTGTTTGTACCCCTAAAAGGCTAGATGAGGAGTAGGGGGGGTATGGAACAGGCAGCACCCTCAAACCTTCAGAAGTATGAGATGAACCCCAACAACTTGGAAAGGTGGATCTCTCTCACACGTACCGACACAGACTATCCCGCAATTCAATTGATCCTCAAAGGTTTTTATTGAATAGCGGAATAGGAAATATGATCAAAAAAAGTGTATGTATCTCGCACGTACACAACCACACTAGGCCCCAATTACTATTGTTTGTACCCCTAAAAGGCTAGATGAGGAGTAGGGGGAGTATGGAACAGGCAGCACCCTCAAACCTTCAGAAGTATGAGATGAACCCCAACAACTTGGAAAGGTGGATCTCTCTCACACGTACCGACACAGACTATCCCGCAATTCAATTGATCCTCAAAGGTTTTTATTGAATAGCGGAATAGGAAATATGATCAAAAAAAGTGTATGTATCTCGCACGTACACAACCACACTAGGCCCCAATTACTATTGTTTGTACCCCTAAAAGGCTAGATGAGGAGTAGGGGGGGTATGGAACAGGCAGCACCCTCAAACCTTCAGAAGTATGAGATGAACCCCAACAACTTGGAAAGGTGGATCTCTCTCACACGTACCGACACAGACTATCCCGCAATTCAATTGATCCTCAAAGGTTTTTATTGAATAGCGGAATAGGAAATATGATCAAAAAAAGTGTATGTATCTCGCACGTACACAACCACACTAGGCCCCAATTACTATTGTTTGTACCCCTAAAAGGCTAGATGAGGAGTAGGGGGGGTATGGAACAGGCAGCACCCTCAAACCTTCAGAAGTATGAGATGAACCCCAACAACTTGGAAAGGTGGATCTCTCTCACACGTACCGACACAGACTATCCCGCAATTCAATTGATCCTCAAAGGTTTTTATTGAATAGCGGAATAGGAAATATGATCAAAAAAAGTGTATGTATCTCGCACGTACACAACCACACTAGGCCCCAATTACTATTGTTTGTACCCCTAAAAGGCTAGATGAGGAGTAGGGGGGGTATGGAACAGGCAGCACCCTCAAACCTTCAGAAGTATGAGATGAACCCCAACAACTTGGAAAGGTGGATCTCTCTCACACGTACCGACACAGACTATCCCGCAATTCAATTGATCCTCAAAGGTTTTTATTGAATAGCGGAATAGGAAATATGATCAAAAAAAGTGTATGTATCTCGCACGTACACAACCACACTAGGCCCCAATTACTATTGTTTGTACCCCTAAAAGGCTAGATGAGGAGTAGGGGGGGTATGGAACAGGCAGCACCCTCAAACCTTCAGAAGTATGAGATGAACCCCAACAACTTGGAAAGGTGGATCTCTCTCACACGTACCGACACAGACTATCCCGCAATTCAATTGATCCTCAAAGGTTTTTATTGAATAGCGGAATAGGAAATATGATCAAAAAAAGTGTATGTATCTCGCACGTACACAACCACACTAGGCCCCAATTACTATTGTTTGTACCCCTAAAAGGCTAGATGAGGAGTAGGGGGGGTATGGAACAGGCAGCACCCTCAAACCTTCAGAAGTATGAGATGAACCCCAACAACTTGGAAAGGTGGATCTCTCTCACACGTACCGACACAGACTATCCCGCAATTCAATTGATCCTCAAAGGTTTTTATTGAATAGCGGAATAGGAAATATGATCAAAAAAAGTGTATGTATCTCGCACGTACACAACCACACTAGGCCCCAATTACTATTGTTTGTACCCCTAAAAGGCTAGATGAGGAGTAGGGGGGGTATGGAACAGGCAGCACCCTCAAACCTTCAGAAGTATGAGATGAACCCCAACAACTTGGAAAGGTGGATCTCTCTCACACGTACCGACACAGACTATCCCGCAATTCAATTGATCCTCAAAGGTTTTTATTGAATAGCGGAATAGGAAATATGATCAAAAAAAGTGTATGTATCTCGCACGTACACAACCACACTAGGCCCCAATTACTATTGTTTGTACCCCTAAAAGGCTAGATGAGGAGTAGGGGGGGTATGGAACAGGCAGCACCCTCAAACCTTCAGAAGTATGAGATGAACCCCAACAACTTGGAAAGGTGGATCTCTCTCACACGTACCGACACAGACTATCCCGCAATTCAATTGATCCTCAAAGGTTTTTATTGAATAGCGGAATAGGAAATATGATCAAAAAAAGTGTATGTATCTCGCACGTACACAACCACACTAGGCCCCAATTACTATTGTTTGTACCCCTAAAAGGCTAGATGAGGAGTAGGGGGGGTATGGAACAGGCAGCACCCTCAAACCTTCAGAAGTATGAGATGAACCCCAACAACTTGGAAAGGTGGATCTCTCTCACACGTACCGACACAGACTATCCCGCAATTCAATTGATCCTCAAAGGTTTTTATTGAATAGCGGAATAGGAAATATGATCAAAAAAAGTGTATGTATCTCGCACGTACACAACCACACTAGGCCCCAATTACTATTGTTTGTACCCCTAAAAGGCTAGATGAGGAGTAGGGGGGGTATGGAACAGGCAGCACCCTCAAACCTTCAGAAGTATGAGATGAACCCCAACAACTTGGAAAGGTGGATCTCTCTCACACGTACCGACACAGACTATCCCGCAATTCAATTGATCCTCAAAGGTTTTTATTGAATAGCGGAATAGGAAATATGATCAAAAAAAGTGTATGTATCTCGCACGTACACAACCACACTAGGCCCCAATTACTATTGTTTGTACCCCTAAAAGGCTAGATGAGGAGTAGGGGGGGTATGGAACAGGCAGCACCCTCAAACCTTCAGAAGTATGAGATGAACCCCAACAACTTGGAAAGGTGGATCTCTCTCACACGTACCGACACAGACTATCCCGCAATTCAATTGATCCTCAAAGGTTTTTATTGAATAGCGGAATAGGAAATATGATCAAAAAAAGTGTATGTATCTCGCACGTACACAACCACACTAGGCCCCAATTACTATTGTTTGTACCCCTAAAAGGCTAGATGAGGAGTAGGGGGGGTATGGAACAGGCAGCACCCTCAAACCTTCAGAAGTATGAGATGAACCCCAACAACTTGGAAAGGTGGATCTCTCTCACACGTACCAACACAGACTATCCCCCAATTTAACTGATCCCCAAAGGTTTTTGATTAAATAGCGGAATAGAAAATATGATCCCAAAAAAGTGTATGTATATCACACGTACACAACCACACTAGGCCCCAATTACTATTGTTTGTACCCCTAAAAGGCTAGGAGTAGGGGGAGTATGGAACAGGCAGCACCCTCAAACCTTCAGAAGTATGAGATGAACCCCAACAACTTGGAAAGGTGGATCTCTCTCACACGTACCAACACAGACTATCCCCCAATTTAACTGATCCCCAGAGGTTTTTGATTAAATAGCGGAATAGAAAATATGATCCCAAAAAAGTGTATGTATATCACACGTACACAACCACACTAGGCCCCAATTACTATTGTTTGTACCCCTAAAAGGCTAGGAGTAGGGGGAGTATGGAACAGGCAGCACCCTCAAACCTTCAGAAGTATGAGATGAACCCCAACAACTTGGAAAGGTGGATCTCTCTCACACGTACCAACACAGACTATCCCCCAATTTAACTGATCCCCAGAGGTTTTTGATTAAATAGCGGAATAGAAAATATGATCCCAAAAAAGTGTATGTATATCACACGTACACAACCACACTAGGCCCCAATTACTATTGTTTGTACCCCTAAAAGGCTAGGAGTAGGGGGAGTATGGAACAGGCAGCACCCTCAAACCTTCAGAAGTATGAGATGAACCCCAACAACTTGGAAAGGTGGATCTCTCTCACACGTACCAACACAGACTATCCCCCAATTTAACTGATCCCCAAAGGTTTTTGATTAAATAGCGGAATAGAAAATATGATCCCAAAAAAGTGTATGTATATCACACGTACACAACCACACTAGGCCCCAATTACTATTGTTTGTACCCCTAAAAGGCTAGGAGTAGGGGGAGTATGGAACAGGCAGCACCCTCAAACCTTCAGAAGTATGAGATGAACCCCAACAACTTGGAAAGGTGGATCTCTCTCACACGTACCAACACAGACTATCCCCCAATTTAACTGATCCCCAGAGGTTTTTGATTAAATAGCGGAATAGAAAATATGATCCCAAAAAAGTGTATGTATATCACACGTACACAACCACACTAGGCCCCAATTACTATTGTTTGTACCCCTAAAAGGCTAGGAGTAGGGGGAGTATGGAACAGGCAGCACCCTCAAACCTTCAGAAGTATGAGATGAACCCCAACAACTTGGAAAGGTGGATCTCTCTCACACGTACCAACACAGACTATCCCCCAATTTAACTGATCCCCAGAGGTTTTTGATTAAATAGCGGAATAGAAAATATGATCCCAAAAAAGTGTATGTATATCACACGTACACAACCACACTAGGCCCCAATTACTATTGTTTGTACCCCTAAAAGGCTAGGAGTAGGGGGAGTATGGAACAGGCAGCACCCTCAAACCTTCAGAAGTATGAGATGAACCCCAACAACTTGGAAAGGTGGATCTCTCTCACACGTACCAACACAGACTATCCCCCAATTTAACTGATCCCCAGAGGTTTTTGATTAAATAGCGGAATAGAAAATATGATCCCAAAAAAGTGTATGTATATCACACGTACACAACCACACTAGGCCCCAATTACTATTGTTTGTACCCCTAAAAGGCTAGGAGTAGGGGGAGTATGGAACAGGCAGCACCCTCAAACCTTCAGAAGTATGAGATGAACCCCAACAACTTGGAAAGGTGGATCTCTCTCACACGTACCAACACAGACTATCCCCCAATTTAACTGATCCCCAAAGGTTTTTGATTAAATAGCGGAATAGAAAATATGATCCCAAAAAAGTGTATGTATATCACACGTACACAACCACACTAGGCCCCAATTACTATTGTTTGTACCCCTAAAAGGCTAGGAGTAGGGGGAGTATGGAACAGGCAGCACCCTCAAACCTTCAGAAGTATGAGATGAACCCCAACAACTTGGAAAGGTGGATCTCTCTCACACGTACCAACACAGACTATCCCCCAATTTAACTGATCCCCAAAGGTTTTTGATTAAATAGCGGAATAGAAAATATGATCCCAAAAAAGTGTATGTATATCACACGTACACAACCACACTAGGCCCCAATTACTATTGTTTGTACCCCTAAAAGGCTAGGAGTAGGGGGAGTATGGAACAGGCAGCACCCTCAAACCTTCAGAAGTATGAGATGAACTCCAACAACTTGGAAAGGTGGATCTCTCTCACACGTACCAACACAGACTATCCCCCAATTTAACTGATCCCCAAAGGTTTTTGATTAAATAGCGGAATAGAAAATATGATCCCAAAAAAGTGTATGTATATCACACGTACACAACCACACTAGGCCCCAATTACTATTGTTTGTACCCCTAAAAGGCTAGGAGTAGGGGGAGTATGGAACAGGCAGCACCCTCAAACCTTCAGAAGTATGAGATGAACCCCAACAACTTGGAAAGGTGGATCTCTCTCACACGTACCAACACAGACTATCCCCCAATTTAACTGATCCCCAAAGGTTTTTGATTAAATAGCGGAATAGAAAATATGATCCCAAAAAAGTGTATGTATATCACACGTACACAACCACACTAGGCCCCAATTACTATTGTTTGTACCCCTAAAAGGCTAGATGAGGAGTAGGGGGAGTATGGAACAGGCAGCACCCTCAAACCTTCAGTATGAGATTGTGTTCACTGTACCCCACAAAGATTGAGTTCACTGCACCCCACAATGATTGTGTTCACTGCACCCCACAAAGATTGTGTTCACTGCACCTCACAAAGATTGTGTTCACTGTACCCCCCAAAGATTGTGTTCACTGCACCCCACAAAGATTCTGTTCACTGTACCCCACAAAGATTGTGTTCACTGCACCCCAAAAAGATTGTGTTCACTGCACCCCAAAAAGGATGTTGTTCACTGCACCCCAAAAAGGATGTTGTTCACTCCACCCCAAAAAGATTGTGTTCACTGCACCCCACAAAGATTGTGTTCACTGCACCCCAAAAAGATTGTGTTCACTGCACCCCAAAAATGATTTTGTTCACTGCACCCCAAAAAGGATTTTGTTCACTGCACCCCAAAAAGGATGTTGTTCACTCCACCCCAAAAAGATTGTGTTCACTGCACCCCAAAAAGATTGTGTTCACTGCACCCCACAAAGGATTTTGTTCACTGCACCCCAAAAAGATTGTGTTCACTGCACCCCAAAAAGGATGTTGTTCACTGCACCCCAAAAAGGATTTTGTTCACTGCACCCCAAAAAGATTGTGTTCACTGCACCCCACAAAGGATTTTGTTCACTGCACCCCACAAAGATTGTGTTCACTGCACACCAAAAAGGATTGTGTTCACTGCACCCCAAAAAGATTTTGTTCACTGCACCCCAAAAAGATTGTGTTCACTGCAGCCCAAAAAGATTGTGTTCACTGCAGCCCAAAAAGATTGTGTTCACTGCAGCCCAAAAAGATTGTGTTCACTGCAGCCCAAAAAGATTGTGTTCACTGCAGCCCAAAAAGATTGTGTTCACTGCAGCTCACACACAGAAAAATGGATGTGGATCACTGACACCTGCCTATCTCCAATCCCACACCACACAGCAATATCGATTGTAGTTTGTAGAACACAGTTTCCCTAAAATTCAGCAGACTCTGTCCCTAACAGGATTGAGAAGAGATCGTAGATCAGGATTGAGTGCAGATTCACCCCACCCCCCACACAGCAATATCGATTGTAGTTTGTAGAACACAGTTTCCCTAAAATTCAGCAGACTCTGTCCCTAACAGGATTGAGAAGAGATCGTAGATCAGGATTGAGTGCAGATTCACCCCACCCCCCACACAGCAATATCGATTGTAGTTTGTAGAACACAGTTTCCCTAAAATTCAGCAGACTCTGTCCCTAACAGGATTGAGAAGAGATCGTAGATCAGGATTGAGTGCAGATTCACCCCACCCCCCACACAGCAATATCGATTGTAGTTTGTAGAAGACACTGACCCTATATAATTCAGCAGACTCTATCCCTAAAATGCCTACAACTCGCCCTGCCTAAACACTCCGACCTGTCCCTCAATTCTATCCGGACACAAATGGTTTTTTCCTGCCTATCTTTCCCTAATCAGCAGCCAGCACGTTGATGTGTGCTCTGTCCCTGAATCTAAGCAGCATAATGACGCCGCTGCGGCTGCCTCGAACTTATAAAGACTTGGTCACATGCTTCAGACGGCCAATCACAGCTACTGAGACATTTGCAGGCATGGCTGGGATGGCTTAAGGCACACCAGTTAAACGATTGTTGATTGGCTGTTGAAAGCCCGCCATGAAAAGAGCGCCAAAGCATGCAAAACCCGGAAATAAAACGACCGAACACGGATTTTTACCCGAACATACAGTAAAGTGTCCGTGTCCGTGTTCGGGTACAAAAAATCCAATTATTCGGTACGAACACGAATAATACAGTCCGTGTTCGCTCAACACTACTTCTCACATACAGCCATAGTAAGTCATCGTTACCTCAGTATTATTATTACACATACTATTTTGTATAAACTCATCATACATAATACATATATAATAAATATAAAAAACTTATATTTGCATTACTACAAAGTTTAAAATTCTAGTATGATTTTGCTACTTTCCTGTAACAGATTTTGAATGACTAGGCTGGACACTGCACCATCTAAACATTTTCCCTTTGATGAACAGTATAATATCCCAAACTGTTTTTCCTGCCTTCTGGCAACTCTCTGTGTCATGCTGTGATCTGACTTTTGCAGTAGCAAACAACAGGAAACTACAAACTAGTACAGCTCTATGGATGTACTACACAGTATCTAGTTTGCTATTTATTTACTGTTTTTATATATATATATATATATATATATATATATATATATATATATATATATATATAAATGACTAGGTTGATTCAACTTTATTTTTAATAATATGTGAAAAATTGGAACCATTACATTTTAATAGGGCTGTTTGAGCTGTTTGATTTTACTGGATAAAGATTTGTATTAAAACATTTTACTTTAATGTTTTTGAAAAAGTATATTGGAAATATCTCTCCTTCCTATAATAGGTTTTGCTCCTGGGGTTGAAACTTGAGGTCATGCAGTAATAAAACTAAAATGCATTAAAACCTAAATGTGATTACACAGGAGTGAAGTCAGTGGAACTGGTTTACAGTTTACACATATATGGCCCAAATTGATAAACATTGTATAAAAAAAAAAAGAAAGGAAGTGCATAGTACATTATCCCATAGCAACCTTGTAGAATTGCCTTTGCTGGTTGGGGATCAATCCAGATTGGCTTGCTGTTAATACTACATTTTTTTTTGTAGGATGCTTTATGCTTGGCTATATTGAATAAACCTATTATGAGGTGTCAAGCACAAGTTTATTTGATTGATTATGGAAGATAGTTTATTTATATATAACAAAAAAGGGTCCCCAAAATTGTAAATTACATATACATAGTTTATATAGTTACATAGGTAGTCAGGTTGAAAAAAGACACAAAGTCCATCTAGTACAACCAATACAAAAAAAAATAAATAAAACAACCATATAATTCCATATACCCAATCCTATACCCACAGTTGATCCAGAGGAAGGCCAAAAACCCCAGCAAAGCATGATCCAATTTGCTACAGTAGGGAAAAAAAATCTTCCTGATCCCCCGAGAGGCAATTAAATATTCCCTGGATCAATTATACCTATAAATATTAGTACCCAGTTATATAATGTACACCTAGGAAAGAATCCAAGTCTTTTTTAAAGCAATCTACTGAGCTGGCCAGAACCACCTCTGGAAATGTTTATTCCACATTTTCACAGCTCTTACTGTGAAGAAACCTTTAAGAGGTATAGAGTTCCCCCTGGCCCTCTGTGATGACCTTAAAGTGAATAACTCAACATCAAGTTCAGTATATGGACCCCTTATGTATTTGTACATGTTGATCAAATCCCCCCTTAATCTCCTCTTCTCAAGAGAGAATAAATTCAGTTTCTATAATCTTTCCTCATAGCTGAGCTCCTCCATGCCTCTTTTCAGTTTGGTTGCCCTTCTCTGCACTTTTTCCAGTTCCCCCATATCCTTTTTGAGAACTGGTGCCCAAAACTGAAATGCATATTCCAGATGAGGTCTTACTAATGATTTGTACAGGGGCAAAATGATATCTCGCTCTCTTTGCTTGCTTTGGAAACCACAGCTTGGCATTGCATGGTATTATTAGGTTGAGGATCTACCAAAACCCCCAGATCCTTCTCCACCATTAATTCTCCCGGTTGTACTCCCCCTAGTATGTATGATGCATGCAAATACTTAGCCCCCCAAGTGCATAACTTAAAATTTTTTACCATTAAACCTCATTTGTCACATAGCCGCCCAATTAAACAGTGCATTGAGGTCAGCTTTTAAGTTGGAGACATTCTGTAAGGAAGTTATTCCACTGCATAGCTTGGTGTCATCTGCAAAGACTGAAATGGTACTTTAATTACATACCCTATATCATTTATAAAGATAATAAAAAAGTAAGGTTCCCTGTGACAGAACCCACTGTCACTGTGTGTTTTGGAGGGGACTGTGCGCAAGCCTCGTACCAACAGACTATGGGCCAGAAGATACTGGAGACCTGGGGACATGCTGGCATTGAGTTAATGTAATGTAATGCTACAGCCCTTCTCCCCCCATCCCCCCCATCCTGTTTCTGTGTCTAATTGTGTGGATTCATGACACATAGACAATGGTCTGGACAGGAGACATCTCTCCGCAGGGGGTGTGTATTGAGAGACTGCCTGTTTACCATAAGCTCATTAGGTTATCTGTAGCCTGTTTCAATGTACAAATGTTCAGTTCCCATTCGTTGTTCCTTGTCCCCTTCCCCCCTTTGGCAAGGGTAAGGGGAGTGTCCCATAACTGTGTGTAAAACTGTATGTCTTGGAATTTAATAAACAGTTTAAGCTCTGCATGTTGAACCCTCAACACCTGTGTGGATTGTCTCGTGATTGAGGGGTTAAGGGCTGGGTATGACTTCTCCGCAGGCTGTGGGTGTGTTTGGAGGGCAGGAGACACAGGTCCGGCGGATGTGCCCACCTGGGGTACTAAGATCCGTTACATTGGCTGGCAGCGGTGGGATGTCTCCTGCAGTTCAGGACATCCAAACCACCACCAGGATTCAAGATCTGGGCAGCTGCCGAGGAGTGATATGGGGACCAGCCAGAGAGCGGAGTTCAGGAGGAGGCTGCAAGGCATGCGGAAGCACCATCGGGGACCAGCGACAGAGCACACCATGCTCGGCTGGGAGGATGTGATCCGCCGGCAACTCTGGCATGAGGCGCTAAGCCACGAGCGGCACCATCAGGGGAAGATCCTTCCCTCCTCCACAGAGATGTACCGGACGCAGTACCGTGCGTGAGAGGTGTTCCTGAGGGATGGAAGACGGAGCTCGGAAGATTGGTGCAGGAGGAAATGAGGCTGGACGCCAGCTACAGAGCCCTCCGGTGGTTCGCGGCTCAACTGTGGCCAGGTACAGCAGATGGCAGTCCGATAGAAGGCGTTGGCTATGGCGGCGTGGGGCTGCTCCATCAAAAAATGTACAGAGACCCAGACTTTGGGAACGATGAGGAGTGGCGGCTGGAAAACATCCTGGACTTCTGAGATGAGGTGCTGGACCTCCCTGAAGAGGCGTGTGACCTGGAGGATTTGGAGTTCCTGGTTGAGCCGGAATGGGAGCTCGAGATTGCATACAAGTGGCTGTTTGACGGTGATCAGAAGCCTGGCATGGCTCCCATTGCCTGGGACTGTCCGGGAGAAATAGCAGACAGTCACAAAGATGAGAAGCAAATAGGGCCAGGGGTGCCCCTGTGTTTTCCCGTCCTAACCACAATGGAAGAAGCAGCGATGATACAGAGGGCACTGCGAGCGCTAGAATGCCGGAACGCACCGGAGGTCCCTCAGGCAGTGAGACAAGCTAATAGCATGAAGGTCTCAGAAGGGGCAGTTGAGACAGGCGCTGGAAGGCTGGGAAATGGTGATCAACAGCAAGTCCAGAGTATCTCATCTGGTGCCCCAGCAGAAGCGCTGGCTACAGGGCAGAGTGCCCCTGGCATCTGCCCAGCATCAGAAAAAAAGTTGGATCCGGTGATTCTGAGAGAGGATCTGCGTGAGCCGTTTTCCCAACAGCAGATATTCCCACTGGGAGTAGAGGAAGCAATTCTCCCTTCCCAGCAATTGGACACTACCCCAGTGTTTATCCCCCAGCAGAAGCGTTGGCTACGGGGCAGAGTTCCGCTGGCCCCTGCCCCGTCCTCAGTATGTTTTTGGAGGGTTTGGGAGACAGCCCCTGTCAGAGGTCACCCCAGTGGCTGGTCACAGAACTGGCAGGGGAGAAAGCCCTTCCCCCTCTCCAGCAGTTGTACCAAACTTTTGCATATGTCCCCCCGGCAGAAGCGCTGGCTACAGGACAGAGCGCTGATGGTCTCTGCCCAGCATCAGAACAAGAGATGAAGAATCCAGGAGGCAGTCCCTGCAAGATACCTTCTCAGCGGCTGGTAACTACACCAGGAGAAAAGCAAGTACCTTTTTCTCCCCAAATACATAGACCTACCAGCCTACATTCCCTACCAGCGGAAGCGCTGGCATCAGGGCAGAGGATTATTCAGCTTCCCCCAATATCTACAACCCACCCCCCGGATCAGAGGAGTGCAGACAGCTGTTCCCACTCTGCAGCGGCTGTTTTTATTCATGGGAGACCCTATGTGCGGTTTTGCTCCCCAGCGCCAGAGTCGTACTTTTACTTTTCCTGGTTGCCTGGGGTGGAAGTTTGTGACTAACGCAGGTCCAGACCAGTTGAATGTCAGGAACCTGGTTAGTCTGTTTTTAAAAGGGGAGAAATGTGACAGAACCTACTGTCACTGTGTGTTTTGGAGGGGACTGTGCGCAAGCCTCCTACCAACAGACTATGGGCCAGAAGATACTGGAGACCTGGGGACATGCTGGCATTGAGTTAATGTAATGTAATGCTACAGCCCTTCTCCCCCCATCCCCCCTCCTGTTTCTGTGTCTAATTGTGTGGATTCATGACACATAGACAATGGTCTGGACTGGAGACATCTCTCCGCAGGGGGTGTGTATTGAGAGACTGCCTGTTTACCATAAGCTCATTAGGTTATCTGTAGCCTGTTTCAATGTACAAATCTTCAGTTCCCATTCGTTGTTCCTTGTCCCCTTTCCCCCTTTGGCAAGGCTAAGGGGAGTGTCCCATAACTGTGTGTGTAAAACTGTATGTCTTGGAATTTAATAAACAGTTTAAGCTCTGCATGTTGAACCCTCAACACCTGTGTGAATTGTCTCGTGATTGAGGGGTTAAGGGCTGGGTATGACTTCTCCGCAGGCTGTGGGTGCGTTTGGAGGACAGGAGACACAGGTCCGGCGGATGTGCCCACCTGGGGTACTAAGATCCGTTACAGTCCCAACACTGAACCTCAGGGTACACACCTGATAACCTTAGACCATTCAGAGTAAGAATCATTAACCTCTACTCTCTGAATTCTGTCAGCCAGTTTTCTATAAATTTACAAACTGATCTTCCCAAGCCTGTAGAATTTACCTTATACATTAGTTGTGTGTGAGAAACTGTGTTTAACGCTTTTGCAAAATCCAAGTATACTGCATCCACAGCCACACCTCTGTCCAAGGTTTTACTCACCTCTTCATGAATGCAAACAAAAAAGCAGATTAAGAGTATCTAAACTTATAAAATATAATATATTGCAGCTTTACCAGTCCTTAGATGTGGTGGTTGCATTAGTCCTCTTTTTCAGGCTTTTTTTCAAAGGTGACAATATTTATTCACTGTACTGTATCTAGAGATGCAATTTGCTTTAGGACTACATCTCTTTCCCTCTTCATCTTCATAACAGAAGATTCTTTAGGTTTTTTTTTGTTCTTTAGACCACAAAAGGTAAGCTGTTCAAGAATACAGAACTGCTTGAGATAAAATTGAATAGTGCACATGACAACACAGGATTTCTGGAAGGCAGGAACAACATTTTTATTTGTTGTGCATTTATCGAACAGATATAAAAACATATTTTTATGGGTAATTCATTTTATTAATAATTTTATTCAGGATACTATATCTTATGACACATTAGCTACTAAGAAACTAATGGTAATGAGTTAATCTAGGTAACGTGACCCAGGTCAATAAGCTATAGAGATTATCTAAGAAAGACTGCTAATGTGCAAAAGTTAAAAAGTCCACCAAGTTTACCTTGATCTGGGCTGAATATAAACTTAATGCAAGCAGGCTTAGCAGTCTCCTTATAGGTTTCCTGCTTTGTACAACCTTTCTGGTTTGAACTACAAGGAGTAGGAGCATCATATTACCAACTAAGAGAAGCTTCCCTTGCAATAAATTACCTGGTACATTTGACAATGTTGGAATGTGAACAGATGATTCTGAGTTTTTACTGCAATTCGATTTTGATCAACAAATACCGAATGATGTATAAAAAGTGCTGTGTGAGTAGCCAATTTTGTAAGACTTGAGAACTCTGAACAATTAGTTTGTGCCAGTGCTGAGCAAAGATGCATTTTGGCATGAGCCGAAGATTTGACACAAATTGCATAATGAGGATATCATAATTACAGTTAGAGTGCATCTTCTAATTGCCTGTATTCATTAGTTGTCAACAATTCTTCATGTGTATACAGTTGCAGAATTAGAACACAGGACTACAGTGACATTACATTTAAAAGGAAGCATGAGATAAGCAAGGTGAATTTCATGGTCAGAGTTAGGGAGTAAACTGGAAAAAGATGTGTACAGAGTTAGAACATGTACACTTAGATTGTTGCTTGTGATAACTGTGGACATGCAACCCCCTGGAGT
Organism: Pelophylax lessonae; assembly: GCF_965119305.1. NCBI lineage: Eukaryota > Metazoa > Chordata > Amphibia > Anura > Ranidae > Pelophylax > Pelophylax lessonae. The sequence continues at coordinate 592,537,836 of NC_138768.1, forward strand.
AAAGCATTTAAATATGTACTGGAAATTTGGTTCACTTCAACACGGTTTTCCTGTTGCAGTTGAATAAAAAAAAACTATGTTCTGATTTCTGTTCTGATTTTTTTCTAAAGCCTTTACACTGACATAAGAGGCATATTATAGCCCAATTTATCATATATATATATATATATATATATATATATATATATATATATATATATATATAGTTACCTGTAGGCAGCAATAACAAATATTTTTCTATGACTTTAAATATATTCTTTTATAATTATATTATATTTGTTCTTGAAAGTCTATAGTGTTATCAGTCTATCTCCCATACAATCCTAATTAGCGAACTGAGTAGCACAAATACATAAATCTCACAGAATTAATAATATCACTTTAACCCCTTGGAGCCTAAGCCTTTTTCTGACAGATGTTGCTTACAAGTTAAGCTAACAGGAGCTATAAAAAGATGTTCAATCTCTGTCCATCTATGATGTGGACACAATGTGGAGTAAGAGGCCAGGTGGTGGAGTTGAGCAGCTAATTTCTTTTTTGTGACATCTGGAAAGTATAAGTCGCCTAGTGATTTGTGTGCCAATAATACCTGTCTGGCAACTCTATGTCCACTGTTTTCATAGGAGAAATCAAGTAAGACTTGTAGCTTTTTCATATCAGTAAAGGGCACCCTAATAGGCAGTATTTTGTGAAGATAAATGACTCTTCTTCCCAAATTGGTCTAAGAGAAATGATTCTACCTGTCCATGATAGCTGGAGGTGTTGCGATTTTGACAAAGTGTTATTGAGTGCCCTTGAAAAGCGGATAGTAGTTAGTACTGTAGAGTTTGGAGATCTTAGGTGTTAAAAAGATTCCCAGATATTTGAATTGATCTGTGCTCAAATGGTTTGGTAAGTAAAGCTGTCCATAGATGATGAGATTTTCTTTCCTGCAATGGTGGGTTGGGGGAATTGCTCGATTCTCCCATCAACAAAGTCAGTGTTGATGGTGAAATCCCTCCCATGGAGCTATTCTTTTCTCCCGGTCGGGGGGGGGGGCATAGGTAGCCATCTCTCCGGGGAGAACACAGTCATTATTGTTAGTGGCCATAGCCACTGACAATAATTGCATGTGAAAATCAAGCATGCTGGTTGTATCCAAATAGGTCAATGAATTGATTTAGGTATAATCAGCTTGCCTATACATGGTTCGAAATTCAAACCGTGTACACCCAGCTTAAAAGAGGACTGCAAGGTTGAGAGAATATGTGGCAGTATATTATTAGACAATGCCTCGGTTTTTAATAAATTTAACTTATAGCCTGAAAAATGAGAGAAAGTCATCACTTCCTTATGCAGATTTGGCAAAGAGATGAGCAGCTTAATGAGTGTTAGTAAAACATCTGTGAAAAGGAAAACCTTGAATTGCTGATCTAGCTTTTTAAGACCCATAATATTGGGGAAGAGTCAAATTTTGCAGGCCAGGGACTCAATACAGAGCGGTGACAGGGGCACCCTGTCTCATCCTATTATGAATGAAGAAGATGTCACAAAAGGTACTTTGATAGATGCTGTAGGGGTAGAGTATAAGTGCCGAACTGCAGTCAGAAGAAGGCCCCAAAAAACAATATTGGTCAGGGCCTGGTTTTGCACCCTGAACTTCTGCTATGTCAGGCAATGTCTCTTCTTGTTGAGCTACCGGGAATGCTGGACAGTTCCCTGGACAATTCCTTGAATGATCCTGTCTTAAACCTTGTTTGTCTTGAACTCTTCGCTCCTCCCATGAACTTCCTGATTTAAGCCATGTCTCTGCACTTCCTGTTTGCCAGATTACTGTGCTCTCCAGCCAATATCTCGCTCCTGTCTTCCCTGCTGCCATCCAAATTTTTCTACCACTCGTTATCGACCCTTGGTTTGTTCCTCGAGTATGCTTCTCTTTGATCCCAACCTGCAACTACTCATTATCAATCTTTGCTTTTTTTACTGACTATGCTTTTGTTTGCTTACCTCCTGGGGGTTCCTGAGGACCGCGAACTGGTACTAACATATAGCAAAATCCATCTCTCCCATCAGGAGCTCTGGTGGACACTGGTTAGTAGTTAAACTCTACACCTCAGGTAAGTCAGTGTCATTCACAAGGGCGACTTCCTGTGTACCTATCCTGTACCTATCTTGCCGTGGAAAGCACAGCAAAAAGCACTACAGAAATGCCCAAAAGCAACATGCATAGGTGTGAATCGAGTCCAAAAGGAGTGAGAGGCCAATTGTCTTTTAAATTAAGTAGAAAAGACAGAAAACCTGAGCTTTGCTTGTAATTAAAGTCAAATGCAGGTCCAAAATCAGCCATTTTCCCACCAGTGTTAATTTCGTTGACTAAAACCGACTAAAACGATTTCGTCGACTAAGACAATTCAGATGACTAAAATACGACTAAAACTAAAATGGCATTTTAGTCTTAAGACTAAAATACGACTAAAACTAAAATGGCATTTTAGTCAAAAGACTATAACTAAAACTAAATCGAAATTTGCTGCCAAAAATTAACACTGGTGCATGCTCAAAGCATAAGTAATAACATATTAGATTTTTCACTCCAGGACCAGCAGTAGTATATATAATGAGTTTGTAAATTGTAGAGAAATGCTTAAATAATGCATTACAAATTACAATTGAACTAAGCCCATTCCATTATAGATGACTAAAATTAGTTTTAGTCGACTAAAATGTAGGGCGTTTTAGTCGACTAAAATATACTGGAGTTTTAGTCGACTAAATACGACTAAAACTAAAACACTTGCAGAAGACTAAAATAGGACTAAAACTAAAATGCCATTTTAGTCCTAAGACTAAGACTAAAACTAAATTGAAATTTGCTGCCAAAATTAACACTGTTTCCCGCTCACTATTGCTATTAACGCTATAATGGCTATTTCCATTTACCTATTATTAACGGCATAAAGAGTTTTTATATAAAATAAAAAATAATGAATATAAAACAGAGGATACAGCAGAGTAAAATTGGCCAGGGCAGTTTTAATCAGAAAAAATAGGCCTAACTGGTGTATTAAGAAAAAACTTGCTCCACGTGGATTAGTATGTGTATGTGAAACTTTAGGGTTGCAGCTGCCACAAATTTCCACCAATGGGGGGAAAACAGTATATATAATATCTTGAAGTGTATCTTCAATTTAAGAAGTGCATATACCTAACATACTATGCAAGATTTTATTGTGCGTATTATTAAAGTGACTGTGTCTTAAATTATTACCTCTGTGCAAATTTAAAAGTGCTCAAGTGATTTATACAGGGTGCTCCCCTTACTGTAGTATCAATACTTATCAAACTTAATAAAAATATTTTAAAGTGCATATATTCCAATCCTGTAAAGTGCTGTATACCACTTCTTGAATACAAAAATCATATGTATACCAGTCCTGTATACATAAATTCCCAGAACAATATTATAGTGAGCAGCCACATTAGTTTGTTCATGAACTATGGACAAGTTAAGTTCATCACAAACCCACCCCTGGCCTGAACCCAAAGTTCATAGCCATAGTGAATGAGCATAGCCAGCCAGGCACATGTCATTTTTTATTTTGTAGAATTAAATGAAAAAAAAACATGACTGGAAACCTGCAATATATTAAATTTTTCAAGGTTTTGATACACTTTATTTTCTTTCAATATAATCATGCAGCTACAGTCGCCGTTGAAAAACAAAAAAAAAAAACTACTTTCAGAAATTCTGAAATATGTGAATGTTCCCTAATTAAGGAAAACAAGCCACTGTCCACCAGCTTGCTTTAAGAACCCATTTTCCATCTGGAAGTCATCTTATAGATCAAATTATTTCTTGCATTTTTGTGTGAAAAACAGTTAGTAATGAGTAAGAAATGTGTTTAATTATCTTCTGTAACATAAGCCAAATTCTAATGGTGTTTGATTACATAAAGCCACAAAAATGTCAACCACATTTCCATTTAGAGTGCTTGCTTAAAGAGCCATGCAAATGGGGAATATCCGATATCAGAAGGCATCATGACAGTTTTTATCTTCCTTATGGCACGTGCTGGTTTCAATCCCCTATCTTCTTCTCGCACTTCTTAATGTAACATAATCTAATGCGTAACATCATTTTCCTAAATGGGTATGAGAATGCTGCAGATTAACTCGCAAGGACTATTAATAAAGTCAGTCTATTTCCCACAGTTCCTCTCATTTGGAAGGTGTTATCCTAGAGGGTGCATTAGCAATGAGAACATTGCTCCTCTCCATTCGCTCAGACAATTCCGTATTGTAGCTCTTCCCGAGCACATGAACACCAAGCTTCAGAATAAATGATAGCACACTTCTTTCTAGAATAAAACATTATTTATTTCATGCTAAACGGCTGGTTAAATTTAACATATTTTCTTCCAGTAGATTACACCTCTTATAATCTTGCCAAGCAGCTATGCTTTATGTTAATGCTACATAGCAACAGTCGTCTGTTTTGCTCTCCTTCAATTCAATTTCAGATGCATTGTTTTATGTTATGTGCTGGCACAAGACCAGGCGGATGAGTAGAACACTCTTGGGTTTACAAATATGCTATAAAATTTATCACAAATATTATGAAAATTTAAACATATTTACCATTTATTGTGCTGTGGGATAGAATACCAACGCCAAAGTAGAAGGTACAATAATAAAAAACTAGAGGAGAATTTTGGTATCAGCATTACTACTGAACTGCATAAACCATTTTAATAGTTCAGTTACAAGTTGAATGTTAACAGAGTAAACTGAGCAGCAGCAGCATGTATTCATTGTGCATAGCGCAGAGAAATTCAAAATATAGAAACTATTTAAAACAGACCTCTCAGTAATTTTACAAGTCTGCACAAATAAATTCCTAACATGATTAAATATAAAACAACACTATAATGTTCAAAAAAAAGAAAAACTTCCGGTTCCGGCGCCAGATGTGAGGGAGCAGGAAGTAGCGGCTCCGGGTACATCGGCGTAAAAAATCCTCTCCACTGCCCGATCGGCTCCACCGCAGCAGCCCCCGTACCTCCGGTCAGCTAGGGGAACCTCACATGGACAAATTCTTGGTCCACGGACCCTCCGCCGCTCACTCCCCGCTACACGCAGGCTCTTCTCCCGCCGCCTCACAGACTGACAAGATGGCGGAGGGCGCGGCTCAGTCTCTCAGCCAGCATCCGCCTGGGACCAGCTACGCTGCGGTAGCGGCTACCCCACAAATGACCAGTGCGGTATCACCAGAGCACTATACGGGAATAGCACAAGCTGTAGCTGCGCTTCTATCCCCCACAATTACCGAGGCAGTGGACAAAGCCATGGCAGCAGGCATTGCACAGATAAGGAAGGACCTGGGAGAACACGCGCTGCGCCTCACTGACCTTGAGAGCAGGGTGTCAGAAATTGAGGAGGAAACTCAAGCCTCTTTCCACACCGAGAAGCAATTCCAGCAAACACAGCAATACTTATTAGAAAAAGTGGATGACCTGGAAAACAGGTCTCGCAGAAATAACCTGCGCATAATAGGCCTTCCGGAGTCTTATGGAGCAGAATCCCTGATTGACCTGTGCTCTCAACGTGTCCCCCAGGCCCTGGGCATCTCTGCCCCATGCGTGGTTGAGCGTGCGCACCGAGTGGGACTCCCATCAAATGAAAGGCGCACACCACGCCCTGTGATTGTGAAGTTTCTCAATTTCGCTGACAGGAATAATTTGATGAAATCCTATCGCAATTCGAAAGCTCTGCAAGTTGATGGGCACAAACTATTGCTGTTCGCTGATTATTCACAAGAGGTCTCCCGCCGTCGCAAGGCCTTATAGCCAATATGCAACGCCCTCTACCAGCAGGGAATTAAATTCACACTGGCGTACCCTGCGACGCTTCGGTTTACGGACCCTTCAGGCTCCTCTAAAGCTTTCACACACCCTGACGATGCTTGGGATTATCTTAATTCCCACCTGAGACTCCCAATGGACACTTCAGCACCGCCGGCACAACGCTCCGTCAGGCAGCAACAGTCCAGGGACCAGCGAAGCCCGCGTGGGGACCCAGCCAAAAAGCTAAGACTTACGGACCTCTCTGGAAAGTACCACTCTGCATGATCGCCAACTTAGGTACACCTCCAGCTCTAGATGCGCAGCTCGTCCTCACGTTTGCAGCAGTATTGTCATGATGTTACTCCCGACCTTGCGGACCTCAAAAGACCGCTATCCGGAAGGATTCTCATCAAGCTGTCCTATGCCTAGCAGCACCCCTCTACTTCTTCATTCTCGGGTTAGGTATCCCCTGATCACCACCCTTCAATTGACTTCCACAGTTTGCTATGTTTACCTGACAGTTACAGGATGATTATCTGAAGTTATTTAACTGACTGTTTTATTTTCTTTTACTACTCACCTCCTCACAGGGTGCTACCGAGGTTTGTCTGCTCCGACACAGCAAGATATGACCACTTTGTTGTTGGAGATGCCTGGCTGGGTTTTCATCTATACCCCATCTAATCGTGAGTGTGTCTGCGGTTATGCCGATCGGGCCTGCACTTTGACCTTCCCCGGTAGCGCTACTGTAGGTGGTTGTCACATGTGGGAAGAAGTGAAGTTCAGGCCTCCATGGGCTCGCGAGTGCCCTAACTATGCTCTGTATTGTTATATTTTCATTGTACAAGTCTTGCCAATTCACCTTCTACCCCCCCCCTCTATTTCCCTGCACCATCAAACATGCCCTAGCTACACATCTACACCATCGCTCGGCCGTCTGAACCGTGTCACTGCAATCGAGGTTAACACTATAAATTCCTTCCAAATAAGTCTACTTAGATCTGAATATGGTTAAATTAGTAACATGGAACGTGAAAGGCCTGCGATCCCCCCATAAACGAATGGCGATTCTTCGTCATCTGAAACGACTCCGAACGGACATTGCGGTCCTACAGGAGTCTCATCTCTCTGAACAGGATTTTATACGCATGAAGAAACTCTGGGTTGGCACAGTAATAGGTTCCCCCGCAGTTAAAGGTAAAGCGGGCGTTCTCATCCTTATACATAAAAACTTCCCCTGCACAGTTTTATCTTCCACCACTGATACAGAGGGTAGATTCATCGCACTGACCTTATCCTCAGGACAGCGGGAATGGACACTGGCTACCACGTATGCACCCAACTCACCATCAAATCAATACTTTCAAAAATTGGCTTCCCAACTGGCACCTTTCCTCCATGCCCCCCTAATCCTTGCGGGAGATTTGAACGCGGTCATGGACGAAAGGGAGGACAGGTCCCGTCCACTACCTTACAGTTCACCTGATCGACCTGCCCATTCTAGCCACCTATCCGATTTTGCAGAACATGCCCAACTCACTGACATTTGGCGTCTTTTCCACCCCACAGACAGAGACTTTACATTCTTCTCTAATCCCCACAGCTCCCTTTCCAGGATAGACTATTTCTTTGTTAACTCCCTGTCTCAGCCTTTAATTACGGACTCCACGATTCACGATTTGGTGATTTCTGATCACGCCCCTGTATCCGTAGATCTTTTGGAAGCATTCCCCAAACCTCCTTCGAACAGCTGGCGTTTTCCCTCATTTTTGGCACATGATGCTCGATTGGCAACCATTATAGAGGAAACTTGGAAAGAATTCCAACACACTAATGCCTCCCACGCCTCAAACCCCACCCTGTTTTGGGAGACGGGGAAAGCTGTATTAAGGGGACGCATCCTCTCTTACGCCGCCGGCCGTAAACGGGTCATAAAAAAAGCATACGCTGAAGCCAGTGCACGGCTACGCGATGCCCACTTGGCACTGTCGCAATCAAACACGCACTCTCACAGACAACTCTGGCAAGAGGCTAAACTGAATTTTGACACTTGGGCGGCAGCACAGGAGAAATTGTATTCCTCTATCCAAGATCTCCAATACCATAAGTTTGGTAATAAACCGGGTAAATTGCTATCTAAGATATGCAAGGGATCTTACACCCCCACACACATCACAGCGTTAAAATCCAACACAGGGGTCCTGACCACATCCCCAACTGAGATAGCTGACTCACTATCCAATTTCTTCTCCGACTTGTATAGCCTGGAGAGTCATGACGTACAAACAGCTACATCTTGGCTGGATTCCATTACCCTTCCCACTATTGCGGACGATCACCTTTCCTCCCTAAATGCTCCAATCTCGTTGGAAGAAATTAGATCCACCATAGCACGACTACCCCCCGGTAAAGCGCCCGGTCCCGACGGATTCACTTCCGATTTCTACAAAGCGTCCGTTGATGTAATTGCACCGACTCTTCAGTCTCTTTATCAGCACGTTCTAGAGGGCCATCCTTATTTTCCAACGGGTCTACAGGCACACGTCAAACTGATACCAAAACCCGGTAAGGACCCAACCGAACCTGGCTCCTACCGCCCCATTTCCCTTTTAAATTTAGATGGTAAAATTTTATCAAAAATAGTTGCTAATAGGCTTGCACCTATCATGCCCACGTTGATTCACCCTGCCCAAGCCGGTTTCACTTCCGGTAGATCCGCCACGGCCAATATCAGAAAAGTTCTGGCGGCTCTGGAGGCGTCCCAAGCTAGCCCCACATCCGACATGGCGATTATCTCCCTTGATGCCGAAAAGACCTTTGATAGGGTGGACATTGCATGGCTTCAATTGGTCCTTCAACGTTTTGGGTTCCAGGGCCCTTTTGTCCACCTTATCACAGCAATGTACACAAACCCTTCAGCTTGCGTGGTGGCCAATGGTCATATTTCTGCACCGTTCTCTTTACGTCGGGGAACCAGACAGGGATGCCCACTGTCCCCTCTACTCTTCAACTTAGCTCTGGAGCCCCTAGCTAGGTATATTCTAAAACACCCCGACCTTCATGGTATTCCCATAGGTAATTCAGATTTGCGCATAACCTTATTTGCTGATGATATACTCATATTTACATCTGACCCTGTCCATGACTCCAAATTGGTACACGAAATCTTTAATGACTTCCAACTCTGTTCAGGTCTCAAAATCAACTTCTCGAAGAGTGAACTCCTTCCTCTCCGACATGCGGCTCATAATCCTTGGCCCTTCACCCCTCCCTTTACTATAGCTAAAACCTCTATCAAATACCTGGGCATCAAGATTGGACGCACCCCGTCCTCCATATACAATTTAAACATTCCTCCCACTATATCCAAAATTATCTCCACTTTAGAAACATGGATGGGCCTCCCTCTTTCCCTCTTCGGCAGATGTCATTTATACAAAATGGTGGGCTTTCCCAAGCTGCTGTATCCTCTCCAGACGATACCGCTTTTGGTGAGGCATGTTGACATGCAAAAACTGACTAAGGCTGTCACCGCCTTTCTGTGGCAAGGCAGAAGGCCTCGTATTGCCCTTCAGAAATTGTATCTGCCGAGGAGGGAGGGAGGGGTGGCGCTTCCTAACGCCCGTCTCTACAACCTCGCCTGTGTGTTTAGAGTGGGGCTAGACTGGATTGGCAAAACTTCCAGATACTCTAATCTTATGCTTGAGTCCCACTAAGCCTCTCCTTACGACCTTGCAGCCATCCTTCATTGCAAGCACAGTGAACTACCACCCGCATTGAAGAACAATGTCCTTTTCAGAGACACTATTATAGCTTGGAGGGAAATACATCGCAAAACTAAATCTTCTCACACCATGTCTCGACATCTGCCTATCTGTGGTCATCCTCTTTTCACACAGGCACAACGTTACCTGCCGTTCCGGGACTGGTATACACGGAACCTTCGCCATTTCGCACAACTGTTTGACCCTGTCCTGGGTACACCTTTACCCACCTCAGCGATTATGGACCGTTACAACCTCCCCACAGGACACACCTTAGGCATCATGCAGGCTATCAGCTTTGTAGTCAAAACGTGCCCCAACCCTCTGCATCGGTTCCCCCTCACCCTGGCAGACAAGTTCCTGGAAAAAGGCCTTCATAAAATATCGGATATCTACAAAACCCTCCTATCTTCTCCGTCTATCAGCAAATCTTCTTTCCACTCATCTACATGGGATAAAGATTTCCCTAATCCCGATGCCCACAAACTCATCCTGGCAGGGTACCTGGCAACGCACAAAGCCATCACCAATGAATTCTGGAGGGAACAACAGTTCAAAATTATGCACCGCACGTATATGCCATACTCTAGGAATATTCAAAATACACAGTCATTATGCTGCCCGCTATGTAAGACTCCCAAACCTACCCTCGCCCATAGACTTTGGACCTGTTCACACATTTCTACCTTCTGGACCTCAGTGGAAAACTACGTTACAGCTGTTACGGGACTGACCCCTCTGAACGACCCATACCCCCTCCTGTTTGGAAACTTAGACTTTTCCCTTGCCAAACTTCCAAAAAGTCAGTGTCTCCTCATCAAGTCTTATAAGAAGTGGCTATTAACCTGCTACATGATTGCTAAGAGAGCCATTCTGACAAAGTGGATACGTACTTCACCACCGACTTTAGCCGAAGTTATCTCCGGCCTGCAACAACTTCATGGCAGGGAAGCCTTTGAGCTCAAATCTTCTCCTACCCCCACTTTGGATAAATTCAATCGCAAATGGGACCCTTTTCTGCGCACATTGCCGCCTGCAAACATGTGTGGACCACCAGCTGCTCCGACTTGAGCCACCACCTGCATGATCTGATTTACCACCTGCTAGAATGCTATTAACGGACTAACAACACTTGTTCTATCAATTAACTCTGTACTGCTGCAAATGGCTACAACTGTATTCTTGCCATTCCAACATTGCTGGGAATCCTACTCATATGTGCTTCCGCAAATCGAGTCTCATCACACACCTGTTGGATCTCCAGAAACTCAGGTCTTGACAAGGGTTCATTTTTATGAAGCATTATAATAACCTCCTACACTTGACTACTATGTTTAAGACACCGGCATCTGATAGTGTTATTCAGCTTTTCATGTGATGGTGCTTCCCCCCCCCCCCTCTCTCCCCCCCTTCCCCCTTCCTTCACCCACCTACTCATCCTCAATCTAACCCCACATTCTTCCTATCCTCCCCCCCCCCCAACTTTATGATGTATATTTGCAACCCATTGGTATCTTATCTCTTGACCAGCCTCAAGAAGCTATGTCCAGTATACGCACCTGCCTCTTTCGGAACTGTGGGATATAGCTTCTGGGCATAACCTATTGAATGTTAGAGTTGTTGTTAAGTATTTCAATATACTGTCTATTGTGCATTGCCTTCTTGATAACATGTTTTGTTCATCAGTAGAAAAAAATCAATAAAATATGTTTAAAAAAAAAAAAAAGTACTGTTCAAGCGACTGTTCAAGGTCTATCAAGGTCTGACTTAAAGGAGCGTAGAGAAAACTACTGCAAAATTTTGTCAAGGGTCCACTGCAAGCAGGGGGAAAGATTTTTCTCAGCTATTCTCTGATGATAAATTAAGGTTGGCAGGGATAGTGTGAAAAAAGAATGTGGGCCCTCCACCAAAATTCATGACAGACCTTTATACGAGTATGCAACCTGACTGGCCAGGGAAAAGGGAGATTAGTGTGTGTCCCCCTCCTGAGCCATACACTCAATATAAACAAGCCCTCAACATTTGGAGGGACCTTTGGAAGAGTCAGCCTGACAAAGCACCTTGTCCCTATGTTGATGAAGGCAAGCACCTCTTCACCACAGTCCTGGCCTGGTGGTTGGGGGGTTCTGCAGGCAGAAGGATTATCAGAATTTGCAAGGCTACTTTGTGAATGAGTAAGGGGTACTTACTACCCCTACTCATTCACAAAAATAGGAATTTTGTCATACCTGTAAATCCCATGTCTTGGAGTACAGTACAGAGCACAGGAATTGATTCTCAGACCATGGGTTATTTGCTGTCACCTACAGGTGATTGGACACTAACAAAAGTTTTTTTCTGGGACTGCCCTCTAGTGCATCCATATATTCTTGGCCACTCTGTGAGGTTCCAAATTAATAGAAGGCAGAGGGGTGGGCAAAAAATAGCAAAACAGCAGGAACAGGCACACAGGAAAAGCAAGCAGGGTCAACAGACCCGAACAGATAGTTGACAACAGAGGCACATTCATCAGCAGGGGCCCAAAGAGACACCAGTAAAAAACTGTTTTTAAAACGTAGGCAGAGAATCAGGTGGTGGCTCTGCAACCTGCAAAAAAATAAAATAAAAAAAATGCTGAAAAAGCCTAAGAACCCCAACACTTCCAGGAGAAGGGCCTTAGGTAGGGAAGAAGGAACTTAGTCCCTAGGGAACAATAACCATCCAGTAGAGTGGTTACTACCCCCCAACCCACTGGCATGTCCTATCTCATCACTCACTTACTGCAAATCCCAGTTCCCAGGCCCTACAGCTAATTGAAAACAGAGGGGCAGGGTATTCTGGGTGATAACTTTGACCATATATGGACATGACTATAGTTGGTTAATGACATCACCAAAGATCCCTAGTGATAGCAGTAATCTGGGGGGGGGTCTAGTATTGAATCAGGAGGGAACGTACAAGATTTTTGATTTTTGTTAATTAGGGTCCCCCATTAACATTTATACTAGAACCTCATCTAGGATAAGGGTCTGGCATAGAAGAAGGGAATACCTGTCCCCTTTGTTTACAGACAGATTTAAATGTCTGGGAACTGTCATTTACTGCCTTTTTTTTTCTTTGGTAATGTCAGTTTTGCTTTAGTAGGTTGTATACATTGTATACAGATGCGCAACTTCATAGGTTAAGGGTATCCCAAAGGCATGATTTTTAAAGGTATTGAGTGAAGATTCTTGACTCCTTTAGCAAATCTCCCCCCTTCTAACACTAAGAAAACCTTAGGTGTGAGTAAATATTATTTTGTTCCATGCCCAACCCCCTGGTTCCAAATAAACAATGGCAGAGCTTCTCCAAATGTTGAGCCACCTTACTCCCTATTTTATGCCAGCTGTTGGGAGGCCCCGAGCTCAAGAATACGTGGAATAATGGAACCTCCTTCTTTGTGCTGCCTTTCCCCACCATCAACTACTCCTCTGTATTGTCTGTCCCCACCATTGAATGCCCCCTCTGTACTGGCTGTCCCCTCCATCAACTCCCCCTCTGTACCTCCTCCTCCTTCCACCTTTGTACTAACACAGCAGCATTTTTCCTCATAATAACACTGAAACAGAAGCATTTTTTTCCTCTTACTGACACAAACAAAGCAGAATTTTTTTCCTCTCACTGGTACTGATGCAGGGGCATTTTTTTCTGCACACTGACACCATTGCAGTGGCTTTTTGACCTTCCACATACAAAGCTAATTTTTTTCCTTTTACTAACACTGATGCATTGACATTTTTTCTGTTTCAAAGATTTTATTGGAGTTAACAAATGTAGTACAACGTTTAACTTGCACTGGAGAATTACAGAGATACAACTAATAACCCATAGGGTATAGAGAGCAAACAATAAAGTAACTAACAGTCGTAACCTCAGGAAAACCTCAGTAGGTGACAACAAAGGCAATGAACCAATGGGGGATCTGGGGATGGAGAAAGGTAGAAGGAACCCGTCCCCCAGGCACCCCGTAAAGGGAACAAGCTGTGCCCAGGAGGAGAGGCGCGGCCAACAAGCACTCACCGAGTGATGAGGCAACTGCAAGAGGGTAATCAGATCCCAGAGGAGGGAAGCATGGGACGAATAGGGCCGTCCTGGGCAGGGACCCAAGACAGCTGGAACATGAGGTTACGATTAGTAAACAGAGGGAAACATAGCTCTCCGTTACTACATGACCAGTGGTTGAACAATAGTAGTTGATCCAGACAAATACGTTGTCAAAAAAGAAAATGAGAGTAAAAAAAAGAAAAGATAAGGGGTCAACAGATAGCAGTAATGAAAAAGAGAGGGGGGGAGGGGGGGAACAGGGCTGGGAAGGAAAGAGGAGGGTGGGAGAGGGGTGGGAGAGAGAGAGAGGGAGGGGTGGGGGGGGGGAAACCAGAAATAAGCGGTGTGAGCTCATGCATAGATTGGAAGCCGATTAAGGAAGCAACAAGGCTTCGTCAAAGTTGGGGGGCAAATAATGGGTCACCCAGGGGTGCCAAAGTTTATCAAACTTCTCAACCTTGTCAGTTAAGATCGCTTCTATTTTTGCATGGATCATCGCGTTGGTGACTCTATGCTTGAGTTCTGGTAAAGGCAAATGGGACGTCTTCCAAGCTTTCGCTATGGTTTGTTTGGCCGCTGTGGTGACCCGCAGGAATAACTTATGTCGAAATTTAGAAACATTGTCTGGTTTCAGGTTCAATAGGGCCAGTGAGGGATCCGGGGAGATGGGTACTTCCATGAGGGTGGAGAGGATACGAAAGACCGCTTGCCAAAACTTTTGAACTGTAGGGCAAGTCCACCAGATGTGCATGTACGTGCCAACAGCTGAGCAACCTCGGAAGCATACGGAGGGGTACGTGGGCAAGAACTTAGCAATGCGCGCTGGCACAAGGACCCAGCGCATTAGAACCTTGTAGTTCGTCTCGGATGCCACTACATTTTGCGAGGCAGCCTTCGTCGTCTGCCAAATTTGTGACCAGTCTGCGGGGTCAAGTGTAAGTCCCAAATCATGTTCCCATTTAGCCGTGTACAGGGGGGAGTTCGACTCGGGGGGTCTGAGAGTCTGGAATAAAGCATGGAGATCAGGCCACGGGTATGTGGGTCGTGAAGGCAAACGTGTTCGAAGGAGGTCAGGGTGGGCAAGGAAGTGTCGGTGCGAATGCACGGAGTTAGGAAGTGTTTAATCTGTAGATAGTGGAAGATTTCAGAGCTTGGGAGCCTATGTGCTTCTTTTAGTGTTTGGAAAGTCTTGAAGGCATTAAACAAGATTAAGGAGTGGGCCCTAACGAGGCCAGCAGAAGCCCATCTGTGGAACGAAGATGGAGAGTCCCAAGCTGGGGGAAAAGAAGGGTTATGTAAAAATTAATATAAAACAAGAGTCGCGCTAAATGTGCAGAACTGTGAACTCGTATAGAGAACTAAAGTCCATAAACCATGCGTAACACCAAAGGCTAAGACAGAGGGATAAGACCATCAATACAGTTCCAAAGAGATAACAAGTAGATGAAATGAAGTTCATATGGTCATCCACCCAGGTGTATGTATATAAACACAAACAATCAGTGAAACCTCCACCACATGAAGCCTCTTACCAGAGGAAGGAAGGGTTAAAGCAGTAAGTAGTTATGGGACTACTACCACCCATATCCTGCAAGGCAGCTCCTAGAAAGTCCACCCGAACTTGTTCAAAAGAAGCGAACCATCTGGGATGAATTCCAAATCCACTGGAATGGGCTGGATCCACTTTTAGCAAAGTATGCATATAATACAAAACGGAAACAAGCCCATAGCGTGATAACGTTTAAAACATTTAATGAAAGATAAAAGACATGCACTCACCCTGAGGTGAACGTAATACAGCAAAAGTGTAAATAGATGACACCAAGGCACAGGGCGGGCAACTCCGGTATTCGGGCGTGACAAGGAGTGTAGACGCAGCACCTCCCGAAGCTTTTCGTCCACCTTGACAACGTCGGTGGACGAAAAGCTTCGGGAGGTGCTGCGTCTACACTCCTTGTCACGCCCGAATACCGGAGTTGCCCGCCCTGTGCCTTGGTGTCATCTATTTACACTTTTGCTGTATTACGTTCACCTCAGGGTGAGTGCATGTCTTTTATCTTTCATTAAATGTTTTAAACGTTATCACGCTATGGGCTTGTTTCCGTTTTGTATTATATGCATACTTTGCTAAAAGTGGATCCAGCCCATTCCAGTGGATTTGGAATTCATCCCAGATGGTTCGCTTCTTTTGAACAAGTTCGGGTGGACTTTCTAGGAGCTGCCTTGCAGGATATGGGTGGTAGTAGTCCCATAACTACTTACTGCTTTAACCCTTCCTTCCTCTGGTAAGAGGCTTCATGTGGTGGAGGTTTCACTGATTGTTTGTGTTTATATACATACACCTGGGTGGATGACCATATGAACTTCATTTCATCTACTTGTTATCTCTTTGGAACTGTATTGATGGTCTTATCCCTCTGTCTTAGCCTTTGGTGTTACGCATGGTTTATTGACTTTAGTTCTCTATACGAGTTCACAGTTCTGCACATTTAGCGCGACTCTTGTTTTATATTATTTGTTCCAGCATTCCAGGTGTTTAGAGTTCGCTGCTATAAAGGCGCAGGTTTCAATTTTTCAATATATTATGTAAAAATTACAATAGAGGGTTGTGGGGTGACTGGAGTTTGTATTTGAATTTCAGTGTGTTCCAGAGACGAAGAGAATGGCATAAGATCGGGTTAGTTAGCGATCAACAGTCCGAGGGTGCCAGCCACAACAGATTAGCTACTGAAAGGGGATCACATTCCACCGCTTCAAAGGACACCCAAAGGGGGATTTCCTGGGTGGCGTGCCATTTAGGCAGCTGTGCCAACTGAGCCGCCTGGTAATATTTGGCGAATTGGGGAACACCCAATCCTCCCTGTAGCTTATGAAGGTAGAGGACCCTACGGGGGATCCTGGGCCTGGTTTTGCCCCAGATGAAAGAGAAGGTTCGACCCTGGAGTTCCCGAAGGTAATAAGAGGGGACAGGTACAGGCAAAACCCGGAACATGTACAGTATTTTAGGCAGCAAGGCCATTTTAGCTACGGTAATCCGGCCCAACCAGGCTACGGGTAAAGGAGCCCAAGTTTCCATGAGTTTAGTGAGGTGACGCAACATGGGAGGGTAGTTGGCCGTGAAAAGTTCCGACGGATCCGCCGTGAGCTTAATTCCCAGGTAGGGAATGTGATGAGTAGCCCAGGTAAAGGGGAGTACAGACTGCAGTTGCTGAAGGAGTGGGGGGGGGGCAAGGAGATGTTAAGAGACTTCGACTTTCGGGGGTTGACGACAAGTCCAGAAAATGCAGCAAATCGTTGTAGGAGAACCAGGAGATTGGGGGTGGAGATTAGCGGGGTTGTAAGGAACAGGAGGATATCATCTGCAAATAAGCACAATTTGTGGTGATGTCCTCCTATTTCCAAGCCTGTAATGTCAGGACTAGCACAAATTTTCCGGGCCAGAGGTTCAATAGCGAGGGCGAAGAGGAGAGGGGAAAGAGGACACCCTTGTCTGGTGCCGCAGCCTATAGGGAATGTGGGAGATCGAAATCCCGCATATCGAACATAGGCTGATGGCGAAGAATAAAGTGAGGAGATCCAGGCTAAGAAGTGGGGCCCGAAACCCCACGTGCGGAGCACAGTGTGCAGGTACGCCCAAGACAGGGTGTCGAATGCTTTTCTAATGTCGAGGGAAACGAAGCATGTAGGGACTTTACGACGGCGGGCCAGGTAAGCTAGGTGTATCGCTCTTCGCACATTGTCGCCAGCCTGACGGCAGGGGATAAAACCTGTTTGGTCCCTGTGCACTAAAGATCCCACTATCGGGTTGAGGCGAGCCGCTAGGATTTTGGCCATGATCTTAATGTCAATATTAAGGAGGGATATCGGGCGGTAATTAGCCAAGGAAGTGTCATCAGTCTGTGGCTTAGGGATCATCGAGATGGCCGCGGTGAGGGAATCAGGGCCAAAGGAATGGCCCCCGAGTACGGAATTGTAAGCCTTGGTCAGCATAGGAGTCAGGAGGTCAGAGAAATGTTTGTAGTAAGAGGCTGTAAACCCATTCGGACCTGGTCGTTTATGGAGTTTAAGAGTTTTGATTGCATTACGAATTTCGAGGTCCGAGATGGGCGAGTCTAGAGCATCACGCTGCGAAGCAGATAAGGTGGGCAGGTCGAGGTCTGAGAGGAAGTCAGAAGTCTGTGCGTCGGAGGCGGGTTGAGGAGGAGAGTAGAGCTTGGACAGGTGGTGACGAAATGTTTCTAAGATCTTGACCGGATTGCTAGTGTGGGTTGTGGGGGAGGTTTTAAGGCGTATAGGTTTTCGGATGACATTGGCATTACGAAGGGATAGAGCCAAAAATGTATCAGGTTTATTGGCTTTAACGTAAAACCTGTGATGAGACAGTCGCAGTTGCTTTTTGGCCGAATCAGTGAGGAAGAGATCCAGCTTCAACGCGGCCTTGTCGAGGGCAAGTTTGTTGTCCAGGGTGGGTTGTGTTTGGTTCTGGTGGTGAGCACTGGTGTAGGCTGAGTCTAGGGTGTGGTAGAGGCGTCGGCGTTCCTTTTTGCGACGAGAGGCCAGGCTACTGAAGGCACCGCGGATGACTGACTTGTGCGCTTCCCAAAGTGTAAATGGCGTGACTTCAGTTGTGTCATTGTGGGCGACATAGTCTTTAAGCGCTCCAGCTATCTCCAGTCTGTGGGAAGGGTGGGTTAGGAGGGTGTCGTTCAACGACCAGGTGAAAGAACGCTGCTTGGGTATCAGGGAGTCAAAGGTGGAAACTACTGCGTCATGATCCGACCATGGGATTGGGAGGATCGAGGAAGCCAAGAGTGAGGGGGAGGTCGCTATGGAGGTGAGAATATGATCAATATGTGTGGATGTCTTATGCGGGTTGGAATAAAAAGTATACTGTCGTTTTGATGGATTATGTTCGCGCCATGTGTCGATTAGAGAGTGAGCGTGGAGTAGCTGCTGGAAGGTGAGTCTACTTGTGGACTGCAAGGGAGCAGCTGGGGATTTGTCCAGAAAAGGGTATAAGACCTGATTGGAATCTCCACAGAGAATAACTGTGCCTTTTTTGTGTTCTTCAGTGATTCGGAGAAAGTGGGAGAGAAAGGCATGGGGGTTTGTGTTAGGTGCATAGTAGGAAGCTAGGGTAACCTCCGTGTCTAATAAGGTGCCAATGAGTATAAGGTACCTACCTTCAGGGTCTGCAATGGATGAATGAAGTGTGAACGGTGCCGTTCTGTGGAAAGCTATCAAAACCCCCCTCTTCTTAACTGAGGCTGACGCTGTAAAAAATTGAGGATAAGAGGAAGTTAGGTATTTGGGAGTATGCGAGGCTGAAAAGTGTGTCTCCTGGAGGCAAGCTACATGCACATCAAGGGAGGCCAATGAGCGAAAGGCCTTTCGCCTCTTTTGTGGAGAGTTGAGACCCTGCACATTGAGGGTCAATACATTCAAAGAGGCCATCGCACAGGTGTGGGCTGGGAGCCTAGTTTAAGGAACCAAGTTATAACAACCGGAGCCCCCCGGCGAGGAGAAGGGGAGAGGGGAGGGAAGGAAGGAGAGGCAGAGAGAAGGCTCAGACGAGGAAGAAAAGGGGAGGAAAGGAGAGACACGGGGAGCAGCAGACGTATCAGCTCAGGCAAAATTTCAAAAAACAAAAAACCAAGAACATCTTCCGTCAACGCAGTGGGTGACCACCTACGCTGAGGGAGGAGTGCCACCACTGGAAGTCTCCCGAGGGAGGGTTCCGGAGGTGGGTGGAGGCAGCAGTGTCAGCCGACGGTCGACAGATCCGCCCGTGGGTGAGATATGGTGATAAAGTCCAAGTTGGTGACCAGGAGAGACAATAGGTTACAAAAGGAGGAGCAACCGTGTTAGGGTGTAGCGTAACCCGTAGGTACAAGCACAATGTTAAAGAACATAAAAAAACCCCCAAAAGCATTCATTAGCAAGAATCTCAAAAAATTAAATAATACTAAAAAAAAAAAAGGGGGGGGGAGGGAGATAGGGTCCTTTAGTGTCCCCAGCAGGGGGGACTCTTTGGGTAGAGGAGGAAAAGAAGTTCCCGGCAGGAATAGAGTTACTGTGAGTACCGTCCAATCTGTGCAGTTGTTGCTAGGATGGTCAAGCGTGGAGATGAGATGGTGATCCGTGATGTGGAGTTGCCAGACGAGAGATCCAGGGTCTGCCGATGGAAGCCCGTGGGGCTGGCCCAGTAAACTAAATCAGTTTAGGGGACAAAGAAATAAAGGGGGGAGGGAAAAAATTTTTTTTTAAAGTTAGCATATGAGGAACAGAGTGACGGGAGTCACTCAAAGCAGGTGGTGCGAAACAAGCAGGGACATGTGTAGATGGGGCTCTCAGTCCATCGAGTCCATAAAAGCAGGCAAGGGGGAGATGTGCCGGCTCCGCTTAGGGGTAGTAGGCGTAGTGGCGGTAGGTTTCAGGGGGGAGCGTGAGGCAGAGCGCCTGCGCTGTTGTTGAGCTGCGGGTGTCACAGGGGCTGAAGTCAGGTGCAAGTCCTGGAGGAGCTGCTGGAGGTCATCAGTGGTCTTGCAAGTGTGCTTGCGGCCCTGGTAGGTGAAGCGCAGAGAAAAGGGGAAGCCCCAGGAGTAAATGATATGGTGCTGTTGGAGAACTTGTAAAAGAGGTTTGAATGCCCTACGTTTGGTAATGGTAGCCTTGCAGAGATCAGTAAAGAGCTGGTACGTGTAGCCCTGGAAATGTAGGGTATCTTTTTGCCTTGCAGCTTGAAGGAGTTGTTCCTTAGTTTTGTAAAAATGGAGCTTGGCTATGATATCCCTGGGAGGTCCCTCAGATTTACGGGGGGCTAAAGCCCTGTGTATGCGTTCCATTTCCAGGCGCTCAATAGGGATGGATGGGGAGAGTTCCTGGAAGAGAGCTGTTACCGTGGATTGCAAGTCCATCACAGTTTCAGGGATCCCCCTAATCCTGATATTAGAGCGTCTAGCTCTGTTCTCCTGGTCCTCTAAATGGTCCTGCAAGAGTTGGTTTTCCTCCCTGAGGGCCTCTAGCTCATCCGAGTGGTGAGAGACACTGATTTCAAGCTCGTCAGCCCTGAGTTCTAGGTCAGCAGTACGTTGGCCCACTTCTCTAATTTCCTTAGTAAGCCTGTCAGTAATTTGGTCTGAGGTGGTTTTCAGGGCCTTATGGAGGATGCGCTCAATATTCTGCAGCATCTCAGCAGGTGAGGAGCCGTAAGCTGCAGTAGCCCCCTGGGTGAGTGGGTAGTCGGAGTCAGACTCCCCTTCATCAGGGTGAGGTAAATTGTTCCTGGGGGTTCTGGGTATGCTGGGGCTGGCGTGGGAGACAAGCGGCGGCGCCATCTTGGATGATGCCCTGACCAGGACATTGCGGATATTGCGGCTCTTGATCTTTGCTTTGGCGCCTCCCGAGACCATGGTGGGGTGGAGGAGGGTTGCGGGAGTCAGCGGGGTGTGATCAGTATGTCAGAGATGCGGCTGGTCACCGTGGAGAGTGGCGGATTGTCACCGTTCGGAGCGGAGCTCAGTCAGACATGTCTGACTCGGCGAGTTCCGCGAATGCGCCTAGGATAGTAACAATTCTGGGCTTAAAATGTTCCTCCAAGTTGCGGGAGGCACGATGGGTAGGTGAAGAGCCCCAATAAGCAGCTTAATCTGAGGATGGCTGCAGATTATGATGACGGACCGGTGGAGCTCTCTCCTGCTTCGGATCGTTTTGGCCGGTATTGGGGTCTTTTCTGTGTGGGCAGGAGGTCAGTAGATGAGCGTGGGGGCACCCGGGAGAAGGATGGATGTCCCAGATGAAGGTAGGCCTTACCGGGTCACCGATTGCGCGGTCGGGCTCCGTTGTAGGAAAGGCCTCGGCTTTTGCGGTTGTTAGGCCTCAAATCGCAGATCCTCGGATTTGGGTAGATTCTCCACAATAATGTGTGGGATCGGTTCTGGGGGCTCCGATGGGTCTCTTGGAGGTGTTTGTGGACCCTTTTAAGGGCAGGTTGAGGAGGATGGTTAAGGATTTAGTTTTTTATAACGGAGCTATCCTCAGAAGCGTCGCATTGACATTTTTTTACCTCTCACTGACACAGCAGAATATTTTTTTCTTCTTCTGACAACGACACTCTGGCAGGGGCATTTTTACCCTTCCACTGACACCAATACAGTGGGAATTGTATCTCATAATGATGCCTGGGCATTTCCTTCTTTCCCAGTGTTAGCAGGAGTTTGTGGGTGCAAGGACTGTGCCCCATGTGTGCAGTGTATACAGTGAATTGGTGTAGGTTCTGTTTATTGATCCCACTTTGAGCCACTCCCACTGTTAAATGCAATCGTACCATACCCACTATTCACCACGGCATGCCAAGCACACCACAGAACTTGTTGGTGGATTCTCTCCCAGGGTGCCCCAGGTAATATATCATATAATCAGCTGTACAGAAGAATGAATAGGAAGCGCTCTGAGGCTTCCTACTCATTCACAAACTCAACACAGTTTACTATACTTCAGTGATAAATGGACACATGAGTGATTGGTACAGATCACTCACTGTGTTCATTCAGAAAGCGGCCAATAAATGATTTATTTACCAGGCCCTTCCCCCGCTCTCTATTCTGAAATATCCCCCTATGTGTCCGCAGCAGCTGCCAATGGGAGAGGAGGGAAACTAACAGCGCTGTGGAGGAAAAGAGCACACGGGGGGGGGGGGACCCGGCCAGCTAATGGAAGGGGCACATGTGTTAGAACCAATCCCTCTGCAGTGCAGCCAGAGGGAGAGAGAGGAGAAGAAGCTGGCTGTGCTGCAGGGGGAGGCAGAAGTGAATCAGTATCTGCAATAAGACTGTACAGCTGGCCCTAATGATCAGCAGGTGCCTGGGCCTGGCTTTTGAAATGATGGGGCCAAGGCCTAGTACAGGAGAGCTGGCTGTACTGCCTTATCAACGGCCCTGCTCACATGAATAAATGAATTTACTAGGGCCAACTTGAGACTAGTTAACCTACCAGCCTGTCA
The DNA here is from genome assembly GCF_965119305.1 of Pelophylax lessonae. Classification (NCBI taxonomy): domain Eukaryota; kingdom Metazoa; phylum Chordata; class Amphibia; order Anura; family Ranidae; genus Pelophylax; species Pelophylax lessonae. Next base: position 592,560,485 of record NC_138768.1, read on the forward strand.
ATGGAGTGAGGGAAGAAACTGGTGAAACCCCATGCAAGCACAGGGAGACCATGCAAAGCCTATGCAGGTATTGTCCTGGTTAGAATTTGTACTGAGGACCCAAGTGCTGCAAGTAAAAAATGCTATACTGCTATTTGTTAAGCCACTGTGCTGCCACTCAGCCTATCATGCATGTACTGAGTAAATATTGATTTGAAATGGGGGCATCATTTTGCGGGCAAGGTGAAAAGTGGATATGGTCAGTAAGGTGTCCATGGAATTCATAAAAATCGTGTCAGCTTAGGTTAGAAGAAGACACAAAACATAGCAAATATGTCTGTTTGCTGCTTCTTGCTCGAAATTGTTAGCACTTCAGGTTACCTTGTTTTCTGTGTGATATCAACGTGATCATTTGTTGTAAAAAAACCTGAAAGGCAACAATGTTCCTTATGATTTATCTTCTTGTACCTAATGTATACAAAGTCTAGTACATTATTGAGCTGTAAATAGAAACACAAGCCATGACCTTGGGAAGGTAGTGAGAGAGCTGGTAATGAGGGATGTTCAGCTAATGCAACTTGATCTGAGCTCTCCAGGTCAGAGGTCAGACCTCCATGCACTGGGAATAAGTGTAACAAAGACACCGGTGGTCACATCTATTTATCATCATATGAGCAGCAAGTAATATAACAGCCATCAGTTCTGGTCATGTGTCCATAATGCTAATTACATTAGGATCTACAGAATGTCATTATCTAACTGCCTTATTGATTGTAAAGTCATGAATGACAAATCACCCTGTAATACTGAGCAGCAATACAGTGGAGAAAGTCAAGGAGACTGTCCCTGAAACACCCCCTGTAAACCACCACCGTACTACCGGCTATCAATTACAATCCAGCAACCACTGTAAAATGCAGCTAATTAAAAACAATGATATACTGTACATGCAACAAGTGTTAGATTATATACACTGCTCAAAAAAAAAAAAATACAGGAACACTTTTAAAACACATCAGATCTCAATGGGGAAAAATACCATGCTGGATAGCTATACTGATATGGACTGGGTAATGTGTTAGCAACGAAAGGATGCCACATTTTTTGATGGGAATGAAAATGATCAACCTACAGAGGACTGAACACAAAGACACCCCAACAATCAAAGTGAAAAAATGATGCAGCAGGCTCGTCCATTTTTCTGAAATTTCATTGCAGCAACTCAAAATGGTACTCAGTAGTTTGTATGGCCCCCAAGTGCTTGTATGCATGCCTGACAACGTTGGGGCATGCTCCTAATGAGACCATGGATGGTGTCCTGAGGTATTTCCTCCAGATCTGGACCAGGGCATCACTGAGCTTCTGAACAGACTGAGGTGCAACCTGGTGGCGTTGGATGGATTGAAACATAATGTCCCAGAGGTGTTCTATTGGATTTAGGTCAGGCAGGCATGGTGGCCATTCAATGGTATCAATTCCTTCATCCTCCGGGAACTGGCTGCATACTCTCGCCACATGAGGTCGGGCATTGTTGTGCACCAGGAGGTACCCAGAACCCACTGCACCGGTGTAGGGTCTGACAATGTTTCGAAGGATTTCATCCCGATACCTAATGTAAGTCAGGGTGCCATTGTCTAGCCTGCAGAGGTCTGTGCATTTCTCCATGGATATGCCTCTCCAGACCATCACTGATTCGCCACCATAACGGTCATGCTGAACGATGTTCCAGGCAGCATGACGTTCTCAATGGCTTCTCCAAACCCTTGCACGTCTGTCACATGTGTTCAGGGTGAACCTGCTCTCATCTGTAAAAAGCACAGAGTGCCAGTGGCGGACCTGCCAATTCTGGTGTTCAGTGGCAAATGTCAATCAATCAATCACAGTGCTAGGCAGTGAGCACAGGGCACACTAGAGCACATCGGGCCCTCAGGCCACCCTCATGAAGTCTGTTTCTGATTTTGATTTCTGAGACATTCACACCAGGGGCCTGCTGGAGGTCATTTTGTAGGGCTCTGGCAGTGCACATCCGGTTCCTCCTTGCACAAAGGATCAGATACCAGTCCTGCTTATGGGTTAAGGACTTTCTACGGCTCTGTCCAGCTCTCCTAGAGTAACTACCTGTCTACTGGAATCTCCTCCATGCTCTTGAGACTGTGTTGGGAGACACAGCAAACCTTCTGGCAATGGCACGTATTGATGTGCCATCCTGGAGGAGTTGGATTGCCTGTGCAACCTCTATAAGGTCCAGGTATTGCCTCATGCTACCAGTAGTGACACTGACCCTAGCCAAATACAAAACTAGTGAAAAACAGTAAAAAAAAAAAAGAAATTGGGAAGAAAAATTCAGTGGCCTCCAACTGTAAAACCATTCCTGTTTTGGGGGTTGCCCATCTAGAGAACCTGTTGCTTATTTCATTAACACCAAAGCAGCTGATCATTAAACCCCCTCTGCTAAATAACTTACCAGATCAATATCCCAGGAGTTTATTTGACTTGATGCTGTCCTCTCTGATTAACCACTTAAGCCCCAGAGGATTTGGCTGCTCAAAGACCAGGCCCTATTTTGCGATTCGGCACTGTGTGACTTTAACGGGCAATTGCGCAGTCGTGCGACACTGTACCTAAACAAAACCTGTGCGATTTTTATTTTTTGCGCTATAAAGAAAAAAAGAGTGACAATTTTGAAAAAATAACAATATTTTTCTCATTTTTTTATATGAAATTCCCCCCAAAAAATGTAAAAATCAAAATTATTTCACATTATAGGCAAAGTTTTCTGCTGCATATTTTTGGTAAAAAGAATTGCAATAAGCGTATTTTTATTGGTTTGCGCAAAAAGTTATTGTGTTTACTAACTACTGGAAAGATGGCGGCGATCTGCGATTTTTTTTGCGGGACTGCGTCATTGCAGCAGACAGATCGGACCCATGACTGACATTTTTGACACTTTTGGGGGTACCAGTGACATTACTACAGTAATCAGTGCTATAAATATGCACTGTTACTGTCAAATGTAAATGATTTAGGGATGGAGGCGTTATCACTATAAGTGCTACAGGACCATTTATTTTTATTTTTTAATGTTACTGTCAAAATGACACTGGCAAGGAAAGGGTTAACTTTATTGGTGATCAGTGGGTTAAATGTATCCCTAGGGGCGTGTTTCTAACTGTGGGGGGGCGTAGCTAGTGATGTAACCACAGAGACATACGATCCTACATAGCAGGATCGTATAGTCTCTGCACTTACATCAGGGAGAATGACAGACGGCTGTGTTTACATCAGCCGTCTGCCTTCCTCCCTCTCCTGAGCGGGATCGCGAGTGGCCGGCGGACATCGGAGCCACTGGTCACACGCGCAGGGATGCCCCTGAACGAGCTGGGACGGGAGCGCCCCTCCGGCGGCGCGCTTGCCCCCTACAGGCTCCTGGGTGAGCGACGTAGATCTACCTCGGTTTGCCCAGGAGTGGCTGACTGCCGCAGTAACTATACTGACGGTGGTCGGTAAGTGGTTAAAAAGTGTTTCTTTAATTTTTTTTAACAGTATCTATATATATATATAGACACTGTTAAAAAAATGAAAGCAACACTTTTTAATCAGAGTGCAGCATCAAGTCAAATAAACTCCTGGGATATTGATCTGGTCAGTTAGGTAGCAGAGGGGGTTGTTAATCAACTGCTTTGGTGTTAATGAAATGAACAATGTGTGCACTAGATGGGCAACAATGAGACAACCCACATGACAGTAATGGTTTTACAAGTGGAAGCCACTGAATTTTTTTTTCCCTGTTCCCTGTTTCCCTGTCACTACTATATAAATATATTACCAGGAGTTTAATTACAATGTAATTTTTATGTTTTATGTTGTGTAAGCCTAATATGTATGTTTGCCTCTCATATATGCACCCACATACCCCATTTACACAAAACCAATTAACCTACAGTAACATATTCTTCTAAACACTACCCACAAATCTGTACGTCGGCTTGAAGAAGTGGTTGTATCGTTTTTTAAAGCTGGTGGACGGATTTCAGGAGATAAGAACCGATGTGGCTCAGAAGCCACTTGGCTTTTAACCTAACGAGCGGGAGGGATGCTTCCCCCCCCCCCCCCCAGTTGCCTTCCACAACTCTGCTTGGGTCTCTTGTCCCACCGGGAGATCCGAGCAACCAGCCGCCATGTCCGTTGGCTGTTTGGAATCCGTAACGAAGCTGGATTCGGCTTTGATCGGGTCTCCGATCATGTAACATGGAAGGTTGCTTCCAGTTTACTCGGCTGCCAATGGTGCCCATTTGAAAAAAACTGTCAGTCTTCAAAAATGCAGTTTTCGGCGTTTTGAATACTTTGAAGTGCAGTGGAGGGGTCGGGGGTCTTTTAGACCCCCGATCCCTCCATAAAGAGTACCTGTCAGTGCCTAATACTGTCACAAGGGATGTTTACATTCCTTGTGACAGCAATAAAAGTGATCAGATTTTTATTTTTTTTTTTAAAACAGTGTTAAAAATAAAAAAACAAAATAAAAGAAATAGGAAAAAAAAAAGTAAAGCGCCCCTGTCCCTGTGAGCTCACGCACAAAAGAAAACGCATACGCAAGTCACGCCCGCAAATAAAAATGGTGTTCAAATCACACATGTGAGGTATCGCTGCAATCATCAGAGCTAGAGAAATAATTCTAGCAACTGTAACTGTAAAAGTAACCGTTAACATTTTTTAAAGCGTTGCCTATGGAGATTTTTAGGTACCGTAGTTTGTCGCCATTCCACGAGTATGCACAATTTCAAAATGTAACATGTTAGGTATCTATTTACTCAGCGTGACATCTTCTTTCACAATATACAAACAAACTGGGCTAACTTTACTTTATAGTTTTTTTTAGATTCAGTTAAGTGTATTTTTTCTCAAAAAAATTGCGCAAATACCGCGTGACAAAAAAATACTCTCAGCAGCTCTGTCTCTGATGCAGCAGTGCAACACAGTACCCAGGACTGCACCATCCAGGGAACTATATTCCCCAACAGCTCCTGAACCCAATCAGCTCCATCCTCCAATTGTTGGGGGATATGTGTCTGGCCAGCAGCCTATGAGAGTCGTCCCTTTTCTTTGTTGCCTAGGACAGTCTTTAGTCTCAGGTTGCAGCATCAGTCAACCATCATTCTTCCTTGCCATTCCCTTCTACCTATGCTCTCAATCACAAAAGAGAGGGAAATGAGCAGTGCAACCAGGGAGAAATGTTCTGTGGGTTGGCCTAAAGGGATCACTGGTTAGTGGAACTGTAAATAAAGTTCTTCTGTAAATCCTTGACCATGTCTGCAAGCTGCAAGGCAGCCATCAGAAAGTTTGGGGCCCCTTACACAGCTTAAGGCCTGGGCCCCTCTGGGCCTGACCAACAACATTTCGCAGGGCCTGCCCTCTGGCCGTCCCACCGAATCCGCCCACTGGCCATTCCTTTCAGTGGGTGCACTGAGTCCTTCAGTGCACCCACTTCTATTTTAACACTCTTACAACTTAATAAATGAAAATGAATCCAATTCATCAAAGAGACATACCCATATATTCAGCAAAGAGACATCCTAATCCAACAAAGAGATGGCCTCATATATTCAGCAGGAAGACATGCCAAGCCAATCCAGTAAAGAGACAGCCTCAAATATTCAGCAAAGACACATTTCAATCGAGTAAAGAGACAGTTTCATATACTCAGCAAAGAGATATCCCAATCCAGAAAAGAGACAGCCTAATATTTTCAGCAAAGAGACAGCGCAATCCAGCAAAGAGACATTCCTTCAGCTGCATCTGCTTACTCTGCAGCCACCATGATTTAGCAATTGCTAGTTACTACAGCAGCAACGACTCAGTCTTGTTGGCTAGGGCCTGGGGGGTGGGGCCCCTCGGAATGCCTGGGTCCCCTACATGTGTATAGGCTCCCCCCCCCGATGGCTGCCCTGGCAAGCTGTATACATTAAGCTACAGCCACATGATTAACTGTTGACTTTTTGTGTTACAAGCGGGCATTCCTAGCAAAGAGATCACTTGATAAACTTTAAGCCCCGGTTCACACTTCTGCGAGTGCCGGGTTCGCATGTAATGTCGGAGCGCACTGCTCCGACATTACATGCGATCAGCTGTGCGGTGCGAGTTTAGCCATACAGTTTGTATGGCTAAATTCGCATCGCACCCGGAGCAAACACGCACAGGAGGCATTTTTGCAGCCGCATCAGGATCGGATCGCACAGCGGTTCACACTTGTGTGATCCGCTCCTGTGCGAACTGCACGAACACACTACGATATGCGATCAAACTGGGGGTGTCGTTAACATTACATTGACACCCCCAGCGTATCGCATATGGCAGTGTGAACTGCCGGGGGTGCGTGTGCGATGCGGGAACAGGCTGCGAATTCGCAGCCTTCCCGCATCGCATAAATGTGAACCGAGCCTTAATGTTTTTTTACAGTAGCTGTTAGTCTGTTTTGTTGCTACTTGTATTGTGCGTCTTTAATAAATAAATGTGTGTTATATAATATACTGTATTGTAATCTTATCTCATCGCAAGCGTCATTTTTTTTTTTTTCTTAAATAAAATGTAATGTTAGTTTTTGGTTTGTTTTTTTCCCTAGAGGAATAATTTATAGGGTAAAGTGAACAAATGTTTTTTATGAAACCTACATTGTACAATAGTTTGTACATAATATGTATTTGTCAAATATTCATTCTATTGTTATACTGGGTTTACTGTTGTCCTGATCTCTTGGGACAGGCTATTATTCTTCTATAAAAAGGATAAGGAAGATATTACAGTTCCTTGTACTGAAACTACAGCAAAGTGAGAACATATGTTCAGTACAACAATGATGTGTTTATGATGAATCACAAACTACCTAAGAGACAACCTCTAAAGGAAGGGCACCTGCTTGGAAATAGAATAAATAAGAAAGACCCCCAATCCAAGTATGATGCTGATATTATTTGTGCTACAATCATGAAAGACCTTATTGCAACTATCTGCAAACTTTTTCTTACAAAATATAGTATGCTGTGCCTTACCGACACTTATCACAAATTGATTGGATTTCATGGCTACATTTAAAGTGTTCACCGTTCAGATTTACTGCTGTGGAAATTTCGATTGCAATAGCTGTTATATTATAGCTGAACTTCAGGCAAATATTGAAAGTTCTGCACTCACCATTAAGTGTGTTTTTAAATGGACATAGTTTAACAACCTGCATTTATTTTTAAAACTGGATTCTATTAATTTGAAAACAAAAAAGGTACATGGCATTTAGGCCCCTTTCACACTTATGTGACGCGATTTTACCGCGATTTTTCCCGCGATTTTGTGGCGCGATTTTAACGCGACTTTGCCGCAATTTTGACGCGATTTTGAAAGCTATGGCTCAAAACGCAATCAAATCGTGGCAAAGTAGTGCAGGAACTACTTTGAAGTCATTGCGACTTCAAAACGCACTGATATGAATGGGGCTCATTGAAAATAATGGAAAACGACTTGTCATGCGATTTTGCGGTCCAAAATCGCGGGACAAGTCGCACTAGTGTGAAAGGGGCCTAAAAACCAAAAACCTTTCAGTTTGAAGATTGTCCCTCACAGTAATTCATCTCCACCAGTAGATGACACTAGTCTTCTAAGTGGAATGATAACCAACACATTTTACCCAATTCCTGGTAGCCCACCTTGTCAGTATCTGGCCTTCTAGGGGCACATCATCACAGCAGAGAGCACCACCACATCAACATTCAGGACTGCAGCACTCAGTCAGGACTCACCACTGGATAACAACAAGTAGGAAGAGGGCCTGTGACATCACATGGATGGTTAACATGTACGTATTTTGGTTATTTAAAGAAGATAAATGTTGAGGCGTTCTAAAGAAAGCAGGAGTATCTCTACTGCATGCACATGTGTTAATGATGATGCTGACAAGAGGGGGGAGCAGGGTGAGCTAAGAGATGATCGTATCAGTGAGCTGCAGCTGTTTTACGTTGAAATAGCAAGTTGGAGATGTGTTATTGCACAATTTTTGCTTCCTGCTGTTGTGAAGGTTAAAGACTTATTTGTACTGCCTGGCAGAGGTGCCTTGCTTACAAGGCTGGCTGCACAGAATTCTACAGTACAATGGAATGTAAAACAGTGCAAGGCTCAGGACTAGGTATTGCACAGAGTTCAAGGCTCAGGAGTGCATTACCCACAGAGAGCAGTAGACAGGATTATGTATTGCAATGAAAGCAGGGCTCGTGGGTGGGTATTGCACAGAGTGCATAATATCCAGATTGCTGTGCCTAAGTATGGATAATGAAGGGAGCGTGGAGTTAAGGAATGCATATAACACAGAGTGCAGGGTTCAGGAGGGGTTAACACACAAAGTGCAGGGCTCAAGGGGGCATAGTACACAGAAAACCATATCGCACACTGTAGGGGTTATGAATGAGTATCGCACACAGAGAAGGGGCCAGGAAATGGTATCACGCAAGGTGCAGGGGTCAGGAATATGTATTGCAAAGAGTGCGGGGTGAGGAGAGGTTACTGCACACAGTGCACGGGTCTGGACTTGATATTGCACAGACTGCAGGATTCAGTAGTGCATATTACACAGAGTGCAGGGGTCAGTAGTGAGTAACAGAGAGTGCAGGGGTCAGGAATGCATCTGGTAAAGAGTGCAGGGGTCAGGAGAATCTAAAGCAGAGAGTACAACAGTTAGGAGTACGCAACACATTGAGTGATTCAATGAGGAAATTTTATGCACAGGCAAGTATAGAGAATGCTACCAAAAACTACCTCTTATCTCAGTACAAATCCCCTTAGACCTAAATCCCCTGAAGCCTAGTACCTTCCTCTTCCCCAGCACAGGACCCCTTGCCCAGCTCACCCCCCAACATAGACTCCTCCTTTCAGCCCAACCACCAATACACATCTTCACTCTCCCTGAGGACCACTCACAAGACCTCAGATACAACAGTGGTTCAGAGTGAAGGGAAATCCACACCTCAACTGTGTAATCTGATAAAAGATGAAGAGGAGTTAAAGAGAGCCTCCAGTGACTCTGAATTGCCACTGACAAGTGGGCAGAATCAGCACTGCAGTGCGAGTGCCACCCAAAATAATAAAAATTGCTGGACGGCCATGGCCTCAAAACTCAGGGCATGCCACAAGAGATGTAGGGCACATGGCCCAGGTGTCTGCACTGGTGATGCTCATGACACATACTATAATAACCTGAGAATACTGCAACATGCTCAAGGAAGGGGTTAAAATAAGGTCTAATGTTTGTGTTTTACAGTTAACCCTCAAAAAGAGCTAGAAGTAAGAAAATATATCAAGTGTTTATTTAAAGTGCACCTTTGGATTTAGCTGCAAGGCTTCTCTTTAAAAAATGAGTTTTGGTTTCAGGGCATGATATTTAAGAGGTTTCATTTATTTTTAGGTATATTGGTTTTTATTTTATGTTCATGGTTAAAGGCTAAGCTCGCCTTTACAGAAAAAATAAAACATGCACATATTAATGTGCATGTATTATTTTTTCCTGCAGGAGCCAGGAAATCATTGCACTAGACATCCGTAAATCACGGGTGCAATGTGAGCTTCTGCATTTTGTTTGAAAGTCAGAAGACATGTCAGGAGACTGCGAGAGTGCTCATCAACACCTTTGCAGCCCATTGAAACTACAAGTCCTGTCCACCATGGTAGATGGTACTTGTAGTTTATTCAGTCACAGGAATCTGTAAATAAAAGATGCGGCTGTGTGGGTGGAGCCACACTTGTCACTGTAACCACTGGGACTGTAGCTTTTGAAGGAGACTAGGTGCTAGCCTGCTACCCACTGATTATGGCCCATGGAGGAGACTGGGCATTTCATCTGCTTCTCTCGGTCAGAGCATGGAAAAGAGCTTAGTTCAGCCGCTGGTCCCATGGAGATAGCAGATTATTCTCTAAAGATGGGCAACAATGTAATGGATGCTGACAGCAAGGCGTGGATTAATTCTCTGAATAAAGACATAAAAGCTGCCCATTTGAAGTGGATGGAGAGGTGTAATATTAATCTTGTACAGGTTAATGGTCAGAGGAAATATTTTTGCCTTCCTGCAGACTGGGTTCCTTGAGACAGAAAGATTTATCAACAATCTCCCCCACAAATCTATGAAGATAAATTAATTCCACTTTTTCAGACTGCTGGAACATTGTATGAGTTTTGTCTTATGATGACTGTTCTAGTGGACAGATTACACAAGTGAAAGTCAAACATCTGACAGACTGCATGTGTAATGTGCTTTGTGTATCCAGGGCTGTGAACTTGTTGCCGGACTGTCTGGGGTGGGCTCCCTGACTGATCAAAGCTTGTCTGGGTGCCTTGCTGTTCATGAGCTTACCATTAATTAGATTACTGCTTAATTAGCATACTGTTAGCTGTTCATTAGATGTACAGTTAGACGTACTGATGATATTACTGTTTAAAGTTTGCATTGTTTAGGATAATGTGATCAAGATCTTATCTGATTTTGTTTGGTATGAATTCTGTGTGAATTTATAATAAAGAGAGTTCCTATTTGCACCTAAGCTAGTGAGACTTCTCTGTAGCTTGGCTGGCTGTGATATCTTCAACGCAGCCATCCTTACATGGTTCTGGCAGTCTCTTCTTAACCCACACCTTTTCTTTTACCCCTTTACGGCTTTCAATCTTCTTACATAATACTTTTATATAGGGTATGTATTACTTATGTCACTATTTGATGTATAAAGATATCTCTCATGTTACGTACTCAAATATATCACTTAATGCCTGTTGTTTCTAAATAAAATCACATAGAAATGTGTGTTTACCTCTACTGTCTTTCACTCTGAGGAAAGGTGGATACCACCTGAAATACGTCGGGCATTTGAGGAACTCCCATGACCCTCTGCTTCACACAGTTGTAACATGTATGTATTTAGATCCCTACTTGGCCGTTTTATCTAGTGCGGCATTTGTTGAACTAATGTGTTCTGTTATATTGTGTATATATATATATATATATTTATTACCTTTTATGCTGTTTCAATAAACGTTATACTTTTATTCTTATTTGGATAGTGGTCGACTTTATAATCCCACCTCCAGGGGATATTCTGTTGGGGCATTATGTCAGAGATGATGGCCACCCCTATCCAGGACCTCCACTGATCGGTATCCTTCTCACAGATGCCTAATAGGGTTTAGTTCTGGAGACATGCTTGGCCAGTCCATCCCCTTTACCTTCAGCTTCTTTAGAAAGGCAGTGGTCGTTTTGGAGGTGTGTTTGGGGTCGTTATCATGTTGGAATACTGCCCTGCGGTCCAGTCTCCGAAGGGAGGGGATCATGCTCTGCTTCAGTATGTCACAGTACATGCTGTCACTTAATGGTTCCTTCAATGAACTGTAGCCCCCTAGTGCCGGCAGCACTCATTCAGCCCCAGACCATAACACTCCCACCACCATGCTTGACTGTAGGCAAGACACACTTGTCTTTGTACTCCTCACCTGGTTGCTGCCACACACACTTGACACCATCTGAACCAAATACGTTTATCTTGGTCTCATCAGACCACAGGACATGGTTCCAGTAATCCAAGTCCTTAGTTTGCTTGTCTTCAACAAATTGTTTGCGGGCTTTCCTGTGCATCATCTGTAGAAGAGGCTTCCTTCTGGGACGACAGCCATGCAGACCAATTTGATGCAGTGTGCGGCGTATTGTCTGAGCACGGACAGGCTGACCTCTCACCCCTTCACCCTCTGCAGCAATGCTGACAGCACTCATACATCTGTTTCCCAAGGACAACCTCTGGATATGATGCTGAGCACATGCACTCAGCTTCTTTGGTCGACCATGGCGAGGCCTGTTCTAAAGGAAATCTGTCCTGTTATAACACTGTATGGTCTTGGCCACTGTGCTGCAGCTCAGTTTCAAGGTCTTGGCAAACTTCTTATAGCCTAGGCAATCTTCGCTGATGAAGTCTCATAGGATGTAATGCGTACAGGGGGAGGGGCTACCTATTGGAAGTCACCTGCTGCCATCTCTCAGTAAGCCGACTGGACACCGTCTTTTTCATACTGCCGAATTGAATCTACTTGACTGTAAGTGCAATACTGAATAAATTGAGTGTTTTAACAAACGGATCACTCTTAGATTATTGCTTTTATTGCTCCTTATGTGTACCTCCTATTGGGGGGTTTCTGTGGTGGACAGAGGTCGCTCCTGGTTCTGTGCTATACATGCTGGAAGAGAAAAAGTGGCTGGGGAGCTGTGGTATCATTCCAACTGATTGATTTCAAAGACAAGCTTATTAGACCTGCTGGTAAAACAGAGGTCTACTCTTGAGGTGAGAGCAGTAGCTTGTTAAAAGTTGAAGGATTTACCACCTGAAGTGAATCCCGGATTCATCATCTTCCTCACTTGTCATTTGATCTTCTTCTGTATATGGGACTTTTGGACTTTATATATATTGTATTTCAGCAGGTTTTCCAATATTTCATTGCGCTGCACTTATTTGCGTTTATATTTCAGTTTTGGGTTTGGTGATTAACCTTTTTTGTGTTCAGCCGCAATTTCATTTATGTACTAAATTTTACTCTTTGCTCTGATTGTATTTTGCCTATACATCCATATACCTATACGATTCTTATTTTCAGATCCTCAGAGAGTTCTTTGCCATGAGGGGCCATGTTGAACTTACAGTGACCAGTATGAGAGAGTAAGAGCGATAACACCAAATTTCACATACCTGCCCCCCCCCCCCCATTCTCACCTGAGACCTTGTAACACTAATGAGTCACATGACACCAGGGAGGGAAAATGGCTAAGTGCCCAATTTGGACATTTTCACTTAGGGGTGTACTCACTTTTGTTGCCAGCGGTTTAGACATTATTGGCTGTGTTGAGTTATTTTGAGGGGACAGCAAATTTACACTGTTATACAAGCTGTACACTCACTACTTTACATTGTAGAAAAGTGTAATTTCTTCAGTGTTGTCACATAAAAAGCTGTAATAAAATATTTACAAAAATGTGAGGGGTGTACTCACTTTTGTGAGAAACTGTAAGTCTCTTCTTTTGATTAAGTAAATCTGTGAGAGCTAAATCAATCTGCATTGTGTCAGTGTGGTATTTAAATGGTATATATTGTGACAGGACGTCAAGTAAATGTGACAGGAAGTCAGGTAAATCTGTGAGTGTTGTCACAGATTGGAGATACAATTCACCAATTACTATAGGGTGTTGGCTGCAGAAGCCAGCAGAAGTGTCTAAAGACGTTGAACAGACTTCAGCTGTTCAGAATGAGGAAGTTAAGGCCTCTATAATTTGTCCAAGGGAAGTCTATGGAGGGCTGCTTCCGGAAGCTGTCTCCTGAAGCCGTGTGGGCTGGGAGAAGGAGGACAGTCAGATGTGTGCCTCCCGACAAGCTGTGTGGGCATGGGAGAAAACCCCCTGAAGTGATGTGCGCTAAGGAAGGTAACCAGTTGTGAAGACTTCTCAAGGTGAGAAAACAAACTATTTCTATGTGGAAGAAATAAAGGAATGTTTGCCATGTGAAGAGACAAGCAAAGAGACATTCTCATTGTGAAGAGTAAAGGGACGTGTTCAATGGACATTTGTTGTGGGAAGATAAAACATGGACTGTTGAGTATCCGCTGTAGGATAAGAAAGTCTGCCCAACAGTAGGTTGGGGACAGACTCTTAGGTAGGTTCCAGTGTGAGAAGGTAGCCGCCCACAGAGGCAAGGATTTATTTTGGTGTTTTATTTTATTTTGCTGTTTTTGACGCTTGCAGTCTGGTGAAGAAAATTGCATTAATAAACCAAACTGTTGTTTGCAAGCACTTCTCGGCTATTTCTCTGTGAAAACGCACCCCCCAAGGGGTCATCCACGCCCACCACCGAGCTAATCCCTCACATATGGTGGAGGTATGCAGTGGGCAGAAGCAGAGATCCCTGCAAGGAAGTGCATATGTTTGATGAACTTTGTCTGGTGCATGAGATTGCACAATCTATGTGTGCAGGAGAGGAGATACTGAAAGAAAAAAAGTTTTAAAGAGACAGTGGTCTTAAAAGTTTTGCTGGACTTTAAAACATTTTTTTTGTGGAGTGACTAAAGATGGGGCGATCAAAACGCCTGAAAGATGCAAAGATCGCTGAAATGAGAGACCGGATTCTATGGATGGGGGGGATGCTACCGTCTGAACCAGCACCATCCATGCCTGAACGGAATCGGCTAAAGAGAAAGGTTGTTGTCCCTAGCAACACTGGGGCAAATGCAGATTTTCAACGGAGTGTTGCAGATCAACAACAGGCTCACCAAGAGAGCATGGCAGACTGGAAACAGAGATACTGGCAACAGATGGAGGCCATCGGTTTGGAGGAAACCGAGTATGTGTGCAGGGCTGAGCTGGAAACCTTGCAACAGAGAATGGAGGAAAAGGAACAAGCCCTGGAGGTACACTTACAGTGGGAAGAAACCACTGCTCTTCTTTTTTCCGAGTTGAAAAGCCGTAGAGAGACTATAATGGAGAAAGATATCATCCTCATGGAAAAGGAAATTGAAATTCAGACTTTGCAGGAGCAAAGTATGAGTGATATGTTGGAATTGCGTAATCAGCTGAAAAAAAGTCTTCAGTCTTTGGAAGCTACAAAAATAGACCTGCAGGAGGCGCAGGAACAGAATGTCGCTCTGAAAACGACATTGTCTCTCAGCGACAAGGAGAAAAATGAGAGAGAGGCTAAATTACTGAGTACTGTGTATGAGCTCACCACTTTGAGCAATGTGGTAGATGAATTACGTATAGACTGTGAAAATTGGAAAGCTGAAGACCAACGTGTCCAGCAGCAGGTAAAAAAGAAAGAAGCCTGTGTGGCAGAATTACAGTCTCATTCCCAGAAACTAGCCAATGAGGTGAAGGCTCTTATGCAGGGAAAAGGAGATTCTGAACACAAGAGGAAAAAAGTAGAGGCACAGCTGCAGGAATCGCAAGTTAAGGTGTCAGAAAGTGACCGATTGGGTGCTAAGCTGTCAGAGAAGGCAAACCGACTGCAGGTTGAGTTGGACAATGTCACAAATCAGCTTTTTCAAACAGACAGCAAATCAAGAGAAATTGCCAAAGATTTCTCTATCTTGGAATCGCAGCTGCTCTTACAGGAAGAGAGGCTGAGTTTTAGCACAAAACTCAAACAAATGGAAGATGAGAAAAATGGTGTCCTGGAACAATTAAAAGAGGAGGAGGAAGCAAAGAAAAACCTATCAGAGCAAGTCGCAACACTGCAAGCTCAGATAGGAGATATGAAAAAACGCATGGAAGAAAGCGTTGCTGCATTAGAAAATGTTAAAAATGTGAAAAAGAAATTTGATCGGATGCTTGGTGAGGAGAAGACTGTGTCTGCAAAATATGCAGAAAAACGCGACCGTGCAGAAGCGGAGGCACGGGAGAAAGAGAGCAAAGCCCTGTTCTTGGCTCGTTGCTTGGAGGAAGCTCTAGAGTGTAAGGTTGAACTAGAAAGAGTTAACAAACAGCTGTGTACAGAAATGGAAGATTTGGTCAGCTCCAAGGATGATGTTGAGAAAAGCGTTCAGGAGCTAGAAAAGTCTAAGCGAGCCTTAGAACAGCAAGTAGAAGTGATGAAGACTCAGTTGGAAAACCTTGAAAAGGAATTACAGGCGACAAAGGATCTTTCCCAAAGACGGGATAGTGTGCCTGACGCAGTTTTTAAAATGATTAGTGTTTTGGGGTCTGTCCTGAATGAGCATCAGAAATTTGATGACATGTTGCTTGAATCACCCCTCTGGAATAAACAGTTCCTTCAAAAACTTCAAGCACTGGAAAATGCATCATTAGAACTTCAGCAAACAAATGAGCTGTGTAAGAAATGTGATGATTTCTCAGTTCAGGCTGAAAGTCTAGTGCAGAAGGCAAGTGATGTAAAACTTGGAGAAAAAAGCAAACGCCACCTAGTGGAGAGAACTAAGACTGTTGATGAAAACGTGAAGCAAATTAATAAGTGCTTTTCCGGGAATATTTCCAAAATGGAACTGGTGAAAGACAGATGGCAAAAGTTTGATTGTGATCCTTAATTGCATTCTATGGGGAATTCAGATAAAGAAAAGGAACTAGGTGACCTTGAACGGCCAAATAGTTCAGCAGATACGCAATTTAACCAAATCACGCTACAAGGGAAAAATAGTGCAGTAGCAGAAAGTGCATTGAAGAAACCTGTAATAGACTGTGTTGTTGCCTTTGACCCATATGTTGGTGGAAGGAAAGTTGATGATGATCTGGTTGGCTACTTCTGTGAAGAGTTTGGCAAGAAATATAAACTGGATATCAAATCAAATATTAGTCCTTTACTGCGACTCACTCAGGAGGGCGAAAAGCTTAAGAAGTTGATGAGTGCAAATGCTTCAGATCTGCCTCTAAGTGTGAAATGTTTGGTGAGTGATATTGATGTCTCTGGAAAAAGGAACAGGGGTCACTTTGAAGAAATGTGTGACAGCCTGTTGTCGCAAATGGAAGATCCTCTGCACAGCTTCTTAGAGCAAGCCAAGCTCAAGAAGGAAGATCATTCCCTTTTACAACAAAGAGTCAATGATTGTGTACAGCTGTATGGAGAGGCAATTCAAGTCACAGAGGGACGTCAAGAGTCCCTGTCCAAATTAGGAGAATTCTTAAGAATACATGCAGACTCTCTAGGGGTCCTTCAAACCTTAAAAGAAACAGTAGTGGGAACAGTCAGCGTGGATAAAGACAAAACGGGTCCACCAGAAAAAGTACAAATATTACTTGGAACAAAGCTAAGTGAAGCAGAGGTTCTCAAAGTTTTGTGGAAATCATTCATTGATTGCAGAGAAAGGCGGCTCAAGACTGTTGAAGACATTAAGACTAGCACAATTGAGTTGCCTATGGAGCACGGTCCTCCATGGCAGATAGGACAGATGGGTATGCAGGACAAACTTGAGAAGGAGCTAAATAATGCCAAAAATGCAGTTAAGGAATATGTATATGAGAAATCTGTCAATGAAGATGACAGAAACAGTTTCATCCTGAAGCTTGAAGATACAGAGAATTGGCTATATGAAGATGGAGAGGATCAGCCAAAGTGTATATAGACAAGCTAACGGACCTAAAGAAAGAGCCACCCCTACAAGCATTTCAACAAAGGTTAGCAGTTGTTAATGAACTGGGGAGGGAAATAAAGTCAGATCAGCATAAAAAAACAGTGGCTGATGGAAAAAGCAAAGCAGGTTGCTCAGAAGGATGTATCTCTGGCAGCTGAAGCAGGCAAAGAATTGAGAGCCAAGCATAGACTGAACATTACTTAGAAAGATACTAGGAGGCTTATCAGTGAGAGTCAAGAGCAGTGCCAGACACATGCGTGCCTGGAAAACTGTGTCCCAACCCCAGGGTTGAGACAAAGGGGGGGATATGTGACAGGACGTCAAGTAAATGTGACAGGAAGTCAGGTAAATCTGTGAGTGTTGTCACAGATTGGAGATACAATTCACCAATTACTATAGGGTGTCGGCTGCAGAAGTGTCTAAAGACGTTGAACAGACTTCAGCTGTTCAGAATGAGGAAGTTAAGGCCTCTAAAATTTGTCCAAGGGAAGTCTATGGAGGGCTGCCTCCGGAAGCTGTCTCCTGAAGCCGTGTGGGCTGGGAGAAGGAGGACAGTCAGATGTGTGCCTCCCGACAAGCTGTGTGGGCATGGGAGAAAACCCCCTAAAGTGATGTGCGCTAAGGAGGGTAACCAGTTGTGAAGACTTCTCAAGGTGAGAAAATGAACTATTTCTATGTGGAAGAAATAAAGGAATGTTTGCCATGTGAAGAGACAAGCAAAGAGACATTCTCATTGTGAAGAGTAAAGGGACGTGTTCAATGGACATTTGTTGTGGGAAGATAAAACATGGACTGTTGAGTATCCGCTGTAGGATAAGAAAGTCTGCCCAACAGTAGGTTGGGGACAGACTCTTAGGTAGGTTCCAGTTTGAGAAGGTAGCCGCCCACAGAGGCAAGGATTTATTTTGGTGTTTTATTTTATTTTGCTGTTTTTGACGCTTGCAGTCTGGTGAAGAAAATTGCATTAATAAACCAAACTGTTGTTTGCAAGCACTTCTCGGCTATCTCTCTGTGAAAACGCACCCCCCAAGGGGTCATCCACGCCCGCCACCGAGCTAATCCCTGACAATATATATATATGGTCTTAACCTAGAGTGTCAGGACTCAGGAGGGCTGGAAAGTTCACAGGGTCAAGGCGGCACAGAAGAACATGCAATTTCCAAGCAACCCCCAAGGGGGCTGTGCTACACTTGTGAGTGTTTTTATTCCTATCATTAAACTGACTTCTAATAATACTACATTCAGGTGGCGCTTCCTGCTTTTTCTTTCCTGATTCTACCCCACAGAGCTGGCTTATCTCTGAGGACAGCTGCCGCCTTTAGTTTATTACTGGATTTATGGACTCATCCCAGTTGATCTGTTAAAGGAATGTTCTGTATCGCCTATGTTTATATGTGCTCATCTGTAGGGCTTTGAGTGTTCATGGTAACATTGTGTTTTCGCCAGAAATTGTTGTTCTGTCCCACCTGTTGGAGCTGTGTTTTTGTTGAGTGTGATTTTGTTGCGCTTTTAATAAATGGTTATATTGGTAACGCACTAGGCGTTTGCACCCTCTTATGTGTGTTTTTATGAAAAAGCATGCTTATATTACCCTAAAAAAAGATTTGAGTGGTATTGGAGTGATGCTGCTATATGTAAGCCAAGCTAACTGTAAAAAAAAAAAAAGAAAAATTCCGCAGCCAAATACGCACTGCCAGGTACACTGTTGCTGAAACTGTCCATGAAAACTGCACTGCTCCGTAACACTAAATACAGCTTTAGGGCATTCTTCAAGTATGTTTTTTTTTTTTTTTTTTTTTTAAGTTAGTTGTGTTTTTTTCAATGTTGCCCTCAAAGACACATGAAAATACCCTCTCCCTACTGCTTTTTTTTTTGTTTTGCATTAGTACATGTCCCTGTGGCAGTGCTCACCCTCCCATGCCTTTGTTTTATTAGTTTTACTATATTATTTGCCCTAATAAGTACAATTTAACAAGATAAGTCAAGATAAGTCCTCTTAGACTTCAATGGGAAGCTCATATTTTCCAAATATTAAACAAGATTTGTCAAACCTGTAGTGAATTAAAGCAGAGCAGATAAAAACCTCTGTTTGTAACGTGAATTGTTAGACGGGGTCAATTTGTTTTTTGGTTTTTTTTTTGCAAGCTAGCTGGCTAGCTGGTAATAGTGTTCGGAAATTTTTGTCTGATTGTGTTGTGCACTGCCCCTTTATGAGCATCTTACTGCAAAGGCTAGTTATAAATTGGGATGGTTGCCATCTTTTTGTATAGCTTGCTTATTGAATTTGGCATGAAAGGGGCACGTTTTATGCCGGCATTATGCTCTAGGCGGTGCCTTTAAGGGGGAGTGGGCACTCTCCAGGCATACTTACCCTTAGTTTATAAACTGCTATATATATATACTCCAATTTGGGAGGCTTAAAAAAGATAGGATCAGAGTACACAGTGGAACCTTGACATAGGCACTGCCACTTTTACATATACTGTATTTTAAAATGTGTGCAACTAAAACTTCACTGTTTTTAAAGTGAACGTTAAATTTGTTTTTCTTTTTGGCATGCTAGCTGGTAAATGTCCTTGGAAATTTTTGTCTGTTTGTGTTGTTTGATTCAGAAGTATTGGAGCCAGGCCAGGTACCATTCCTATTTCTCTTATGCAAGAGGAACTTTGACTGTACTATGAATGAATACTGATTTTTCTGATTATATCCACAATGGGCAGAGCCAACACTTATTTTCCTGAATCATGTTAGGGTATAAAAGAAGGGCATATCTGAAGCCAACCAACAAATACACAGAAAGTTTTTCATTTGTGAACAATTTATATGACACTAAAGTACAATAGAGTATAATAAACAATTACTGTGGTTAGCATATGGTCTTAGTAAAAGTGAAATCCTTATATATTAGCTAGATATGCAAGACTTGCTTAGCTACTCTCTTTATTTTATATGCATGCAATTTAGTGGCTGTAAATATTCATGTATATTTGTACCCAAGTATCAGTAAAGTGTTATTGTACCCCTTGCTCAAAGTGTATGACAGGGCAAACCGAAGAAAACAATATTTACTACATCTCTACAATATATACACATTTCCCCATGTTTAACCCTTTAAAGACTCTGCAAAATACCTGATTAGAGATATTCTTATTGTCCCTGAATTCTGTTCATGTTACATTTACCAAATTGATTAAAAAGTGTGAGAAGTGCGAATGCTAATGTGAATCCCATTGAAGTAAATTCTCTTTATTCCAAGGCTAATAACCAAGGAACTGTCAAACATTAAGGCATAGAGAGCTGGGATCTTCCAGGGGGACATGTATCAATGCAAAATATTTTTTTTTAGATATACCATTCAGGGGAGGAGCGACCGCTCGAGCAAGATGGCTGCATAAAGCCTGTGCTCCGTATAAGGCTCCGGGGGATCGTCCAACCATTACATGTCTTTGAAAACACCCACGCGTTGACGTAATTCCCGTCTTGTCAGCAACGTCACTTCGGGTAAAGTGAAACGCAAGCGGAAGCGCAGTGGAACACACGTCGCTTGTCACTGCACAGGCCGCAAGAGCAGTATGCTGTGACCGCTTCACGGATCCCTTGGAGGTTAGCCATGATATATATATAACGAGCCCATGAATATTGATAACATTGTAAGTGTACATCTGCACGTTTTTATCAATAAAACTGTATTGGAACGTATTACACTATTTTGAGTTTTTCTATCTATAATTATTCTTTTACTAGAATACCTATTTGTACTCATTTAAATTTTATATATTTTCTGTCACTGGGGTTTTATTAGTGAAGTATATATTTATAGTCACCCATTTACCAGCACTGGGATTGTATAATAATTTATTCACCATTGCCCACACTGGGTTTTATTGCACTGTCTTTAGCGCTGTATTTTTTGTTATATTATTTTTTCACTGAGTGATGAGCAGCAGCAGTAACTCTCTGAAATTAGAGTCATTATCACATTATATGCTGACACCTGGTGCCCATTTAACCTGAAAAATCAACTTAAATACGAAGGCCTCTATTCTAGCTTGGAGATCACTGTTACGTCAAATTTCCCATCCCAATATTACCCAAACTGATCCTATATATACCTCCCTTCCAATGGGACCAGTTTGATATCCACTGGATAGAGGATTTCTATATTCAAGGAGTGCCAGGTCTCCCTCAGACTCTACTAAGCAAATACAATCTACCTCAACATCTCCATTTTGCTCTACTTAGGATCCATCATTTATTGCTGACCACTCCCCCCCTAAACTTAAACTCCATCCCAAAATTTGGAAAATTCTCTCTAACTCCATAAAAGTCTTGAAAGGGATTTCTACAATTAATAATGCTCTTCACTACAAGAAAAGATTCAAAAAAACTAACCACTTACTTAAATGGGAAACTGAACTCCAGTCCTCCTACTCTGACTCCCAATGGCTGAAAGCTATTAGATTGAATCAGATTGTTTCTCATTGTACTTATCATTGGAAATTGGCCCTCAAAATAAGTACTAGTTGGTACCTAAGTCGAAATATAATATAACTCGAAATATAGTTTGGCTAAAACGTCTGCTAATTCCTCTGCAGTTTGCTGGAGAGGTTGCGGTTCAGTAGATACACTTCTACATGCTCTCTGGTCCTGTAATAATATACGTAGCTTCAGGCGGAAAATCTTTCAAATGATTTCCTCTGTCACAAGAATCATCGTCCCTCCAAATCAGGCAATAGCTATTTTAGGCCTAGGGATTGAACTCATCCCTACGAAATTGTCATAAAATGTCAATACAGGGCTCAATTGCGACCTTTCCTTCCCCTCTATTTCCGGTGCTCGATAACCAGGACTTCACCCCGGGCTTGAGTGACCCAGGCTTTCGCGCCTTGAAGAACAACGGTCGCCACCAGGCTAGACACTTCATTGTCCGCGGTCATTGGGTCTCTCGGCAAACTCTCTTCTCTGATCACTCCTTTGCCACATTGTCGTTTTGGCAAAAGATACAGCTGGCTCACTTCCTGCAATCCCTGCCACCGGCAACCTTGTTTATGAGACGCCTTACTCCTTTTGAGGAACTTTGTGCATCGGACTCTCCCTTGCGCCACACCATATCTCTGCTCTATCGCCTTCTATCAGGCTCCGATCCCTCCTTCAGACCCCTGTACCTGACTCATTGGGAAAGGGACCTAGGGCTCTCTCTATCGGACCACCAGGTGGAGCGTATTTTCTTTTTCACCTATAAGACTTCCACGTGCTCCAAGTATCAAGAGGCTGGCTATAAGCTCTTAACCAGGTGGTAATACACCCCGGATACACTACATAAGATGTTTCCTTCATGTTCAAATCTCTGCTGGCGATGTGGGGAGGAGGTGGGATCCCTCCTCCACGTTTTCTGGTCTTGTAACAGACTGCAACCCTTCTGGAAGGAAGTAATGCGTATTTCGCAGAAGTTCACAGATCATACCCTCACTTTGAGCCCTGCTCTCTTCCTTCTCCACCACAATAGCTTTCCGCGGTCTTCTTATCGGAAATCAATCTTGCCGCTCCTGCTAACGGTGGCAAAGAGCTGTATCCCTCTTCTCTGGAAACAGGCACAACCTCCCACGGTGGCAATGTGGTTGCGGAAAGTGGCACATATCAATGAAATGGAAGACCTCGTTGCGACCGACAGGGGCACTAGTGAGAAGTTCCTCAAACGATGGTACTATTGGCATGAATTCAGCTTCTCCGATGAATATAAAACTTTGATCGCCTAGCTGGCTGTCGGTGGGCCGGGGGGCCATCATCCCCCCCCTCCTTTCCATTTTAACCTTCTCCCCCTCTCTTTTGCGCTTTCTGCCTCCCTTCCCACACCCTTCCCCCCCCCCCCCCCTCTGCACTGTACTCTCACCTTCCTTTCTCTGCTCTAATGCTTCCTCTCTTTCAAGACTTTCTTTCCTTTAGGAATACGTAACCTACCTGCCTCTCGGAATTTATAAGCGGGGCAGGCCGCCGGATCGGTCCCTCCCTGCCCCCATGGGCCGGTCATTTGATAGATGCCGGTGGGGATAGGGATTGAGACCTTTTTGGAGGGCCAACGCCCTGTAGCCGGCTCTTGGTTCTTACCGCTCGTGTTTCTCTATGTTGGACCACTTGTCCTGAGATATGTTTTCGTTTATTATCTTGTACATTGTCTTCTGCTTGCCTACTGTTTTTGGACATGTACCATTCCTCTTACATATGTTGTATGCCTATTCCTTTTTCAATAAACATTGAATTTATAAAAAAAGAAAATGTCAATACTCATACTATTATCTGCGAAGCTTACAATTACAAGACACTGGAAACTAAATCTAGCCCCTAATCTGTCGGAAACTGTCGATATTATACATCAAAATTACTTTTATGAAAGAGCTCTGGTATTACATCAGACTCATCCAAGTCCTTTGAACAAATGTGGAAACCATGGGTCGAATGGCGTAATAAATCTCCCCATTAACAACACTTTCACTTGTGTAACACTAACACACCGAGAAATTACTGAGTGTTTGATCACCATATCTGGAATAGTATACCTGATATTTCCAACTGTTTACTGTGTGACTGAGTAGATAGATTGCTATACAGTTGTAACGTGCACTATAAAGGTTCTAATGTTTGCCACTGCGTCCGCTATTGTTTTCTTACCTGATGTTAACTGATGCAAAATCCAATAAAAACGTTAAATGGAAAAAAAAAAAATAATATATATATATATATATACCATTCAGTGGGGATCTGAAAGTTTAAAATTAAAGCTAAAGCTAAAGTGAAAAATTAAAAAAAGCTCAAAGTCACGTGCCTGGGGATGTCTTTAACCTGCCTGTGAAGAGGCACACACCCTTATCCTAGACAAGTCTGGTATGCATTATTGGGGTACACTAAAACAAAAAAACCCAGCTGCATGTATCCTAGCAACAAAGGACGCTGTGCAGGCCAGCTATCCGCCTCCTAGCAATTGATGACATCATTAGATGCTAGAACCCTGGTGACCGCACTGTCATTGGTTGCTATGATGCACCACAGAAAGCAATGATTTTGGGAAACAGCATGGGGTTTCTAAAATCAGTACCAGACCCTCATCCTTGATGAGGATTTGGTATGGATTTAGGGGGACCCCCACACAAAAAACAAGAAAAAAAAGTATAGGGTCCCCCTAACATTTACACCAGACCAAGCATTTAGCTTGGCTTGCTAGTAAATGTGAGCCCCCCCCCCCCCACACACACACACCAGGCCACCCAGATATCCTGTGATGTGACTTGACAAATATGGCCATATCCTAATTTGATCAATGATGTCATCCAGGATGCCCTACCCTATTGTTAACATTTCGGCCTAGGAGCTGTTATTCATGGTGAAAAGTTGTTAGGGGGGCTTACAGATTCTGATAAATCCTCCCTCACACAGACTTTCATAACCACTGGGCTAGGGCTGTGGGGAAGAAGCCTTTCCTTATCAACATTGGTGCGAGGTATCCACATGTTGAGGGCAAATGGCTTGATATGGTTCAAGAAAGTGGGGCACACACCCCCTCCTTTCCTGGCCAGCCAAGCTTCATTCTAAGATAAGGGTCTAGTAGGGAATTTGAGAGGTTCCATGCTGTTTTTTTTATTTTGCATGGGTTCCCCTTAAAATCTATCCCTCATTAAGGGCTTCTTGCACAGCCATAGGTTTGCTGCTGGGGGTGGGTGAACAAGTCATTTAGTTCGATCCCACTGGAGCAGAGATTCTGGCAGTGATTAAAGCCTCTAAAGAGGCCCGCACAGCTAAAATAGATGTTCTGACCACAGATGTCAGCCTGATTAGACATGATCTTGATAAGTTCGGCTCCCATGTGTCAGAAGCGGAAGACCGTATCTCGCGGGTGGAAGATGTGGTCAGGTCTGACTCGACTGAACTCCATGCCTTGCAGCTACAAGTGAAGGCGCTCCAAGACAATACTGAGGATACTGAAAACCGCTTACGCCGCAACAATGTGCAGATTCTGGGCCTACTAGAACGTGCAGAGGACTCCAAACCAGCTGAGTTTGCTGAAACTTTCCTGGCAACACTACTAGATCTGCAAGATCTCCTGCCTAATTTTGTGGTGAAAAAAGTCCATAAGGTCCCCCCCACTCCACCGATTCCAGGAGCTGCAGCAAGGCCTTTCCTACTCCGCCTGCAGGGATCGCGATCGAGTCCTGGCGGCTGCCAGGAACAAACAAGATCTTCACTATGAAAATTCCAAAATTCTCCTTTTTCCAGATTACTCTCCAGAGATCCAGCAACACTGCAGGTCATTCACGGAGGTCCAAAGGCGCCATAGGGAAAAAGGCATCAATGTTAGCCTGTTGTATCCTAGCAGGCTCAGAGTTTTGGATGGAGATCGTACGCTCTTCTTTGAAAACCATGAGGATGCTTCCACCTGGTTGAATACTCGTTGAGTCTTGGATTGCCTATTTTGCTTGGAGATGACCTGTTGTCATTTTTACTACCCTTGCATACAAAGTGTAAGGCTTTGTCTTTCTTAATCTCAGCTGTTTTTGTTACCTTTTGGAAACATGTAGTCAATATTAACTTGCCTTTATACAAAGAAACCTATGTAAATAGGAGCTGTCAAAAGAAATATGTTAAAGAATGGTCTAAATCAGTATTTCTCAACTCCGGGCCTCAGAGCACACTAGCAGGCCAGGTTTGCAAGAAAACTGAAATTCTTTACAGGTGATATAATTTGCTGCTCAGTGATTGCAGTATTCTAGTCTGCATCTCCCCTAGGCAATACTGGCCTGTTACTGTGCCCTGAGGACCGGAGTTGAGAAGCACTGGTCTAAATGGTTAGCTGATCCAAGCACTGCTGCTATGTAAGCCATATATTAATATCTCTCTTATCCTTTACTCTGTAGTGTCAAATGGAGGTATGTGGTGAAATTGGAGACATTCTCCTTTTTATTAGCACCAATAGTATACTCGAGAAGGTACCTTCTAAAGACTTGAGCCATGCATAACCTTGACATAGTCGCCAGGAAATTAGAACGATATTATGCTGTTTTCTAGACCCTTGTGTGGGCGACTGTGTCTTTTACTGAGACTTTTGTTTTGTTTTGTTTTTGTAGTGTGACTGTACACTTGATAAACTAATAAAAAGATATTAAAAAAAAAAAAACATGTAGCAGTTGGTTCCAATAGGTAATAACTGAAAGGCATAAAAGAAAATAACACAACAGGCTTCCTGACAGTGTGCACAGTGGCACCAGAAGCAAATGACCATAACATAAAATACTTCCCAGTTTTAAGGAAATTCAGCAGTATATTATCAAAATCTGCCAATGAACATGAAGCATATAAATGCAACAGCAGAACATTGTGTAATGTATTGTAATGAAGATTTATTCACTGGCAAAGTCAGATCACATCTACATGGTGATTTCTTAGATTTCATTAGTTAAAGACATAAAACAGCCTGTCTATGAGAGGAGGAACAGTGGGAAGTCCACATAAATTACTATAGCTCAATTGGGTGCAGACAGTTTACGCAGTGTTTATTACCAGTAAAAAGGAAGGTTTTCTAATTAGATTAAAAGGTTTGGAAAACAACAGTGGCCCTGTAATTTAAGCCTATTGCGAGAATAATACACTGTAAGAAGCTGCATTGATTAAAAGTAAACTGATAAGTTATTTGTGCTAGTTCATTGTTTATTGACGGAACTCCCGCTGCCGAGCTGCAATTTACCGCATAAGATCAATGAGAGGATTTGGCTAATTTTCTCCATGGCCACGAGATTTATAACTATGCAAAGGGCAGTGGAGACTCTGCTGGAAATACCAGCCATGATCCATTTGGTGTAATAATCATCAAGGATGCAGAGATACATAAATCAGCAAGAATGTACATTAAAGAGGGCATCCCTGTTGTAAAATGTGATATTAAAAGTGCCTATTCCCCAGAGAACATTCACAGCCTGTGACAATGTACTCTGTTACAGAATGAAAAAAAAAAAAAAGTGAAGTCAATAGAAAAATAAAAGCTAGAGTGCTTTTATTCAAGGACAGCAGTCAATCAGTGTCTCCGGCAATTGATTTAAGGGTGCAAAGTCGGAGCCTGCGATACATATATTTTGGTTTCCTACGGTGTTGAGTGCCATTTCCAACAGTGCTGAGCAAGCTGAATTTCAGGGTTGCTTTGCCAAGGGTTTTCGGGTGACAGGTTATAAAAGGCAGGGGGTCGTTCCCCTTTGCCTGTGAATGATTGTTTTTCCTGTGTGTATTGGAAGAAACAGACGAGAGAGTAAATTAATGATATTTCAATCTGTTTTCGTCCTACTGTGCCCTTCAGACCACATGGAAGTGTACAGCTGCCTGTAATCCCTGGCTCCCTGTATTGTTTATCACTGTGTCTGGAGTCAGTTAGAAGTCCCAATAATATCTTTATACTCCTGTGTCTCTATTAAAAATAGCTGAGATATTAACCCATTCCACAGCTTCAGTAAACATAAAAGCAAAAAGCAGATATTAACCTCATTCATTCACACTAGACTATGTATGCACCCACAAATACCACATATGCATGCATTTATAACAATTTAAATACAATCAAAATGACAGTTACTATAGTTGTTAAAGAGGATTTCCACTGTAATTGGAACTTATTTCTCTGTATGGCACCTTCATATAGTTGTTAAAGAGAATTTCCACTGTAATTGGAACTTATTTCTCTGTATGGCACCTTCATAAAAAATATTCATACCCTTCCCCAGCTCCTGAGTTTTGTTTTAATTGGAGATGCATTTAAGGAATATCTGCAGCACTGCATGCTGGTAAATTGTATTTCAACACATTTGTACAAATGTGCTAATACTTTATGGTCAGCTCTCTGTCTGATTGGTCAGAAACTTCAGTCTGATAAGCATTGTCTTGTGCTGAAAGTGGAACCAATAATGTTTTAATTAAGAATGAGCTCAAGATTAATTCCAAGGACAGATTTGGAAAGAGTTTTTTTTTTTTTTTTTAATAAAATTTTATTGAGGAATTTCACAATACAGAAAGATAATGCAACAGTCAGCCTTCAAACGGCATAATAACAGAAATAATAGAAGATTAACCACCCCCAGGACGGTAGCATCACATCAGTATCATAGCACATGAAATCAGCAAACAATTTTGAAAAGAACAGTTTAGAAAATGAAATTTGAGGGGGAAGGGGGGGGGGGGTAGAAGAGGGAAAGAAAAAAAAAAGGGGGGGGGGAGAAGAGCATACATCAAAGTACGATCTAGGGCAACATACATGCGGGCAGCCAGATGACAATGAAAAATTTAATTTAAGTTACTTAATGGAGCAGAAGGTAGAGGAGGGTTCGATCTCAGGAGTTGAGGTAAGTAACCAGTGTGATAGACCGGACGGTCATGAAGATCCAGTTGTTCCTGAGGCGACATCACTGAAAGGATAAAAGCGCTCCATCGGTGCATGAAACGTGTAAGGGATTTCGGATTTCCGTCTTCCACATTTAGTCTCTCATCATATAAAAGTAGTAGTAGCGTTTGTTTGAGGTGCGAGGTTTTTGGGCACACAGGGGATATCCAGTATTTGAGAATGCATCTCCTAGCTGCCAGAAGGCATAGTAAAATCCAGTCTTTATGTGGAGTGAGTTGTTCCGGAGGTCTTGAGAGGATTTGGGGGTCCCAATATCCAAAGAGCAAGAGGAAGGGGTCCTTAGGGATAGACAGCTGGGTTATTCCGTAAATAAAGGTAAGAACAAGGTCCCAGAAGGAATAAATGGCGGTACATTGCCAAAAGCGGTGGGCTAAAGTTGGGCGTGGAAGCTTACAAAGGGGACAGGATGGTCCTTGCTTGTTGTGGGGGTCCGTGGTAAAAGGATAATAGGCACGGTGGAAAATCCGCATTTGCGTCTCCCTCCAGAGTTCATTCGTGGTTAAGCTGAGAGTCATATTAAGGCCTGCCGTAGTCTGGGCAACAGATCGGTGTGAGGGAAGAATTTCCCCCAATTAGCAACTGACAGTTCTGTAAGGGGGGGCGATGATTCTAGCAAGAGAGGTTTGTACATGGCCGATATGGTGTTCAGTCTATCCGCGAGAAAGGTGTCTAATATGGATGAAGAAAATCGTTGCCTGGCATTCCTGCACGACATGTGGATGAAGTGCACACATTGCCTGTAACAAAAGTGGTGAGATGTTGGCAGGGAATAGGTGCGAGCAAAGGCGGAGAAGGCCAGAGGGGTGCCCGTATGAACATCACATAAGTCCTTAAAATGGGTGATACCACATTGCCTCCAGAGAGTAAATGTTCCTGAATCAAGGCCCGGCTGGAACATAGGATTGCCTTGTATAGGGAGATAGCGTGAGATGGAGATAGGTAGATGGAGGAGTTTCCTGATTTCCCTCCAGGCAATAGCGGTGTCTCGAAGCAAGATATTATGTTGTAATTCGGGGGGTAAGGATTTCCATTTGCTGTGGAGCAATGCTGGCAGTGAGTATGGGAATACTATGGAGGCCTCCAGAGGATAAGAGGAATAACGTTGAGATTGAGTGATCCAATCAACGCATATGCGTAACAGGCATGATAAGTTATACAAACGTATATTTGGGAGACCAATGCCCCCCTCTTTCCTTGGGAGATGCAGTTTGTTTTGGGAAATTCTTGGGCGTTTACCTCTCCAGATGAATTGTGAGATGGAGGTATTTAAAATCTTAATGTCCTTATGTTTCAGCAGAAGGGGGAGAGTCTGCATCGGATAAAGCAATTTGGCGAAGCTGACCATCTTGAGGAGATGGCATCTCCCAATGAAAGAGAGAGGCAGATTCATCCAGCTGCCCAATTCCTGAACAATTTTCAAAATTAGAGGAGGATAGTTAAGGGAGTAGAGGGAGGAAGGAGATTTGCCTATTTTTATACCTAGTGTGACAGGAAGTCAGGTAAATCTGGGAATGTAGTCACAGGAAGGAGATACATTTCCACCTGATTTAGAAAGTTCACTGATACTATAGGGTGTTGGCTGCAGAGAGAGCCAGCAGGAAGTTGAAAACCATTCAGCTGTTCAGAATGAGGAGATCAAGGCCTCTATAATTTGTCAAGAGAAAATCTATTGAGTGCTGCCTCCTGTCGCCGTGTGGGCTGGGAGAGGAAGGCAGACAAACGGCTGCATCCTGACGCCATGTGGGTAGAGGACAGTCCTGTGTGCCCCCTGAAAGCTGAGTGAGCATGGGGAAGACCTCCTGAAGCGGTGTGCGCTCAGGAGGGTAAAAACGAGTGAAGACGTCTCAAAGGTGAGAAGACGAAGTGTTTCTGTGTGAAAGAAAACAAAGGGACATGTTCAATGGACAATGTTTGTGCTGTGTGAAAAGCAAACAAATGGACATTT
Source organism: Pelophylax lessonae (assembly GCF_965119305.1). Taxonomy (NCBI): domain Eukaryota; kingdom Metazoa; phylum Chordata; class Amphibia; order Anura; family Ranidae; genus Pelophylax; species Pelophylax lessonae. The sequence continues at coordinate 592,590,965 of NC_138768.1, forward strand.
GAGTGTCTGCTGTAGGATCAGCAGTGTCGGCCCAACAGTAGGTTGGGAAGACTTCTTAGGTAGGTTCCAGCTGTGAGAAGGTAGATGCCCACAGCGGCCAGGATTTATTTTGTGTTTTATTTTATTTTGATGTTTTTGCTGCATGCACTTGTTTGAAGAATAAACCAAAAACTATTGTTTTCAACCACTCCTCGGCTATCTCCCTGTGTGCCGACCCCCCCAAAGGGGTCACCCATACGCCTACCACCGAGCTAATCCCTTACATATGGTGGAGGATGCGGGCATAAGCAGAGATCCCTGCAAGGAAGTGCAAATGTTTGATGAACGTTATCTGGTGCATGAGATTGCACAATCTATGTGTGCAGGAGAGAAGATCCTGACAGAAAAAAAAAAGTGTTTTAAAGAGACAGCGGTCTCAAAATTATTTGATGAACTTTGTTGTGTCTGGTGCAAGTGACTGCACAAACTATGTGTGCAGGAAAAGAGATCTTGCAAGAGAGAGAAAAACTACATGTGTTAAAGAGACAGTGGTCTGAAAATTTTTTGCTGGACTGTGAAAAATTTGTTTGTGGAGTTATTGAAGATGGGGCGTTCAAAACGCCTGAAGAATGCAAAGATAGATGAAATGAGAGACCGGATTCTATGGATGGAGGGGATGTTACCGTCTGAACCAGCCCCATCCATGCCTAAAGAGAGTCTACTAAAGAGGAAGGTTGTTGTCCCTAGCAACACTGATGAAACTGCTATGGAGACGCAGTGTGCTCAGATGAAAAGTAAGCTCAAAATGGAGGAGATGTTGAAACAACTGATTATATCAAATACAGCTCAACAGCAGGCAAATGCAGCTCAACAGCAGGCAAATGCGGATTTTCAGCGGAGCTTTGCAGCTCAACAAAAGGCTCATCAAGAGAGCATGGCAGGCTGGAAACAGAGACGCCAGCAGCCAATGGAGGCCATCGGTTTGGAGGAAACCGAGTATGTGTGCAGGGCTGAGTTGGATGCCTTGCAACGGAAAATGGAAGAAAAGGAACAAGCCTTGGAATTGCTTAAAATGGAGCATAGAAACTTGCAGGAAACAAATGAACTACTCAAGTCTCATGTGTCACAGTGGGAAGAATCCACTGCTCTTCTTTTGGTCGAGTTGCAAAAACGCAGAGAGACTATAATGGAGAAAGATACCATCCTCATGGAAAAGGAAAGTGAAATTCAGACTTTGCAGAAGCAAAGTATGGCTGATATGTTGGAGTTGCGTAATCAGCTGGAAAAAAGTCTTCAGTCTTTGGGAGCTACAAAAATAGACCTGCAGGAGTCGCAGGAACAGAATGTCGCTCTGAAAACGACATTGTCTCTCAGTGACAACGAGAAAAGTGAAAGAGAGGCTAAATTACTGAGTACTGTGTATGAGCTCACCACTTTGAGCAATGTGGTAGATGAATTACGTGCAGACTGTGAAAGTTGGAAAGGTGAAGCCCAACGTTTCCAGCAGCAGTTAAAGGAGAAAGAAGCCTGTGTGGCAGAATTACAGTCTCATTCCCAGAAACTAGCCAATGAGGTGAAGGCTCTTATGCAGGGAAAAGGAGATTGTAAACATAAGAGGGAAAAAGTAGAGGCACAGCTTCTGGAATCGCAAGTCAAGGTGTCAGAAGGTGACCGATTGTGTGCTAAGCTGTCAGAGAAGGCAAACCGACTGCAGGTTGAGTTGGACAATGTTACAAATCAGCTTTCTCAAGCAGACAGCAAATCTAGAGAAATTGCGGAAGATTTTTCTATCTTGGAATCGCAGCTGCAAGACACGCAGGAACTCTTACAGGAAGAGAGGTGTCAAAGGCTGAGTTTTAGCACAAAGCTCAAACAAATGGAAGATGAGAAAAATGGCTTCCTGGAACAATTAAAAGAGGAGGCGGAAGAAAAGAAAAACCTATCAGAGCAAGTCGCAACATTGCAAGCTCAGATAGCGGATATGAAAAAACGCATGGAAGAAAGCGTTGGTTCATTACAGTGTGTTGAAGATGTGAAAAAGAAGTTTGATCAGATGCTTGGTGAAGAGAAGACTGTGTCTGCAAAATATGCAGAAGAACGCGACCGCGCAGAAGCGGAGGCGCGTGATAACGAGAGCAAAGCCCTGTTCTTGGCTCGCTCTTTGGAGGAAGCTCTAGAGTCTAAGGCTGAACTAGAAAGAGTTAACAAGCAGCTATGTACAGAGATGGAACATGTGGTCAGCTACAAGGATGAGGTTGAGAAAAGCGTTCAGGAGCTAGAAAAGTCTAAACGAGCCTTAGAACAGCAAGTAGAAGAGATGAAGATTCCGTTGCAGGAACTGGAAGAGGAATTACAGGCAACAGAGGATCTGTCCCAAAGAGGGGATAGTGTGCCTGATGCAGTTTTTAAAAGGATCAGAGTTTTGGGGTCTGTCCTGAGTGAGCCTCAGAAATGTGATGACATGTGGCTTGAATCACCCCTGTGGAATAAACCGTTCCTTCAAAAACTTCAGCAAACAAAGGAGCTGTGTAAGAAATGTGATGTTTTCTCAGTTCAGGCTGAAAACCTAGTGGAGAAAACTAAAGCGGAGAAAACTAAAGCAAGTGATATAAATCTGGGAGAAAAAAGCAAACGCCACCTAGTGGAGAAAACTAAGGCTGTTGATGAAAACGTGAAGCAAATTAAGTTCAAGTGCCTTTCAGGGAATATTTCCAAAATGGAACTGGTGAAAGACAGGTGGCAGAAATTTGATCGTGATCTTGAGATACATTCCATGTGGAATTCAGATAGAGAAAAGGAACTAGGTGACCTTGAGCGGTCAAATAGTTCAGCAGAAAGTGCATTGAAGAAACCTGTAAAAGAATGTGTTGCAGTTCCATGCTTCTTCACTGATGCAGAGAGGAGGTCTATAATGGATACCACCCAGATCGCTGGGTTCAACTGTGTTGTTGCCTTTGACCCCTATGTTGGTGGAAGGAAAGTTGATAATGTTCTGATTGGCTACTTCTGTGAAGAGTTGGGCAAGAAATATAAACTGGATATCAAATCAAATAGTAGGCCTTTACTGCGACTCGCTCAGGAGGGCGAAATATTTAAGAAGTTGATGAGTGCAAATGCTTCAGATCTGCCTCTGAATATAACATGTTTGGTGAATGATATTGATGTCTCTGGAAAAAGGAACAGGGGTCACTTTGAAGAAATGGGTGACAGCCTGGTGTCGCAAATGAAAAATCCTCTGCACAGCATCTTAGAGCAAGCTAAACTCAAGAAACAAAGAGTCAATGATTGTGTACAGCTGTATGGAGAAGCAACTCCAGTCACAGAGGGACGTCAAGAGTCCCTACTTGGAACAAAGCTTAGTGAAGCAGAGGTTCTCAAAGTTTTGTGGAAAACCTTTATGGATTGCAGAGAGAGGCGGCTCAAGAATGTTGAAGACATTAAGACTAGCACAATTGAGTTGCCTATGGATCACGGTCCTCCATGGCGGATAGGACAAACTTGTATGCAAGACAAACTTGAGAAGGAGCGAAATGATGCCAAAAATGCAGTTAGGGAATGTGTATATGAGATGAGAGACAAACTGTGTGACATTTATGAGAAATCTGTCAATGAAGATGACAGAAACAGTTTCACCCGGAAGCTTGAGGATACTAGGAGGCTTATCAGTGAGTCAGCAGTGCTTGACACATGCGTGCCTGGAAATCTGTGTCCCAACCCTAGGGTTGAAACAAGAGGGGGGGGTATGTGACAGGAAGTCAGGTAAATCTGGGAATGTAGTCACAGGAAGGAGATACATTTCCACCTGATTTAGAAAGTTCACTGATACTATAGGGTGTTGGCTGCAGAGAGAGCCAGCAGGAAGTTGAAAACCATTCAGCTGTTCAGAATGAGGAGATCAAGGCCTCTATAATTTGTCCAGAGAAAATCTATTGAGTGCTGCCTCCTATCGCCGTGTGGGCTGGGAGAGGAAGGCAGACAAACGGCTGCATCCTGACGCCATGTGGGTAGAGGACAGTCCTGTGTGCCCCCTGAAAGCTGAGTGAGCATGGGGAAGACCTCCTGAAGCGGTGTGCGCTCAGGAGGGTAAAAACGAGTGAAGACGTCTCAAAGGTGAGAAGACGAAGTGTTTCTGTGTGAAAGAAAACAAAGGGACATGTTCAATGGACAATGTTTGTGCTGTGTGAAAAGCAAACAAATGGACATTTGAGTGTCTGCTGTAGGATCAGCAGTGTCGGCCCAACAGTAGGTTGGGAAGACTTCTTAGGTAGGTTCCAGCTGTGAGAAGGTAGACGCCCACAGCGGCCAGGATTTATTTTGTGTTTTATTTTATTTTGATGTTTTTGCTGCATGCACTTGTTTGAAGAATAAACCAAAAACTATTGTTTTCAACCACTCCTCGGCTATCTCCCTGTGTGCCGACCCCCCCAAAGGGGTCACCCATACGCCTACCACCGAGCTAATCCCTTACACTAGGTATGTGATATGTGTTTTTGCCACTTGGAATATGGAGGAGGAGAGCCAGTGACGGGAGGAACTAGCAGAGAGTGGTAGTATTTCACCTTTTTGAAAATTAATGCGTAAACCAGAGCACTGTTTAAACTGTTCAAAAATAGACTATATAATGGGCATATCGGAAGAGGGATCAGATGTAAAAATAAGAACGTCATCAGCGAATAGCGCCGTACGTATGTCATGTGTGCCCACCTTGACCCCGTGTAATGGTGCATGATTCGCTAGGTGTCGGGATAAGGGTTCCAGGGCCAGGTTAAAGAGAAGTGGTGACAATGGGCAGCCCTGCCTAGTCCCTTTGTAAAGGTTGAACTCCCCCGTGAGGAGGCCCGCCACCACCAATCTGGCCGATGGGGATGTATACATAGCATTTATGAAATGGGAAAAAGCCCCAGAGAAGCCCATAGCGGCCAGAACCATAGACAACCAGGGAAAGCCAACATTATAGAAGGCTTTCTCGGCGTCCAGGGTGATGATGGCAAGGTCCTCCCCAGGGTGGAGGCGTGCCTGTTCCAATACGACAAGCACTTTACGGATGTTGAGCAAGGCGGTTCTGCCCTTTACAAAACCCGATTGGGCAGGGTGAATGAGTGAAGGCAATATATTCGCCAATCTGGTGGCTATGATTTTGGACAAAATTTTCACGTCTAAATTCAGAAGTGAAATCGGGCGATATGCCCCAGGGTCAAGGGGGTCCTTTCCTTTCTTTGCCAATAGCTTGATTAATGCTTGGTTCCCTGTTGGGAGATAGTCACCCCCGTCCCAGATATGTGTGTATACCCGGTGAAGAGTAGGGATAAGTTCTTCCTGGAAGGACTTGTAAAATTCACCCGTGTAGCCGTCAGGGCCGGGGGCTTTATTAGGAGCAAGGTGTCGAATGGTGTTACATATTTCCTCAGTGGTGATGGGGGCGTTCAATTCCTCAAGTTGGGGTTTGGTCAATGTGGGCAACTTGGTGTGGTTTAAAAAGGTTTGAGCTGTAGGTACGTCCATGGGATCCTTGGCATAAAGTGAGGAGTAGTATTCCAGCATTACTTTGCTAATCCCTTGTGGGGTATGTTCTATCTCGCCGCGGGAATTACGTAGAGCCACTATGTGGATGGGGCGGTATGGGGGTTTACATAACCGGGATAAGAGTTTACCTGCCTTATTTCCGAATTTATGTAGATTGGCTGCAAAACGGTTATATTTAATTAATTCTAGGGTAGTGGTCCAGGAGTCGAAAGCACGTTTCGCTTCCTGCCATTCGGTTTTAGCAGTGGGGGAGGCTTGAGCAAGTAGAGATCTCTGAGCCGCTGTCAAACGGAGACTCGCCGCTCGATAACGACTCATGGATTGTCTCTTGAAAGAGCTTGCATATGAGATAATTTTTCCTCTGAGAAAAGCCTTGCCGGCTTCCCAGAACAAATGAGGGTTGGCCGTTGAGAGGGAATTGGCCTCGGAGTATTCCTGCCATGCTTCCGCTAGGAAGACGTGGAAATCCTTGTTTTTAGACAGATAAGAGGGGAATCTCCAGATGTTTGGGACTGTGGGGGCGTCAGGAAGTTCCAAGGAGACAGAGAGTGGCGCATGGTCTGACACTGCAATGTCATGAATGGTAGGGAGTTTCAGAAAAGGGGCCATGTCGTCAGTACAGAATAGATAATCGATTCTCGTGAACACATTATGAGGTGGGGAGAAGAAAGTAAATTCCCTGTCTACCGGATGATGCAGTCTCCAGATGTCAGTAAGGTGCAGGGAGTCTATAGTAGTGGCCAGAAGAGTTTGAACCGCGTCCTTGGGGTAAGTGGGCGAGGGACGCACGGTAGATCGATCGTCAGCAGAGTGCATGACAGCATTAAAATCTCCGCCTATCAGGTGAGGGAGTTGAGGGAGAGCGAGAATGTGAGTAGTGAGGGTGTCATAAAAGGACTTTGTGGGAGAATTCGGGGCGTATACATTAGTAATTATTACTTCTTTTGTGCCGATACAGATATGAATCGAGCAAAGCCGGCCCTGTGTATCAGTGGATGTGGACAAAACCTTATATGATAATCTTTTATTGATTAGGATGATAACCCCAGCTTTACGGCCCGGTGCAGCGGAGCCTAGTACCTCGCGCACCCAGAGCTTCCGAAGGCGGTGGAAGTCCGAGGAGGCGAGGTGAGTCTCCTGCAAAAGGGCGATGTCGGTGTCTAGTTTGCGGAGATATCGCAGGATCATCTTTATGCGCTTGATGGGGGACCTAAGTCCCTTCACATTCCAGGATATTACGTGCATAACAGGGTGAGAGGATGATGACGGTGGGGTGGAGACAGGAAAGGGGTCATGCAACCGACTAACAGAATATGTAGTTATGCGATGCCCGATAGTGTTCTGGGAGAGATCATGGTGTTGTTGTGCAGGGAGCTAGTGGCCAGCATGTTATAGATAGGTAGGGGTAGGAGGAGTTATGAGGGGTGCAGAAGAAGGGTGGAAACATAACATACAAAACATAAGCGTAACAACTTCTCTTTTCTCCGCATGGGGTCACAATCTGAAGGCCCCCCGCTCACAACGGCCTACACAGGCATGCAAAAGATTACCCCAAATATGCCAGCAGGCCATAAAGCCTTGGACAGGGGAGACATCATGCGTCCCGGGCAGGATGTAGCGAGCAGCAGAGCCCTTGACCCCGGGGAGAAAAGGTGCAATACAGGAGTATGGTAACTGGGATCGGTTAGAAGTGCACTGGAGGCTGGAACAACCGAACATAAACCAAACATAATGGTGAAGTACATTAGGACGAGCGAGCATGTACCAGCGGTGAGAGTTCAAGGGAGTTAGACCCCCAACTATGAGCGGTAGTACTAGTCGCTGTCAAAATGACAAAAGCAAAAAGAAAAATACCTTAGGTACTGGTAGTGAACATCAAATCACTAAAATTGATGAAGTGAGGAAGCAGGAGGAGTTCAACGAAACCTGTTGCGGTGCGACGGACCGGAGAAGCGTTGTCGCTTTGGTGAGTCTTTGCGGGGGCTCCGTTGTTCCAGAGATCTCGAGAGAGTTGGTGGCCTGGCGGTGGATGGTTGGGCTTCCGGATGGATGGAGCGTAAGTAGGTTTCAGCCTCAGAGGGGTCTTGAAAAGATAGTTGTTCGCCAGTGGTGGATTTCAACCGGAGGATGGCAGGGTAAGCCAAAGTGAACTTGATCTGCAGTTGGTATAGCTGTGAGCAAATCTGCTGGAAGGCCTTTCGTCGTTTGGAAACATCAATGGAGTAATCAGCAAACAGCAAGATTTTCACCCCATCAACTAAGAGAGATTTGGTTTGCCTGTACTTTTGCAGGATCAGATTTTTATCAGCATAGTTCAGAAACTTTGCAATGATGGGTCTGGGGTTTGTGCGGTCGCTTGAATGAGCCCCTATGCGATGAGCTCTTTCCACCACATGGACACCAGGCAGACCAAGCGCTTCTGGGACTCGACGGGAGCAGAAGTCAGAAAGCTCCGTAGCCGGAAGAGATTCGGGGACCCCCACAAAGCGGAGATTACTGTGCCTGGCACGATTCTCCAGATCTTCCAGTTTTTGGGAGAGAAAGGCATTTGTTTTATCCTGTAGCTGTTCCTGGGCCAGCAAGTGGTATATCTCATCCTCTAAGCTAGATATGCGGTGCTCTGCCTCATTGAGCCTGGTGGCGTGCTCACCCAGCTCCTTTTTGATCAGCAGCATGCCAGCTTGCACTGGCGGATCCTGAGGTGGCCGCGGACCGGGTTTTTCCAGGAAACGATCCATCGTAGCGGTGGTGGATCGAGCCCGTGAGATATGTGTGCGGGCGTGAGGCAGGTTTTGTAGCCGGGTGCGGGAGCTATAGTGGAGTGTGACTACTCCATGCGGCGCCGGAACCGGAAGTTCCTGGAAAGAGTTTTAGCTGTTTGGGCATTTATCCCTACGCCTGACTTTTTGTTTGTTCAGCAGGAACCAAATATCATATAATGTATAGTAGCAGTCTTTCTAATGCTACTATATATGACAACTTTCTTCTGGTCAATGGTTGCTAAGGAAATGGAAGATGCAGACATTCTTAGCAATAAAAACCAAAAAGTGCAGCGCTGAAATCAGTATACAATTATATAGCTGAAAAGCTCATATAAAGAAAACAAAAAAGGAGAGGGGATAATGTCCAAATGAATAGTCCCAATATTAAGTGCAGAGATGTGAATCCACGTGCAAAATAACTTTCTTCCAGTGACACCAGGGAAAAGTGTAGGAAGGGGACACCCTTGTGCTCAGGTATAACAAGCAGCTTACCGAAATTCCGTGGCTGCTCAATTTAATGAGACAGCCTCTCCCAGCTAGTAGTAAACCAGTAGGTCAACCGATATCAAGCTCAGGTGCTTCGAAAGACTCCAAAAGCCGAAAGCCGTTTCCGGTGTGTTGTTAAACCGATCACATTAATATGTGGCACACTTGGAACTTCTCATATACTCCATTGAACGTAAAGCCATATGTAGAAAGAAACAGAGGCCCATAGCGTAATCCCGTAAACCAATAGGTAAATTTATTAAAAAAACTACTTACAATTTAAAAGACAAAAACAGGCATGTAGTATGTGCCGGTCATGGATCTAACCGCGGCGTCCCGCAAGTCTCCAGATCAGCATATGGATAAACGGCCGGCTTCGTTGGGGGGCGTGTGGACGTTTATGTCTGGGATCGCCAACGTTTCGTCATAAGAAAGACTTCTTCTGGGCGTCATTCTTAGCAACCAGTGATGTCACTCGGCCCCATTCATTTACTGGTCAGGAACCCCCTGCCAAAAAAAAACAAAAGGTAGGGGATAGCATGACATCACTGACAGATATGGCCATTGACATATTTGGGCAATCATGTCACTCCGGAGACCATATCCCATTGTTTACTTTCAGGCCCTGGGAGCTGTCATGCATGGCCAGTCAGTAAGGGGATCGGACGTGCTCGTCATTTGGCAGGATATATTTCCTTTAGCAGCATTGGGTGTCATTTATCATGACTGAAAAGTACCTGCATTACATAGTGATTTAATTTTTTAAATAAAGGACCTGTAAAAAGTTGTTTAATTGTCTTAATTTACCATTTATTTACAGTATTTATTCTGATCATTTCGTTGGATAAAGATCTGAAATGTCATTTGGGAAGGGGGGGGGTTTATTTTATTAGTGTGGAGTACTCCTTGACATCCATACCAGACCCTCATCAAAGATAAGGGTCTAGTATGTATTTAATGGGTTCCCCTTTAACATGAATAAATTAATCTCATTTGGGATACAAGTCTTGTATAGATCAAGGAAATCCCCACCTGCTTTGTTCACAAACAGAAGTAAGCAGCTGTCATCTGCCGGTGATTTAAATTGCATTTTTTTTTTCTTAGTTAATGTCAGTTTTGCTCTGGTAGGTTATATATATTGTACAGATGTGCCACTTCATAGGCAAGTGCAATGTGTCCCACAGGCACGTTACTTAAAGGAATTTTACATGTTTTAATGTTGACCTTTAAGCATTTAGAAAATTGCTTCTCCCCTCCAAACAATGTTCTTTTTTTTATAGTGTTGCACTGTTTATTTACTTACAGTAAATCAATATATCATATCAAATAACTTTTCCTAAAAGTAAAATTCTTTACCCATGTGCTCAAAAATATATATTAAAATATATTTTTCCCAAATTATAACCTAATATATGTGTATCAATACCAACCAAAAACAGAAATATAAAATTATGGAGTGCTGGAAATTGTTTCCTATGGTAATATTGACATGAATGGAGTTATTTATTGTATGAACCTTGTATCATTGCCATTCATTGTCCCCTATTGCCATATTTAAAAAACATTTAGGTATACATTGGTTGGACCTATTGTCCCTGATTAAAACTGTCCAAACTGGTCAAGTTTACCTCTGTAGTATATTCATTTTTTTTTTTTTTTTTAAAGTTAGAAACTCTCTATGCCTTTACTAATAGATAAATGAAAATAGTTTGACCTACAAGATTCAGAATTATTTAACTATTTTAAAGTTTTACAAACAAGAAAATCATCAGTAACTGTTTAAACACTTAGAACTTACACAATGAGCTGCATAATCAGAAAAATATTTTTTCTTTCCCTTACACAAGGCCGGCAGGCCGAATGTGGCCCTGCAGGCCATTTCATGTGGCCTTCACACCTCTCCCGTAGCAGTCCTCTAATCTTTACCCCCACCTTGTCCCAGGAGTCCAACAGAGAGGAGGAGGTCCTCCTTAAGATCCTGCGCTCTCTGTGCGGCCATGGAGATGCTTGTTTATGCCCCCCAGGAGTGTGAGTGGGCTTTGTGCCAGTATGCACCTGTCCTTCACAGCATTTATATAGTCTTTTAGATACAACCGGCCCTTTGAGGCAACCGCAATGCTGACGCAGCCCGCAATGAAATTGAGTTTGACACCCCTGCCTTACTTCAACAAGAAAAAGTGGTTCTGCAAGAAAAGTCAGCTGGTGTATTCTCACCGAGCTCTTCTTCTTTATCAGGCAAATGAGTAATGTCTGCATTGGTATTTAGAAAACTTTCATAATTGTTAATTTGCTTGGCCTCCCTATGACTTCTACAATGAAGGAAGCTGGATAGAAGGCCTTTTACATTGGAATCCACTTCAATCCTCTTTATACCAGGAGTTCCATTTGGTTGTAGTGGAATATCTTTGTTACCAAAGCAGAGTCGTATCAAGATGACGATCATTCCATCAGTATATCCTCCTGACTTTAATTCAGGAGATTTGTTCACCTAAAGAATTTCACTTACATCCTTGCCATGCCTGTCAGTTGTGTTTTCTTAAATAGGGCAGCGATGTCCTTACAGGACAATAAGATTAAAAAATAAAAAAATAATACATCAAAAAGATTCCAAAAATGCTCATTTGTACATAGTGTAAAAAATGCATAAGGAAATAGTAGTTGAGGGTGGGAAAATGGTTTGGTCTGAACCAGCATTTGGCTCTGCAATGTTCAAGGTGCTGTCATTTATATCTTGTTTGAAAGACTGCTGGTCCCTCATTACTTTTAATGAAACCGAATCTGTGTCAGCGATCAGCAAGAAATCAGATCTGCTACTTGCGGTTATATTGGCATGAGGTCTTTATTTCTTTTCTATAGCATGCTTTCTTCCAGGACTGGAAGTTATAGGTGTCACTGGCACTTACCTGATGATTTATATAGTACTTACAGGATATGTTCCCACTCAGTCTCACTATTTAGCTGCACTTAGACCAACACCCATAGGTATGCACAGCTTATTGCATTAGAGTATGCACCCCAAAGTTCAAATACACATGCGTGCACTATCACAAAGGGGTTGATGCCGCTCCAGGCGAGAGACAAGCATCCAATCCACGCTGGGTGCACGTCCAGTCCACGGACCATGGAAGCAGCAACTGCACAGGAAATGGCCTGACAGCACTCCAGTGTCAGCTGACAAAAAGTCCCTATTTCTCCAAAAGCATGACAGCACAATGAACAGATGCTTCAAACAGCAGACGCATTTTACGGATCAGGTTCGCCTATTCATTGCTGCATGCCTGTGTGTATGTATATGTGTGTGTGTGTGTATTTACCAAAAGTATTGGGTATGTATATGGGTGTGTGTGTGTGTGTATATATATATGCACTGTTTTACCAAAGTATTCGGTGCATGCCTGTGTGTATGTACAGTATATGTGTGTGTGTGTGTGTATATATATATATATATATATATATATATATATATATATATATATATATATATACAGTGCCTTGTGAAAGTATTCGGCCCCCTTGAACTTTGCGACCTTTTGCCACATTTCAGGCTTCAAACATAAAGATATAAAACTGTAATTTTTTTGTGAAGAATCAACAAGTGGGACACACTCATGAAGTGGAACGAAATTTATTGGATATTTCAAACTTTGTTAACAAATAAAAAACTGAAAAATTGGGCGTGCAAAATTATTGGATCATACATATACATACATACACTATACACTAAAAGTACCAAAAGTATTGAGACATCTGTCTTTACACACACATGAACTTTAATGGCATCCCATTAAAGTTTCCCATTAAAGGTTCAATATTAAGTTAGCCCACTTTTTGCAGCTATAAAAGCTTCAACTCTTCTGGGAAGGCTGTCCACAAGGTTTAGGAGTGGGTCTATGGGAATGTTTGACCATTCTTCCGCAAGCATATTTGTGAGGTCAGTCTCCCTTCTAATTCATCCCAAAGGTGTTCTATCAGGACTCTGTGCAGGCCAGTCAAGTTCTTCCACCCCATACTCGCTTATCCATATCTTTACGGACCTTGTTTTTTGCAGTGGTGCGCAGTCATGTTGGAACAGGAAGGGGACATCCCCAAACTGTTCCTACAAAGTTGGGAGAGAGAAATTGTCCAAAATGTCTTGGTTTGCTGATGCCTTAAGATTTCCCTTCGCTGGAACTAAAGGGGCCAAGCACGATCCCTGAGAAACAACCCCACACAATAATCCCCTCACTGAACTTCTGGAGAGAGTTTGCTGCACTGAAAGTAAAGGGGCTGAATAAGTTTGCATGCCCAATTTTTCAGTTTTTTTATTTGTTAACAAAGTTTGAAATATCCAATAAATTTTGTTCCACTTCATGATTGTGTCCCACTTGTTGTTGATTCTTCAGAGAAAATTACAGTTTTATATCTTTATGTTTGAAGCCTGAAATGTGGCAAAAGGTAGCAAAGTTCAAGGGGGCCGATTACTTTCGCAAGGCACTGTATATATATATATATATATATATATATATATATATGTATATGCCGGTCAGTGGGAGATCTTTCCCATGTCCCCGCAAACACACAGAACAAGGGTGATCCTAAAAGCATCATGGGCTCCTGGGCAAAGTAATACACCAGGCCCCTACCAGGGTAATGGCAGCAAAAAGTGTGTGTGGCAGGGTGAGGGGGAATGACTTTTACTGTCATGAGCATAAATGCAAAGGGGGGGGTTAAAATGTCACTACCATAATCACTAATGCAGGGGGGAGGGAGTCAGTGGCATGGAAAGTTAACCCCCACCCCCCACTCTTGAATCCATTGTAATGGCAATGAATTATAACCCTTTCCTCAGTCACAACCTTCTCCCCCATTGTGATTACATACAGTACATGATCACAGGCTCTCGTGCCCCTCTTTCCTTTCCAGGACTTGGCTTGTATTGGGGCAGAGATAACTCCGCGCACCAGGGCTTTTTTCTCGGAGAATAGGTGTATGAACTCAACAGCGCTCCCATTGCATCACTATTAACATCACCAGCACCTCTCGCACAAGAAGACAGCATGCCACACCAAACTTCACTAACTGTGGAGGAGGGTCTTAATGGCACATTGTTAAATACCATGAGTAGGGTTGAGCGGACACCTAGATGTCCGTGTTCGACGGGTTCGGCCGAACTTTAAAAAAAAGTCCGGGTCCGTGTCCCGGACTTTTACCGAACTTTTCCCGGACACCGAACCCCATTGAAGTCAATGGGGACCCGAACTTTAAGGCACTAAAATGGCTCTAAAACACCAAAGGAAAGGGCTAGAGTGCTGCAAATGGCAGCAAAACGTAATTAAGAGCATGGCAAGTGCTCTGCAAACAAATGTGGATAGGGAAATAACTTAAAACAACAAAAAAAAACAGAAAAATAAAACAATGTTCTTCTTCATCTCTGAAGGACGAGGCCCATATGGAGTAGGAGGGAGGTTGAGGTGGTGGTGGATGTGGCGGTGACATAGGCGTGCGCACAGGGTGTGCTGGGTGTGCCTGGGCACACCCTAATCACCTAGGGCACATAGCATTGCCAGTGAGGAGATGGGAAAGATCTCCCTGGGACCTGCTCTGCTCTATTTCTCCTTGCCTACAGGTACATGGCCCCGATACATTACTCTCCCTGCTGGCAAACACATGCATGTGTATTTCAACTTTGGGGTGCACACCTTAATGCAATAGGCTGCGCACACCTATGGGCGGTGTAGGTGGAAGCGGCGGTGGAGGAGGACCAGGGCCGGATTAACAGCATCATGGGCTTGGTGCTGAGGATTTTGAAGGGCCTTAAGGGCCGTGCCTTGCCATGCACCCAGAGGAGGAAGGGTGCAGCCATGCATGCCTAATTCAACATGGGATGCTGTCTCTGAAGCCCATAAACACATCCATGCATCGCCAACTGTCCCTCCTTGTCCGGCCTTCACGCTGTGTGGGGAGGTTCTGAGGGTGCTGCCTGGGGAAGCGAGCATAGAAGCCAGACTTCTGTGTTTACAAGTGACAGAAGAGCGGTAACAGTGAATATGGCCAACCCGGGGCCTATATAAAAGGTAGGGGCCTGGAGCTGCAGCTCCAATAGCCCCTACATTAATCTGGCCCTGAGGAGGAGGACGAGGTAGCCAACACTGCTTCTTTTCAAAAATTTTAAATGAGGGTACACCCCAAAAGAGTGAGAAAGAGCAAAAATGGAACAATGGGTGGGTAAGGTCGGTATCCATTGCTATTCTGCATAAGGTACGGAAAAGTCCCGTGGGATCCATGCCTGGTTCATTTTAATGAACGTGAGCTTGTCCACATTGTCTCTGGACAGGCGGCTGCGCTTGTCTGTTATAACGCCCCCAGCCGTGCTAAATACCCGTTCAGATAATACACTGGCTGCAGGGCACGCCAGCACCTCCAAGGCGTAAAGGGCAAGCTCAGGCCATGTGCCCAATTTGGAGACCCAGAAGTTGAAGGGGGCAGACCCGTCATTCACTACATGTAGGCGTGTGCACACATACTGCTCCACCATGTTGGTAAAATGCTGCCTCCTGCTAAGACGTTCCATCTGAGCTGCTGGTGCTGCTGTTTGTTGTGGCGTGCTGACAAAGCTTTTCCACATTTCGGCCATGCTAACCCTGCCTTCTGAGGTGCTGGCGGTGCCCTGGTTGCGTTGGCGACCTCCTCCTCCTCCTCCTCTGCCTTGTGCTTCCACTGTGGCCCCGCTGTCAGATGGGAATGCCAGCAGCATGGCGTCTACCAGCGTGCGCTTGTACTCGCGCATCTTGCGATCGCGCTCCAGTGAGTGAATTAAGGACGGTACGTTGTCCTTGTAACGGGGATCCAGCAGCGTGGCCACCCAGTAATCAGCACAAGTTAGAATGTGGGCAACTCGGCGGTCGTTGTGGAGACACTGCAGCATGTAATCGCTCATGTGTGCCAGGCTGCCCAGAGGCAACGAAAGGCTGTCCTCTGTGGGAGGTGTATCGTCCGTGTCCTCTGTATCCCCCCAGCCACGCACCAGTGATGGCCATGAGCTGGCCTGGGTGCCACCCTGCTGTGAACATGGTTCCATCTCCTCCTCCAGCTCCTCCTCCTCCTCATCCTCCTCATCCTCCAGAACTGTGCCCCTGCTGGACAATTGCGTCCCTGGCGTTTGCGTGTGCAGGAACCCACCCTCGGAGCCCCTTGCGAATGACTGCCCTGAAAGCCTTGGAAATGTTACCTCTTCATCCTCCTCCTCCTCCTCATCCTGTGCCACATCCTCTTCCATCATCGCCCGAATTGTTTTTTCAAGGAGGCATAGAAGTGGGATAGTTAAGCTGAGAACGGCGTCATTGCCACTGGCCATGTTGGTGGAGTACTCAAAACAGCGCAACAAGGCACACAGGTCTCGCATGGAGGCCCAGTTAAATTAAATAGCGGAATAGAAAATATGATCCAAAAAAAGTGTATGTATATCACACGTACACAACCACACTGGGCCCCAATTACTATTGTTTGTACCCCTAAAAGGCTAGATGAGGAGTAGGGGGAGTATGGAACAGGCAGCACCCTCAAACCTTCAGAAGTATGAGATGAACCCCAACAACTTGGAAAGGTGGATCTCTCTCACACGTACCAACACAGACTATCCCCCAATTTAACTGATCCCCAAAGGTTTTTGATTAAATAGCGGAATAGAAAATATGATCCAAAAAAAGTGTATGTATATCACACGTACACAACCACACTAGGCCCCAATTACTATTGTTTGTACCCCTAAAAGGCTAGATGAGGAGTAGGGGGGGTATGGAACAGGCAGCACCCTCAAACCTTCAGAAGTATGAGATGAACCCCAACAACTTGGAAAGGTGGATCTCTCTCACACGTACCAACACAGACTATCCCCCAATTTAACTGATCCCCAAAGGTTTTTGATTAAATAGCGGAATAGAAAATATGATCCAAAAAAAGTGTATGTATATCACACGTACACAACCACACTAGGCCCCAATTACTATTGTTTGTACCCCTAAAAGGCTAGATGAGGAGTAGGGGGGGTATGGAACAGGCAGCACCCTCAAACCTTCAGAAGTATGAGATGAACCCCAACAACTTGGAAAGGTGGATCTCTCTCACACGTACCAACACAGACTATCCCCCAATTTAACTGATCCCCAAAGGTTTTTGATTAAATAGCGGAATAGAAAATATGATCCAAAAAAAGTGTATGTATATCACACGTACACAACCACACTAGGCCCCAATTACTATTGTTTGTACCCCTAAAAGGCTAGGAGTAGGGGGAGTATGGAACAGGCAGCACCCTCAAACCTTCAGAAGTATGAGATGAACCCCAACAACTTGGAAAGGTGGATCTCTCTCACACGTACCAACACAGACTATCCCCCAATTTAACTGATCCCCAAAGGTTTTTGATTAAATAGCGGAATAGAAAATATGATCCAAAAAAAGTGTATGTATATCACACGTACACAACCACACTAGGCCCCAATTACTATTGTTTGTACCCCTAAAAGGCTAGATGAGGAGTAGGGGGGGTATGGAACAGGCAGCACCCTCAAATCTTCAGAAGTATGAGATGAACCCCAAAAACTTGGAAAGGTGGATCTCTCTCACACGTACCAACACAGACTATCCCCCAATTTAACTGATCCCCAAAGGTTTTTGATTAAATAGCGGAATAGAAAATATGATCCAAAAAAAGTGTATGTATATCACACGTACACAACCACACTAGGCCCCAATTACTATTGTTTGTACCCCTAAAAGGCTAGATGAGGAGTAGGGGGGGTATGGAACAGGCAGCACCCTCAAACCTTCAGAAGTATGAGATGAACCCCAACAACTTGGAAAGGTGGATCTCTCTCACACGTACCAACACAGACTATCCCCCAATTTAACTGATCCCCAAAGGTTTTTGATTAAATAGCGGAATAGAAAATATGATCCAAAAAAAGTGTATGTATATCACACGTACACAACCACACTGGGCCCCAATTACTATTGTTTGTACCCCTAAAAGGCTAGATGAGGAGTAGGGGGGGTATGGAACAGGCAGCACCCTCAAACCTTCAGAAGTATGAGATGAACCCCAACAACTTGGAAAGGTGGATCTCTCTCACACGTACCAACACAGACTATCCCCCAATTTAACTGATCCCCAAAGGTTTTTGATTAAATAGCGGAATAGAAAATATGATCCAAAAAAAGTGTATGTATATCACACGTACACAACCACACTAGGCCCCAATTACTATTGTTTGTACCCCTAAAAGGCTAGATGAGGAGTAGGGGGGGTATGGAACAGGCAGCACCCTCAAACCTTCAGAAGTATGAGATGAACCCCAACAACTTGGAAAGGTGGATCTCTCTCACACGTACCAACACAGACTATCCCCCAATTTAACTGATCCCCAAAGGTTTTTGATTAAATAGCGGAATAGAAAATATGATCCAAAAAAAGTGTATGTATATCACACGTACACAACCACACTAGGCCCCAATTACTATTGTTTGTACCCCTAAAAGGCTAGGAGTAGGGGGAGTATGGAACAGGCAGCACCCTCAAACCTTCAGAAGTATGAGATGAACCCCAACAACTTGGAAAGGTGGATCTCTCTCACACGTACCAACACAGACTATCCCCCAATTTAACTGATCCCCAAAGGTTTTTGATTAAATAGCGGAATAGAAAATATGATCCAAAAAAAGTGTATGTATATCACACGTACACAACCACACTAGGCCCCAATTACTATTGTTTGTACCC
The DNA here is from genome assembly GCF_965119305.1 of Pelophylax lessonae. Classification (NCBI taxonomy): domain Eukaryota; kingdom Metazoa; phylum Chordata; class Amphibia; order Anura; family Ranidae; genus Pelophylax; species Pelophylax lessonae. The sequence continues at coordinate 592,609,472 of NC_138768.1, forward strand.
CTAAAAGGCTAGATGAGGAGTAGGGGGAGTATGGAACAGGCAGCACCCTCAAATCTTCAGAAGTATGAGATTGTGTTCACTGTACCCCACAAAGATTGAGTTCACTGCACCCCACAATGATTGTGTTCACTGCACCCCACAAAGATTGTGTTCACTGCACCTCACAAAGATTGTGTTCACTGTACCCCCCAAAGATTGTGTTCACTGCACCCCACAAAGATTCTGTTCACTGTACCCCACAAAGATTGTGTTCACTGCACCCTAAAAGGATGTTGTTCACTGCACCCCACAAAGATTGTGTTCACTGCACCCTAAAAGGATGTTGTTCACTGCACCCCAAAAAGATTGTGTTCACTGTACCCCCCCAAAGATTGTGTTCACTGCACCCCGCAAAGATTGTGTTCACTGCACCCCAAAAAGATTGTGTTCACTGTACCCCCCAAAGATTGTGTTCACTGCACCCCAAAAAGATTGTGTTCACTGTACCCCCCAAAGATTGTGTTCACTGCACCCCACAAAGATTCTGTTCACTGTACCCCACAAAGATTGTGTTCACTGCACCCCAAAAAGATTGTGTTCACTGTACCCCCCCAAAGATTGTGTTCACTGCACCCCACAAAGATTCTGTTCACTGCACCCCACAAAGGATTTTGTTCACTGCACCCCAAAAAGATTGTGTTCACTGCACCCCAAAAAGGATTTTGATCACTGCACCCCAAAAAGGATGTTGTTCACTGCACCCCAAAAATGATTTTGTTCACTCCACCCCAAAAAGATTGTGTTCACTGCACCCCACAAAGATTGTGTTCACTGCACCCCAAAAAGATTGTGTTCACTGTACCCCCCAAAGATTGTGTTCACTGCACCCCACAAAGATTCTGTTCACTGTACCCCACAAAGATTGTGTTCACTGCACCCCAAAAAGATTGTGTTCACTGCACCCCAAAAAGGATGTTGTTCACTGCACCCCAAAAAGGATGTTGTTCACTCCACCCCAAAAAGATTGTGTTCACTGCACCCCACAAAGATTGTGTTCACTGCACCCCAAAAAGATTGTGTTCACTGCACCCCAAAAATGATTTTGTTCACTGCACCCCAAAAAGGATTTTGTTCACTGCACCCCAAAAAGGATGTTGTTCACTCCACCCCAAAAAGATTGTGTTCACTGCACCCCAAAAAGATTGTGTTCACTGCACCCCACAAAGGATTTTGTTCACTGCACCCCAAAAAGATTGTGTTCACTGCACCCCAAAAAGGATGTTGTTCACTGCACCCCAAAAAGGATTTTGTTCACTGCACCCCAAAAAGATTGTGTTCACTGCACCCCACAAAGGATTTTGTTCACTGCACCCCACAAAGATTGTGTTCACTGCACACCAAAAAGGATTGTGTTCACTGCACCCCAAAAAGACTTTGTTCACTGCACCCCAAAAAGATTGTGTTCACTGCAGCCCAAAAAGATTGTGTTCACTGCAGCCCAAAAAGATTGTGTTCACTGCAGCCCAAAAAGATTGTGTTCACTGCAGCTCACACACAGAAAAATGGATGTGGATCACTGACACCTGCCTATCTCCAATCCCACACCACACAGCAATATCGATTGTAGTTTGTAGAACACAGTTTCCCTAAAATTCAGCAGACTCTGTCCCTAACAGGATTGAGAAGAGATCGTAGATCAGGATTGAGTGCAGATTCACCCCACCCCCCACACAGCAATATCGATTGTAGTTTGTAGAAGACACTGACCCTATAATTCAGCAGACTCTATCCCTAAAATGCCTACAACTCGCCCTGCCTAAACACTCCGACCTGTCCCTCAATTCTATCCGGACACAAATGGTTTTTTCCTGCCTATCTTTCCCTAATCAGCAGCCAGCACATTGATGTGTGCTCTGTCCCTTAGCTAAGCAGCAGAATGACGCTGCTGCGGCGGCTGCCTCGAACTTATAAAGACTTGGTCACATGCTTCAGACGGCCAATCACAGCTACTAAGACATTTGCAGGCATGGCTGGGATGGCTTAAGGCACACCAGTTAAACGATTGTTGATTGGCTGTTGAAAGCCCGCCATGAAAAGAGCGCCAAAGCATGCAAAACCCGGAAATTAAACGACAGAACACGGATTTTTACCCGAACATACAGTAAAGTGTCCGTGTCCGTGTTCGGGTAAAAAAAATCCAATTATTCGGTACGAACACGAATAATACAGTCCGTGTTCGCTCAACACTAACCATGAGTGCATTATGCACAGGGTTCGGTGTTGAGGAGTGCTCTACATACAGAGTGCAGAGTTGAGGAATGTGTTACGTACAAAGTGTAGGGTTCAGGAGTGCACTATGCACAGGGTGCAGAGTTCAGAAGTGCACTACGCACAGAGTTCAGGAAGCACTATGTACAGAGTGCAAGGTTGAGGAGTTCTCTGTGTACAGAGTGCAGGGCTCAGGGGTGCGCTTTGTACAGAGTACAGGGCTCAGAAGTGTGCTATGTAGAGTGTAGGGTTAAGAAGCATGCTACGTATACAGTATACTATTCAAAAGTGCACCAGCACAGAGTGCAGACTTCAGACATGCGCGATGCACAAGGTGAAAAGTCCAGGAGTGTGCTATGTACAGGGTGCAGAGTTCAGACCATGCTATGGACAGGGAGCAGTTTTCAGGACTGAGGTACAGGGTGCAGAGTTCATGTGTGCGCTACGTACAGAGTGCATAGTTCAGGATTGAGCTAAGTCCAGGGTACAGAGTTCATGCGTGTGCTATGCATAGAGTGCAGAGTTCATGCATGCGCTAAGTACAGAGTGCAGAGTTCATGTGTTCACTAGGTACAGACTGCAGAGCTCTGGCGTGTGGTACGCATGGGTGCAGAGTTCAGAGTTGAGCTAGGTACAGGGTGCAGAAGTGCTCTATGCCAGTTTACAACCCCCCCAGTACAGAGCTCTCCCCCAAATAAAGCTCTCTTCTTCCAGAACAGAGCTCTTTCTATTCCTTGTACAGTACAGAGCTCTCCTAACTTCCCTGTCCCATACCGACAGCTCACTTCTCCCCCACAGAAGAGAATCTTCTACAACTTACTGTACAGTGGCAGGTCAGACTGTTGGTGCGGGTTTCTATTGATGTTGTGGGCGTGAGGCTAGAGTGGCTGTGTGGGAACCCTGCCACGCCTCCTCCTCTGTTGTATTTGCAGAGCAGTGAGGGCAGGGAGGGTTTTCTGTGTGCTGACAGTCGATGCTAGAGGCAAGTGCCGGAGGTGATAAAAAACCCCTGCTGCCCAAAGCGCATCTTCTTTCCTGTGCCGGGTGCTGGTACACTGAGGGTGTTCCAGCGCCCAGCACCCTCTGACACTCTGCGTGTTGCACTTGGGGTGATTAGGGGGCGCCTGGGCACATCCGGTACACCCTGTGCACACACCTATGCCAAACAGAGCCTGTTGCCTAAGCACTAGGGTAATTTCCCAGTCCTAGTCCATGTTATTTCCTAAATTCCTGTCTTTTTCTGACACTTATCTGACTATTCATGTTTGATGACCATCCAGATATTTTGCCTGTCCCTGTTTCTGATATTGCCTGTGTAGAGATCTTTTGCCTTCTACTGTCTGCATTTTTAAGTGGTTGCAGTGATGTGCACATCTAAAGGAATAGTGTAAACATACTCAAATGCACACAATTCTGTGCTAAAATTATGACTATTCATATACGAAGGGGAGGCAATCCCTAAAACATAGTCCTGTATCATTGGGATGTCAAATTTAGGGGGCCTCACCCTAACGAGCAAACTCTGGAGTGGACTCTGGAAGGTGGTTGTTTTGAATCACTGGAGCTGCCTCTTCCTATCTGAGGTTGGCTGTTGTGGCCCCTGGCCAGGGCAGGAGATCTATTACCGGGACACTAGATTTCCCAAAACTTTCATTGTCACTGTGACAGAATTGTGGGTGAAATAGAACACAAGTGGAGATCAAAAGGGGTTTTAGGGCCCCTGTCCAAGGGGTTCTTCATTTTGGGGGCCTGAAAAACAGGCAGTCAGATAAGGGGAAGGCCACAAGGCAATAATTCCAACACCATGAGAGACATGTAGAAATATAATTGGGTGGCAATAGGGTACAGCAATGGCTAAGTCCAGGGGTACAGAGCAGCAACCTAGGACAGCTGGGGCTTAGTCCAGAGTCAGAGGGCAACCATCAATGCACAGTGAGTAGCAGGCCACAATCTGGTACAGCAAAGTCTAAGTCCAGGGGTACAGGGCAGCAATTCAGAAATGCAATAAGTCCAGGCAGAGTCGCAGGGAAAAGGAGGTACAGAGGGCAGAGGTCCTTCAAAAACCAATCACCGGTCCTTGGAGGGTTGTATGTCTTGGCCTTCGCTTCAGGGCCAGACATGCAGCAGTTGAAGGAAGAGCAGAGGATACAATGAAGTCCCAGTGTCCAGAAAGCCACACAGAACTACAAGTCCCAGAAGTACAGAAAGCAAAGTCTGTCTTGGCAGTTTCATGCATTTGCAAGCCTCCTTCTAAGGAGACCTGCCTCCATGAGCTCCTCTGCCCATCACTAAAGTTATCTCTGAACAGTCTGACATGCTTCTGTGTTGCAGGTGCTGAGGCATCTGGCTATATTCTTGTACAGTATACAATAATGTAAGCCCTACCTACTGAGTGCAGCATCATATCCTACCGCTTGTGAGGGACAGAGGAACTCACAAACCAAATTCTGCAAATAAGTTGACTTTGTTACACACTATATCTGGATTAGAAATTGTCAATTTACTAAAACAAAAGGAAAAGAAAAATCCAATATTTCTGACCTCCGTAACAACTCCTCCCCCTTTTCTAAAACACGTACCCCAAAAAAGGCCTTGTGCAAGTTAATTGTACCAGTTCAAAAAACAGAACCACCTAAGTATTCATGTAACATCTCATTATCTAAGGGCCATGTGTGTATTGAAGCTCATTCCAGCAGGGCATCATGTTGATGTATGGAGATTGTTGGCTTATGGACACATTTGAACCCCTGCAAGGATAGTTTGTTCTACTGACAGTATCTTTCCACCATAGTGAAGATGTGGAGTTCTCCCTACCACTCCTGGGATGGTTAGCCTGCATGTGCCCCCACTGTCTGCAGCTATAACATCTGGGTGTGCCCTTCCTCTATGTCTCCACCTGGAGACTCCCTGAAACTTTGGCCTTTTGGCAGGGTGACATGAGCCCCTAAATAATTAAAAGTTAAATCCTTGACAAATACAGAATCTCACAAAAGTGAGTACACACCTCACATTTTTGTAAATATTTTATTATACCTTTTCATGTGACATTACTGAAGAAATTACACTTTGCTACAATGTAAAGTAGTGACGTGTACAGCTTGTATAAAAGTGTAAATTTGCTGTCTCCTCAAAATAACAACACACAGCCATTATTGTCACAACTGCTGGCAAAAAAAAAGTGAGTACACCCCTAAGGTAAAATGTCCAAATTGGGCCCAATTAGCCATTTTCCCTCCCCGGTGTCATGTGGTTCATTATTGTTACAAGGTCAAAGGTGTGAATGGGGAGCAGGTGTGTTAAATTTGGTGTTATCGCTCTCACTCTCTCATACTGGTCACTGGAAGTTCAACATGGCACCTCATGGCAAGATGAAGATCTGAAAAAAGAATTGTTGCTCTACACAAAGATGGCCTAGGCTATAAGAACATTTCCAAGACCCTAAAACTGAGCTCCAGCATGGTGGCCATGACCATACAGCGGTTTAACAGGACAGGTTCCACTCAGAACAGGCCTCGCCATGGTCCACCAAAGAGGTTGAGTGCACATACTCAGTGTCATATTCAGAGGTTGTCTTTGAGAAATAGACATACGATTGCTGCCAGCATTGCTGCAGAGGTTGAAGGGGTGGGGGGGTCAGCCTGTCAGTGTTCAGACAAAAACACAAAAAAAGGGCGCACCGACCTAGCGCATTATCCTCAATATAGGCTTTATTATTAAAACATAAAAAAGGGTACTCACAAACGCAGGTGAAGATCAATCACATCAAACTCATGAACTTGAATATCAGAAGTAGTCCATACAGGTGTCCATAGTCTCATTAAGATGACGGCTGACGCGTTTCGAGGCATAAGCCTCTTCCTCAGAGCCACTCTTTCAGTGTTCAGACCATACGTCTCACACTGCATCAAACTGGTTTGCATGGCTGTTGTCCCACAAGGAAGGATCTTCTAAAGATGATGGACAAGAAAGCCCGCAAACAGTTTGCTGAAGAAAAGCAGACTAAGAACATGGATTACTGGAACCATGTCCTGTGGTCTGATGAGACCAAGATAAACCTATTTGGTTCAGATGGTGTCAAGCGTCTGTGGCGGCAATCAGGTGAGGAGAACAAAGACAAGTGTGTCTTGCCTACAGTCAAGCATGGTGGTGGGAGTGTCATGGTCTGGGGCTGCATGAATGCTGCCGGAACTGGGGAGCTACAGTTCATTGAGGGAACCATAAATGCCAACATGTACTGTGACATACTGAAGCAGAGCATGATTCTCTTCCTTCAGAGACTGGGCCGCAGGGCAATATTCCAACATGATAACAACCCCAAACACACCTCCAAGATGACCACTGCCTTTCTAAAGAAGCTGAGGGGAAAAGGGATAGACTGGCCAAGCATGTCTCCAGACCTAAACCCTATTGAGCATCTGTGGGGCATCCTCAAATGGAAGGTGGAGGATCCCAAGGTCTCTAACATCCACCAGCTCCGTGATGTTGTCATGGAGGAGTAGAAGAGGACTCCAGTGGCAACCTGCGAAGCTCTGGTGAACTCCATGCTCAAGAGGGTTTTGGCAGTGTTGGAAAATAATGGTGGCCACACAAAATATTGACACTTTGGGCTCAATTCGGACATTTACACTTAGGGGTGTACTCACTTTTGTTGCCAGTTTAGACATTAATGGCTGTGTGTTGATTTATTTTGAGGGGACAGCAAATTTACACCGTTATAAAATCTGTACACTCACTACTTTACATTGTAGCAAAGTGTAATTTCTTCAGTGTTGTCACATGAAAAAAAAATATAATAAAATATATACAAAAAAGTGAGGGGTGCACTCACCTTTGTGAGATACTGCATGTGTCTGGCCTCAATTTTGACTGTAGAAATTTGACAGAAATAGACAATCAAGTTCTCCCAGATCATTCCCCAGCAGAATGTTAGCAGGTAGGCCTGCCAATACCCCAACAGAACATGTTTTTTCCCAAAACCATAATCCTGGTGAACCTTAGCTCCCGGGGTGTGTTTTATAGCACCCCCCGCTAGTCAGGGCTTTCCTTGAGCAAATGCTGTTTCCTTTTCTCAGGGTAGCTTGGGGTAAGAGAGCAAACTCCATAGACTCCTTGAAAGGTGGCGGTTGCTGTTGGAGGCATCCATTCACTTTGGGAGTGGCTCTTTCCTCCTGGCACCAGCTGCACATTGTGCTCAGGGTGAGGGGTTTGGGTCTGGGGAGGGTGGAAGTTCTTTGGGCATCAAGCCTGAAGATTTACATATATAAACTGAACTCAGTGCTCCCCCAAGTGTTGAAAAATTCAATATCGCGGATCTACACAGCTGTACTCACAACATAAAATACAATATGCTCAAAATGTGTTCTAGCCAAATATACTGTAGTTGTACTATATAAATACAAAATAAAATTAAATAGCATAGAATAAGTAATATCATCCTTAATTGATAACAGTAAATCAAAAACCTCTACAGGTGTTCATAAAAACAATATTAAGTTCATATCATTTAGAAGTGAAGAGTATAAAAAGTGATCATCCGTGAGATCAAGTGTCCATAATATCCTAGGTGAGTTCCGGTGAAATGTGATTAATGAATCCACCGCCTACACAGACAGCCTCTTACCGAAACATCGTACCCCAAGTTATAGGAGGCCTGACATGACATGAAGCTGCAGAGATCTCGACCCGGATCATCCAACACAGAAATACATGCAGCATTCTTGATGAAAATTACTTACAGAAAAGATTCCTAGTAAGCGCATGTAGTATTAAAAATGCTGCTGGTGCCAGCTCCAACAAAGCATAGGTGACATCAGCACAAAACTCCACCCCGACGTATGTTTCATCACAACAAACATTGTCAAGGGGAATTAGTCCCTGATAGATAATTTAGGACAACTCTTGGATGAGGAAAGTGAATCCCACAATTTTTTTCCCTTATATTGGGGAAGGGTGAAACATCCCCTTTGAAGTTTCCCCAAAAAATGGCCTCCTCTTTATTGTGAGCCCCCCAACACTCTTCCTCCTGCTGACCACCAACACCCTAAAAACATGGCTGCTATGTGCCCTTGGATTTTTTGGAGTCATTCTTGAAGGACATTAATACTTGTATAAGGACATTGTTATTATTATTTTTGTAAACAGGAACGTATATGTGCACAGTTTGCACTGGGCACTTCATAGCACACATTCATTTTAGAGGATTGTTTTATATGTATTTGTTTATTTAATTTATTTAATTTGTTCATTTAATTTGACCATATACAGCAGAGCAGACACCCACACCCATCACTTTCAAGGCACTCACACCTTAATTGTCAGCAGCAGCTGTTCACAACATGCATTTTTCATTTATATATACACATAATACTCCTAAGCGCAAGGTTTTTTCTCCTGCTATGTGCCTTTAACCACTTGCCGTCGGCTTACTATACATTTACGTGGGCAGAGTGGCTCTCCCATGCAAAATCACATTAATAGATGTCATCTCTCTGGGAGGAGCTAGGGGGTGAGCGCGCGTCGCCGGCGGCGAGCTCCCGCCCCCGATTGTCAGCAGGGAAGGTGGCGCGTGTGTCAGGCGGCTCCGATTGTCACCTGACACCCTCGATCTCTCCCCACTAAGAGAAAAGGATCTAAACACAGCCGTCCGTCCTTCTGCCTGCAATGATCACAGAGCCCATGTGATCCTGCTGTATAGGATCGCAAGTCTTTGTGATCATTTCAAAAGCCACAGTTAGAATCACTCAGCTAGGCTTACATTTAACCCCTTGATCACCAATAGTATTAACCCCTTCCCTGCCAGTGTCATTATTACAGTAACAGTGCATATTTTAAGCACTGATTACTGTAGTAATGTCACTGGTACTCTCAAAAGTGTAAAAAATGTCAGTCAGGGGTCTGATCTGTCCTCCGCAATGTCGCAGTCCCGCAAAAAATTGCAGATCGCCGCCATTACTAGTAAAAAAAAAAAAACAAACAATAAAAATGGCATAAATCTTTCCCGTAGTTAGTAGGCGCAATAACTTTTGCGCAAACAATCAAAATACGCTTATTGCAATTTTTTTTACCAAAAATATGTAGCCGAAAACAAATTGGCCTAAAATGTTAAAAAATTTTGATTTTTACATTTTTTTTGGGAATGTCATATAAAAGAATGTGAAAAATATTGTCTTTTTTTTTCAAAATTGTCGTTCTTTTTTTGTTTATAACGCAAAAAATAAAAATCGCACAGGTGATCATATACCACCAAAAGAAAGCTCTATTTGTGGGAAAGGACATCAATTTTATTTGGGTACAGCGTCGCACGACCGTGCAATTGTCCGTTAAAATAATGCAGTGCCGAATGGCAAAATAGGGCCTGGTCATTAAGCAGGAAAATCTTCCGGTCCAGAAGGGGTTAAGAAGGAAGTGAAAATACTACATTAAGAGTCAAAATAAATGGTTGATACTGTATGTATACTTGAGAAGGATGAGGAGAATGAATAAGGAGCATTAGAAGTAAAGAAAAAAGGCTCATATGTGTCCTTGAGGATGAGGAGGATAAGAGAAAGGGTGCAATAGTGGTACTTGCAAGCAAGTGTCTTCTCTATGTCTGGGAGGAATAAAAAAAAATGGTTTGTCAGCCACTATACTACCTTTTTAAGCATTTTATGTTTGAAAATGGTTATACAGGTATATTTGCAAACAATGGTATACATTTTTATCACTTTACCTGATTTTTTTATTTTATTTTTGCATTGCTACCATTAATTTTTTAAAGTCAATCAGGGTTATTGTGATGCCAGGAATTTGGAAAAATGCTTCAAATTTGTAATAATGTGTGGTAATATATGGGGTTAGGGCAGTACTCTGTATAACCTTATACTATCTATCTATCTATCTATCTATCTATCTATCTATCTATCTATCTATCTATCTATCTATCTATCTATCTATCTATCTATCTATCTATCTATCTATCTATCTATCTATCTATCTATCTATCTATCTATCTATCTATCTATCTCTATTAAATGTGTAATAATTGATAAAGAGTAATTAATCAGCGCTAACCAATAAAAGATGAAAAAAGCTAGTACCCCAATAATAGCTAAATAGCCAGATATGGGGACCGATGGCTGCCAATATAAAAGTGTATTCACCCTACGCCAGAAACAATCCAAAAATAATAACTATGTAGCTTTTGGCGCTACATAGTTATTATTTTTAAATGTGTAATAATGTTTAAAAAAGACATGAAGCTTAGCAAAATGTTGTTATTCAACCTAAAACAAACTTATTACCATACAGTATATGTGTTTCAAGATGATCAAAACTGTAAAGCTATGGTTCTCACAGTCGCAAGCAAAAATGAAAAAAATCTGAGCATTTAAAATTATTATGAATCTGAGAAACATTGAGGAAAGCACTTTAAAAACTAATCATTTGTAAAACAGTATTATTTGAAAATGATTCCAATAACTTTGAGTATTAGTACTAATTAAAAATTATAGGTTATCATCGTAGCATAATTCTCTAGCTTTGCACAAATTCTCAATATATTGCTGCCTTAGTATCAAGTCGAACAGTGTGGCTGTAGAAAAAAATCAGACGTAAATAAAGTAAACTGTGTAGAATGTTAAATGTTCTATTGCTGGTTTTAGTGCATTAAAACTAATTCAGCCGAGTCAAAGTAAAAATGATCATGCTTTGTGGCTTGGTACCAAATTATGACAGCAAGAACTTTTATTTTGATTTATGAATGCATAGAGGCCTTGCATAACGCATTAGAAGAACATCATTTTGCTTAATTAAATTCAAATCTTCGTTTCACAAGGGCAGAGGTATAAAAGAAAGTTTTCTTGTCGAAAAGCACTCTGGTGTGTATGGTACACAGAGTGTCATTTTGTATATGCTGCCTCAGTGCTTTTCTGACTGATAAAATGTTTTAAGCAGTGCTTAAAATGAGCTTAAAAGATATTGGCACTAAATCTGATTTGAACAGCTGGATCACGTCTCAGTTTCCACTTAATGGTTTGTAAAAATGAATTTTTAGGCATATATTTGTTTTTTTTTTGTTCAGTTTTTAACTCACTTCTCCTTAAATTCTTGCAATTTACAAAAAGTTTAAAATCTATACTGTTAAATATTAATAATCCCTAAGAATGGGCTTAAATATTAATAATCCCTAAGAATGGGCTTTTTTTTTTTGCTCCCCTTTAATCTGTTAAATACACAAGTGAAAGTGTTCTCTTTTCTTTCTATCTGTTTGATAGATGCAAAAAGTACACTTTGATTGTGTCATAAATCCTGTCATTTGAAAACTTCCTGTTCTCTAGGCAGAACCGACTTTTAGACCTTGTGACACGTTGTTTTTTTTTTTAGCTCAATGGTAGTGCCAAAACAGTTAACTTAATGCCAGATATAGTTTTCAGGGCTTTGCTGTCAACTTTTATTTAAATGAACGTCAAAATTCACACAGGCATATCTTCCCACACTGGGGTTTTCACAGTATGAATCAAACATAACATTCAGCCGCCTGGCTCTCTTATGGCAGCATTACTGCTCCAAGTACCTCTTCAGGACCCTCCTGTTAATGCCTTTTTGGTCCTTCTGACCATGAAACACATCCCATTGTTTATGCACAGAAGCTGCCTCTCATCCCTGAATCTTACTTATAGCTTTATAGCTTCTCTGTCGCTCATGGACTCTCTCTCAGGCTTGGGCCTTGCTCTGTCCCAACCTGGACACCAGGTGCACACTAGCACCTCTCATGGTTCCCTTCACACACTGACCCCCCCCCCCCCCCCCCCGAGATGGTTGGGTTCTGATCTCTATCTCTGGCTCACATATGAAGCCAGCATACACCTGGGCCATTAGTGCACTCTCTTTCTACAAAATCCAGCGTAAACCACCATTTTACCCAGTGACCCAGTGATCACGGAAGTGTCAGATCACATACTAGGTATGTGATCCGGTGCAGCAGTGTCACCTTGCCATCATATATTTAAGTTATACGGTCGACAAGTGGTAAAATACAAAAGACACTAGAAGAGGAAGAAAGGTTCACTTTAGAGAAACCAACAAATTCTGTCTTGATAGACCTGACCAGCAGGAAACCACAGCTCTGGTATGGACATAATGGCAGCTAACAACACTGCCCTGTTGAGTCCCCCAACCTAACAAACTTGTTTTTTTTATCACAAACAAAATTTAAAAAAAAAGAAAAAGAAAAACATACCTGTTGCTAATTATATGGGAGACTCAACCAGCTGCATTGTCACAAACCATCCAACATAGAGTGAGCAATATCAGCCATGTCGCCAGATGTGTCCCGATAAATACAAAAAATACAGGATGAATTTAAAAAATAAAGATGAAGAAAACTTTACCAAAAGATTTGGTCCTGGGAAACAGGGCTAGCAAGCAACCACAGCTCCCAAATATACAGAATAGTGTATCACAGCGCTACCCTGTTGGGTTCCCCATCATGCATGCGTGGGACACCAGACCACAGGAAGGTAGCCGCAGTTAGGTCATGCACATGCGCAGTGGCGGCCCATGGCGGCCATATTAGAAACCAGTGTCCTCAGAGGCCGAAAATGTAGCGAAACCAAATCAGGGGGAAACAAACCCATTTAAAAGAAGAGATAAGGACTGTGCCAACCCCGGAATGGTCACCACAAGTGCCCCCACAGGTGAACAAAGATGGAAAGGGGGCTGCCCGTGCCAAGTGACACCATCCAGACCAAACCAAGAATCCCCAACCTGTCTCAGCCAGATGAGCAACCTGTAATAACATTTATTCAAAATTAGAAAATATATATTTTTTTTATACAAAAGAAAAAAACAAACAAACAAGCAAACTCAAGAACATAAGTGACAATTAGAATAGTAATGAATGAATAAACCAAAATAATGAAAAAAATGATAAGAAATGCCAAATGGCTGAAATGTGAACAATAAGCTACACTGAAGAGTCACAAGGCAGACACTTCAATTCAAGGTGGTAAATTTTTTTAACCTTTGTTTTATCCAGATCCCCTCTCCTGGGGTTGGGGTATATATTGTCTAATAGTGATGAGCTTCGTGTTCGAGTTGAACCAAAGTTTGACTCGAACACTGCCTCTTCGCCCGTTCACTGAATGGCGAAAAAATGGGCTTCTTTGCGGGAACTTCGAGTCCCCGCATCCATAATTAATTTAATAGGTTTTATTTATTATCCATAATTAATATTAATCATCCGCTGGCCAGGGAATCTAACCCACAGCCTCTCATTTGCAAGCCTGTTATTCTAGCACCTACGCCACCGAGCCAGCTGTTTAATTTAAGACTCTCTCTGCCTAACTAACTTCTATCTGAGTTTGAAAGCTCTTTTATAGGGCTCTGACGTCACCAGTGTCCCATAATCCACTGTTCAGGTGCAGTGAATAAATTACCGATGTCACGTCAGAAGGGGTGGGGACAATTAATAGGTTTTAATTAAAATCTATAATTATTATTGATCATCCACTGACCAGGGTATTCGAACCCCCAGCCTCTCATTTGCTATTCCATTATTCTACCAGCTATGCCACCGAGCCAGCTGATTAACATAAGACTCTCTCTGCCTAACTTAATTCTATCTTGTTTGACAGCTCTTTTATAGGGCTCTGACATCACCACCAGCGCTCCATAATCCATTGCTCAGGTGCAGTGAATAAATGACTGACGTCAGCTTGCAAGTTAGAGGCTATGGGTTTGAATCTCCCCTGGCCAGCGGGTGATTAATAGTCACTTACATTTAAGCCTTTAAAATGAGGACTTGTGATTGTTCATATGTTCGCTAGAACATTTCCCCTGTTCGAGATGTTCTGGTGCTAACCGAACAGGGGGGTGTTCGGCTCATCACTATTGTCTAATGCCAAAAAAGGAAATCGGGGGGAGATGGTACTGATGGGTAAATGCAAGGGTAAGTAAAAGGGCAAGATGTTCATTGGGTAAAAAGGGTAAGATGTTAATTGCATAGACATGATCACAGATGCATTTCCACCATCAGTATTTGAAAGAGGAAGTAGAATAATTGATAGATATCCCTACCACCATCTTATCTCAGGGGAAACTAATAGGTGTATGTTGTGAAAATCCAATTCAGCCAACAAATTTTTCCCCTAAAAGGGTTTAGTTTCTGGAGGGGTTATTGAGTGTGTATAGACATGATCTCTTAGGCAACATACTGTAGTAACACTGCGGTGCCATTTATTGTGAATGGTACCCCAATGCACCTCAAAAACACATGTACTCTGCATAGCAAAATGCATGGTGCCCTGTGTGTTGAGCTGCGATAAAATGCAATCTGTCTATTTCACATGCATTACTGTGTGTTTCAGGAAATTCACTTTAAATTAACTGTTTAATGTACCACAAGGCAACAAATGACAATGCATACACTGCAGCACACAGTGTTGTTGTATGAATGGGCCCTTTAGCTGGGTACACATGGGCTAAAAATCTGATGAAAAAGGTAGGTTTGACCCTCCAATCCACAAAGCTACCCATCTATAGCTTAGGTAAAACAACAAGTAGCTTTATACCCCCCATTACCCCTCTCCTTTTCTTAGGACTAATTTTGCAGCCTTGTTTGGTTCTAATTTAAAACGTGAGAGGGCTTACCCGCTCTCAAACACACGCTGTATAGCACTACCTAGATGGAACTAGCGTCCAACTTCTTGTTTATGACAAATATTCTGACGTAATAATTTGTTATCCAAACTTTTCTGAACTGACCTCCTTGTCTTAGGTATTGCTTTTTTGTTTGACAGGAACTGGCCAACTTTTGGACCGTGTGTACAGCTGCCTGTTCTTCAGAAGCCTGTCTTACGATCGGCATCTGTCAAACGGACATGCTGAAAAACCAGTATCTGACCAGCATTTGATCAGCACTGGCAGCCAATGGCTTCCCATGCTGATCAGTGTGTTCTGGCAGTGGGCAGTCCGCCTGTGAGAACACAAAGGCACAGTGGGGGAGATCCATGCACTAACATCACTTGCGTTAATACTCTCAGTTTTTTTTTTTTCATTCAGCCCGCAGTTGAACGAAAAAAAAAATCTAGTGTGTATCCAGCCTTAGTGAGCCAACTGTAACTGGAAAGATGAGGCACAGGTTAACATTTCTCTGTTGCACTTTTTAGGCTGGCAGACATTGATGGAAAGAAATTTTTTGGATTAACACTGCAGCAACCCATTTTAAAAAAAAAACTTGCCCAGTTTTAGGGAAACAAAATGGCCTACATTAGGCTATTACAGTGAGAACCGAAAAAGAGGGGAATTGTACTCAATTTGTAGAGATTTCCTTTCACTTTCACTTGTGTCTTTGGAACAGGAAGTGAAGAGAATTCTCTCCAATCCTCCTCCCTCACAGACAGCAAAAAAAAAAAAAAACTGACAAGAGTATACCTTCTCTACTCTATACTACTAACAATAAAAATTAAAAAAAAAGTTAATTTAGCAAAATGCTTCAGTGTCAGTGAGAAGGTGAAATTAGGGTGGCTTTTGGTGGCTTTAAGGGTGAAATAGACTTTAAAGGGATCCTGAGGGTTAAGAAGGCTCCTTCCAATTATCATGGACCTTTATTAACATTATTTTGTTACTTTATTTATAGAAAGAAACAAAAATAGAAGAAAGTAAAATAACAAAATAGTAATTTCACTGCAAAATCAGAGACTTGTGACTGTGATAAAAGGTTTATTAAATTATACCCATTGAAGTTGGTGTAAAGTTTGCTGACAATGTCCAAAATTCACATGAGTTGCATTGGAGAACAAAGAACATACCTTGAAAATACTTACTGAAGTTTTGGTTGCCATATCATGAGCTTATCTATATTCTGTGCTGGTGGCCAGTGCCAACTTAATTTTTTAGCGTTGGATACTATATACTATACATTGAGATTCAACATTTTAATACCCAGAACTCAGGGATGTTCCTGTTATGAAGAAAGGTTTAAGTTTCATATGAAAAAGTCATAGGGGTTGATGTACTAAAGACAAATAGTGCATTTTTCAAGTATAGTTACTCCAGAGCTTTGCAAAGGATACCCAATCACATGTAGGAGAAAAAAAAAAAGCATTTTTGCTTGCACATGATTGAATTATGTAAGTCAGCAGTGCTCCCCCTCAATTACTAAGCTCTGGATCAACTGCACTTGCCACAGTCTTATGCCTTCAGTAAATCAACCCCATAGATGTTGTGAGATAAGTTTTCCACCTCGTCTCATAGGTTCCTGAATGCCCCTCTCTAGAATGTCACTGAGGAAATTACAGTAAGACAACTGCATCCCTGCATTTTTTTTTAATGGTGTCCTTATTGACAAAGCAAAGACATGATCATAATTGAGGTGAGCATGTAATGCAAGCAGCAATTTAAGTAATGACCACATACAGTATAAAACTCATGCTAAGAGCTCAGTATCTCAGTATCTTGTATCTTATCAGTACCAGCATAGGAAGACAGGGTAAGGAAAGTCAACGAGAAGCCCCATCATACTAACATCTGTGCCCTATAGACTAAGGCCTGTGGGGGCATAGTGCTTTAGTATGTAAAACAAGATTCATTTTTTATTCCTTTTTTTTTTGCAAGAGCTTTTTATGTATGATTACTAGCAAAAACATGTACATTTCCAAATTCCAACCTGTTAATAAAATGTCTAAGCAGTGTTTGTGATGCTTGAAAACCCCCAGGTCACCATTTACATATTATTTTGCATGAACCATTGCCAGCTTCTGGGATTATTAAAGTTGTTTTTAATGAAACGTATCTTTTTTTTCTTTGACAAAATCTTACATAAAATACTCAGCAAATTATGCCTACCAACTGAAATATTACTTTATATAAGTGGTGAAGTTCATATAATGGTTTTCAGCAATTAAACGGTCATTCAGATTAAATATCTGCTATTACCACAGCAATATCTATAAGTGTCTCCTCTAGCTTTACTTCATTTATTATCAAAGGCTTACAGCTTGGCAGGCTTTAAAAGGGTGACTAAGCAGGTGTGTGTCACTACCACCATCTGTTGCTAAGTGTCAGTTCTTCCATAGAACAAGAAAAATACCTTGCTAAAATCTATGATCAAAAGTCTTCAAGTAGTATGTAATATATATATTTCATCTAATTCACACCAAGCGATTTATTTATTTAATTCTGAACTATCAGTTAATGTAAAGAGATCCAATGGAATTACGGCTAATGCGAATTATAACAAATTAACAACATTGTATTAAAGCATGTCTTTTACTTGAAACCATTTGGGGCCAATGGCCAAAAAGGAGCCCAATGCTAGTGATAGATGAGATACACTATATTACCAAAAGTATTGGGACGCCTGCCTTTAACACGCACATGAACCTTAATGGCATCCTAGTCTTAGTCTGTAGGGTTCAATATTGAGTTGTCCCAACTTTTGCAGCTATAATAGCTTCAACTCCACTGGGAAGGCTGTCCACAAGGCTTAGGAGTTTGTCTATGGGAATGTTTGACCAGTCTTCCAAAAGTGCATATGTGAGGTCAGGCACTGATGTTGGAGAGAAGGCCTGGCTCACAGTATCCTCTCTAATTCATCCCAAAGGTGTTCTATCGGGTCGACGTCAGGACTCAAGTTCCTCCACCACAAACTCACTCATCCATGTCTTAATGGACCTTGCTTTGTGCACTGGTCCAAATCATTTGGTGGAGGGGGATTATGGTGTGGGTTTGTTTTTCAGGTGTTGGGCTTGGCCCCTTAGTTCCAGTGAAGGAACTATTAAGGCATCAGAATGCCAAGACATTTTGGAAATTGCATGCTCCCAACTTTGTGGCAACAGTTTGGGGTTGGCCCTTCCTGTTACAACATGACTGCACACCAGTACACAAAGCAAAGTCCATAAAAGACATGGATGAGCAGGTTTGGGGTGGGGAAACTTGATTGGCCTGCACAGAGTCCTGACCTCAACCCCATAGAACACCTTTGGTATTATTTAGAGCACAGATTGCGAGCCAGGCTATCTCCCCAACATCAGTGCCTGACCTTACAAATGCGCTTTTGGAATAATGGTCAAACATTCCCATAGACACACTCCTAAACCTTGTGGACTGCCTTCTCAAAAGAATTGAACCTGTTATAGCTGCAAAGGGTGGGTCAACATATTATTGAGCCCTACAGACTAAAGCCCCGTACACACGTACCGATTGTCGGCCGTAAATATTCGGCCGACGACCGATCCGCCGATTGTAGGCTTGTTAGTATGATGCTTCCGACAGCCGACAGCGCACTTTCGGCCAAAAAGAATCTGTCATGTAGACATAAAAATTTTTGTTGGCCAACACCAGATCGGCCGATTGTTCACCAGTCACTACAGAATTCGGCCGACAATCAGCAGATTTGCAAGACTGGGCATGCTCAGAAAAGAAAAACACACGGAAAGTTAACCATCACATGACATCACTTCTGCAGTCGGCTGTTGTTGGCCGACAAAATTCGTGTGCAGTCTTTTGCAGTTTTCAACAGACACGACAGCCCTGGACAAAAGACGGCCGTGTGGACGGGGCTTTAGACTGGGATGCCATTAAAGTTCATGTGCATGTAAAGGCAGGCACCCCAATACTTTTGGTAATATAGTGTATATCTGCCACGCAAACTTTGGCTTTTTTAAATTATAGGCTTTAAAAGGAGACAGAGAGTTGAACAGACAGAAAGGTGGATTCTTGTCTAGCTTGCACTCTGGAACCTAAGCAGTAGAGTTGGGCTGAACACCCCCCTCTCGGCTCGGTCCACGCCAAAACTCTCGAACGTCGCAAAAGTTAGGACCTGAACTGCGATGTCAGTAGGGAAGGGTAAGCAGAAACACAGATCTCTGCCTTCCCACAGTACAAGCACCTTCCCCACAGTTAGTAAACACTCTCTAGGCACACATTTAAGCCTTTGATCGCTCCTGATGTTAGCCCCCTCCCTGCCAGTGTCATTAGTGCAGTGACAATGCATATTTTTAACACTGATCACTGAATTAGTGTCACTTGTCCCCAAAAAAGTGTCACTTTATGTCCGATTTTTCCACTGCAATATCACAGTCCCACTATAAGTCACTGACTGCCGCCATTACTATTAAGAATAAATAAATAAACATTTATGCCATCGTTTGTAGTCAGGTCACCCTCTGGGAATGTATCTCTTCCTCTTTCCCTCTTCCTTTCCCCTTCTCTTCCCTCTTACTGTCATATGGTTCCTCACTTCTTGCTCGGTGATGGCTTTTCTCACCCCATGTTGTGACTGTTCCTATCATAGACAGACAGTCCCTCCCTAGCCTAACTTCCTTTTACCCATCCTATCCTAAGACACCCCATCCACTTGGTAACCTTTACGTGACCAGTTACAGCAACTTACAATGTTTTTGGTTTGAAAACTTCGACTCCAATTCTGGTTATAGGATGTGCTTGTTATAGGCCTAATAGTATATTCATGATAGTTATACAGCCTATGCCAGATACATCATCTTCACGTTACCCTTAAATGGATCTGGCTGAGCTCCAGACGCGCTGTTTGTGTTATAGCCTCTCTGACCCCTGGAGGGTCTGCCATGCAATATCATCTTATGTCTTGTAAGTGGCTTATTTGTTTTTAATAAAGCCACAGTCCCTCTAATACTGCACTTAGAGTGGCGCTCCTAATTTTTGTTTTCACAGTCTGGAAATAAGACCTGTAATTTATGCTCCTTGAAGGTCCAAAGGTGTTCCTTGGGTTTTGATTCCCTCTATGCGTATAGGCTGGGAAAAAAAATCTCACACACTTGATATAGCCATACTTGGGAGGAGTAGCAGAATGTGTTTTAGGGTGTATTTGTAAGTATGACCATGCTGTACGTGAGAAATACCTTGCTATAATGATAACTGGGGGGGGGGGCAAATTTATTTTTATTTTTTCATTTTCCGAAAAATTGTGGCAAAAATTTCAAAAACTGTCCATGCCTCTTGGTACTGTAAACACATTGGACTGACTACTTTTCAAAAAAGGAGCCTTTTGGGGGTATTTTTACTATCCTGGCATTTTAGAGCTTCAAGAAATTAGAGGCAATCAGTACATCATCATCAGTTCTGATATATCTGAATTTTTGAAATACAATAGTATGAATTTAAACAAATCCGAAAAATAACAAAAAACAATTTGGAAGAAATTTAAATTCAAATCGATTCAAATAGTTTTCTAATAAATTTCAAATAGTTTTTGAATTTGAATAGTTTTCAAATTTGAATTTTCTAATTTCCAAAGAGAATAAAATAGAAAGAAAAAGAATAGAGAAAAATAGAATAGAATGGACCTTCTCCCATGCTCACCTTCTCCCGTGCTCACCCCCAAGCCTCTTCCATCCTCTGGCACTCCCTACCCAATCTGGCTGACTATCTCCTACTCTGTCCACTTTTAGGAGATCCCTGAAAAGCCTTCTCTTTAATGTAGCCTATCCTGCCTCCACCCAACGACTTCACTTTTATTTTCTCCATCACCTCATCCCCACTACGATTACATTTTGACCCTCCTTTTTAGATTGTAAGTTCTCATGAGCACCGCCCTTTGATTCCTCCTGTATTGAATTGTATTGTAACTGCACTGTTGTAAAGTGCTATACAAACTGTTGGTACTATATATGAAAACGAGATTAGAGGAATACTGAGTCACAAAATTCCACCAATCATTGCCACATCCCTGAATATACCTGGAAAGAAAAATGTTTAGGCGGAAAACGCGTCCGATATGCAAAAAAGCCCTAGGCCATATGTGCAAACAGACTGAGTTCTGCCATAGGTATGGGACTTTATAGGCATAGATTTGAAGGTGGTAACAAGTTATCCAAAGGACCAAAATTGTGATAAAAAAGATTTTATTTAAATACAAAATTTGTTTAAAAACATGAAAAAATAGACATGTGAATAATCATTAGAACTTCAATTGAATGAATAGTAGATGATAATAATGGATCACATAAGCCCTACATGTTTCGCCGAGGTGTGTCACCTCAAAGAGTGGCTTCTTCAGGGGCCAAAGACCTGTAATCCTTCTACTGAATCATTGTATTTAATGACTGTCATCCCTGGTGTGAAACATAGCACACTAGTGATACGGTCAGGGTCAGACAAAACTCAAACGGGGATTCCCCAAGGAGGTGAGTACTGGACCGGGGCAATGTCCAGGGTGGAGTTACCATGACCAGGAGGGAAAAGCAAGCAAGCAACCAGTTCCCTGCTTAATTGTCTTTAGCATATAGTTCCAAGGTCAGGGTTACGGTCCTGGTATCTTGTGCATCGGGAGCCATGTCCGGAACACTAGTATCACTAGGGCTTTTTTGCATATCGGACGCATTTGCTGCCTAAACATTTTTCTTTCCTGTTGGTACTATATAATTCCATATTAATAATAATAATAACAATAATAATAATATTATCATCACCATCATCATCTATTAAAACTGATGTCTTGTTATCATGCATAGCATTTGAAGTTATGCCAGCTATAATTCATAGCATTCCTAAAATTTTTGGTGTCTAAGCATTGTTAGCATTTTTATTTGCACATATCATAGGGGACAAAAACACATCACGTTCCAGTTCTTAATTTAAGGTAACTGTAAAAAAAAAAAAAAATCCTAAAAAGAAATGTATGCATGGGAATGTGATTTTTTTTTTTTTTTTTTTTTTAAATTTAACAAAACGCATCAGTATACAAAAAAAAAAAAAAAAAAACAGCTTAACAGGTCGAAAACAGCTGAGTATTAAAGCGACTATTAGCTCACATCCTCAATACGTATAGCCAGACTTAACCATTGGATGCAAACAAATTTGTGTAATGGAAGATACAGTATCTCACAAAAGTGAGTCCACATGAAAAGATATAATAAAATATTTACAAAAATGTGAGGGGTGTACTCACTTTTGTGAGATACTGTATATACAAAAAGATTAGAGGTCTGAGGATCCAAAGTCCCACAATTATATAAGGAAAACCTCCTGTGCCTGTTGCCCATCAGAATTTATATTTCAAAAGCCTTTCAACATTTATCACTACAATTGGGAAAGACAGAATTAGAAAAATAAAAGAAAAAAAGACAGACGAACCAAAAATAAAGAGAAAAAAAGGGTGAGGGAGAGAGGGGGAGAGACACGAAGAGAGATACAGGGGAAAGAGGGCAACCGCTATTAACATCACTTACACACACGGTACATGGAAACAGCATAGCATTCTGTAATCTAACCAAGCCTGAGAAACCCAGGGGTGCCCCACATCTGCACTGAGGTAACCCTGCTCTACAGGGGCGCAACAGCTCTTGACATGCAGAGGAGCAAGTAAGGAATGCTTAGAGGTTTGTTCATTGGTTAGTGAACTGGTCACTTTGCTTTTTATAGTTATTTTCTACAAACATGTTGAGGTGCTCATTTTGTGCTGCAACTTAGAGGTTCAGGGGCAAACAAGCTTGATTTGTATATTCAAAATACTCGGCAAAGAAGGGTTGCACTATATTCTTTGAACGTCGGTGTATGATTAGCTAGATAGGATCTTAGATCACAAGCATTCATTTATTCACACATGCAGAAATGAGTTTCGGTCGTATGTTTTTATACTTTGGTCCTAAAGTTGAAGCATAACTCCAAGACTTCTCTATTCATTTTCACTGGAATCCTGTGCTGGGATATAACAGAGCTAAGCTGCTAGAAATAACGCCACTTTAATAAATCCAGAAGCATATAATTAATCAGTAAGATTATTTTTATTGGAAGCCAGAAATTTGATAACATATAGTTATACGGTACATGTAAAATTAGACAATCATACAGCAATTTTAGCAACAATATTCCTTTTCATGTCATTTTTTGAGTTTAGGCAGACAGTCTAGTGAATAATATGTAGGTATTTCATAAGAATAATGACGAATGTCTGTTGGATCGCTGGTTTCAGCCTAGGGAGGCTTAGCTGTACCAAAACAAACAAAATAATTATGAAAATGATATACAATATATATTTATTAATCTGAGTACAAATTTATTCATATCGTATAAACACATTTTATTTTTTACTATTGATGTCACAGATCAGCAGTCACCTTCTAGCTAATTTAACTGGTTGCTGGCCAATAGTGCATAGATGCAGGTACATCAATCTACGATACAGCCACTTACACATACAGCATACAATACTTCTAAATGACCAAAAGGCAATACAGACCACATTCAGTATCTACCTGGAATACTGTATGTAGCCACTACTTCTAGATTGCAAGACACCCCACACTTCTGATACTGGTAGTCAGTTAACTGTACTCAACAGCAATGAAAGATTTAACTAACCAAAGACTCCAATAGTTAGTACAAAATTGAATAAAAGGCTTTCTCCCATTAGCAAGAGGCAACCTAGCAAACACACTCTTTGTGCTTGTCCAAATGGCAGATTCAGATGACTGAAACTGACTACCAAGTCCAAAAATATTGGTTTGGAGTCTCCAGCACTCTAACAGTTAAATTAATTAACATGAAAACACACCTTGTATAACAGACTCTACAAACTAAAAAAATGTAAATACTCCATACACTAGTTCATGAATAGTTCAAGAAACTGCTTCTCACTCTCCATATCCAATTTTTTTTGCACAAAAGAACACAAAGTTTAAAATACATGGTACATCCCCATAAAATCCCCCCTCCCCCTTGACACTCCCCGAAAACCAGCATATAGATAACATTTGCAATAGTATTATATTATAAAAAGGTGGGACAAACAAAGTACACAAATCAAATACCTCCAAATAAGTGGAAGTTACCCATTTCCTGATTAATCAATTGAAACTTGAAAATTGTATGCATTTTACTAGAGAACTGAGATACAAGTGTATTTGATCCATTTACTGACATCTTGTCACCATGGGTAAAAGATTTTAATACAAGCAAGCTCCTGGTCACCTGTAGAGTTTTTTGCTTGATGGGAACCCAGCTGAGATATATCTCTAAATTTTAGGAGCCACTTGTGACTTACATTGAAACACAGTCAGTTTTGAGTCCAGCAGCATTATTCCTGGCTCCTGACTGAGGGGAAGATAAAAGAACTACATAATCTACACAATCTTGTGAAGCAGGTGAATAACTGCTGCAATCATGAGGATATTCCTCCATTGTACTGAGCTAGCTGCCTGCTCCATACATCTCATAGGCACTCAGACGGAAAGCCACAGGAAATCCAAAATGTTAAAATCAGTATTTCCACAATAATATCAGTTCACAAAAAAACTGAAAAGTTTAAGGTGACCTTCCATCACTTTCTATATAACGTGATACCATTAAAACTGTTAGTGGGATCTGTTTTGCATGTTGGTGGTAGGTTATGTTGATCTGTTTTGCAATCAAAATCTGATAAAGGTCCATGTACAGTACATGACCAAATGCCATAAAATTGAAATGTACAACTACTGCAAATACCCATGTTCCTCCGTATCCTATCTTTGATTTCTTTGGGTGGCTATACTTGGGTATACAGTACATTGGTGCTTGCATAACCACACACATGCATATGGATGTACAACCCTTGAGACCTACAGTCTGCGACCAGGTTTCTATGTCAGAATGCATGCATGTGGCTACACAAGTACCAGTGTATACCTGCATATAGCCACTTCCTGTAATTTATTTCTATGGGCAGTACGCAGCAGCTGCATCTTCCAGACAGGGAAATACACCCAAAGTTTACAACATAAGCCCAAGGTGGCATATTGTAAGATTCTGGTACCTCTAGTACCCTTATTTACTACTTTCTTTTCAATGCGTCCCACCTTTCCCTTTAGGTGGTACGCATATACCTTTAAGAGCGATGAGGTCACTGCTGAGCGCCGCAGAGCGGCTATTTCAACCGCCGGCGGTCTCACTCACATCGTTCGTTCAACCCGCTTGGCTGTCCACATGCTTGCTAGTGTGTCTCGCTGTCGGAACCTCCAATTGCTTTCCTTTGCCTTGAACAGACCGGAACCTCGCTCCTGATCCCTGTATCTCGCTACCGGATCACTCCTCATTACCGGACCCCGCTACTAACCTACTCTCTAGTGATAAGTACCCCGCAGGGGAAACCTCCATAAAACCTACTTACACTATATCTATTGCTCACTAAAGACTGTCACTCTCTATGCAATACTAAACCTATCATCTGCACTGTTATTTAGATTGCTAGCTCTTGAGCCTACTAACATCTATCCTTGCACTGGGTTAGTCTCTCCTGTATGTCATCTGCTATCCTACCACCTACTACCATATATGATTGCTAACCTATCTGCATCCTACCTGTTACCATCTATACTCTCCTGAACATTTCTCTCGAGTGCTTGCCATCTACTGTCACTGTTCATACCTGTCCCTTCAGCACATCACCACTATACTGCTATATACATCTATCACTCCAGGAACATCTTATTGAGTGTGTATATTTGTATGCTGAATCAGGCAGGCCACAGTGATGAGTCTTGGGAGTTGGAATTGGTATTTCAACACATCTCTACATGACTGCTGAGTGGAGATTTCTGCAGCTGCAAATCCATCTTATTACAAAAACGCAGGAGCGTTACACATATGCATGAGGTCAAAAAGTGGATGAAACTTCTAAAAAGACTGTCTACCATATGATTATTATTGAAGTAACAGAGATTCCAATTTTCTGGTGTCTAAGTGCTTTCACACCAAGAACTAGTAGATTCATGTGTTTTTGCAGATTATCAAATCTGTGCTCTTTAGAAGCAAAGGGAATGCATACTTCTGAATGGTCATAGTTATCTGATTCAAGATAGGAGGAACATTTATACCATAATTCAGTGTAGAATGTAGTCTCTATGCCTTTTGGTTTTGCTAGAACTTCCTACACAATTCAGGGTGGAGGATGGGGTTGCTTCCTTTTTTTTGGGGGTAAGCGCATATAGACTTCCAAGTGAAGTGGCCCTAAGCATGTTGTTTGTTTTAGGGTGCAGTTAGTTCTCAGTCAGGGCAGTTATCTGATGTTGCCTTCCCTAAAGGCTAAAAATACAAATACCCAATTTATTTTTAGTGATAATCTAAATTAGGAAAAAGTAAGACAAAAAGTAAGTAGAATCAGTAAAAATTTGTTGTTGTGGCGCAATTTCAAACAAAATTATTTTATACAAGTATGCTTTTGTTTAATTCTTACATTTTATGTTTTAAATATCACAATGTGTATTACATGCATAAAACAGTCTTTGCTTTCTGTGTTTGATGCAAAAACCTGCCATCTATTCCTTAACATCTGTGATAAATTCCCCTGTCCATATTTTGAAATAGACAAGAGAGCCTTTGCTGGATACAAACCAACAGTTCTGATATGGGTCTGTCAATTCCACAGATGTCCAGCAGTTAAATTTTAAATCAGCAATGGAGTCACAAAATAAAATGTTATGTTTCAGGAACTTATTTCCTTACAGGTGGTTTAATAAATTCTGTAGGCTTTCAATCTGTGGGGAAAACTTAAGTAGCAGATACTTACTTTTATCCTATTAACAATTCATTTTTTATTGTGGGCAACAGATTAAAATAATTACACACATTCTTTCGTAAAATAATGTCGAGCTTACGGACGCCGCAAAATGTTTGTCAGCAATACTGTATAAGTATACAGTAGAAATAAACAATGTTCCAGTGTTCCAATCAGATCTACCTCACAATGTTTTGGGGTGGATTAGAAGCTCAACGTCAGTCTATGGGCAAGCGGGTATAAGTAGACATGCATCCATTTACATCTGATTACCTCCAAGTCTATCTAGGTATAAAAAAAAAATGAAAAAAAGGTTGTCTCCTTAATCCTTTTTTAGACCCAAACATAATGGATCAGAGGTAAAAGCATGTAAATGGATGCAAGTCCATTAACATCTGTATGCCCATAGACTTAACATGGATCGGTTTGACTCGACTCAAAAGCTGAAGGATAAAATGAACAGACACAGATGTCACATTAGCGACATCTATGCGATTTAGCTCCATTTCAGGGATCTGACCATGGATCCCCTGCTGATCGGAACAGAAGATGGTCATCTATCAATTATTGGTTAAACTAGATCAGTGGTCTCCAAACTGCAACCTGGGGGTCAGAATGCGACCCTTTGCTTGCGTTTATTCAGCCCTTGGAGCTCTATTCCTCCACCTGACACCAACAATGAGGGGAATAATTCTTGCCATTGGCACCAACAATGGGGCACTATTTCTCTCATGTATAGCAAGTGTAGCACCCTCTAGTGTGCTAGAATAGATGTATATAGTTAGTGTAGGTAAATTTGGCTTGTCTGAGAGCCAGGCCTGGGTTTAATCTGGGTCAGGGTTGAGTGACTCAGGGAGACTGGATGACTCAGCAAGTAGCATCTATGATACCTCCCTCTACTTTCTAGAACCTTGGAGAAGCTTCCAGAAGTATGGGTGGGGACTAAGAGGAGCTGCTTGGAGTATTGATGAGGGCCCCAGCCAATCCCCAGCAAAATGGGCTGGCAGGGGGCAGTCCACCTTATAAAATACTCATGGATCCTGCTGACAAGGGCAGTCAGGGGGAAGATGAAGTGCTGAGGAGGCTGTCGGTTGCCCTTGAGGGTGCCACCTAGCCTGGGGGAGTGCACTCGGGCCTGGGGCTTGGGTGCTAAAGGGACCCTGTACAATATATAATGGAATCCTTCCTGGAGGCACGGAAGCAAGGAGAGGACAGAGGGAGAGAGTCAGCATGTCTGGGAGATCTCCTGAGGAGTCAGCCGGGTGAGCTGGGGAGTGTTTCAGCTTGAAAGAAATGTGGAGAAGTTAGCCAGGAGGGCTTGTGAAAGGGACAGCTCCAGACAGGTGGGTTGGCAGTGCCTGAAGAGGTGGTGCTGGGATCAGTAGCCACAGGGATGTATGCTGGACACAGAATTTTTACTACACGCATAAAGGGGGCTTGGGTTCCTGCCTGTAAAGGGTTATTGCTACAGTCTGACTGAGGGCTTTGTCAGATCTACACACAGTGTGCCAGCTGGAGTTGTGCAAGCAAGCTAGTGCTGGAGGAAGTGGAGGAGTATATTTAGACTGTATAGGTTATACATACATACATATATGTTGTCCCTGAAGTTGTTTGAAGTCAAATGGGCATCCCATAATTTCCCAATCCCTAAATTCTAATCCCTCAAAAAAGCACTGAAATGTTTTCTGACTCTGGAATGCCTGTAAAATGTCTGTGTGCCTGGCTGTGCAGGATGGGGGATCCAAGTGCTACACAATGATGGGGCACTATTCCTCTCACTTATAGCAATAATTGAGCATTAATCCTTCCACTGATACCACTAACAGCATAATTCCTGCCGCTGACACTAACAATGGGGCATTATTCCTCCAACTGACACCAACAATGAGGGGAATAATTCTTGGCACTGTCACCAACAATGGGGCACTATTCTTGTCACTTATAGCAATGATAAGGCACAATTCCTCTCACTTGTAGCAATTATGCAGCACTATTCTGCCCACAGACACCACCAACGGGCATAATTCTTGCCACTGACACTTATAGTTACAAAGTTAGTCTGGTTGAAAACAGACACAAAGTCCATCTACTTCAACCATTATGATGGGGAATTATTTTTCCCACTGACAACAATGATGGGGCATTATTCCTCCCACTGACACAAATGATGGGGCATCATTCCTCCCACTGACACCAATGATGGGGCATTATTCCTCCCACTGATACCAATGATGGGGTACAATTCCTCCCCCCTAAGATGAGGCATTGTGTACTCCCACTTACACCAGAACATTTCTCCAACTGGCCAAAGTCTGGCCCTCCTAAAATCTGAAGGATAGAAAACTGGCCCTTTGTTTCGAAAGTCCCCTGAACTAGATGGATTTGTGTCCTTGTTCAACAAGACTAACTACAGTATTTAACTACTGTATGTGTATCTTAAAGAGGCCTACAGGTAACAGAAATGAAATATTGAGTTCAATATTAACAATATGAACAAATGTATCTTTTATTGTATAACATCTTAAAGTGATCCTATGATTTACTTCTCTTGGGAAAAATAAGACCACCTGTAAAAAAAAGATGGTTAATATCTTTCTGATGGGTGGGGTCCTACAATTTTGCTATATTTTAGATCTCCAGTTGCTACTGGTGTTTGTCTTCAAGGTGTGAATAATTCACAGTAATTTCTCACTATGGCTCCTATGTCACCATTGTGTTCTGTAGTGACATAGAGGTTGGGGGGGGGGGGGGGGCACAGTGCATGTCAGGGTAGCTGGAAGTGGTGGAAGGGGATCTATCGGAAAGCTGTTTACCTTCTTGCTTCATGGGCTGGTCTTCACTATAAGAAGTTAGTGGCAGGGTCATTTTTAAGGGTTAATTTATCTTAAACCAATAGCCTTGGTTTAAATTACCTACTGGCTTCGTAGATCTCTGTAGGACTCCAGTGTTAAAAAAAGCCCTGTTAAAGTCTGACTCTTAGAAGAATACAGAAGTTACGCTTCGTGCTGGAGAAAACTGGGGAAGCAGCAACCTAGGCCCAGATATTACTAGAGCCCCTAAGGGTTCTAAAAATTCAGCAAACCAGCAGTCCTAAACAAAATAATTAATTTATATGGACTGGTCCTTTATGTTTAGCAAAGTATGCATTTACTATGCACCCAACATGCATTGATATCTAAGTGTTATACATTCAACCTGTATTTATATGCATTTCCTATGCACCTCCCTTACATTTACTATGCATTCATATGGAGGAAAGAAAACAAAGCAACAAACAAGAGAACCTTTGCTGGTTACAAACCAACAGCTCTGATATGGTTATGTTGATTCTACCAATATCCAGCAATTACATTTTTAATCAACAATTGAATTTAAAACTAAAATGGTATGTTTCAAAGACTTTTTTCTTAGTAATTTACTAAATACTGCATTTACATTACTATGCATTTATCCTGCATTCACATTGATGTTGATAAAGGAATAGAAGAAAAGTACAAACTGATATCAGACAATAAAGTATATGTGAACCCTTACCTTAAAACAACTGGTTAGTTTAAAACAGATAAGAGTATATCTTTGTTCTCAGCTGCATAAAGGGATTTGTAAGGCGGGGGTTAAGAAACAGCAGTAGATTGATCCTCCCAGTGAATGACTATTGAAGGAAAGGCAGGCTATTCTCCCAGCACAGCCAGAAAACTGACTGCACTGGGATGGATGTGCTCTCATGCCTAGTGTGGCTAGTTTGAAATAGGAAAGCTACTGCAACATCGCCAATTGCATAGGCATGCACAGGTGGTGTGTCAAGCATGCCTAATTACTGTGTGTGGTGCTGATTCCCCCTATTGCCAAGGCTTCCCCCCATATTGCGCCCCCCACAGTGCTGCTGGCATACCTCCTCTCCTCTCCCCCCAGGTCCTGGGGGGGGGGGTGTTCCAGAATGGAGAGTGGGCTGGTAAATATGTAATTTTACCGGCCCCTTCTATTTCTAAGTGAAAACAGTGAACACACTCACTCACTGTGTTCATTCATTACTGAGGCATAATAAAATGTGTTTACTATGCATCAGTTTGTGAAAAAACAGGAAGCCGCTCAGCACAGAGCAGGATCGCATTCATTCACTGTCCAGTGCAGCTGAGGCTGCAGAGAAAGGCATGTGTGTTTGAGCTTTGGGGTACATACCCTAATGCAAGAGGTTGCACACACCTATGGCCAATTTGATTTATTTAGACATATACTAGGTCCCTATAATTGGTTAAGATAGCTGGAGCATGTATGCAAAGAGTAAGATTGCCATGTCTCTGTGGAGAAGAGTGTGGCAGTGATTGGGTAACCATGGTAGCGACTAAACACAGCAGTATTATAAAAGCCTGCCACACGTCACAAAGCCCATCCCCTGATGTAGCCACGTGATCCAGTAACAATACACTTAGCGGCAGACCAGGTGACATCGGAGCCATGGACCGGAAGTGTGGCAGTTGTAAGCCAATAAATCCGGAGTAAATCACTGTATACATATATAAGTTTTATTTTATCTCTGTAAGTGCATTTTTTAATAAAATTGGTTGGTGGTTTGAAATACACTTTGGCGGTCCCTATGTGGCTCTGAGTTCCTTTACAGTGACATACGAGCCGTGCAGTGGATTTCCTAAAGTTGCAGTAGCTCATTTTTCAGGGTCCACCGTTGATACCCGTAGTGGGGAAAGCGCACTGAGACCTATATATATATGTGGTACAGGTAAATTTATGAAGGTAAGGGCACACCTAACTTCCCCAGAGGTGCAAGACAGAGAGGGGAGATTTTTGGGGGTTTTGCAGCACTGGGAACCTAGAATCACTACCCATGCTGTGTGTGCATGTATGAATACTTTGAGTGGATGAAGTTATTGCAATATGTTTAGCAACCTTTGAGGGACACATGTATAATATTTGGATGTTTAGGTGGGTTATGGAAATAAATTTTATGTATATACGCATATAGGTGTTGCGATAATATAAGACACACTTTGTAATTATATTAGTTCATTTTATTTTTTTCAGCAGCACAACATATTTGTTTATATATCTTTTATTGGTGTTTGAACTTACACTAAGTGGTTTTCAGCAGCTTTTTTTTTTTTAAACAATGTATTTGCACATTTGGATAGTCTGTGGTAGTGCATACGTTTTTTTCTGCTTTAATAAACATTGTGTGAGTGACTGCAATAATAACCTCCAACATTGTTGTCAACTACTGCAATAACATACTTCCGAACCAGGGGTGTTCCACCAATGCGACAACGTGAGGGAAACATTGAGAAGTGACAAAACATTGTTTCCTCTTCTTGTTTGGTGGATTGTGGTAGGGTTGTGTCAGGATCTGTGTCATTACATGGGTCACCTGCTGGTGGCACTGTTGTTCCTGGAACTGAGGGGCGCAGTTCCAGGGCCCACCAGCGGGTGTCTCCCAGCAGCTGGACTGTTCTTTTAATTAAGCTGCACCTGAGGAGGACTGCTGAGGGAATATAAGCCCGCCCTTCACTGAGGCTCAGTGCTTCAGTATTTTCTCTGCTAGCCGTGTCCCTGTCTGATCCTGAAACCTGTATCCTGAAACCTGTATCCTGAATGCTGTATTCTGATCCTGTTCCCTGTACCCTGCTTCCTGTACCTGGCTCCCTGCTTTCCTTGTCTCCTGTCCCTGTCCTGTCCTGCTATTGTTTGCTCCATCCTTTTGTATATAGTTTGTTAGGTTCTATTGGGGTTTTGTACTGTTATCATTTATATTTTGTTTACTTGTTTATGGTCACTGGTGTTGGTATTGGAGTGTGTCATTTTGCTTAATAAACTTATTTACATCTTTATCCATCTGGGTCCTGATTCCTTGGTGCAGCCAACTGATCTGATCACCCTTGCTGGATGCCTGCATGTGGTATCCCTGACAGAATACTGAAGCCACTAACGATCAGATCGGTTGCACCTGGGAATTAGGAATTTTCTGGTTGTTGCAAGATGCAGTCAGAGGAGGTCTTTTATTTTTCTTTGCTTGTAACAGAAGACAGGGAATATTGTCGCCAAATTTTGAAAACTTACACTAGCGAGCAGTTGTTGGAATGCATCCGTCTGGCCCACTCGTTTGTTGACAAAGGCAGAGTTTTGTTCAAAGAGATTCAGCCACTTATTCAGCTCTGTGCAGAGTTGGCTTTATCTAATACCCCTAAGGGTGGTGATGATTATTCTCCTCCTTTTAGTGTCTCTCAGGTGGTATCTCTTGTGTGGCTCTTGGAAGATGATAAACCCTATTTTATTGAACATTATTCAGTGTATTCTCCAGAGGCCCTGTTGGATTGCATGAATGCTGTATATTCTCTAATCAGACAAGGGGGTTGTAAATTGAGTTTTGTTCAGGCCTTATTGCAAACCTGGTCAGATCTTTCCAATTTAGCATCAGCTAACTCACACCAATCCACTTCTGCCTCTGGACACCAGTTTTCTCAAAGTTTATCCTCTCCGTTACCCGTAGCAACCACAGCTGCAGTTAGGTATGGTTTGCTTTCCACTGCTTGTTCATATCCTGGCTTAACGAGTTGCACTTTTCCTGCATTTAACTCTGTGAAAACTTCCTCTACTACTCTGTTGCCTCTAGCAACCTCTCAGAAATTCTCCTCTGTAACTGTCTCTCCTTTTCCACCATCTCCCAATACTGCCATTTCGCTTCCATCTACTTCACAATCTATTCATAGCCCTGCAACCACTAGCAAGATTCCTGTATCTAAACCTAAAAAGAAAAGGAGATTTTTCCCAACACATACAATTATACCTGTTACCCAGCCTGCTGATCCGGTGCCTGTTTCTCAGCCTGCTGTCCCAGTGCCCGCTGTTCTGATGCCCGCTGTTCCAGTGCCCACTGATCTGGTGCCTCCTACTGAGCCTTTTGATCCAGTGCCCACTGATCCGGTGCCTCCTACTGAGCCTGCTGATCCAGTGCCCACTGTTCTGATGCCTGCTGTTCCGGTGCCCGCTGATCCAGTGCCTCCTACTGAGCCTGCTGATCCAGTGCCCACTGATCCGGTGCCTTCTACTGAGCCTGCTGATCCAGTGCCCGCTGTTCTGATGCCTGTTGTTCCAATGCCCACTGATCGGGTGCCTCCTACTGAGCCTGCTGATCCAGTGCCTGCTGTTACAGTGCCCGCTGATCTGGTGCCTCCTACTAAGCCTGCTGATCCAGTGCCCACTGATCTGGTGCCTCCTACTGAGCCCGCTGATCCAGTACCTGCTGTTCCGATGCCCGCTGATCCGGTGCCTCCTACTGAGCCTGCTGATCCAGTGCCCACTGATCCGTTGCCTTCTACTGAGCCTGCTGATCCAGTGCCCGCTGTTCTGATGCCTGTTGTTCCAGTGCCCGCTGATCTGGTGCCTCCTACTGAGCCTGCTGATCCAGTGCCTGCTGTTCTGATGCCTTCTGATCCAGTGCCCGCTGATCTGGTGCCTCTTACTGAGCCTGTTGATCCAGTGCCTGCTGTTCTGATGCCTGCTGATCCAGTGCCCGCTGATCTGGTGCCTCTTACTGAGACTGTTGATCCAGTGCCCACTGATCCGGTGCCTCCTACTGAGCCTGCTGATCCAGTGCCCGCTGTTCTGATGCCTGTTGTTCCAGTGCCTGCTGATCCAGTGCCCACTGATCCGGTGCCTCCTACTGAGCCTGCTGATCCAGTGCCCACTGTTCTGATGCCTGCTGTTCCAGTGCCCGCTGATCTGGTGCCTCCTACTGAGCCCGCTGATCCAGTGCCTGCTGTTCCGGTGCCCGCTGATCCAGTGCCTCCTACTGAGCCTGCTGACCCAGTGCCCACTGATCCGGTACCTTCTACTGAGCCTGCTGATCCAGTGCCCGCTGTTCTGACGCCTGTTGTTCCAGTGCCCACTGATCCGGTGCCTCCTACTGAGCCTGCTGATCCAGTGCCCACTGTTCTGATGCCTGCTGTTACAGTGCCCGCTTGTCTGGTGCCTCCGACTGAGCCTGCTGATCCAGTGCCTGCTGTTCTGATGCCTGCTGATCCAGTGCCCGCTGATCTGGTGCCTCTTAATGAGCCTGTTGATCCAGTGCCCACTGATCCGGTGCCTCCTACTGAGCCTGCTGATCCAGTGCTCGCTGTTCTGATGCCTGTTGTTCCAGTGCCCGCTGATCCAGTGCCCACTGATCCGGTGCCTCCTACTGAGCCTGCTGATCCAGTGCCCACTGTTCTGATGCCTGCTGTTCCAGTGCCCGCTGATCTGGTGCCTCCTACTGAGCCCGCTGATCCAGTGCCTTCTATTCCGGTGCCCTCTGATCCAGTGCCTCCTACTGAGCCTGCTGATCCAGTGCCCTTTGATCCGGTGCCTTCTACTGAGCCTGCTGATCCAGTGCCCGCTGTTCTGATGCCTGTTGTTCCAGTGCCCACTGATCCGGTGCCTCCTACTGAGCCTGCTGATCCAGTGCCTGCTGTTCTAATGCCTGCTGGTCCAGTGCCCGCTGATCCGGTGCCTCCTACTGAGCCTGCTGATCCAGTGCCCGCTGTTCTGGTGCCCGCTGTTCTGGTGACCACTACCCAGTCTGCTGACCCAGTGCTTGCTGTTCCAGTGCCCGCTGACCCAGTGCCTGCTGTTCCGGTGCCTGCTGATCCGGTGTCTCTTACTCAGCCCGCTGATCCGGTGCCAGCTGATCCCGTGCCCGCTGTTCTGGTGACCACTACTGTGCCTGCTGATCCTGTGCCTGCTGATCCTGTGCCTGCTGATCATGTGTCTGCTGATCCTGTGCCTGCTGACCCAGTGCTTGCTGTTCCAGTGCCCGCTGACCCAGTGCTTGCTGTTCCGGTGCCTGCTGACCCAGTGTTTGCTGATCCAGTGCCTGCTGAGCCACGGGCTGCCGCCCTGTTTGATGTGCCACTGTCTGTTGCCCAGCCTGGTGTGCCACTGCCGGATATCCTGCATGCCGCTGGCGCTCCCCTGCTTGATGTCCAGCTTGCCTTCAGTCCCAGTGTTGGGACATGTGTTGCAATGAGGGCAGGTGTATCCCTAATGTTACGCCTCTTCAGGAACTTGACCTGTGGGGTGCCAAGACGGCTTCCAGACCCTGGTGGTGGGGCGCATGATCAATTGCTGGACTCTGGTGGCACGCCTTCCGGCAAGTTAAAGGACTTTGGCCTAGAGAGTGCTAGAAGACCCGCAGACATGGAGGGGAGACCTTTTTGGACTTTTGGGGTAGAAGCACAATGGAGCGTCCGGAGGCCGCTCCTTAAAGGGGGGGAACTGTCAGGATCTGTGTCATTACATGGGTCACCTGCTGGTGGCACTGTTGTTCCTGGAACTGAGGGGCGCAGTTCCAGGGCCCACCAGCGGGTGTCTCCCAGCAGCTGGACTGTTCTTTTAATTAAGCTGCACCTGAGGAGGACTGCTGAGGGAATATAAGCCCGCCCTTCACTGAGGCTCAGTGCTTCAGTATTTTCTCTGCTAGCCGTGTCCCTGTCTGATCCTGAAACCTGTATCCTGAAACCTGTATCCTGAATGCTGTATTCTGATCCTGTTCCCTGTACCCTGCTTCCTGTACCTGGCTCCCTGCTTTCCTTGTCTCCTGTCCCTGTCCTGTCCTGCTATTGTTTGCTCCATCCTTTTGTATATAGTTTGTTAGGTTCTATTGGGGTTTTGTACTGTTATCATTTATATTTTGTTTACTTGTTTATGGTCACTGGTGTTGGTATTGGAGTGTGTCATTTTGCTTAATAAACTTATTTACATCTTTATCCATCTGGGTCCTGATTCCTTGGTGCAGCCAACTGATCTGATCACCCTTGCTGGATGCCTGCATGTGGTATCCCTGACAGGTTGTCACAGTAACCGTATTGGATTTTAAATGTGTCTAGGATGGGTAGAGGTGGCAAAAATGTCTGCCTATGTGGCAATTAACCTAGGCACGCTCCTGTTACCAACTATAGAATGTCATAAAGAATATACATAGGTTACACAGGGATAAATATTGGTTATGATTTAGCCCTTTAACTGCTATGTTTGTATGGTGTATGGACCTACAACACTGCATCTAGTTGTCCAGGTCTGTACGCTGTATGGACTTGTCGTTCCTCCTTCTGCTATAAGCTCATGGTCACTTCCATGCAATAGCAATAGCTTTGATTAGCGGCTTACAAGCCGCTGATCAGATCTATTTATCTAAAATGTGACACCTACCTGTTGCAATTTCTCTGCTCTTTCTTTCCCTGATTCCTGCCCCTCCACATTCCTGCTGCACTGCAATGAGCTAAAATGCTTCCCCTTAACTGTCCCCTTCCTTTGCACACAGCACTGATTTACCAGCCCCCTTTATCTCCTGAATGAACACAGTGAGCATGAGAGAGTGGTGTTTATTCATTACTGAAGCATCACTGTGTTTACTATGCTTCAATATGTGAATAAACAGGAGTCTCTAAACAGAGACTTCTATTCATTCATCCACAATGTAGCTGAGGCTTTAGAGAAAGGGACTGTCCCTTTCTCTGTCTCAAAAAAGAAACATTGGAGGTCTGTTTAGTCCCCTGATATCTCACCATAAACCCCAAACCAACCACCCCCCCCCCTCAAAGAAAATATGAAAAAAGTAATAAAAATAAAAAAAATAAAAATAAACATAGTAAGGGTAGATTTAGACATGTGTCTAAATATCCTTTGCCTCTGAAACCTGATTCACATTCGAATATTGCTCCAGAGGCTATTGACAGATGGTGAGGAGGCACATTCTATTCCTCACTTCTGTTAGTCTGGTAGCGTGGCAGTGGTCGGCGTGTGTTCTACCGCTCTGCGTACCCCGACCGCTGCCACACTACCAGGCTAATAGAAGTGAAGAATATCTTGTTGCTTGGGCTACAACATTTTCAACTTTGGCAATCCTTTCCTGTGCCAGGAGGGCACTTTTTATGTAAGCACCCACCTTTATTTGTTCCACTTTTATTAAATAAACAGGATTACACTATTTTTGGCTTCTTGTTTCCCATTCATATTTGAGTGGTCCAGGGGACGCTTTCTGGAGGAGAGAGGAGGAGGAGAGCATTTATCCACAGGGGCCTGGATTGTTTATTGAGCGTTTTAGGTCCTTGGGACCTGCCTACTTCTGGTGAGCATATTAAAGCGGAGTTCCACCCAAAAGTGGAACTTCCGCTTTAAATAGTCCTAACCCCCTGACATGCCACATTTGGCATGTCATTTTTTGGGGGGGGGGAGCCGGTACCTAGTTTTAACAGGTACCCGCTCCCACTTCCGCTCGGAGCCACGCGGCGCCCTGAGCGGAAGTTCTCCTCTCTCCCTCCCTCCCTGCAATCTTCTGGGACATGTCAGAGGTCCCAGAAGATTGCTGGCCAATCACGACACGTAGCGCAACTCACGCATGTGCAGTGCGTACCCGGCTGTGAAGCCGCAAACTGTCACAGCCGGGTGCCCACATCAGTGATGCCGGCGCCGCGGAGCAGAGAGGGAGAAGACGGCGCATCGCTGGACCGTGGGACAGGTGAGTGTGCGGTTAGGCTGGAACTCCGCTTTAATTTGTCACAGCTCACAAGGTGGATTATTCTTGTTTGAATACACGGTGTTGGAGATCGCACAGACTTTTCACTTGAAATCACCATTTTTGCACTTATTTATATTTTAGCAGTATGTCTTAGGGCTTTATATATATTTTGCATTATTTAACGCCTATAAGGGACTGTTAGAGCGCTGTATATTGTGTTTAAATTTTTTAATGACACTAGTTTCATTATAAGTGCATCTCACTCAGGAACTGTTTCAGCACTTTATTTAGCATGTGCACTGATCAGTATCACAATATTGTTTGATTAATGGAACACTAGTACCAGCGCTAGCTTTTATATATTTTATCTTATGTTTATATGTTCGAATAGGGATTTTATTTAATTTTTTTTGTGACAATAGCGATTTACTAAACATTTGTGGGGCATAAAAAATCAGTAGCACCTTCTTTTTATACTCCTGGTTCTATGCTTTCTAAAAATGTATGGTTTCGGGGGGTCTTTTACAAACTCTGAAAGCTGTAAGTAAAAAATAAAAGCCTCCAGAATTTTAGAGAAAGTTAGTTATTTACAGTTTTGCATACCTTTCATTTTCAAGGTGCAATTTAAAATTTACAAATATTTGGTATGCATTTACTTAATACAGGTTCAACTTTAATATATAGTAGGAATGTAGCAGGACTTTTGTAAAATGTGCTGTGTTTATATCTGCTAAAAATGCCTTTAGTATATTTTTTTGTGAAAATATAGTTTGATAACTATTTGTGCAAATATCACAGGGCCTTAAAAATCAGTAGCACCTTCTTTTTTTATTCAACTGGCCATGTGCTTTCAGAAAATGTATGGTTTGGTGGGTCTTTTACAAAATTTGAAAGCTGTAATGGAAAAATATGCAAAATTAGTCTGGCCACATGAGTTTAAAAGTAGAGTGTGGGGCCTGGCAGTGAAAAGGGTAAGGGTTTATGGCTACATAGGAGTTGATTTACTAAAGGCAAAATGACTGTTCACTTTCGAAGCACAGTTGCAATGTTCAAAGAAATGTTTCTCAGAGTTTCACCTCATTCACTAAGCTCTGGGGCTTCCTTCTATGTTTGTAATTGATGCATTAGTCAAGAAGATAATGGATTGTTGGGGGGCAGCAGACTCTGCATGTGCATTTCTATGTCATGTTTTAAACATCTAACAATTGTTAAAATGTTGACTATTGCATGACCATAATCATTTAAACAGGGCCAACTTTTTCAATCTTTTTTAAATATCTACATTTATACTCCTTTGTTTAATATTTTTACACAAATAATGCCACTAGGTATTGTTTTCCTTGCCTAGATGTTTAGGTCAGTGAATGAAACTTGCTCATTAAACTGACTTTTACAGATTAAGTGTCTTTGTTTTCATCACATTTTCCTACTTTTGCAGTGTAATTCATTATCTTGCTTACATATTTTTCTCTATGTATAGTACATCTTAGTGAAAGAAATATCAAATGTTGCGCCAGTAGTTTTAAAGAAGATGTGGGAGCACACATTTTAGAGTACTGTAGAGGCCAACTGTCATTTTTAAATGTGCTAAAGGTATGAGAAATAAGGTGGTGCCTAATGTAATTGATCCACTGGAGAGACCCTCCTTTTTGGTGACATGGATGGTTATTATACATGCAAAAAGTGCAGAGCATGTCATATTAATACCTTCAGGGGGAGAAAGTTAACTAGTTTTTCCTCGGCACAAACAAGCAAGTCCTATGATATTTTTTCTTTTATATCATGTCATACTAAGAACGTGGTATATCTAATTAGGTGACCATGAGGCCTGGACTATGTGGGCCGCACTACACGAGCCCTACGTGTCAAATTGGGGGAACATTATGCGGAAAAACACAAAAGGAACCCTAAGGGAACAACTTTTAAAGCCATAGATTAGTATATACCTGATAAGAGGGGTAGCAATGCGAAAAGGGATATATCCAGGGCAGAGATGAGCTGGATATATCACCTCAAATCATACACTCCCCTGGGCCTAAATATAAAGTGGGACATAAATTGTTTCATTAAAAACAACTGACGGGGTTTGTAAACCCAGAGATATATGAGTTAAACCAGATCAGGTAAGGGCATTGTATTGATGTACCTGGGAATTTAATCATTTTTTTATTTTTATAACTCAGTTTTAGTCTTTTTCACTAAGTACAATTTTTAGTATAGTGGCGTAACATTCATGGGAGTAATACTAAGGGTACATTTGGTTCGCTTTTGTTGGTTATAGTTAAAATGTACCTATATTTTTAATGTATTTATTAGTTTATGAATTTTAAATTTTAGGTATCCTTTATTGTTTAATGTTGTATATATGCAGTATTGAGAAATGTGTGTGGCATTAAGCCAGGAAAGGATTCCTCCCCTTCAATCTACCATGGGAGATTTGGCTTGAGTTTGACATAGTTTTGGCATTATTTCTATTAGTATGAGTCTCAAACAAGTATGATTTTTCCTCGCCACAAGATGGTGGAGAGTTGCAACAACTACATGTCTCACTGCAAGGTGGGTGGAGGGTTAAATTCCTCTATTTGTAATAATGGTTTATTATAGCCAAACGCAAGGATCCTTCCTAGGCTTGGTGTCTTTATAAGGAGCATGGTGAGGTGTGTGTACGTGCCCCTGATGACGTCATATGTGACAAAACGCGTAGTGTCAAGCCACACACCACTGCACATGTGCAGTCGCATAGAGGCCATCTTTGTTGCTGGAAGCCTGATCTACTGGCGTCTGCCTGATTCTTTCTACAAGCATGCATTTTTTTTGTAATAAAGTGACATTGATTTTAACTGTATAACGCTGTTGGAGTACTTTTATATTTTATATCTGACTCGGTGCTGCTTGGGAACGGGTGTGTAAGCCTACCACCGTGGCTGGATTTTTGGAGCCATTTGGCTGCCATCCTTAAAGTGAGTCCTTCTACCTGCCTGGGAAGCTGAACTGGCTTTGTAAAAAGAGCGCATGTTGGCCACACTTATTTGGGGGTCACACTCCATCTGGTAAGCAGTGCATAAGAGTGAAGTGTGTCATC
Organism: Pelophylax lessonae; assembly: GCF_965119305.1. Classification (NCBI taxonomy): domain Eukaryota; kingdom Metazoa; phylum Chordata; class Amphibia; order Anura; family Ranidae; genus Pelophylax; species Pelophylax lessonae. The sequence goes on from NC_138768.1 coordinate 592,650,788, forward strand.
TGGCTTTCTTGAGGGTTTCCATTTCTGTCACGGTTGTGGGACCTCAAAGAATAATACCTTTGGTTTTACTTAGACTTTGTCTGACCATTATTGATTTTTCACTTCATGGACTAATAGAGTTCAAACCAGATACATTTGATCACTTGAGCACTGCACTATTATTTATCAATCTTAAATCTCATTTTGTGATCATCTTACAGAGCATGTCCACAATATAACAGCTATCTGTAGCATAATACACACTGAAAAACATGTGCTGTCTTTTGTATCAGGTAAATAGACCATTATTGCATTAAGGTTTGGGTAAATCAATAAAAATGATATTTAAAAAATGATGTCTTATGCCCCATGACTAGAACACTTAGATTTACTAAATCTGCAGAGTGTAAAATCTGGGGCAGCTTTGCATAGAAATCAATCATCTTCCAGGTTCTATTGCCAAAGCTTAATTGAACAAACTGAAGTTTAGTAGCTAATTGGCTATTGTGCACAGCCGAACCAGATTCGGAGTGCACCACTTTTAGTAACTCTCTCTCTCTCTCTGTGTTTGCAAAAATTAGTCATTACTTCTGAAATGTATTGGTTAGCTTGTAGCTTGTGGCATAGTTTATTACACTTTGCATTATAAACATTTAATCCAAACATCCAAACATGGTCAATTTTTACTTACCGGTGATTTAAACAGTATTAGACACTTAGAGAAAATGGCTGTTTATCTGCTATGTCCTTCCGTGAAGGGCCTTCCACTTGATTAAGCAATGGGTTAGGTAGAGTTGCATTAAATGTTCCTTTAAGCACCGTGTCTTTAAATACTGGGCTCAGCTATAAACACAAATACATAATAAAAATATTTTATTTTAATATGTAGTTAGGTATGATTTTATGCACTTAAAATGGATGTAAACCTGATTCATAAAATTTGACCTAAACACATCTATCTGTAGTGTTTTCTTATCTCTCTCCATAGCCCTCAGTCCCGTGTCTTTCTGCTGTTTCATTGCTCTTTTATCAGCATTAGAATGTCTGACAAGTTCTTCGTCAACCAAGCTAAAACCAGGCTGAAATTTGTGTCATGGGAGGTTGTTATAAGTAGATTAGCAGAGAGTTTGTCTTATCACAGCCCAGCTCTGCAAGTCTCTGCCTAAATGGAGTGAGGGGTTGTGCCTTTCCTCCAATCAGCTGTCTGGGCTTTGTGCCAAGAATCCACTCCCATTGCTGAACAGGAAGAGAAGATATTCCATACAAATAGTGCCCCTTGTAAACAAACCCCCCTATGCAAAAACTATGCAATCTACAAAAACATTGTTTTAATTTAAATGACATTAAAAAAAACAACAGAATAGCTAGCTCAGTTCTGTTATCCTAAGGATCCAGGGTGGGCATCTAGGAGCCCCAGATCTGAAGAAATACTGTTATGCTTTGCACTTATGTCATATTCTCCACTGATTGGAAATTAATTTAGGGCAAATATACCCAGTGCAGTTATGTTCGCCAATACGGCCTACGTAAAATCTGCCTAGAAGGCAATGAAACATTTACTTTTAGGTCCAATGTTTTTTACTAGGCAGATTTGGAATATGTGTACTATTAAATATTCCCTAGTCTCCTCCTGCTCACCAAAAAACAAAAGGAAAGACAAGAGTGCAAAACCCCATAGTATAGTATATTAAGCAGAAAGCATTTATTAAATGGATAAAATAGGACTTATAAAAAAAATGGCATCTGATGGGCATAACAGTCGGGGGTCACCAGGAAGCTGGGAGTGATGAAGTGTGAACCAGGATCCATGCCTTGGCCACCAGCAGGGAGGCCTGGGCTGGCCATAGAGCACAGCAGGTATTTGCCCAGTGGACCGAGGCTCCGGGCCGCATGTCTTAACCAGGGCCGGCAAAAGGGGCAGCTGCCCTGGGTCTTTCCATGTTGCGGGACCCAAAGCAGCTGTCTCTTTAGCCTGCACATAGCATACATGGCAACTGTCCTGTTCCTTCCCCGATTTGCTGCTGCACCTTCGGCTGGCAGCTCTGCGGCTTCTCTGGTGCCAGGGGGCAGTGGCGGAACTACCAGGGGTGCAGCAGTCGCACTTGCGACTGGGCCCTGGAGTTCTGCCACTGAAGGGGGCCCGCTCACCCCCTTTCTCCCACCTTGAGGAGCCCGTCCATTCCGCGGTGCAGGGGAGGGGGCCGTGTGGCCGGCCGCTGCGGGGGGGGGGGGCGGAGCAAAGCGGCATCCTTTTCATTGGAACCTGGACCGCCCCGTCTATCCTCTCCAAGGAGAGAGAGAGAATTCAAACTATGTGCGGAGGTGGACACTGACAGCTGACCAGCTGACACCAATCAGCTGAAAGGGGGAGGAGCTCTCCCCTCTGTAAGGAGACCCGTGACACTGAGGCATCTCTGGAGCCAGTAGCTGAGAACTGAGGGGGAATCGATGACCAAGTAAGTAACTTCCAAATGTTAGTGCATCGGATCCCATCCTCCATTACCTCTGCCTCTTACTAATCCCCCTCCCCCTCACCACAGATCTGATCCCTATTTCCCCCATCACCTCTACATTAGAGGTGATGGGGGATAGAGATGAGATCTGTGGTGGTGGTGAGGGGGGATGGCACCATCACTGCTACTAATCCATCCCCCCTCACTGCCACTGGTGCCACCCCCTCACCACCACCGCTGCCACTGATCCCACCCCCCTCACCACCACCACTACTGCCACTAATCACCCCCCTCACCACCACCACTGCCACTAATTTCACAACCCACTGCCACTGCTGCCAACACCCTCACCCCACCAGCACTGCCACTAATCCCACCACCCCACAACTGCTGCCACTGATCCCACCCCCCCTCACCATCACCACTACTGCCACTTATCATCCCCTCACCACCACCACTGCCACTAATCCCACCCCCCTCCCCACCACCGCTGCCACTGATCCCACCCCCCTTCACCACCACCACTGCTGCAACTAATCACCCCCCTCACCACCACCGCTGCCACTAATCCCATCCCTCCTGCCTGCCACTGCTGCCACCCACCTCACCATCATCACTGCCGCTAATCCCACCCCCCTCACCACCATCGCTGCCACTGATCCCACCCCCCTCACCACCACCACTGCTGCAACTAATCCCACACTCTTCACCACCATCATCGCTGCCAATAATCCCACTCCCTTCACCACCACCACCACCACTGCTGCCACTAATCCCACTCCTTTTACCACCACCACAGCTGCCACTAATCCCGCTCCTTTCACCACCACCACCGCTGCCACTAACCCCACTCCTTTCACCGCCGCCGCTGCCACTAATCCCACTCCCTTCACCACCACCGCTGCTACTAATCACCCCCTTCACCACCACTGCTTTGACTGATCCCACACCCTTCACCACCACCGCTGCCACTAATCCCACCCCTCACCACCAGCGCTGCCACTAATCCCACCCCTCACCACCAGCGCTGCCACTAATCCCACTCCCTTAACAACCTCCACCACTGCCACTAATCCCACTCCCTTCACCACCACCACCGCTGCCACTAATCCCACTCCCTTCACCACCACTACCACTGCCACTAATCCCACTCCCTTCACTACCACCACCGCTGCCACTAATCCCACTCCCTTCACCACCATCACTGCTGCCACTAATCCAACTCCCTTCACCACCACCACCGCTGCCACTAATTCCACTCCCTTCATCACCACCACTGATCCCACCCTCTTCACCACCACTGCTGCCACTGATCCCACCTCTTTTCCTCACCACCACTGTCACTCATCCCATCTCCTTCACCACCACCGCTGCCACTCATCCTACCTCCTTCACCACTGCTACTCATCCTATCCCACCTTATCTGCCACTGATACCACCCCCCTCACCACCACTACCGCTGCCACTGGTCACCCCCCTCACCACCACTGCCACTGATCCCACCCCCTTCACCACCACCACTGCCACTCATCCCACCCCCTTCACAACCTCCACTGCTACTCATCCCATCCCACTAACACCACTGCTGCCACCCATCCCATCCCACCACCAATGCTGCCACCCATCCCATCCCACCACCAATGCTGCCACTCATCCTATCCCATCCCACTACGCTGCCACTCATCCCATCCCATGCCACTACGCTGCCACTCATCCCATCCCATCACTGCTGCCACTCATCCTATCCCATCCTATCACCACTGCCACTTATCCCATCCCACCACCCATCCCACCACTGCTGCCACTCATACAAACCCACCACCGCTGCCACTCATCCCACCACTTCTGGCACTCATCACCGCTGCCACTGATCTCATCCTCCCCACCACCACTGCCACTGATCCCATTCCATCCCCCCATCACTACCACCACCGCTGTGACTCATTCCAACCCCATGTTCCAGGGGGTCCATGCCTCACCCCTGTACACCTGAATAGGAGGGGCAGCAGGGCAGCATATAAAGCATCCAATCCCCTCTCCACTGCAGGAGTTCCTCTATATGCCGCCCCTCCTATCCAGGTATACAGGGGTGATGCATGGGGCTGGGTTGCCCCGGGGTCAGGGGGGCCCTTCATGGTTTCTTGCACCTAGGCCCCAAAGGTTCTAGTTACGCCTCTGCCAGGGGGAGTATACTCTGCATTAGAGTCACTAGCATTAATGATATTTTTAGGCAGCTGAGCTGCCCTGAGCCTCTCTCTCTTCACTTCTGGAAGCTTACGTGACATAGAGAGGCGTGTCTGTGCCGGGCAGCCACCAGCTTCAGTACACAAGCCCAGGCACAGAATCAGATGCTCCTCCCGAGTCCCTACTCCCCTGTATACCGAAAGCTTCCGGAAGTGAAGAGAAAGGTTTCCTCAGCTCAGTTGCCCATAAATATCATCAATGCTAGTGTGCTAGTGATGCAGCTACATGACGTTCTGTGTAGGCTACCCCCCCCCCCCCCCGTGCTCTGCCACCAGAGAAATCACAGCTTAAGAAATGGAATGGAATAGTGTGTGGCCACGGGGTGTTCAACGAGTTACAAAGATTGGGGAGGTTACATGAGATCCTAGAAAGTACAGAGATGTATTGAAGGTTCAGGAGTGGGTTGCAAAGACGTGTTGGGGGAGTAAATAGATGTACTTGGGAAAAAGGGGTGCAGAGATGTGGAGGGAGTGCAGAGATTTTCTGGGGGTTAAGGAGGTGTGTTGGGGGTACAAAGGTCTGGTGGGGCATACAGAAGATAGTGGGATGAGTGTGTGTGTGGGGGGGAGAAGAAATGTGCAAAAGTGTATGAAGATGTGCTGATAGCTATGGAAGAGTGCTGGTGGTGCAGAGGTGTGCTAGGGGGTGCAGAAGTCTTCTGGAGGTATGAAGATGTGCTGGGGGTACAGAGTTGTGCTGGATGTATAGAGATGTGGGGGGGTTACAGAGGTGTGCTGGGGGTACATTGGTGTGCGTAGGGTACATTGGTGTGCTTGGGGTACATTTGTAATCTGCTGTAATCTCTAGCAGCCAGTCAGTAAGCAGTAATGATATGCATTAACCTCTAACGGTAACAGTAATAATGTGCTGTAACCTCTAGCAACCAAATTCATGAGCGGTGATGATGTTCGGTAATCTCAAGCAACCAATCAGTGAGCAGTAATAATGTGCAGTAAGCCCTAGCAAACAATCAATTAGTGGGAATGATGTGCAGTAACCTCTAGCAACCAATCAATGAGGAGGAATGCTGTGCAGTAACCTCTAACAACCAATCATTGAGTGGTAAGGATGTTCAGTAACCTATAACAACCAATCAGTGAGCAGGAATGATGTGCAGTAACCTCTAAAAACCAATCGGTGAGTGGAAAGGATGTGTTGAACCTCTAGCAACCAATTCCAGAGACCACCTTATATACAATATGTACCAGAGATATTATCGAAGATCCGGTGTGCTGTATTTATCCTCTGGGGAAGAATGTGACCCCCAATCCAGAAATATACAATGTAGCACTATGATGGGGCACAAAAAATTTAGTCATGTTGTCATATGGGGGGTTCCAGTAGTCTGAGGGGGTTGAAGTATTGGTATGGTGGTCTCCAATAATGATGTGGTGGGGTGTAATATAGATGTGGTGTAGTATTGGTGTCGTGTGGTGTAGTTGGTGGGCTATAGTATTGGTGTGTTGGGTTGTAGTATTGGTGGGCTATTGTATTGGTGTGGTAGCCATGTAGTGCATAGTAAAGTATTTATGGTCTGTAGTACTGTTGTGGTTTTCAGGCATATTGGTGTGATGCAGGGTAGTAGCCGTGGGCTGCTCGGTCTAAAATGCCTATTTGTCGCAGTCTGGGTATGAGAGACGACTTGTAATGGAATAAAGCCGCTGTCACTGAAGGAACACTGTCGCCAATGCAAAAAAGATCCTTTTTTCAGGAGCAGTGATTTTAATGATGTTTAACCTCTTTCCGTCCGCGCTATACCCGAAAGACGGCTAAAGCGCAGACCTTAATTGCCGGGAGGGTGTCCATGTATGTCCTCCTGTGCATGAGCTGCCTACATGCTCCCTGCAGAGTGATCAGCGAATCCCGGTCCCTTACCATGTGATCAACTGTCAGCCATCGACAGCTGATCACGTGATGTAAACAGTAGCCAGAGATCAACTTTTATTTTCTCCTCATGCTGTCAGCGTGGGGAGAAAAAAAAAGACGATCGCTGGCTGCTGTTAGAGGGACATCGGTCCCAAAGAGGAGAGGAGAATCTGTGCCAACCAGTGCCACTCACCAGGGCCCACCAGTGCCACCTAAGAGTGCAGGGCAGTGCCACCTACCAGTGCAGGTCAGTGCCACCTATCAGTGCCCACCAGTGCCACCTACCAGTGCCCACTAGTGTCACATATCAATGCCCACTAGTGCCACCTATCAGTTTCAATCAGTGCCCCATCATCAGTGCCACATATTAGTGCCAATGAGTGCCACCTATCGGTGCCACCTATTAGTACCCATCAATGCCGTATATACAGTAAGTGCCCATCAGTGCCCATTAGTGCTACCTATTAGTGCCCTTCAGTGCCACCTACCAGTGCCCTTCAGTTCGACCCATCAGTGCCACCTATTAGTGCCCACCAGTGCTGCCTTATCAGTGCCCATTAGCACTGCCTTATTAGTGCCCATTAGTGCAGCCTATCAGTGCCCATCAGTGCAGCCTATCAGTGCCTATCAGGGCCCATCAGTGCCGCCTCATTAGCGCACATCAATGAAGGAGAAAAATTACCTGTTTGCAAAATGTTATAACAAACTATAAAAACGTTTTTGTTTTGTTTTTTTCAAAATTTTCGGTCTCCTTTGTTTGTTTAGCAAAAAACGAAAACCCCAGTAGTGATTAAATACCACCAAAAGAAAGCTCTATTTGTTTGAAAAAATTAGAACAATTTCATTTGGTTACAGTGTTGCATGACCACGCATTTGTCAATTAAAGTGCGACAACACTAAAAGCTGAGAATTGGCCTGGGCAGAAAGGGGGTTAAAGTGCCCAGTAGGCAAGTGGTTAAAGTGAAACATTAAAAATGAAAAATTCCTTTAAATATAATGCCTGGGGGTCCCCTTAGTCTGCTTGTAGAGCGGTAAATCTGTACCTTGTATAGAACCTGTTTTAGCAAAAATGAAATTTATAAAGAAAAAAAAAATTAAAATTTCTGGCAATACAAAAATGGTAAAAAACTACCCTTCCGGGTTTGATATGGATTTTAAGGGGAATCCCATGCCAAAATATAAAGAAAAAACATCATGGGCCTCTCCCCTCCCCCCAAAAAATCCATACCAGACCCTTACCCGAGCATGCAGCCCAGCAGGTCAAGAAAGAAGGGGGGATGAGCAAGCACCCCCCCCCTGAACCATACCAGGCTACATACAATCAACATTGGGGGATGTCGAAGGGGCTGGAATGGATTGGGGGGACCCCCGCACTATTTTTTTTTTCAATTTCAGCAATTTTTTTTTCATTCAGCTGTCAGCAGGGAAGCCCGTTGACAGCTGATGACTCATCCGTTATGAAGGATCCTGTGGCCGGCTTCCCGGCCCGCTCTTTAACAACCAGCTATTCACTGGGCCCTGATTGGGCAAAGCTTTGCCCAGTCAGGGCTTAGAATGCACTGTGAAGTGCATTGTGAGGCACTCGGTGGGCAAACATCCTGCTGAGCGCCCCGCAATTTTGGGTGTTCGCCAAATGGGCAAACAGGCGATGTTTGGGCCAAACTTTTGCTCCGCTCGAACTGTCCGCCCAACTCTAATTAAAATATTATTTAAATCTGTTAATGGAAATTTCCCATGAATTCATTGTCTAATAGAGAGAGGTGGTTAATAAGAGGATTGTATATCATAAACTTTTTGGAAGTTTTGATTTTTCATGATTTATCACATATATCATGTATCATGGACTTTTGGACTTCTTGGATTCTCACTATTATATTTTATTCAAGTGTATACGTTTATTGATTTATTTGCACACTTTTACATATTATTGGTCACCGTTAGTCACTAGCTAGAGCTGATATACAGTATATATATATATATATATATATATATATATATATATATATATATATACTGTATATGTATTTATTAAGAAGCAGCGGGGTATGCGGCTGGTTAGGCTGTAAATATTAAGAGTGGGCATTATTTACAGTGCGGCTTTGATAAATACTTCTACTCCTAAAGGGTAGTACAATAAAGGTAAACCTACACCTGCATGCTTTTCTCTCTCTCTCTCTCTCTCTCTCTCTCTATATATATATATATATATATATATATATATATATACCATAGTATTCTAAACATGTAAGTATTAGTTAATGCATTGTTATAAAAATACCATACACATACAGATGAAACTGTAGTACCATTCTGAAATCTGTATGTGCCTTTCTGACTTGTGAGATGAACATTACAACTTTTCAAATAATAATCTGTATGTGTGGCAAATATGAATCATATACATGTATGCCAACAAACCAAGCTTAAAGGGGTTGTAAAGGCAAAAGGTTTTTTTTATCCTAATGCATTCTATGCATTAGGATAAAAAGCCTTCTGTGTGCAGCAGCCCCCCTCAGCCCCCTAATACTTACCTGAGCCTCATCTCTGTCCAGCGATGTACACGAGTGCCTCGGCCGTCTGGGACACTCTCTCCTGATTGTGTAAGACACAGCAGTGGCACCATTGGCTTCCGCTGGTGTCAATCAAAGTCAGTTAGCCAATAAGGAGAGAGTGGGGGCGGGGCCAAACCACATGCCCTGAGGGAGTCACGTGTGGCCGTGACGTAATGTGTAGGATTACCCGGAAGTGACGTATCGGAGTTGGACGGAGATCCTGGAACAAGATCGGACATACAGCTAATCATAATTTTAAATGTAAGTTGGCTATTTTTTTTAAATAAAAACCTTGATTTACTATACCATGATGGCCCCCATTATTTACATGAACCCCAAGGAGTAAAGAAAGGCAATAAGGAATCGAGAGCGGAAGGACCATAGGCAAGCCCCCGTAATAAAGATATAGACATCCAGGAGACGGTATCTACCACTGATCAGAAGGGACGGAGACCACCCAAAAAGGATACGAACGGCGCTGGGGTAAGAGGAACCACAGGCACTGAGGGCCAAGTGATACAGGCGTATTACTTACCTCATTAAGGTGAGCATTTAGGACACTTAGAAGTGTATGCACTGAAGAAATCCAAGACACGGAAAGTAAAGGTGGAGGAAGATATAAATCACCACGGAGCACTTTGAATTTATGTTATTTCAGTTTGTTGGACACTTATATATTATTTGGCACTAAAAGGAATGAATTGTTTCGTTTAAAGATTCATATACAAGCACTTTGTATTATATATCTATTTATTGGCGCACCTAGTCACTTTATGAATTAAGCACTTTATATGTTAAATTGGATGATAGGCACTCCATATCTATTTATTATCTGGTAGCACGGATTGACTGTAATATCTGTAACGCACAAAAGCACTTTATAATCAACAACCCACGTTATTATAAGCACACGAGCACTTTAAATATATTTATAGTATTGATTATTTTATTATGAAGTGATGTAGAAGAAAAAAGAGTGGTACAAGAATATAGCATTTATATACATATTTTGACTGGAAGAAAAGTGAACATATGAACTAAGAAGTGTTGGTTTAAAAACACCCTAGCGCAATACAACCCCCCATACAATTCGAACCACAGCTCCATGTCTGAATAGACACAAAGTGCTTGCTTGGGTGCCCCCATAGCAAGCCGTTTGCTAGGGTGGCACTCAACAGAAGGAAGGGAGGAGCCAGGAGAGCTGAAGAGGGACCCAAGAAGAGGAGTATCCAGGCTGCCCTGTGCAAATCCACTGCGCAGAGCAGGGAAGTATAACACAACACTTTCCAATCACTTTAATGCAACAATTTAAAGCAAACAACAGGAAAAGTCATGCCTGTGCTTCTAAACCCAAAATAGCCCATTGTTGTTGCAATAATATAGTGTGCTTGGACCTCCTTTGCTCTAAATCTTTTACATTTTCCTTGTAAACCAGTATTTTTTCTGAAGAGTGGTGAACCATGCCACTGAAATGACCAATTATCTGCAATCGAATGTTCTCTAAAGTAGTTCAATAAATAGTCATGTGTCATAGTTTATAAAGGAATGTTTTGTACAGGTCCACCACTATCTTAATATGAGGAAGTTCCTCATTGATTTTTCCTTAGTTCTAGTCTACTTATATTAATCAGAATGATCATACAGTTTGTAAACATACTTTGTGAAGGATTCCACACATTGTATTTCAGTAACACATTTTCACTATGCCCTGTGAATATGTACCCCTGTGTGTCACAGGGCTGCAGAAGAGGAGTTTCAGGAGACACTGGGGTTGATTTACTTAAGGCAAGTAGATTGGGCACTTCGCAAAGTGAAGTTGCACTCTGTAAGTGCAGCACTTCCGGGGCTTAGTAAATGAGGTAAAGCTTTACTTTGCAAAGTAATACCCAACCACGTGCAAGGAAAATAATAAAAAACAACATTTTTGCTTGCACATGATTGGATGATGGAAGTCAGCAGAGCTCCTGCTCATTTACTAAGCTCTGGAGCGACTGCACTTGAAGAGTGCAACTGAACTTTGCAAAGTGCACAGTCTATTTGCCGTTAGTAAATAAACCCCAGAGTCGGCACATGGGAGAGCTCCACATGTGGCATCATCACTGCTTTCAAGCAATAATGTAATCTGGGATATGAAGTCCTTAGAAGTTGAAAATAAACCTATGAAGCATCCCAGGGTCAAGAAAGAATCCAGGAGGTCAAAGAAAGATGGCTAGCAGTTAGGCAGTGCTCACAACATTTTCCAAGTAAACTTATATTGGATCATAAAAAATAACCATTGTCTGTACTGCTAGTAAAATGTTAATGTTATACACTTATACAGTACTCTTTAAGGAAAACAATATGCTGCAATTTTTAATCTCCTTTAACCACTTGCCGACTGCCTAACGCCGATCTACGTCGGCAGTCAGCCCCTCACAGGCAAAGTGACGTAGGGCTACGTCACTAGCTTGTGAGGGTCTAGGGAGCGAGCGCGCGCCCCCGGAGGCGCGCTCCCACTCCCGCGTGGTCACGGACCCCCCCGCGCGTGTGACCGGCGGACCCGATGTCCGCCGGTCACTCGGCGATCGGCGGGGGAGAGGGAGAATGTCAGGCAGCTTGTGTAAACAAGCCACCTGTCATTCTCCTTGCTGTTAGGATACTGATCACTCGGATCTAGTATGTAGATCCGTTGATCAGTGTCCATACAGCTCAAGCCCCAGCCAATCACAGTAGAAAGCACGCCCCTAGGGATACACACAGCCCCTCCCTCCCAAATAAAGTTAACCCCTTCACTACCAGTGTATTTTTACAGTAACAGTGCATATGTATAGCACTGATTACTGTAGAAATGTCACTGGTAACCCCAAAAGTGTCAAAAATGTCAGTCAAGGGTCCGATCTGTCCGCCCCAATGTCGCAGTACCGCAAAAAAAATCGCAGATCGCCGCCTTTATACGTTAAAAAAAAAAACAACAAAAATGACAGAAATCTTTCCCTTTGTTAGTAAACGCGATAACTTTTGCACAAACCAATCAAAATACGCTTTTTGCGATTTTTTTTACCAAACATAGGTAGCATAAAACAAATTGGCCGAAAAAGTAAAAAAATTTTGATTTTTACATTTTTTTTTGAGGAATTTCATATAAAAAAATTTGAAAAATATTGCTATTTTTGCAAAATTGACGCTCTTTTTTTGTTTATAGCGCGTGATCAAAAAAATCGCACAGGTGATCAAATATCACCAAAAGAAAGCTCTGTTTGTGGGGAAAAAAGGACGCCAAATTCGTTTAGGTACAGCGTCGTACGACCGCGCAATTGTCCGTTAAAGTCACGCAGTGCCGAATCGCAAAATACCCCCTGGTCGGAATGGGGGTAAAATCTTCCGGGGCTTAAGTGGTTAAAGTGTATTCATAGACATTTTTTTACAGTTTAGGAAGAGTGTGGAAGGATTAGAACAACTGTCATGTTCACATATTGCTTTTCCCCACTATGTAGATTCATTCTCTATATTTGTTTTGGTGACCATTGGCACTGGGACAAAAAGGGACAAAAAATTCAAAATATTTGCCTATTACCGAAAGAGCAATAGAGGAGACATCTCCCAAAGGGTACACTTGTTCTGGTGACATCTGTCTATGAGGGGAATTCGCTAGACTTCATAGGGATTATTCTCACTTCCTTTTACATCTCTGAGACTGGAATTAAATGAAAAGATTCCCAATGGAACACAGCAAAAACAAAGTGGCAGGGGTTCTAAGTCTTTGCTACTCTCTCCAAAAAAGTTTTGGCTAAGCATGCAGTTTAAAACTCCTATGTTTAGGATTGGGAATGAAAGTCAAACATCCAAATACCTTCTGTTTTAAGATAGTTCTATTGTGTGTACAGGACACAAGGGTTGGGTCCTGAATGGCAGATATGTTTCCCCACCATTTGGGTTATAGTCCCTTTAAGGAAAGCAATTTTAAAGTTATGTGGAGTACTCAGGGTTTCCTACTCATGCAGGGGGAGGGGTTGCAGGGTAGTTCCGCTGGAGGGGAGAGGACTGAATTTCCTTATTAGGGACATGGAATTTCAGAGGTTCAAAGAGTTTTGAGTGGGAAGAATCACAAAACCCTGATTACAGTGACTTTGGTCCTGAAAGGTTTAGCACACATGCCTCAGATTCCAGAAAATAAATAGGAAACAGCGGCTGGCTGTAAGAAAGTGAGATTGACAGCTGTGTGAACAGGGTGAATTAAGCTCAGGAGCCACAGTTGCTGTGCTGTGAAAACCACCTCTTTAGGGCCCCTGAATGTGACTGGTATGATGGCGGTGTACCATTCACTTGTTTTGCAATTTGATACAGAGTATGAACTACTTTATGTGTTCTGATTGCAGGAGATAAGCTGTTACCAACATGCTTGGCTGATGATTTATGGCTCTACAGGTGTTATTTGGTGCTTGGCTGCAGGCAAAGCTGTATAACTTATAAGCTGTTGGAAGTGAAAATGACATTTAAAGGGCCAATGCCCATTTTTGCACTTCCTGGGTCAGAGCCTCACAGATGCTGCAAACTACTGAGGACAGCATAAAGGAACTTAAAAAAGCTCTGGTACAGAACACCCAAGCTGAGCAAACAGCCATCGCAAAAGCAAACCTCTGCTATGAAGAGGCTCAAGCCCATTAGGAACAGACCTTAGCCTTACTAATACAGGCTCAGCAGACACAGGAAGTGCAGCTGGAGGAGCAAAAGAAGTCTGTGCAGGCCCACTTGGATGTGTTAGCGAATTTTCTAAAAAGGGTTGTTGCCCCTAACAACCCTGTGACAGTGGGGGCTAGCAGTTTCCTGCAAAATGTCAATTCCCAAGATGATGTGGAAGTGTTCTTGGAAACGTATGAATGCACAGCTGAGAAAGGGGAGGGGCCTCTGGACCAGTGGACTAGCCTATCGATCCATTCCCATAGAGTGAACCGCAGAAGGCCTACTATGACCTACTGGTGGCTACCACCCCGGTGTGCCGGATGCTGGAATCAGATCCCTGCCCTTCTCACTAACTTGTGACAAAGGACCAGCCAATCTCACACTCCGCTGTCACTTACGTAACAATGCCACTCTCAGCTGCACCCTGCACAAAGATTTTCCAGCTCATGGGACCACAATCTAGGTGCCAGCAGCCTGAGAGCGATTGTCACTGAGCTAATTAAGCAATTATCCCTTTAACTACCACCACCCGCTCAGGGAAACTCGTAATATTAGCAATTCCAAATATGATTTTAGAATAATCATCTGTAGCACACACAGACAGGTATGTTCATAGGATTTATCCTATACAGTAGCACTCTTCAAGAGACAGGTTCTTTGTTAGTTTACCTTAAGAGCTTAGGGACAAGGTTCACAATTTTCAAAATAAGGTTTTAATAATGAAAAGGTCAAAGTTGGTGCAAATAAAATATTTACAGAAAAAATGTTTTTCAAAGAAATAGAGACATAATTTAGCAATAGAAATATAATGTAGAAATGAGGAGGAAGAATACTTGCAGTCAATCAGAGTCCAGTCCATGAGCCAGGTGTTATAAGTTCTCAAACTTGACAGATGTTCCTGCTTTGATGGTACCATGAGAACTCTCTCAACTAGTTAGGCATCTCCCTTTTTCTCTGAATCAAAGGGGTGTTGACAGATGCCCCTGACCAATAAAACAGAGTCTCCCTGGGCTGTCCTGGGTTTATGACAATATCAGGTCCCTCCTCGACAGACAGTTTTATACCACTATTCATATCTTCCAATATGTACCTGTTGCATTCTTGGAACTGATTGATTATTGTTCAGCACTGAATTTCACATCCAGGGATACTAAACACAGGGTAGCTCAGATAAACTTGTCACCCAGGGAATATCTGCCAGCTATCTCCCCTTCAAATGTGCTAGTGTAGTCATGTATGGCCCTATTTCGTTCAGTACAACATTTCTCATTCAAATATATACTTATTATTAATGTGTCATGTTCCTGTCTGAGTTTATGAATCATGTGTGGATTTGTTAAGTTTTTAATTGGACAGAGCTCTATCATTGACTTTTATGTTCCTCATTAGTTCTGGGTATCCTTAATGGATTTGGTCATATTTTTACGATAGGCCTGGATAACAGAAACAGGCATCCTGCCAGGACTCAATTAGCTGTTTGCAGCTCTGCACAGGCTCCAATGTCCGCCGGTCACTCGAGATCTCCCGCAGGAGAGGGAGAAAGGGAGAAATTCTCCCTGATGCAAGTGCAGAGACTATACGATCTTGCTATGTAGGATCGTATGTCTCTGTGGTTACATCACAAGCCACCCCCCACAGTTAGAATCACGCCCCTAGGGATACATTTAACCCACTGATCACCAATAAAGTTAACCCCTTCCCTGCCAGTGTCGTTTTTACAGTAACAGTGCATATTTATAGCACTGATTACTGTAGTAATGTCACTGGTTCTCCCAAAAGTGTCAAAAATGTCAGTCAGGGGTCCGATCTGTTCGCCGCAATGTTGCAGTCCCGCAAAATAAATTGCAGATCGGCGCCATTACTAGTTAAAAGAAAAAACAATAAAAATGACATAAATCTTTCCCGTAGTTAGTAAACGCAATAACTTTTGCGCAAACCAATCCAAAAATGCTTATTGCGATTTTTTTTTACCAAAAATATGTAGCAAAGAACAAATTGGCCTAAAATATTTAAAAATTTTGATTTTTACATTTTTTTTGAGAATTTCATATAAAAAAATGTGAAAAATATTGTTATTTTTTCAAAATTGTCGCTCTTTTTTTGTTTATAGCGCAAAAAATAAAAATCGCACAGGTGATCAAATACCACCAAAAGAAAGCTCTGTTTGTGGGAAAAAAAGAACGTCAATTTAATTTGGGTACAGCGTTGCACGACCGTGCAATTGTCTGTTAAAGTCACGCAGTGCCGAATCGCAAAATAGGGCCTGGTCTTTGAGCAGCCAAATCCTCCGGGCTTAAGTGGTTAAATAAGCATGGTGGAGGTAATATCACTGCGGCAATGTGTAACTGTTCCGCAAGACTGTCATGGCTGATCTATAATAACTGAACAACATGGCCGCTTGCTACAACTTTTCGTGTGTCCAGTACATGATATCATAACACCCACATTATAAAAAAAAATTAGGGGAGAGCTTAGCCCACTTGGGGTGAATGTGACTGTCTGGGCACACTGGATACACTGCTCAAGGTATCATGTTGGCCAGCAACCACATTCCCAAATGCATGATCTATTTTAACTGGTAGCTAAATAGATACCCTAGCAGAGACTCCATTGTTTCAAAAATCTACTCCAGCACGAATATGCTGTACTGGTAGTGTCCCTTCTGGGCCATGCCGAGGCTCAATATTTCCTGCATGAGGATTCCACAGGGAATGGAGCTGTACAGAGGATATCCTTCTATGCCCCGAGGGTCTGTGTTGCCCACCTGGATCTGATCGAAGGGCAGTTTGAATGTGACCTCTGGGTGAACCAACTCCACACCCAAGCACTGCTGGATCCTGGGACCATGGTAACACTTGTTCATACTGGGGTAATTGCAGAGGTGGGGCCTGTAACAAGAACCCTGACGGTGGTACACATTCAGTATCTCACAAAAGTGAGTACGCCCCTTACATTTTTGTAAATATTTTATTATGATGTAAGTGGGAAGGGGGTGCGCTGATCTGTGAAAAAGCTGCTACTGAAAGTGTGAATAAATAAACGAAAATAATTTATAAGTGCGCTATTTCTAAATAAATATATATGAAAATTATATATACAATCTGTGGTAGATAGGATATTCAACAATATCAAATAGAATTGAATAAAAATATTTTAGGACAAAACACAAACAATATGTGATTCAATCAGTCCAAAATAAAGAGTCTTTCTTCAAATGGTGATTGTTGTGATGCAAAATACAGATGTGAAGGAATCCAACCAAATCAATAGTGACTGTGATATCCCACCACCTGGTGAATTTCCTCCTTACCAGGCGGAAAAAATGTAAGAGCAATAAGTGAATCCAATTATTTCATAATATGCTTATCATGTGATATCCACCTCCAATCTTGTGATGAAACACTGGTGTATATAAAGGTAATGGCCTCTTACCAAAATAAGGAAACATATAAGTTTGGAAAAACACTGGTATAGGAATGGCACTGATCCCTTCTCCTCTGTATGGGGTAGACGGCTTTCCCAGTTAATCCAGCAAAGATGTTTTGACCCTCCACAGGAACATGTAAATGAATGGAGGCTGATGAGTGCATTACCCTTTGGCAAATTTATTAGTAAAAGAAAATTGCACTTACATGAATATGGCAATAAAAGGCTTATAATCGGTCTTGTGCAAAGAGTGAATAAAGATTAGGACTGCTCCCAGCACTAATGTTTGCCATTAGAGAAGTACCCTAGGCATCCACCGAGTTTTCACTGCTTTGAGTTGGTGTACAGGTGAAGATCACAGGGACAGCTTTGGGTGAGAGAAACATGGAAAAGCTGAATCCTCTCACCATAAGATGGTTGTAGAGCAAATAACTAGATGAGAGAAAGGATCACTAAGTTGATGTGCCTAGTAAAGGAGCATATAAAAAAAGTACAGGTCGCACAAATAAGCTGTACAATCGGCTTGCCGAGCTTAGAAAATTTCCAGTTTGGGAATCGGGTTGCGATACTCATAAAAGCAATAGAAAGTAAATACCTGACCTGCTGGCTGGGCCATTTGAGGTGGTAGAAAAAAATTGGAGCAGTAAATTATAAAGTATAACCAACCTGAGACATGGAAGTCTTACCAGATATACTGTGTGAAAATACCCTGCTAAAACCCTGGAAGGACCAAGAGCAGGTAGTTGCCCTGGCTAAGGTTAGCTCTAAGCCCACTGTAGGGGTGGACTTAGTCCCAGTATCCACCACCCTGTGTAAGCCACAAAAGCAGCAAATAAAGGGGTTTTTGCAGCGCAACAGAGAAATGTTTTTAGAACTGTCAGGCATTACCAAGGTGATCGAGTGTCACAGAACCTGGTTTAAAAGTTCAAGTAAAAAACTACTACATACCGAAGACACATCTGTGTGCCTGATGATCTTGGATTTCACAGGTGATATGTGTTCCACAAGAGTTTAAATATATGGCCTAAAACACGTACTGCATAGCAGAATAATATATAGGCCCAATGTAGGGCAAAGCCACATACCCCTGCTGCAGTAATTCTGGCCGGCTCAATGTTCTCACCATCAGATGGACTCACACTGTCAGGTAGTACACTGCCAGTCTGGGGCGGCTAGTGTAGATGGTGAAGCCGCATGAAGTGCATGTGCAATCAGCAATGTGAGCATTGTTTCTGCCATTTGTAATCCTATAGATATGGGTATGTTATCAAATGATGTAACACTTGTACTGATATTTATATTTTATACTTTATAGACCATAATACTGTGTTCAGACCTATTCCGAAACACGTTGGTAATAGTGAGAACATTGGGTTGAATCCACACCCTTTTTGCTCACCTTACTGAACCGTTGATATACCTGCACCTTTACAGATGGTTTACCATGTTTGTTCTTAGTTGATGTGTATTGTAATTTTATCTCTATGTCAATAAATACTATGTTTTTACCATAAGTATTACTTTATGTTACCTTTTGTCTACCTACAAAGTCCCACTTTTTGGGGGTTATATTTCCTTTCTATGTTCCATTATTAGGGATGTGGCAGCCAGTCCTTTGGACATCTCTCACACTAGCTCTCATACCAAATTGTCTGAGATTTGTAATGTTAGGCCCAGCATGGTCCACCTAGCTGCTATATACAATATAGCAAGAATCAGCAGTCCTGACTGAAGAAAAAGAAAACATGACAATAGAGCTTCTATGAAACAAAACAAATGTAATAAAAATTATATTTATAATTTTTTTGAGCGGAGCTGAGGAAAAAACATCCAACTTTGTAAAACACTAGCAAAAAACTAAGACATGGTAGTTGAAGGTGGACGTTATATTGGGGGTGGTTTAAAGCTTTTTGTTTATCTGTGTGCCAACCTCCTGAAGGTGGCATTATAACCCAATGGATGATAGAGAAAAGGTTTTACTATGTCTGTCCTAGTATCCATAACTTTTATATACTAGTACTGTAACTGTTGCAGCACCTACAGTGTTTTCTGTTCCTTCAACACAAATCAAACTGATCATTGCACACGATTTATGTCTATTTGTATAAGAATCTGTTACTTCCCAACTGCCCCTCCTTTTGGTTTGACAGTCCTGATATTTGTCTCTGTTTTTCAACAATTTAAATTATAATAATAGTTAACTAAGGTTTAAATAATGGATGGAGTTTTAAAGTGTAAGTCCACCCTAACACTAAAATCCCTGCATCTACAGACATCAACGATCTAATACTAACCTATTTAGAACTGTAAAGAAGAAATCAGTATACTTACCTTTTTTGAAGTCGATACCATCCAGTCTCTAGCGGCAGAAGCTCTGCAGAGGACACAGCCAACAACAACTGTGAAAAGAATGGGAATTGATGTCACCCAAAGACTTACTATGGGGCTTCCGTTGTCGGTTGTGTCCTCTGCACCCACCTCCACAGTGAAGCAACGGCTGACAGCTCAGTGTGGGATCTGGTTGGATTGGCTTAAAAATAGGTAAGTATACTGATTTCTTCTTTACCGGGCTAGATAGGTTAGTGTTAGATCGTGGAGGTCTATAGATGCAGGATTTTAGTGTTAGGGTGGACTTCTACTTTAATGCATTGATTTTTAATTAATAAATTTCAAATGGTATTAAATCAAAACTTCCAGAGCAAATTCAGCTGTGACTTGTATGCAAAACATGCTGAAAAAGCAGTCCCACTTAAAGGGGAACTTGTCAGGGTATAAATAAGGAAGCTGTCCTTGATGAGTTCACCAACACATCAGTTCCAAGCTTGTAATACTTATGCTTGTTTCCTTTCTTAGTAAGTCACTTACCTAAAACAAGCATGCAAGCCGGGTGTTCTAAAACGTCTCTTTTTGCACGGTTATTCAGGAACTCATTATCTAGCATAGCAAGGATAGGGATGTTGATCCCAGAGCTTTCACCTTTAAAAACAAGCAGCAGCCATGGCAGTTTACTTATGTCTATCCTAACATAATTTTTTAAAAGCCAAACATACCCTGCAGACACAACGTGCATAGCAACTAAACACCACACTTCATGCAGACTGATGTTTTCATCTGAATAAATATGAGGAGAATTTGCCATTAGACACAATGTTTTGAAAACCTCTGCTCTCGGCTGTGATTTGGTGTTGATATTAATTTCCCTGCAGTCTCTGTATCAGTGTGAGCTGTCACAGATAAGATAATCACATATGTAAGAGATGGTAACGGTAATGATTCACCTTTAGCATGAAGGTTGTGATCTCCATTCCCTGTGCTAGATAAAGGAGTGTTTATATTAAAGTGTATAAAAAACAACTTGACAACTGGCACATCTATTAAAGAGATTGCTTATGCAACTAAAGGCTTGAAAGATTTTGTACTGCAATAAGTGCAGCTGTGACTACGCTACATCTTCTAGGATATAAGGGAATAAACATTACCACTGAACAATGGAATAACACATCAGGATACAGGAACTTAGGAACAGCGCATTCACTAATTGGAAAGTAGGATTCCAGTAATAAAAAGTGACTGGTGACAGAGAAAAGGTTCTTTGGCACTTGATGTATGGATAATGATACTGGTATTTTTAACGGTAATGAGATGCAATAAAAACACACTACCTTGCATCATAATTAAGTCTCTGTCTTGTTACAATTAACTTTAAACCGTGTATATTATCAGTACTTCATAGTAATATAATTGTTGTACCAGCAAATGAAAAAAAACACATAACACAATATACAGTAGTTGTTATTAAAGTGTGGATAGTCTTAAAACATAGGCCTGAGCTCTGTATGAGCTGCTTTCTTTGGGGGTACTTGGCAGGAGAGAAGGTCCAGAAGCACCTGCAAGGAACTCGAGAGGAGGAGGATGGGGACTGCTATGTGCAAATCCACTGCACAGAGCAGGTAAGTATGACATGTTTTTTTTTTAAATTGCCTTTAATATCACTTTAAGTATAACAGTATCAACTTTAAATCCATGAATAACAAACTTTTGAAGGAATCCTAATTTTATTTTAACATACTAGGTTAGTTGTAAAGTGCAAGGTGGTCACAAAGAAGGGGGAAAGTCATTATGAATGCCACTGTTGTTAGGAAAACTAGGACAAACCAATATAAAGACTTCTAACTCTTAAAGCAAGGTATTTTTTTTTTTTTTTACCAGTGGTGCAATATATGTCTGTGGAGAATTGAGGTTTTTAGAAAGTGGTGCGCTATGTTGAGTAGGGGCAGCAGGCTCCAGCAAAAGAGAACAAATATGAAGGGGAACTGTGAGAATCACTTCCAGGGTATCTGATAGATAGGCATGTGACTATACAGGGGATTTACTGTGTAAGTTTTATGCATGTATTTTTCTTTGTATTTATAAGACTTTGCAAAAGCTCAGCTTGTCAATACATCAAGTCTTGTGCCAAGAGATGCCCATACAAATGGCCTTGTCCTTTTATAAAATTAGGGTCGAATTGTAGAATCGCGTGACTTTTTAAAAGGGGTGTGAACACAAAAAAAGTTTAAACTCTTACTGAACTATTACTAAAGTAGTACTGATAAAAAGAAGATGATTCACTAGGAACACCATACAAATAACGGATGATAGGAGGTCATGTTCCAACTTTCATGCAGAGAAATGCCCTGATCTAATTCAAGGAAGCTTAAAATATAATACTAAAGCCAGTAGACAAATGTATAGTCACGTTGGATTAAGTTGACTGTTGACTATGTTGAAGTGACCTATTTGAAGATCAGTCCACCTATTTACAGGTCTCAACAGATCCCACACCCAGCATCCACACAGAAAAAAAAAACTTGTCCAATGGTGTCTCCAATGACGGGTTTTATGAAGAAACCATCAAATTCATAATAGTGGATTATCCAGTGTCCCCAGTTATATATGGATTACCAAAAATTCAGAAAGGCTTTATTTATTTGAAATAATTGGCTTATTGTATCTCGTTTGGGACACATTACCCAGTCAAATTTTTGGACTCCTAACTTCAACCATTAATTGTCACCTTACCCCTGTATATGCGAGCCACCAATGACTACCTATACAAATTACATGGGCTAGAACTTCTTTCTGACTATGTTTTGACTATCATGAACATCTATACACCATTATCCCCAACCAAGGAGAATGTACTCAAATATTTTTGACTAGACAGCCTACCACAATGCCCATGGCTTGGAATTCATCTGGAATGATAAGCCATGGGCATTTATACATTTGGAAAATCCATTTACAAACAAATACGGGTCACAGCAATAGGGAGCAGGGCCATGGATAAGGCAACACAGCTGGCTCTCCTGTACCTGGTCCAGGCCCCATCAGGGCCCGAGCACCTGCTGAGCAGGAGAGACAGCTATACTGCCTTATTGCTGACACTTGTGACTCTTGTGAATCCCCCACAACACTGCTGGAGTTTTCCTTTTCTTTTCTCCTCCCAGCTGCACTGCAAAGGAATCTATTCTAGTATCTGCAACCCCTTCACCCTGCTGTCTGGAACACCTATGTGCCTCCCCACTCCCACATTGCTGCCACCTTCCTCTCATACTGGCAGTTGCTGAGGGCACACAGGGGAGTCATTTCAGGATGGTGAGAAGGGGGCTCACCATCCAGAGTGAACATACCTTTCCTGAATGAACACAGTGGACGATCAGGGCCTATATATTGGGGGTGCAGCTATTGCCTCTTTGCTGTCTGCTTTAAACCCGCACTTGTGCCCTGCAATTGCATGCTTTGCACGAGGTTACAGGGAGCTTGTAGAGCAGCACTTTCACTTGAATGGGTCCTGTTCAACATGGGTATCATTTCTGCCATGGCTGCAAAGCATAGCATTGCGGCTGTGCCATTTTAGCAAAAACATCATTTGATATTTTCAGAGTGGGATGGTCCTTTCAGGTAGGCTGTATGGGGCCCTGTGATTTCTATCAGCAGCCTTGATGGGGAGCTTTATGGCCCCAGCCTTTTCACCCAATGGCCCCAGCCTATGGCATCCAACACTTTTTGCTGGATTATTAGAAGAGAAACACATTTTTCTCTAGGACCATATACAAACTTGGTACCAGTACATTTATTGTATGTATTTATTTATTTTTCATTTGGAGGAATTACTTCACTTGGTTTGACTTGTTCATTAATTTTCTGAATTCTCTACATTCTAGCAGGTCAATCTAAATTCTCTAGAAGTTTTTTTAATGTTATTGATGCATTTGTGCCCATCCATAAAAGTCATAAGATTTCTACAAATCTTTATTCCAAACCTACAGATAGAAACACCATTCTCCATTTTTCAAGCACTCGACCCAAGCATTTGACCAATCCCCAGTGTCTAGCTTTAATGTTTGTTCTGATATGGATGAGAGGAACACCCAAATCAAACTCATGAGGAATATGTTCTTTGAAAAAAGGTATCCCCTACACTTTCTTGATGGTCATGATAGGTATTCCCTTTCTAAAAACTTAAAAATTTCTCTCAGAACACATGAAAAAAATCACCACCCTACACGGATACATCTTGGAAGGTGATAAAGAACTATGTCCAGGGATTGGGAAACCTCCTCTACACACCCACAGATATAGCAAATGTACATTACTTCCTTATTTGGGTGGACCACAGAGAGAAATACTGCAAATGGGTGTTACAATACAAACATCTGAAGTGTCACAATTTGTGGACTATTCTTCACACATCCACACTGGATGCAAATATTTCATCAATAAGTATTCTATTGTAAATAGTGGATGCTGCATATATTTAAGAAACTTCCCCTGTTCCTTGGTGTACATTGGCAAAACCTTAGGCCCCTTTAAATGTTCCAGAAAAACTGCTGTGATAAACATGTGGCCTTCAACCTTCACAGTCTCAATAAAACTATCAATAGTAATAAAGTGGTTGCTGTGCAATCTGTGAAAACACAGCACCAAATACATGAACTGCTGGATATGATGATAAATCACATCCTCAGACCTCATTGGGGTGATGATAGAGATAGATTTCTGCTCCAAAGAGAGTCTTTTTGGATTCATAATTAACAGACTGTGAGGCCTAGGGGGCTTAACACTAATTTGTTGCTAAAGTGTTTATTGTTCAAACAATAATTTTCCTCTATTCATGGACCTTACCAATGATTTATCTTTTATCTTTTACTTTTTTACCTTGTGCATTTACATCATCATTATGTTAATCAAATTACCATTTTGTTTACCTCTTGACAAACTGGGTTGATTGCTTAGTTGTTGCAGGATCTCACATCAGTACAACAAGCTTAGCTCCCTCCATCCTCCCTCATCAAGGGGATCATCAGTGAAGTTAAACATTAGGGAAAGACACCTAGTGGAAACCTGTTTGAATGCCAGCCTTAGACAGGGAACAATAGCAGTGGGTGTCTTCCCCTGCAAATGCTTGTGACACCACTGCACTTGCAAGTAGCTGTCTTTTTATCAAAAGACAAAAAATAAGACAGACTCAATGGACCACTTGGTCTTTTTCTACCATCACTTCTCTATATAAATAAAAAATATAAAAATATCCACACTATACAATTGAAAAAAATCTTTTTAGGAACAACAAAGGTTCACAGAAAAAAGGAGTTTCAAGCAGCCAGCTAAATGCATAGACAAGAGCATAAATAAAGTATAAAAATTCATAAGCAGCGCTTGATAGAAGGGAAAATCCTCTATGTTTCTAAGCAGAGCCAGGTTTGGAACACACACAAGTGGTGTGTGCAGGGAGGCAGAAGGTTGATGTGAGCCATATACAGTACTGTACACAGGACACATTTTGCAGGGGGTAAATTCTGCAAGAAGATCTCTACACAGTGTCCTGCAGAGGATGAACTTGGAATGTATTGCCTTGGTTAACCAAATATGCGGCCTTTCGGAGGGTGGGTTTTGGTACCAAGCAGCTGCATATTTGTGAGCAACATTGTAAAACCACCTGTGCCAAGAGCACATGCCCTGCGCCCTCCCATCACAGTTACCAGCAGCTAACAAAAAGCTCCCAAAAGCTGCTTGTGATCGTGAGCTTTTCGATCATGTGGCTACCTTGGCAGCCAATGACGGCGGTCACATAATCATAGACCCCGCCCCACCTCTCAGCATCTGAAAACCCTTAAAAGGCCAGGAGGTGCTGGCGTTAATGGGTTAACAAGAGATACATTGTCTGGACTGGAGAGGGAGCTGGATAAGGGGCATGTCCTATTTATAGAGTGGAATAAGGGGGGGGGGGTAATGATAATTGGCATCAGATTGTGATTAAGAATTTCCTGTTTGTGTGTAAGTGAGTACTATCACTGAAGTAATTTTTCCAAAAAAAAGAATGTGAAAAGGAAATTTTATCCCCATAAAGGGTCCTCTAGTTTAGCCGAAAAACACTGGCATTCAGTATATTATTCATTTTCTGAACATCAAAAGGTTTCAGAGTCTTTCCAGAAAGTCAAGGAAGGTTAACTCACTTGCTCAGTAACACGATTGTAACAGGTGATAATATGCATGTGATTTCGATAAAAATTTGGGATAGATTGGGGCCAATTACTTGAGTATATACTGTGCTGCATATTGCAGACACCCAGATGACAACAACGCATAATGCTAAGCAGTTAAAATGGCGTTAAAAGAACGTCTTTTACTTTTTGTTAGCTTAGCTTACTATAGGGCTATGTTCATTTATTTATATTTGTCATTAACATGTTTACATTAAAATGTGCTTAAGTCAACAGAGAATAAACAATCTTCAGTGATCCTCTGTGAACTTTCATGACAAGCTATTTTACCTTCAAAGGATATGTTCCTTTCATCTGCTGGCTTCTGCCTTTCTTTATGGTTGACAACTAAGAATTCAAAGTCATACTCAGATCGTGTTGCTCATAAATATGTAAATATAGAGCGGATCACTTCACCTTGTATTACATGTGTATTTACAGAATGTAACTAATAAACTTTAATAAGTTCCAAACTTTGAAATATAAATTATCAGTTATGTAAATTTCCACCAAGCAAAGAACAAAATTATACATAGAAGAAAGGGGACTGCGGCACGGTAGTTCGTATGACTGCATTGCAGCACTGAGGTCCCCAGATAAGTCTACATAAAGTTTTCATATTTTTCTTGCGTTTATGTGGATTTCTTCTGCTCTGGTCTTTTTCTACACAAAGTTGCCAGTTAATTGTTTTCTGCTTAACCTGATAATGTGTGTTAATGTGACTGTAATACTATGTCAAATGTTGTCTTTCTATAAATATGGGTACCAAATTGGCCTAAGTGTAAAGTGATTCACTTTTTGTATGACAACTGGACAAGTTATGTTGCGATCCCAAAGATGAAAGAGATGCCTTCAAAGAAAAATCAATTGTCATTGTAAAATTATATTTGTTTCATTTATCCGTCAGGAACATTTCTAACTTGTGGATTTTGAGTATGCGTATATGCGTATAGAGGATTCCGCGTATAATTGCTGCTCAGTTACACCTAAGGCTTTGAAAAAGAATCAGATTTCGAGAGAACATTCTGACTGTTATCAGTAGTATGCTGTGGTGAAGTATAGCTTGTAATACAGCTTTTGTATATTTAAAGGGTAACTCCACTTTCGTGGGGAAAAAAATCAGCAAATAAAGGAAAAACAATTTAGCGTATACAATTGTGACACAAATTGTAATTGAATGTTATTAAAAATTCCCTTTCCTTTTCAATCTGCAGCTGTTGTAATTTTCTGAAAACGCAATGCAATATGGCTACCTGGAGTTGTTCTGTACAAAGAATGTGTTCTGACCACACCACAGAAACATAATTTCCTGCTTGTGTGATTGGTTCACCAATTTTCCCAGAAGTCTGCACTAAGATACCTGCATCACTGCAACAAAAATGTCATTTTTGGTGAGATACTCCCAATAGGAACACATCTAAAGGGATGCAGGCCCAGAAACTTTCCTCATTAGAGCCCTGCAGCTGCCACAGCTGACAGATAATTATGAAACCACACCCATTTGACCCACTCAGAGGCACAGAGGAACAAACAATGCTTTTTTCAGAATACCAAAGGGTAGGAATCTGCAACAAAGTTTGTTAAAATAATGTACAGATGTTTTTTTCTAAACAAAAGGGGAGTTACACTTTAAAGTAGTTGTAAAGCCAGAAGTTTTTTTTATCCTAATGCATTCTATGCATTAAGATAAAAAAAACCTTCTGTGTGCAGCAGCCTCCCCAAGCAAGGCACACTGTGTGCCAGCAGCCTCCTCCTCCCTGGCAAGACACACTTGTCTTTGTACACCTCACCTGGTTGCCGCCACACATGCTTGACACAATCTGAACCAAATAAGTTTATCTTGGTCTTATCAGACCACAGGAGATGGTTCCAGTAATCCATGTCCTTAGTTTGCCTGTCTTCAACTGTTTGCGGTCTTTCTTGTGCATCATCTTTAGAAGAGGCTTTCTTCTGGGATGACAGCCACGCAGACCAATCTGATGCAGTGTGTGGCATATGGTTTGAGCATTGACCGGCTGACCCCCCACCCATTCAACCTCTGCAGCAATACTGGCAGCACTAATATGTCTATTTCCCAAAGGCAACCTCTGGATATGACGCTGAGCACGTGCACTCAACTTCTTTGGTCGACCGAGATGAGGCCTGTTCTGAGTGGAACCTGTCCTGTTAAACCGCTGTATGGTCTTGGCCACTGTGCTGCAGCTCAGTTTCAGGGTCTTGGCAATCTTCCTATCGCCTAGGCCATCTTTATGTAGAGCAACAATTCTTTTTTTTTCAGATCCTAAGAGAGCTCTTTCTCATGAGATGCCATGTTGAACTACCAGTGACCAGTATGAGAGAGTGGGAGCGATAACACCAAATTTAACACACCTGCTCCCAATTCACATCTGAGACCTTGTAACACTAACGAGTCACATGACACCGGGGAGGCAAAATGGCTAATTGGGCCCAGTTTGGACATTTTCATTAAGGGGTGTGCTCACTTTTGTTGCCAGCGGTTTAGACATTAATGACTGTATGTTGAGTTATTTTGAGGGGACAGCAAATTTACACTGTTATACAAACTGTACACTCACTACTTTACATTGTAGCAAAGTGTCATTTCTTCAGTGTTGTCACATGAAAAGATATAGTAAATTTGAGGGGTGTACTCACTTTTGTGAGATACTGTATTTCTCCTCCTGTCTGACCCTATTGTTATTCAGAATCAGAATGCCTCAACTCCACCGTATTAATAAAAAAGAAGCGGTGCAAGCCACGTAGTGTAAAACTGCAAACTTGCAATTTTATCAAAAATTTTTAAAATACCCACAGCAAGTAAAAACATTAGTGAATGTTTTATTACACAGCCAATCCCAGCATTCATGGGGACCACCTCTGGATATCGGGATGCGCGATGATGTCAAGGACATAGGCTCCGCCCTATGCATTTTGTCACATGACGTTTTTCCGAGGCATGAAGGCCATGTCTAATCATCACGCTTTATATACAGAAAAAAACAGGAGGATACTGTGAATGTGTTGATCCTGAAGTTGATACATTAAAAGCAGAAAAATAGGAAAGCATAAGGGTTTGTGTAACTTTGCCGAGGGCCAAATTGTAATGGCTAGAAATCTGGCCCAGAGCCACTCCAAAACTGCAACTCTTGTGGAATATTCCTGGTCTGCAGTGGTTAGGACCTAACAAAAGTGGTCCAAGGAAGAAGAGCCAGCAATAGGGTCATTGATAGCCAAGGCTTATAGCTGCACGTGGGAAGCGAAGAATGGTCTGTGTAGTCCATTCCAATAGAAAAGCTACTGTAGCTGAAATTGCTGGAAAAGTTAATACTGGTTCTGATAGAAAGATGTCATAAAACACAGTGCATCACAGTTTGTTGCATAGAGGGCTGCATAGCTTCAGATGGGCCAGGGTGCCTATACTGACCTGTGTCCACAGCCAAATGTACCAACAATGGGTATATGCGCATCATACCTAAACCACAATGCAATGGAAGAGGGTGGCTTTGTCTGATGAATTCAAGAATCATTTTGGGGACACAACAATGAGTTTAAGGTGTTGAAATGGCCTCCAAATTCTCCAGATCTCAGTAAAATCAAGCATCTGTGGGAGGTGAAAAACAAGTCTGATCCATGGAGGCCCCAGAATGCAACTTACAGGTCTTAAAGAGGAAGTAAGCCCTCCTATGCAACTTTTACCTATAGGTAAGCCTATGATAAGGCTTACATATAGGTACTGTAAATATCTCCTAAACATGTACCGTTTAGGAGATATTTACCTTACATGCAGCCAGTGACATCACTGGCGCATGCGCTCTGAAGGAACGGCCGCTGGTGCCGTTCCTTCAGAGCCCCGTGCCGTGACTGTCGCTCCCACGCGCGTGCGCGGGAGTGACGTCACCGCGACTCCGGCCAATCAGATGGCCGGATGCCGCGATCCCGGAAGACGGGCGACTGAACATGTCGCCCGTTCTACAGGTAAGCGGGTGGCACGGTGGGGGCTCGTTCTAAGGTAAGTATTTCATAATGAGCTAGTATGCGATGCATACTAGCTCATTATGTGTTTCTCTTTCAGGTTGGAAAAAAAAAAACATTTTTTATGGGTTTACAAACTCTTTAAATGATCTGTTACTGATGGCTTGGTGCCAGATACCACAGCAAGCCTTCAGAGGTCGAGTGGAGTCCATGCTTCAACATGTTATGGTAGGTGGCATAGTGTTATGGATGATCCCTGTATGTGTGGTCAAGAACTATACAGGGAAAAGCTGATTATTTGACTCTGCAATATACAAGCACATGCCTATTGAGTCTAATAGAAAACTGTATGCATAACACAACTGTATAAATAGGCTAACATTAACAGAATAACTAAATTGTATAATAAATGATGTCAAAACTAATACTGAGTGTCATTTAAAGGCATTGATAGAATTGAGTACCAAGAGTCAGTCAGACTATGCAGGCGATCTATAGGGGGGTATTATATCCCTGGGGGTAAATATAGGATTAGTGAATGATGTTAGATTGATTAGGGTCAAATAATCTTTTGAGGTCTCTATAGTGCCCTATGTTAATCTTTATTCCTGATGGTGAGGTTGCTAGCTTTGAGACAGTGTTACCCAGGATTGAACGGTCAGCCATCAGTGGGAGCAGCCTTTGCTTGTCTCTCTCAGCTGTGTGTTATTACTGGCCTTCTTTTACCAGCAAGCTTTGCATTGTGTGTCCATGACTTTTTATTTTCCCCTCTGGAAAGAATATACACAAGTGTTTCCTTCTTAAGTGTTTTCCAACATCTCAAAATTGGTCGGAGAGCCATTGAGTTCACACACTTCTAATGCCTCGTACACACGCAACGATTATCCGCCGACTTTTGTCCAGTGTTGTTGTGTTGGTTGAAATGTGCTCTAGACTGCACACAAATTTTCTCGGCCAACAAAAACCAACTTCAGAAGTGATGTCATGTGCTGGTTTACTTTCTGTGTGTTTTTTCTCCTCTGAGCATGCCCAGTCTTGCTCATCAGATTTTTGTCTGCCGAAATCTGTACTGACTGATGGAAAATCAGCCGTTGTGTTGACGGCCAACAAACATTTTATAGCCTGCACACCAGATTTTATTTGGCCGAAAAGTCGGAGTCGGTTGTCGAAAGCATCATACTAACAAGCCGAAAATCGGCCGATCGGACGTTGGCCGAAAATTCACGGCCAACTATCGATGCGTGTGTACAAGGCATAACTGTTAGAGAGCTAGGGAGTAGACCCACCTCAAACTCTGTTGGAGAGCCAGTGAGTACTCTGATTGTTATAGGAGTCTGCCAATAACTGATTGCTGTGCATTTACTATCATTATAACAACCATAAGGACAGCTTTATTTAAATGTTTTTCACAAAATAAATGTTTAGGCGTTGATGAACAATCTGTACCTTCATGAAGGAATCGATGAACTAAACTAAAGAGTTTGGGGACCCCGGCATTTCTACCAGTAAATAGTAATGCAAATCTCAGATGCAGAGCAAACCCAGGTTGAAATACCTTGACATGCACTGCCCTGGGCACTGTTATCATCATCACTGGAGCCAAGTGCCTTAATTGTAGTGTTCAGTCATAGAGATAAAAAGAAGACACATGTACCTGCTGAGCAGTCACTGTTAAATCAATTCAGGCATATTCAAATATAACTTTTCAAGTACGTATATGTCCTTCAAGTCTCAAAAATACTTTACAATTAGATTGGTAAGTACAGTCTGTATCTAGAAGAGGTTATCATTGTGTGAAGGCTCTCACAATAAGACATTCAGTGAAAAGAGCTCTAACACTGAATACACTGAAAGTCAAGAGGATTATTTAAAATAAAAGAATCCATCATATCAGGTTTTTGGTTAATAATTCTATTAATAAGTGCTGATAGCTAAAGCTTTGGTTTAAGCAATAAGAGTAATGATAAATTCTTTACATGATCCTATGTGAGACACTTAATCAGTTTATAAATAATTAAGGTTATTAAGCTGCTATTAAAGTAATTACATACTTGAAAAGCTACTGCATGTTACAGTAACAGCTGCATCCATCGTGCTGAAGTTTAATTGCACTTTTTTTTTTTTTATAACTTTCACACTTTTTCACATTTAGAATTCAAATTTTTTTCAACATGACACAAGACAAAAATGATGTTTATTAGTTAAGCTAAAAGAAAAAAAAATCAGCTGAGATTCTTCCACATATCCTCTACAGTGGCATTCACAAAAAAGGATGTCAGTGAATGCAAAGCCAGTCATTACCAATCTGACTACACCAAACAATAAAAGTGACCATATCAGCACAGGTTCAATTGTATACAAAAACAAACTGCTGCACATATTCTGCACTTTCGGATGCGTAGAATACTTGCTCCCTCACCACATGCTCTGTTTTCTCCTGCTGTGTTTTGTACCACTACAAGATGTACACTATATTACCAAAAATATTGGGTCATTGGCCTTTACATGCACATGAACTTTTATGGCTTCAATACTGAGTTGGCCCACCCTTTTCAGCTAGAACAGATTCAAATCTTCTGGGAAGGCTGTGCACAAGGTTTAGGAGTGCGTCTATGGGAATGTTTGATCATTCTTCCAAAAGCTCATTTGTGAGGTAAGGCACTAATGTTGGGCGAGAAGGCCTGGCTCGCACTCTCCACTCTAATTCATCAAAAAGGTGTTCTATCGGGTTGAGGTCAGGACCCTGTGCAGGCCAGTTTCTCCACCCCAAACTCTCTCATCCATGTCTTTATGGACCTTGCTTTGTGCACTGGTGCGCAGTTATGTTAGAACAAGGAAGGGGCCATCCCCAAACTGTTCCCACAAAGTTGGGAGCATGAAATTGTTCAAAATATCTTTGTATGCTGACGCCTTAAGAGTTCCCTTCACTGGAACTAAGGGGCCAAGCCCAACCCCTAAAAAAACAACCCCACGGTATAATCCCCCCTCAAAGGATTTGGACCAGTGCACAAAGCAAGGTCCATAAAGACATGGGTGAGCGAGTTTGGGGTGGAGAAACTTGACTGGCCTTCACAAAGTCCTGACCTTAATCCGATAGAACACCTTGGGTGAATTAGAGCGGAAACTGTGAGCCAGACCTTCTTG
This sequence comes from Pelophylax lessonae, assembly GCF_965119305.1. Lineage (NCBI taxonomy): Eukaryota > Metazoa > Chordata > Amphibia > Anura > Ranidae > Pelophylax > Pelophylax lessonae. Next base: position 592,683,608 of record NC_138768.1, read on the forward strand.
TCCAACATTAGCGCCTGACCTCACAAATGCGCTTCGGGAAGAATGGTCAAATATTCCCATTGACACACTCCTAAAACTTGTGGACAGCATTCCCAGAAGAGTTAAAGCTGTTATAGCTTCAAATAGTGGACCTACTCAATATCGAAACATAGGGACTAAGACTGGGAAGCCAATAACGTTCATGTGCATGTAAAGGTAGGCATCACAATACTTTTGGTAATATAGTGTATGTGTTGGCATAATAAAACATAGTGTGGGGTAGGGGAATCTGGTATTATGACGCACCTGAAAGATTGATTATTGGCAACAGCCAGGAAGCAGAAAAGCCTTGGTGTTTCCTGGTAGGGCTGCCAGGAAGTGGGAAGTCAATGTTGGTAACCTGATAGATGATGAATGGGAGATACATAGCACTGCTCTCCCAACTTTATAACCTACTTACATGTACATTATACCCCTTAAAACTCTTACAGATTAGAGTGCTCCAGAAACCCGTGTGCAGCACATGTCAGTGAGAACATGGGGACCTCATACATTTGATATGGCGCTGCACCAAAATGCATTTATTTTGGGTGGGGGTAGTGAATACCTTGAATAGTGTGTTTAGAGTCAATATACCAATATATTTTTTAGAGTTGTAAGCACCTACTAAGAAGGCTATTTCAACTTGAATGCTCTATTTATCAATACAGAGTATTCCCACTCAAATTAAAAAAACTCTGGTCAGTTTGAGCCCGCTGGATCCAGTGACAGGCTGGCTAGGTATTCGACAATGATACAATACTTATGTTACAGTTTTGATATTTTATGATACTTTTGCTATGTACAGTATGTCAGTTATGCCCATGCATTTTACTAGTATGTACTGGTCAATTTCGTACTCCTGTACAACATGTGATATGCTGTGACTGTTTTGGACTGGTATGGTCAATGTAATTTCTGCATAAGCTCTTTAACCACTTCATAACAAGTGATGTACCCATACTGGACTTTTGGTGGTTATACCGGGACCATGCCTGCAGCTGCAGGCAACACCCCAGCACCGTTTTTTAGAGCCGACGGTCGGCTCTCTTGTAAAAGCAATCAGAGTGTGCTTTGGTCCCGCACACATTAGAGGTATAACCGCGAACGTCAAATCCTGGTTCCTAGCTCTAGACCTCCTCTCTAAATCGAAAGTGGCTTTTAAAGCGTTGCCTATAGATAGAAAAATGTACGTTGTTTGTCGTTGTTGCAGAGGCATGCGCAATTTGAAAGCGTGACATCTTTTATATTTTACAAACAATTGGGTTATATATTACGTTTTTTTGCATTAAAATTCAAAAAAGTGTATTTTTTCCCAAAAAATTGCGTTTGAAAAAAACGCTGCACCATTACTGCAATACCCATCTATTTATTCTCTAGGGCCTCTCCTTAAAAAGATAGATAATGTTTGAGGGTTCTAAGTAATTTTTTAGCAAAAACAAAACAGTGATTGTTACATGTGAACAAAAAATGGCAGAAAAGGCCTGGACTGGAAGTAGTTAATAAAGTTTTCACTGAGTACATTCACTTTTTTTTTTTCTTTGAATTCTTTTTTTATTAATTCAATCTCTTGCATACACAAGTCAAAGAGAAATAGACATTTCCATTATAAAGAGATAATAGAATATAAAATCCAGTACATAATATTCAAAGTTTTTCTTAATCGGACTGGCATCAAGTCAGAATCAGTAATTGTAATGAATATTATACTCATAGATATATTCATTGATGGAAAGAAAAGAGATACAGATAGTCCTTATGGTGTAATTTTGATAACAGTTTTGCATGCAAGATGTTGAATCTAGTTTTTAATATACAGAAATTAGATAAGAACCAAGGAAACAGGAAAATAAATGTTCATGACCAGAAAAGATAGCCTAAGAAATTCAGTGTAGAAGAGTAATGTAGGGTAGCCAGAAAGGGAGGGAATGATTTCCAGAGTAAGGAACATGAAAGAGAATGTCAGGGGAATATAGACTAAAGAAAAACACAAAAAAAGATTAGAAGGGAGAATAGAACAATTTTTTGGGGTAGACAGGACAAAGAGGAAAGAAGGCACTCCCACTCAAGGAAGCCCTGCCAACAGAGATGTGCCTTCATCAGAATACAGGAATGCATTTAAAGAAAAAAAAAAAAAAACTTGGAGTGGTTTTTATGTGTGTTTTCTGATGAATTGACAAGACCATTCATTTCCATCAACTCTTCTACTCTCAATATTGGTATTTCAGTGAACTTGTACTGACAGTGTTCACCAGCAGTAAACAAATATTTTAAATAGAATGGGGAAGAGATTGAAACTCTGACAAATATTTTTTCTGTCCCTGTTGAAGAGATTACCTCTTACTTCCTGTTGTGTCACCATGACACAACATGAGATGAATCTCTCTAAACAGAACACTGATCCCAACAAATACAATTTTCTGTGGGGAAGGATTAAAACTTCTAGAAATTTTTAAATGATTTCTGTTTAAGAAATCTCCCTAACTGAAGTTAAAAGAAGTAACCCTTTCTCTATCCAAAACTAAAAAAAAGAAAAAGAAAACATGTGTCTAGCATTCTAAACTACATGAAGCAGTGCTTTTCCAATGCAGGGCAAAGGTGCACTTTAAAACCAGGACAAGGTTCTCGTTAAAGATTGACCCTACATTCACATCTATTCATTTTTTAGTGCAGTTTGCAGAAACGCACTACAGTCCATATAACATGGTTTCCTATGGTACATGTTCACATGTATGCATTTTTAGCCGGTGCATTTTTGGAAAAGGTTCATTAACTTTTTTTCCCGCAGCAGATTGCATTTTGCATGTAATAGACTTCAATGGACTCACACCAAAAAAGTGTTGCGTTTTTACATACATTTTACATACATTTTGCATGTTGCATTTTGCATATTTTTCTTTCTTTTCTCTTTAACAAATAGTGTATAGCTGGTTGCTAAGGAGCAGGCCAGGAAGTAAGCCGCCATGTTCTTAACAACCGATAAATCATCAGCTGTCAGCGGGCTTCCCCACTGACAAGCTGGATGCAATAACAAGAATTGCCAGCAAAGAAAAAACAATCGGGAAACATAAATGACGTGGCCCCCCCAATCCTTACCAGGCCCTTATCATGCAGCCCAGCAGGTCAGAAATGGGAGAGGAAGAGCAGCCCCAAAGCAATCTGTCACCATGTTGATGGAGCTGCCTTTTCTGTGGTTGTGTGGGTCTGTGGGTGGGGGGCTTATCAGAATTTTAAAGCCTCCCTTAACAAGGAGGCCCCCAGATCCCGACCCCCCCCCCCCCCATGTGAATGAGTATGGGGTACATAGCCCTTCCCATTCACCAGAAAAGTGTAAAAGTGAATAAAGACAGTACAAGAGTTTTTGACAAGACCTTTATTAAAAAAATAAAGAACAAAATGTCCCCTGATGTAGATCCATCATTAATCACGACGCCGGCTGCCACCACCGGATCTGAAAAAAAAAAGCTCAGCTCATGACAAAAGCTCCCACGGTTTGCCTGCTCTGCCATGTGACAATTCTTAAATAGCTAAGGGATGGGGCCACCCGACGACGTCAGCTTGTGGCCTCGCCCCTTAGCTAGTTAAGAAATGTCACATGACGAAGCAGGCAGACCACAGGAGCATTAGTCATGAGCAGAGCTTTTTTTTTTTTTTTTTTTCGGGTCCGACAGTGTGGCATGTGTTGTGATTGATGATGGATCTACATCAAAGGTATTTTTTTTTTTTTTTTTTTAATAAAGGACTTGTCAAAAACTCTTGTACTCTCTTTATTCACTTTTACACTTTTTTGGTGAATGGGTAGGCTCATTTACATAAGGAGCGGGATCTGAAGACCCCCTTAAAGTGTTAAAGTGGGCTTCCAGATTCTGATAAGCCCACAGGCCCCCACAACCACAGCCCAGGGTTGTGAGGAAGAGGCCCTTGTCCCCTTCAACATGGGGACAAGGTGCTTTGGGATGGGGGGCCTCCTGCCTCAAAGCACCCCCCATGTTGAATGCGGCCTGGTATGGTTCAGGAGTGGGGTCCCTTGCTCGTCCTCTCTGTTTCCTGACCTGCTCGGCTGCATGCTCGAATAAGGGTCTGGTGTGGATTTTTGGCGGGACCCAATGCCATTTATTGTTTTTTGGCGTTAAGTTCCCATAAAAATGCATACCAGACCCGAAGTGCCTGGTATGGATTTGAGGGGGGACCCCACACCATTTTTTGTTCCCTGTTTTTTTTTCCAGCAATTCTTTTTTTACATTCATTTTTTACAGCGGGGAAGCCCGCTGACAGCTGAAGACTCATCGGTTGTTATGGATGCGGTGGCTGTCTTCCTGGCCTTTTGCTTAGCAACCAGCTATACACAGTGGTGCTGTGCTGCGGACTTGAGCAGCGCGGGAGCAGAGGCTGACAAGGCGGGAGCAGAGGCTGACGTGTGTGAGGAGCGCGTGTGTGTGTTTGACCAAAGGAGCGAGTGTGTGTGTGTGAGCACCCCCCCTTCTAAAGAGAGCGGCGCCGAGCGGTGCGAACCCCCCCCTGAGAAGAGCGGCGGCGAGCAGTGCGGGACCCCCCCGCCCCCCCCCCCCGAGAAGAGCGGTGGTGAGCGGTGCATGACCCCCCCCCCTCCTGAGAAGAGCGGTGGTGAGCGGTGCGTGACCCCCCCCCCTCCTGAGAAGAGCGGCGGCGAGATCCCCCCCCCCCCAGAGGTAAGAGCGTGGTGTGCGGGCAGCGAGCGGTGAGGTAACCCCCCCCCTGCAAGGGCGGGCGGCAGACAGAGAGAGGACAGGGGGGGCAGAGGAGACACACAATTCCTGACCTGGCCATTGGCAGGGAGAGGAGCTGAGGGGAGACTGATAGGCAAGTGACAGAGGAGGGAGACAGGAGCCTAAGCAAGTGTCAGGCTTAAAGGAACACACACACATACAGGACTGGTGACTGAGGTTGATCACTGAGGCTCAGCGAGTAACTGGTGAGTATCCTTGCGACTGGGAGTGTCCTTGCGACTGGTGAGTATCTAGCGACTGGTGAGTATCACTGCGACTGGTGGGTGTCCTTGCGACTGGTGAGTGTCCTTGCGACTGGTGAGTGTCCTTGCGACTGGTGAAGTGCCCTTGTGACTGGTGAAGCGTCCTTGCGACTGGTGAGTTTCCTTGCGACTGGTGAGTGTCCCTGCGACTGGTGAGTGTCCCTGCGACTGGTGAAGTGTCCTTGCGACTGGTGAGTGTCCCTGTGACTGGTGAGTGTCCTAGCGACTGGTGAGTGTCCTTGCGACTGGTGAGTGTCCCTGCGACTGGTGAGTGTCCCTGCGACTGGTGAAGTTTCCTTGCGACTGGTGAGTATCTTTGCGACTGGTGAGTATCCTTGCGACTGGTGAGTGTCCTTGCGACTGGTGAGTGTCCTAGCGACTGGTAGTGTGGTGCGACTGACCGGCTGTGCGATTGTGAGGGTGGTGCGACTGAACCGGGCTGTGAGACTGTGAGTGAGTGCGACAGGAGTGTGGTGCGACTGACCGGGTAGTGCGGCTGTGAGTGTTGTGCGACTGACCGGGCTGTGAGATTGTGAGTGTTGTGCAACTGAGTGTCAAGTGAGTGAAGCGGAGTACCAGAGGGTGAAAAGGTAGAGTTAGGAAGCCAGGAAATAGCCACATAGGATAGTCTTAAATCGCTGAATCCCCATTAGATTAGATAGTAGGTACAATGCCCGGCGGGTGTGGAGATGCGACTCGGTGTACATCTTGTAATATGTATGCGTTCCTCAGACATGTGATCGAGGGCGAATACAAATGCGCAAAATGTAAGCACATTGCTTCCCTGGAAGCTCAGGTCCTGAATCTAGGGAAGCAGCTGGCAACACTGAGACGAATGTCCATACCGGAGGAGAGCCAGGATCGTACCAGTCAGGTGCAGGCAGGGGTCTGCACAGAGGTGGGCGGAGTATCGGAGGTGCAGGCATCAGAGCAGAGTAGACATGTGACAGTTAGGAAGGGTAGAGGGCAAAAAGGCAAGGAGGCTGATCCTGGACTGGAGCACCCCAATAGATACGCCCCGTTGTGTGATGTTGGGGAAACCAGTCAGGGACCAGCATTGCTGGAGCAGAGTGACGCCCCTAGCTGCCAGGGGAAGAACTCCTCCAGTGAGGCTGGGAGAAAGGGAAAGGAAAGAGTGGTTTCCCTTTCCCTTTCACCAGCCTCGCTGGTGGTAGGGGACTCAATTATTAGAAGGACAGACAGTGTAATCTGTGACAAAGACCGTGTGTGCCGAACAGTCTGTTGTTTGCCGGGCGCTCGGGTTCGGCACATCGCGGATCGGGTGGACAGATTATTGGGTGGGGCTGGGGAAGACCCAGCTGTCATGGTACACGTGGGTACCAATGACATAGGCAGAGGAAGACGGAGAGTCCTAAACGATTTCAGGGACTTAGGCGCTAAGTTGAGGACTAGGACCTCCAAGGTAGTATTTTCCGAAATACTACCTGTACCTCGAGCCACACCAGAGAGGCAGCGGGAGATTAGGGAAGTTAACGAGTGGCTGAGGAGCTGGTGTAGTAAGGAGGGTTTCGGGTTCCTGGAGAACTGGGCCGACTTCTCAGTCGGTCACCGGCTCTTTGGTAGGGACGGATTGCACCTAAATGGGGAGGGTGCAGCCGTACTGGGTGCGAGGATGGCCAAAAAGCTAGAGGGGCTTTTAAACTAGGGAATGGGGGGGGAGGGTACAGATGTAGAATTAGCCAGTGGAAAGCAAGTTTCAGAGGGCAGAAATGGGGGCACTAGCGGTAGGGTGTACGGAGCTCCTATACCCAGGATGGGTAGGGGGAAAAATCAGGAGAGCAGCCTAAAAACATCAAATGAGGATATATGTAGCCGCTCAAAATTAAGAGGTTTGTATACCAATGCCAGAAGCCTGGCCAACAAGATGGGAGAGCTGGAGCTGCTGATGTTTGAGGAGGACTTAGATTTTGTGGGGATAACAGAGACTTGGTTTGACAGCTCTCATGACTGGATGGCGACCATTCAGGGATATTCCCTTTATCGCAGAGATAGAGAGGGTAAAAAAGGAGGAGGGGTATGTCTGTATATTAAGAACAGTGTGCAGGTAAATATGAGGGATGATATTAATAATGGAGCTAAGGACGAGGCAGAATCCCTATGGGTAGAGCTTCAAAGGGAAGGCACAGTGGGGAAGGTAATATTGGGCGTATGCTATAGGCCCCCCAACCTGAGGGAGGAGGGGGAGGCGGACCTCATTTTACAGATAGGATTGGCAGCAAGGATGGGAAATGTCATTATAATGGGGGACTTTAATTATCCTGATATAGACTGGGCAGATGGAACCGCGCATTCGGCCAAGGCTAGGCAGTTCCTAAATATCTTGCAGGACAATTTCATGGGTCAGATGGTGAATGCACCGACAAGAAACAATGCGGTACTTGACCTACTGATTACCAACAATACAGACCTGCTCACGGATATAGAAATACGGGAGAACTTAGGAAACAGTGACCATAGGTCAATAAGTTTCAATATTAATTATAGTAATAGGAAGCAGAGGGGTAATTTAAGGACGCTGAATTTCAAAAGAGCCAATTTCCCAAAACTGCGCTTGCTGCTAGAAAATATCAAATGGGATAGAACCCTGGGAACAAAGAACACGGAGGAAAAATGGGAGTGCTTCAAGAGCATACTTAACAAGGGGATTGACCAGTGCATTCCAAAGGGAAATAAATTTAAAAGAGCAAAATTAAACCCTGGGTGGCTAAACTCCAACATAAAAATGCATATTAGTGCTAAAGGAAAGGCTTTCAAAAAATACAAGGCTGAGGGGTCATTGGCAGCATTTAAGCATTACAAAGAGTGTAATAAGAAATGTAAAGATGAAATCAGGGCAGCTAAAATAGAACACGAGAGACATATAGCGGAAGAGAGTAAAAAGAACCCCAAGAAGTTCTTTAAGTATATAAACAGTAAGAAAGCGAGGTCAGAACACATTGGACCCATAAAAGATGACAAAGGAAATATGGCCACTGAGGACAGGGAAAAGGCGGAAGTGTTAAATAATTTCTTCTCTTCAGTCTTCACAAAAGAATCGGGGGGCTACAGGAACCCCGCTTGTAAGGCCAATCTAAACAACACACCTCAGGAAGTGCCGCCATGGCTAACAGAAGACAGACTTAGAACTAAACTTGAGAAACTTAACATAAATAAATAACCGGGACCGGATGGCTTGCACCCGAGGGTTCTTAAAGAGCTCAGCCAGGTGATTGCCAGACCATTATTCTTGATCTTTAAGGATAGTTTACAGACAGGTATGGTGCCAGCAGATTGGAAAAAGGCCAACGTAGTACCAATATTTAAAAAGGGGCCGAGGTGTATCCCGGGTAACTATAGACCTGTCAGCCTAACATCTGTAGTCTGCAAGATTTTGGAGGGGATGTTAAGGGACCACATACAAGACTTTAGTAATGTAAACAATATAATTAGTAGTAATCAGCATGGATTTATGAAAAATCGTTCTTGCCAAACCAATCTATTAACCTTCTACGATGAAGTGAGCTGCCATCTAGATAAAGGTAAGCCAGTGGATGTGGTGTATCTGGACTTTGCAAAGGCCTTTGTCACCATTCCCCACAAACGCTTACTGTACAAACTAAGGAAGGTAGGTATGGACCATAAGGTGAGTACCTGGATAGAGAACTGGCTCCAGGGGAGAGTCCAGAGGGTGGTGATTAATGGGGAGTACTCGGATTGGGCGGGGGTGGAAAGTGGGGTCCCCCAGGGTTCTGTCCTGGGGCCAATCATGTTTAATTTATTCATAAATGATCTAGAGGAGGGGATATCTAGTACAATCTCAGTATTTGCGGAAGATACTAAACTAAGCATGCCAATATCTTCTATACAGGATGTGGAAACCTTACAAGCGGACCTAAACAAAATAACGGGGTGGGCAACTACATGGCAGATGAGGTTTAATGTTGATAAATGTAAAGTAATGTACTTGGGGGCCAGAAACCAGAAAGCAAGCTACTCACTAGGGGGGGAACCTCTGGGGGAGTCTAGGATGGAAAAAGACTTGGGGGTACTGGTAGACAACAGGCTTGGCAGTGGCATGCAATGCCAAGCAGCTGCAAGCAAAGCCAACAGAATATTGGGATGTATAAAAAAGGGGATTCACTCCAGAAATAAAGAGATTATTCTCCCGCTCTACAAGACTCTGGTCCGGCCACATCTGGAGTATGCTGTCCAGTTCTGGGCACCGGTCCTCAGGAAGGATGTGCTGGAATTGGAAAGAGTCCAGAGAAGGGCAACAAAAATAATTAGGGGAATGGAGGACATCAGCTATGAGGAAAGACTACAAGCACTGAACCTATTCTCTCTAGAGAAGAGACGATTGAGGGGGGATATGATATCAATGTACAAATACTGTACTGGCGACCCTAGCATAAAGAACAAACTATTCAGAGTAAGGAAATACAACAAGACACGTGGCCACTCACTAAAACTAGAGGAAAGGCGGTTTAACCTTAAAATGCGTAAGGGGTTCTTCACTGTAAGGGCGGTAAGGATGTGGAATTCTCTTCCACAAGCAGTCGTATCAGCAGGGAGCATTGATAGTTTCAAAAAACTATTAGATGGGCACCTTAAAGACCACAACATACAGGGGTATACAATGTACGGTTAAAAGCAAACACACACACACATCATAGGTTGAACTGGATGGACTGATGTCTTTTTTCAACCTCACTAACTATGTAACTATGTAAAAAAAAAGAGAAAAAACACAAAATGCAAAAAGCATGAAAACTGCATGGGAAAAAAAAGGCAAAACACACTGGAAAAACGCATCAAGCACAGTCGCATAGCTGTAAACCTAGACTGAGGTTAACCTACAATTAGAGTTTCAGTTTTATTCTTGATTTTGCTTCCCCTAAAGAAACTTCTAAAGCAACTGGAAAATATGTTTAGTTAATAAAATACTGTATACTTATGTTCTTATCATAAACCTGAACAAAAATTGCTTAATGCTTTAATATTGTTATAAAATACAATGACCAACTGGATAATTTCCGTAGAAAATATTCTCTACTGTTTCCATTTTTATGTATTATTTCATTTTTAGCCTTCTTTCCTAAGTCTTTTTTCACTCAAAAATACTATTAGAAAGAAGTGCCTCTTCCTGAGTATGGGAAGTAATTATGGTTCCATTACAGGGGACACAGCTAATTCTGTTGGACAATAAATGAGGGTTTGAAAACGAGAATTGCTATGTACCAGTTGAAAGGAGCACTTGTTGTTCACAGAAACCAATTACTGGAGAAGAAATTACAACTTTAAGAAAGACTCTGCATTTTTATAAAACTGTGGGAATATTGGCCTGTTTCTTTCTGATATGTCAATAATAGAAAACTGAGTGACTGAGACACAGTGAACAACAGATAAAGGAAAGCAAAACTAAATGAAATAAAGGGGTATTTTTTAAATGTATGTGGTTTGTATCATTGCCTTTTCTTCAAGTCTTAATCTTTATATGACTCTTTACATACTGCACATTACAATAGAAAAAAAGAGAATTACTTGATATTTGTGCAATCTTTTAAATGAATATTATTTATATTTACAGAAAATGTAATAGGAACACCTAATGAGATAAAGTTGTGATCTTTAGTAATGGTACTTCCTCTGTATAAACTCTATAATTACCAGACCACGTTTTGGTTTTCAGATCTGTGATATCTGGACTAACAATAACTCAACAATCATGCAACACTGAATCCTAATGATTTTTATATCTTTTTTTGAGAGAGAGTTTCCTTTTTTGGCAATTATTAACCACTGTGTTTTTTATTTTTTTACTAAATACAGTAGGTAAAAATACCAAGTATTTGTAAAAAGACTGAAAACTAAAAAACAAACGTTTTTTCTTACTTTCTGTTGCCCTGATTTCCATTTGCCAAGAGAGTATGAAAACATCAAACATGACTAGTGATGGCCAAACAACACCGCCCCCCCCCCCCCCCCCCCCGGTTCGGTTCACACCAGAATGCCTGAACATGAAAAAAGTTTAAACCGCAAACTCTATTAAAATCTATGGGACCCGAACTTGAAAAATCAAAAGTCCCCATTTTGAAGGCATATATGCAAGTTATTGCCCATAATTGGATATGGGGGCCTGGGGTACTGCCCTCAATGCAAAATTGTTTTAAAAAACATTGTTTTTAAAGAAGCAGGGATTTTAATGATGCTTAAAGTGAAACAATAAAAATGAGAAAGTCCTTTAAATATAGTGCCTGGGGGGTCCCCTTAGTCTGCATGTAAAGTGGCGCATCTGTATCAGGTTTAGAACCTGCTTCAGCAAAACTGACAAATATAAAGAAAAAAAATGACATTTACATGGAATCTTTTGGCTGCAAGCCATTGCCAGCAATACAAAAATGTTTAAAAAAAAAACAGTGTTGGGATCTCCCCCAATCCATACCAGGCCCTTTTGGTCTGGTATTCATTTTAAAGGGAACCCCAAGGCAAAATTAAAAAAACAGGCATGCCCCCCCCCCAAATCTATACCAGACCCTTTTATCCAAGCATGCAGCCTGGCAGGCCAGGAAAGAGGGGCGAGCAAGCACCCCCCTCCTCCTGAACCATACCAAGCCACATTCCCTTAACATAGGGGGTGCTTCAGGGCAGGGGATTTGCCCCCCTACCCAAAGCACAATTTCCCCATTTGATGGGGACAAGGGCCTCTTCCCCACAACCCTGGGCGGTGGTTGTTGGGGTCTGCTGGCAGGGGGTATGTTGATGGGGACAAGGGCCTCTTCCCCACACCCCTGGGAGGTGGTTGTGGGGGTCTGCAGGCAGGGGGCCTATTAGATTATGGAAGCCCCTTTTAACAAGGGGGGCCCCCAGGTAACACCCACCTCTACACACTACCCCTATTAATTTACCCAAAAAAGTGTCAAAAATAAATAAAAACCCACACACAGTTCTTGACAGTTTCTTTATTAAAAATAAAAAAACCAATGTCCCTGACGTAGCCTATCATCAACCACGATGCCTGCCGCACCCCAGGACTCGGTACATGCTGAGTCAGTGAAGTCACATGGGAGAGGTGTCACTAAATGATGCTGTCTGGTGGCTCCGCCCTTACCTATTTAGGCACTGCCAGACGGCAGAGCAGGCAGTGGGCTGTTAGCCTTCATTGCAGATGGAGCCTTCTTTTTTTTTTATTTCGGGTGGTGCAGAGAGTGTCGTGACGGGCGATGTATCTACATCGGGGGACATTGTTTTTTTATTTTTAATAAAGGAATTGTCAAAAACTGTGTGTGGGTTTTTATTTATTTTAAGCCCCATGTGTTTTTATTTCTTTTTGAGGCTTTTTTGCGTTAAAAAATATGGGGTACAATGTACCCCATACTCATTCACATGGGGGGGCAGGATCTGGGGGCCCCCTTGAAAAAGGGGGATTCCAGATTCTGATAAGCCCTCTGCCTGCAGACCTCGACATGCACCATCCAGGATTGTAGAGAAGAGGCCCTTGTCCCAATTAACATGGGGATAAGGTGCTTTGGGGTGGGGGGTAGAGCCTCATCCTGCCCCAAAGCACCCACCTATGTTGAGAGCATGTGGCCTAGTATGGTTCGGGGGGCAATCGCTAATCCCCCCTTTCCTGGCCTGCCAGACTGCATGCTTGGATAAGGGTCTAGTATGAATTTTGGGGGGGGGACCCACGCTTTTCTTTTTATTTTGGCTTGGTGTTCCTCTTAAAATCCATACCATACCAGACCCACGCCATTTTTCTTCAAAATTTTCCATTGCTGGCAAGCCCGCTGATAGCTGATGACTCATCTGTGGGTAAGGAAGCAGCAGTCCGCTTCCTGGCCTGCTCCTTAACAACTGGTGCTTTTCACTGTACACTTGGTGGGCAAACATTCTGCCGAGCGCCACAAAAACTCGGGTTTTCGGCAAACATCCAAACAGGCGCTGCTCGGCCCGAACAGATAACCAATCTCTAAACATGACCCCTTTATGGAAAGTAGACAACTCAAGGGGATCTATTTTTTTTTTTTGTGATAAAGTTTTGGAAATAAAAAAACAAGCTGATATTGAGGGGCTCACAGATGTACAGTAAACCAATCACAGAGATCTGAAGATACAGGGCTGCTTAGATTTGTTCCATACACAGTGACTGTAAACAGAATGAAAAGGATGCCCAATGGTACTTTACCTAGTGCCATTTAATATGACACTGGGCAAATAACCATCCATCACTTTGTCATTTAAAGACCTAAAGGCAGTAGTGAAGTGTATATAAAGGCATTTTGTTTTCAGTTTTGGAGAGAAGGGCTAAACAGTTACTCTCACACTTTCTGTCCCAGAATAGCAACATGAAAAAAGAGGAAAACTCCCCAAAGTGAGTGAAGTTCTCATCTTGTCAAAACAATCGTCACCTGAACATTTGTCCCCTTTGAATGATTTACTTTTACTCCTTGGTGCGTTGACTTAAAATTATGGATTATCCCTCAACATTCTGGCTCAGTTTCAATGGTCAGTTACAATTTTCTCCAAGATAAATAGAGAGGACAATATTCACAACAAGCATACAGACAGATATAAACAACTAGACAGAGTGTGTAAACCTTTACCAGTCCATACAAAAAAGAAAGTACATTCAGTGATGAAGAAGTAGGCATAGCAGAGGTAGCAACTAGGGTTGAGCGGACACCTAGATGTCCGTGTTCGACGGGTTCGGCCGAACTTTTAAAAAAAGTCCGGGTCCGTGTCCCGGACTTTTACCGAACTTTTCCCGGACACCGAACCCCATTGAAGTCAATGGGGACCCGAACTTTAAGGCACTAAAATGGCTCTAAAACACCAAAGGAAAGGGCTAGAGTGCTGCAAATGGCAGCAAAACGTAATTAAGAGCATGGCAAGTGCTCTGCAAACAAATGTGGATAGGGAAATAACTTAAAACAACAAAAAAAAACAGAAAAATAAAACAATGTTCTTCTTCATCTCTGAAGGACGAGGCCCATATGGAGTAGGAGGGAGGTTGAGGTGGTGGTGGATGTGGCGGTGACATAGGCGTGCGCACAGGGTGTGCTGGGTGTGCCTGGGCACACCCTAATCACCTAGGGCACATAGCATTGCCAGTGAGGAGATGGGAAAGATCTCCCTGGGACCTGCTCTGCTCTATTTCTCCTTGCCTACAGGTACATGGCCCCGATACATTACTCTCCCTGCTGGCAAACACATGCATGTGTATTTCAACTTTGGGGTGCACACCTTAATGCAATAGGCTGCGCACACCTATGGGCGGTGTAGGTGGAAGCGGCGGTGGAGGAGGACCAGGGCCGGATTAACAGCATCATGGGCTTGGTGCTGAGGATTTTGAAGGGCCTTAAGGGCCGTGCCTTGCCATGCACCCAGAGGAGGAAGGGTGCAGCCATGCATGCCTAATTCAACATGGGATGCTGTCTCTGAAGCCCATAAACACATCCATGCATCGCCAACTGTCCCTCCTTGTCCGGCCTTCACGCTGTGTGGGGAGGTTCTGAGGGTGCTGCCTGGGGAAGCGAGCATAGAAGCCAGACTTCTGTGTTTACAAGTGACAGAAGAGCGGTAACAGTGAATATGGCCAACCCGGGGCCTATATAAAAGGTAGGGGCCTGGAGCTGCAGCTCCAATAGCCCCTACATTAATCTGGCCCTGAGGAGGAGGACGAGGTAGCCAACACTGCTTCTTTTCAAAAATTTTAAATGAGGGTACACCCCAAAAGAGTGAGAAAGAGCAAAAATGGAACAATGGGTGGGTAAGGTCGGTATCCATTGCTATTCTGCATAAGGTACGGAAAAGTCCCGTGGGATCCATGCCTGGTTCATTTTAATGAACGTGAGCTTGTCCACATTGTCTCTGGACAGGCGGCTGCGCTTGTCTGTTATAACGCCCCCAGCCGTGCTAAATACCCGTTCAGATAATACACTGGCTGCAGGGCACGCCAGCACCTCCAAGGTGTAAAGGGCAAGCTCAGGCCATGTGCCCAATTTGGAGACCCAGAAGTTGAAGGGGGCAGACCCGTCATTCACTACATGTAGGCGTGTGCACACATACTGCTCCACCATGTTGGTAAAATGCTGCCTCCTGCTAAGACGTTCCATCTGAGCTGCTGGTGCTGCTGTTTGTTGTGGCGTGCTGACAAAGCTTTTCCACATTTCGGCCATGCTAACCCTGCCTTCTGAGGTGCTGGCGGTGCCCTGGTTGCGTTGGCGACCTCCTCCTCCTCCTCCTCTGCCTTGTGCTTCCACTGTGGCCCCGCTGTCAGATGAGAATGCCAGCAGCATGGCGTCTACCAGCGTGCGCTTGTACTCGCGCATCTTGCGATCGCGCTCCAGTGAGTGAATTAAGGACGGTACGTTGTCCTTGTAACGGGGATCCAGCAGCGTGGCCACCCAGTAATCAGCACAAGTTAGAATGTGGGCAACTCGGCGGTCGTTGTGGAGACACTGCAGCATGTAATCGCTCATGTGTGCCAGGCTGCCCAGAGGCAACGAAAGGCTGTCCTCTGTGGGAGGTGTATCGTCCGTGTCCTCTGTATCCCCCCAGCCACGCACCAGTGATGGCCATGAGCTGGCCTGGGTGCCACCCTGCTGTGAACATGGTTCCATCTCCTCCTCCAGCTCCTCCTCCTCCTCATCCTCCTCATCCTCCAGAACTGTGCCCCTGCTGGACAATTGCGTCCCTGGCGTTTGCGTGTGCAGGAACCCACCCTCGGAGCCCCTTGCGAATGACTGCCCTGAAAGCCTTGGAAATGTTACCTCTTCATCCTCCTCCTCCTCCTCATCCTGTGCCACATCCTCTTCCATCATCGCCCGAATTGTTTTTTCAAGGAGGCATAGAAGTGGGATAGTTAAGCTGAGAACGGCGTCATTGCCACTGGCCATGTTGGTGGAGTACTCAAAACAGCGCAACAAGGCACACAGGTCTCGCATGGAGGCCCAGTTATTGGTGGTGAAGTGGTGCTGTTCCGCAGAGCGACTCACGCGTGCGTGCTGCAGCTGAAACTCCACTATGGCCTGCTGCTGCTCGCACAGTCTTTCCAGCATGTGCAAGGTGGAGTTCCACCTTGTGGGCACGTCACATATGAGGCGGTGAGCGGGAAGGCCGAAGTTACGCTGCAGCGCTGCCAGGCGAGCAGCAGCAGGGTGAGAACGCCGAAAGTGCGCACAAACGGCCCGCACTTTCTGCAGCAGCTCTGACATATCGGGGTAGTTTTTAAGGAACCTCTGCACCACCAAATTCAGCACATGCGCCAGGCAAGGGATGTGCGTCAAACCGGCTAGGCCCAGAGCTGCTATGAGATTTCGCCCAGGCCGGGCTTGAGGCTCGCTGGCAGCAACCACTCATTTGTCTGCTGTTCCATGCTCCTCCACAACTCCTGCGCGGTGTGTGGTTTGTCCCCCAAACAGGCAAGTTGTAAAACTGCCTGCTGTCGTTTACCCCTGGCCGTGCTGAAGTTGGTGGTGAAGGTGTTACGCTGTCCGGATGAGGAGGCGGTAGAGGATGAGGAAGCGGAGTAGGAGGAGTTAGGAACAGGAGGCAAACTGAAGCGCCCTGCAATCCTCGGTGGTGGAAGGACATGCGCCAAATTGCTATCCGCCTCAGGCCCATCCGCCACTGCATTTACCCAGTGTGCCGTTAGGGAGATATAACGCCCCTGACCGTGCTTACTGGTCCACGTATCCGTAGTTAGGTGGACCTTGGCACAGATGGCGTTGCGCAGTGCACACCTGATATTTTCCCCCACTTGGTTGTGCAGGGAAGGGATGGCTTGCCTGGAAAAGTAGTGGCGGCTGGGCACGACGTACTGTGGGACAGCCACCGACATAAGGTTTTTAAAACTGTGCGTCTCCACCAGACGGAATGACAGCATTTCAAAGGCCAATAATTTTGAAATGCTGGCATTCAGGGCCAGGGATCGCGGGTGGGTAGGGGGGTACTTCCTCTTCCTCTCAAGTGTTTGGGAGATGGAAAGCTGAACGCTTCCACGGGACATTGTGGAGATGGTTGTTGGTGACCCAGGTGGTGGTGTTGCTGACAGATCGTCTGTTTGCGGGGTGGCAGGTGCCGGTATCACTACAGATGTGGCTGGAGCGGCCGAGACTGCAGCAGAAGAGGAAGCAGGATGAGCCAGAGACGTTTCTTGGTTTTGAAGGTGTGTACTCCACTGCAGCTCGTGCTTTGCACTTAGATGCCTGATCATGCAGGTTGTGCTCAGGTTGAGAAGGTTTATGCCTCGCTTCAAGCTCTGATTGCACAGGGTGCAAACCACTCGTGTCCTGTCATCAGCACATTTTCTAAAGAACTTCCACGCTAGAGAACTCCTTTGAGCTGACTTTGGTGCGCTCGTTCCCTTGCTGCGTTGGGCAGTAGCGGGCGTAGTGTCTAGGGCACGGCCGCTCCGCTTCTGCACCCTGCTCCCTCTTCTGCTGTGCTGGTGGCTCTGTGCGACCACCGCCTCTTCCTCCAAACTACTCAGGTCACCTGCATGACGTTCATTCCATGTGGGGTCGAGGACCTCATCGTCCTCCACATCATCTTCCACCCAGTCTTCACCCCTGCCCTCCTTGTCGGTCTCCACAATGCTGAACGCCGCAGCAGTTGGCACCTGCGTTTCGTCATCATCGGAGACGTGCTGCGATGATCCTTGCATGTACTCATCTTGAGAAATAAGTGGTTGGGCATCGCTGCACTCAATCTCTTCCACTTCTGGGGCAGGGCTAGGTGGATGGCCCTGGGAAACCCTGCTGACAGAGTCCTCAAAAAGAATAAGAGACTGCTGTATGGCTTGGGGCTCAGACTGCTGGCCTGATTTGCAAGGGGGTGAGGTGAAAGACGGTTGGACATTGGCTGCAGGTGCCAACTCTGACCTTTCTGCAGTAGACTGGGTGGGAGACAATGTGAAGGAACTGGAGGCACTGTCAGCAGCAAACCAATCTACTATCGCCTCAACTTGTTCTGGCCTCATCACTTCTAGGGGCGTTTGATGCCCTACCAAATACTGATGCAGGTTCTGTCGCCTACTCACACTTGAGGAAGGTGTTTCACTTGTGCGTGTAGCTGGCACAGATCGACCACGTCCTCTCCTTGCAACAGGAGCTCTACCAGCAGCACCACGACCCAGGCCACGGCCCTTATTTGACGGTCTCCTCATATTTCTGTAATTTAAGATCTTGCCCTAGAAAGGTTTTTATTGAATAGCGGAATAGGAAATATGATCCAAAAAAGTGTATGTATCTCGCACGTACAAAACCACACTAGGCCCCAATTACTATTGTTTCTACCCCTAAAAGGATGGATGAGGAGTAGGAGGAGTATGGAACAGACAGCACCCTCAAATCTTCAGAAGTATGAGATGAACCCCAAAAACTTGGAAAGGTGGATCTCACACGTACCGACACAGACTATCCCGCAATTCAATTGATCCTCAAAGGTTTTTATTGAATAGCGGAATAGGAAATATGATCAAAAAAAGTGTATGTATCTCGCACGTACACAACCACACTAGGCCCCAATTACTATTGTTTGTACCCCTAAAAGGATGGATGAGGAGTAGGAGGAGGAGTATGGAACAGGCAGCACCCTCAAATCTTCAGAAGTATGAGATGAACCCCAAAAACTTGGAAAGGTGGATCTCACACGTACCGACACAGACTATCCCGCAATTCAATTGATCCTCAAAGGTTTTTATTGAATAGCGGAATAGGAAATATGATCAAAAAAAGTGTATGTATCTCGCACGTACACAACCACACTAGGCCCCAATTACTATTGTTTGTACCCCTAAAAGGATGGTTGAGCAGTAGGAGCAGGAGTATGGAACAGGCAGCACCCTCAAATCTTCAGAAGTATGAGATGAACCCCAACAACTTGGAAAGGTGGATCTCACACGTACCGACACAGACTATCTCGCAATTGAATTGATCCCCAAAGGTTTTAATTGAATAGCGGAATAGAAAATATGATCAAAAAGAAAGTGTATGTATCTCGCACGTACACCACCACACTAGGCCCCAACTACTATTGTTTGTACCCCTAAAAGGATGGTTGAGCAGTAGGAGGAGGAGTATGGAACAGGCAGCACCCTCAAACCTTCAGAAGTATGAGATGAACCCCAACAACTTGGAAAGGTGGATCTCTCTCACACGTACCAACACAGACTATCCCCCAATTTAACTGATCCCCAAAGGTTTTTGATTAAATAGCGGAATAGAAAATATGATCCAAAAAAAGTGTATGTATATCACACGTACACAACCACACTGGGCCCCAATTACTATTGTTTGTACCCCTAAAAGGCTAGATGAGGAGTAGGGGGAGTATGGAACAGGCAGCACCCTCAAACCTTCAGAAGTATGAGATGAACCCCAACAACTTGGAAAGGTGGATCTCTCTCACACGTACCAACACAGACTATCCCCCAATTTAACTGATCCCCAAAGGTTTTTGATTAAATAGCGGAATAGAAAATATGATCCAAAAAAAGTGTATGTATATCACACGTACACAACCACACTAGGCCCCAATTACTATTGTTTGTACCCCTAAAAGGCTAGATGAGGAGTAGGGGGGGTATGGAACAGGCAGCACCCTCAAACCTTCAGAAGTATGAGATGAACCCCAACAACTTGGAAAGGTGGATCTCTCTCACACGTACCAACACAGACTATCCCCCAATTTAACTGATCCCCAAAGGTTTTTGATTAAATAGCGGAATAGAAAATATGATCCAAAAAAAGTGTATGTATATCACACGTACACAACCACACTAGGCCCCAATTACTATTGTTTGTACCCCTAAAAGGCTAGGAGTAGGGGGAGTATGGAACAGGCAGCACCCTCAAACCTTCAGAAGTATGAGATGAACCCCAACAACTTGGAAAGGTGGATCTCTCTCACACGTACCAACACAGACTATCCCCCAATTTAACTGATCCCCAAAGGTTTTTGATTAAATAGCGGAATAGAAAATATGATCCAAAAAAAGTGTATGTATATCACACGTACACAACCACACTAGGCCCCAATTACTATTGTTTGTACCCCTAAAAGGCTAGATGAGGAGTAGGGGGAGTATGGAACAGGCAGCACCCTCAAATCTTCAGAAGTATGAGATTGTGTTCACTGTACCCCACAAAGATTGAGTTCACTGCACCCCACAATGATTGTGTTCACTGCACCCCACAAAGATTGTGTTCACTGCACCTCACAAAGATTGTGTTCACTGTACCCCCCAAAGATTGTGTTCACTGCACCCCACAAAGATTCTGTTCACTGTACCCCACAAAGATTGTGTTCACTGCACCCTAAAAGGATGTTGTTCACTGCACCCCACAAAGATTGTGTTCACTGCACCCTAAAAGGATGTTGTTCACTGCACCCCAAAAAGATTGTGTTCACTGTACCCCCCCAAAGATTGTGTTCACTGCACCCCACAAAGATTGTGTTCACTGCACCCCAAAAAGATTGTGTTCACTGTACCCCCCCAAAGATTGTGTTCACTGCACCCCAAAAAGATTGTGTTCACTGTACCCCCCAAAGATTGTGTTCACTGCACCCCACAAAGATTCTGTTCACTGTACCCCACAAAGATTGTGTTCACTGCACCCCAAAAAGATTGTGTTCACTGTACCCCCCCAAAGATTGTGTTCACTGCACCCCAAAAAGATTGTGTTCACTGTACCCCCCCAAAGATTGTGTTCACTGCACCCCACAAAGATTCTGTTCACTGCACCCCACAAAGGATTTTGTTCACTGCACCCCAAAAAGATTGTGTTCACTGCACCCCAAAAAGGATTTTGATCACTGCACCCCAAAAAGGATGTTGTTCACTGCACCCCAAAAATGATTTTGTTCACTCCACCCCAAAAAGATTGTGTTCACTGCACCCCACAAAGATTGTGTTCACTGCACCCCAAAAAGATTGTGTTCACTGTACCCCCCAAAGATTGTGTTCACTGCACCCCACAAAGATTCTGTTCACTGTACCCCACAAAGATTGTGTTCACTGCACCCCAAAAAGATTGTGTTCACTGCACCCCAAAAAGGATGTTGTTCACTGCACCCCAAAAAGGATGTTGTTCACTCCACCCCAAAAAGATTGTGTTCACTGCACCCCACAAAGATTGTGTTCACTGCACCCCAAAAAGATTGTGTTCACTGCACCCCAAAAATGATTTTGTTCACTGCACCCCAAAAAGGATTTTGTTCACTGCACCCCAAAAAGGATGTTGTTCACTCCACCCCAAAAAGATTGTGTTCACTGCACCCCAAAAAGATTGTGTTCACTGCACCCCACAAAGGATTTTGTTCACTGCACCCCAAAAAGATTGTGTTCACTGCACCCCAAAAAGGATGTTGTTCACTGCACCCCAAAAAGGATTTTGTTCACTGCACCCCAAAAAGATTGTGTTCACTGCACCCCACAAAGGATTTTGTTCACTGCACCCCACAAAGATTGTGTTCACTGCACACCAAAAAGGATTGTGTTCACTGCACCCCAAAAAGATTTTGTTCACTGCACCCCAAAAAGATTGTGTTCACTGCAGCCCAAAAAGATTGTGTTCACTGCAGCCCAAAAAGATTGTGTTCACTGCAGCTCACACACAGAAAAATGGATGTGGATCACTGACACCTGCCTATCTCCAATCCCACACCACACAGCAATATCGATTGTAGTTTGTAGAACACAGTTTCCCTAAAATTCAGCAGACTCTGTCCCTAACAGGATTGAGAAGAGATCGTAGATCAGGATTGAGTGCAGATTCACCCCACCCCCCACACAGCAATATCGATTGTAGTTTGTAGAAGACACTGACCCTATAATTCAGCAGACTCTATCCCTAAAATGCCTACAACTCGCCCTGCCTAAACACTCCGACCTGTCCCTCAATTCTATCCGGACACAAATGGTTTTTTCCTGCCTATCTTTCCCTAATCAGCAGCCAGCACATTGATGTGTGCTCTGTCCCTTAGCTAAGCAGCAGAATGACGCTGCTGCGGCGGCTGCCTCGAACTTATAAAGACTTGGTCACATGCTTCAGACGGCCAATCACAGCTACTAAGACATTTGCAGGCATGGCTGGGATGGCTTAAGGCACACCAGTTAAACGATTGTTGATTGGCTGTTGAAAGCCCGCCATGAAAAGAGCGCCAAAGCATGCAAAACCCGGAAATAAAACGACCGAACACGGATTTTTACCCGAACATACAGTAAAGTGTCCGTGTCTGTGTTCGGGTAAAAAAAATCCAATTATTCGGTACGAACACGAATAATACAGTCCGTGTTCGCTCAACACTAGTAGCAACTATTACCTGTACTGTGTGGTATGGCGTGGTCCAGCTATGGAGTTAAACATACATGCTCTTTACTAGGGATGATCGAACGGCAATGGGACAGGAACTGGGCTTTAAAAGCCCGTGATTGGACCAGAACCATCAGTAAAAGCCAATTGAGGGGGCAGGAGAATGCTAGGAATGTGAATGGAGTGACTAGGGGGTCCAGAGGCCAAACATTAGTGAATACGCCCCCCAGTATATAAGATAGCCCCGCCAAATTCCTAGCATTGTAATACAGGGACGTGGAAGAGAGTGGAAGCTGTTCTGTTACTTCTGCTTCAAAAGTGTCATTTAGCAATTATTAGTGTGAGGAAATGGATAGCTAGTGTAGTTAGGGTGCTATTTTCCACTTTAGTTAGATTCAAAAATCTAGTTTCTGTAGGGAAAGTGTTAAGTTCCAGGGTGACCGTAGTGTAGTGTAGGGTGAACTGACACTGACTGCTATGGCAGGGTGACCAAACCCTTCAATTTCAGGGTGACCGCTATAGAGAAAAGATCGTTTCTCTTAGGTGACTTATAGAACAGCGATATGGCTTCTCACCTGTCAGCCTGCTTTTTGCTGCAGGCGTTTATAGGGCTTTTTTGAGGACATGTTTGGAGTCAGGCATGACATCTGAACTTCTGTATAGGGGTATATATACACACACATGTATGTATATATACACATACACATATATAGGTGTGAAAGTAGCAGAACACTATGCTTGCACTAATGAAATAATTAACAGGCATATGGCTCCGCTCCTATCACACCTATATGTGTGTATGTGTATAAATATATATAAGTGTGTGTGTATATATACCCCTATACAGAAGTTCAGATGTTTTGCCTGCCTCCAAAGACCCCAAAAAAATGCCCAAAAAAACGCCCAGGTGTGTTATTGCAGGCGTTTTTTTTGGGCATTTTTTGTGGGTCTTTGGAGGCAGGCAAAACATCTGAACTTCTGTATAGGGGTATATATACACACACACTTATATGTATTTATACACCTACACACATATAGGTGTGAAAGGAGAGAAGCCATATGGGTGTTAATTATTTCATTAGCGCAAGTATAGTGTCCTGCTACTTTCACACCTATATATGTGTATGTGTATATATACATATAAGTGTGTGTGTATATATACCCCTACACAGAAGTTCTGATGTTATGCCTGCCTCCAATAACCCCCAAAAAATGCCCAAAAAAACACTTGCTACAAAACCGGCAAGGTGTGAAAATAGCGGAGCCATATCCCTGTTCTATAAGTGTTCTAATACAAACAATCTTTTTTTTTTCTGGTTCTGGACATGCTACAGAGCTGAAACTTCACAGGTACACTTTTTAGACCCCCATACACTAAATCCAAAGAAATCTAATTTTTTTTTTTTCAATAATTTGCTCTCTACCAAAAATTACAATTTTTAAGAACTTTTTTTTTGTGTGATTAATAGTCTCTGGGGCATGACCCAGAACCCTAGGCACTTTTTAGGGGCATTTATTGGGTTTTAGGGCTTCAAAATGGGTTTTTTTGATTACAGAAATTCGGGTCCCATTGATTTCAATGGGGTTCTGAAATCCGGGCCGAACTTTCTGGAAGTTCTGGTGTTCTGGTCGAACCAAACTTTTGAAAAGTTCGATCATCCCTACTCATTACACAGTGATTGTTAAATATATACACATTGGAGTGGTTGCAGTAGCTGTTTGATCTTTACAGTGATTAGAGCAGGGCCTGGAAATTTTTTTTATATTAATAAATTCAAAATTGTTGTATCCAGCTATGATAATGGAGCACTTATTTTAAAAAAAACTGACTAAATTTAAGACATTTTTGGGTTAAATCAATTATGTAGTCAAAAATATGACATAAGTGCTGATTTCCAGACATTCCTGCAGTCGTACCACATAGAGTTATATACAGTAGGTACATTATTAGTCAGATTGAAAAAAAAAAAAAAAGTCCATCTAGTTCAACCAAGAGAGAAAAAAATAGAAAACAACAAACTAATAGTAAACTTTCATATGCATAAACCTATACCCACAGTTGATCCAGAGGAAGGCAAATAAAACCCTAAAAAAGCATTATCCAATTTTCTCCAGTGGGGAAAAAAAATCTTTCCTGATGTTAGTATTCAATTACGTTTTGTGCATTTAGGAATGCATCTAGCTCTTTAAGACAATCTACTCATTTGTCTAACCAGAATTAGTACTTGAGGGAGTCTATTTCACAGCGGTTACTGTAAAGAAGGCTTTTTATATGTAGAGGGTAAATCTTTTTTCCTCCAGGCATAAAGAGTGCCCCTTTGTCCACTGTAATGACCTGAAAGTAAAAACTGAACACCAAGTTCACTATATAGACCACTTATGTATTTATACAAGGGAATTACATCCCCCCTTAAGCACCTCTTCTCAAGAAAGAATAAATTCAGTTCAGCTAAATATGTTATTATTAAAGCAGAACTAAACTTTTGCTGTTACCCACTGTAAGCAGGCAGGTTTTTATTGCAGAAGAGACATGCAATGCCTCTTCTGCAATAAACTGCACCTACTTGCCTGATCACAGCGATCCCAAGAATGTAAGCTCAGCTCAGCTTATGATGGCTGGCCTTATCCTGTGTGCTGGGATGACTAGTTCATGCGCATGTCCAGGAGTGACATTTTCCCACACTGGCCAATAAAGAGGCCCAAATAACTAGCAAACAGGAGAAGATGCCAGAGGAACCACTGGAAAGGTGAGTATCTTCAGCCTTCAGCTTTAGTTGCACTTTAAGTCTACAACCTACTAGAACACACAGATCCTTCTCAACCATTGACTGTGGTACATTGAGTGTATGATGCATGCATGATTTAAGCCCCAAGTACATTACTTTACATTTATTAACATTGAACCTCATTTGCTACATAGTTGTTCAAATAAATAGTGCAGTGAGGTTGGCTTGTAAGTTGGAGGCATTCTGGAAGGATGCTATTTCACTGTATACCTTGGTGTCATCTGCACACAGTGAAATGTTATTTTAATCCCAAACTCTATATCATTTATAAATAGGTTAAAAAGTAAGGGTACCAACACCAATAATAACCTTATATCATTCAGAGTATGAATTATCAGTTATCACATTTTGAATGTGAACTTTTAGGCAGTTCTCTATCTATTTACAAACTGAATTTTCTAAGCCTGTAGACTTTAATTTACACATGTCACACTAATTTGCATAATCCAAGTATTCTATATCTGCAGCCACTCTTTTGTTTTTTTGCTTACTTCTCATAAAAGAAATTAGATTTGTTTGACAACATCAGACTTTCATAAATACTTTCATAAATTAATGCTGACCAGTGCTTAAAATATTATTTTCTCTTTTCTCTTCTTTGTGGTCTTTTGTTTTGTTTTGTCTGTCAAATGACGGCGGAGGGGTGCAGCTATTGTTCTGGGACGCCGTCATATGACGGCAATTGTGGCCACGCCATGCTGCGACCCCCATCTCTGTAAAGAGTCAATGACATGACTCTTTACCCATGGGATCGGCTGTGTCCAATCACAGCTGGTCACATGTAAATGAGGAAGTGCCGTTATTCGGCTCTCCTCACACTGTCAGAGTGTGAGGCGTGGAGAGCCGATCAGTGGCTCCTCCTCATAGGGGAGACAAGTACAAGTAACCAGGGCACTGATCATCAGTGCCCTGATTACACACAATGTAAATAAAGTGTCAATTACTGCCGTTCATCAGTGCCCACAGTGCCCGCCATCAATGCCCACAATCAGTACCCATAGTGCTGCCAGTCAGTGTCCATCAGTGCCTCCTCATCTAGGCACTGACTGTCAGCACTATGGGCACTGATTGCGGGCACTGATGGTGCTGCCCATCAGTGTCCATCAGTGCCACTCATCAGTGCTCATCAGTGCCACCCGTCAGTGCCCATCAGTGCCACCTGTCAGTGCCCATCAGTGTCACCTGTCAGTGCTGCCTCTCAGTACCCATCAGTGCCACCTCTCAGTGCCCATCAGTTCCACCTATCAGTGCTCATCAGTGCCGCCTATCAGTGCCACCTCTCAGTGCCCATCAGTGCGGCATATTAGTACCCCCTCATCAGTGCCACCTCATCAGTGCCCATCAGTGCCCATCAGTGCCACCTCATCAGCGCACATCAGTGAAGGAGAAAAAATATTTATTTTCAAAATTTACTCACAGAAAATAAGAAACTTTTTTTTTTCAAAATGTTCTGCCTTTTTTTTTTTGTAAGAAATAAAAAACCCAGAGGTAACTAAATACCACCAAAAGAAAGCTCTATTTGTGTGAAAAAAAATGAAAATATGTCATATGGGTACAGTGTAGCATGACCGCGCAATTGTCATTCAAAGTGTGACAGCGGTGAAAGCTGAAAATTGGCCTGGGCAGGAAGGGGGTGAAAGTGCACTATAGGCAAGTGGTTAAACTTCCCGACAATAGAAGTTAAACTAATCAGTCTGTAGTTACTAAGTAAAGCCTTTTATAAATAGCAGATCTAAACTCTTTGAGGACTCATGGGTGTAAGGCACCTGATTCAGTCGCTTCAATCACCTTTATTTTGTCAAAGTGTATCTGGACCATATCAATTTTGAGCCATTGTGGATCATTTGGGGCTACGTCAACCCCCATTAAGGGCTTGAGCTCCCACATTTTCCTTAGTATACACAAAGCAGAAGAAGGTATTTAATACATTTTGCTTCTCTTTTCCACAGTCACCAACTCAAAAATTATCTTGAAAAGGGCCTACATCTCATACCTAACCTTTTTACTATTTATCTTTGAAGAATGTTTTAGGATTTTTCCTACCCTCCTTTGTGGGCTTGAGTTCCCTTTTTAAATATTGTTATACTCTTTGTAACTTTTAAATGATGATAGTGTTTCTTAACTTTTATATTTTGAAATGCTCTTTTGTTATTATTTAATGGTATTGTAACATGAGCCACATAGATTTTAATTTTAATCTTTTAAACGTATTGTCCATAGAAATATGTTTAGCAGTGCCTTTGCAAACAGTCGATTTCAAGCATTCCCATTTCTGCTCTATATTTTTTAATGACAACATTTCCTCCTAGTCTAAATCTTGAAGAGCAGACCTCAGCCTTGGAAAATATGCTCTCTCTCTTTTTATCTTTCCAGTATGTGCTTGTTGTTTACAGCTAACATTAAATTAAATCATCTTCACTGCTACCCAGATGTATTTTATGTGACCATCTATATGAACATGAATTAATAGCTTTGCAATGTTTGAGATTACTAGGTCCAGCACAGCATCATTTCCAGTTGGAGGCTCTAGAAATGTTACCATAAAATTGTCTTGCAATAGGTTTATACATCTCTGCCCTTTTAATATTATAGCAGTGCCATTAATCCAGTCCATTTCAGTGCAGAGATGTATAGTAACTAAGTAGAACTACTTCACTACTGTACTTAAGTACCGAAAGGCGGTATCTGTACTTTCCTAGAGTAGAATTTTTTTCTCCTACTTCCACTTTTACTTCACTACATTTTTTCGATGATTTCAATACTTCTACTCCGATATTTTTTTTTTGTGTTGCATAGTTACTCGTTACTATTATAAAAATGACCACTGCCAGAACAGTAGATGGCAGGTTTCATGAAGCTCAAAACATGTGTATTATCAGCGCATACGAAAATAAATGCTACTGTATGTATAAATAAAAGCTGCATTTGAAATAATAAAAACAATATGATGTTCAAACTTTCTTTAATAACTACATAACACAGTACTTGTACTTTTACTTTCAGTACTTGAGTAGCAATTTTTTTTTTCAAAACTACTGGTACTTTTACTTTCAGTACTTGAGTAGCAAAATTAAAAAAAAAAAAACTACTTGCAATACTTAAGTACAAAAAATGTTGAATACTTTAGTACTTCTACTCAAGTCACTTTTTGATTGAGCACTTCCACTTCTACTCAAGTCACTTTTTGATCGAGCACTTGTACTTTTACTCAAGTCTTTTCCCATCCCCTCCATTAGTGTCTGACCCCTGACTGACTTATCTATCCATTATATTCTAATTCTTCCTCCCCCACAAATCTAGTTTAAATGTTCCTCCAGCCTTGCCATAAACCTCTTTCCCAGCACAGCAGACCCTCTTCCATTTAGGCGCAATTGTTAGCATATACTGTAGGTTGTACCCCAATAAAAAGTCAGCCTAGTGCTCTCAAAACCCAAGTCCTTCCTTTTTGTCTTTAGCCATGCAATCAGCTCTCTAAGCTCCCCTTGCCCTTTCTGTGTTGTGCATGGCACAGGTAATATTCCAGAAAATATAACCTTGCAGGTCCCTCTTTTATCTTCCATGAATTCTGTCATTGGTCCCAACATGGCCACAGGAGCCCCAGAAATGCAATATTAACCTAAAATTATAGACACATGCACACACATACCTCCTGAAAATTGTTATAGCTCAGTAATTGTAATGGATGAGCTCAATAACCAGAGAAACTTACAGGGGGCAGGGTAAAGAACCAACTACATGAGATGATAATATTATTTGCTGTTTGGCAATTTCCAGGTTTTAGGGTGCTCTGCAGTTAATTCAATGTATGTGCACGCCAGCAATCAGATATTTAGACTTGAATACATGTACGCCTAATGCAGTACATGCTGTATAACAACGACATTGCGGATTCTCATCTTACATAATGCCATGCAATGTCATGCTATACTGCACAATACCACAGTGTGAAATTTATAAGGAACAATTGTTTATCTGTTATTTCCTATCTAGGCACAGCTGAAAAATGTTGGTCAACCTAAATCATAAGATATATACAACCCCAATTCCAAAAAAGTTGGGACGATGTGTAAAATCTACAAGAACAGAATGTAATGATTTGACTAGTTGCTGGAGTTTTGGGAGAGGAATATTGTCCCATTCTTTCCTGATATAGCATTCTAACTGCTCATCAGTCTTGGGTCTTCTTTGTTGTATTTCTTGTCTCAAGATGTGCCAAATATTTTCAATGGGTGAAAGATCTAGACTGCAGGCAGGCAAGTTAAGCACCTGGACTCTTCCACTACAAAGTCATGCTGTTTTCATTGTTGCAGTATGCAGGTTAGCATTGTCCTGCTGAAATATGCAAGGCCTTTCCTGAAAAAGACATCATCTGGATGAGAGCATATGCTGCTCTAAAACATGGATATATCTTTCAGCATTGATTGTGCCTTTCCAAATGTGCAAGCTTTTTTGAAAGTATTCCTGAGTCCATGCAGTGTGATGTCCATCAGAGAATCGCGTCTGTTTTCTTCAATGCAGTGCCATCTGAGGACCCGAAGATCACAGTCATCTAATATTGCGTTTCCGCCTTGTATCTTGTGCACAGAGATTTCTCCAGATTCTCTAAATTCTTTTGTTGATATTATATACCGTAGATAATGAGATATTTAAATTGTTTGCAATTTTATTTTGAAGAACATTTTTCTGATATTGTTCAACACTTTTTAGATGTAGCTTCTCCCAGATTGGTGAATCTATGCCCATCTTTACTTCTGAGACACTGACTTTCTAAGATGCTCTTTTTATACCCAATCATGGTAATGACATGTTGCCAATTAATCTAGTTAATTTCAAAATCTTCTTCTGGCTCCTCCTTGTTAGTACCACTTACTTTACCAGCTTTATGATGCGCTGTGTCCCAACTTTTTTGGAGACGTTTTCCTGCCATCAGTTTCAAAATTACCGTTTTTTTCTTGAAATGGTTCATTTTCTCAGTTTAAACATTTTGATATGTTTTCTATTTTTTACTTGTGAATAAAATATAGGTTTATGAGATTTGCAAATCATTTCATTCTTTTTTTAAGTAGCTTTTACACAGCGTCCCGACTTTTTTGGAATTGAGGTTGTAGAAAGCTGAAATTATGAAAAGGAAATAGCATATTTTGAATTAACCTTTGTCCTGCTGACCACACAATGCATATAAAGAATGGCAGAAATTTTATAAAGGAATTGACCTATGCTTCACTACTGAAAAACAGCCAAAGATAGATGATCTATATGTGTATAGATGTAATGTTAAACCTTGTTATTCAGAAAATATTTTGCCACCATTGATTTTATTTTTTTACCAGATGTAGCAAAAGGTAGCTTTTACATGCTATTTTACTTAAGTGGAACTATGGGTGGCACAAGTTCTATTTATTTCACCGAATACCTGTAAGGCAATGTGCCTTCTGCCGTGAAAAGGGTAAGCTGCATATATTTCTGAATGCTAATCTTCATTCAAATATCCTGGTAGTGAAAAGGTCACGATGAATGATTAATGTATTTTGTTGTAACCATATACCACAAGAAAAGCTTTTTGAGCTACTTGTCATCTGCTTCCAGAATGACCACACCAAAAGAATAAAAGTACTGTATTTCTTTTGTAAACAAAAAATAATTGTACATACAGTATTTAATCAGACTACTAACCATTAAATGACTGTCATTTACAAAATCCATTTTTAAAACAATTCATATAAAATGTATTTTTAACTAAACATTACACTGCTCAGTAAAAAATGTTAAATACAAACCAACATTATGTATTTAAAGAGCTAGAATTGATATAGAAATATTAGAAAATTCATTATTGTGAATCTTCCTAGCAAATATGATATTTTAATTCAGAAATATATAATGGGATGTTGTGTTCTTTAGAAAGAGCTGTGGATGTAATGGAATGCTGACTCAAAATATTCCATTTTTTTTTATATCCAAACAAGAACTTTATTGAGTCAAAACAAAGAACAAAAGCAGTAACAGTAGTAATAACGTCAGCTTATCCCAACAATGTACAGAGAACCGAAACACACATAGTACACACGTCCCCTCCCAATCAAATCAAGGAAGTCAGCCTAGTAGCCTGCCCATCACCAGATCCACTGGGGCAACCCCTGGGGTATCCAGCCATGGTGCCCACAATTTTTCACATTTTGAGGTAGCACCCCAACGTTGATAAATAACCTTCTCCATTCGCAACATACCACCCACCGCAGTAGTCCATTGTTGCAATGTCGGAGGACTTCCAGTTGGTCATGATCAGCCTCCGAGCATTATTAGCAATAATATTATTGTATCGCTGTATTATATGAAGCATATTCATAGGCCTACTTAATTGAATGAGTTCATGGAACTTATAATATTCAACTGATATTTATTATATATTGGGAGGAGGTACTCGTTGAATTATATGTGTATTATTATTTACAGTATATAGTAGGTATAAGCTTCAATTATATAGAATAGGCTGATATGTATACCATTGCCTTTTTATGCATAAAGAACTAATTGGTATATGGATTTCCCTTTAATTTACTTCACTTTTAACGAATGTTAATTGCTGTGATTTCAGACCCTATTCAAGCAATATATATCATACAAGAGATGGTAATCTTGACATTGACTGGTTTGGAAGATAGTGAGTGGCATGGGGGTAAGCATTCCATAAGATTTTGATTTTTCTACAAGGCTTAGGTCAGAAGGTTAAGTTTGAGAAAATAGTTGAATTAAACTATTTTCCCCAAATTTTTATACAGGCAAAGAGTGCCCCCTTTTTGGGTGATGGCGAGATGAGGTATTTTTTTTTATATACCCCTCTCTGACTTGTTTTCACGTGGAAAACAAAATCCATGCCCACATTTCCAAAGGATAAAAGTTTAATGTAAGTTAGAGGCGGGGAGAATTGGAAAGCTCAGGAAGGAAGTAGGAGGCTCTGAAGAGGTTCTGACACACTGGTGGGAGACATTTGAAGCTGAGGTAGGCTATTCAAAAGTGACATCCCAGGCAACAGACATAGAAGTCTTTGGTAAAGTATACATTTCTAGATTTTCTATAGGCAATTTGCTTGCCATATACATCTGACTGAACCATTATTATCTTTATAGCATCAAGATTTGAATTTAGATCATTCTAACTGCAGTCTATTTTCTATTCTTGGGAATTTATACACATATGTATCAATCCCATTGAGGCTTATTTCAGTCCATAGTAAATGGTGCAATTGTGATGAAGTCTTAAAATAAATTAACTTTATAGAAGTTTATTTTACCAAAAACAACCTTGACTTCTAGCAAGTCTTGGTGCATAGTGTAACAATTTTTGTCCATGCATTTTTTTAAACATTTAGTTGTGAACATCTGTTGGCTGACAGAGGTCATGTGTCAAATCTGCCAAATTTAGTTTCCATATTTTGTGAGCTCAGGAGAAGCTATTCATCACATTCCAGAAGTTATGGGTTTTGGTTATTTTGATATTCTGTAATAATATCCTTTTGTTTGATATATATTATTGAATTTTGTTCCGCATTTTGTGTTTATTACCAGTTATATTTTTGACATTATTCTGCACTGATTTTATTTAATAAATATACATATTTTTGCACAAAATTGTATTTCTCTTATCTTCAATTTAGCTCCAATAAATGATCTTGAGTTTTTGTTGATTTATGGAAATAAGTTGAGAATCTCCTCAAATATAGATCCTTGCTTATTTGCATAAATAGACACTGTATATCAGAGCAATAGAAACATTCTGACACATCTAATAAAGTGTATTCCCTGGTACTGGTTCCTACAGCACTTAGATCAGCACTGATTTCTTTTTGTTTATTCAGCTAATGGTTCTCTTCTTGTGTAATTTATTTTGTGGCAATCTGGGGGGTTGTTTAACTCAAATGTAGAGATCACTAGTGAGTCCAGTCCATGCCAGATATGCCTTTTCATGGCTTATTCTGCACACTTTTAAGAAACACAAAGGAAAATGTTCCCATCAGTCAGTATCTTTTGCAGGGGTTTCACTATCAACACAAGATACAACAATGTTCAGGCTCCTGGCTCTCTTTAACAGCACTGTTGCTCAGGCCTCATGCATCAGTCTTTCTGACCATCCAACACAACATACCACTGCTCATGCACAAATTATGTACCTCTGTCAGCTCTCTGTCTCTTTCTTGCAGCTCCCTGCTGCTCTGTCTCTCAGGCTCGAGCCTCTCTCTGTCCTGTCCCAGACAGCACCGTGCAGACATGCACACCTCTCTGGCTGCTCCCTTGCAACCACACACAGACTTCCCTGGAGGGTGAAGCCCAGAATCCTAGTTCTGATTACACTAAGAACTCAGCACACACCTGCACAATTAGGTGCCAGTTCTCTGTAAAACCTGTTCTAGGCTGCCATTTTACACCATGACAGGGAACCTCACTGTCACAATTTCTACCTATTTCAGGAGTCTGCCATTTTCTAAAAATTATTATCTATTTTTATATTGTTGTATAACATAGTTACATAGTTGGTAAGTTTGAATAAAGACAACAGTCCACCCAGTTCAACCTGTGTGGGTGTGTCTGTGTGTTTATGTCAATACCATTTGCCATATGCCTGTATATGGCATTTAATAAGATGCTTGTCTAAGAGTCTTTTGAAATGATCAATACTACCTGCAGGTGCCACCAACCGTTGAAGGGAGTTCCGCATCTTTATTGCTCAGTATAAAATTAAACTGCTTTTCATTTCATTTGAGCAGCCACGTGTCCTTGTAAGTGACCTTAGACTGAATAGTTTTCTCTCTATTTTAGAATCACCATTGAGATATTTGTATATCGTTATCATATCTACTTCTTAAGTGTCTCTTCTCCAGGGAAAATATGTGTATGCATGTAGCTGTTCCTCGTAGCTGAGGTCCTCCAGGCCCCTTACAAGCTGTTCTTTCCAGTAACCAACTTACTCAAACATGGTTACTAAAGGTTGCTTTCTCTTTTAGATGATGTCAATTTATCACTTTGTTCCTTTTCTGCAATTATTGGGTAACATGACCCTTAGCTTCTCATATTTCTTCATAGTAGGATTGCCATCCATGTGATGGAAGTGATTGGGTATGAGTTGGTGTTGGAAGATAGTATGACAGGTGAATAAATGGAACTGGGGTTAGAATAGCACAGATATCTGAACATAATTAGGCAATGGGCTGTATGGCCATGTTTATGATGTACAGTATTTTGATTAGAAAACTTTCTGAATCATGTTACGCTATTTTTTCTGAGGAACTGAATCAACTTTTATTATGAATTATTAAGGTGAGATCAGAAAAAGCAGTAGCCATACTGCAACTTATTATGTCAGAACCAGTATCTGAAAGTGAAGGATATTTAAGGGCAAACCATCTAATCCTAATGCTATACAATGTCAAAGCTGAACTTGCTCTGGCTGGCATTGAAAACACACAATTAGATTAACAGAACTCACATTCCTAAGTATTGTGGTCCGGTCTGAAACCGTGCAGTCAAGTTTAATTTATAGATGTTCTCTGTCCTGAATGACTTACTGTAAAATTGAAAAGACTTTGTACATTAATGGTTACCAAAAGGACACTTGTTGTTTTTCAGAAATTAAGAATAGCTTGGTAGTATCACACAATGGAATAAATCAATTAAAAATACATGGTATTTGTTTGGAAGCTGTAAAGCTCTTATACGTTTTTGTTAAGCAGCTAAATTGATTTTATTTAACTGCATTAATTGAGCAGATTACTTTAAGAATAATGTTCACTTTATTTAAAAATGCATTATAGAGCATAATGTCCCCTCAAGTGCTATAATACATATTTACTCACCATTTAGTTTTGTCTAAATTAAATTTGAAGAAAACATAAATATTTGCTAAGTAAATCTCTAAGTTGATGACAAATAAACTATTCTTTTAAACCAATAAACAAAAGATGTATTTGTAAAAACAATTTCATAAGAACAGAAAACTATAATTGATTTTATAAACATGATTGTCAGGTATTTTATTAAAACTAACTATGATCAATCTATAGCAGCACAAATGTTATGAAGGCTGGGCGCTCTGTTTTTCTCTTATCTCCTGAAACATTTTGTAAATACCTGTTAATCCTTCCACAAGTACCATGGGATAGGAACTAGGTTTGATAGGGTGACAGTTGGAGCATCCTATTTAGTCACTGAGGCAGTCTCAATAGATAAAATGAGACCAGGCCAGTCAGGCTCCTCCACCCCAAACTCGCTCATCCAAGTCTTTATGGACCTTGCTTTGTGCACTGGTGCGCAGTCATGTTGGAACAGGAAGGGCCAACCCCAAACTGTTCCTACAAAGTTGGGAGCATGAAATTGTCCAAAATGATTTGGTATACTGAAGCCTTAAAAGTTCCCTTCACTGGAACTAAGGGGCCGAGCCCAACTCCTGAAGAAGAAGCCCACACCATAATCCCCCCTCCACCAAATGATTTGAACCTGTGCACAAAGCAAGGTCTATAAAGACATAGACGAGTGAGTTTGGGGTGGAGGCACTTGACTGGCCTGCACAGAGTCCTGACCTCAACCCAATAGAACACCTTTGGGATGAATTAGAGCAAAGACTGTGAGCCAGGCCTTCTTGTCCAAAATCAATGCCTGACTTTACAAATGCACTTCTAGAAGAATGGTCAAACATTCTCATAGACACACTCCTAAACCTTGTGGACAGCCTTCCCAGAAGAGTTGAAGCTCTTATAGCTGCAAAGGGGGGGCCAACTCAATATTGAACCCTACAGACTAAGACTGGGATGCCATTAAAGTTCAAGTGCGTGTAAAGGCAGGCGTCCCAATATTTTGACAACACAGTGTACATTATGTGTTCCATATGTCTGATAAAAGTATTTTTTTTCTCAACAATTGCCCATTGCTGCGTAGCTTGCAATTGTTTTAATGAATTTCCTCTTCATGGTAGTCTCAGACAAAGTGTTAGTTCTCTGTCTTTATTCTGTTTAGGTTTAAGCATCTGTGAGGAGCCATTAACTGCCTCCTCACCTCCTGTTTTAGCCCCTAAAAACCTGAATCCCTGTGCCACAACTGCATGGTAAATGGGTCACATTTGATAGGCGCTACTGCCTGTCAAGTGCAACTGCCTGTATCATTTTTACCCTGACTGCTGCCTAGGGGGACAGTTAGGGGTGGTAAAAACGCAGCTTGTCTGCGAGATGACACCCCCCCCAGAGAAAAACATTATCTGCGGCCCCGAGATCTACAAAATAGCAAGCCTTGTTTTTGCATGGCATGGAATTAAAGGGAGGGGATGATATCGCTCTCTCTGTCATGTGAAAGAATTCAGAACTAGCAATTAGCTGCTAGCTACCCCATACCCAGAATCATCAGCTATTTTAGCATGTTGCACCCGAGCAACACTGACAAGTTGTTACCAGTGAGTAAGGGAGGCCTTTTTGCCAAGTCACTTTAAATGGGAAATGTGACTGTGAATGCATATGTCTTTTTAGCTAAAATGTAGATATGTTATATGTGTCTCGTTGTCAGATCTACTGCAATTCTGTACAGACTACAGGGAGAATAAACAGTAGGAAGTAAACTGGTAGTAAATACACGTAAAATATGATAGTTACGTTTTTAGAAAACATGCTAAATTCGAATATATTATGCTGCATCTGCCGTTTTTTTTTTTTTAAAAATTTTACAGAATGTGTTATCAGGTAATTTTTGGTGCTGTCTGGATTAAAAGTAGTCACATTTGAACTCAGCAGGACACATTTTCAAAGCTTGTAGGGCACACAGACACAAATCCTCTTACTTTTTTAACTGGATTTTTATTTTTTTTGCCATGGCCTGCTTTGAAAATGTACTTAGCTCAGCAACAGCATGCTTGAAAACTCAGGCGGATATTTTTAGGATGTAAGGACGGTGCGTACCTGGGATTGCTGATGTGGTTTAGCATTTCATACTTGTATTCCAGTAGCTTGATGCTTTTGTTTATAATGTGTTTTGACTGGTATAATGCATTTTAAATATTGAAAACTGAACACGCAAAAATGGGGAACAGAAATGCACTCTAACTAGATAGTAATTTAGAATGGTTTAACCAGAAAGTCTCCATAATTTTAAAGTATATGTACGTGGATTAGGGTTCAATAACAATTTTATCAGGCATGCAATAGACTTAAAATGATGGGGCTTTTGAGGAACACAGACTGCTATGTCTTAAAATCAATAATTTATTAAAGTGATTGTATAGCCTTTGTTTTTTTTTTCTTAAAATAACAAACATGTTATACTTACCTGCTCTGTGCAAAGGTTTTCCACTGAGCAGCCTTGATCCTCTTCTTCTGGGTTTCCCCACTAGCGCTCCTGGCTCCACCCCCCTGCCGAGTGCCCCTATAGCAACTTGCTATATGGGGGCAACCGTGCATGCTCACTGCCGAGCCTGCTCTATGTGTCAATAAGACAATAAGAGCAGGACTCGGCCCCACCCCCCTGCTCCCTCACCACTGGCTCTGATTGACAGCAGTGGGAGTCAAGAGACTCTGGAGAGCCTTAGCTCTCATGCCCATCGCTGGATCGAGATCGGGCTCAGGTAAGTATTTAGGGGGGAGTCACTAGGGTAGCTGCATGCAGAAGGTTTTTTACCTTACTGCATAGAATGCAGTGAGGTAAAAAAAACCTTCTGCCTTTACAACCACTTTACTTCAGTAAGTTAAAATCATCCACATACCAAAGCATAAAAAACTATAAGGCTCATCGTATCTTTTGCACAAGGTTATCATGCTAGTAAAGCCTAATTCCATACATATTACAAGTGTATTACAACTTTCATAAAAAAAAAAAAAAAATAACAATTTTCCAAGAGTTTCACGAACAAGGTTTTTTGAATGCTTCCCCCCGCCTGTAGAATGATATCATCTCAGCCTAGGAAAAGTTACTGGAACTAGAGCTTACTGATTTTTGATTAAAAAAAAGTACAGATAATAGAAAAAGTATATATATATATATATATATATATATATATATATATATATATATATATATATATATATATACAGTGCCTTGAACTTTTCGACCTTTTGCCACATTTCAGGCTTCAAACATAAAGATATAAAACTGTAATTTTTTGTGAAGAATCAACAACAAGTGGGACAAAATCATGAAGTGGAACGAAATTTATTGGATATTTCAAACTTTGTTAACAAATAAAAAACTGAAAAATTGGGCGTGCAAAATTATTCAGCCCCTTTACTTTCAGTGCAGCAAACTCTCTCCAGAAGTGCAGTGAGGATCTCTGAATGATCCAATGTTGACCTAAATGACTAATGATGATAAATATAATCCACCTGTGTGTAATCAAGTCTCCGTATAAATGCACCTGCATTATGATAGTCTCAGAGGTCCGTTTAAAGTGCAGAGAGCATCATGAAGAACAAGGAACAAACCAGGCAGGTCCAAGATACTGTTGTGGAGAAGTTTAAAGCCGGATTTGGATACAAAAAGATTTCCCAAGCTTTAAACATCCCAAGGAGCACTGTGCAAGCGATAATATTGAAATGGAAGGAGTATCAGACCACTGCAAATCTACGAACACCTGGCCGTCCCTCTAAACTTTCAGCTTATACAAGGAGAAGACTGATCAGAGATGCAGCCAAGAGGCCCATGATCACTCTAGATGAACTGCAGAGATCTACAGCTGAGGTGGGAGACTCTGTCCATAAGACAACAATCAATCGTATACTGCACAAATCTGGCCTTTATGGAAGAGTGGCAAAAAGAAAGCCATTTCTTAAAGATATCCATAAAAAGTGTCGTTAAAAGTTTGCCACAAGCCACCTGGGAGACACACCAAACATGTGGAAGAAGGTGCTCTGGTCAGATGAAACCAAAATCCAACTTTTTGGCAACAATGCAAAACGTTATGTTTGGCGTAAAAGCAACACAGCTCATCACCATGAACACACAATCCCCACTGTCAAACATGGTGGTGGCAGCATCATGGTTTGGGCCTGCTTTTCTTCAGTAGGGACAGGGAGGATGGTTAAAATTGATGGGAAGATGGATGGAGCCAAATACAGGACCATTCTGGAAGAAAACCTGATGAAGTCTGCAAAAGACCTGAGACTGGGACAGAGATTTGTCTTCCAACAAGACAATGATCCAAAACATAAAGCAAAATCTACAATGGAATGGTTCACAAATAAACATACCCAGGTGTTAGAATGGCCAAGTCAAAGTCCAGACCTGAATCCAATCGAGAATCTGTGGAAAGAACTGAAAACTGCTGTTCACAAACGCTCTCCATCCAACCTCACTGAGCTTGAGCTGTTTTGCAAGGAGGAATGGGCAAAAATTTCAGTCTCTCGAAGTGCAAAACCGATAGAGACATAGCCCAAGCAACTTACAGCTGTTTTTGAATAATTTTGCACGCCCAATTTTTCAGTTTTTTATTTGTTAAAAAAGTTTGAAATATCCAATAAATTTCGTTCCACTTTATGCGTGTGTTCTACTTGTTGTTGATTCTTCACAAAAAATTACAGTTTTATATCTTTATGTTTGAAGCCTGAAATGTGGCAAAAGGTCGAAAAGTTCAAGGGGGCCAAATACTTTCGCAAGGCACTGTATATACTGTTTATATCAGGCAGTAGGGGCACTCAATGTGACTTACAGCAGGAGGAGTTTTCTACATAGTTTAAACAATGTCAACGTTTTGGTGGGACACAGACTGGCTTTCTCAAGACTCTCTTGCTGCATATTTGACATACTTTTTTTCATGGTTTGCTCCCAGAAAATTACCCCTACTACAGTGTTGCCAACCATCTGTATTTTTACTGGCAGCCAACACTTTTTTTCTGTCAGTAAATGCCAGTGACAGGAAAAGGTTGCCAGTAAAAAATATAGCTGTGACGTTCGGCATGTGCAGTTCCAGTCGGGAGCTGACTGAGACCATCAGAGTGCCTGCTACATTGTGGCGATTAGCCGTGGTAGTACCCTGTGTGTTAGAATACTTGGCTTCCGGATGTTTCTTGTTATTTTGGTTTATGTTGTCATTGTTTTTCATTCTATGTTAGCATGAGGACATGCACTTTGGAAGTGGTTCTGTGTATTTCCATGTCGGTAAGAAACTTAACCCCTGGAAAACATTTTTAATAGGAACTCAATTTTTTGATATCAATAAATTATAAAAATTTTGTAACCAATATGCCTTATTTTTGTCACAGAAATAGCCTCTTTCCTTCCCTGTCTCTTGACACAAGGACCATTTTTTCTCTATGCAAATTAGGCTATAGTGACAGCACCAAATAGGTGACTGCAATATTGGAAATACTCTTTTAGTTCTAAGGCCTCCATTTCTTCTGTTTTAATTGCATATTGTACTTGTTTATAGCCTAATACTGAAATTTGCACTTTCAAATAGTAATGGGCCGAACACCCCCCTGTTTGGTTTGCACCAGAACATCTCGAACAGGGAAAAGGTTCTAGCGAACATGCAAAGTTTATTAAAGTCTGTGGGACACAAACATTAAAAATCAAACGTCCTCATTTTAAAGGCTTATATGCAAGTTATGGCCTTAAAAAGTGTATGGGGACATGGGTACTACTAAAAAAATTTTAAAACAATTTTTTTTACAGGAGCAGTGATTTTAATAATGCTTAATGTGAAACAATAAGAATTAAAAATTCCTTTAAATATCGTGCCTGGGGGGTCCCCTTAATGTTTCCCGGAAAAGTGGCGCATTTTTACGATGTATGTAGCCAGCTTCAGCAATACTGACATTTCTAAAGAAAAAAATGTTTAATTTAAACTTGCTTCAGGCTGTAATGTATTGTTGGCTACCGGCATACAGGAAAAAAAAACAAAAAACGGCTTTTGGTACCCCACCCAGTCCATAACAGACCCTTATCTGATCATGCAGCCTGGCAGGCCAAGTTAGGGAGGGGGACGAGTAAGTGCACCCCTCCTGAACCAAACCAGGCCGCTTGCTCTCAACATAGGGGGTGCCCCCCAAAGCACCTTGTCCCCATGTTGATGGGGACAAGGGCCTCTTCCCGACAACCCTGGGCTGTGGTTGTGGGAGTCTGTGGGTGGGGGTCTTATCGGCATTTGGAAGCCCCTTTAACAAGGGGGCCCCCAGATCCCAGCCCCCCTATGTAAATGGGTATCGGGTACATCATACCGCTGCCCATTCATCAAAAAAGTGTAAAAAAGGAAAAACCCCATAAGATACGTTTTTGACAAGTCCTTTATTAAAAAGAAAAAAAACAAAAGTGTCCTTCAATGTAAATCCATCATCAATCATGATGCCCGCTGACCTGAAAAATTGAAAAACATTTCAAAAACGCTTTGCCTCTTCTGATGTTACCCGCCGTATGCCGTTCTTCAGCTTTGACATCTGTTTTATAGGCAAGGGGCGGGGCCAACCGGTTACATCACCCAGAGGCACCGCCCATTCTGATGTCACATGACATGATATATATATATATATATATATATATATATATATATATATATATATTGTTGCTGTATATTGTGCCATTTGAAGAATGTATTCAGATAGACTTAGACAGTTAAGAAAAAGCCAGCTTTAAAGCTCATTTAAACTGGTGAGCTTAAAAAATGTGTTTTTAATGTGTTGCATTAAAATTGAATGCATCACATGCATTTTAGATGCAGTTTGCATGCCTTTTCATCCATAGTCACCTAAGAAAAATTGACACGTGACTCAAAAAACCTTTTTTGATGCGCTCCCATTGATTTCAATAGGAGGTGCACTTTTGGTATGCTTTTATAACAAGGAACCAAAAATGCATTATGCAGGACCCTTTCAAATGCAGCCACCTGCAACGCAGTGATGTGAACATATACAGAGGATTTAAAGGGGCCAATTCTTAATGTGCTTATGTTGCACTGGAAAGATGCTTCGTAGCATGGCAAAAGCACACCAATATGAATAGGGCCTTAATATGTAACTTCTAATCCATAAATGTATATTACTCAATTTCTAATAACATAAGAGCATACAATAAAATGTAATGTTTAAATGCATTCCAGAAAAAAACAGATATCTATTACTTCGAAAAAAGAAAACCTTTACTGGTTACTGGTTACCCAGTAGCTAAGACAGAAATGACATTCAAACAGTCTCTTCCTCGCTATCACATAAAAACCCTGTACAAACATCTAATTATTAACACTAAGCTTTATAAAAGATCCTTGATATAATTTACCCAGTCTGTGAGCAAATAAAGCACTTTAAAATGCCAATTGGTAGAAAATCATATTAAATTGTACTAAACAGACAATGTTCTAAGATGTGTTCACCATCTGGTCAATCAACGATTCTAATTCAAACTATTTATGATTGCCAACTTCTAATGAG
The DNA here is from genome assembly GCF_965119305.1 of Pelophylax lessonae. NCBI lineage: Eukaryota > Metazoa > Chordata > Amphibia > Anura > Ranidae > Pelophylax > Pelophylax lessonae. The sequence goes on from NC_138768.1 coordinate 592,726,121, forward strand.
AGGGACAAATATAATACAGTTAACATCTGTTTCTACATTAGCCAAGTAAGGTTGGCCTGTGCTGTTCTATACAATCAACATATTTGAATTCCACAGTTGTTGAGTAAAATTCATTTCAGATGACATCAAAAAGGGCAGCAAGGCCCTGGAACAGTTCAGATAAATTGAGTCCACCTGCACCAGGCAATCATCTAAATGATGGGATGACTGTCTGAATGCAAAGAAAAATGTCTGAACCAGGGAAAACGAGCTCCATGAAATTATCTGTACAATTACCAGGGAGGGAATGATAAACTCACAGAAGAATAACACTGATAAGAATGTACTTGTAAATGTGCATTGAACAGGCAAAAAGATTGACTATAATTTCAATGGAAAAGAACTGATGAAAATTGGCACAAAGTTTTGAGCCAAGTCAAAATAATTGAAACTACCCAAAAGCAGCATTTGATCTCTGTGTTTTCTTTCATGATACGTTATGTAGAATACAGTTCTGTCCCATGTGAACTGTAATGGTCTGGAGAGGGAAAAAAACAGAGTTGAGTTTTTGAGCTTTTTTGTTTTTTAGAATCACCTAACATGAGTATTACCATGGAATGACAAGAATTAAATTATTAAATATGTCTGTGTATACAGTATATATATATATTTTTTTTGCTTTGGATGGGATATGAAATGTTTAGAACCCTTGTCGCGTAGGGGCGTGGCCTGGCGCAGCATGAGGTGAGACGTGAGTAGCTGGAGCTCCGTCTCCCACACATCCTAACCTTGATAATCCTGTACCCTCTCGGCTCGATCTGACCCGCCACCTACCCCTACACACTCCGGGCACCCCACGGGTCATGTCGCCGCCGAAGAAGCCCTCGGATGCAGCGGCCAAGCTCGAAAAGTTTCGCCGACAGGCTGGGGAGGCCCCGATCCAAGATGGCGCCGGGCCGTCCACGGCCGCGGGATCGAAGGGCGGCGCTGACACAGCGACGGTGCTGGAGGCAATCTCTGTATGCCAGGCATCCTTAACCTCTAAGATCGACGAGGTAAAGGTAGACATTTCTTTAATCCGGCAAGATATGAGGCAGTTGCGGGAGAGGGTCACGGAGGCGGAACACAGGATAGGGGGAATGGAAGACTCCCTCCCCCCGCTGCAGCACACCACCGCTCGCTTGCAGGACCAGGTGTCTCAAATCCTCGCCAAACAGGATGATATGGAGAACCGCCTGAGACGGTGTAACCTCCGCTTCATTGGGCTCCCTGAGGGATCGGAGGGTAGAGACCCCAACACATACCTGGAGAATCTCCTTACTCAAACATATGGCCGGGACTCATTCTCCCCCACATTCGTAGTGGAGCGGGCACACCGCCTGTCAGGCCGACCTCCACCCCAGGGAGCTCCCCCCCGCACGTTTATCGCCAAATTCCTCAATTACCGAGACCGAGACACTATACTTCGTCTGGCTAGGGAGAAGGGGAACATCCCAATGGGAAACAACAGGCTGGCTATATTCCCGGACTACTCGGCTAAAGTACAGAGGAAGAGAAAGAACTTTATGGAGGCCAAGCGCAGACTTAGGATTAAACATCTCAAATACGCAATGCTCTACCCGGCCAGACTCCGTGTTGAAGGAGAGGACCGGGTTCACTTCTTTGACAATCCGGAAGCGGCCATAGCGTGGCTGGAGCACCTTGAAACCCGCGACTGAATTGGGAAACCTTCTGACACTGGCATCTTGCTTCCTCATGTTCTTCTCCCCCCTTATACATTCAATTGTACGTTCCCCCTTGTTTTTCTCCCTTCCCCCCCCTTTTTTTTCCATTTTTTTTTTTTTTTTCTCTCAACATTCTACTCCAATTGCTGTGCCTCTGGCTCTGGTCCGTGCCTCGGCTGTCTCTCCCCCTCCAAATCCCCAGCTGCTGAACTCTGTGCCTTGGCCGTGACCAGACGGAAACTGTATGCATGCACTAGCCACCTGACACCGAACAGTACTGCTTCACCTCCTCTGGCTGAGAGGGTCCATTTCTAGGAGACGGGGCTAGCGAGCCCTGCTACGTTCCAACACGCCTCAAGCCCCGGGAGAGAACTGTGACATGCTGACCAGCGTTATTTCGCCCCTGACACCTGCTGGGGCCAGGTGTATGGCCCCCGTCTGGCCAAAACTCCCAATTTTTGCTTGCATGGTTTGGCTGACCCCCCTGTCTTTCCCTTCCCGCACCCTGCAATTGGTTCTATGGACTGTCGCATATCTGGAGTTAACGTGGAGGACAACCTTCCATGCTGTGCACGAGATCTCCCTTTCCCCCCTTTGTTTTTGGCTGGCTATGGCGGGGGCCTTGTTGTTGTTGTTTTTGGGTTTTTTGGGACTACAGGCCCGCACAAGTTGGGGTGGGTGCAGGGCGGGGTGGGGGGTTGGGGTTTTCTTTTTTTTGTTATGTTATACTGCAAATGTTTATTGGACCGTACATAGATGTTTTCTGATACCATTGCTTTTCATTTACTGTATCCCCGGTGTCGGCCCGGGGGCTGTGTGGAGCGACTCGCCTTGTGGCCTGGTTCGCTGCTGCGCACGCGCCCGCAGCCGACAGGGGACATGGCACTTCCCGAGATCTCTGGGTGCACCTGATATCCTGCTACAACTGTCCCATGATGGCTAATATTAAACTAATGACGTGGAACGTCAGAGGACTGCGAGATAAGGTGAAGCGCTCCGCGGCCTTTGCCATCTTGAAAAAACATAAGCCTGATGTACTGATTCTTGTGGAGACGCATTTGGAGGGGCGCATGCACCTATCCCTTAAGCGTCCCTGGATAGGGTGGGTATATCACTCTGCCCACACCTCCCACTCCCGGGGGGTGGCGGTGCTGGTATCCAAACATGTCCACTTCCAGCTCCAGGGATCTCGGGTTGACTCTCAGGGACGATTTATTTTCATGTCTGTGCTGATATTTGGTGAACCCTGGCTGCTACTGGCTTATTATGTACCTCCGCCATTCGCAATGGCTGTGATCACGGAGGGATTGACTTTTATGGCTCAAAACCCGGGAATTCCTGCGGTTTGGCTCGGGGACTTTAATACTGTGATGGACCCGAGCGTTGATAGGCTGCAGGCGACTCCACACGCGAGCGGGACCCCCACCTCCACCCGGTTCGCACGCTTGATGGACAGTGTGGGCCTGGTGGACACGTGGAGGATCAGGTACCCAACCAGACGGGAATATTCTTGCTTCTCCACTACCCACCATTCGATGTCCCGTATTGATTTGATTCTACTCTCTAAAACTTTACTTCCCAGACTGTTGACAGTAGGGTTCCTCCCCAGGTCCTTGTCAGACCACTGCCCCTATTGGGTGTCGATCGGGCTGCCACACGACAGGTCGCCACCGGCCTGGCGTCTGCGCCCGCTTTGGCTGTCATTGTTGCCAGCGGAGACCTCGCTCGACACCCAGTGGGAACGATACTTTAGTGACAATGTGGGTACGGCGTCTCCCTTGGCGATATGGGAGGCCTTTAAGCTTCACGCCCGCGCTACCCTGATATCCCACATTAAGGCCTTCAAGGCTGGTTCGGCGGCGGCGCACGACAGTGCGATAGCCGACCTTCGGGGGGCGGAGGCTGCCTTCGTGGCCACTCCCTCCAGCGCTGGGGCCTCCCGCCTTAGGGAACTGACGAGAGCAGTTGCTCAAATTGAGCTCGAACAGGCTAATAACAGGATGTTTTTCCAACGCCAGAAGATCTTTGAGCATGGTGAGAGGGCCGGGAAACTACTGGCTTATCTGGTTCACTGTGAAGACAGGCCCCCAGTAGTCATCTCTCTTCAGACCGAATCGGGTGACCTGGTGACTGACCCCGTGGTTGTTGCTGACAGGTTCCGATCATTCTTTGCAGATTTGTACACGTCTCGGGCCCCTGATGACCTCACGGAAATGCATTTGCTATTGGATGAGGTTGAGTTCCCTAGGCTTACTGATGACCAGGTGTCTGAGTTGGAGGCTCCGATATCGGCAGGTGAGATTGCTGAGGCCGTGTCCAGGTTCCCCAGGTCTAAGTCCCCAGGGACGGACGGACTCCCCATTGAGTTTTATGCCCATTTCTCCGAACTTCTTCTGCCGCAGCTACTGAAGTTGTTTACTGCCATCTTTGAGGAAGATAGGTTACCCGCGTCCATGAAGGAGGCATTGATCGTGCTGATTCCTAAGCCGGGTAAGGACCCCCGATTCCCGGAGTCGTACCGCCCGATCTCCCTCCTTCAGGTGGACGTTAAAGTGCTTGCAAAAATTCTTTCCATCCGCTTAAATCGGGTCATCTTGTCACTGATACATGGGGATCAGACAGGCTTCATGCCCGGAAAAAACACATCTTTTAATCTTCGTAGGTTGCATGTGATCTTACAGGCTCGGCATGAGAACTCGGGTAGTAGGGTTGTAGTGACACTGGACACGGCCAAAGCTTTCGATTCTGTGGAGTGGAGCTTTCTCTGGGCATGCCTTGAGAGGTTCGGGTTTGGCCCGCGGTTCATTAAGTGGATCCGCTTGATGTATAGTGCTCCGGTCGCCAAGGTTCTTGCGAATGGCAGGACCTCAGAATCGTTCCCGCTTACCAGGGGGACGAGACAGGGCTGCCCACTCTCTCCTTTACTGTACGCCTTGGCGGCCGAACCACTAGCCATTGCTATCCGTAACCACCCCGGTATTGAGGGACTGCGTATGGGATCTCTGACCGAAAAGCTTAGCATGTATGCGGACGACACGTTGCTGTACTTGGCGGACTCGGACGCCTCTCTTACCACGGCCTTGCAATTGATAGAACGATATGGCAGATACTCCGGTCTGCAGATGAACTGGGACAAGTCCCAGATCCTGCCTGTTGATCATCCCGCCCCGCCCCGGTCCCCCTCACCCTTACCCCTACAGCGAGTATCGAAGATCAAATATCTGGGAGTCATAGTCACGACTGACCCCCGCGATTACATCCGGGATAACGTCCAACCCCTTTATGACCTGATCAAAGCCAAAACCCAAATATGGGCAAGGCTCCCCCTAGGTGTTATGGGGAGGGTGAATCTTGTAAAAATGGTCCTGCTCCCGAAAATACTCTATATTCTCTGGCACTCCCCGATATACCTGCCGTTAAAATATTTCAAACAAATGGAATCCCTTCTTAAAGCTTTTGTATGGGGCCAGAGCAGGCACAAGCTTGCCTGGCGCAAACTTAAAAATCCCTCAAACCTGGGCGGCGTGGCCCTGCCGGATTTCAACCTCTACTACCTAGCCGCCCAATTGTCCCACCTGTTTCACATAGACAAAACCGACAGGACACGTTTTCTGCAGCTCCTGTGCCCCAGGTGGTCCCAAATGACTGACGAACCACTGACTGTTATTCTTCGGGGGGTGAGGGGCTCCGAGATTGCAGGTGAGACGGACTCCTTGCTGTATCATTATGGCAGGGTCTGGGAGGTGGTTATGACTAAGATGCAGTACCCAGCCCTACACACCCATACCCCCCTCTGGCACAATGTGACTCTGGCGGAGTTCGTGTCTGTGCCGGACCCTGAGCTCTGGTGTAGTAAGGGGATTCACTCCCTCTCACACTTGCTGCATGAGACGACCCTACGCACATTCGCTGACCTGAGCTCCACCTTTGACCTCCCAGCCTCCATGCTTTTCCGATACTGCCAGCTTAGACATGCGTTTAGGGCCCAATTCCCGACCCCTCCCCACCCTCTGGAGACCCCCTCTATGTTAGAATTCCTTAAGAGTACCGACCCTCAACACTTGATTTCCATCTTGTACGCTGAACTCCACACTCCTAGTTCCACGGCGCTCGCCTATGCAGCTAAAACCCCCTGGGAGGCAGATATAGGGACTATAGAAGACGATGAATGGGATGATGCTCTGGGGTCGTGCAAAACTGTGTCTCCCAGACTGTCGGACCGACTCACCCAACTTTTCATTCTCCACCGGGCATATCTAACCCCCATCGGCCTCCAGAGCTACAGGCCTGAAGTGTCACCCAGTTGCCCAATGTGCCGGTTGGCTGTGGGCACCTTTTTCCACCTCCTCTGGAGTTGTCCTCAGCTCCAGGGGTACTGGAAACAAATCGTCACTTTCCTTCACGACAAGATGGGCTCCCCGGTACAGCTGGTCCCCAAACAGTGCCTGCTGGGTATATACCCAGATGAGGATATGGACAAAAGCAAACTTATTTTTCTCCAGACCACATTGTTCATAGCTCGAAAGCTGATCGCCCGAAGGTGGATGCGGGATTCCCCGCCCACTTTCGGTGCCTGGAAGGCTGAAGTCAATGTGGTCCTACCGTACCATAAACTCATGTATAAGAACAGGGGAAATCCAGCCAAATTCACTAAGATATGGGATAGGTGGGTCCAGAGCCCGGACACGGGGAGCTGAGACGCCTCCTGCCCATGACTGTGACCCCCGCAAGTAGCAGATTCTACTTTATGTGTGCTCTGTGCAAGTAATGTTAACCACTGTGCCCAACTGAAGTGCCTTGCTTAAACTGTACCTACATGCATGGTCCTTGATGACATCTGTTGAATTTCTATGTTTATTGTTGTAAAACTTGTTTTAATTTTTTTTCTTTTTTCCAATAAACTCACTGATTTGTAAAAAAAAAGAACCCTTGTCGCGTTTTGAAGCTTTCGGTGTCCTAGCTCAGAATATTCCCTCATTCTATTTGTCCTGGTGACTATTGTAATGGCAACAGAAAGTGATAGAGGAATCTTAAATGTTACAGTTGTCACCAGAACAAGAACAGAGGGAAAATCAGATCTTCCTGTGGTAAAGTAAAGATTTCCCTAACTTTGAAAAGACTTCCTCTTACTTCCTGTTGTGTCTCCACAAATATATAATATGACATAAATAACAGAAAATAAACCAGAAAATTCAATCTAAAACGAAAAAAAAAAAAAGGGTTTATCTATACGAACACTTTGAAACTGAACTCCATACATAAAAAAAATCAAATAATAATCTGCTATGGCTACATTCGCGAGACGGGGCATCCAGGTAAAAATGTGATTTTTCCTACAGCTTACCCGTAAAATCCTTTTCTTGGAGTACATCACGGGACACAGAGTAGCCATAATAATTACTATGTGGATAATGCACCACCTATAGGTGAATGGACACTGGCAGATCAATCAAACAGGAAGTCCTTCTCTACACAGGAAGTACCTCAGTTTTGTAGCAAAGCAATAAATATCCCAAAAAAAGAGGGGAGGGACCGATGTGTCCCATGATGTACTCCAAGAAAAGGATTTTACAGGTAAGCTGTGGAAAAAATCCAATTTTCTTTATTGTACATCACGGGACACAGGGCAGGCATAATAATTACTATGTGGGATGTCCTAAAGCAATGCCCTTGAGGGGAGGGGGACACAATCACAGAAATTGCCACCCGAGAAGGACATATTCTGCTGCCCATAACATACTGTGGTCAAAGCAGTACCCTCAGTGGCTTTGATATCCATCTGATTAAATTCTGTGAATGTATGAACGAAAAAGACCATGTAGTGGCCTTGGACACCTGAGCCACTGACACCTGATGGCGGATGGCCCAAGATGCCCCCACACACCTGGTAGCAAGCGCTTTCACCAAAAATGGGGTGGGGACTTTTCCCTTTCAAGCCATAGGCTTGAATAATTACCTGGCGGCTCCAAAGAAAAAATTAAGTAATTTGGATTGCCCTGGCCTTCCAGGCCTCTGCTGGCAACACAAACCAGGATTCCTGACCTGCCTCGACAATTCAAGTAATCCTGATCTTCTGAACTACCTCCAGAGTATGCAGCAATCTTACTCCTGCCAACTGAGGATTAGAAAATAAAGGCAAGACACTGTTCTGATTCAAGTGAAAACTAGAAACCACTCTAAGCAAAAAAGATGAATGAGGACGCAACATCACCTTATCATGATGTTAGACCAAGAATAGCTCCTTGTATGAAAGCGCTGTCAGCTCTGACACTCCACTTGCTGAAGTGATAGCAACCAAAGAAGCCACCTGAGTCAAAAGAATAACTGTTTCTCAAGATGGTTCAAAAGGTGGCCTCTGCAAGGACAGTCAAGGACAAATTCAAGTCCCAAGGAAACAAGGATGGCCTGATAGGTGGGAATGTCTGTGTTACACCCTGTATGAAGTATGAATCAAAGATTGAGAAAGAACGGCCTCTAGGAAAAAATGGATAGGGACGAATCTGACCCTTAATGGTATTTAAAGCCAATCTCACTTCCCTTCCTGAGAAAGGAAAAAAAACTCCCACTCACATATCTGAGGGTGCCACTTCCTGGTTTCACCCCAGGCACAAAATGTTTCCAAGTCCTGTAATTGAAGCTCCCTTAAGCCGGCTTCCAGGCGCTCAACAGTGCAGAGATAACAGAACTCAAGACCATTAGATACAGCTGGACTGCAATTGCCCAAGGCCCATGTCAGAGTACCAAGCCCTCCTGGGCTATTTTGGCTAACACTAATATCAGTGTTACCACCACCCGGATTTTCTCAAAAGATGCGGCAGTAGTCGGCACAGATTGAAGGCATCAATTAGGGAAAACTGGTCCCTAAGGTGTTACCAGTGCATCTACCCCTATTTCCAGTGGGACTCTCATCCCAGACACAACCTGTCCAACTTTTTGTAGAACTTGGAATCCAGTAGATCCACCTGCAGAGTTCCCCAACATTGGCAGATTGCCAAAAAATGTCTCCGGAAGCAGTGTAGTTGATGATGAACGGAAAACCCCACTGTCATTTTTCTATACCTGGAATATGTGCTGGTGACAGAGACAGCACCTGTTGTGCTGCCCCAGACAGAATGTGGTTCCCTTCCAGAGTTGCGTGACTCCTGGTGCCGCCCTGGTGGTTGATTATATGCCACTGCAGAGGCATTGTCGGATTGAACTTAAAACTGGTTCATTCAATAATCCAGAGCAAGATGTACTGGCCAAAAGATATCAATGAGCAGTATTTTCTCCTGTGGAAATCAAGTCTGCAGAACTGTAGCCACCTTCAAACCAACTGGAGCGACTTGCCTCAGTGATCTTCCAAACCCCTGAAAGGAAGAATTTTGCCCTCTCCAGATTCTGAACCATTAACCACCAATTTTAGCTCTGCAACACTCTGGGAACAGAGCCCTCTGGCAATTCAATGTTTGGATCATCATGTTCCAGACAGAGGGAATAATTCTCTACAAAAAAAACTTGGAGTAGGACTGTCCTTAGGGAACATGCTTTAACCTAGATACCGTTTTCTCCTGCAGAAATATATTGAAAGAAAACCTGAAACCGACTGCTTCCTGAGCAAAGATTATTAGGGTATACCGAGATTGACACCCCCTGTGACTTTAGCAAGTCCAGCACCGGGGCTTGGAGCTTTGCAAACCCTTGGGAGCGGTGGCTAGCTTAAAGTGTTGAGTCACAAATGAAAAAAAGACAACTTTCTACTGCAATTGCAGAAACCTTTGATGAGCCTGGAAAAAAATGGCACATGAAGGTATGCGTTATAGATGACTATGGACTCCGAAATCTACCTCTTCCAGAGAGGTCATTACTGAACAGACTGCACCTATCTAAAACAGAAGGATGCACAGTGGTTTGAGACCGCTACCATTCAAGTGTTTTACAATAATGAGCCCAAAGCTTCTGCTCTAAGAGCTAATGCAAGGCAAAAGACTGACGACTCTGGCAGACCCAGTAGGTACCAAGAGGAAAACTTAACAGGTTTCTGCTGGCTAAAGACGGAACGACCCAGCTCAGATTCTGATCCTCTGGTTCGAGATACTCTGAAACCACATTAGCCTCATATGCCTCCCTAACTCAGGAGAGGAAAGTTTACAGCACCTGGTATTCCTAGGCAGTCCCATCCAAGTACTAACCAGACTTAATCCTGCTTAGGCTCCAATCAACGGCGATCAGGCATTTTCAGGGTGATGCGGCCGCAGTCCATCTGGCGTAAAATGAATGACTCAGGAAGCACTGCAATGCCAAACACCACAGTGGCTCAGATGTACCTAAAAACCACTGGACATCGGAAGATGTGGACACTGCCAGATCACTGAACCTGATAATGGTGCACCTGCCTTCCCCCCGGGTGCCTCTCTCTTCTGGAGCCATTTAAGCTGGTATAACAGGTAAAAAATGTAGCAACACTTAATACGCAGTCCCCCAAGGAAGCAAGCCCAAAACAATGTTGGTTCACCACTGTGCAACCCCGTAGGTATGCAAGTATGCAGGTACCCAGGTATGTTGTTATGTAGGCACCTAGATATGCCAATATACAGGTATATAATTAATATTGCCGTTCATGCATTTATGTAGGCAGTTCAAGGCAATAAGCACATATGTATGTAGTCCAAAGCAAATAAGCACATTGTATACAGTTTAATGTAACTAAGCACATATGTGTGCAGTTCAAGGCAAATAAACATGTATGCATGCAGTTCAAGGCAATTAAGCATATATGTATGCAGTTCAAGGCAACAAAAGAATATATGCATGCAGTTCAAGGCATATATCCATATATAAGTGCAGTTCAAATGAAAATATGCTTTTATGCAATATTTGTCTATGGAAGCATGCATTTATGGAAGCATGTATGCATGCGTTTATGCAAACATGCATTTATCCAAACACGTGTTCCCGCAAACATGAAAACACATCCCTTTGCAAACACGTGTCCATGCAAACACGTACCAATGCAAACATCCCTGATTCTTAACAGAACTGTCCAGAGCTCTAAGTATGCTCCAAGAGCACATGTATCACATTCTGTGACCACCACCTTACAGACACTGGCAAAAAACCGAGGTACTTCCTGTGTAGGAGGGGTTATATAGATGAGGACTTCCTGTTTGATTGATCTGCCAGTGTCCATTCACCTACAGGTGACGCATAACCCACATAGTAATTATTATAGCTGCTCTGTGTCCTGTGATGTACGATAAAGAAACATTAAATCTCCTCTACTTCTCCTATGTGCAGTTTTGAGAGAGGGATTTGAACATATGCCTGGAATCCCAGGAGTGGACCCAAATTTGGCATATTGCCAAATCCAGTTCTAGACAGACTGCTGCAGTCAAGACCAACTATAAGTTTCTTTTCCGCTGGCATTTAGTGCCAGACAGATTACCCAGAGCATTCCCATTCAACCATTCCTCTTGCTTTCCTGGTCGTCCAGACATGGGGTCATACTTTTCTATCTGGTGGTCGTGTCCGGTGTTACATGCGTTCTAAACTCAAGTCTACGACATTTTATATAGTCTTCTGCAAAGACCAAAACCCCTGTTGACACAAGAAGCCCTTCCCAATTTAAAATCATCAGAGATCACTCAGAAACAGCATGCTTTGATGTACCTTGTTTTTATATCTGGTAAGCTGACAATTGCGAAGGCATGGTTATCTGATACGTTTCCTATAGCTGAAGTTAAGGCTCGTATGTAATGGGTTCTGGTCAATGAGAAGCTTACCGCCAAATTACATGGCACTATATGGAAACTTAAGCTGGTTTTGGGCCCCTTAATTACCCATTACCTTCCAGGGAATTTTGATCGCCGTCAACTTAAACTTCGATTCCTTGACTCAACCCAAATGAGGACTCTACATCCTATCTGTCCAACTCCCCCCCCCTCCTTTACCATCCCCTCCCCTTCCTTCTCCTTATTTTATCTATCTTTACTCTTTTTCAGTCTCTCTATTATTTAACCACTTGCCGACTGCTCACAGTAATCCTACTGCGGCAGTGTGGCTCCCCTGGGTCCAGGGACATAGACGTACGTCGCTGGACTCCTAGTGATTTTGGCGATGCACTTGTGCCGTCGGAGGCGCGCTCCCACTGTGTCTAAACATCGCCGCCTCCCTTCCCCGATCGTCGGGGGAAACTGTGAGAAGACCCGCCTGCTTATGTAAACAAAGCAGGCAAGTCTTCTCAGTGACAGACAGGAGGAGATCACAGGATTCAGCATAGCTGAACCTGCGATCTCTGTCTCTGTCACAGAACCCCACCCGCCACACGTCAGTAAGCATGAGGCATACATTTAACCCATTTATCACCCATAGGGTTAACCCCTTCCCTGCCAGTGTCATTATTACAGTAACAGTGCATATTTTTAACACTGATTATTGTACTAATGTCACTGGTCCCCCCAAAAGTGTAAAAAATGTCAGTTAGGGGTCCGATTTGTCCACCGCAATGTCGCAGTCCCGCAAAAATTTGCAGATCGCCGCCATTACTAATAAGAACCAATAAAAATGACATAAATATTTCCGTAGTTAGTAAACGCGATAACTTTTGCGCAAACCAATCAAAATAGGCTTGTTGCATTTTTTTTTTACCAAAAATATGTAGCAGAAAACAAATTGGCCTAAAATGTTAAAAAAAATTGATTTTTAATTTTTTTTTTTTTGGGAATGTGGGAATGTTATATATCAGAATGTGAAAAATATTGTTTTTTTTTTTTTCAAAATTGTCACTCTTTTTTTGTTTATAGCACAAAAATTAAAAATTGCACAGGTGATAAAATACCACCAAAAGAAAGCTCTATTTGTGGGAAAGAAAGGACATAAATTTTGTTTGGGTACAGCGTCGCAGTGCCGAATGGCAAAATATGGCCTGGTCAAGAAGGGGGTAAAATCTTCCGGGGCTGAAGTGGTTAATGATAGCTTGTTTCATCCCTCAAAATGTGCCATGCCCATATCTTGGGCCACATGGTATTGATTTTGTCAATGGCACTTATCATTCTCACATCTGTTAAAATTGTTTAATTATTTTTTATTTATTTTTTTTGTTTGCCAGGCTACCAAGCCTCTTTTACAATTATATTTCCTATAATGCACTCCAAAACTTTTTGTAACATCTTCATTTTCATTACAGGAGCCTTTTGCAATGTTAAATTATTTCTCTATACAACCATTAGCAATATTAAAAAAGAAACAAAGCAATTAATGTTATTATTTGAAAAATAATTACAATAATTGAAATGCAACCAATTGTAGTACCTCCATTTGTCTTGATGTCAGCTTTTTATAATCCCATGCAGCATGCAAGTATTAGGTGTCAATCAGGCTCTGCTAAAGTGCATGTTTTGATGGTAAATATGTTAACTGGAGGATATACTGGAGGCATAACCTAATCAGTGTGCTGCTGCTTCTCTGTGTCCAATCAGTATGCTGGGGGTATTATCTTCACCAAGCTGAGCTGCTGCAATGTAGGGTAAGGATCTGGCTGTGCTGTCTGACAGGGATACCTGTACCAATAAAATTATGTGACAGACTCGCTGATACACTGTGCATATAACTGTGTGTCTGATTTAGCTTTAAATCCCACATACAATTACCAAAAGTGGTACTAACATTATATTGAGGCGGCGTAGAAGAGAGGAAGTAAGCACTTTGCTGTGTTCTTCCACGGACACATCCAATTTTTCCAATAAAGTTGATGTATTTTCTATACATTTATGTTCAATCCCTATGCAATTAACTTTACTTCCAAATGAGAATAAAGTTTTGTTACCAGAATGCAGCATATTTTCCTACATTTATTCATACATTTTTTGAAGAACGATAAAATATTTATAATATTTACACATTTATAATTTGAGTACATTTTTAATGCTTGGATTTTGTTTAGTGCACATTGACAGATGGTTTCTGCCCACTTTTGTTTCTGAATAATTTTGGTGCTTCCTATAGTGTCCTGGAACTGAGCGGAAATCTCTCCAAAGGATGGGGAAATGCCCTTAAGACTACTGTCAGCAGAACACCGGAAGATTCCTCCTAATGTCCTGTTATGGTGGCAACCATAGAAATTGGGATTTTTCATCACTTTATGTCCCAGTGAAAACAGTCATTAGAACAAAGAGGTTCAACGTCTCCAACAGGGACACAGAAAGCAAACACAAGCGTTCTGACACTGAGTAATTTGGTCCAAAAAAGAATTTGGCTGCAGATCCATTTTGGGTAAGACAATTTGTTTATTTACATGGATCTTCATCACTTATATATTGCAGCAATCCATGTACAGCTTATAGCACTTTGTTGCTATCTCATTCTCTTTTACTACAAACCTAAATGAAGTTTTCACTTTATCTTCAGTGATTCAGTTATGCATGCCTTGAAATTCAATAAAAGAAGCAAGAAGAGAATGGATCCCTTCCTCCACAACACAAAATAAAGGAAGTTTAGTGAAACATTAAATATTCCAAACTAGGCCTGTAGTACATTTAGAACTTAGCAGCATGTCTTCTGTCAAAGATGAAATCTCAGGTTTGCCTTTCATTTATAAACTTCCTGCAGCTGGTGAAATGTAAGTTGTGCTTCATAAAAAGCTCCAGCCTGGGAATCATAGCTGTGCCATAGTTACAAGAGAAAGATATATGGCACACTCCAGGGGCTGGGAATAAAAACATACTTTCTTAACAGGCAAAATGAATTCCTGTATTTGAATTCCCTTACATGACCTTATGCACTTGAACATGTTTTCATCTGCAACATTTAATATAGGCATGCCTACAGAGGTCTAGCCTACATGCAGTGCACTGTGTCGGTCCAACCCTTTGTGACATGTTACCGCAGTGAACTCAAAGCCAGCTCTTATTGTATTTAGGCTTTTATGAGATTTTTAAATGACTGGAGTCTTTCATTCAGTTCCGTATACTCAACAATAGCCATCAATACAATAATTCAATGGTGACGCACAACTGATGGTTATAACAGCTACGTAATGTTCCTTTCAGACTTATAGAATAAAAGTCCACGATGCACCTCATGCTCTGACTCCATTTTATTATCTTCCTTGAGTGGATCTATAACAAACCATTGCAAGCTGTTGTTTTTTATGTCACCACTATCGCTAGAGTTACAGTCCATTATGTTAGTTGATATGGAACCATAAGCAGTTAGTCATAAAATCTGTTAATGAAGTTTTCCTAATAATACCCCTGGCGAGGTATCATTTTAATGACACTATTATATTACCGCATATAACAATTTTGTGGGCTACAAATAAGTTCTCACATGCATCAGGAACACACTTAAAGTTATCTCACACAGGGGAATACTTTCAAATATTAAAAATAATGTGACATAAAAAATACAGGGTGACCCTCTGGTTAGGGATTGTGGTGTTAATTTTGTGACAATGTTCATTGTGATACCAAATAGCTAGACTAATGACTAATTAGACTAACATGCACACACATATATATATATATATATATATATATATATATACAGCTGCAAGAAAAAGTATGTGAACCCTTTGCCCTTTGGAATGATATGGATTTCTGCACAAATTGGTCATAAAATGTGATCTGATCATCATCATCTAAGTCACAACAATAGACAATCACAGTCTGCTTAACCACTTGCCGTCTGCGTACGGTAATAGTACTGCGGCAAAGTGGCTCGTTATCGTCTGACGACGTAGATCCACGTCATCAGACACTCCCCTTTCTCGGCGGCGGCGCCGGAGGCTCACTCCCGCTGTATTCAGTCACAGCGGGAGTCGGGCCAGGGGAGGAGCAGCGGCGATCATCGGGGATCTAGTGTGGAGATCCGCCCGCTTGTGTAAACACAAGCGGGCACACAAGCGGGCGGATCTCCTAAGTGACAGGCAGGGTCAGATTGCAGGGTTCAGCTGATCTGTCCTTGTGTCACTCAGTCACCTCCCCCCACACATGTCAGTAAGCACCAGGCATACATTAACCCCTCCCTCTCCAATAAAATTAACCCCTTCCCTGCCAGTGTCATTTTTACAGTAGCAGTGCATATATATAGCACTGATTACTGCAGTAATGTCACTGGTAACCCCAAAAGTGTCAAAAATGTCAGTTAAGGGTCTGATCTGTCCGCCGCAATGACAGACATCTTTCCCTTAGTTAGTAAACGCAATAACTTTTGCGCAAACCAATCAAAATACGCTTATTGTGAATTTTTTTACCAAACATAGGTAGCAGAAAACAAATTGGCCAAATTGGGGGGGGGGGGGATTTCATATAAAAAAAATGTGAAAAATATTGTTGTTTTTTCAAAATTTACGCTCTTTTTTTGTTTATAGCGCAAAAAGTAAAAATCGCACAGGTGATCAAATACCACCAAAAGAAAGCTCTGTTTGTGGTAAAAAAAAGGACGTAAATTTCGTTTGGGTATGGCGTCGCGCGACCGCGCAATTGTCAGTTAAAGTCGCACAGCGCCGAATCGCAAAAAGTGGCCCAGACGTAAGACAGCAAAATCCTCTAGTGGTAAAGTGGTTAAACTAATAACACACACAAAGAATGAAATGTTGCCATGTTTTTATTGAACAGACTATGTAAACATTAACAGTGCAGGTGGAAAAAGTATGTGAACCCTTGGATTTAATAACTGGTTGAACCTCCTTTGGCAACAATAACTTCAACCAAACGTTTCATGTAGTTGCAGATCAGATGTGCACAATGGTCAATAGTTTTAGTTCAGCAATATTCTTGGGATGTCTGGTGTGAATCGCTTTCTCGAGGTCATGCCACAACATCTCAATCGGGTTGAGGTCAGGACTCTGACTGGGCCACTTCAGAAGGCGTATTTTCTTCTGTTTAAGACATTCTGTTGTTGATTTACTTCTATGCTTTGGGTCATTGTCCTGTTGCAACATCCATCTTCTGTTGAACTTCAGCTGGTAGACAGATGTCCTTAAGTTCTCCTGCAAAATGTCTTGATAAACTTGGGAATTAATTTTTCCTTCGATGATAGTAATCCGTTCAGGTCCTGATGCAGCAAAGCAGCCCCAAACCATGATGCCCCCCCACCATACTTCACAGTTGGGATGAGGTTTTGATCTTGGTGTGCTGTGCCTCTTTTTTGCCACACATAGTGTGTTTCCTCTGTCCACAGAATATTTTGCCAGTACTTCCTTGGAACATCCAGGTGCTCTTGTGCAAACTGTAAATGTGTAGCAATGTTTTGTTTGGACAGTAGTGGCTTCCTCTGTGGTATCCTCCCGTGAAATCCATTCTTGTTTAGTGTTTTAAGTATTGTAGATTTGCTAACAGGGATGTTAGCATTTTTCCAATTACTTTTGTAGGTCTTTAGCTGACACTCTAGGATTCTTCTTCACCTCATTGAGCAGTCTACGCTGTGCTCTTTCAGTCATCTTTATAGGAAGGCCACTCCTAGGGAAAGTAGCAGCAGTGCTGAACTTTCTCCATTTATAGACAATTTGTCTTACCGTGGACTGATGAACAGCAAGGCTTTTGGAGATACTATTATAACCCTTTCCAGCTTTATGCAAGTCAACATTTCTTAATCGTAGGTCTTCTGAGAGCTCTTTTGTACAAGGCATCATTCACATCAGGCAATGCTTCTTGTGAAAAGCAAACCCAGAACTGGTGTGTGTTTTTTATAGGGCAGGGCAGCTGTAACCAACACCTCCAATGTCATCTCATTGATTGGACTCCAGTTGGCTGACATCTCACTCCAATTAGCTCTTGGAGATGTCATTAGTCTAGGGGTTCACATACTTTTTCCACCTGCACTGTGAATGTTTACATGGTGTGTTCAATAAAAACATGGCAACGTTTCATTATTTGTGTATTATTAGTTTAAGCAGACTGTGATTGTCTATTGTTGTGACTTGGATGATGATCAGATCATATTTTATGACCAATTTGTGCAGAAATCCATATCATTCCAAAGGGTTCACATACTTTTTCTTGCAGCTGTATATATATGCAAAGTATACATGTATGTATATATATATATATATATATATATATATATATATATATATATATAGAGGGGGAGAGAGAGAGAGAGATGGAGACTGTGATAGAAAGAGATGAAGATTCCATGAGTTTTAATGATTATCACTACTATAAATATACCACAAATGTATCAGGCATAGGATCAATCTGCTTGTATCTAGAAAGTCTATGTTTCCATGGAAGCTATAGTCAATATACCCAAATGATAACACAGACTAATTTACTGTAGGAAAATCCTAATTGCTTATGACTGACATGGAGGAAAAGTCCTCTCAATAGAGCAATGAAGTTAGTGGTCCATAGCTGTCAAAGATGTATGGAATCATAGATCAAACTAGACAGCACAGCTAATCTAATACTGCTAGAACCTAAATATAAAAAAGGTAAGAGGCCAAAAGAATTCTACTTGCAATATATATATATATATATATATATATATATATATATATATATTTTTTTTTATTAATAATATCATGATACAGTGTACTTTGTGGTGGCTCTGGATCATGTTTTCACTTATTCCATACATATCAGAGTCACATTCCAGCCAGGTTTAAGTTAAAGTGTTATTAAAACCTGAAATTACAAAAACCCATAATGCTGCAGAGCTTAGCACTTACCAAGTTTACTATGCATTTTAATTGCAGAACCTGTATTTGATTTTCATTTTATCTGATAAAAAAGGCTCTCCACTAGTTCCTGCTTTAGGATGGCTTCATCCCCATGCAGAATTCCATAGAGCCACCTGATAACTAATTTCCACCATGCACAATTAAAAAACCTTCCGTAAAAGTCTAGCAGGTCAAAAGAAAAGATATTAGATGTCAAAACTAGCTTTATGGTAAAATATTAGAGAGTTATAAAAATGTGGGTCTTTTTACACTGGTTCTGTGAAACATAAAGCTTCAGCATTTGGTGTCTATGCACAGCAGAACAATAGTTGAAACCAACATTTTTCCTTTTTAGACCAATGATTCATAACTGAACACATCTTTAACTTAATCCACCTTGCCCTTAAAGGTAGACCAATAGATCATATCTGAGAAATCTCATCAATGTGGGAGTAAGGTTTACATTTTCATCAGGCCCCATAAGCAGGAGAAGCAATTTTTCTGTAAGTTTTTCATTTATTTTAATATTTAATACTGTTTGCATGTGTAAGTATCACTTATTCATTAATTACTGTTTTTGTAACTTTTTGTAAATTTCTGTACCTTTTTAATTTATACCTTTGCATTGCAGCTGTTGGTAAACAAGACTGATCTTTTTGCACGCAGATTAGTACTAGTAAATGGAAGTTTATAGGGATCTGTGATTCTGTTATGTGTGTGGGCAGAGGGAAAGGTGAGTGTGTAAAGATTTCAGCTCACAGGATCACTTGGGGATTCTCAGAAGTGTGTGGGTATTACCTAGCCACCACACAACCATCAGAGTACACCAGATGATATGCAAGATTTCCATCTGCCTGGGTGTGTTCAGTCAGCCACAATCTGAGTCTAGGGTCAGTGGTGGCTGTTATTAAGAGACGGTGAGTGGCTGTTCATACTACCTCTACAAGTAATATTGCCTGGCTTAGCCAACCTGTAACACTGATGAGGGCAGTGTGTGTGGTCTATGAAGCCTGTTTGCCAGCTTACTCCAGATATACAATGTACAGACTTGAAGGTGTCAGAAGTGAAGTTCCTCACAAGGCTGTAATTTGTGGAAAATGGCATGTGTGTATGTGTTATGTTGTGTTGTTTATTAACTAGTTCCCGTCTGGCCTATAGACAAATGGCAGCCCGTCAGGACATTATGACGTCCTCCAGAAATGCACCTCTCGTCCGCCAGACACAGTCAAAGACAGATCACTGTACTGAGATGCTGCCGGTACGATATGATCACAGTGACCAATCACAGCAGATCACATCACAATTGTAAACGATGGAGGGCTTCCATTCATGCCATTCATTGTATACAATTATGTTGCTAGCTGTGATTGGTCACAGTGATCACATAGTAACATGGTACAGACAGGGCCAATTACAGCCCATCCATACCATGTGATAAGCTGTGGCTAATCACAGCTTATCAAAACAATACACACTGAATAAATCAATTTTTATTCAGTAAAAATGGTTGCTTAGAACAGTGAAATTATTATTTTTTTTACATACTGTCACCAGTCAGTTTCCCCCCGATCACCGACACACAAGTGATGACACTGCACTGCACTAGTGACAGTATGTAAAAAAATAGCGAAAAAAATATTTTATCATTTTTCTTTTTCCAAAAAATTGTGACTAAAGACTATAACTTCAAAAAAATTGCCTATGCCTCTTACTAAATACTGTCTACTTTCCAAAAAGAGGTAATTTGGGGAATATTTGTACTGTCCTGGCGTTTTCAGGCCTCAAGAAAATGAGGTCTTGAGTACATCAAAATTGATACATTTTCAGATATATATATACCATAGGTTGTGGACTCTATAATTTTCCAACAGACTTAATAATATAACTGATTTGGGATTTTTTTCATCAAAGAAATGTAGCAGAATACAGTTTGGTCCTACATTTATGAAGAAAGATTAGTTATTTGCAAAATGTTATAACGGAAACAAAGAAAAACATGTGTTTTCTTTTCAAAATGTTTGGTAGTTTTTAATTTATTTAGCAAAAAAAAAAAGAAAAGAGTGGTGATTAAATACTGCCAAACGAAAGCCCTATTTGTGTGAAAAAAATGATTCAAATTTCATATGGCCGCGCAATTGTACTTTAAAGTGCGACAGCGCTGAAAGCTGAAAATTGGCCTTGGCCGGAAGGGGGTGAAAGTACCCAGGATTGAAGTGGTTAAACACTACCTGTATCAGAATTTAGAATCATTGGGGTTTCCTTGATATTTGGATACATATAAGTATGTCATTACAGTATAAGCAACACAGACTTTATAGAGATTAATACAACACTGTAGTGGAATGTACCATAAATAGCAAATCGATGGTGATTTTTTTTGGAAGAGAATGTGTTCAATCCAGTAGTTATCTCATTAGTACAATCAATAAGCTAATTACACATTTACAAGGCAGTTCCTCAGGCAGCTTCATTGGACACATTATCCAATTGTGTCTTATTTCAGAGGTTAACCTTAGATTGAATATAGTGATTAATAATAATTCTGTGGCTTCTATTTACAGCATTTGATACGTACAGCTGTTAATAGGTTATATGATGTATATATATATATATATATACATATACATATACATATACATATATATATATATGTCTAAACCGCTGGCAAAAAAGTGAATACACCCCTAAGTGAAAATGTCCAAAATGGGCCCAAAGTGTCAATATTTTTTCAGCACTGCCTTAACCCTCTTGGGCATGGAGTTCACCAGAGCTTCACAGGTTGTCACTGGAGTCCTCTTCCACTCCTCCATGACGACATCGTGGAGCTGGTAGATGTTAGAGACCTTGCGCTCCTCCACCTTCCATTGGAGGATGCCCCCACAGATACTGAATATGGTTTACGTCTGGAGACATGCTTGGCCAGTCCATCACCTTTACCCTCAGCTTCTTTAGCAAGGCAGTGGTCATCTTGGAGGTGTGTTTGGGGTCGTTATGTTGGAATACTGCCCTGTGGCCCAGTCTCCGAAGGGAGGGGATCATGCTCTGCTTCAGTATGTCCCAGTACATGTTGGCATTCATGGTTCCCTCAATGAACTGTAGCTCCCCAGTGCCCGCAGAACTCATGCAGCCCCAGACCATGACACTCTCACCACCATACTTGACTGTAGGGCAAGACACACTTGTCTTTGTACTCCTCACCTGGTGGCCGCCACACACCTTTGACACCATCTGAACCAAATACGTTTATCTTGGTCTCATCAGACCACAGGACATGGTTCCAGTAATCCATGTCCTTAATCTGCTTGTCGTCAGAAAACTGGGAGGCGCTGGGAGGCGGCCTTGTCCTGTGCGCCCACGTCGGAAGTGATGCGGCTCTGATTGTCGTCACTTCCGGTGGAGTTGGTACTTTAGGGAGGTGGCTGGCGGCGTGCGATGTGGCTGTCTCCGCCTCGGGTGTATGTTGGACCTTTAATGCCCCTTTTCATGCAAAGTCTGGACGGATCTTGAGGTAGGTTTGGGCGGTATTTCTTATGGGTGTTTGCTATTAATATTAACTCTCCTTGGCCCTATTTATGCTGGTCCTACTTGTTTGCCACCTGAACATAGCCCCCTGATTGAGTCACAATGGCTTTAGGCTGATGCCCTTTCCTTGTGGCCCTGGTGTATGATTTATGGGAGGGTGTAGGCAGGCACAAGTGCAGAGAAGGACTCCCTTTCTTGGAACTCTTATGGGGCTGTTCTTTCAGATACTTGTATGCATTATTATCACATTAGGACCCTCCTACAATAAGGTCCACCTTCCATGGGAAATGATGTCCCTGTTTATATCCCCCCCTTGTTCGCCAAGTGGCTCCTCATTATGGGCTCCTTTGGGAATCATTATAATTTTTTGGCCCATTTAATGTTATCTGTGGGATTGAGTTTTTTTATATTATTTTATTTTATTTTTTGTTTTCGTTTTTGTCAAATTCTCACAGAAATATACTGTTGGCCTGTTTTTCTTTCCTTTTTCCTTTTAGACGGGGGGTCACGGATTAATCTGGTTGACATTTTGGGGGCCCCTTCTGTTCAGTTTGGAATAGCCTTGCTTTTCCTCCCTGAGGGTCTGGACTCGACATTTTCCCCCTACGGTTCCTTTCTGGGGTTTTCCCGAGGTACCTTAGCACTGGCCGCACCCTTATATTTGATGTCCTGAAGTCCATAACTTTATGTTTACAGCACTTGCACTTTTGGTGAGAATTTGATGTGTGTTTATAATTTATATGTTTATATAGTCATACCCAATGAATGAAATGGAAATATGTTGATTTTGTATAATTATGTATAATTTTTGATTAAGTATAAATCCTAATTGATGTATTTTTTCTGTCATGAATAGCCCATCTGGGATTCTAAGGGGTCTTTGAGAAAGCTACTTACTCAGCAAAATGCGTCAGCCCCGTCCCATACTGGCTGTAACTGTCAAGTTTGCTTGTAACTATCATATTCAGTTATGTGGTGACTAGATTATCAATTTGGTCTTTCTTTGTTTTAAATCATTATGTTTTTATCAGCATTTGTATAATAAAATAAATATATTCTTTTGCTAATATGTGTTGTGTGCACTGACATTTATGCTCACCTAATTAGTGACCCTTTCAACCATCCCAACCAATTTTATTGGTGTGGATGGGATTTCCTCCCCTTTGTGGTGGATCCCGCCTATGTCTTCAGAAAACTGTTTGTGGTCTTTCTTGTACATCATCTTTAGAAGAGACTTCCTTCTGGGATCACAGCCATGTAGACCAATTTGATGCAGTGTGTGGTGTATGGTTTGATCACTGACAGGCTGATCTCCCACCTCTTCAACCTCTGCAGCAATGCTGGCAGCACTCATAAGTTATTTCCCAAGGACAACCTCTGGATAGGACGCTGAGCACGTGCACTCAACTCCTTTGGTCGACCATGACGAGGCCTGTTCTGAGTGGAACCTGTCCTGTTAAACCGCTGTATGGTCTTGGCCACCATGCTACAGCTCAGTTTTAGGGTCTTGGCAATCATCATATAGGCTAGGCCATTTTTATGTAGAGCAACAATTCTTTTTTTCAGATCCTCAGAGAGTTCTTTGCCATGAGGTGCCATGTTGAACTTCCAGAGACCAATATGAGAGAGTGAGAGCGATAACACCAAATTTAACACACCTGCTCCCCATTCACACCTGAGACCTTAAAACACTAACAAGTCACATGACACCAGGGAGGGAAAATGGCTTATTGGGCCCAATTTGGACATTTTCACTTAGGGGTGTAAAAAAAAAATGCAGTATATACCACCTTTCCCCCTGGTGTGGGTATCACTTTATATATTTGCATTTATAGTCAAATTTTTTTTTATGTAATTATTTGTGTCAAAGAATACTAACATTTGTTTAAATATTTTCATACATGATTTGATTTTTGTAAAACATCAAACTGCTGTGATACAATTAGTTTACTGGAGTGTTATCAAAATGACTTCTAAGAATGAGATCTGTATTAATTTAGGATAAAAGCAAGACAATTAATATAATATGTTGTGCTCTAACTCTAAAAGGAACAGCAAAAAGTGAAGGACTTAAAAAAAATATGACATAGCTATCCAAAACAATCAGATTTTTTCAGCTTTATTTACCCAATGCAAGTTACAAAACAGAAGCCCTTGGCTTAATGGTTGCTTTGGGCAGCAAGCGGTCCATGGATGGCCACACATTAAGCTATTAGACTGGATTGAGCATTGCTTGTAAATGCCAATTTTAGGGCAATTTGCATTTCTAAGAACCATGCTGAGGATCCTCTGTAGTCACTTAATAATTATCCCTTTCTCCATAGTAGTGGAGTGTTTCTTTCACTACATATCTGCCACATCGTTGGGCAATGAGGGTAAGACCTTATGATATGTGATTCAAGTGAGAAATGGTTAGGTTTCCCAAAGGTCATCATTATCACAAGAGAAATATCAATGTGTATGATATAGTTTCTGGCAGACTATATTTTTAAACAGAAACACAATTGTGTGTTGCACTCCCAGTACTTCTGAGGAAGGCAAGTAGACTGGAAATGTTATCTCAATCTGGAATGCTACTAGCAATTGCCCACATGCTGTCAATTTGTTCACAGCAGAATCCCAGTGTTTACTGTTACAAGGAATCCATGCCTGAGTGAACACAGATACCCAGCGTTCGCTCTGATCTATGCCCAAGCCTCCAGGCTCTTTATTTATTTATTTTTTCTAAATGTGTCCTTATATTTATACATCTACTTTATTTTATAGACTTATTCAATTATAGACCTATCTAAAGCCAAAATGTTTTTTCTCATTTTGGATAGTGAATGGTTAGAGAATGTTAGATTAGGCTTACATTTTGGATAGGGGATGATTAAAAGCACTTTCAGTTTTTTTGCCATCTGTGTTCCTTCAAAAAGATTTCCATTTTTTGTCCTGCAGACACAACGGAAAGTCAGGGAAAATCTCTCCAAAGTGAGGTTAATCTAAGACAGATTGTTGCTCTATTCCTATTCTAGTGACATCTTAAAATTTTGGATTTTCACTCACTTTTCATTCCAGTGACAGTGAACCCCTGCTCAACCAGAAAGAATGAATCTCATTTGTGAGAACACAGACAGCAATAAAGACCTGCCTGGGATTTAAAGCCTTCACCACCCTATTCAAATTGGTTTTAAAATGTAGAGTTTTTTATATATACACTCAGTATCAGAAATAAAGTTAAATCTTTCCTTGCAGCACCCCTAAAGGGAACACCAATAAGATTAATTCATGTTTTCTGAGGAAAGATCACTCTGATCCATCAGAGTTAGACAAGGGATTCAATCACTGAGTATTTTACTTCTTTATTACCGAAACTGAGGGATTCTTTTGACAACTATCTCTTCATTGTTCTGAGATTTGACAGTATTCACAGTAGACAGTCATTATCCTGAAACTTTTCTAGCTTGTTAATTATGCTCTGTCACTGAAATAGGTATGTAAAAAATATTTGAGTATTTACGTGTTCTTTGTCACCTTTTAACTTTAAGTGTCTCACGTTAAAGTCCCAGTAATTACTGTTTAGTACTTTAGTGGAGTTATGTCAGCTTACAGATACCATTAATGCATTAACGTGTCAAAACAGTACAGAATGACACAGTTCGAATCAGACTAAAAAGCTGTTAATGGTAGACCAATTCCACTGAGCTTTTTTGCAAGCTGGAGTGATGGTATAAAGCTACTTGATATATAGCCCTCAAAAGGTTCCTTCTGTTATCAATTTTACTTGTAACAAAAGAATGAGAAGCATTTACACGATGGAAAAATACTGCTATAGGTATTTATAAAGCTGCTGAGCACAAATGTTAAAAGAGAGGTACGGCATTGTTTTTTTAAAGAATCATACTGACCTAGGTGGATGCAGCATCTGTTCCCTGCTGACTACAAGACTGAGAACCGAGTGATCAAACACCACTGAACGCTCGGTTCTCAGAGCTCCATGGACAGAGAGCTGGTGACTGTCAGTCACTGCTGTTTATTCTGCCCCCCCCCCCCAGCTCACTGGAGCCCTGGGCTGTGGAGGACCAACTGGCTCAGTCTTTCAGCGGCTCGCTAAGAGTCAAAGCCAGGAACTAGTCCAGGGTTCTGGGCAGATCCTGACTATATTGTCGCAATCTTTCCCCAGCTTGGACCAGCTCTGTGACATATCAGCCGACAGTGGGCTTCAGCCCGCTGTCTACTGAAAATTGCACACAGGAGTTCAGAATGAACTGTGAACCACAGGAGAAGTACAGCCAAATGAACTTTGACTTTACTTCTCCTTTAATTATTCAAGAGCAATTGCATGATTAGGTTACTCAAATCTAGTAATATATTAATGGATACTGAAACGTTTTTTTTTTTTTTTCATGTTTTGTTTATGTTTAATGTTCAGGATTTAAAAGTCAGATAAATATGAAATACTGCATAGCATTTTATCTTACTGATATATTTAACCCTTGCATTTGCTGTAATAGTTATGACTACAGCACATAGTATGTAAACAAACTGCCAGCCGCTGTAGCAGTCAACAGTTTGTGTGTTTGTTTATTTCTTCAGCTAGCAGAGCACTTTCATACAGAAGAGGTTCCGTCTGTCATTTCTATGTGCTGGTATTGATAACACCCTACCCCCCACTTGACCCCATGTGTCCCCATGTTATCTGACTCTCCTGGGTGGCCAGTACCTCCTTCGTTGGTGTCAGGATGGAGTATGTTAGGACAGTAGCAAATTTACATTTGCTGTTCTCCCCTGCGCTGTGTATTTCTGGAAGCTCTCACCTATATGCCCCTCTCCTGTTCAGAGTTGTTGCAGCTGAGATCAAGCTCAGTTCGATCGGGAGCTGCCTAGGGAGAGTTCAGGGGTGACAGCAGGGGTTTAATAGACCCTTAATGTCTCTTCTAATTGCTGTGTCCCCCTATGAGAACTACAGTATCTCACAAAAGTGAGTACACCCCTCACATTTTTGTAATTATTTTATTATAAAGTTTTAAGTGACAACACTGAAGAAAGGACACGTTGCTACAATGTAAAGTAGTGAGTGTACAGCTTGTATAACAGTGTACATTTTCTGTCCCCAGCACACAGCCAATAATGTCTAAACCGCTGGCAACAAAAGTGAGTACACCCCTAAGTGAAAATGTCCAAATTGAGCCCAATTATCCATTTCCCTCCCCGGAGTCATGTGACTTATTAGTGTTACAAGATATTAGGTGTGGATGGGGAGCAGGTGTGTTAAATTTGGTGTTATCGCTCTCATTCTCTCATACTGGTCACTGGAAGTTCAACATGGCACCTCATAGCAAAGAATTCTCTGAGGATCTGAAAAAAAGAATTTTTGCTCTACATAGAGATGGCCTAGACTATAAGAAGATTGCAATGACCCTGAAACTGAGCTGTAGTACAGTGGCGAAGACCATACATCAGTTTAACAGGACAGGTTCCACTCAGAACAGGCCTCGCCATGGTCAACCAAAGAGGTTGAGCGTCATATCCAGAGGTTGTCTTTGGGAAATAGACTTATGAATGCTGCCAGCATTGCTGCAGAGGTTGAAGGGTGGGGGGTCAGCCTGTCAGTGCTCAGACCATCCCCCCGCACACTGCATCAAATTAGTCTGCATGGCTGTCGTCCCAGAAGCAAGCCTCCTTTATGGATGATGCACAAGAAACAGTTTGCTAAGACAAGCAGACTAAGGACATGGGTTACTGGAACCATTTGGATTATTTGGTTCAGATGGTGTCAAGCGTGTGTGGTGGCAACCAGGTAAGGAGTACAAAGACAAGTGTGTCTTGCCCTTCAGTCAAGCGTGGTGGTGGGAGTGTCATGGTCTGGTGCTGCATGAATGCTGCCGACACTGGGTAGCTACAGTTCATTAAGGGAACCATGAATGCCAACATGTACTGGGACATACTGAAGCAGAGCATGATCCCCTCCCTTCGTATTCAGTATTCCAACATGATAACGACCCCAAACACACCTCCAAGATGACCACTGCCTTGCTAAAGAAGCTGAGGGTAAAGGTGATGCACTGGCCAAGCATGTATCCAGACCTAAAGCCTATTGAGCATCTGTGGGGCATCCTCAAACAGAAGGTAGAGGAGCACAAGGTCTCCAACATACACCAGCTTGGTGATGTCATCATGGAGGAGTGGAAGAGGACTCAACCTGTGAAGCTCTGATGAACTCCATGCCCAAGAAGGTTAAGGCAGTGCTGGAATTTAATGGTGACCCCCCATATTTTGACACCTTGGGCCCAATTTGGACATTTTCACTTAGGGGTGTACTCACTTTTGTTGCCAGCGGTTTAGACATAAATGGCTACGTGTTGAGTTATTTTGAGGGGACAGCAAATTTACACTGTTATACAAGCAGTACACTCACTACTTTACATTGTAGCAAAGTGTCATTTCTTCAGTGTTGTCACATGAAAAGATATAATAAAATATTTACAAAAATGTGAGGGGTGTACTCACTTTTGTGAGATATTGTATGCGTTTTCTGTTTTGAGCTCACCGCTGTAAAATGGAGCAAGGAAGAGAATTTTTAGGAGGAGTGGGCTTCCTCCAGACATACCTGCCCTCAATCTATGCATTATTATAGATGTACGGAGACTCTCAAAATTTAGAGTTAGGACTGCAGGTAATACCTGGGCACCATGGCATGGCTTCTGCAGCTTACGCATGTATTTGAAAATGTGTGCAAGCTAAATCCCTGTTTTTAACATGAACTGTTAGACAAGACAATTTGATTTGTTCCAGGCTGGCAGGTAAGTTAAGCTGGGAATTTTTCTTTATTGTTGTTTGACATGCATCGTCTTTCCATGTGCTCCTTGCTGTTAAGGCCAGTTATAGGTTGGGGCAGTTGGTTGGGTGGTGAATTGGCGCAAGAAGAGGTCTCAAAAAAAAAAAAAAAGTCTGGTCCTGGGGACCCGGGGGAGGGGGAGAAGGGAGAAGGGAAACACCAGGGGTGGGGGGACCCCCAAACAGTTCAGGGGGTAGCTGTCCACTGTAGCGGCTGCCGGCGGAAGAGACAGAAGAGATCTCTGGGGGGAGACAAGAGGGAAGACAGCGCAGTGCCTTCTAAGTGCAGCAAGACATTTATTGAAGTATGTGCAGCAGTATTACACTCACATTTAGTCGGTGAATAAGATGCAGTTAGTCAAGTAATGTTGATCATCAGGAGCATCACTGGAACGGGTCCTGGTGGTGGAGGCAGTGGATCCCGGTGAGAGCGGCAGGGGGTTCCTCCGTGTGTACAGGGATGGCCTCGGTGGTGTCCGTGGGCTCCTCGTCAACTGGTGGAACGCTGGCACTCGTGGGTCCTGGGATCCTGAAGTCACTCCTGGCGGTGATGCGGGATGCTACGGCGACGCGTTATCGGAGTATGCGCTCCTTCCTCAGGCCGTTGTTTGTACCAAAAGGAAGAAAATAAGCCGAAGACCATTATTGCCCTTAAAAGGGAAAGGCACAGCTGGAATGGTGCTTACAAGTGGTGGAGCACTAATTTGCAGTGAAACACAGTAATTGATGTAACACTTATTGGAAGAATTTTAAAGGACACATGTAATAGATTTTCCAGCAAAATGGACACTTACTTAAATTATTCCAAATAATGGTGGAGAAGGTGAAAATGTTTAAAATACACAGTATATTTTTTATTAATAGCACAGTTTAAAGCATAATATTATATGTATTGTAGATTTGTATGTTTATGAGTAGTGCCGTACTGTGTTATTTATTTATTTAGTGCATAGGTATGGGAGCACATTAATGTGTGAGCTAGCTGCTCAAATAGGTTGTTCAAATTAGATAGATGGAAGAGTGGGAGACCTAAAAAAGCATAGTCAATGGTAAGTGTATCTGTTTCAAACAAATAATCGTAATGACAATATTTCTAAAATAAACCCAAATTCATGCATAGAACAAATACTTAAAGAGAAATAAAAAAAAAAAAAAATAACAAAACACTATGTAAAATATAAAAAAAAAAACAAGCAAGACTACAAACTACAAAATCAAACAAAAAAATTAAATCCTCCAAAAAAAAAAAAAATCCTTAAAATAAATATTTTTCCGCTTGAAGTACAAATGGACACCACAGCTAACCATGTATGAACAAGTACAGTATAGATCTGTATAAATATCCATACATCACAGTTACTTACATGCAAAAATAATGATGGCTTTATAGGAGTTCAGCTTACTACTTAAAGCAGTTGTAAAGGCAAAAGGTTTTCACCTTAGTGAGCTTTTCTGCATTAAGGTAAAAGACTTTCCAGGGTCAGCCCCTCCCCAGCCCCCCCCCCCCCCCAAAAAAAATACAACTCACTGGAGCCCAATCTCTATCCAGCGCTGTGCCTGAGAGAAGTGGCACTGCTCTTTCATTCTCCCCACTTGACATGGGTGCTGTCAATCAACTTATGTGAAAAGGGATGGGGGGGGGGGGGCTGGTGCTGAACAGCACTGTCTGTGTCAATAAACACACATAACGCAACCTGAAATCGAGCCTTCATGTGTGCCACCATAGAATGTGGTATTTATCTGCATACTTGTTCTGCCTTGCTTATAAAACTAGAGAAATGGGAAAACAGTGGTTGCTTTGGATACAACAATTAAAATAAATAATAAAATAACGGTAAAAACAATAGATGTAGAAGCACATTTTCCATTATATGAATTAGGATTTTTACTTGGTGGTATGTTCTCTGTTATTAAAGGAAGTATAATCACAGTATAAATAATTATCATTCGTGGTTGCTTTGTCAGTACCATGAACAGGGTTCAAGTGTGTAAACGGTTACAATTGTGTACCTACTGAAACACTATTTATAAAAATTATGATTTAAGAATACCTCAGCATTGGTGTGAAAGCTATGAATAATACCCATAATGTTTTTAATGTGTAAGAAATGTCCATTTCTATTAGTTGCCTTTCCTTCAATCCTAAGAGGAAAAGAAAAAAGCCTCAAAAACATTAAAAAGAACTGAAAAACATTTTATTAATAGGGAAAATAGTCTAATATTATAGGCTAAAATCGACCAGAATAGGAAATATAAGGGAAACCTCTGCACTGTGTACAAAATGTATGCATAGAGATTCCAGTGTCCAAATCAATTGTTACAAAGAGGAACTCTATTGTTTGGTAAGTTTACAAGACAGAAACTTTACACAGATGAGCAACAGATTACCTAAAATAAACAACAGAACCGCCCTCTTTTCTTTTCCCTATCAGCAGGCTTGTTTTAGCACATAAACTGTTTGGCCCCTTGTGCTGCTTGTTCCGTTCTAAGTGTGGTCCCCAGCTCTGTTCACTATAATTAGATAAATAGGGATGAGCTTCCTGTTCAACTCGAACGTTGGCTGTTCACCCGTTCGTTGAATGACGAACAAATGTGCTTCTTCACGGGAAATTAGAGAGCCCGCAATCATAATGCCCTGCACGTGCGCTTGCAGTGCATTATGTGACTGGCCAAAGCATGCACTCTGACCTCCATGCTTTGGCCAATAAAATCATCTCAGCCATGATTGGACAAAGGCAGGCTGCCTTTAGCCAATCATGGCTCAGGGGCCAAGTACATGCCCCACACTATAAATAAGGCTGCTCACACAGCAGCCGCATGTACTGTGTGAGGGCGAGATGGGAAGTGGTTGAGGCAGGGAGAGGAATATGATTTGTAGTTTATCAGACAGTCAGTGTATCAGACAGTGCAGTGTAGTCAGTTAGGCAGGAAGAGGAACGTGACTTTTACACTCTATCAGGAAGTGCAGTGTAGTCAGCAGAGTAGTCTAGTTAAGACACTGCTAGCAGTCAGTTAGGCAGGGAGAGAGATTTGTGCTTTTTACAGTTAAGGAGATCAGATAGTGAAGTGTATTCAGCAGTATATAACACAAAGTACTATATATATATATATATATATATATATATATATATATATATATATATATAGGCACTTCAGTTTGTTTATATAAGGCAATTCAGTATAAATCGCTCAGTGCAGTACATATCAGCAGTGCAGTATATATACTAAAAACACCCCCAAAATCCACATCATGTCCGAAAGGCCGACGAGGAGAGGCAGACGCTCACAGGCCACCAAAAGAGGGCATGCAGCCTCTGTGTCCACAGTGACAAGTGGTGGTCACAGACATGGTGCATCCCCTGCAGGGGGGGGGGGGGCACGCCCATCCTTTTTTTCCAGTGCTGGCCATGTTATTTTGCAACAACATGTAGAATAGTTGGTGGAGTGGATAAATAAGCCGTCCTCATCCTCCTCGTTCTCTGTCACCCAGGCTCATACTAGTTTGCCTTTCACCGCAGCAGCAAAAGTGGCCCATCCCACAGGCTCCTTCTCCACAGCTACTCCTTCTGTCGCCACACCATCATGCACTGAGGAGTCACCTGAACTATTCAATCATAGTTTCAGTGACATGCTGCTGGAGGATGCGCAGCAATGTGAATGCTGTGATGTTGGTTCCCAGGTTGATGAAGGGAATAACGTGAGCTTAGAGAAAGGGGGTGACAATGATGGACAAGAAACTAGCCGTCATGTTGTCACAGCTGCAATATACTGCCAAGTTTTCTCCAGTAACGAGGAGGGAGGGGATAATGAGGTCACTGACTGTACTTGGGTGCCTGAGAGAATAGAGGAGGAAATTGAGGGGGAGGAGGGGGAGGAGTTAGCACAACTCCAACAAGGCAGGATGTGCTCCAGGGGCTGCTATAGGAGTAGCCAACCTATTACATCACACCACAGAGCTCCACAGGTGCAAGGTGCTGAAAACTCCTTGCGGCATTCCAAAAGTTCATTATTGTGGGCTTTTTTCAACACATGTGCATTAGACCGCAGCGTTGCTGTTTGCAATATCTGTCTGAAGCAGATCAAGAATGGCCAGAACACCAGCAGCTTGGGCACCACATGCTTGACATATGACGACATGCCTTGCAGTCGGTTGGCAACAGCACCTGAAAGAGCCACAAGATAAAAACAAGCTTGCTCCTCATCTGGGATCTCTAAGCCTACTATACCTCATGTCTTCTCAAAAACCTGCATTGAAAGGGATGATGGCATAGCAATGAGTGCCACAGATACTTGCACTCAATCTGCTAGCAGTACACCACTGCGTGATTTCACCAGCAGGCAAATTTCACTACCCCAGTTGCTGAACCGTGGAAAAAAAATACTGGCTCAGCCATCCACATGCTCAGTGTATAAATGCTAGCTTGGCCAAATTGCTAGCAATACAATTGCTGCCTTTTCATCTAGTAGACTCTGCTCCCTTTCGTGAATTTGTGGAATGTGCTGTACCACAGTGGCAGGTTCCAAAAATACATTTCTTTTCACATAGGGCTATTCCGTCTCTCTACCATCATGTGGAAGGTAGTGTTTTGGCCTCGTTTGACAGAGCAGTAAGCAGGAAGGTTCACATTACTGCTGACTCTTGGTCCAGCAGGCATGGACAGGGACGTTACATTTCCTTCACGGCGCACTGGGTAACTCTGCTGGCAGCTGGGAAGGATGCAGGACAGGGTTCAGTACTGGAGCTTGTTTTCCCACCACTCCTCCAAAAAGCTGGTGCTGGTTCTACCACATATGGCTACTCCACCTCCTCCTCCTGCCCTTCTTCTTCCTCTATATCCTCTTCTGCTGAATTGTACAGTAGTGCTCCCTAAGCATTCAATGGGCTACGCAAGCAGTCAGGCTAAAAGATGCCATACAGTGCTTCAGTTGGTGTGTCTAGGGAATAGGAGTCACATCGGGGCAGAGATTCTGTCAGGTCTGCAGGGGCAGGCTCAGAGATAGTTGTATGTGACAATGGCACCAAACTTCTCTCCGCCATCTGACAGGGGCACTTGACACATGTTCCATGCTTGGCACATGTCCTGAATTTGGTGGTGCAGCGTTTCTTGAGCAGATACCCAGGCTTACAAGATCTCCTGAGGCAGGCCAGAAAAGTCTGTGGCCATTTACGGCATTCATATAATGCTTGTGCTCGGCTATCTGACATTCAACGGGTTTTCAACCTGCCCACCAACTGCCTCCTTTGTGACATGCCCACCAGGTTGATCTCAACATTGGCAATGCTGCAGCGGCTGCACACGCAGCAGAGGGCCATCTATGAGAACCTGTGTGAGTATGGCACAAGGACAGGCTCAGGGGAGATTGGCTTTTTTTTGCCATGTCAGTGGCTTTTGATAAAGGATGCATGCACCGTCCTGTCACTTTTGAGGAGACCACAAGGATGGTGAGCCTTCTTGATCCACGTTACAAGGATAAAGTTGCAGAGCTCATCCTGCCTTCTCAGAGGGAGCAGAGGATGAAACATCTTGAGGACGCCTTGAAGAAAAATTTGTGTAACACTTTTCTAGACACTGGGAGGTTAACATTCTCTGGACGTGTTTCTGAGGCATAGTTCAGCCAAAGGAGGAGTGGTGGAGAAGGCGGCTGACTGATGCCTTTAAACAGTTCTTTAGTCCTCAGCACCCAGGTCTGTTAGGTTTAAGCAACCATCGGCAGCGTCTCCATCATATGGTACATGATTAGCTAGGAGCAAGAGCAGACTTGGAGACCTTTCCAATTGAGCATCCACTTGCTTACTGGGTCTTGAGGATGGACCACTGGCCAGAACTTGCTCAATATGCAATGGAGCTACTGGCCTGTCCTGCTTCCAGCGTGCTTTCTGAACGGACATTCGGTGCTGCTGGAGGTTTTGTGATGGACAAAAGAATGCATCTATCCACAGACTTTGTTAACCAGACGACTTTTATCAAAATGACTCAGTCCTGGATAAACAGCAGCTATCAAGCCCCTGATGCTGATGTAACTGATTAAATTTGCTAGGGGTCTGTCATCCCTTGAAGACTGCATATGCTGCCTATCCTATTACTCAATCTTGATTCTGATAGCTTCCAACAATGTTTTTGGTTTAGGTCACCACCAACACCCAAGGCCTACTTTTTCTGCACTTGTATTACAGGTGCATACAATTTAAATTTTGTATGTAATTCTTAACAGCAGGCCCATTCCCTGGGTCCTTCTCTCAGTAACTGTGTAACTGTGAGGGGTTATGGTGTTCAGGCACAACCAACACCAAAGGCCCAATTTTTCTGCACCTATATGACAAGTACTTGCAATTTCAAATTTGTATGGAATTTTTACCAGCAGGGCCCATTCCTGCACCCAGCAAGAGTAACTGCGAGGGGTTGCGGTGTTCAGGCACCACCAACACCAAAGGCCCAATTTGTCTGCATCTGTATGACAAGTACATACGCTTTGAAATTTTGTATGTATATTTGTATATGACATTTTTTCCTTTAGAAATGTCAGTATTGCTGCAGCAGGCTACATACATCGTACAAATGCGCTACTTTACAGGCACATTAAGGGGACCTCCCAGGCACAATATTTAAAGGAGTTTTTCATTTTTATTGTTTCACTTTAAGCATCATTAAATTAGTAAATCACTGCTCCTTTAAAAACGATTGTTTTTAAAAACATTTTTTGCATTGTTACATATTCCCCAGGTCAGTACCCAGACCCCCATTTGATTTTTGACGTTCAAGACCCATAGACTTCAATCAAGTTTGCTTGCTTGAACAAACTTTTCCCCTGTTTGCGGTGTTCTGGTGCGAACCGAACAGGGGGAGGGGGGGGTGTTCGGCTCATCACTATTGGTAAATGCAGAATATAAAATATTGTAAATTGTAAACTATGGAGATATGTATATGTCAAGAAGTGTGTATATTTACACCTTAAAAAAACTTCTCTAAACAACATATGGTATGTATTTAATATACCCATTTAAAACATAATTCTATTTCAGGACATGCCTGAACTCTTTCATCTCTCATCATTATCACTATCAGATGCTTCTCAGAATTACTTACTTTTTGGTTTGAACTTCAAACATCAAGGAAACAAGCGCTTTAAATTTACCAATAAAATTGTGACAGCCATAGATCTAATAAAGCACAGAGCTTTATAAAATTCATACCTTGGAATCCAGCCAAGCTGTAATGACCATGGTATTAAAAATTTACTTTGCATTTGATTTGCAAATAAGTAGGGCGGGAATTCACTTAATGTGAGGACAAGAACCCAAGGACAGTGCGACTTAGGAAATTAAATACAAAAACTAAATATTAGAAAAGGTTACAAACATGTGGAAGTCTTTGATTATTTTTGAAGTTGCCAAAGCCCATAGTGTATACATTGAATCAAGAATCCCAGTTAACTAAATCAGACTGAGAACTGGGGTTACTAAAGCTTATTCCAAATAACACTTACGGTACCAATTTCCCAGAATGCAGTCTCTTGTGAATGAAACTGAAATGTAATTTATGTAGATGAATAATTATACAGCTTAGCCAAATCAAAGCAAACATGATGTTTAAAAAATGTATATATTGAATTTCTAAAAATATCAGTCTAAATGTTTGATATTTGTTTAATATATATCTTTAGGAATTACTACTTTTTACATTTACCTGTTAAAAAAAAAGTCACTAGGATGCATTATTTGGATCTGCTCTCCCTTCCCCACAGTTTCCTGGCTTCGCTGGGAGGAGAATTGACTCCCTTTCAACTCCGCCTGCCGGCGGCGCCTGACCCCCCTCACCCTTTTGATGCGGCTCCACACTCACCCTAGGTTAATTTCAACTTGTCAGATGCGAGCAGGTGAGTGTAAATTTTGAGGGCTGCTTATCAGATATATTGTTTTGAAAAATGTATTTTTTGTAGCATTTTTTTAAACATTTGTTTTCTTTTTGAAGATTTGTTCTACTATTCTGGGGGGTGATCATGGATTTTTTTTTTTTTTTTACACTATTACTGCTTATAACAGTGATGGTCACTGGTAAAAGCAATAGTTTTAGCTGTCATGAATAGCTTTCATTCATGACAGCTTGTGACCTGTGATTGACTACAGCTATTCACATGGTACAGGGTGCTTAGATTTGCCCACGTACCATGTGATAGCTGTGGGCCAGTCACAGCATCACAATAGTAAGCAAAACAGTCATGAATAGAAACTATTAATGACTGTTTTGTTTACGTCATAATCATGTGATTGCTATAATCAATCATAGCGATCGCATGATACCCCGAGCCCTGGACACATTGGAGACAGTGGTCACGGGATCACCGCCCCTGCGAGCATGCTCTGCTATGTACCAGTTCTTCACTGAGCTTGCCGCTGCCACCCTGCTGCAGTAAATGTATTATGGTGGAGAGTAAGTGGTAAATTTATTCAATTTTTTAATGTTTTTATTTTTTTTTAAATAATGGGAAGCCAGGTTTAAAATAGTTGAAAGGAGCAACTATACACCTCCGCATCCATTTAACACTCAAATCCTTAAATATACCCTAATGTTGCCTTGCACTCGACTCCAATGCATTTAGCCAATTTGATAACATTTTGCCAAAATCTATGAAATTTTCATTGAAATTTCTGGAAGGTAAAAACTCTCCATTTTGCTTATCCCTAATTATGTATATATAATAAACATGGTTATTTATACATATTAACCACTTTAAGACCGGAAGGATTTGCCCCTTAACCACCTCAATACTGGGCACTTAAACCCCCTTCCTTCCCAGACCAATTTTCAGCTTTCGGTGCTCTTGCACTTTGAATCACAATTACTCATTCATGCTACATTGTACCCAAATAAATTTTTTATCATTTTGTTCCCACAAATAGAGCTTTCTTTTGGTGGTATTTATTCACCGCTGGATTTTTTATTTTTTGTGATATAAGCGAAAAAATAGCGAAAAAAAAAAATTATATTTTCTATTGTCTGTTTTAAAAGAAATCCAATAAAATCAAATTTTGTCATAAATTTAGGCCAAAATGTATTCTGCTACATGTCTTTGGTAAAAAAAATCCTGATAAGTGTATGAAAATAGGTTTTTGTGAAAGTTAGAGCGCCCTCAAGCTAGGCTACATATCATTGAAAATTTAACAGTCCTGATGTACTGACTACCTATCTCATTTCTTCAGGCCCTAAAATGTCAGGAGAGTACAAATACCCCCCAAATTACCACTTTTTGTAAAGAGGACAGTCCAAGGTATTTAGTAAGAGGCATAGTGAGTTTTTTGAAGTTGCAATTTTTTGGCCACAATAGTTTTGGTAATGAAGATTTTTTTTTTTTTTTTCCCCACAAAATTGTTAAATTAACAAGGTATTTCTCACACATGACATACATAAACTTGCAAATACACCCCAAAATATATTCTGCTACTCCTCCTGAGTATGGCGATACCACATGTGTGAGACTTTTCCACAGCCTGGCCACATACAGAAGCCCAACATTCAAGTAGCACTTTCAGGCGTTCGAAAGCCATAAATTACATATTTCATTTCCTAACAACCTATCACATTTTTGAAGGCCCTGGAGCACCAGAACAATGGCATTACCCACAAAATGACCCCATTTTGGAAAGAAAACACCCCAATGTATATTCTATGAGGCATAATAAGTCTTTTGAAGATGTCATTTTTTTCCACAAGTTTTTGGAAAATGTGGGAAAAAATAAAAACGTATTTTTTTTTACACAAAGTTGTCAATTTATAAGATATTTCTAATACATAGCATGTACATAGCAAAAATTACACCCCAAAATGCATTCTGCTACTCGTCCTGAGTATGGCGATACCACATGTGTGAGACTTTTCCACAGCCTGGCCACATACAGAAGCCCAACATTCAAGTAGCACGGTCAGGCGTTCGAAAGCCATAAATTACACATTTCATTTCCTAACAACCTATCACATTTTTGAAGGCCCTGGAGCACCAGAACAATGGAATTACCCACAAAATGACCCATTTTGGAAAGAAAACACCCCAATGTATATTCTATGAGGCATAATAAGTCTTTTGTAGATGTAATTTTTTTCCACAAGTTTTTGGAAAATGTGGGAAAAAATAAAAACGTATTTTTTTTTACACAAAGTTGTCAATTTATAAGATATTTCTAATACATAGCATGTACATAGCAAAAATTACACCCCAAAATGCATTCTGCTACTCGTCCTGAGTATGGCGATACCACATGTGTGAGACTTTTCCACAGCCTGGCCACATACAGAAGCCCAACATTCAAGTAGCACTTTCAGGCGTTCGAAAGCCATAAATTACACATTTCATTTCCTAACAACCTATCACATTTGTGAAGGCCCTGGAGCACCAGAACAATGGAATTACCCACAAAATGACCCCATTTTGGAAAGAAAACACCCCAATGTATATTCTATGAGGCATAATAAGTCTTTTGAAGATGTCATTTTTTTCCACAAGTTTTTGGAAAATGTGGGAAAAAATAAAAACGTATTTTTTTTTACACAAAGTTGTCAATTTATAAGATATTTCTAATACATAGCATGTACATAGCAAAAATTACACACCAAAATGCATTCTGCTACTCGTCCTGAGTATGACAATACCACATGTGTGAGACTTTTCCACAGCCTGGCCACATACAGAGGTCCAACATCCAAGTTGCACAGTCAGGCGTTCTAAAGGCATAAATTACACATTTCATTTCCTGAGTACCTATCACATTTTTGAAGGCCCTGGAGCACCAAGACAATGAAACTACCCACAAAATGACCCCATTTTGGAAAGAAAACACCCCAATGTATATTCTATGAGGCATTATGAGTCTTTTGAAGATGTCATTTTTTTCCACAAGTTTTTGGAAAATGTGGAAAAAATAAAAACGTATTTTTTTTTTACACAAAGTTGTCCATTTCTAAGATATTTCTAATACAAAGCATGTACATAGCAAAAATTACACCCCAAAATGCATTCTGCTACTCGTCCTGAGTATGGCGATACCACATGTGTGACACTTTTCCACAGCCTGGCCACATACAGAGGCCCAACATCCAAGTAGCACAGTCAGGCTTCTAACACATAGCATGTACAGATCAAGAATTACAACCCAAAATACATTCTGCTGAGCAAAGGGTAAAAAATAATGATTACCTGTGGTTTTAGCACGCACGAATACGGTCCCAGCACAGGAAAAGCATTGGTCCAGGCAGCCAATGGAGATGTTCAGGAATTTTCCAGGCAGCAGGCAGGGATATTCCAAAGTATTGGTCCTGGCAGTAGTTCAGTTAGCAGGCATAGTCATGGCCAGTTCAGGTGGCAGGCATAGGCATGGCCAGTTCAGGTGGCAGCAGGCAGCACTATAAGGCTTGGGGGCCTTGGTCAGGTAAGACCTGAGGACAGGGGTAGAGGCTTCTCCCACCCAAATCTCTTTGAAGCCTCCGAGATCCAGACCCTAATCCGAGAAAACAAAAACCTGGAGAAAAAAAAAGTTTTCTCCACTCGGAATTTCTATTCTGGATCCCCTCACCTGTGTGAGACCCCTGTGTTGAATAGTACAGTGGCAGAGCAAATAATCAGTTCCAGGAGGCAGGCAAAAAGAATGGTCATTCAACAGTCCGGGTCATACACAAAAATAGCAGAAACTGGAAAAATATCTTCACATCATAGTCGATAAACAGTCCGGGTCATACACAGAAATAGCAGATAGTGGAAACTGGGAAAATGTCTTTACTAATAGTGTGATAAACACAATAGCACCCTACAATACAGAGGCCTGGCTGGGAGGGACATTGGGGACAGTAGTATCTGGTGTCGCGGCGAATTCCTCTACTTGAACATACACGACATTTTTTTTGGTGTCTGCGGCCTGTGCGGGTAGGAGGGAGGATATCCGGGAAGTGCCTTTCATGAAGTCTGGCTAATGCATCAGAGCGAATTTGTTCGGGGGGGGGGGGTGGCCATGGGGATAGAGAAGGGCCATGATAACGTCCTCTTGAAATTTTAAATAGGTTAGGGATCCTTGGGTACACTTGGAAAAAATGACATAGGAATTGAACAGGGCTAGCTGAATGATATAAATGGCTACTTTTTTATACCAGAACAGTGATCTCCTGGTGGCCAAGTAGGGCTGCATCAGCTAGTCGCTCATATCCACCCCCCCCCCATGAATAGGTTATAGTCATGGATGCATTTTGGCTTCTGGATGGGACCTCGTCTTGTCTGAAGTTCCACCAGGGTGTCCTCATGTATTGTGGAAAGGATGTAGACGTCTCTTTTATCTCTCCACTTCAGAGCTAGTACCTCTTCATTGCGCATACTGGCTTTTTCTGGATTTAATCTTTGGCTGATCAATCTCTGTGGGAAGCCCTTGCGGTTGGACCGTGCTGTCCCGCAGGCCACAGTGTTTTTTAGGTATAGATGGCGGAAAAGTGGGAGACTTGTATAAAAATTGTCAACATATAGGTGGTAACCCTTCCCAAGCAGTGGTTCAATCAGCTGCCAGACAATTTTGCCACTTGTCCCGATATAGGTAGGGCACCCAGGGGGGTTTATCTGACTGTCCTTTCCCTCATAAATTTTGAAATCAAAAATGTAGCCCGTGGCCCTGTCGCATACTTTGTAAAACTTTACCCCATATCTGGCACGTTTACTTGGGAGGTATTGTTTTATCCCAAGCCTTCCGGTGAAGTGGACTAGGGATTCATCCACACAAATGTTTTTATCAGGGGTAAACATTTGCTTGAAGCTGGAGCAAAGAAAATTGATTAGGGGCCGAATTTTGAATAATTTATCATAATTTGGATGATTTCGGGGGAGACACTGGGCATTGTCGTTGAAATGTAAAAATCCCATTATCATTTCATAACGGTGTCTGGGCATCAAAGAGGAGTAGACTGGCATATGATGGCAAGGTACGGTAGACCAGTAGGAGTGGAGTTCATTTTTTTTTGTCAGACCCATGTTGAGGGTCAGTCCAAGGAAAAGTTTAAATTCTTCCACGGTGAGGGGTTTCCAAACAAAGGGGCGGGCATAGGATGAATCCGGATTGCTGGCAATATGTTGGCTGGCGTACAGATTACACTGCTCCACGATGTAGTTCAGCAGATCATTCGTGAAAAACAAATTAAAATAATAAAGTGGGGTTACATTATCCGATTGGATTTGAGGGCCTGGCTGTGCTGTAAAAGGGGGAATTACAGGTTCTGCTGAAGTATCGGGCAGCCATGTCGGATATAACAGGCTAGTATGGGCCCTGCCTCGTTGTGGGTGGGACGCCCCGTTACCAGCAGCTGGCCTGTCATGCAGGGATGATGCCCTGTTTGCGTGGAGTGCTGCACTGCTGGTGGATGCCTGCGGAGTTGTTGCGCGGCTGGTGGATGCCTGCGGAGTTGTTGCGCAGGTGGTGGATGCCTGCGGAGTTGTTTCGCGGCTGGTGGATGCCTGCGGAGTTGTTGCGCTGCTGGTGGAAGCCTGCGCCTGCTCAAATCTCCTGATCCTCTTTGTAAGGATTCTGTCATCCTCCGTTTCCATTTCTGAGCCACTGCTTTCTACTGGCTCATACTCGCTATCCGAGTCTGACGGAGAGAGTTCCCCGATACTCTCATCCGACATACTCTGAATAATTTGGACAGCCTCTTCGCCGCTATAAAATTTTTTCGCCATGTGGACAGATGATTTCTGGGACAGGTGTTGAAGTGAGATGCGGCAGATGTTCACTGGGACAGGTGCGTCAGATCACGGACAGGTGTAGCAGATCAGGTGACGATGTGCGTGGGATGATCCAAGGACAGATGTGTCAGATCAGACAGGTGTAGCAGATCAGGTGACGATGTGCGCGGGATGATCCACGGACAGATGTGTCAGATCAGACAGGTGTAGCAGATCAGGTGACAGTGTGCGCGGGATGATCCACGGACAGATGTGTCAGATCAGACAGGTGTAGCAGATCAGGTGACGGTGTGCGCGGGATGATCCACGGACAGATGTGTCAGATCAGACAGGTGTAGCAGATCAGGTGACGGTGTGCGCGGGATGATCCACGGACAGATGTGCGCCTGATGATTTTTATATTGGTGTTTTGGGGACACTGTGTTTTGGGGACACTGTGTTTGGGGACACTGTGTTTGGGGACACTAACAGGGTGATCAATGTGTAAATAGCAAAAAAATGCTTAAAACTCACTGATCCCCTGGCTGCAGCACAGATTGTCTCTTCTTCTCCTCACTGACAGGATCTGTGTGAGGAAAAGAAGAGATCAAAGCCGTTACAACGGCTGTGTTTACATTACATGACAGCTGTGATTGGACACAGCTGTCATGTGATCAGGAGGGCCAATCACAGGGCCCTCCTGCCGAATGTTGTTGCCGTGTGTCCGAGCGACACAGGCACATCGAGATCGCGCCGCTGCGCGTGCCCGCGGCGGCGCGATCTCTCTCCTTCTGAAGGACGTTCCAGAACGTCCATTCAGAAGGACGAGACTCCCGCCCGGCCGTATATGTACTATGGCCGGGTGGGAGGTGGTTAATGACCAGGCCCTATTTTGCGATTTGGCACTGCGTTACTTTAACTGACAATTGTGCGGTCGTGCAATGCTGTACCCAAACAAAATGTACGTCCTTTTTTTGCCACAATTTTTTTGTTTTGGTGGTATTTGATCACCTGTGCGATTTTTATTTTTTGCGCTATAAACAAAAAAAGAGTGACAATCGGAACCGCCTGACATCCGCATCGGCTTACCTGCTGATGATCAGAGGTGGGAGCGTGTCGCTGGTGGTGCACGCTCGCCCCCTAGCTGCCCCCAGGTGAGCGACGTAGACCTATGTCATTTTGCCTGTACGAGCCAGC
Organism: Pelophylax lessonae; assembly: GCF_965119305.1. Taxonomy (NCBI): domain Eukaryota; kingdom Metazoa; phylum Chordata; class Amphibia; order Anura; family Ranidae; genus Pelophylax; species Pelophylax lessonae. The sequence continues at coordinate 592,769,684 of NC_138768.1, forward strand.
CTGCCGCAGTAAATATACCGTAAGCGGTCCGGAAGTCATTAAGCATCACTGTAAACTAGTCAACTAGAAAAAAAAATGTCTATTTGCATATTGCGAAGTAAATCACACTAAAATATAGGTCTAATGTGTTAGCAAAGTGCCCCCATCCCTCTTAATAGCTAAAACCGAAGTGTTCTCTCTTTTATTCTACAACATAATATTTTTGGTTTGATTGTTCCCACTTTCTCCAGATGCAGGGTGTAGTGGTGGGGACAGATTTTTCCCTATTCTACGCCAATCTGTACCTTGGGGAGTGGGAATGTTCGTTATTACTTTCTGATGATTAATATATTACCATATTTTTCCCAAATTTCCCCTGTAAAAGGTTGAAAAAACAAAACTCAATTGAAAATTGAACCAAACCAAAGGTGAGTGAAGCCAGAATAAAATAGCTCCTAGTAAATCTACATCAATTAAACCGAACTGTAAGGTTTGAGTGGACCCTAATGAATTTTTTTTATAGTGTAAGTCAGTACAGTGCTTATACTGTTATGCCCATAAAAAGCAAACCATCTCTAGTTTCTAATAACTGAGGAATTAGCAGTAATAAATATGACTTACCGTACTATCTAATTTACTAGTATTTTTGTTTCACTTAAACAGCTACAGGGTATCATCCAACCCTGCACACAAAGTTTCAGTCAGCGTATCACAGCAGTCACGTGGTTGCTGATAACAGCTATGCTTCTATAATAAAGTGAGCTGAGAAATCTAAAGTGCATTTAGCAATTGTATGCTGTCAGTATCCAATCAGGAAACTGTGGAGAGAGCAGGGATGTAACTCTCTTCTAGCCCATTCTAAACCTTGCACTATGCTATAATCTGGAGATAGAACAGCTGTTTAGCAGGCGTCACTGTAAGGATAGACTAAGGCCAGGTTCAAACCTATGCAGGTTGCAGTTGATGCATATTCCAGGTGTATTTTGCGTTTTTCAATACACATTTTTGATCCATTGAAGTCTATGGAACCAAAAACACAACCTGCTGGTCCCTGGCCCTTTCCACAAAATGCACAGATGTGAATGTGACCCATAGGAAACCATGTTAAAAGGACTGTAGTGTATTTCTGCAAAACTGAAAATGCACTAAAAAATGCATAGGTGTGAGCCAGGCCTAACTGCTACTCTGGCACTGTTGGCTGTTGGCTAATGCCAGTTCAAATATCAGTAAATCAAATACTGCAAGAAAGCTATTAGGATGCTTTATTATTTTTAGTTAGGTCAGTATCATTTTTTTTAAGCACTATCATGGTGTTCAAGTTAAACTGTATGTTAACCCAGCATATTGTTATTTCTAATATATGTCTGTTATCATGCATTTGTATTAAAATGTATACTGTTCTCTTTGAATTTCTCCCTTGGTGTGAAATAACTGGTGATCCTGCAAGTCCCCCTGCTCTCCTATTTCAAACTGACCATGTCAGGACATGGAAGCACATCCATCCCAGCATGGTCAGCTTGATCAAGATGGGCTCAAGTAAGTATTAGGGAGGCCGAGGGGTGCTGCTGCACACAGAAGCATTTTTATCTAAATGCATTAATATGAGAAAATCTTCTGCCTTTACAAGCACTTTAGGGCTCAGACTTCTAATAACACCCCCCCACCCCCCCCCCCATCTAGAATTTCACTGGAAAGATTAGTGTCCTGCTGTTTCTCTGCTGACACGCCCTCCTATCCCAGCTTTTTCCTCCTATCCCCCTGCTCAGCTTTTTACCAGGAAGATCAGTGTATGGCTGTTATTCTGCCTCCTGCTAACCATCCCATCACAGTGTATTTGTCTCTACTTTTTACAGATGACTGTGTCTGTGCTCTGTTCAAGCTGTATTTAAAATGATATATATAGATACAATACAAATATACTTTTGGTCAGATTATTGCTCCTATACAAGCCTGAACTCCCCATAGCTGATTTCTGCATCCACGAGGGTACTACATTGGGCCTGGATTTATATTACATACTAAGTTTAATATTCTGTGTGGGTGTTCATAACATCTGGTTGGTTTGCTCTTTATATAAGATCCTCCTTTCTTTAAATGTTTCTATTTGTTTTTGGTTTGATATATTATAGAATATGTTGACAGTAGATACAGTATAAGCTTTAAATACATTTTTCAATTTTTGAGGTTTCCCCCCTTTTTTTGTTTCTTCCCCAGTAAAACAGATTTCAAGTTCTGATAAGGGCCTCCTCTGATTTGATGCACGCAGTGATCCACCTGTGGGAGCATTAAATTGGTATTGACTATTTGCTTTCTCCTATGTAAGTCTTTTGCTCTTTGGGGTTATAAACTATCTAACAGTCTTTTCTTTATAGACACACCAGTGACTTATTTTATATTCTCTAGTTCCCGTTGGGCTTCCTTCTGTACTCTGGTGCCCGCCCAGGGGGTTCTTTGTGCGTTGGCGTTTTGGTGCTAAAGCATTTCCAATGCAATGAGTGCACTTATTATATTACTATGTTTGCTCTCTACTATGCCTAAATATTGTTGTTATTCTCCAGATAAGTGCCATAATGTTTTCATGCAGCCTGATGTAGCAATTCTGGCAAAATGCCTTGGCACATGAGGACTTGTAATCAACATTGTAATCCATGAAGTATATCAACTATTACTGTAATATGAATATATATGGTTTATTCTAGCCATAAACACATCCACATCACTGTTTTTAAACTATTAATTGGCATACATGAGTATGTTTCTGTTTTTTTTTTTTTTTTTTTTCATATGATGTATAATAAAATGTCATGATTTTTATACAGTACAGGTAAACATGGTTTCTACTCTCCATGTTTGGCCTATACAGTCCGATTTTTGATGTTTCCTTTTTCCTAATCTATACATGTATACATTGGTTTTTTCCCAATCTATACATGTTGGCCATGAGTGTCACTTATACAGATTTATATATATATATATATACACACTGAATGGATTGTTTTACAAGGTAAAACATTTTATATATATATATACTGAATAGGTTGTTTTACAAGGTAAAACAGTTAACATTAGTAGTTGAATTAAGATAAAGTTGGTAAGCACCAAGCATAAAGAATAGGCTTATATTGATACTGTTGATTGATAACAGGTCCACTTTTAGTGCCCAGTAAGAAATTGTCAAAATGTATTGGTTATTAAAAGTTTGTTGCAAAAAATGTATACAGTACATTCTCTATCGGTGGAATTTTACTACTTCCCCTTTTATAATATCAGTATGAGAGAACTGCTGTTTTGTTGTATTAAGGCCAAGTTTTTCTTTATGGGTATTGGACATTTGGTTACAATTCTGAAAAGAAGTTATGATGTCTCAGGAATAAGGCTTTGCTTACTATGCAGAAATTGTGGATCGGTAAGCTTGATGATTTCTTTGTTTGCTTAAACAGGACGATTTTCTTAGCAGCTTAGTATCACTGCATAATGCTGTTACAATTATTATAATCACTTTATTGATTGATAAAAAATGTCCTTGAACTGAGAAGGGCATTAGTGTAAGATTTCCCTAGACATCAATATGCAGATTTTTTTTTTTTAGAAATGTGGATTCTTCTGTATGTAATAACTTAGACTGTAAAATAACACTTGACATGGAGCAACATGATCCAACTTCTTTACTGGAATTTACTGTGAAAATATCCAGAACTAAGGCTAAAACGTTCAGTGTGATCAAAAAGAAAAAAAGCCAAATGTCAATATGCAGTATTGATTTTCAGCTTACATGTGTGAAACACTTCTAGCTTTTGAAAATTAAATGTACAGTATTTGAAAATTAAATTATTATTAGTCCATCCGCTTGTATTACCTGTTTCCCTCAAGAACTTCTTATCTTAATAGCTTCACTTTTAGTTTTTTTTTTTTAATGTTTTCAATAATATTCTTCTCCCAAACGTTTTTTACCTTATAAAAAGATGACCCACCAACCCACATTGTATGTCCCTATGCTTCCAATTGGAAGCTTGGGGAGTGAAAAATGTTCACATCACATATGCAGAAGTGAAACCATAACTATAATTTACAAAGGAAGCTATTAAGCAAGTGAATGGTGCTTCTACAATTTGTAATAGTTTTTCTCCTGTAACAGCTTGGGAAGGGTGTACCAATCCCAAAAAGGCATTATGAAAATGTATCTATAAGGCTTGCCTGTGACCCCTTTACTACTTCTCAGACTATTTCCCCCTAGTTGCCCAGAGCATTCCTTCCTCCCTGCCTGAGGACAAAGCACATGGAGAAGGAGGCTGAAGAGGAAAGCTTGCCACTGCAGCCAAGGGACTATAGCTGCCCCTAGCAATGTGACAGGGATGTATTCCGATTAGCCACTGAGGTTGGGAGAGTGTAAACTCACCCCTAAAAACAAGAAGAGGAATTATTTTGGCCTTAATCCCTAAGGAAAATAAACATACATACACAAACCTTTAGCACTGTAACTTTGCACATGTAATGGTAAAAATGGAGCCTGTGCATAGAGAATGATTAGGAGCATCATGGTCCTGATGAAAGGATGTTGGTGGGTCATTTTATGGAAAATAAAATAAAATCACAAACAACTTTTTGTTAAAAGAAATTCAATATTTTAATTAACATTAAAGATGGTAGAGAAGAAAAAGGGGGTGCAGTTTGTGTAAATCTTAAGGGCAGGTAAAGCAAGGAAAAGAGGATGCATGTCATTTATTAGGTATGGTGGATGCATGTTGTGTAATAGATCAGGAGGATGCATGGTATTTAAAGAGAAAGAGCTGGTAGAGAAGGGCATGGGGGTGCATGTCATTTAAAGAGTAAGGGCTGGTGTAGCAAGGAAAGTAGGGTGCATGTCAAGTAATGGGAAAGGGCTGGCAGAGCAGGGAAAGGTGGATGCATGTCACGTAAAGGGTAAGGAGGATGCATGACATGTAATGGATCAGGAGCATTCATGGCATTTAAAAGGTAAATGCTGGAAGAGAAGAGAAATGGGGGGGGGGTGCAGGTCATGGAAAGGGTAAGGGGGAAAGGGTAAGGGCTAGTGGAGTAGGGAAGGGATGATTCATTGCATTAAAAGAGTTAGGGTGATGCATGTAATGTAAAAGTAATGGTAGGATGCATGCTATTTAATGAGTAAGGATGATGCATGCCATGTACTGGGTCAAGAGTATGTGTTGTATTTAAAGGGTAAAGACTAGTGGAGCAGGGAAGGGATGATTAATTGCATTTAAAGGGTAAGGGGAATGCATGTCATGTAAAATGAAAGGATGCATGTCATGTAAAGAGCAAAGGCTGGTAGAGAAGGGAAAGAAGGATGCATGCTATTTAAGGAGTAAAGAGGATGCATGCCATGTACTGGATCAGAAGGAATATTTTATTTAATAGGTAAAGACTAGTGGAGCAGGGAAGGGATTATTTATTTTATTGGAAGGGTAAGGAGAAAGCTGGTAGAGAAGGGAAAGAAGGATACATGTCACGTAATGGGTCAGGAGGATGCATAGTATTTAAAGGCCTGGTGGAGCAGTGAAAGGGTTCTCTATTGTATTTAAAGGGCAGAGAAGACTGCATGTCACATATAGGGAAACAGGGATGCAGGCCATGTAAAGGGTAAGGAAGATAGATGCAATTTAGTGGGTAAGGACTGATGGTGCAGGGTGAGGAGGATATACCATGTTAAGGGGCTGGAGTAAAACGGGGAAGAAGGATCCATGTCATGCATAGGAAGAGGAAGATGCATTGTATTTAAAGGGTTTGATGGAGCAGGGTAAGGAGGATATGCTGTGTAAAGGGTGAGGAGCATAGCTGTCATGTAAGGGGCTGGAGGATCAGTGTAAGAAGGATTAGCACCATTCCATTCCCAATATGACAGATGAGGGATCAGGAATGAGGGGCCCCCAGTATAGAAGGAACCAGGGCCCCCACAGCAGTACATTTTTGTGCAGCATGGGAAAACGTGCAATTTTGCATATGATACCACACTTCACATGGTGTGAACAATCCATAAAATGTAGTCTGTGAGGCATGTAGTCTGTGAGGCAGAGTTCAATGATCTCTTGGTTGTAAATCTCCCCCCCCCCAAATCCCCTCTCCTAGAATCCTAGCACAACCCCCCCCCCCCTCAAATCACCCTCCTAGCACAAGCCCCCCCCCCCCTCCCCCCAGAACAAACTACAATTAAGGAGTAGTAAAAAATGAGCAGAGAGGAGGAGAGAGCCAGGAGGTGTGGGTTGTGCTCTCCCACCTCCCTGCACCCCCAACTCCTGTCCCTCCTGTACATTCTGATTTAAGCGATCCTATATTAACTCCTGTCATAGAGGAGGGAGAGAGCACTGTTAACTCCTGTGTACAGAAGAGGCAAAAAGCTCAGCCTGCACCTCCTCCCTGCTCTCTGTATGGTCTTGGTCACCATGCTGCAGCTCAGTTTAAGGGTCTTGGCAATCTTCCTATAGCCTAGGCCATCTTTATGTAGAGCAACAATTTTATTTTTCAGATCCTCAGAGAGTTCTTTGCCATGTGGTGCCATTTTGAACTTCCAGTGACCAGTTTGAGAGAGTGAGAACAATAAAACCAAATTTAACACACCTGCTTCCCATTCACACCTGAGACCTTGTAACACTAACGAGGCACATGACATCGGGGAGGGAAAATGGCTAATTGGGCCTAATTTGGACATTTTCACTTAAGGGTGTACTCACTTTCGTTGCCAGCTGTTTAGACATTAATGGCTGTGTGTGGAGTTATTTTGAGGGGACAGAAAATGTACACTGTTATACAAGCTGTACTCTCACTACTTCTTCAGTGTTGTCACATGAAAAGATATAATAAAATATTTACAAAAATGTTAGGGGTGTACACACTTTTGTGAGATACTGTATGTAGCGTGAGAACTGATTTAGCCTTCAAAGGATTTCTGTTTCAGTTCATCCAGCCCCAACATTTACACAGCACCAAAAGTGGAGTTAATCTTTAATAGTTGTCACTGGGTTATTTCCTTCAAATCATTTCCTTTTTCTCCAAATGTACCTCTTGCAAAAGTAACAAAAAGATTTCAGTTTTTGTCTCAGAAGTGTTGAGTGTCTTTTGAGTGTTGTGTTGCATACTTCAGATGCTGTGATAAAATCACATGAAAGGTTTTCTTTTTTTAATAAAGATAATAGTTATGCACTCAGCGCTATAATGTTATTGTGTGCACAACAATGCCAGCTAAACCTTCCTGTAGGTCCTGTATAGTGGTAAACTACTTTTATTCTTCTGAACAGTCCTTATTTTTCATGACTTGAGCTTTAAAATCAGCATGTCACAATTGCCACTCGAGGAGTGAACACATTTGATTGAGTGTATACAAAAATGTAGAGATATCCTTCATCCCCACCTCAGCCATTCCAATCACATTTCCATCATGTTGGTTGATGCCTACTTCTCTTGCTGAATATCAGTAAGCCAACAACAAAGATTATTATGGTGTGCCCAAGTGACGCTACCTCAATTTTACAGGACTGTCTCAAATATACTAACTGGCAGATCTTTAAAGAGGCAGTGAAAGGTGTCAAATGTATGTTCCGGGAAGAATGTGCATTATCTGTTATGGGTTATAAAAGCCAGTGTGTGGAGAATTGTTTCTACAATTAGAACTATTTGCGCCAACCAGAAACTATGAATGAATACAGAGTTTCTATCGCTACTAAAAGACAGTGTTTCTGCGTTTAAGTCCGGTGATGCATTTGAACTCTGGGTAGCCAGCAGCATGTGGGGAATCCCGGAAGAGGGACACAGTGACTTCACATGCCCACACTGCAGATGGCCGCGATCTACAGGACCAGAACAAAGTAAGTTACACATGCTGCACAAACACAAAACTGGGACATTTTAATTGATTGACTATACAAGGGGTATTTAAAAAAAAAAATGTCTGGAACTCCACTTTAACAATCTATTTACATAACAAGGAAAAAGTTGATAATTGTGAACTTATGGAAGACTGACACTATTCCCCTTACTCTCTATATCAGAGATGATGTTATTTAGATGGTCCCATGCTTTAAAAATCTGGGAGTGCGCATCCCTGATATTCTCACCAACACAGTCGGCATAGTACAGAAAGCCTATCAATGCCTTTAAGGAGATTGAAGTGTGCTGGACTTGATACTTCAGTACTCATCTTATGTCATAGATGTGTGGAGGAAATTGCCCTTACTTGTTGTATTGCCGCTTGGTAAAGAAAATGTGTTGTTAAAAGACAGGCACTGCAGCGGGTGTTAAAGATAGCCCAGAGGATTAGTAGTATCAGTATGTCCATCATCAATAATATGTCTAAGAGCAGGTGTGAGAAGAATACCCTAATAATATGAGGGACACCTCCCATCCTGCTTATGAATTGTTTGTCCCCATCTCTTCAAATCACAGCATCAGAGCTAGAACCACCAGGCTGAGGAGCAACTTTTTTTTCTAATGCCGTGAGAGTGATACTGTGACGAGACCCTTGTTCGCTCGCGTTCCGCTCTCCCGACACTCCTCTGTTTCTAGTGAGTCAGCTTGCAGATCGCAACGTCTGATGGTTCGGTCAACCAAGGCTCCAGGATCCGAACTACAGCTATGTGCCGTTCGGAATCCATTAGAACAAACACCAGGCAGGCTGTATGTAAGTTCAAACAGGAAGACCTTTATTGGAAGTACACAATACACTTTTATACAGAATTTGGAACATCCTGCCCCCAACAACCGCTTTCCCATTGGTCAATTGCAAAGTACATGCCATTCTCCTTCAGGTCCTCCTTAGCCATGCAAATGAGGACTTGAAAATGAGTCAGCAGGGATTGGTCCGATAGCTTGACCAGAAGGACTGTTATGTGTAATGAGACAGAAGCCCCCAGGGGACAATCAATGTACACAATAGCCAGACACAGAACAATGGTTCCATAACGAGCCCCCAATACACATTACTCTGAGTGTCAATACATCCCTTAGCAGACAACAGGTGGGTTCATTAGCACACCCGACAATAGGTGAATGGAAAGCCACCTCAGACAAAAGCAACATTGTTAGACAGTCATTCTCCTCATTGAACTTCCTGGAATGACAATATTAGGAGTTGTACTTCCTGGTCAGAGACCTCATGGCAAATGGGAACAAATCTCAATATTTCTACATGGAGACCTTGTTGACAAATATGAAGCAATCCAAACCATCACCCATCTGTCCTTAACCACTTAAGCCCCGGAGGATTTGGCTGCTAAAGGACCAGGGGTTTTTTTGCGATTTTTTACTGCGTGACTTTAACGGACAATTGCGCGGTCGTGCGACGCTGTACCTAAACGAATTTGACGTCCTTTTTTTCCCACAAACAGAGCTTTCTTTTGGTGGTATTTGATCACCTGTGTGATTTTTTGATCACGCGCTATAAACAAAAAAAGAGCGTAAATTTTGCAAAAATAACAATATTTTTCACATTTTTTTATATGAAATTCCCCCAAAAAAAAAGTAAAAATCAAAATTTTTTAACATTTTTCGGCCAATTTGTTTTATGCTACCTATGTTTGGTAAAAAAAATCGCAAAAAGCGTATTTTGATTGGTTTGCGCAAAAGTTATCGCGTTTACTAACAAAGGGAAAGATTTTTGTCATTTTTGGTGTTTTTTTTTTTTAACGCGTAATGGCGGCGATCTGCGATTTTTTTTTCAGTACTGCGACATTGCGGCGGACAGATCGGACCCTTGACTGACATTTTTGACACTTTTGGGGGTACCAGTGACATTACTGCAGTAATCAGTGCTATACATATGCACTGTTACTGCAAAAATGACACTGGCAGGGAAGGGGTTAACTTTATTGGACAGGGAGGGGTTAAGTGTGTCCTAGGGGCGTGATTCTAACTGTGCAGGGACATTCCTATTGGTGTAAAAGCAAAGATCAACCGTTCTACATAGTAGAACGGACAGATCTTCACTTTTACACAGGGAGAACTGACAGGCAGCTTGTTTACACAAGCCGCTCTGTCTTTCTCCCTTCACAGGAGCGATCGTAGTGTGACTGGCGGACATCGAGTCCGCCGGTCACACGCACTGACTTGTCTGAGAACGAGCCGCGGCAGGCGCGCGCCCGCCCGCGATAGGCTCGCAAGTCAGTGACAGGCGAGTGACGTACCGATACGTCACTCTGCCTGGCCGGGGCTGACCGCCGCAGTATATAGTCGTGCGGCGGTCGACAACCGGTTAAATTTCAGTGACGGTGAACACCATCACAGATACATTCTACATCACCCTCAATTATTGCTGCTATATTGTATACTAGTATTGGTATTTTCTGGGCATTGCTGCAAATTGAGAATGATAACATTGCATTTTATGGTTGTTATTAATTACAAAAATATTTTAAGTTTACATACTACATTTCATTTTCTTTATTTGTTTGTCTTGACTTTACTATTGTTCACTGGAACCTTAGGACATTATTTCATAACTTTCATGTATGACATGTTTTTGGAATGACAGTAAAACATATCCATATCCTTATTATCCTCCCTAAAGCAGCATGACTTACAGTAATGATAACATTCAACACATTTCATCCTTCCAAAAGCAGCAGCACTTCTCGTGCAAGAAAGAACACTAAAGGCTAAAATGCTAAGCAGGTGAAAGGAGGCAAGCTGTTTAAAACAAGGTGATTGAAAAATCATCAATCATCATCATCAAGAAAGCAAACTTCTGGTTTATCTAAACAAAAGGACAGGCTGATAATGTATGTATGCTATGGATGTCCTGCAACAGCTAAATTATCTATTGTTTCCTTTTTATGGCTATTTTTTTTTTTTTTTAAATCCCAAAGAGTCTTTATTAATATTGAAATGAAGATGAAATAAACAACTCAATGCTGACAAAGAGTTGTACGTATTCAGTCAAAGGAATAGAGAAGACATGGTCTCTGCAATAAAGCTTACACAGAAGGAATGTATTACATTCCTTTAACCAGTTCTGGACCAGAAGGATTTGACCCCTTAATGACCAGGCCAATTTTTGCCAATTGGTACTGCGTTACTTTAACAGAAAATTGCGCAGTCGTGCGACACTGTACCAAAATAAGATTGATATCCTTTTTTTTCTTCAAATAGAGCTTTCTTTTGGTGGTATTTGATCACCTCTGCGATTTCTATTTTTTGCGCTATAAACAAAAAAAGAGAGACAGTTCTGGAAAAAAAAAAAACTATATTTTTCACATTCTGCTATATAACATTCCCAAAAAAAAAAAAATTAAAATCACAATTTTTCATCCTTTTAGGCCAATTTGTATTCTGCTACATATTTTTGGTAAACAATAAATCGCAATAAGTGTATACAAACTAGGGGAAAGATTTATGTAATTTTTATTTATTTCATTTTTTTATGGCGGTGATCTGCGACTTTTAGTGGGACTGCGACATTGCAGCGGACAGATCGGACCCCTAACTGACATTTATGACACTTTTGGGGGGACCAGTGATATTACTACAGTAATCAGTGCTAAAAATTTGCACTATTACTGTAATAATGACACTGGCAGGGAAAGGGTTAACCTAGGGGGTGATCAAAGGGTTGATTGTGAGCCTAGAGGAGTGTTTTGTAACTGTATGGGGGATGGGCTTGTGAAATGACCATAGAGACCTGTGATCCTATGTAGAAGGATCACAGGCGCCCTGTAATCATTTCAGAGAGAAGAACGGTCAGCTGTGTTTACAACAGCTGACCGTTCTTCTCTCTCAGCAGGGAGCGATCGCGGATGCCCGGCGGCAATCGCGGCCACTGGTCCCGTGGATCAGCATCCCCGCTACCTAATGGGGGATGCGCGCTCGCCCCCCAGCACCACTCCCACGAACCGACATACCCCTACGTCGTTTCGCACAGCGAGCCAGCCTGCTGCAGTAAAACTGCAGCGGGCGGTCGGCAAGTGGTTAAGGAAGAAAAATTTAATGGGAGACCTAATCACAGACTTTCAACACTCCTTTTTGCAGGAGTGAGTGAAAACAAAATATAGCAAAGCACATATAATTATAAACTATAATAAATTAAAGAAAAACAATGAAAACCAGAACAAAAAGGGTATTGTGACATGTCAAATATAGAGATATTTGGATGTTTATAGTCCCCTTATATGGCACAGCAGCCTGAGTAATCTTTACTTACATGCATGAGAGCCACTGTTCAAAATCATGTCGGAGCTGTGACCAATGGACAGCAAGTTGAGGAATCTGCCTGCCACATACCCCATATTTCCTCAGAGGCAACCTCTGTGGATTCATACATTTCCAGCTAATTTTAAAAAAGACAACCTCTCATTCAACCAAAAAACAATCTGCAATGCATTTTCATTACCATGCTGTAATACAAGCAAATATGTTGTAAAGGTTAGATTAAGTATGCAGGTTCCCCAGCAAACCCACCAGTCAGAACACAGACATGGGTGCACAGATGCTCTAATGAGAGGCTGGCTAGAACTCACAGGAAGACATTATGCAGAGGTCAGATGCAGGTGGCTGGGGTAACAGTGGGATGCATGGTGGTAAAGAAAGACTGAATGCTGGCAGGAGGTTACTGGAGCAGAATGCAGACTGGAGAAAACAATGATCACAGGAGCAGGCTTAGGAGTACAGGTACAAGATACATGCTATAGTACAAAGAGATCACAAGACTGGAATGACTAATATTACTGGAGAATGTTGGGAAACACAGGTGGTCTAGCTGCTTGTGCGTAGACACATTTCACAAACACTGAACATGCCGCATGCTAGCCTTTTAAGAACCTGTACCCTCTATGATTGGCTGCGGCACTGGCTGAGGCAGCATACCAGTGGCCACATCAGGAAGAACTGATCCTGGAGCACGAAACAGGTGAATGTAACACACTGTCCAACCACTAGGAGGTTAATTGCCAGTGGTGCATTCTGAGGACAGAAATATTTGGGATGACCTTAAAAAGCTCTCTTGCCTCCCATGCTCTGCCTAGAGAGAAGGTGTGTGCGGATGTGTTTTTTTTTTTTTTTTCCCCCCCGGAGAGGGTGCGCTGTGCTACAGTAAGGCCCAAGTCTGGGGCCTGAAGCTTTCTACTGTGCTGCTGAAGTGAAACAGGAAGGTGATTATCTGGTTTGAAGCGCCATGGGTAAATCTTCATCTGCTAAAAAGTGACCTAGAGAGCTGGGTGGAAGCTACTGTCAGTAAATATTGCAGAAGTTCTGATGATATATCAAAGGTCGGTGCATGCTGTATAGATGTTACTCTACTGTCTGAATAGTACAGAGTGACAGTCTGGCTTAAAATGTTACTAATCCCACATCATAAAAAAAACTATCTGTAAATGTTATACATGCCGTTCATACTCAGTCACTATGAGATTTGCTTTCTGTATACTGCATAAAATCTGATTGATCTTGTTGCTCTTTATCTCCACCTTCTGCCCATGCCCCCAATTCAGCTAGAGATTTTGCAGCTGTGGTGGCAACTCTGCACATGCTCAGTTTTCAGTGATTTTCTATGCTGAACATTTCCTCCCTATCACATCTGAGGAGCCCATGTGACTATAGAGTCACACATTTGGGAGTGTACACAGTGCTAAATGACAGCCCACTCCCTCCCTCCTCCTCCAAGCCCACTAACCATCTAAACACAATTGTGGTGATGGGATATTACATGTAGATTAAAGTTGAACTTCAATTAATCTTTGACTCCGATCTTCACAGTCTAGCAAAAAAAGTTAGAATATTTCATTGCAAAACATTCTTTAAAGTGGTTCTAAAGGCAGAAGTTTTTTTATCCTAATGTGTTAAGATAAAAAAAAAACATTCTATGTACAGCAGCCCCCCTCAGCCCCCCTATACTTACCTGAGCCCATCTCAATCCAGCGATGTTGCACAAGAGGCATGACTGTCTGAGATTCTCAATCCTCATTGACTGAGACAACAGTGGGGTGCCATTGGCTCCTGCTGCTGTCAGTCAAGGTCAGTGAGCCAATGAGGAGAGAGAGAGGGTGGGGTCGGGCTGCGGCTCCGTGTTTGAATGGACATACAGAGCTGTTTGCTGTGGGGGCACTCAGGGGGAGGAAGGGACCAGGAGAGCTGGCGAGGGACCCAAGAAGAGGAGGATACAGGCTCCTCTGTGCAAAAACATTGCACAGAGCATGTAAGTATAACATGTTTGTTATTTTTATACAAAAACAAACTGAGACTTTAGTATCACTTTAAAGTAGAGCTGGACGATTCTGGATAAAATGAGAACTACTATTTTTTTGCTTAGAATAAAGATTATGATTCTCTCACGATTCTCAGCGGAACATTATCTTTCACATTATACAAAAAAATGGGCAAACTTTACAGTTACTTTTTTACTTCATTAAAGTGTATTTTTCCCCCAAAAAAATTGCGTTTGAAAGACAGCTGCGCAAATACAGTGTGACATAAAATATTGCAACAACCGCTATTTTATTCTCTAGGGTCTCTGCTAAAATAAATAAATATATGTATATGATGTTTGGAGGTTCTAAGTAATTTCCCAGCAAAAAAATACTGATTTTTTTTTTTTTTTTTTTACATTCATACATTCAATGTGTTTATTGAAGGTTATGAAAAAGGTTACATATTCCATAAATGGAAGAAAAATATGGCAAGAATAAACAAGTCATAAACATAGTAACAGGTAAAGTTGAAGTAGTCAAAGACATACAAGGTAAACCTATACAATCTAAGTAAAAATGATCTGGTTCTTCACTATTACATAGTGATGGGTCAGGTCAGGTGTTAAGGTAGTATGGTTGTGACAGGATAAACTGAATGGGAGCTTAGGATTTAAACCTGTTAGTCTTATCAGAATTCAAAGACCCTAAACATATACCATCATAATGTATATTTTTAGGTAACTTAAATGAAGGAGGTTTAATCGTTTGGAAGAGAAGAAAAGGAGAGGGAAGGGTTACACGAGAGGTAGAGATTAAGAGGAAGAGAATAAAGGTAATCAAATAATATTCACCTTAAATAGGAGATCATGTGATCTTCCAGCCATGCCGCTGCTAGCAGATTGTTGTGGCTTGAACAGATCTGATATATTCCAGGAAGAAGTAGCAGCCAGTGAATGGCGGGTACAGGTGAGGGGTGTATAGTGATTCTATCTGCCCATACTCGAGTCTGAAAAGTGCCGGGATCGTGCACTAGGGCGGTTAGTCTGTCGGAGCTCCCTCAATGTGCTGCCATCCATGCTGCGCACCAAGCAACGCCCCCAAAAATACTGTTTTTTAACTTGTAAGCAACAAGTGTAAGAAAAAGGCTTAGTCTTTAGGTGGTTAAACTGACCTCATTTACAGACAGAAGTTCATTCCTTTGATCTCTAAAAGAACAGAAGGATACAATGTTTCTTTTTTTCTCTCAGCGCTCAGCAATATTGATAAACATTGCCGGCTGCTTTTTGACAGCTGTGAGCAGGAGAACTGCTCTGCACTGTTTACATGAATTGTGGAAATGCTGGATTAAGATCGTGAGGGGGGTTGAACCGAGATTGTAATTTTTTAACGATTAATCACGATTAATCTACTTTAAAGCATAAACATGTCTGTTATGAGAGATATATGAAGGCTTTCATTGCCCACCTGTACTTCTTAAAATGCTGACTGTCTGACTCTCATGCTGGCTTTCTTGTTTTAGTCCTCTAAGTTTTGACTTTTATCCAGCTTGCTTGATTTGCAATATTGTTCTGGGTCAGTAACTTAGAAGGTCTTGAAGCCAGACAAATACCATTTGTGGAAGGTGAACAATGGCAGCCCCCATAGTTTCCTTCCTGCTCCAACCATGTGAGGATAGAATTTAGTAGGTGCATAACCAATTGTGCATATTGAATGTCTTATCAAACAAACAATACCCAGGACACATATAAACTATAACAAGACGGCACTTAACCTTTACAAGTGACCATAAAATGATAACAGAACCTGCATTAAGATGGCAAAGCGGATACAACCAGATAAACAGCATTTTTATTTAACAGCCTACTTCATTGACTATTTTTGTCCAAATCATATAATTATGTAAATATATGTTCTTGTCTACCAAAAAAAAACAATATTTCCTATACTTTCTGGACATGAAAGTCAAGTAAAACCTGCTGACATAGACAATGAATGAATCATTATTTTCTTAAAGTGTACAGTACTTAGTTGGTAAAGCAGAAAAAGCATGAAATGAGACAATGGATGAAATTTTAGCTGATGGAACACATGTCGTGCCAATTTATTCTGTTCTTTTTTTTTTTCCTTTCCACAAAGTTTTATTGAAGAGATTGTTTCAATGCAAAGTATAGACATGTTGAACATAAAACGACACCGAAGAGATGTACATTGTGAACGCAAAAGCAATTATCAGTACATAGCTAAGTCACTTGAATGGCCAACAGTTCAAACATTCCACAGGAGTGTGTGCTTCAATGAGAACAAGAAAGTTAACCAGAACAAAACCTGTAAAGCAAACAAGCAATGGACAGAGGGTGCACCGACCTAGTGTTTACACGTTTTGAGATCCTGCCTCTTCTTTTGAGCCTCAGAAGAAGAGGCAAGACCTCGAAACGCGTCAAACATTTTCTATGGACGTTTTTATTCATGATGTGATACTGTGGACACTACAGCCTTTTTGTGTGATATGCCTGTATCAAGCACTCATTTGTGAGTACCTTTCTTTTATTAAATTAAAAATCTTTCTTATCAAGGATAATGCACTAGGACGGTGCACCCGATGTCTGTTTCTTGTTTCCAGTATTTCAAACTTCCCCAGTCTTGTGAGGGCAGCAAGCTGGCATTTATCCGAATTAGCCTGGACAGAGATCCTATAGCAAAAGTCTTTTTTGGGGCCTACCTTCAAGCGAAGGAGAATTGTGTGGTGGTATCTCTTTTTTCGTTATTGTGTTAAGATTGGCTCAGAAGGGTTGAAGTACAAGCTCAAGTGTCTATTTAGGAGTAAATGGGTGTTTTCTAGAGATAGGTTGAGTCTGTTTGGAAGATGTGAAATATTGGTCAATTTAGCATCACTGGATGCCGATATGATGGTTTGCCTTGTATGTTAAGGTATACAAAGATAGTAAGAGTGAAAAGAGAAAGATAGGAATGAACTTAAGGGAGGAGAAAAGGGGAAAGAGGGGGAGAAGAGGGAGGATAGAGTGGTAGGGGGGAGAGTATGAGAGAACAAGGGACTTAGAGGGGAGCGGGTTAGGGGTAGGGAGGGCAGCTAAAGGGATTATCACCTCGGTCTTCACCTATGGCATCTTATAATTAGGAATCAGTTCAAATATTCGCTAAGGTGACATCTCCTTCAAAGGGGTCTTCCAACACTCATCCCTTGTTTAGGGGAGGGAGGTCCTTTGTCTTAAATTGTAGGTATATTACAAGAATATTATTGGTGGAAGTGGATAAATAACTATTGATGGGTTTCAGTATCATTTCATCCCCTCAGTGTAGAGTATCTGTCTGTGGTGCGGAAGTGTATCCAGCAAGCAATTTATTCTGTTCTTTTTCATTAATCTACAAGAACCAATAAACGTGAAATCAATATTCTTCAGTGTTCTAAAAACAAAGACCCAGCACAGGCCTTTCATCTAGCTAGGAAAAAATAATGAAATGAGTAGCTAAAAGACATGAAATCTTACTGATCATCCTATGGAGAGGCTGATATATATAAGTGCAATGGACATAGTTGATTTTACTTTGCATACATTAGATGTTAGATAATGCTTGTTTGAGATGAAGATAAGAATGCAGTGTACTTTGTGCTGATTTGTGCATTCTTGATAATGCAGCATTGTATTACTGGGGTGTTTTTTTTTTACTGAAGACCTGACTGTAAGTATGTAACTCAACATCTTCAATAAAGCATTACACAGACAGTGCAAAACTGAAAAGAATCGCATAGTAATCCTCAAAAATTGGTAGGATTTTTTTTTTTTTAATAATGAAAGCTTACAGAAATGACTGTCCCTCACTTCCGTCACACATAGATGGTAGCTGCACATGGAATAATGACAAGATCTTAGTTTTATTGACCTGAACACAGACCACATAAGCTCATCCTTCTAATGTAATTAATTCCTAAGGCATTAACCACATAGTCAAAATAATAAAAAAAAAAAATGATCAGTCCTTTGGGTGACTGTACTTTGTCACATGCCTTATCTTTGTCACATGTCTTGTCACATGATTATCTTAGTCATTTGTGAACTACTTATCCTTTTTTTGAGTTCATCTGCTATTTATGGTCTTATAAGGTTCAGTTAAAAAAAATCTGCCAGATTTGTTTTTCCTCTTTACTCCTATTTTTATAAGTCAGCCCAAAAACATTAAACAAGTGCGAAGGAAGAAAGGGAGCTTTTCTAAATATGCTTCAAAATCTCTTACCATTTTAGTCTGATACTGCCTATTAGAAAACCATTCTATGCAGAAAAAACAAGTGTACATACATATTTCAACTAAGATTAAATTGCTTTAATATGAATGCAAAAAGTCAATATGAGAAAAAAAACCTGAAATATAAAACAAACAGAACATAAAAAATGATAGTTTCAGGCTACCAGCAAAATGAATTGTGTTTCCACATTGGCGGATCATTAAAATAGGACACGCTCATAAATGTGATGCCAAAATAATAATTTCATAAACAATCTCATACAAATTGCCTGTAAGGCATACGTATCAGTTTTCCTACAAGCTTGTAAAGTAGCCTATGAAAAAAACTTTTTTTTTTTTTTTTAAATAAGTCGAGTCAAGAAAATTGTCTGCTCTAATTGCAAAAAAATACATTTTTTTCTTTTACTCAAACTTGTCATTCTTTGCCTTACAATTTAAAAGGGTTACAAAACACTCACAGTTATGAAACATACAATAGAAAACAGTCTGGTTCAGGAAAACTTCAATTTAAAAAAAAAAAAAAAAAAATGGAATCCAAAATGCCACATTTAAAGACACCTGTGATTAAAGCAATAATGTATGTATGCTATTTCTAAAAATGTCACATACCATCCAGAAGAGATATAAAAAAAGAATACGACAATGGGGGAGTAGGAAGGGTGACTGTGGAGCAGGGGAGGATGGGTGTAGCTAGAATTGGGCTTTAACACCATATAGTGTACAATAAGAATCTTTGTATACCTCTTGCAGGTTTTTTCAGGACATCGGTGATGTGGATTCTGTTTAATCACAGCAAGAGATTGAAACTACGATTTGAAATAAAGTCTCCAATATAAAGCATAACTGTATAATTTAAAAAAAAAATAGCAATAGGCAGCCCTAAGTGGCATTGTGAATAGTAAATATTTGGCAGTCTAGGACCCATTTCCTGCAGTAGTGTTGACAGTCACGTTCAGGGTCTGCCACCTGCTAACCCATAAAGAATGATGACCAGCACAATCAAGACCTTGCCCATGTGTCTACAGCTTTTGGACATAGCCCAGCACTGGCTATTGAGCATTGCAAAATACAATTTTGGACAGCCAAATATTTACTCCTTACAAGGTAGCCCACAGCTACCAACTGCTGCCCTAATTTCTTTGTAAGGCTTCTGAATTAAAATTAGAAAAAGGTCATATTGTATGAACTTGCATGTCTGCAATATAAAAATATTATAGATGTTTATGTAGCACCCTCTAGTATACAATATAGTGAAGTAAATTTAAGCATAGTAGTTTGTGCCAATCTGAATTTGCTGTGTGTTCAGCTTATGGTTTGGCTGGAAGGCTCTGCAGACCAGGCCTCCATCACCTCCCCCTGGTTCTGGAGGTTCATTGAAACTTCTAGAAATTAGTGGGCGGAAGTAAAGAGGCAGTGTCAGAATATTGACGAGAGTTTTGACCAATCCTGGAGCAGGAGGCTTGGCAGGGTGGTAAGACTGGCCCATAAATCTTGAAGATCCTGGCTAGTTGGGGTGGTTGTTGTCAGGTGGAAGATGGAGTGCTGAGGTTGATGTTGTGAGGCCTGGAAAGGGAACCCGAGGCTGAGGGGCACTGCCTCCAGGCTGGAACTGAGAAAGGAAGGAAGCTGAAGAGAGGAATTTCCACTACCCTTCAGTCTCAGCCAGGAAATACCCTGTCTAGCATGGGAAGATCTGTCCAGCAAGAGGCCTTATCCAAAGAAGCAGGATTCAACGGACAGTGTGAGTACCTCTACCTAACACCCAGAGCCTACAAGGGAGCCAAACCTAAATCCCTTGCTCTGGGACACTTTTCAAGGCAGCCAGGTGGGCTGCTATTTTCTGCAAGCGCTGAGACTTTGTGAGTTTCTACTAAGAGGACATAGTACTCCTACATACAATGAGGTTCTACTAAGGGGACGTAGTGCTCCTGAAAGTTTAGGACTTTGTGCTATTTCTACCAAGGGGGCACAGTGCTCCTGTATACAGATGATACTTTGCTGGTTTCATCAAGGGGACATAGAGCTCTTGAAGAATGGAAACTTTGCTACTGATCCATTAGAGATTGATATCACTCCAGAGGGAGTACAATCCAGGATCTGCATTTTTATGTACATAGTGAAGGAAGTTTGTCCTCAAGTTGCTTTCACCAAGTTCAAGTTGGGCATCCGATAATCCCTCTTCCCCATCCAAGTTGTTTTCTCTCAATAAAACAATAAAAATAGGCCCTGGGACTGTGAAGTCACACAAATTCTGTGACTTCTAAGGGGGTAGCACTACATTTATAATTGTCAGTTTAGCTTGTTGTTTTGCTTTTTTACTGTAACCACCCTCTTAATTTATCCTGGAAGGAAACATCAAGAATTTCGGGCCTCATGAGCACTGTATGAGAGTGTCTAAAAGAAACCTGTCTGTGTTGTGGCACAGAAACCAGTCACCATTTTCTTTCACTCTACTCATATTAAATTAAAAAAACTGTTAGCTATAAGACAAAAGAAAAAAAAAAGCTGTTAAGCATGGTGAGGGATAGGCCCTACAGCAGGGATCTCAAACTGGTGGCCCTCCAGCTGCTAAAGAACAACAATTCCCAAGGGACATTGAAAGGCTGACAGTTAGAAGTATGAGTCCCATAGGCAGAGACATGGTGGGACTTGTAGTTCTGCTAGAGCTGGAGGGCTGCCAGTCTGAGACCCCTACCCTACAGGAAGACACTTTAAATATCAGTATAAAAGGTTCAATGCACACTCACATATATATATATATATATATATATATATATATATATATATATATATACACACACTATCTCACAAAAGTAAGTACACCCTCACATTTTTATAAACATTTTATTATATCTTTTTATGTGACCTTGGGCCCCTCCACCCTCCGTTTGAGGATGCCCCACAGATGCTCAATAGGGTTTAGGTCTGGAGACATGCTTGGCCAGTCCATCACCTTTACCCTCACCTTCTTTAGCAAGGCAGTGGTCATCTTGGAGGTGTGTTTGGGGTCATTATCATGTTGAAATACTGTCCAGCGGCCCAGTCTCCAAAGGGAGGGGATCATGCTCTGCTTCAATAACTGTTTTTTTTTGCTAGGTTGCTGAAATGAATATCCCATATGTCTATGCAGTTACAGTAAACATAGGAGAGGTATGACTGTAGCTTGTAAAAGAACATGCTAGGTACATATATCTGCAAATAACAGAACAATGATGTTACCAACAATTTGGAATCCCATTCAAAAACACCTCCCTCTGCTAGTGTAGCACTGTCCCTGTAGGGCTTGCTGTATAATGACTTCTCGGGGCCTTCTCTGATTACCACCACACAGTCACTTAGGGAACAGTTCACACATCCCTCCTTACTCCCAATGGCTCGTCACACAATAAACAGTCCAGGGGTATTGGTTTTTAGTGTTTATTTTGGAACTTGGATGGGAGAAGGGAATAACTATTCACAATGTATAAGGACAACTCTCACTTGGCCTCACCAGACTGCTTGTGGATGCAGCTGCACTGCTTAATCCATATTGCCACATGTATGGAAAGGGTTAAGTCTCCCTGCCCTTTTCTCCCCAGCAATAGACTTGGTAAATCTACATTATCTTCTGGACACTCACTAGCATCCCCTTTACTGACATCCTTCCTCTGACTCTTCCAGCTGCAGGGGTGGCCCTCCTCAGGTCAGGCCCCTTGACACAGATCTGTACTCACTGTACTGCTGAAACAGATCCTCCAGTGTCCCCCCATTTCAGTCAGCTTCACTGGACCCCTGGGTTTATTTCCTCACTGCTACTCTCCAGGCTGTTTGGGATGACTCCCTGAGGCCGCATGGCACCTCTACAGAGGAGGAGGCAGCCGCACATGTGCTCCTGGCTTTTATACAGTATCCCAGCATGCACAGAGGAACTTTTCCTATGCCAAATCACCAGGGCTGTATCAAACTCCTGTGCACTCATTTGTTAGGTTTCCTCCCACTGTCCAATATGCCTCTCTATTGAACTACTGTGAAACATTCTGCAGACAGAACTTGTTACACCTGAGCACAATACGCAGACCTCACTAACAGATCCTGCACTCTGGTAGGCAGAGAACAATATAGATTTACCTGCAGCCTGTCAGGTAAGCTGACAGGACTCAAAACTATACTTTCTCTCTAGCACCTACCTAGGAGGGTGCTACACTAGTAATCAGTATTCTATATACAGTGAATAATAAAGGACAAGTGAAATAAGTGAAAATTTCTAATGGATAAAGTGAATTGCTGCTCCCACTATGTTTAAGTACTCCTAAACTTGAGGTAATCAGAAATGTATATAGGGATAATGGTGGTGCGCTATTCATCTGTGCTATATGTTAAATATGCAATGCTAATTCATACTGTGCATGTAAAATAAATGACATGAAACAAATACAAATGTGATAAACAATCCGTGATTAAAAAACAGTGATGATCTATGGTACATCAATGGTACCGTAGATGATCTAGGGATGATGTATGGTATTAGGCGGCTTCCTATGGTGGCGCACGCAGAAGAGCAGGAGCAAAGAGCGCAGACGGGGGACCGCAGAAGAGGAGGTTCAGGGCCGCTCTGTGTATTACTATTAGAAGGAGCCAGTGACGTCAGACTCAGCTGTCCCACAGCGATCAGAGCCGGTTAGCCATGGAGTGAGTAAGCGGGACTCTATCATGGCGGGCTCCAAAAAGATCACATAGATTGTTTATTCATTGCACCTTACATTGCCTTTTTTCACATCTCAAATGTGAGTAAATTTATGTATGTTTACGAATATTAAAAGTTTTAAAGGATAATGCACTATGGAACATCCTCTTTGATTTACATACACTATCCACCTGGCCCATTGAGATAAGAGGAGTGGAAGCTTGCAGGCTTGCAGGTGGAGATATTTGGTCATTGCACAAACACTTTGTGCTGCAGGTGCGCACGCACTGCACACAGAGGTTTTCCAGTAGGTGGAAGGATTAAGCACCAAGCACTTTACCAGTTTTGTTTTAAGAAGTTTTTAATCACAACGTCAATTTACGTTTATCTGGATTGCAAAGCACTGCATGTATTGTTAATAATCACGGACTGTACCATAGATCATCACTGTTTTTAATCACAGATTGTTTATCACACTTGTATTTGTTTCATGTCATTTATTTTACATGCACAGTATGAATTAGCATTGTATATTTAACATATACTGTAGCACAGATGAATAGCGCACCACCATTATCCCTATATACACTTTACACAGTATATTGACTTACTGTAGCTGACATAGAAGTGAACTGACAGAGCGGTCCACCCTTAGTGACAGTAGATGAAATGGCCATTAAGGATTATTTATAAAGATAGTGACGTGGGGGTATATGGGTTCAATACAGAGGCGTAACTACAACCTTAAGGGCCCCGGTGCAAGAAACAATGAAGGCCCCCCCCAACCCGGGCCCTTTCTCATGTTTTGCAGCGGGCCCCCTCCTGCTGTCTTGAGGCCTCCACATGTTGGTGGAACACCAGGGCCCAGTCGCAAGTGCGACTTTTAAGACCCTGGTAGTTCTGCCACTGACTTTACTATTACTAGCAGGCATTTTGGAGGATGTAAGGGAGCACTCTGGAAGATATAGGGGGGCACTCTGGAGGTAATAAAACAGTACCTGCAAAGTGCCCTCTTAGAGCAGTGGCAGTAGTGGTTGTCGTGGGGGGGGGATCACTGGTGGTGGTGGGAGGGAGGGATGGGATCAGTGGCAGGAGAATGGATATCAGTGGCAATGGTGGGATTAATGGCCGTTGGGGGTGAGATCACTGGCAAAGGGATAGTGGTGGGGGGAAGGGTTAAGTGGCAAAGGGATGGTGGTGGGGGATGGAATCAGTGGCAGAAGGATGGTGGGGGGGATGGGATCAGTGGCAGAGGGATGGTGGAGGGGGGGTGGGATGGTGGTGGAGGGATGGAATTACGGGTAGAGGGATGGTGGGGAGGGTGGGATAGTGGTGGTGGAGGGATGGGATCAATGGCAAAGGGATAATAGGGGGATGGGATGGAGGGAAGGGATCAGTGGCAGAGGGATAATAGGGAGATGGGATGGAGGGAAGGGATGGCAGAGGGATGGTGGGGGGGGGTGGGATGGTGGTGGAGGGATGGGATGGTGGTGGAGAGATGGGATCAGTGGCAGAGGGATGGCAGGGGGTTGGTTATGGTGGTAGAGGGTGGGATCAGTGGCAGAGGGATGTTGGGAGGGAGAGGAATAGTGGCAGAGGGATTGTGGGAGGGATGGGATCAGTGGCAGAGGGATGGTGGGAGGGATGGGATCAGTGGCAGAGGGATCATGAGAGGGATGGAATCAGGGGCAAAGGGATGGTGGTGGAGGGATGGGATCAAGGGCAGATGGATGGTGGGGGGGATGGGATGGAGGGGTGGGATCAGTGGCAGAGGGATGGTGGTAGAGGAATGGGATCAGTGTCAGAGGGATGTTGGGGAGGGTAGGATGGTGGTAGAGGGATGGGATCATTTGCAGAGGGAATGGTTGGGGGATGGGATGGTGGTAGAAGAATGGGATCAGTGGCAGAGGGATGGTGAGGGGGATGGGATGGTGACACTGGCACTCACCTGTTCTCCGTGTCAGTCTATCCCCCTCCTTGCTCAGCACTCTCAACCTAGTTTCTTAGTTATTCCAGTAGCAGCTCTCCTGACATGGGAACTATGTCTTCACATTGGCTTAAGCAGGGGAGATTGCCTCCCCCTTCACTCTACTGGCCCATCAGCTGACTTTCTACTCCAAACAACATTGATCTGCTTTGAGGAATAGGCGGAGTGCTGTGCCAGTAGCAGTAAGTGTTCCTCAGGCACAGTGAGTGTATAATGCCCCAACTGACATAATGCCTGCAATCAGCAGCGGTGGCGGCGGGTGGTGTACAAGTAGGACCAGGATATATTGCCCAGATTATTGCCTAGAAGTGGCAGCAGCAAGCGGTGGGCCACAGAGACGGAACTCCAGGGCCCAGTTCTTGAATAGGACTGCGTGTGGTTCTCAGTTACAAATAATTAGAAAAATGCCCATTTTGATATACAATATATATATATTGTGACAGGAAGTCAGGTAAATCTGTGGATGTAGTCACAGACAGGAGATACATTTCCACCTGGTTTAGAAAATTCACCAATTACTATAGGGTGTCGGCTGCAAAGGTAGCCAGAACTGTCTAAGGAAGTTGAAAGGCCTTCAGCTGTTCGGAATGAGGAAGTTAAGGCCTCTATAATTTGTCCAAAGGAAGTCCTATTGATTGCTGCCTCCTGACGCTGTGTGAAGCTGGGGAGAGGAGGACAGTCAGATGTGTACCTCCCGACGCCATGTGGGCAGGGGAGAAGGAATGCCCCCTGAAAGCTGTGTGAGCATGGGGAAGACCTCCTGAAGCGATGGGTGCTGAGGAGGGTAAAAAAGTGTGAAGACTTCTCAAGGTGAGAAAATGAACTATTTCTGTGTGGAAGAAATAAATGAACTGTTTGCTATGTGAAGAGCCAAGCAAAGGAATGGTTGCTATGTGAAGAGACAAACAAATGGACAGGTTCAATGGACATTTGTTGTGTGAAGAGATAAAACATGGACTATTGAGAGTCTGCTGTATGATCAGCCAAGTCTGCCCAACAGTAGGTTGGGGACAGACTTCATTAGATAGGTTCCAGTGTGTGAGAAGGTAGCCGCCCACAGTGGGAAGGATTTATTTTGTGTTTTATTTTTATTTTGCTGTTTTGAGGCTTGCACTTGTGTGATGTAAACTGCAAGAATAAACCAAACTGTTGTTTGCAACCACTTCTCGGCTATCTCCCTGTGTAAAATGCAGCCCCAAAGGGGTCATCCACGCCCGCCACCGAGCTAATCAACCACACAATATATATATATATACAGTGTATATATACAGGTCCCTCTCAAAAAATTAGTATATTGTGATAAAGTTCATTATTTTCTGTAATGTACTGATAAACATTAGACTTTCATATATTTTAGATTCATTACACACAACTGAAGTAGTGCAAGCCTTTTATTGTTTTAATATTGATGATTTTGGCATACAGCTCATGAAAACCCCAAATTCCTATCTCAAAAAATTAGCCTATTTCATCCGACCAATAAAAGAAAAGTGTTTTTAATACAAAAAAAAGTCAACCTTCAAATAATTATGTTCAGCCTGTGGCACTGCTGAGGTGTTATGGAGGCCCAGGATGCTTCGATAGGGCCTTGAGCTCATCCAGAGTGTTGGGTCTTGCGTCTCTCAACTTTCTCTTCACAACATCCCACAGATTCTCTATGGGGTTCAGGTCAGGAGAGTTGGCAGGCCAATTGGGCACAGTAATACCATGGTCAGTAAACCATTTACCAGTGGTTTTGGCACTGTGAGCAGGTGCCAGGTCGTGCTGAAAAATGAAATCTTCATCTCCATAAAGCTTTTCAGCAGATGGAAGCATGAAGTGCTCCAAAATCTCCTGATAGCTAGCTGCATTGACCCTGCCCTTGATAAAACACAGTGGACCAACACCAGCAGCTGACATGGCACCCCAGACCATCACTGACTGTGGGTACTTGACACTGGACTTCAGGCATTTTGGCATTTCCCTCTCCCCAGTCTTCCTCCAGACTCTGGCACCTTGATTTCCGAATGACATGCAAAATTTGCTTTCATCCGAAAAAAGTACTTTGGACCACTGAGCAACAGTCCAGTGCTGCTTCTCTGTAGCCCAGGTCAGGCGCTTCTGCCGCTGTTTCTGGTTCAAAAGTGACTTGACCTGGGGAATGCGGCACCTGTAGCCCATTTCCTGGCCACGCCTGTACACGGTGGCTCTAGATGTTTCTTCTGCAGACTCAGTCCACTGCTTCCGCAGGTCCCCCAAGGTCTGGAATCGGTCCTTCTCCACAATCTTCCTCAGGGTCCGGTCACCTCTACTCGTTGTGCAGCGTTTTCTGCCACACTTTTTCCTTCCCACAGACTTCGCACTGAGGTGCCTTGATACAGCATTCTGGGAACAGCCTATTCGTTCAGAAATTTCTTTCTGTGTCTTATCCTCTTGCTTGAGGGTGTCAATGATGGCCTTCTGGACAGCAGTCAGGTCGGCAGTCTTACCCATGATTGCGGTTTTGAGTAATGAACCAGGCTGGGAGTTTTTAAAAGCCTCAGGAATCTTTTGCAGGTGTTTAGAGTTAATTAGTTGATTCAGATGATTAGGTTAATAGCTCGTTTAGAGAACCTTTTCATGATATGCTAATTTTTGGAGATAGGAATTTTGGTTTTTCATGAGCTGTATGCCAAAATCATCAATATTAAAACAATAAAAGGCTTGCACTACTTCAGTTGTGTGTAATGAATCTAAAATATATGAAAGTCTAATGTTTATCAGTACATTACAGAAAATAATTAACTTTATCACAATATGCTAATTTTTTGAGAGGGACCTGTATATATATATATATATATATATATATATATATACAGTATTTTTGTACATATTGTACATATTTTATTATATCTTTTCATGTGACAACACTGAAGAAATGACACTTTGCTACAATATAAAGTAGTGAGTGTGCAGCTTGTATATTTGTAAATTTGTAAATTTGCTGCCCACTCAAAATAACTCAACACACAGCCATTAACCACTTTACCACCGGAGGATTTTGCTGTCTTACGTCTGGGCCACTTTTTTGCGATTCGGCGCTGTGCGAATTTAACTGACAATTGCACGGTTGTGCGACGCCGTACCCAAACAAAATTTACGTCCTTTTTTTCCCACAAACAGAGCTTTCTTTTGGTGGTATTTGATCACCTGTGCGATTTTTACTTTTTGCGCTATAAACAAAAAAAGAGCGTTTATTTTGAAAAAATAACAATATTTTTAACATTTTTCTCCATCAAATTCCCCCCAAAAAAATGTAAAAATACATTTTTTTTTACATTTTTGGCCAATTTGTTTTCTGCTACCTATGTTTGGTAAAAAAAATCACAATACGCGTATTTTGATTGGTTTGCGCAAAAGTTATTGCGTTTACTAACTAAGGGAAAGATTTCTGTCATTTTTGGTGTTTTTTTTTTTTAACGAGTAATGGCGGCGATCTGCAATTTTTTTTGCGGGACTGCGACATTGCGGCGGACAGATCGGACCCTTGACTGACATTTTTGACACTTTTGGGGTTACCAGTGACATTACTACAGTAATCAGTGCTATATATATGCACTGTTACTGTAAAAATGACACTGGCAGGGAAGGGGTTAATTTTATTGGAGAGGGAGGGGTTAATGTATGCCAAGTGCTTACTGACGTGTGTTGGGGGCGGTGACTGAGTGAGTCAGGGACAGATCGCATGTTCAGCTATGCAATCTGTCACTCCCTGTCACTTAGGAGATCCGCCCGCTGTGTTTACACAGGCGGGCGGATCTCCAAACTAGATTCCCCGACGATCGGGGAAGAGCAGCAGCGATCGCCGCCGCTCCTGCCCTGGCCCGACTCCCGCTGTGAATGAATACAGCGGGAGAGCGCCGTCTACAGGGGGAGGAGTCCAGCGACGTAGTACTACGTCCAAATTGGGCCCAAAGTGTCAATATTTTGTGTGGCCACCAGTAATTTTCCAGCACTACCTTAACCCTCTTGGGCATGGAGTTCACCAGAGCTTCACAGGTTGCCACTGAAGTCCTCTTCCACTCCTCCATGATGGCATCATGGAGCTGGTGGATGTTGGAGACCTTGCGCTCCTCCATATTCCATTTGAGGATGCCCCACAGATGGTCAATAGGGTTTAGGACTAGAGACCTGCTTGGCCAGTCCATCACCTTTACCCTCAGCTTCTTTAGCAAGGCAGTGGTCATCTTGGAGATGTGTTTGGGGTCATTATCATGTTGGAATACTGCCCTGCGGCCCAGTCTCCGAAGGGAGGGGATCATGCTCTGCTTCAGTATGTCACAGTACATGTTGGCATTCATGGTTCGCTTAATTAATTGTAGCTCCCCAGTTCAAGCAGCACTCATGCAGCCCCAGACCATGACACTCCCACCACCATGCTTGACTATAGGCAAGACACACTGGTACTCCTCACCTGGTTGCCGCCACACATGCTTGACACCATCTGAACCAAATAAGTTTATCTTGGTCTCATTAGACCACAGGACATGGTTCCAGAAATCCATTTCCTTTGTCTGCTTGTCTTCAGCAAACTGTTAGCAGGCTTTCTTGTGCATTATCTTTAGAAGAGGCTTCCTTCTGGGACGACAGCCATGCAGACTAATTTGATGCAGTGTGCGGCATATGGTCTGAGCACCGACAGGCTGACCCCCCACCCCTTCAACCTCTGCAGCAATGCTGGCAGCACTCATCAACGTCTATTTTCCAATGACAACCTCTGGATTTGAAGCTGAGCACATGCATTCAGCTTCTTTGGTCGACCATAGTGAGGCCTGTTCTCAGTGGAACCCATCCTGTTAAACTGCTGTATGGTCTTGGCCACAGTGCTGCAGCTCAGTTTCAGGGTCTTGGCAATCCTCTTATAGCCTAGGCCATCTTTATGTAGAGCAACAATTATTTTTTTCTGATCCTCAGAGAGTTCTTTGCCATGAGGTGAGGCGCCATGTTGAACTTACAGTGACTAGTATGAGAGTGTGAGAGCAATAACACCAAGTTTAACACACCTGCTCCCCATTCACATCTGAGACCTTGTAACACAAACGAGTCACATGACACTGGGGAGGGAAAATGGCTAATTGGGCCCAATTTGTGCATTTTCACTTAGGGGTGTACTCACTTTTGTTGCCAGTGGTTTAGACATTAATGGTTGTGTGTTGAGTTATTTTGAGGGGACAGCAAATTTACACTGTTATACAAGCTGTACACTCACTACTTTACATTGTAGCAAAGTGTAATTTCTTCAGTGTTGTCACATGAAAAGATATATTTAAATATTTACAAAAATGTAAGGGGTGTACTCACTTTTGTGAGATACTGTATATTTATATATATAAAATCCATTAGGACCTAATAGGACACTCCAAATTTAAAGCAGGGTATTCTCTCTGCTTCAGGATTTACCCACCAGAGATCGCTATTTGCTCACTGAATGCAAAGTGTTCCCTGACTGGACGAGGTGGAAAGGTGGGGAAGTGACATCAAACTCACCACCTCATCCAATCAGAGAATGCTCTCCATTCAATTGAAGATGCAAAGCATTCTTTTAATGATGTCCATGCCGATTGGCAGAATTTCAGTGTACACAATGCAGCGGGGCAGTCCCTCAGCACAGGACCTGGAAGCTAGTTATGGTACCTATTAAAGTGATTTCCAGCATCTAAGATGAGCCAATGTACAATAACTATGTGAAAAAAAATATTAACCAAAAAAAAAAAAAACCCACCGTAGGAAATATTTGCTAATCATTGCAAATAGTTAAAGTGGAGTTCCACCCAAAAGTGGAACTTCCGCTCATTTGCTTCCTCCCCCCCTCCGGTGCCACATTTGGCACCTTTCAGTTGGTAGGGGGGAACGGGTACCTGTTTTTGACAGGTATCCCTTCCCCTCTTCTGGGACACTGGCCGCGGCGCAGTGTCCCGGAAATTCGGACCCCTCCTCCTTCCCCCTGCCGCCGAGCCAATAGGAATGCGCAGCGTGCTTCACGCATGAGCAGTAGGGACCCGCCCGTGAAGATGCAAGGCTTCACTGCCAGGTTCCCTTTCCCAGAAGGGCGGCGGCAGCACCCGAGAGCCGATAACAAAATTGGCTTCGGATGCCGACATCGCTGGACTCCAGGACAGGTAAGTGTCCCAATATTAAAAGTCAGCAGCTACAGTATGAGTAGCTGCTGACTTTTAATTTTTTTAGGGGAAGGCAGAACTCCTCTTTAAGCCAGAGGAATCATAGGGAGGCAAATCCTTTGTTGAAGAAAAATTAGGACCCTCTTTTCTAAACCCTACATTTTGAGGGATGGTGTTGTGAACTTCAGCTTAATAAGGAAATCTTATCAAATTTTATCTTAGCAAAACCTGAATTATTAGGGGTATTTTGGAAATGCAGCATTTAAGTGAAAGCAAATGTCAACAACTTTCCAGGTGCTCTTTCACAGATAATGTCAATGAACAGAGCTGTCAAGCAATTTAAACCGGAATCAGCATTCTGGGTATTTCTTTCAACAAAGTCTTGTCCTAGTAAGAAAAGTATTTTCTGCTTTTTAAAACATATTTCAAAAAGTTTAATTTCTGTTGAATTGTGGCAGATTTATTTACAAGGAATTTAGTGTAGATATGTACAATTGTGATATGAGAAAATAACATTTTGAGTATTATTGTGACTACTTAATTTATTATTCCCGAGACTTGCACACTTCACATATTATTTCATTCCATCTTTTGCAAACAGAACATGCATTATAGTATAGCATAATGTCACCAGGATATTGGTCTCTCCTGTGTTGTTCTATATTATTTTTCTTGTTACGTACCACTTAATAGACAATCCCAAATTCTTAAAAAAAAACAAGAATAATTGCAGGTATTTTAGAATGTTGTAGATCTTGGCACTGACTACTAAAAAGTAAGTTAAATAAATATATTGCCTGTAGTCCCAATCCTCCTTGGGCCTGAAAAAGGGGTACTTTTGGAACTACGATCTCACATAATTTTATATATCTTCTTCATCTCCTTGCTTTGGCCTAGTTCTTCAGATTTTTTGGTTCTACTACACTCCTCACCCTCTATTTTGCTTATTCTTTTAACCACTTACCGACTGCCCCATATATATATATATATATATATATATATATATACTGTGGGGTGGCGGCTCTTATAGGCGAAATCACGTACCTTTACGCCATCGCCTATATACCAGCTCCTGCTGTTATTGGACACAGTGGGAGCCAATCAGTGGGTCCGCAGGACCTGATGTACGCTGGGACCCGCAGATCGTTCCTGACAGCGGCAGAGCGGCGGTCTGCCAATGTAAACGAGGCAGATCGCCGTTCTGTGACAAGTGAATACAGATCTCTGTCTTCCCCCAGTACAAGCACCCCCACACAGTTAGAAAGTACTCCCTATTGAGAAACATTTAACCCTTTGATCGCCCCTGATGTTGTCCTGCTATAAGTTGTTGATCGCCGACCATTACTAGTAAAAATAAATAAATAAATAAAAATTCCATAAAAATATCCCTTCCTTAGTTTGTAGACGCTATATTTTTTGCGCAAACCAATCAATGTACGCTTATTGGGATTTTTTTTTTTTTTACCAAAAACATGTAGCAGAATACATATTGGCCTAAATTAAATTAAATAAAGATTTTTAAAATCTTTTATTGGGAATGTTTTATAGCAAGAAGTAAAACAAATATTGTTTTGTTTTTTTGTTTTTTTAAGAATTGTGGCTCTTTTTTTTTTGTTTTTTATAGCACAAAAAAATAAAAATCACAGAGGTGACCAAATACCACCAAAAGAAAACTCTCTTTGTGGGAAAAAACAAACGGCAGGACCCACTGATTAGCTCCCGATGTGTCCAATTACAGTGGTAGCCGCACTTCAACGGCACACGTGCACCCCCTACATGACCTGCACAAACTCCCGTACATGTACGTGATTTTGCACAGCCGGGCTGCCCTGCCGCAGTATATATGCCGTGGATGGTCCGGAACTGGTTAAGGCTGCTCTGAGGACTCAAGTGCATGTGTGCATTAGGGTTGATCTGAGGTCTGAAGGCCATGCATTGGGCTGATTCGAGGTTTAAAGGTAAAGAAATTGGGGCTGATCTGTGAAGAAATTGGGACTGATCTGTGGTTAGAAGGGCATGCATTCAGCTGATCTGAGGTCTAAAGGTTGAGAAACTGGGGCTGATCTGTAATCAGAAGGGACATGCATTTGGGCCAATTTGAGGCCTGAAGCTACAGAAATTATGGCTGATCTAAGATTTTTTTTTGTGATGCTGTAGAGGTGCTTACAATAACTAGTTCAAACTTGCTGTTAGCAGTACAGCTATGGGGTTGGGGAAATAGACTGTTCACTTTACAAGGGAAGTTGTACTTTGCAACAGGATTTTCTCCAGAGCTTAGTGAATGACGTGAAGCTCTGTGTGCTTCCATCATTTAATGATGTACAGACAAAAATGCTGTTTTTTATTTTTGTAAAACTTCACATATTCACTAAGCTGTAGGCTAAATTCCCTTGCAATGTGCTACTTTCGTTGCAACAGCCTATTTGTCTTGAATAAAACAAAGAGTGCAAAATGTTAAAACTAGCAAAGACTATAGTACGCTATTGTTTACTGGCGCACAAGTTGTCTGATGCTTGTAGAAATAAAATTGGCATGAAAAAGATTGCTGACCCCTGTTTTACAGTGTGACTTTCTCTGGTAATTCCTGCTAAACTTTCAATATGATCTGATGCAGCAAGTACATCTCCTGAGTTCTTCAATGCCAGCACTAAAAAACTTGCAATAAAACATTGCATGGTACCAGAGGCTGAAGAACAGTATTTAAAAAGCAATTTGACTCTCTGCTTTTGCACCTCCACCTTTTTATACATACTATATGTATGCCTTAACAGTATGTGTATAATCCTTTTTATTTTACATTTGAAAGTTAGCAACCAGCATATAAATATATAGCACAATTTATACATTGGATTCTTTTACATTTTTTAACTAGTGCAGAACTAGCCAAAAGGAGACCAGTTTGGCATGGATGGTTAGTTTATCATGTATTGCAATATGTGGAATTACAGTGGTAATTATGCATGAATATATGGTGTGCAGAGCTTGACCTGATAATGACTGTTACATATGCTGACTACTCTCCACAGTACATTAGACTTAAACTTCTGAAAATGTGCTTGCTTGCTATTAAAGAAGTATAGGTACCAGAAATTAAAGCACAGAAATATTCAGTACAAATAACGTTTACCCGATTGTTAATGAATGTTCACACTAGCAACAGACATTAAGGGGTCATTCACACCAGCCTGGTCTGTTAACCTGCCTTGCATTAAGGTAGCCCATTTAAATATACCACCACAATGGATCAAAATCATGCATGCCCCCCTTTTGGCATCACAGGTTAGTGCAATGCATAGTGCAAAGGTGCATTGTGGTTCCATTCAGAATAAGCACACCAAAACATGTAGAGCCAAAACATGTAACATGCATTTCTGTGGTTCGCGGTAATGTGCGCTTTATCAAAGGGTAGTGGTGTGAATGGACTCTTACTGTACTCTTCTCCTTAGTGCAGGGTTTCTCAACTAGGGTTCCTCCTGCGGTTGTTAGGGGTTCCTTGAGAAATGGGCAGATTCTGCCTCTCAGATAAGTTCCCAATGACACCATTGTTCCTTTTAGCTATCTGTAAGGGTGTAATTCTTCCCAATGATGACAAGAGTAAGGAGCATTCTTCCCACTGACTGTCACACTAATGTGTCATGAGTTGTAGATTTTTCATTTTTAGCAGGGGTTCCAGAGACCAGAAATTTATTTCAAGGGTTCCTCTGTATTGAAAAGGTTGAGAAAGGCTGCCTTAGAGTAACCTTTATTACTTATCCCTTTACCCTAAAACGAATCCTTAAATACAACACTGAAGTCTAACCACTGTCACCTTAGTTATATCTCAAGGGGAATTTCACAAGTTAAATACTAAAATCATGATGAATACAATGATAACTGGATCGGAAATGTCATGAAATTAAAACTTTGGGATGTTGTTTTATTTTTAAAACCCGTGTTGTGGAATGAAATAGACTGGTAGCAGTAGACCAAAATTAGAGACGAGCATGACACAACAAATTTCCAATGTAACCACAGTGGTGAAATATAGGCAAATTTTTGCTGCTTTAAATACATCAACCTATGTAGAGCCCAAACCCAGTGCCTTGCCACAGCAGCCTGTCTTGGTCTTGTTTATTTCACTTTGTGCATTCCACTGTTTCCCCCTTCTTTTATGCTAGGGTTAAACTAGTCCCCTATTAGACATGTCCTGCTTGCTCACGCTCTCTGTTACTTTCACTTTAGCCCTTATTGTGTTCAATGTTCCCTATACAGTATAGTTAGAAAGATTATAGTTCTGAGATGCTTTTTCACTTGCAAGAAACACATAGAAAACATAATTTTTAACTGCAAAGTCTGCAATAAAATAATTGGATTTCACTTTGTGTCTGCTTGTGAATTGTACCATCCCCGCAAGTTGCCAAACTGTCCACATAGGCTCAGAAGGTATGCTTAAAGGCATTAAGGCATTAAGGGGTATTAAAAAAGAACAACCAGGCTCTACAGGGTGCCATCCTTATCCAAGCTAAGATAAAACTACCACCTCCAAACACTAATTCCATTAACTACCATGCATATTTCACATGCCAGAACTTCAGTGGATTGTTAAGTCTCTACTACTTTATAGGTTAATGATAGGGGATGATGCTTAATCTTGTCAGGAACAGAAATGGATGCTGCTTGGACATTCTGGGCCGGGATGCAAGGGGTGTTCACAAGTACATATGATCTTATCCAAATACTAACACAAATAAAGGCAAACGTGGACAACACATGGGCCTGAAATTTAGTACTGTTGCTAAAATTATAAATGGCAGGTCAGGTTCCTTTGAATAAGCTTTAATGAGGTTGGAAAAAAAAAACATTTATACTCACCTAGATGGATGCAGCATCGATCCAATGCTGCATCTGTCCCCTGCTGGCTCTGCACTGTGAACTGAGTGCTCAAACACTGCTGATTGCTCAGTTCTCCCCTCTGCTCTGAACAGAGAGCAGTGACTGTCAGTCACCAGCTCTCTGCTCTGCCCCTCCAGTGCTCCCAGCATTGGGCTGTGGAGGGGGTGGAAGCAGCTGGCTCAGTTTTCCAATGGCTCGCTGAGAGGTTGAGTCAGCTGCCAGTTTAGGCATCTGGGTGGATCCGGACTGTAAAGTTGGGGCCGATCCAACACCGGGACCAGCTGAGGTATGACAACAGCAGCCTTCTGTCGACTGAAAACAGGTCATGGGAGTGCAGAGCTAACTGCACTCCTGTGATCCAAAGAAGTAGGGCCAAAATAGCTTTGGCCATACTTCTTCTTTAACACTACTAGCCATAAGAACAACTTAGTTATAATACAGTACCATGCTATACGCAACCAGCATTATAGAAATTTTGCAATTAGATAATATCTTTCAGGCAGGTTTAATAAATAAGAACTGTGGGAATGTCGGTGTGACATGTCAGTGTGTGACACGTTATCACAGGGGCATCTCTGATATGGAGCTCTAGCTGAAAATTATATTCCACTGCATAAAACTTTGCTTTTTTTTAAGTGCCATTAAACAACTCAGCCAGAGGTCAGACAGCATCCTGAATGGTAACATTTTATTACTTTTCACTGAAAATCTTATCCTCTTTATTGCGCTGTTACCACGATCCATCAAATTTCATATTCTGTTCATATGGCATTTCATTAAAATAAAACAGAAAGAAAAATCTTTAACATCCATTATGTTGACAACCAGTGACATTTTTGTTAAATACATTTAATCTCCTCGAAGGAAAATTATATAAAACAAAGTCGACCTTAAGAGCTATGAGCCTATGGCCAGCTCAGATATAATTTAAGATGAAAAAAAAAGCACAAGAATATATATTGCCAAAACAAGAAACTGGATTTCAGTATGTTTGATTATCCTAGCAGAAAATCAAAGAAAGTTGGCTAGGTTTAATAGTTTTCATCCTTTACAATTGCAATACAATTACATATAATTAAGGCATTGTAGGTTTTTTTTTTTTTTTCATTGCTAAATTTCATTAGCTTCATCTACACTAATGAGAAATTGTAAAAATAGATCTTTTTTGTGTAAACAGAACAATAAGAACTTAATGTGTGAGGTTACTTGGTAAAGTGTCATTCACCTTTTTATCACATACGTGTTTCTTTTTAAAGAACTGTCAAGGTCCAAGCCTAAGCGCTCAGCTAATTATGCTGGAAGTAGTTCACATTTTGACAGTTGGTACTTGTGGTGCTTTGAAACTTCTCTCGAATGCCATGGCATTTGATAACTTGTTCCTTGGTTTGTTCAACCACCGGTAAAGATTCATGTCTACCGTGTTTCCTGTCACAGCAAAAGTCTAATACAAGGACGTTACATTTCACTGGTTGAATCATACCCAGCATACAATTCAAGTGGATAATTATTTGCAGGGTTGACATCCTGCCACCTGGCCTCATTTACATTGCAGTAAAAGAGTTCTGCTAGTAAAAGGAAGAGACTAAGGGGAAATATTTTAAAGAGAAGAGACAGG
Organism: Pelophylax lessonae; assembly: GCF_965119305.1. NCBI lineage: Eukaryota > Metazoa > Chordata > Amphibia > Anura > Ranidae > Pelophylax > Pelophylax lessonae. Next base: position 592,807,338 of record NC_138768.1, read on the forward strand.
AGCTAAACTTTTCCTCTAAATATCAGTGTCATATGGCAAACTTTAACAACGCTGCTTAATGTAGTTTATAATTCTATGTAGAAAAGAAAGATGTATAATGAAATTACTTTATGGGCTTTCTTGCAATTATCTATATAACACGTAAATCTTACAGGCCAGGTATTTTAAAGTGGTAGTAAACTGCATCCCCAAAAAAAAAAAATAAAAAAATCAGGCCCCAGGCAGTTTAGGTCGTAATTTGGCACATTATGACAGTTTTACCTGAAAACGAAGCCCTCCAACGGCACACTGTCACAGCTGAAGGTGCTTCTTTCCAGGTTCGCGGGCTTCGGCTACGTGATTGGCCAAGTGAAGACTGCCAGCAAGTTGCGGTTTTTACCACACAGCTCTGAAGGAAAGGCACGGGTATGCTGTTCATTCAGAGCACATTTGTTGGTGACGTCACCAGCTGCATCTAAGGTAAATATCTCCTAAATGGTGCACGTTTAGGAGATATTTTACAGGACCTATAGGTAAGCCTTATCATAGGCTTACCTATAGGTATAAATCAAACATGGGAGTTTACTCCCACTTTAATAAAACCTGTTTTCAACACTTTATTTTAGACCCAGTGATGTCATTACTGGGTTTCTATAAATCTCTATGGAATGCAGGCAGATTGTGATGGATGGGAGGGGCCAGCAAGGTGCTGTTCATAGCTTCCTGGAAACATCACAGCACCCTGCCTCTGTATTTTTCCTCAGGAGCCCTCAGCCCTGATGCAAGTAGTGTAATGGCTCTTGGAAAGAGTTATGCAAATATCAAAATGCCTTGTTAGATGGATGTCAGTCTGGAGCAGGGGTCCTTCCTAAGCAGGCTGCATTTTTTTAAAATCTTTTTATTGGTTTAAACAGCACAAACATACAATAAATACATACAGTTAAACTTGTATTAAAGTGACCTTCGCAGGGGGAGTGCATTAAACAATGCATAAAAGAGTTACTTATAGCAGGACCGTATGAGGGTCAGAATACTGAAGAAGAAGGCCTAGCTCCCATAGGTCAGTTAGAGGCACGGGCAATCACTTTTACATGTGTGAACCTGACTTGTGATATTGATAAGAGACACATCAAACCGAAGGCTCCTCAGAGGCTGTAGAGGGCTCCGCTAGCCATTTGGACCATTATCATATTTTTTGGGACAACCCCTGTGTGTATAAGTATCTTTCTAAAGAGGCACGCTATTGTTGACCAGCTGCTTGCAGAAAGAAAAAGACAGAAGAGAGGATTTCTTCCAATGAAGTGCAATGGCCTTCCTGGCTTAGAACGGGAGCAAACCTATTATAGTGCGCCCCATGACCGTGAGAACTGATTGTTCAACAAGGCCAAGTATACAGATGGACATGGATAGCTGTAGGAATATGGCATTGACCAGATGGATGAGGGCCATTATTTCTTCCCAGAACCCAATGATGACCGGAGAAGGCTTTGTGACACATCAGATAGCTAGTACAGTGAGCTCCTCCTGAGCTCCTCAGTTTTTTTTTTTTTCATTTAGCCCGCTGAGTTGAACGAATAAAAACTGATAGCCGGGCATTGAGGGGTGGTGGGCAAAAGCTCATATTTTTTTGCTGGCATTTGCATAAGAGAGCTACCCAGTTTTCAAAGCTTTCAGGGAGCGCAGGAAAATACAAAACTACATAGAGATACTTGCTTTACAGTCCTGCCACCAGTTCATGTAACCTAAGGGCAAGCACAGGTTTAGTTTTTAGTTTAAAAAAAAAATCTAACCCTTTTTTACATAAGGGTTGATAAGGCCTGGCTAGTCATTATCTAGAGATGCAGGATTGTTTGTGTAAAGTGGGAGTATGATTTGAAGTGGGAGTATGATTTGTGATTATAGCACGACTAGACATAAAGGCATTAAGGTTTATTTTGACTGTATTATCTAGTATGCTATAGACTGCTGTGTTTATAGAAATTTTTGCTCATTTTGCTATAATTGCTAAAACCTTTAAAAGTTAACTGTTCTGTGGTTACTTGATATGCTTAGCCAGTTTAAGACATTTGTATAACTAATAGATGTAAAATAGTTGTTTAATGAAACGAGTATGGTTTCGTTTTAACATCAAACACAAGTTAAAGTGTACCTCTAGGAAAAACATTTTTATGTTTAGTTTTGGATAGTGGTGAAGGGTTGACACCTCTGTCAAGTTCTTACTGTGGCCTGTGTTGCCACTGGGAAAATGACCCCTCTTACTAACCCTTCTTATCACCAAGGAAGAAAGTAAGAGGATATCCAAAATGTTAAAGCTGTCCCCAGAACAAGAGGTGAGGGGAAATTTTCCAACAGGGACATCTATCCTGAGGAAATCCAGGGCCACCAAAAAGGGGGTACCACCCCTACAGGAGGACCGGGTCCCATGACTTAACAGGGGGGCCCTGCCGGCAGCTGAAAACTTAATGTAGGATGTGTACAGTGAGTCAGTGTACAAACTGTTAACTGCCATGGCTCCCAGGTAATCATATTCCCTTCTATCCTGGGCTGAATAGGGCCCCATCTGTTCATCCAGAGTTTAGGGAGACTGTAGATCAAAGGGAACTTTTTTTTCATTTTTGGACCCCCCTCCCCGGCAGACTTACACACTATCCTGTGATGAGATGGAAGTCCTTGCTTTGGAAGTCCCTGCTTGCCCTGCACACTGCCTAACACCTTCAGCAAGTAGGTGCTGAGAGATAAAGGCAGAAAAAGAGCGCTGGCAGACTGATAGGCTTGGAGCAGCTGGCTAGAAATGGAAGGGATTAGTGCAGGCAGAGGCAGCAGAGTCCATATGTGATGTCTAACAGTGCTCACAGAGGGATCGCCGGGTTCTGGCAGAAGTCACAGGAAAGGTACAGTCCTGACATGACAGCACATATACACCTTTCTGTCATGGTCTTACCTTCTTGCTGTTCTCCTTCGTTTGACATGTGCTGGCGGCCATCTTGGTTTCTGGGTTTCTTGTAGCCTCCCACCCTGCGGCTCCTCCTTCCCACTGGGAGGAGCTGGATGCCTAGCTCATATATATAGGAGGTCTGTGGCTTCAGTTCCTTGCTTGGTCCTCCTGTGTTCACATGCTTCTAAGACTGCTGCTGCTTCTGGTTCCTGATCCTGGCTTCGTCTGACTACCCTGCTGGTTCCTGATCCTGGCTTCGTCTGACTACCCTGCTGGTTCCTGATCCTGGCTTCGTCTGACTACCCTGCTGGTTCCTGATCCTGGCTTCGTCTGACTACCCTCCTGGTTCCTGACCTCTGGCTTCGCAAGGACTCTGCCTCGGTTTCGCCATCCGTTTGGACTTTTGCTTTACAGCTTGATTTTCAATAAAGCCTTCTTATTTTCACTTATCTGTTGTTGTACGTCTGGTTCATGGTTCCGTGACATTAGGACCAAGCCATGAATTCTGACGGTACAGGGCCATCCTCGCTACCCACGCTGGTTGCCAGACTTGATCAGCAGGATCACCTGTTGGGTCGGTTCGCCGTGGCGTTGCAAACCCTGCTTGAATGCACGGCTCATTTCGCTCCCGTTGCCGATGGGTCGGTTGTCGCTCCTGGGCCCGCTCCTACTGCCGCTCCGGTTGTTGCGCCAGAGTCTACCCCGACACCTGTTGTTGCGCCTGCGGTCTTTCGGGGTATGACCGGTTCTGCCCCCCTTCCACAGCGCTTTGGGGGAGAGCCAACTCAGTGCCGAGGTTTCCTTAACCAGGTGGGCATTTATTTCGAGTTGCTGCCACATGCCTTTCCTACTGAGAGATCAAAGGTGGGCTTCTTAATTTCGCTGCTCTCGGACAAGGCCTTGGCCTGGGCCAGCCCTTTATGGGAGAACAACAATCCGGTGGTTGCCGAGTTTTCCGGTTTTGTTGCTTCTCTTCGGAGGGTATTCGATGTGCCGGCTCGTGCTGCCTCTGCTGCGAAGCTCCTTATGTCCATCAGACAGGGTTCACGATCCGTAGCTGAATACGCCATTGAGTTTCGTACCCTGGCAGCAGAGGTGGGCTGGAATAATGAGGCTCTGGTCGCTGCTTTCTCTCATGGTCTCTCGGATGCCTTGAAGGATGAGGTTGCAGCTAAGGACCTACCAGTGGAGCTCGAGTCTCTTATTTCTTTCTTGATTTTGATTGACACCAGACTCAGGGAGAGACCTTCCTTTAAGGAGAGTCTGCGGAGGCCTCCTAACAGATTGGCGCCTACCTTTGCTGTCCCACCCATGCCTCCCTCTCCTCCCACGCCTCCTGGGGATGACTTGGCTGGGGGTGAACCCATGCAGCTGGGCTTTGCTCGCCTGTCCGAGGGGGAGAGGGTACTCCGAAGACGCGAGGGTCGATGCATGTACTGTGGTCTCGATGGGCATTTTCGGTTGGCATGTCCGAACCGTCCGGGAAACGCTCGCACCTGAGATCCTGTCGGGGGCAGATCTTGGGTGGAGTCTCCTCGTCCCCGGTTTCCCGTGTTGACAAACCACTGATCACTGTTGTCCTCTCCTGGGTCGGGGGCTCAGTGACGACCCAGGCGTTGGTGGACTCTGGTGCTGGTGGTTTGTTCATTGATAGTGTGTTCGCTGCCGCCAATTCCATTCCTCTGCAGGTCCGAGGTTCTCCACTGGCTCTTGAGGCGATAGACGGCAGACCCCTTCTGCCGCCACACGTGACTCATGAGACCCTTCCAGTGGGGATAGCCATTGGTGCCGTTCACAGAGAGTCGGTCTGCTTCCAGGTTATTTCGTCTCCACACTACTCGGTGGTCTTGGGGTACCCCTGGCTCCAGAAGCATAATCCGACTTTCGATTGGAGATCGGCCGAGATCCTCTCGTGGTCACCGCAGTGTGGGGCTAGTTGCATCCATGGGCCTGTCAAGTTGCTGTGTACTTCCTCGGACTCTCTGTTGCCTCCTGAATACGAGGAGTTCCGGGATGTATTTGATAAGGTGCGCGCGGTTGCCCTACCTCCGCACCGCCCATACGATTGTGCCATCGAGTTACAACCTGGTGCCGTTCCTCCTCGTGGCAAGGTCTATCCACTGTCAGTAGCGGAGAATGAGGCCATGGAGGAGTACGTGAAGGAGGCGCTTTCACGCGGACACATTCGCAAATCCTCGTCCCCGGCAGGGGCTGGATTTTTCTTTGTGAAAAAGAAGGGCGGTGAGTTGAGGCCTTGCATCGATTACAGGGGTCTCAATCGCATCACGATCAAGAACGCTTACCCGATACCCTTGATTTCCGAGCTGTTCGATCGCCTTAAAGGGGCCACGGTCTTTACCAAACTCGACCTGAGGGCGGCATATAACCTTGTAAAGGATCAAGGCGGGCGATGAGTGGAAGACCGTGTTTAACACCAGGACCGGTCATTATGAATCCTTGGTTATGCCCTTTGGGTTGTGCAATGCGCCCGCAGTCTTTCAGGAATTCATTAACGATGTTTTCCGTGACCTGTTGCAGCAGTGTGTGGTGGTCTATTTGGATGACATCTTGGTATATTCTGAATCCATGGAGACCCACATTCTGGATGTCAGACGAGTGTTGCAACGGTTACGAGAGAACAAGATGTTCGGTAAGCTTGAGAAATGCGAATTTCACCGATCCCAGGTAACCTTCTTAGGTTACATCATTTCCGCTGAGGGGTTCTCCATGGATCCTGAGAAGGTTTCGGCTGTCTTACAGTGGCCCCAGCCCAGTGGTCTTCGCTCCCTGCAGCGATTTTTGGGCTTCGCCAATTATTATCGGAAGTTCATCAGGGACTTTTCCATGCTAGCCAAGCCTCTCACGGATCTGACCAGGAAGGGCAGTAATTCCCAGGTCTGACCGCTCGAGGCCATCCGAGCTTTTGAGGCTCTAAAGTCCGCCTTTGTGTCGGCTCCGATTCTGTCGCATCCCAACCCTGGGTTGCCCTTTGTCCTCGAGGTGGACGCGTCTGAGACGGGAGTAGGCACCCTTCTGTCTCAGCGTAGAACACCAGAGGGTCCTCTGCTTCCTTGTGGGTTTTACTCCCGGAAACTGTCTTCCGCTGAGTGCAACTATCAGATTGGTGACAGGGAGTTATTGGCCATCGTGCAGGCAGTACTCCGACCTGTCCAGGGAGGAGTCGATTCCGACTTCGGTCATACCTCCGAATCAGATCCTGGCCGCCATTCGCACCAGCCTGACCTCTCCCCTGGGTGAGCAGATTTTGGCGGCTCAATCTGGTGCTCCCTCTGGGAGACCCAACGGCAGATGTTTTGTGCCTGAGGAGTTGCGCACTCGGTTGTTGCGAACCTACCATAACTCCAAGACCGCGGGGCATCCTGGAAAGAATCAGCTGTCCTGGGCTGTTTCACGTCTGTTCTGGTGGCCTTCCCTACGTTCCGACATCACCGCATATGTAGCGGCATGCTCCGTTTGTGCCCAGAGTAAGTCCCCTTGGCACCTTCCATTGGGCCTTCTGCAACCCATAGCCACCGGGGAGCGCCCATGGTCACACCTGGGGATGGATTTCATTGTGGACCTCCCTGCATCCCGAGGCCATACGGTCATTCTCATGATTGTGGATCGATTTTCCAAAATGTGCCACTGTGTTCCTCTCAAGAAGTTACCCTCTGCACAGGAGTTGGCCACAATTTTTGCCAGGGAGGTCTTCCGGTTGCACGGTTTGCCCAAGGAGATTGTGTCGGATCGGGGGAGTCAGTTTGTGTCCAGGTTCTGGCGCGCCTTTTGCTCCCAGTTGGGGATTCATCTCTCCTTCTCCTCGGCCTACCACCCTCAGTCCAATGGGGCCGCAGAACGATCCAATCAGGCCTTGGAGCAATTCCTTTGTTGCTATGTCTCCGATCACCAAGACAATTGGGTTGACCTCCTGCCTTGGGCTGAGTTTGCCAGGAACATGGCGGTGAACTCTTCCTCTGGGACGTCTCCCTTCATGGCCAATTATGGGTTCCAACCTGCCGTGTTACCGGAGGTATTCTCTCCCCAGGATATTCCGGCTGTGGAGGATCACCTTTCCGTCTTACGTGCTTCTTGGGTACAGATCCAGAAGTCCCTTGAGGTCTCTGCGCAGCGCCAGAGACTCCAGGCTGATCGCAGACGAGCGCCTGCTCCTTCCTACCAGGCCGGAGACCGTGTATGGTTGTCCACCCGCAACCTCAACCTTCGAGTGCCCACTCCCAAGCTGGCGCCTCGCTTTGTTGGTCCCTTCCGAGTGCTTTGCAGGGTAAACCCGGTAGCCTATGCCCTTGCGCTTCCTCCTGGCATGCGGATCTCCAACGTGTTTCATGTCTCCCTGTTGAAGCCACTGGTGTGTAATCGTTTCACTTCCTCGGTTCCTCGGCCTCGTCCGGTCCAAGTGGGCAATCGTGAGGAGTATGAGGTGAGCAATATCCTGGACTCACGCCTGGTCCGCGGTCGGGTGCAGTTTTTGGTTCATTGGCGTGGTTATGGTCCAGAGGAGCGTTCCTGGGTTCCCTCCGCAGATGTCCATGCTCCTGCCTTGCTCCGAGCCTTCCACGCACGCTTCCCTCAGAAACCGTTCTTTACTCCGCGGAGGAGGGGCCCTTGAGGGGGAGGTACTGTCATGGTCTTACCTTCTTGCTGTTCTCCTTCGTTTGACATGTGCTGGCGGCCATCTTGGTTTCTAGGTTTCTTGTAGCCTCCCACCCTGCGGCTCCTCCTTCCCACTGGGAGGAGCTGGATGCCTAGCTCATATATATAGGAGGTCTGTGGCTTCAGTTCCTTGCTTGGTCCTCCTGTGTTCACATGCTTCTAAGACTGCTGCTGCTTCTGGTTCCTGATCCTGGCTTCGTCTGACTACCCTGCTGGTTCCTGATCCTGGCTTCGTCTGACTACCCTGCTGGTTCCTGATCCTGGCTTCGTCTGACTACCCTGCTGGTTCCTGATCCTGGCTTCGTCTGACTACCCTCCTGGTTCCTGACCTCTGGCTTCGCAAGGACTCTGCCTCGGTTTCGCCATCCGTTTGGACTTTTGCTTTACAGCTTGATTTTCAATAAAGCCTTCTTATTTTCACTTATCTGTTGTTGTACGTCTGGTTCATGGTTCCATGACACTTTCCCAATGCCTTGATCCTTGCTTATTTTTAATTTTATAGCAGGGAGAAGCCAAATGTGATCATCATTATCACACTCACACAGTATAGGTACTTTAAGCTTGTGTGATTATCATGATGATAATGATGATGACCATTGAGGGAAGGGCAGTGAAATGCAAGCTGGCCATAGATGGTTCGAATCCCAGCCTGTTCAGCAGGGACCGGATAAGATTCAAACCATCTATGGGCAGGCTGATTGTACCCAAGTTGATTGTTGTACGACTTCAGTAAAACTAGCCTGTCGGATTTAACATGCAATTATTGCCATTAGCTATTATAGGCAGGTGGGTGGGGACAGGGGTGGGCTTTTGGGGGGCCCATCGGGTAGGCTTACGGGGCACCATGATTTATAACAGTGGCCCTGGGGACAATGGTCTAAGAGAGAAATTTCCCTCGCTTTGGGAGATTTGCTCTAACTTCATGCTGTGGTTCTGGGACAGGAAGTTAAGGGGAAATATCCCTACTGATACAGAGACAACAAAAAACGAACATGGTAGGGTTTTTAATCTATTCTATTCAAATGTATTTAAAAATTTTTGGCTATACTTATACCTTAAGCTATATGCAAATGACTAATTATATATATATATATATATATATATATATATATATATATTAGTGATTGACGATATTGTTTTTTTTTTTTAATGCCGATACAGATATTTTGGTCATCGGATATCGGTATCGGCCGATATTTTCAGACATTAAAATGTTTTATTTATTTATTTATTTTTTTAGGTACTCCTCCTTGTGGAGGGATCCAAACCCCTCCTCGGCACTGAAAAGCATTCAAAACGCCAAGTTTGGGTGTTTTGAATGCTGTCAGTTTTTTTAATTCGGCGCCGAGTACCCGGAAGTGATGTTTTTTACATGGAGACCCGATCAGAGCCAAATGCAGCTTTGATCAGGTCTTCTCTTTGGCGGCAGTGGAGGTAGGGTGCCCGGGTCTTTTATGATTGTTTGGACTATATCCATTTATTAATTTTGAGCACGTTTATTTATTATTTCACACTGGACTTTTTTACATCTTTTTCACTTTTATATACTTACCTTTATTTATATATATATTTATTGGCACTATTTAGCACTTTAATATTGCATATTACACACGGATCTGATATATGTAGTGCAATTTATGATTATATATCCGCGCAGCACTGTTTATTTACTTAAGGATGCCCGTGACTCCTGGTGGGACAGGAGACCCCGGCGAGCCGCGGAAGGCGACAGGAGGGGGGGATGTCCCCTCCCGATCCTTGTAATGACAGGTGAGCGGCTTATCAGCCGCATCGGTTGTCATTACAAGACAGCCAACCGTCGGCTATGGGCACCAGTACTGGGGTCATGCCTCTAGCTGCAGGCATCACCCCAGTACATGCACTTTCCCTAAATATCGGCAATATCGGCAAATCCAAACATCGATACAGATATATCGGGGAAAGTGCATATCGGCACCCGAAATATCGGTGTTGCCGATAATCGGTCGATCTCTAATATATATAATATCTCTCAAAAGTGAGTACAACCCTCACATTTTTGTAAATATTTTATTATATCTTTTCATGTTGACAACACTGAAGAAATTACACTTTGCTACAATGTAAAGTAGTGAGTGTACAGCTTGTATACTAGTGTAAATTTGCTGTCCCTTCAAAATAATTCAACACACAGCTATTAATGTCTAAACCACTGGCGACAAAAGTGAGTACACCCCTAAGTAAAAATTTAAAAATTGGGCCCAAAGTGTCAATATTTTGTGTGGCCACCATTATTTTCCAGCACTGCCTTAACCCTCTTGGGCATGGAGTTTACCAGAGCTTCACAGGTTGCCACTGGAGTCCTCTTCCACTCCTCCATGATGACATAATGGAGCTGGTGGATGTTAGAGACCCTGCGCTCCGCCACCTTCCATTTGAGGATGTACCACAGATGCTCAATAGGGTTTAGGTCTGGAGACATGCTTGACCAGTCCATCACCTTTACCCTCAGCTTCTTCTCTTCCTCTGCTCATATTCAGCCAAATGCTTCAGAACTCATTGGACGGTGCTTCACAGTGCAGATTGACAATGACCCGAAGCAAACTGTGAAAGCAACCAAAGAGTTTTTTTAAGGGAAAGAAGTGGAATGTAATGCAATGGCCAAGTCAATAACCTGACCTGAATCCAATTGAGCATGCATTTCACTTGCTGAAGACAAAACTGAAGGGAAAATGTCCCAAGAACAAGCAGGAACTGAGGACAGTTGCAGTAGAGGCCTGGCAGAGCATCACCAGGGATGAAACCCAGCATCTGGTGATGTCTATGGATTCCAGAAAATAACATATGAACTACCATACTTGCTGCTACATAGTGACACAGTTATCAGGTTATAACACTACACCCATTGGGTTCAACCAACACACTTCCTGCCCCTTGAGTACACACACTCGCTATATTGGATCTATGGAAAAGCAGTGTGGTCCCCCTAGGTCAGTGATGGCAAACCTTGGCACCCCAGATGTTTTGGAACTACATTTTCCATGATGCACAACTACACTGCAGAGTGCATAAGCATCATGGGAAATGTAGTTCCAAAACATCTGGGGTGCTAAGGTTCGCCATCACTGCCCTAGGCTCTTGATTTGGTTTACAAACTTGTCATTCTCTCTTCTTCTCCATTACATGAGGAGGCAGAGGAATTTGTAGTTGATAGACAATAGCTTAAAATTAGGATAACATTTTTGATATATCAGTTCAGTGCACAGAAATTTACAAGAATAATGTATTTCTAGAAGGACTAAAGGCTATGTCTACCTTTCTGACCATGTTTGATGTTAAACCCATATTTAAGTCCCTGTCATTTCTTAAGGTCTGTGAATGAAGAGACTACAAGTCCTATCTGCTACTGGGCCAGAGGGACTCATATACTTCAATGGAGTACAAACAAACATCTTGATGTCACCACACTTGCAGTCTATTTATACTTCTTCCACCTCCATACCAAGGGCCCATAACTCGGTATGGACCTACACCTGGAGAAATAGTTTGCAGGGGCCTGTGTATTGCACCATTGATCCATTGATCAAGATTGTAATGCTTTGTGAGCTCCATTGCAAACATTAATATTTGCACATTTTTTTAATTCAATGTGGGTGCATTCATTATTTTTTTGCAAAAGGTGGAAGATGCTTGAACAAGTACTTTCTGTACTAGCTGAAAATGTTCTTAGCCTGATGAAAAAAAAAAGAATGCAGCTAAGAAGAACTAATAAGTAGTGTTGAGCGAACACGGACTGTATTATTCGTGTTCGTACCGAATAATTGGATTTTTTGTACCCGAACACGGACACGGACACTTTACTGTATGTTCGGGTAAAAATCCGTGTTCGGTCGTTTTATTTCCGGGTTTTGCATGCTTTGGCGCTCTTTTCATGGCGGGCTTTCAACAGCCAATCAACAATCGTTTAACTGGTGTGCCTTAAGCCATCCCAGCCATGCCTGCAAATGTCTCAGTAGCTGTGATTGGCCGTCTGAAGCATGTGACCAAGTCTTTATAAGTTCGAGGCAGCCGCAGCGGCGTCATTATGCTGCTTAGATTCAGGGACAGAGCACACATCAACGTGCTGGCTGCTGATTAGGGAAAGATAGGCAGGAAAAAACCATTTGTGTCCGGATAGAATTGAGGGACAGGTCGGAGTGTTTAGGCAGGGCGAGTTGTAGGCATTTTAGGGATAGAGTCTGCTGAATTATATAGGGTCAGTGTCTTCTACAAACTACAATCGATATTGCTGTGTGGGGGGTGGGGTCTGCACTCAATCCTGATCTACGATCTCTTCTCAATCCTGTTAGGGACAGAGTCTGCTGAATTTTAGGGAAACTGTGTTCTACAAACTACAATCGATATTGCTGTGTGGTGTGGGATTGGAGATAGGCAGGTGTCAGTGATCCACATCCATTTTTCTGTGTGTGAGCTGCAGTGAACACAATCTTTTTGGGCTGCAGTGAACACAATCTTTTTGGGCTGCAGTGAACACAATCTTTTTGGGCTGCAGTGAACACAATCTTTTTGGGCTGCAGTGAACACAATCTTTTTGGGCTGCAGTGAACACAATCTTTTTGGGGTGCAGTGAACAAAATCTTTTTGGGGTGCAGTGAACACAATCCTTTTTGGTGTGCAGTGAACACAATCTTTGTGGGGTGCAGTGAACAAAATCCTTTGTGGGGTGCAGTGAACACAATCTTTTTGGGGTGCAGTGAACAAAATCCTTTTTGGGGTGCAGTGAACAACATCCTTTTTGGGGTGCAGTGAACACAATCTTTTTGGGGTGCAGTGAACAAAATCCTTTGTGGGGTGCAGTGAACACAATCTTTTTGGGGTGCAGTGAACACAATCTTTTTGGGGTGGAGTGAACAACATCCTTTTTGGGGTGCAGTGAACAAAATCCTTTTTGGGGTGCAGTGAACAAAATCATTTTTGGGGTGCAGTGAACACAATCTTTTTGGGGTGCAGTGAACACAATCTTTGTGGGGTGCAGTGAACACAATCTTTTTGGGGTGGAGTGAACAACATCCTTTTTGGGGTGCAGTGAACAACATCCTTTTTGGGGTGCAGTGAACACAATCTTTTTGGGGTGCAGTGAACACAATCTTTGTGGGGTACAGTGAACAGAATCTTTGTGGGGTGCAGTGAACACAATCTTTGGGGGGTACAGTGAACACAATCTTTGTGAGGTGCAGTGAACACAATCTTTGTGGGGTGCAGTGAACACAATCTTTGTGGGGTACAGTGAACACAATCTCATACTGAAGGTTTGAGGGTGCTGCCTGTTCCATACTCCCCCTACTCCTCATCTAGCCTTTTAGGGGTACAAACAATAGTAATTGGGGCCTAGTGTGGTTGTGTACGTGTGATATACATACACTTTTTTGGGATCATATTTTCTATTCCGCTATTTAATCAAAAACCTTTGGGGATCAGTTAAATTGGGGGATAGTCTGTGTTGGTACGTGTGAGAGAGATCCACCTTTCCAAGTTGTTGGGGTTCATCTCATACTTCTGAAGGTTTGAGGGTGCTGCCTGTTCCATACTCCCCCTACTCCTAGCCTTTTAGGGGTACAAACAATAGTAATTGGGGCCTAGTGTGGTTGTGTACGTGTGATATACATACACTTTTTTGGGATCATATTTTCTATTCCGCTATTTAATCAAAAACCTTTGGGGATCAGTTAAATTGGGGGATAGTCTGTGTTGGTACGTGTGAGAGAGATCCACCTTTCCAAGTTGTTGGGGTTCATCTCATACTTCTGAAGGTTTGAGGGTGCTGCCTGTTCCATACTCCCCCTACTCCTAGCCTTTTAGGGGTACAAACAATAGTAATTGGGGCCTAGTGTGGTTGTGTACGTGTGATATACATACACTTTTTTGGGATCATATTTTCTATTCCGCTATTTAATCAAAAACCTTTGGGGATCAGTTAAATTGGGGGATAGTCTGTGTTGGTACGTGTGAGAGAGATCCACCTTTCCAAGTTGTTGGGGTTCATCTCATACTTCTGAAGGTTTGAGGGTGCTGCCTGTTCCATACTCCCCCTACTCCTAGCCTTTTAGGGGTACAAACAATAGTAATTGGGGCCTAGTGTGGTTGTGTACGTGTGATATACATACACTTTTTTGGGATCATATTTTCTATTCCGCTATTTAATCAAAAACCTTTGGGGATCAGTTAAATTGGGGGATAGTCTGTGTTGGTACGTGTGAGAGAGATCCACCTTTCCAAGTTGTTGAGGTTCATCTCATACTTCTGAAGGTTTGAGGGTGCTGCCTGTTCCATACTCCCCCTACTCCTAGCCTTTTAGGGGTACAAACAATAGTAATTGGGGCCTAGTGTGGTTGTGTACGTGTGATATACATACACTTTTTTGGGATCATATTTTCTATTCCGCTATTTAATCAAAAACCTTTGGGGATCAGTTAAATTGGGGGATAGTCTGTGTTGGTACGTGTGAGAGAGATCCACCTTTCCAAGTTGTTGGGGTTCATCTCATACTTCTGAAGGTTTGAGGGTGCTGCCTGTTCCATACTCCCCCTACTCCTAGCCTTTTAGGGGTACAAACAATAGTAATTGGGGCCTAGTGTGGTTGTGTACGTGTGATATACATACACTTTTTTGGGATCATATTTTCTATTCCGCTATTTAATCAAAAACCTTTGGGGATCAGTTAAATTGGGGGATAGTCTGTGTTGGTACGTGTGAGAGAGATCCACCTTTCCAAGTTGTTGGGGTTCATCTCATACTTCTGAAGGTTTGAGGGTGCTGCCTGTTCCATACTCCCCCTACTCCTAGCCTTTTAGGGGTACAAACAATAGTAATTGGGGCCTAGTGTGGTTGTGTACGTGTGATATACATACACTTTTTTGGGATCATATTTTCTATTCCGCTATTTAATCAAAAACCTTTGGGGATCAGTTAAATTGGGGGATAGTCTGTGTTGGTACGTGTGAGAGAGATCCACCTTTCCAAGTTGTTGGGGTTCATCTCATACTTCTGAAGGTTTGAGGGTGCTGCCTGTTCCATACTCCCCCTACTCCTAGCCTTTTAGGGGTACAAACAATAGTAATTGGGGCCTAGTGTGGTTGTGTACGTGTGATATACATACACTTTTTTGGGATCATATTTTCTATTCCGCTATTTAATCAAAAACCTTTGGGGATCAGTTAAATTGGGGGATAGTCTGTGTTGGTACGTGTGAGAGAGATCCACCTTTCCAAGTTGTTGGGGTTCATCTCATACTTCTGAAGGTTTGAGGGTGCTGCCTGTTCCATACTCCCCCTACTCCTAGCCTTTTAGGGGTACAAACAATAGTAATTGGGGCCTAGTGTGGTTGTGTACGTGTGATATACATACACTTTTTTGGGATCATATTTTCTATTCCGCTATTTAATCAAAAACCTTTGGGGATCAGTTAAATTGGGGGATAGTCTGTGTTGGTACGTGTGAGAGAGATCCACCTTTCCAAGTTGTTGAGGTTCATCTCATACTTCTGAAGGTTTGAGGGTGCTGCCTGTTCCATACTCCCCCTACTCCTAGCCTTTTAGGGGTACAAACAATAGTAATTGGGGCCTAGTGTGGTTGTGTACGTGTGATATACATACACTTTTTTGGGATCATATTTTCTATTCCGCTATTTAATCAAAAACCTTTGGGGATCAGTTAAATTGGGGGATAGTCTGTGTTGGTACGTGTGAGAGAGATCCACCTTTCCAAGTTGTTGGGGTTCATCTCATACTTCTGAAGGTTTGAGGGTGCTGCCTGTTCCATACTCCCCCTACTCCTAGCCTTTTAGGGGTACAAACAATAGTAATTGGGGCCTAGTGTGGTTGTGTACGTGTGATATACATACACTTTTTTGGGATCATATTTTCTATTCCGCTATTTAATCAAAAACCTTTGGGGATCAGTTAAATTGGGGGATAGTCTGTGTTGGTACGTGTGAGAGAGATCCACCTTTCCAAGTTGTTGGGGTTCATCTCATACTTCTGAAGGTTTGAGGGTGCTGCCTGTTCCATACTCCCCCTACTCCTAGCCTTTTAGGGGTACAAACAATAGTAATTGGGGCCTAGTGTGGTTGTGTACGTGTGATATACATACACTTTTTTGGGATCATATTTTCTATTCCGCTATTTAATCAAAAACCTTTGGGGATCAGTTAAATTGGGGGATAGTCTGTGTTGGTACGTGTGAGAGAGATCCACCTTTCCAAGTTGTTGGGGTTCATCTCATACTTCTGAAGGTTTGAGGGTGCTGCCTGTTCCATACTCCCCCTACTCCTAGCCTTTTAGGGGTACAAACAATAGTAATTGGGGCCTAGTGTGGTTGTGTACGTGTGATATACATACACTTTTTTGGGATCATATTTTCTATTCCGCTATTTAATCAAAAACCTTTGGGGATCAGTTAAATTGGGGGATAGTCTGTGTTGGTACGTGTGAGAGAGATCCACCTTTCCAAGTTGTTGGGGTTCATCTCATACTTCTGAAGGTTTGAGGGTGCTGCCTGTTCCATACTCCCCCTACTCCTAGCCTTTTAGGGGTACAAACAATAGTAATTGGGGCCTAGTGTGGTTGTGTACGTGTGATATACATACACTTTTTTGGGATCATATTTTCTATTCCGCTATTTAATCAAAAACCTTTGGGGATCAGTTAAATTGGGGGATAGTCTGTGTTGGTACGTGTGAGAGAGATCCACCTTTCCAAGTTGTTGGGGTTCATCTCATACTTCTGAAGGTTTGAGGGTGCTGCCTGTTCCATACTCCCCCTACTCCTAGCCTTTTAGGGGTACAAACAATAGTAATTGGGGCCTAGTGTGGTTGTGTACGTGTGATATACATACACTTTTTTGGGATCATATTTTCTATTCCGCCATTTAATCAAAAACCTTTGGGGATCAGTTAAATTGGGGGATAGTCTGTGTTGGTACGTGTGAGAGAGATCCACCTTTCCAAGTTGTTGGGGTTCATCTCATACTTCTGAAGGTTTGAGGGTGCTGCCTGTTCCATACTCCCCCTACTCCTAGCCTTTTAGGGGTACAAACAATAGTAATTGGGGCCTAGTGTGGTTGTGTACGTGTGATATACATACACTTTTTTGGGATCATATTTTCTATTCCGCTATTTAATCAAAAACCTTTGGGGATCAGTTAAATTGGGGGATAGTCTGTGTTGGTACGTGTGAGAGAGATCCACCTTTCCAAGTTGTTGGGGTTCATCTCATACTTCTGAAGGTTTGAGGGTGCTGCCTGTTCCATACTCCCCCTACTCCTAGCCTTTTAGGGGTACAAACAATAGTAATTGGGGCCTAGTGTGGTTGTGTACGTGTGATATACATACACTTTTTTGGGATCATATTTTCTATTCCGCTATTTAATCAAAAACCTTTGGGGATCAGTTAAATTGGGGGATAGTCTGTGTTGGTACGTGTGAGAGAGATCCACCTTTCCAAGTTGTTGGGGTTCATCTCATACTTCTGAAGGTTTGAGGGTGCTGCCTGTTCCATACTCCCCCTACTCCTAGCCTTTTAGGGGTACAAACAATAGTAATTGGGGCCTAGTGTGGTTGTGTACGTGTGATATACATACACTTTTTTGGGATCATATTTTCTATTCCGCTATTTAATCAAAAACCTTTGGGGATCAGTTAAATTGGGGGATAGTCTGTGTTGGTACGTGTGAGAGAG
The DNA here is from genome assembly GCF_965119305.1 of Pelophylax lessonae. Lineage (NCBI taxonomy): Eukaryota > Metazoa > Chordata > Amphibia > Anura > Ranidae > Pelophylax > Pelophylax lessonae. The sequence goes on from NC_138768.1 coordinate 592,824,636, forward strand.
ATCCACCTTTCCAAGTTGTTGGGGTTCATCTCATACTTCTGAAGGTTTGAGGGTGCTGCCTGTTCCATACTCCCCCTACTCCTAGCCTTTTAGGGGTACAAACAATAGTAATTGGGGCCTAGTGTGGTTGTGTACGTGTGATATACATACACTTTTTTGGGATCATATTTTCTATTCCGCTATTTAATCAAAAACCTTTGGGGATCAGTTAAATTGGGGGATAGTCTGTGTTGGTACGTGTGAGAGAGATCCACCTTTCCAAGTTGTTGGGGTTCATCTCATACTTCTGAAGGTTTGAGGGTGCTGCCTGTTCCATACTCCCCCTACTCCTAGCCTTTTAGGGGTACAAACAATAGTAATTGGGGCCTAGTGTGGTTGTGTACGTGTGATATACATACACTTTTTTGGGATCATATTTTCTATTCCGCTATTTAATCAAAAACCTTTGGGGATCAGTTAAATTGGGGGATAGTCTGTGTTGGTACGTGTGAGAGAGATCCACCTTTCCAAGTTGTTGGGGTTCATCTCATACTTCTGAAGGTTTGAGGGTGCTGCCTGTTCCATACTCCCCCTACTCCTAGCCTTTTAGGGGTACAAACAATAGTAATTGGGGCCTAGTGTGGTTGTGTACGTGTGATATACATACACTTTTTTGGGATCATATTTTCTATTCCGCTATTTAATCAAAAACCTTTGGGGATCAGTTAAATTGGGGGATAGTCTGTGTTGGTACGTGTGAGAGAGATCCACCTTTCCAAGTTGTTGGGGTTCATCTCATACTTCTGAAGGTTTGAGGGTGCTGCCTGTTCCATACTCCCCCTACTCCTAGCCTTTTAGGGGTACAAACAATAGTAATTGGGGCCTAGTGTGGTTGTGTACGTGCGAGATACATACACTTTTTTTGATCATATTTCCTATTCCGCTATTCAATAAAAACCTTTGAGGATCAATTGAATTGCGGGATAGTCTGTGTCGGTACGTGTGAGAGAGATCCACCTTTCCAAGTTGTTGGGGTTCATCTCATACTTCTGAAGGTTTGAGGGTGCTGCCTGTTCCATACCCCCCCTACTCCTCATCTAGCCTTTTAGGGGTACAAACAATAGTAATTGGGGCCTAGTGTGGTTGTGTACGTGCGAGATACATACACTTTTTTTGATCATATTTCCTATTCCGCTATTCAATAAAAACCTTTGAGGATCAATTGAATTGCGGGATAGTCTGTGTCGGTACGTGTGAGAGAGATCCACCTTTCCAAGTTGTTGGGGTTCATCTCATACTTCTGAAGGTTTGAGGGTGCTGCCTGTTCCATACCCCCCCTACTCCTCATCTAGCCTTTTAGGGGTACAAACAATAGTAATTGGGGCCTAGTGTGGTTGTGTACGTGCGAGATACATACACTTTTTTTGATCATATTTCCTATTCCGCTATTCAATAAAAACCTTTGAGGATCAATTGAATTGCGGGATAGTCTGTGTCGGTACGTGTGAGAGAGATCCACCTTTCCAAGTTGTTGGGGTTCATCTCATACTTCTGAAGGTTTGAGGGTGCTGCCTGTTCCATACCCCCCCTACTCCTCATCTAGCCTTTTAGGGGTACAAACAATAGTAATTGGGGCCTAGTGTGGTTGTGTACGTGCGAGATACATACACTTTTTTTGATCATATTTCCTATTCCGCTATTCAATAAAAACCTTTGAGGATCAATTGAATTGCGGGATAGTCTGTGTCGGTACGTGTGAGAGAGATCCACCTTTCCAAGTTGTTGGGGTTCATCTCATACTTCTGAAGGTTTGAGGGTGCTGCCTGTTCCATACCCCCCCTACTCCTCATCTAGCCTTTTAGGGGTACAAACAATAGTAATTGGGGCCTAGTGTGGTTGTGTACGTGCGAGATACATACACTTTTTTTGATCATATTTCCTATTCCGCTATTCAATAAAAACCTTTGAGGATCAATTGAATTGCGGGATAGTCTGTGTCGGTACGTGTGAGAGAGATCCACCTTTCCAAGTTGTTGGGGTTCATCTCATACTTCTGAAGGTTTGAGGGTGCTGCCTGTTCCATACTCCCCCTACTCCTCATCTAGCCTTTTAGGGGTACAAACAATAGTAATTGGGGCCTAGTGTGGTTGTGTACGTGTGATATACATACACTTTTTTTGGATCATATTTTCTATTCCGCTATTCAATAAAAACCTTTCTAGGGCAAGATCTTAAATTACAGAAATATGAGGAGACCGTCAAATAAGGGCCGTGGCCTGGGTCGTGGTGCTGCTGGTAGAGCTCCTGTTGCAAGGAGAGGACATGGTCGATCTGTGCCAGCTACACGCACAAGTGAAACACCTTCCTCAAGTGTGAGTAGGCGACAGAACCTGCATCAGTATTTGGTAGGGCATCAAACGCCCCTAGAAGTGATGAGGCCAGAACAAGTTGAGGCGATAGTAGATTGGTTTGCTGCTGACAGTGCCTCCAGTTCCTTCACATTGTCTCCCACCCAGTCTACTGCAGAAAGGTCAGAGTTGGCACCTGCAGCCAATGTCCAACCGTCTTTCACCTCACCCCCTTGCAAATCAGGCCAGCAGTCTGAGCCCCAAGCCATACAGCAGTCTCTTATTCTTTTTGAGGACTCTGTCAGCAGGGTTTCCCAGGGCCATCCACCTAGCCCTGCCCCAGAAGTGGAAGAGATTGAGTGCAGCGATGCCCAACCACTTATTTCTCAAGATGAGTACATGCAAGGATCATCGCAGCACGTCTCCGATGATGACGAAACGCAGGTGCCAACTGCTGCGGCGTTCAGCATTGTGGAGACCGACAAGGAGGGCAGGGGTGAAGACTGGGTGGAAGATGATGTGGAGGACGATGAGGTCCTCGACCCCACATGGAATGAACGTCATGCAGGTGAACTGAGTAGTTTGGAGGAAGAGGCGGTGGTCGCACAGAGCCACCAGCACAGCAGAAGAGGGAGCAGGGTGCAGAAGCGGAGCGGCCGTGCCCTAGACACTACGCCCGCTACTGCCCAACGCAGCAAGGGAACGAGCGCACCAAAGTCAGCTCAAAGGAGTTCTCTAGCGTGGAAGTTCTTTAGAAAATGTGCTGATGACAGGACACGAGTGGTTTGCACCCTGTGCAATCAGAGCTTGAAGCGAGGCATGAACCTTCTCAACCTGAGCACAACCTGCATGATCAGGCATCTAAGTGCAAAGCACGAGCTGCAGTGGAGTACACACCTTCAAAACCAAGAAACGTCTCTGGCTCATCCTGCTTCCTCTTCTGCTGCAGTCTCGGCCGCTCCAGCCACATCTGTAGTGATACCGGCACCTGCCACCCCGCAAACAGACGATCTGTCAGCAACACCACCACCTGGGTCACCAACAACCATCTCCACAATGTCCCGTGGAAGCGTTCAGCTTTCCATCTCCCAAACACTTGAGAGGAAGAGGAAGTACCCCCCTACCCACCCGCGATCCCTGGCCCTGAATGCCAGCATTTCAAAATTATTGGCCTTTGAAATGCTGTCATTCCGTCTGGTGGAGACGCACAGTTTTAAAAACCTTATGTCGGTGGCTGTCCCACAGTACGTCGTGCCCAGCCGCCACTACTTTTCCAGGCAAGCCATCCCTTCCCTGCACAACCAAGTGGGGGAAAAAATCAGGTGTGCACTGCGCAACGCCATCTGTGCCAAGGTCCACCTAACTACGGATACGTGGACCAGTAAGCACGGTCAGGGGCGTTATATCTCCCTAACGGCACACTGGGTAAATGCAGTGGCGGATGGGCCTGAGGCGGATAGCAATTTGGCGCATGTCCTTCCACCACCGAGGATTGCAGGGCGCTTCAGTTTGCCTCCTGTTCCTAACTCCTCCTACTCCGCTTCCTCATCCTCTACCGCCTCCTCATCCGGACAGCGTAACACCTTCACCACCAACTTCAGCACGGCCAGGGGTAAACGACAGCAGGCAGTTTTACAACTTGCCTGTTTGGGGGACAAACCACACACCGCGCAGGAGTTGTGGAGGAGCATGGAACAGCAGACAAATGAGTGGTTGCTGCCAGCGAGCCTCAAGCCCGGCCTGGTGGTGTGCGATAACGGGCGAAATCTCATAGCAGCTCTGGGCCTAGCCGGTTTGACGCACATCCCTTGCCTGGCGCATGTGCTGAATTTGGTGGTGCAGAGGTTCCTTAAAAACTACCCCGATATGTCAGAGCTGCTGCAGAAAGTGCGGGCCGTTTGTGCGCACTTTCGGCGTTCTCACCCTGCTGCTGCTCGCCTGGCAGCGCTGCAGCGTAACTTCGGCCTTCCCGCTCACCGCCTCATATGTGACGTGCCCACAAGGTGGAACTCCACCTTGCACATGCTGGAAAGACTGTGCGAGCAGCAGCAGGCCATAGTGGAGTTTCAGCTGCAGCACGCACGCGTGAGTCGCTCTGCGGAACAGCACCACTTCACCACCAATAACTGGGCCTCCATGCGAGACCTGTGTGCCTTGTTGCGCTGTTTTGAGTACTCCACCAACATGGCCAGTGGCAATGACGCCGTTCTCAGCTTAACTATCCCACTTCTATGCCTCCTTGAAAAAACAATTCGGGCGATGATGGAAGAGGATGTGGCACAGGATGAGGAGGAGGATGAAGAGGTAACATTTCCAAGGCTTTCAGGGCAGTCATTCGCAAGGGGCTCCGAGGGTGGGTTCCTGCACACGCAAACGCCAGGGACGCAATTGTCCAGCAGGGGCACAGTTCTGGAGGATGAGGAGGATGAGGAGGAGGAGGAGCTGGAGGAGGAGATGGAACCATGTTCACAGCAGGGTGGCACCCAGGCCAGCTCATGGCCATCACTGGTGCGTGGCTGGGGGGATACAGAGGACACGGACCATACACCTCCCACAGAGGACAGCCTTTCGTTGCCTCTGGGCAGCCTGGCACACATGAGCGATTACATGCTGCAGTGTCTCCACAACGACCGCCGAGTTGCCCACATTCTAACTTGTGCTGATTACTGGGTGGCCACGCTGCTGGATCCCCGTTACAAGGACAACGTACCGTCCTTAATTCACTCACTGGAGCGCGATCGCAAGATGCGCGAGTACAAGCGCACGCTGGTAGACGCCATGCTGCTGGCATTCCCATCTGACAGCGGGGCCACAGTGGAAGCACAAGGCAGAGGAGGAGGAGGAGGAGGTCGCCAACGCAACCAGGGCACCGCCAGCACCTCAGAAGGCAGGGTTAGCATGGCCGAAATGTGGAAAAGCTTTGTCAGCACGCCACAACAAACAGCAGCACCAGCAGCTCAGATGGAACGTCTTAGCAGGAGGCAGCATTTTACCAACATGGTGGAGCAGTATGTGTGCACACGCCTACATGTAGTGAATGACGGGTCTGCCCCCTTCAACTTCTGGGTCTCCAAATTGGGCACATGGCCTGAGCTTGCCCTTTACGCCTTGGAGGTGCTGGCGTGCCCTGCAGCCAGTGTATTATCTGAACGGGTATTTAGCACGGCTGGGGGCGTTATAACAGACAAGCGCAGCCGCCTGTCCAGAGACAATGTGGACAAGCTCACGTTCATTAAAATGAACCAGGCATGGATCCCACGGGACTTTTCCGTACCTTATGCAGAATAGCAATGGATACCGACCTTACCCACCCATTGTTCCATTTTTGCTCTTTCTCACTCTTTTGGGGTGTACCCTCATTTAAAATTTGTGAAAAGAAGCAGTGTTGGCTACCTCGTCCTCCTCCTCAGGGCCAGATTAATGTAGGGGCTATTGGAGCTGCAGCTCCAGGCCCCTACCTTTTATATAGGCCCCGGGTTGGCCATATTCACTGTTACCGCTCTTCTGTCACTTGTAAACACAGAAGTCTGGCTTCTATGCTCGCTTCCCCAGGCAGCACCCTCAGAACCTCCCCACACAGCGTGAAGGCCGGACAAGGAGGGACAGTTGGCGATGCATGGATGTGTTTATGGGCTTCAGAGACAGCATCCCATGTTGAATTAGGCATGCATGGCTGCACCCTTCCTCCTCTGGGTGCATGGCAAGGCACGGCCCTAAGGCCCTTCAAAATCCTCAGCACCAAGCCCATGATGCTGTTAATCCGGCCCTGGTCCTCCTCCACCGCCGCTTCCACCTACACCGCCCATAGGTGTGCGCAGCCTATTGCATTAAGGTGTGCACCCCAAAGTTGAAATACACATGCATGTGTTTGCCAGCAGGGAGAGTAATGTATCGGGGCCATGTACCTGTAGGCAAGGAGAAATAGAGCAGAGCAGGTCCCAGGGAGATCTTTCCCATCTCCTCACTGGCAATGCTATGTGCCCTAGGTGATTAGGGTGTGCCCAGGCACACCCAGCACACCCTGTGCGCACGCCTATGTCACCGCCACATCCACCACCACCTCAACCTCCCTCCTACTCCATATGGGCCTCGTCCTTCAGAGATGAAGAAGAACATTGTTTTATTTTTCTGTTTTTTTTTGTTGTTTTAAGTTATTTCCCTATCCACATTTGTTTGCAGAGCACTTGCCATGCTCTTAATTACGTTTTGCTGCCATTTGCAGCACTCTAGCCCTTTCCTTTGGTGTTTTAGAGCCATTTTAGTGCCTTAAAGTTCGGGTCCCCATTGACTTCAATGGGGTTCGGTGTCCGGGAAAAGTTCGGTAAAAGTCCGGGACACGGACCCGGACTTTTTTTTAAAGTTCGGCCGAACCCGTCGAACACGGACATCTAGGTGTCCGCTCAACCCTACTAATAAGCTGTAATAAATTACAACTTTGTTCTCAAGTTTAGATAAACTTTAAACTGCATACAAATAAGGCTGGTGTTCTTTGTATACTAGGGCATTTGTACTTAGCCTTGCCCTGAGGTACATGTTCTCTATGCAACAATCAATTTTCTTTATTCAAGACCACTACACACATATAAGCTGTATATTACAGCTGATAGAACTGAAAAACAAACAATATACATATTGGACTAGGTGAGACTTTAGATGAGACCCAAGCTGGTGTTGCCCGGCGTCTCCATCCCTATAACAAGAAAAAATGAGGTTGAAGGATTGTAAGAGGTGCATGAAAGTCAGCCAGCCCCCAGTCTGATGTACTCACCCTCCAGTCTGTCACCAACCAAATAAAACCTGTCTCTTGGTACAAATAACAGGGGTTTAGTTGACACACATTTGCAAACGCATGTGAAAGCTGCAGAGCCACTTCACGGCACCCTGTTTAAATCTGCAGTCCTACACTCTTAATTTAGTGTCCTCACACTGGAGGCACATGGCCGCTAATGGGTGGATGGGGGAACAGGTGAGAGGGAGACAGCCCAACCTCCCCCAACCCATCCTCATCCACAACTGGCTGTTGTCTCAAAGACTCAAATAATTAGGTTATAACCATGGTGCAAACTGGAAAAGACCAGCTGAAAAGCATTACACCTCCATCCCCTTGGTGGATGCAGCATATAGATAGGAAGGGATTTTATGTATGGGGCATGGCCTGTAAAGCACACTGCCTTTGAAATCCCTAATTTCCTTACTGGGACTTTATGTGAGACAAGCAGGTCATGCTATTGGTCTCCATCCCTGTCTACGGAAAACACTAAGGTCAAATCAAAACTGCATCCACCAAAAACGCACGAAAATCGCACGGTGGGACTTTAAATGAGGCACCAAGCTGTAAGCAAGGCGTCTCCATCCCTGGTTGCTTATACATATTGGACTAGGTGGGACTTTAGATGAGACCCAAGCTGGTGTTGCCCGGCGTCTCCATCCCTATAACAAGAAAAAAAGAGGTTGAAGGATTGTAAGAGGTGCATGAAAGTCAGCCAGCCCCCAGTCTGATGTACTCACCCTCCAGTCTGTCACCAACCAAATAAAACCTGTCTCTTGGTACAAAGAACAGGGGTTTAGTTGACACACATTTGCAAACGCATGTGAAAGCTGCAGAGCCACTTCACGGCACCCTGTTTAAATCTGCAGTCCTACACTCTTAATTTAGTGTCCTCACACTGGAGGCACATGGCCGCTAATGGGTGGATGGGGGAACAGGTGAGAGGGAGACAGCCCAACCTCCCCCAACCCATCCTCATCCACAACTGGCTGTTGTCTCAAAGAGGGTGAGTACATCAGACTGGGGGCTGGCTGACTTTTATGCACCTCTTACAATCCTTCAACCTCTTTTTTTCTTGTTATAGGGATGGAGACGCCGGGCAACACCAGCTTGGGTCTCATCTAAAGTCCCACCTAGTCCAATATGTATAAGCAACCAGGGATGGAGACGTCTTGCTTACAGCTTGGTGCCTCATTTAAAGTCCCACCGTGCAATTTTCGTGCGTTTTTGGTGGATGCAGTTTTGATTTTACCTTAGTGTTTTCCGTAGACAGGGATGGAGACCAATAGCACAACCTGCTTGTCTCACATCAAGTCCCAGTAAGGAAATTAGGGATTTCAAAGGCAATGTGCTTTACAGGCCATGCCCCATACATAAAATCCCTTCCTATCTATATGCTGCATCCACCAAGGGGATGGAGGTGTAATGCTTTTCAGCTCTTTGTACCAAGAGACAGGTTTTATTTGGTTGGTGACAGACTGGAGGGTGAGTACATCAGACTGGGGGCTGGCTGACATTCATGCACCTCTTACAATCCTTCAACCTCTTTTTTTCTTGAAAAACAAACAATATCATTTTATCCTGACAGGGGATGTTTTAGTGTTACCCTTAGTGACAGTCACAGAACAATGCCACTGTTTTATGTATAATCAATAGGTTTAGGGCCCTTCAACTAATCCAAAACCTTGTAAAAGTATAACTTGCGACAGTGCCAACATTACTGTTGGCTTTTTTTCTAAATAAAATAATATTATAATCATGGTTAGATCTGAAATCATCTGCAATCAAATACATATACAGTATATATACATTGACTATAGACTATATGTCTACTAGAACATAACTAAGCTATCTGCACCTATAGCATTGCACACGTCTTTAACCGCTTCCGGACTGCCCCACACATATATACTGCAGCGGGGCGGCCCTTCAGCGCAAAATAACGTATCTGTACATAATTTTTTGTCATGGGTCTGGGGCACACATGCAAATAATAAAAATTCCATAAATCTATCCCATAGTTTGTAGACACTATAACTTTTGCAAAACCAATCAATATACGCTTATTAGGATTTTTTTGCCAAAAACATGTAGCAGAATACATATTGGTCTAAATTGATGAATATTTTTTTTTATTGGGAATGTTCTATACCAGAAAGTAAAAAATATTGTTTTGTTTTTTTTTGTTCAAAATTGACGGTCTTTTTTTGCTTATAGTGCAAAAAATAAAAAACGCAGAGGTGATCAAATACCACCAAAAGAAAGCTCTATTTGTGGGAAATAAGAGTACATAATTTTTTTTTTCTGGGAACAGTGTCGCACAACCGAGCAATTGTAAGTTAAAGTAACGCAGTGCCGTATAGCAAAAAATGGCCTGGTCATTAAGGGGGTAAAACCTTCGGGAGCTGAAGTGCCATTTTCATGGATTAAAAGGTCTTGATTACAATCCTTTAATTTCCTAATTTTCCATCTCACAGGTAAAGTCCAAAAACATTTCTGAGATATGGACTAGCCGCCCCCCACCACACCCACGAAATTGGATCCTCACGTGCCTACTAATAGCTCGCCAACTGGATCTCAACAGTGGGCCCATCCGTATCACAAGTTCACCGTGACCTCTTAAGCCTCATGATCAAAGATTGGCTCAATACAGACTTTAATCTTCCTTCCTCCGCAAACCGCTTTTCACACAACTGGCAGGACTTTATAGACTCACTACCTAAGGATGTGATTACCACCTCGTCAACAGATAATGTCTTGTTTAATGTTCCTGGGTAGAACAAAGTCGCTGTGGCTTGGGTGCCATCACCCAATTTCCTTCCCCCCCCTCCCCCCCTCCTTTCCTTCCCCTGTTTCCTCCCTTCTCTCTTCTCTTTCTGTTAATCCCCCCACGGCATTAGAGCCTTTTGTATGCCAAAGATCTATCCAACTAGGGTTCTAGTGTGTTTATGTTTTGACCTTGGGTAATTTTATCAGGCTGTTATATCACCTAGGTCAGTTACGAGTCTCTATGTTGTTGCTCGGCTTCTGACCCTGTAAAATGTAAAAAGTGTTGTTCATCACTATCCCAGTTTTTCCATGTATCGTACTTTTGTTTCAATAAAGTTTCTTACAAAAAAAAAAAAAAATTTCTGAGCAAAAAAAAAGCTGCATTTTATGAAAGAGTTAATCAGAAGTTGATGTTCATTAATGTCTGTCCTAATTGAAAGCTTGAAGAAAATACTTCCTGTTTCACTTGGCATATAATTTGCAAAGTTTAATTGGTATAACACATATCCAAAACAATTACTTTATTGCATTAGGGTAATTTACATGAAATGCACTAGAGAAAATTGGCTCATTTCATTTTCGAAATCATTTAGTAGTATGCGCTACGATAAAGTCGAACAGTAACAATACCAAAGTTTAAAGGAGAAAAGCAATTTTGTAGAGGGCAACAGCCTAGACATACTGTTTGTTCAAAGCGATTGCTCTAGTTTCTTATCTGACTGCAATTTCTTTGGCATCTGCATAAAGACTAAAATGAGCAGATTAATATTACTCTTCCTCATTAAGCATGCAAATCTCTATAACTGTGATCCAAATATTTAGTCCTTGAGGACCAAATAAAACTAAGCTATTTCTTAATCATTTGTGATAGAGCTATGTAATTGCTGGCATATATTTAGGCATAGTTTTTATGTATAACTTCTTTATTTTTAATTTTAAGAATCCATTTAATTAATGCTACTGAACATTTTACTAAGTAACCCTGAAATCCACCATAAATGTAATTAGGTGTTTTTGTGTGCCACATAACTCATTTATATTAGCATAACACATAGTTGTACTTATTTAATCAAATCTACCTTTGCAATCCTGGTATCACTGTGCTGCACACCAAAAGGTGGAGGAGAAAACTTTTATTACTTTGTAAAGTGTACATAGTTTAGTTTTGGATCATGTGATGAGAGAATAGAACTTCTGTTATGTTTACTTTACTGCCTGTGTATACGTTGATCAGATTCACCCTCTCTGTTTGTCCTGGTGACCATAGGAAGGAAAGTGATTGGCAATCTATGATGTTACTGACACTTGACAATGTGGGAACCAGTAACACTAATACAGTGATCAGTTCTGAAAAAATGCACTGTCACTGTACTAATGACACTGGTTGGGAAAGAGTTAAATATCTAGGGTAATCAAAGGGTTAACTTTATGCCTAGCCAGTGTTTTGTGTACTGTGTGTGCTTCTTCTACTAAGGCAAGAGATCAATTTTGTTCCCTGCTATGCAGGAACACAAAATCCATTCCTTCCCCCTGTCTGAACTGGGATCTGCCTTGGTTACATAGGCAGTCCTCAGTTCTGTGTGTAATACCGAAGATCGGCGCTTGCCAGCGGACATCCAGTGAGCAGCATCCGTTTCTGCTGTTAATAATCACGTGTGGGGCTCCCTGTAGAAGGAATTACATAATCACATATTTACAGTATAGGTGATTCTGCACAGGAGATCCACCCAGTAGCATTAAAACTGCTGTGGGGCAGACGGCAAGTCGTAAAGTCACAGCCTATAGTTGAGATCAGCAGTGCTGAGATGACAAACTACTAGAAATAAGTGCTGCTATAAAGGCTCAATAAATTGCATTGGTTCCTATAGCACAGTCTACTACAGACAGCCTATTTCAGCAAATATATTGTCAGATAAGGGCTAAGATTTAAAAAAATCAATCGGTTTGCAGCAAAAACTGAGGCAGCTCCATTTTTGAACTTTTTCAGGTATATATCCTATCTGGTTTAATGATTGGTGCAAAAACGAGGAACCTCTGAGCTGTAGTTCCCATGTTCCTTAACAAATGGAGCGGTCTTTCAAAAATGTTGTATGGAAGAATAAGGCAGTTTCACAATGAAAAAATTCGCCCTGTTTTATAGAAAATCTTTTTTTGTAAGCTAACAGTGTTGAATTGTTTTAATACATGGGCAATACATTGAACTCAAGTTGAAAAAAATAATTGAAACAATTTTTTTTTAGTTTGCCAAAGTTAGTAAAACTGGAGCTGGCTCCTTATTGCTGTGAGCATTCCTCAGATATCATGAGTAAACAAGAAGAATTTAACACAATTTAAATACAATAAGACACGTGGCCACTCACTAAAACTAGAGGAAAAACGGTTTAACCTTAAAATACGTAAAGGGTTCTTTACTGTCAGAGCAGTAAGGATGTGGAATTCTCTTTCACAAGCAGTAGTATCAGCGGGGAGCATAGATAGTTTCAAAAAACAATTCAATGGGCACCTTAGAGACTACAACATACAGGGGTATACAATTTACGGTTAACAGCAAACACACACACACACATCATGGGTTGAACTGAATGGACTGATGTATTTTTTCAACCTCACAAACTATGTAAAAATAAAATATATTATTGGCAGATAATCAAGATTCCAGTTCCATCCATTATGCATTTACATAAAAAAAAAAAAACAATTCTTAAAGAGATTCCTTCCTCAAAGCAAAAGAAACAAATTACTGCCGCTACAAAGTGCGGGCAACTATAGGCTCAGAAAGGAACCCATTCACGAGCCAATAGGATAGTGAATGGGAAGCCGGGAGGTAATGTTTGCTAATAGTATGTCTAGACACTTCTGGGTGCTTTCAGATTTTACTCGTATCTAATTATTTTTTTTCATTTTTACAGAGCCCCTTTAAATATATATTTAAATCGTTTCTTATTCAAATTGCATTGGAAGTTTTGAACTAGTAAAGGCTAGCACTGCATGTCAGTCAGATTTAACTGCACTGCAGAAGACTATAAGTTTAGCATGCAAATCTTGGTGAGAGGGGAGGAGGGCTGTGGGGGAAGGCGATGGTATCTTCAGCTGCTTAATGCTGTTCTTTCCCTTTCCAGTCATCAAAGGCAGCTCTTAAATTAGGCAAATTAGGCGGTTACCTAAGGCCCCACAGGGGTTTCCGGCCACCTAAATTGCCTAATGCATGACCCCAGTTTTGAGTGAGAGGGGACCTTAACGTTGCTGTGCTCAGGCAGCGTTTAGAGCCCTGTCTCACTTAAGCGGGCCTCACGGTGTCCGATCAGCTGATTTGAGGAACTACAGGGGTCGCCAAGGTCGCACATGCGCCTGGGCCCTGGTGTTCCATCACTGTGGAGGGGGTCCCAAGCAGTGGTGCCAGTAAAAAAGGGCCCTTTCCTGCTGTACATAAACAGCAGAAAAGTCACAGTTAAAACTACTCTTTTCCCCAAACTTTTTATCCCCTGCTCCCCCCTTATGCTCCTTACCAGTGGACCACCCCCCCCCCAGCTCAAGCCAATCCCCTTCAAGCCTGAGTGAAGCTCAGTTGACTATGGTGTAAAAGTGAACTCTGGTGTACAATGTTCTCTGGTCATCAGAGCCCCCCTTACATCAGAGTTTGCAGAGTTCCCCTTTACATCAGAGTAAGCAGAGTTACAGTGCAAAGGAAACTCTGCGGACTGTGAGGTAAGAAGGAATTCTGCATAATCTGATGTAAGCGGGCCTCTGGTGACGAGAGAACCGATTACACCACAGAGTTCCCCTTTACTTCAGGGTCTGCAGAGTTCCCCTTTACATCAGGATCCATAGAGTTCCCCTTTACATCAGGATCCACAGAGTTTCTGCTTGCACTGTAAGGCAAACCCTGCAGACTCTGATGTACTGTAAAGGGGAACTCTGATGTAAAGAGCGATTTTAATGTAACGGCAAGAAAAGGGCTCACTGCAGAACATGTGAAAGGGTCCTGCTACAGGACCATAATAAAGAGTCCCGCAATTGAAGTAAAGAGCCCCGGGCTCAGTTTGGGGGCCCTTCTTTTTTTTGCACCGGGGCCCTGAAGGTTCTAGTTATGTTTTTGCAGAGTGACTTTATTTTAAAGGTCACAGGACACCTTAACGCTGTTGTGCACAGGCAGCATTAAGTGCCCTGTCACACTCTCTCACACCTCTCACATAACCTAAGACTTCTAGAACTTTGGAGCTTATTTTTTCCATTATAGGCATGAGTGGGGCCTCATGTTTAAGTTTTGCCTAAGACCTCACCAAGTCTAGAGCTGTACTGCCTAAACTGCAGTAGAGAAAAGTGAGGCCAGTGACCCAGATATACTGTTTAGCAGAGAAGACAAATGTCAAGAATAATTGACCAAAATGACAAGCTCTTTGACAGGTAAGACAGTTCACACAAATGTATTTAAACTGTACCTGATATTGCTATAGGCCCTTTTTGTCCCTGTCTAAAAAACTCCTTTTTTGCATTCCTCCCTCCTGCCCTGTTGCAAGGACGTGGCTTTGATGCTTCAGCCTACTCACCAGCCATTAATGCTCATCTCCACTATCACAAGAGCATGTTCTCTCTTGGATTAAATATCCAAAGCATGTGCTCATTCTCATCTGACACAGTAGCTCTGGCTCTGAACTTAATGCTTTAACGATGGGGTAGGTAGTGCAAAACGCATAGCTGATGTTGGAATCCAAGAGAGACTGTGCTATTGTGATACTGGAGGCATTGGCTGAAGCATCAAAGCAAAGTCCTAGCAACAGGGCAGGTAGGAGAACCAGCTACACCAGCTAAAAGAGTTTCCTGGGCAGGCTTCCGGGAGGGGGGTGAAAATGGCCCACTACTCATCTACTACTGAGCTTCATAGGCAGTTTTTAGGAAATTAAAATGAAATTTTAACAATAAGTTAACCCTTTAAACATTTTATTCCTAAGCAATGGCCAAACACCATCTTTGAAATAAGTTTAAAATGGTCAAATGAGCTGCTTTTAACTTGTGAATATATAGCTGAAAAGAAAAGAAATAATATAGTTACTGCACTGCAAAGAACAAATGTGTGGGTGTTGCATTGCGAGATATGACTGCATATTTAAAAAACTGTGAATATGTAAACAAGGAAATGTCATAGAAGTGTAAGTTTTTAATAAGTTACAATCTATTCTAAAACAATCCCAAGAGAAATATTGTATATTCATAATCTCTAATTATCACTGCATTTGTCATAACTAAAAAGGAAGGTAGACAACACAATTACAAATTAGTACAAAATGTGAAGATTTTAAATTTGAAAACTTTTTCTAATATGGTAACACAGTATTGCCCCTAAAAGTCATATCAACATTTAGTGTACTTTAAATTGGGCAAATGTACAAAATTATCCGTTAATTACAGTATTGTATAAAAACAGCAAGGAATATTTTTTTGCCAGGAAGAGCCCCTTTATGTCAATGAAGAAGCAGTAATGGGCACATCTTTTTATACACATTAATGCGCACCTTCTATTTATTTCTCTGAGCGTTTTAAAGGTATGTACTTGTCAATGAGTTACTGTATGTAGAATGACAGGGGAAATGAATAGAGATGATGCGGATGTGCTAAAAATACAAAACACAAGGTACAAGATGCATATTTGTGCTTTTACCATTCATTACAATAGGCCAGCTTAAATGTACATGAAAATTCTACTAAAGATGACAGAATAATGGAAAAATGCACCCAGCCAGTGATTCATCTGAGCTAATCCTATTATTCACTCCACTTGAGCTAATATTTACTTTGTTCAAGGTAATAGTGAATTGGTAACAAATGAACACAACCTAATAATAAAAAGTGGTACACCATGTTAAGCATGCTTTGTGGCAGGGAAGTGAAAATTCAGGTAATACTTTTAATTGGCTAAATAGATTTTCAATTACATAAAAAATGTATTGCTTAGGTTCTTTGCTCAAACTTTAGACAGACTTACATTTTTTTTAATGAAACATTGCTAGCAGGTAGTCTTTTATTGCAGAACACGCCCTGTCTGTCTTTTCTGCAATAAAAGCTAATTTTCTACCTGCCAGCAATTTTTTCGGGATGTACACTGAACTGTACATGCTTGGCTCAGTATATAATCTTGGCGTGCTTGGTTGCATTAACTCTTTTTTTTTTTTTTTTTTTTTAAATAATTTTTATTGAGTTTTCAAAAAAAGTAACAAACAAGAGTAAAACGTTCAGCATTCCATTACAAAGCAATACGTTCAAGCAAAGTGTCGACAAATTGTTGAAAACAACAATGTGGGTTT
Organism: Pelophylax lessonae; assembly: GCF_965119305.1. Classification (NCBI taxonomy): domain Eukaryota; kingdom Metazoa; phylum Chordata; class Amphibia; order Anura; family Ranidae; genus Pelophylax; species Pelophylax lessonae. Next base: position 592,840,799 of record NC_138768.1, read on the forward strand.
GAACAAAAGGGGGGGGAGGGGGGGAGTCCATCATCCATAAGAGGGCAGGCAGAGTGGTGGAGGGTGATGTGCAAGAGAAGAGGGCACATGTGTTCACGAGAGTTAGCAGCTATCATATAAAACCATAACAAGTATCAATATCCGTTTATCTCTGATTAGTAACATTATAGGCACAGAAATCGAAGAGAGAGAGATCTTTAGCTCCCCAGAGGCAGTCTCACACAGGCACAGGGGTGTATGTTCGTACACAGATAAATCGTACATCGTTTATAATATCGATCGCAATATGTGGATAGATGGGTCTGCATGGGAGCGTGTTAATGTAGTCAGGGAGGAGGGCCCGAGGGGGGTGTGGGGTAGGGGGGAGGAGGGGGAGAGGATGGGGGGGTCACACACGAGCTGCCCTTAGGTCTCCACCCCGCGTGTATGGTGGGAATAGGAAGGTGGGGCGTGGGAAGAAGGGTAGGGAGGAGAGTGTAGGGGGGGGGAAGAGGGTCCCTTTCAATTACATATATAATGCATCATACAGATGTCCAAAAGTCCCAATGGTAATCAAATTTTTTCAGGGTCATATCATTTATGGCCAAAGATCGTTCATATCTGTGGTTGGTTTGCAACAGTGAGATCACTTCTTGCTTGATGGGTGGAGTGGTTGTTTTCCATTTGCATAGGATTAATAGTCGAGTAGCTATCAGAGTGTGTGTGATCCATGCATGGAAGCGGTGAGGGAGATTATCGATTCCTAAGTGTAAGAGAGCTAAAGCTGGATTAGGGGTTATGATGCAACCGGTGTGTGTGGCGATATATTTAAAAACATTATTCCATAGACTTTTTAGGGATGGGCACTCCCACAGGATATGTAGGAGTGTTCCCATATGCCCGCAGTCCCTCCAGCAGAGGGGGGAATATGTCAGAGAGAAACCTGCTAAGCGATAAGGGGTATAATACCACCTGTTAGTAATTTTCATGGCCATTTCCCAGTGAGTAGCGCAATTAGTATGTTTTTGGACTACCTGCACGGCCAGTTTCCATTGTTTGATAGTGAAAGTGGTACCCAGATCAGTATCCCATTTGAACATAGGTGGAGTTTTCAAGAATGAGGTGTTATCTAAGAATATGTTGTAATAGTATGAAAGCCGCTTGGGGCTTTCGGGGCAGTTAGTAAGGGCTTCCCATATTCGCCTGTCGACTAAGATATCTTTCAGTGGGTGTTGGGTTAGAAAGTGATGTATACGTGTGACGTGAAAGTGTAGCGATGCAGGGAGGTTGTACGTTCTCTTCAAGGTGGTGCTGTTTATCACAGTACTGCCCTTGAGAAATTGAGAAATGTGTGAGACTCCATATCTTTGAAAGGATTGCAAGGGTAAGTCCGGGACATGTGAAGTCAGGAGTGTCAAGGACATATTAGTTTGGGGCAGGGCCGATCCTGAGCGGGTGCAAGGGGTTCACCGCACCCAGGCGCCGCGAGCTGAGGCGGAGGAGGGGCGCCGAAGCTCCAGTGGCAGAGTCCTCCCCTCCTCCAGCGGCAGTGGCGTACGGGCGGGGGCGAGCGGTACGGCCAGTGTGAAGGAGAAGACAGCTCCGCCTCCTTCAGTCCACGCTGCTCGTGGGGCGGTGCCAGAGCCACCGTGGGAAGAAGGTAAGTGCCCAAGCTGGAGGCGGAGGAGGGGCGCCGAAGCTCCAGTGGCAGAGTCCTCCCCGCATACAGGCGGGGGCGAGCGGTATGGCCAGTGTGAAGGAGAAGGCAGCTCCGCCTCCTTCAGTCCGCGCTGCTCGTAGGGCGGAGCCAGAGCCGACGCGGGAAGAAGGTAAGTGCCCGAGCTGCTCAAAAAGAAAAGGCCCTCTGTCAGCCCATGCAGCCCACCATACCACAGCCATTCCCAATGCAGGCTCCGATCCTCCCCGAGCCACCTTGTGCCTATATCCGGCAGTACCATGTGTGCAGGGGGGAGCTCCTCTTCCGAGTGCCGCAGTGGAAGATTCCAGTGTGCAATCCTCATTCCTGTGTGATCCTCACACATAGCAGAGCTGAGACCAGCCAGGCACACCGGGGGTGGGGGGGCACCTCCCTGGAAGGGAGCCTTGAGACATAGCTGCTGTCACTGTACTGGGCTGCGTCGCTCTTCCATGTGACACAAACAAGGGATAAAGGGATGTAACTTTGTGTTGTGTACCCATTATGTGGGCATCTGGGGGGGGAGGGGGGAGGGGGGTGAGCGTGGGTAACCTCTGGCAAGGCTGTTCTAAATGGAACTAGTATGCAGTGCAGCCAATCAGAAAGCCATCTGCTGGGTGCTGGGAGTGTGGGCATAGGAGGTCTGTACCTGGCACCTTACCCCCGGGCTGTGTATGTTTGTATATAAGAAGCTGTGGGCAAAGACTGTGTGGCCTGTATTGCATGGAGTCTGCATGTCTTATGGGCACATTGTACAGTCCATACATCCATTTGTGCAGCACACACACAATGCACACATGGAGGAGCTGCTTCCAGATGTCCCCTCCTCCTTGCTTATTTTCCCACTTTCTCCCATCACCAATGCCCTGTGACTTCTTTGCAGCTGTTTGCTCCTCACCCTTACTGCAGGGGAGTTATGGGGGATTTAACTCCAATAATAGATTCCCCCACTGCTTTGACCCCCCTACTGACCCTCCTTACTGATGCTCCATGCCATCTCCCTGCAGTGCTGCTGGCCGGGTTCCCTCCAGCTGGCTTTAGCTACTGCAGGGGAGCTTCAGACCAGGGAATCCAAATCTGTCAAAGAATCCTCTTCACTGCATGGTGCTCCGGCACTTCCTGTACTGGGCTCCCCACTGCAGCACCAATCTGCACCCACCTCCCTGCAGCTGCTGCCCTGCTTCCTCTCCACCCCTATAGCTGTAGCTGCTGCTGGGCGGGAAATCAGTGCAGCTGCCAGGAGATGGACAGCGGGGGACTGGTAAAAATGCCATGTTTACCAGACCCTTCCCGAATAAACACAGTGAGCAATCAGTATTATTGTGGGTACACACTATAATCCATATTGGATGTGTATGGCTGGCATAATATATCATCTGCATATATTGTATGTGTTCAATATAGTCATATTGTGATGTATAGTGACGGTCACAGTATATTCTCTATACAGTGTACATATAAGGTGCAGGCTGGTAGGCATGGTAGGCTGCATTTAGTGGGGACTGGTAAGATGCATTTGGTGGGCACTGGTAGGCTGCATTTGGTGGGCACTGGTAATCTGCATTTGGTGGGCACTTGTAGGCTGCATTTGGTGGGCACTTGTAGGCTGCATTTGGTGGGCACTGGTAGACTGCATTTGGTGGGCACTGGTGAGGCTGCATTTGATGGGCACTGATGAGGCTGCATTTGGTGGGCACTTGTAGGCTGCATTTGGTGGGCACTGGTAGACTGAATTTGGTGGGCACTGGTGAGGCTGCATTTGGTGGGCACTGGTGAGGCTGCATTTGGTGGGCACTGGTGAGGCTGCATTTGGTGGGCACTGATGAGGCTGCATCAATGCATTGATCTCTTGTATCATATCCGCAGTCTCTGACCATCTCTTGTATCAAGTCTGCAGTCTCTGACCATCTCCTGTCTGGGGGCTCTGTCTAACAGACTCTCTAACAGATACCCTCTCTGTGTCCATTAGAGAGACCCTCCAGTTCCCATTAGAGTACTCTGCTTCTCTTACTGTAATTTGTTTATTGTTAAGAGATCGTGGGAGGGTCCCGGGTTAAGGAAGACTTCTTAGGGGAACATCTCTGTGTTTGAGCCATTGCCATAGAAACATTTGTAAAGGGGAGGGGTTAGTAAGATGACCACGCCCATGTGGGGGCGCCAGAAAAATTTCTGCACCCAGGCGCCTGTGACCCTAGGATCGGCCCTGGTTTGGGGTAGAATATTGTTATCATAATGTGGAAGAGTGGGTTTTCTCCACGCTCGTAAGGAGGCTTTGATGGGGAGAGGAAAAGCCCTGAGGTCCCAGTGGAGCCATCTGTCCCCAATTAGGAACAAACGGAGATCCTTGATGGGAGTCAGAGCTGATTCCAAATCTACCCAAAGAGGAGGGGAGGAGTTCTCCAGCCATAGTTTGGTTTGGGATAGGGCAGTTGCCCAGTAATACGAGGGGATATCTGGCAAACCCGCCCGCCAGATTGTTTGCTTTTTTGTAGGGTAGAGGCTGCGCATCTTGCACGCTTACCTTCCCATAGGAAGTGATTCAATTGCTTAGTGAATAGGGACAGGTTGGTATATGAGAAAGGAACGGGTAGATTCCTAAAAAGGTAGAGAATTTGGGGGAGAATTATCATTTTGTAGGCCGCTAGGCGCCCGCAGTTCAGATTTCTGTATGTGTTTTAAGGTGGCATTTGTTTTTTTGAGTAATTGTGTTATATTCGCGGAAAGTAGCATGTGGGGCTTGGGGGTGATGTCTTTTCCTAGATATCGGATACTATCCTTAGTCCAGGGGATAGGGACAATTTTTTGCAGGCGGCGGTTCTCTGTGGCATTCACTCCCAAATCAAGGATTGAGGATTTTGTCGCATTGAGCTTATAGTAGGAGACAACGCCGAAGGATAGCAGCGTCTCATATGCAACTGGTAGTGAGTGCAGGGGATCTGTCAACATAAGGATGACATTGTCCGCAAACAAATTAATTTTGTGGGTTGTGCCTGCCACAGAGAAACCCGAGATAGCGGGGTTAGACCTGACAGATTCTGCCAGGGGTTCTATAACGAGATTGAACAGAGAGGGGGATAATGGGCATCCTTGCCTGGTCCCATTGGTTATGAGGAAAGGCTTTGAAAGGACACCTGAGGTGTTCACCTGTGCTGATGGGCTTGAGTATAGGGCGGAGACGGCTAGTAGAATGGGTCCAGAGAAGCCAAACTTTTGAAGGGTGGCATGCATATACCCCCAATGTACCCTATCAAAAGCCTTCTCCGCGTCTATAGTCAGCAGGACCGAAGGTGTATTATGGATGTTCGCATAGGTAACGATGTCTATAATCCTCCTGGTGGCATCAGAGGTGTGGCGGCCAGGCATAAACCCCATTCGATCACGTTTAATGAGTGTAGGTAGTACAGTCTGGATTCGCTTAGCAATAATTTTTGCGAAGAGTTTGGCGTCCGAGTTTAGAAGGGAGATCGGGCGAAAATTTGCAGGGGTGACTGGGTCCTTTCCTGGTTTAGGGAGTGTGGGGATGTAAGCTTTAAGCATGTCCTGCGGAAGAGAGCCACTGGATACAGCTTTCGCATAGACCGATTCCAAGTGGGGAGCTAATACGTGTGCAAATTGTTGGTAATACTCGTTAATAAGCCCATCCGGGCCGGGTGATTTTGCTTTGGGCAGTGATTTGATATTAGTTTCTATTTCTTTCGCCGTAATGGGGACATTTAGGGCATCTAACTGCGCTGGCGAGAGAGTGGGGAGTGTAAGCGAACCTAAGAACTGGTTGATAGTATGTTCTGTAGGTTCGTGTTCGCTGTGGAAATCTTTAAGGTTGTACAACGCGGCATAAAAGTCGGCAAACGCATCTGCGATGGCCTGAGGGTGTGTGACCTTCTGTGAGGTGGACGCGGTTAGCAAGAAGGGGATACGTGTTTTGGCCTGTTTCTGTTTCACCCTGGAAGCTAAATGTTTACCCGTCTTATTGGCCTGTGTGTAGTAAGATTGCCTGAGCCTGTTGAGAAGCCTGTCAGATTGTTTGATAAACAATAGTCTAAGATCGTGACGTAAACAAGACAATTGAGATGATCTTGCATCCGAGGGGGACCGTTTCTCAACTTCGAGAAGGTGAATTTGGGACAAAAGGTTCTTCATTTTGGAGTTGCGCTGCCTCCGCGCCCTGGCTTGCTGTTGCATACACACTCCCCTAATAAAGGCTTTGTGTGCAGACCACAGCACCCAGGGGTCCGAGACTGAGCTCGTATTGAATTCAAAGAATTTGTGGAGTTGCTTAGAGATATGGGCGGCGGATGCTTGGTCTTGCACTGTTCCACTGTTACAATGCCATATAAAGGTCGAGCGGACCGGCGCACCCTCCTCGATGATCAGTTCAACCGCGGCATGGTCTGACCAAGAAATATCCCTGATCACCGAGGAGGAGGACCTCTCCAAGAGGAATAAATTAGTGACAAATAGGTCTATGCGAGAGTAGGAACGGTGTCTGTTGGAAAAAAAGGTGTAGTCCCTCTCAGATGCATGTAAACATCTCCACACATCAAACAATCGTGATACATTCAGCATAGAAGATAAAGATACAGGTCGGCCCCCGGATGGGCCTGATGAGTCCAGCCCGGGGTCGACAACCAGATTAAAGTCACAACATAACATTAAATGCCCATATATGACTCAATCTATTTGTTTAAGTAATCTCCTCAGGAAACGCAGTTGGTGAGTGTTCGGAGCATATAACGCCACAATCGTCAAAGGGAGACCATTTACATCACAGGCAAGAACAATGTAGCGGCCAGCAGGGTCTAGTATGGAGGATTTGTGGGAAAAGGTCAAAGTGGAGCCAGCATCACTCCTGCTTTTTTACTTGGGCCGTTCGCCAAAAAAACATGGGGAAAGTTTTTGTGCAGACATTTTGGATGGTTGTTGGATTGGAAGTGCGTTTCCTGCACTGCTACAATATCTGCTTTACTATCACGAATTTCCCGCCATAAAGAGTGTCTTTTGGCTGGATGGTTTAGGCCGTTAGCATTTATCGTCAGGCACTTTATGGTCATATTTGGTTAAAGAAATAGGTCTTATTGCGGTATGCAGCTTTACACGAAAGGAAGCGCCCAGCATATGAAAGATCGGTCGTGCCCACTCGGGTGACGGAGAGTCAGTTAGAGGATGACTGGGGAAGGTAAGGGAGGAGAACAGGGAGGCGAACTTTAAGAAAGGGACTGTCACAGCAATCCGAGGACAATGAAAAATGAGGGCCATGTAAGGAGAACATCCTTAGGCCGGGACACCATGGGGTTGCGAAACTGAATACGGGGTTTGCCCCAAAGAAAGTATTATTTAGATTTTGCTGAGCGCTTGCGGGAGACCACATGCCACGGTTCTTCCTGATACTCTGGTTGCGGTGTCCTGGAGGGACCCGGCTCAGAGGGGGGGATAATGTTCCAGGAGCGCAAAGCGGATAGTCCTTCCTCCAAGGTCCGGATAGTGACTGTGGAACCTCCATGTGTGACAATGAGGGTAGCGGGGTATCGCCACTTGTGGGGTACGCTATGGTTGCGCAAAGCCTTGGTGACTGTGGCCAAGTTACGTCTGCTCTGCAAGGTGTGCCGAGACAGATCTGGCAGTAGTTGAAGTCCACAGAATTCCGCTGGCAGTGAGGGGATGTTGCGGGTGGCTCGCATAATTTGATCCTTGATGTGGAAAAAATGGACTCTCAGCAACGTGTCTCTTGGTAACTCAGCCGCTATAAAGGACGATTTGGGGAGCCTGTGGATCCGATCAATCAGGAGATCTGATGCCATTGCCGTGGGTAACAGCAAGCGAAAAAGATGAGTGACATGGGGCAGTAGCTGATCTGGAAGCACCGTCTCTGGTATACCCCTGATCTTGAAGTTGTTTCGTCTGGATCGGTCTTCCAGATCAGCCACTTTGTCTTTTAGCCACTGAATATCTTCCCTTTGGGCATTAAAGGCATCCACCATTTCATTGTGGGAAGAAGCTTGAGCTGACACTACTTGCTCAACACTGTCCACCCTGTGGCCTAGGGATTGTACTTCAGATTTGTATTGATGCATGCATGACATCATGTCTGCATGCATGGAGGTTTTCAAAGTGAGTAACATGTCTTTGAGGACAGATACTGACACAGGTTGATCTCCGGATGGAAAGGAGACAAAAGGATCAGAGAGAGGGTGAGATGCAGATGCAGCAGCATGGGGGGGACAAGGAGACAGTCATACTTGCGGTTTGAAGAGGCCTAGGAGGAGAGGCTGTTCTGGGCTTATTCTTTGCCGGGCTCCTGGAAGACGGACAGAGAGGAGGCGATGGAGGCGAGGCAGACCCTGAGGACGTCCCGCTGTCTGGATTTGCGATCATCCTGCCGGGATGAGCCGAGGATGGGGCCGGTTTGTGCAGGGTGGACGTGGAGCTGTGATAGCGCGGTCCGCCGCTGCCATCGTGCCGTGGTCCGGGGCCTTGCTGGAGGAAGAATCCGGACAGCTTGTTGAGCTGACCGGGGTCCTTTTTGCGGCGGGTCATCGTTGTCCCGAGGTCCGGCGGTGTACACCGATGCGGGAGCGGCCGAGGATGGGGCCGGTTTGTGCAGGGTGGACGTGGAGCTGTGATGGCGCGGTCTGCCGCCGCCATCTTGCCGTGGTCCGGGGCCTTGCTGGAGGAAGAATCCGAACAGCTTGTTGAGCTGACCGGGGTCCTTTTTGCGGCGGGTCATCATTGTCCCGAGGTCCGGCGGTGTACACCGATGCGGGAGCGGGGTGTAGATGACACTTCTGGGGCTATATGTGCGGCGGTGTTCCCGATGGCCAGCGGAGCGGGACTAACACACGTCCATCCACTCCGCCGGAAGCCACGCCTCTTGGTTGCATTAACTCTTGTGTGGAAGTTATGGCATCCCAGGACAGCCAATTAAAAGGACCAAATCAAAGAACCCAGAAGAAGACTGGACAAAGATGTCAGCGAAGTGAGAGATTGTAGACGTTGGGATCAGAGGAAGAGAATGCTTTGGAATAACCTCTGAGACCTCAGATAGCAGACTTTAGCTTCACTTCAAGCCGCAGTAGCCCTAACAGCAGATCCCTATTGGAGTTTTGAGGGAGCCCACTGCTACTTTACAAGCTGGAAGTTAACTGGTTAGTAATCTTTTGGTTGAATTCAGCCAATCAGGTCCTTGACAAAAAGTAATCACTAATGTCTTAGCAATCCCCATCTTAGAGTAACATGGCCGATTCCATGTGACTTTCACAAATCAGTTGAATCACTCCTAACTGCTACATTTCCTTCTTTAAAAAAAAAATCACATTGCTGTAGCACATATGGTAGGCTTTTTACCACACGGTAATAAATATGATTTTCTAATTGAAAAGTATTTTTAAGCAATGAAACCGATGCACTTGAGTGTAGGAAAACAGACAAGTGTCCTCATTCCTAAATCCTAGTTTCCCAATCTAGAACAATAATATCACTCATTTATATCTTATTTATGAAATGCCAGGGTTTTATACACTTATACAAATTGTTAGGAATAAGGATTATTCCTACTCTAGTTAGATTCACACATTTATGTTTCCATAGCAATATTTATTTTCACAAGTTAGGTCTAAACTTTGCCCCCAAATACATAGAGAGCAATAGACAGAGTGGCAAAGGCACCTACATATCATCTTTCTTGACCTTGAGAAAATATTTGACTGTACATATACTGTAGATATATTCTTTGGTACAATGTAGATATATTCTTTGGTATTTTAATATTCTCAACAACATATGGACCAGAATAATAGAAATGTCTAACAGTATAGGCTATAGGGATATGCAGATTACTGTAAGACAGTTTTGTGTGATGTTCACAGACCTTTTTAAATTTGTCATTGATTTTTCTATGCAGAAGACTACTAATTACCCAAAGGTATCAATGTACTCGTTATACAATATTAACGGATTTAAACTTTGCACATGTTGTATGTATACTGCTCTATACTTGCTGCCATATGAATGAGAAAACAGACTGTACAGATGTGTGAGATTCATGGCCATCCATCCTGTTTGTTATAAGCTTTTAAATTCCTCCTACAATGTATATCACCATTCAGAGTTAACTGTTTGCTTTTCCTTTTTTAGTGTACAATAAAGAGCAGTATTGATGGATGAACCAGTATCATGTTTTAGTACATGTCTGAGGCACCCTCAACGATAACAAATAGGTCAACTGAATCACATTTTGCCTTTGTCTTGTTTTCTAAGCCATATAGCAGTGTTTACAATACATTTCTGTCATGGAAGTAGTTTGGTGGGGTTTTTTTTTGCCCTTCAACATTGTCATAGTTTCCATTACATTTTTTTTTTTACTCAGCCATGGTAGGTTAAAGTAAGTTTGGTTGGGCGATCTTGACTATTATTCTTCACTGGTTCTTGTGTATCAGGATTCACATTATACCAAGTGAGCATCCCTTGATAAACTGGGAAAGTCTTTTTCAAGCATCAACTACCCTTGTAGTGAAACAGTAGAATACAATTAAGTTTAGTGAGTTTTGAAGACTTTAGTGAATTTTGGAAGGGTTACCATGATTTCCACCTACTATAAAAACTGGTACTTGTCCACTTTCTGTACAAATTAGGCTCTAAAACCTAGTACACATTTTTGGGTTTTTGGTGAGCCGGCCGACATTCAGCACGTGTGTATGGCAGCTGGTCCGACAGAAGCCGGCTATTCAGCTGGCTTCTGTCGGACGTGCATGCTGGAGAACCGGAGTGTTCTGGGGTGGGGGGGGGCACTGACCCACTGTCAGAACACAATCAACCTGCAAAACAGCAGGGGAGATCGTTGTACTAACATTGGATTTTTAATACAGCGGCTCCAAAAAGGGCTTTCAGTTCTTCTTTCGTTCAATCTGCTGGGTTGAATGGAAAAAAATTGGTGGTGTGTACTAGGCGTAATGCAAATAGATGCTACATATAGCAATCTTTAGTCAATTTTAACCACTCCTGAGACACCAGAAATCACAAATAGGATCTACCACTTGCTAGTTTGATAGATCACCAGAATTTGATTGATTGTAATTTGAAAATTGAAAAATAAATTGATGGTTTTAAAAGTTTTTATTTTAATATAAATAAAATGGATTTGAAACAGGGTAAAATCTATTGCAATTTCATTGAGATAGTGTACATTTTTTGTGAATGCACTTAACAACTAGTGTAAGTCCTTAAGTCCCAAGAGGAATTTATGATACAAAATCTCTTCCTAAAGTGATTTTCCTCAAAAATCAACTAACCTAACTCTTGGGTTCAGCAAGGAAGTAACGCCATACAGGGAAAACCCCTGTGTTTTAGTAATGGTTACAATACCTTTCTGCCAGGGAAGTAGTTTTTTTTTTTTTTCGCCCTTCAATATTGTCACAGTTTCCATTACATTTTTGCTTTACTCAGCCATGGTAGGTCAATGTAAGTTTGGTTGGGCGATATTGACTATTATTCTTCACTGGTTCTTGTGTATCAGGATTTACATTATACCAAGTGTGCATCCCTTAAAAAACTGGGGAAGTCTGTTTCAAGCATCAACTACCTTTATAGTAAAACAGTACAATATACTTTAGTTTAGTGAGTTTTTAAGACTTTAGTGAATTTTGGAAGGGTTACCATGATTTCCACCTACTATAAAAACTGGTACTTGTCCACTTCCTGTACAAATTAGGCTCTAAAGCCTAGTACACATGGGCAGAATTTTGGACAACATCGGCCGGATAACCAAAAACCGGCCGACATTCAACTCGTGTGTATGGCAGCCGGTCTGACAGAAGCCGGCTGTTTGGCCGGCTTCTGTCGGACATGCATGCTGGAAAACTGGAGTGTTCTAGTGGGGGCCATCCCACTGTCAGAACACAATTAAACAGGAGGGGAGATCGCTGTACTAACATCAGAATGTTAATAATACAGCAGCTCCAAGTGGAGCTGTCAGTTCTTTTTTTGTTCAATCTGCGGGGTTGAATGAAAACCAAAATGTGGTGTGTACTAGGCATAAAGCAATTATATGCTAAATGTAGCAATCTTTAGTCAATTTTAACCACTCCTGAGATACCAGAAATCACAAATAGGATCTACCAGTTGCTAGTGTGATAGATCACCAGAATTTGTTTGATTGTAATTTTAAAACTGAACAATAAATTGATGGTTTTAATACAAGCTTTTTTTTTTTTAAATATAAAAAAATGGATTTGAAACAGGGAAAAATATGCTGCAATTTCATTGAGATTGTGTCATTTTTTTGTGAATGCACTTAACAACTATTGTAAGTCCTTAAGTCCCAAGAGGAATTTATGATACAAAAGCTCTTCCTAAAGTGATTTTCCTCAAAAACCAACTAACCTAACTTTTAGGTTAATCAAGGAAGTAACGGCATACAGGGAAAACCTACTCAGACTTAAAGAAAATGTACTAATATGTTGTAGAAAGAATCTCGGATGGGGAATAAACTCAGAACCCACAATGTTGCAAGATCATAATGCTAACTACTAGATCACTGTGCTGTCAAATAAATGTAAATCCCTTTTCAATTCATATTTATAGTTCAATCTGCCTAATTAATAAAGCAATACAAAAAGAACATGCTTGCATAAATTAGCACGCCTTTTAGATTGTTCTTACATTTATTTAGCTTTTTGTAACAGTTGCTATTTGTAACGTACAAGTTCTTGTCAAAACACAAGAAAACATTAACTTAGAACAATTTTATCTTTGTGTAATAGAGCAATTTACAACTCTGACCTTAGAGTCACGTTCTTTCAAATCCCCCATGTCATGACTTGACATAATTTTTAATTTGCCTTTTCTAATGAAGGTCATAATCCCTTCACTGGAAATAAAGGTCTCAAATGGAAGAAATGCTGCTAGTCAAATATATGCATTGAGGAAATGTTTTAATTATATAAGACTATGTTCAGTTTTACAGCCCGGAAATTAGCTTTCATTTTATTTTATTTTTCACTCCATTGTTTTTTATTTCTTCAGTTTGCTTTTCCTAGTTTGATTACAACATTTACTCATATATACTTTAAAGACTTTGAGTGAAACAGCCTAAAATTGCAACTCATTTAAATAAATCTGCACCTCGTAAAATGAGTCAAGTGGTGCCGCACAGTAAGCTTTAAATGGAATTGGAATGTAACAACATGAAACTCTTTTGTTATGGCTGAATTCATATTATTATGGTACTAAATAATGTTGGCGTGTATTTTAAAGAACTTCATACCTACAGTAAGTGTTCACCCAACACACATTTGCATTAAACATAGTGAAAGTATCTCTTGAGAGGATCCTGTTAGGAGTGATATATGGTCATTGCCAAACTGTGTTGCTTTTGATTCCATAAGCTCACTCATTTTTTTAATCTTTTTTTATTAAATTTGAATTTAACAAACCCCTGCCAAAGTAAGAAAAGGTTCTGAACTGAGATATAAAGAATTCACACAGCTTTGACGTTAGTATTTTAGTGAGATCGACGTCACTTTTCCCATTAGGGGCAAATTGACAGCATCTGCTGATACCCCACATCCCACTCACCCAGGAGAAAGTAAACCCCCCCATCCCCAAACCTTTGCCATCTCCCTTCATGAGTAAGCATAGGTGTCATGTGGTGTTGAAGCTTACCAGGGGTGACTGTGTCATCACCCCTCTCTTTATGACATTGTTAAAGACTGCTGATTGGTTGCTTAGGCCAGTGCGCTCATTGTAGGTCACATGCTCCTCCATACTTGGGAGTTCATCTCTTACTGAGAAATGGGGGTTGATTTATTTATTTATTATTTATTGTTTACTTTGCAAGGATAGTTGCATTTTGCAAGAGATTTCCCCTCAGAGCTTAGTTAACGAGTGAACGAAGTGAAGCTCTGCTGACTTCATCCAGTCAAGTTCAAGCAAAATCTTTTTTTTTTATTTTTTTATTATAATAATATTATTTATTATTATGCATTTTATCATTTCAATTTTACTGAATACCACATTTACTAAGCTTTGGGAAAAATTCCCTTGTGAAGTGCAACATTACTTTCAAAGTGAACAGTCTATTTGTCTTTAATAAATCAACCCCTTTGGGTGAGGGTTCTGACTGAGCGAAGAGGTGGCTGGGGAACACAGACTGGTGAGTATAGCTTACTGGGAGGTGGACTAACAGTAGTTATGCTGTAACTTTGCTAATTGGGGTGTCTCCTAAAGCCAATTATTATAAGGATTTCCTAATGGGCTAGTCCAATCCAAATTAATATTTTAGGTTTATTGCAATCGGGTGAGCTGAGTCCCAACTTGGCTAATATTTCTCTCAAACACAAGCAACAAAATTACCCTGCCATAGTTCTATAATCCTTGGAGTTATATTCTCATGGCTAAAACAAAGAATGTTCCAATTCCTTTTTCTGCACTCTCCATAATATATAAGGCATTGCAAAACTGACAGTGAGAGTCGGATCTTTAGCTATAGCTATATGACAGAGCCAGTGTTCAAACTGAGAAAGCAGAGACATCTCCCCAATAGAATCCCTGGGTAATAAAACAGAAACCACTTAGTAGTTTAACCTTTTCACAACCACCAAAAATTGAAATACCTGATTGAACTGACCTTTTAAAGAAGTAGTCACAATTCAGAGCACTTAATTTTACTAAAACATCCAGTCTGTTTCAGGGGAGTGTTTATTACTGTAATTTAATATTTTAATTAAGTTAAATGTCTGTTAAAAAACAACACATAAGTTGCTGAGACGGTGTAAAAATTACATACTCAAATCACCACGAGAATCTGCTCTATAATAAACAAAAGGCAATTTTTATACATTTTATTTACCTACTGTACATACACAGAAAAGTGTAAAACATTAACAATGTTCTTGACGTTTTTGTTTCTTGAAGCATGTCTCATCTGCTTTAACCACTTTACCACCGGAGGATTTTCCTGCTGTACGTCCAGGCCACTTTTTGCGATTCGGCACTGTGTGACTTTAACTGACAATTGCGCGGTCATGCAATGCCGTACCCAAACAAAATTTACGTCCTTTTTTTCCCACAAACAGAGCTTTCTTTTGGTGGTATTTGATCACCTCTGCGCTTTTTTATTTTTTGCGATATTAATAAAAAAATGCGACAATTTTGAAAAAATAACAATATTTTTCTACTTTGACAGTTAAAAAATATCCAATAAATTACATTTTTGTCATATATTTAGGCCAAAATGTATTTAGCTACATGTCTTTGACAAAAAAATTCTCAATGAGCGTATTTTTAACCGCTTTAAAACCAGAAGATTTTACCCCATTCCTGACCAGGCCATATTTTGCGATTCGGGACAGCGTTACTTTAACGGACAATTGCACGGTCGTGCGATAATATACCCAAATTAAATTTATGTCCTTTTTTTCCCACAAATAGAGCTTTCTTTTGGTGGTATTTGATCACCTGTGCGATTTTTACTTTTTGCGCTATATACAAAAAAGAGCGACAATTTTGAACAAATAACAATATTTTTCACATTTTTTTATATGAAATTTCCCCCAAAATAATGTAAAAATCTAAATTTTTTAACATTTTAGGCCAATTTGTTCTGCTACATATTTTTGGGAAAAAAAATTGCAATAAGCGTATTTTGATTGGTTTGCGCAAAAGTTATCGCAGCTACTAACTACGGGAAATTTATGTCATTTTTATTGTTTTTTTTTTAACTAGTAATAGCGGCGATCTGCAATTTTTTTTGTGGGACTGAGACATTGCGGCGGACAGATCGGACCCTTGACTGACATTTTTGACACTTTTGGGGGTACCAGTGACATTACTACAGCAATCAGTGCTATAAATATGCACTGTTACTGTAAAAATGACACTGGCAGGGAAGGGGTTAACTTTGATTGGCGATTAAGGGGTTAATGTATGCCTGGTGCTTACTAATGTGTGTGGGGGGAGGGGACTGTGTGACTCAGCTATGCTGAATCCTGCAATCTGTCACTGTTTGTCACTTAGAAGATCCGTCCGCTTTGTTTACACAAGCGGGCGGATCTCCACACTCAATCCCCAACGATCGGAGAAGAGCGGCGGTGATCCTCCCCTGGCCCGACTCCCGCTGTGACTGAATATAGCGGGAGTGAGCCTCCGGCGGCTCACGCGTACCGCCCACAAGGGGAGGAGTCCAGCGACGTAGGTCTACGTCGCTGGACAATATCGAGCAACTTTGCCGCAGTACCAGCTCAGTGAGCGGTCGGAAAGCGGTTAAAGCAGGCCTAATATAATAAAGCTAAATATTCATTTGATTAGACTTTGAAATAATTAATCGGTTTTAACCCAAAATGTGCTATTCAAAAGCTAAGCAAGGTCCCCTTAGATCTGTCCATTTGCGGTCAGTATAAAGAGGACATGTAGCAATAATCAGTTTAAAAGGGACTCTTTATAGATTTCTTCAAGTTTAAATAATACAATAGAGAAAAGCCTTTAGATTATCCTTAGACTAGGTTAACATTTGTGTGTCTGCTTATATACAGTATGCATTTTTTATGCACTTTTTATGCATTTTTTATGCGTTTCTTGTGCATTTTTCATGCACTATTCAAACATGCCCATGCACACAACATTGAAATCTGTGGGGACAAAAACACACTATCTTGCACCTAAAAAAGAGCCTACAACTTTTTCCAAATTGCGCAGAAGCAAGTTACATAGGTGAAAGCAGGCCTCGCGTGAACAATAATGAGACATCTCTTGTTGTGCATTCTTGTGCAATAGCGTAGCTTTCACACATTCATGGGTGAGAATGAGAATAGAATAAGAATTTAATGAACAAGTACTGGTTAGCCAAGTTTATATGTAAAACAAAGATTTTATATTCAAAGTGAAAAAGAAAATATAAAACTGCAATTTAAAACTCTATAAACTTAAAAAAAAAATGAACAATTAGAATAAAACTTTTCAAAAACAACTAAAGTTTCCCTATAAGAGGATCAAAAGTATCAGTTATTCTTTTCAACTAATGTTGATGCCATTCACCTTTTATGCCATGTGTGCTGCACTAAAGCAAGCCTTTATACACACAACACACAATACGATCTATATCCAGCAGCCCCAGACTGCATCTACAGGGTGTTATAATGGCCTTCAAGAAAAACTCTCAATGCACTGTAAAGGGGCACTCTAATGAAAATATCATGGAGGCTGCCTTTGATGAACTCTGCTTTGGAAATGTTAGTTCCCTCAGCCCAAGTTTATATTACCAATGGAACCAGGCAGAGATGTCCCCTCTCACCACTCAATCTTATAATGGAGAAACTCACAGAACATATTAGATCCCACATTTTGGTTTCTAGATTTCAATTGGGTAAAGAGGTCCACAAAATTAATTTATTTGTGGACAATGCCATTCTTAAGTTGACTGATCCAATTGTTTCCCTGGCTTCGCTACAAAATATCTTGAATGAATTTAGTGCTGCCTCATGTTATAAAGTCAATGATATCAACTCATATATACTTGACTTAGGCTTGGATAGTACTAACAGAATTATATTATAATCTTCTTAGCCTCACACTTGGGCAGAAACAAGTATCTCATATTAAGGGATTCAGCTAACTAAGAATGTAATACATCTTTACAAAGAGAACTACATACCTTTCTTACATAAAATGCAAGCTGATATGCACCAATTTGCCAAACACAACCTGTCCTGGTCCTGCAGGCTAGCCACTTTTAAAATGTTTCTCCTTCCCAAATTGCTCTATTTATTCCCCTCCCCAAGCCTATTAAACACATCAATGCCTTCCAGGCATCCTTGGCCCTTTTGTATGGCAGGGCAAAAGAACCATAAGTGTGCATTATAAATTAATCAAACGTAGATTAGCAGGAGGGTCTGGATTTATAGATATCGGGGATTACTATAATGCTTCTATCCTAGCACAATTCAAATCATGGTTTACTCCATCCTCAAATACAGCTTGGGAGACATTAGAGAACACACAGTTACCTGGAGCCAACTTTTTTTATGGCTTATGAGTTCCATCACACGCAACTGTCTGTCATACTTATCCCCTACTATCTTAGTATTCATTGAAGCATGTAGAACATTTTATTCAAACCATCCTCCTGAAGCAGTTGAAACTCCCCTCCAAATATCAGTATCAGTCTTGAGAAACAGAATACCTAATTTGAATTTACACCAATGGTCACTGGGAGGAATCAAACACATTGAGGACCTTCCCTCTAGTGGGAAACTAAAATCCTTCCCTGACCTTTGATTAGAATACCATCTTCCTCCCTCTGAATATTACAGATATGTCCAAGAGGGCCACTGGTTAGCTCAAAACCTACATCTATTAGGTTCATTGCCTATTAAAATCAGTCGATACCTTCATTAGGAATCAACTAATTTGATAGGCATTTCCCTATTTTACAATCTTGTGGAAAGTAAATATGCATTTACCAAATCCACTCCCTTTATATTATGGGAAAATTATCTGGAATCCCGCTTTACAGAAACGCAGTGAACTGCAGCTTTTAGGTCTGTTTATAAGAACATGTGCTGTTCTTTACCATGGAAACTTATCACCAAAAATAACTATGAGATGGTAGTTAACACCTTATACACTTTTTAAATTTAGAAATTCTAGCTCTCCAGAGTGTTAAAGGAAATGTGGCCATTTTTGGCAGTCTTCTCCATACCCTAATGTCCACTAAATGTCTAACGAAATTTTGGAATGAAATCTTTGGTATTATCTCTAAAGTATTCACGACACCCTGCAGCCCTTCCCCTGCACTAGCACCACCTTATCTGGGTATAGATTATTTGTCTTATAGAATGAGACATGTTTCTCCTCACATCTTACTAGCAGCCAGACTAATGCTAATGAGAAACAGGAAATCAGATAGCGTCCCTTCCTGAGGTTATAGACTTAGTACAAACTAACTGTTCGCATAGATTTCTATGGCTTCCAGCAGGGAAGTACAAAAAAGCTGCTTCAAAATGGAAACCCTGGTCAAGATGGTATGCTGCTACTCGGCATACACCTAGTGATAACTTTCTGTTTAATTGTATGTAAACCTTATACTAACTGCCCACTTTCTAAAGACACCTCTGTTCGGAACAAGAAACTTAATTTCTTTTACTGGATTCTTTATAAATAGAATTTAATCTTCGTAAAGTTACATAGTCTATTAATAATTGATATTGAGCCTGACTGTTTATCTTGCTGGATGTAAAAACGCTGTAAGTTTCACTTTTATGTAAACCTGTTTTTCAGAAAAACCTTCAATAAAAGAAATAGAAATGAAATGCTAGTTCCCAGTTGTCAGGTTTATACTTTGGTTTCAGTGCTGTCTGAGTAATTGACCTGGAACAAGTATAGAGGTAAGGAGGCCTGACACCTGTTCTGAGTCTATGATTCAAAAGTATGTAAGGGCCCTTTCACACGGGCGCCCCGTATGTCCGCAAATTTACGGACATAATGTAAGTCAATAGCATTGCGGATGTCAGCGGAATACCATCCGCTGACATACGATTTTCTTCCTTTCAGTTCTGTTCCGTTTTTTGGAATGGAACAGAACCCTATTTTTCCTCCGTTCAAAAAATGGAAAGGAAGCAAAATCGGATGTCAGCGGTGTCATCCGCTGACATCCGCAATGCCCATAGACTTACATTATGTCCGTATATCATCCGCAAACAGATGGAATGATATGTGGACATACTGAGCGAATGACACAAGTGTCATCCGCTCCGTGAAAAAAAAAAAGTGCTGGAGCGGATCGCAATGTGGTCCGCTCTGTGTGAAAGAGCCCTAAGTCAGATAGCCGGGCAACTAGAATTTTCAGAAGCTGATCAGCCAATTTTAGCCCTTAAACTTCTCTTAAAGATAACTCCATGCAAAACCTAAATAATGCTAAACCTGCTCTGTGCCACATTCTAAACCTAATCTATCTAACCCTGTAAGGCAAAAATAGCTGTACTTACCTTTTCTGCAGCCAATCCAGTCCGGTCTCCAGTGGCGGACTCTCTGTGCAGGAGAGGACCGGCAACAGCTGTGAAACGCCTGAGAAGTGCTGTCACATATAGAGTTATTATGGGGCTTCTGTTGTCGGATACCTCTCCTGCACCCACCTCAATGCTGAAGCTGCCGCTGACAGCTCAGCATGGGACCGGACTGGATCGGCTGCAGAATAGGTAAGTACAGTGATTTTTTCTTTATAGGGTTACATAAATTAGGTTCAGAATGTGGCTCAGAGCAGGTTTAGCATTAGTGAGGTTTTGCCTGGACTACTACTTTAATGACAAAGCCACTTTTAAAGCTTTGAACCACTTGCAAGTGAAGTTTGGAAATTTTGTCAGCAACAGGCAGATCTATCATCTTGTCTTTACTGATAAAAGATGAAATGTGTATTGTCTATCAGATTTTTCTGCTTGTCTATCAGATTTTTTGCCAATGTTTACTGACAAAATTCTTATTTTTCTCTTCAGCCTTTACAGTGGCTTTGTACAGCTATTGTACAACTTTTACAATTTTCAAAAGTTTTGGAAACTTAAACCTCCCATTCTTATAAACAGCACAACATTTTCCTTCTGCATATGTTTTTTAACATGAACTTGCTATTAAAATAAATGGTTGTGCATTGTTTTATTTGGCCAGATTGTTTTTGATGTAAACAGATGGGTGCTATTTCTGTTGAAGAGATGTTACTGGCCTGTTCACCATTCCCCTATGTGTTAGGCATAAACACATACAGTATTCAGACACAGATAAATACATTATTAATAATGACCAAAATACATGCTTTTGTTATTTATTTTAATATGTGTGAAATCAGTAAAGATTCTTATAAAACAATGCCAGGCAACAATTGAAACCAGTAAGCAAACTGCTAATTCAATCTAGCAAACACTGCAATTGCTAAAATGAGGTCTGCATTTGTCATGTTGACACTGGTGGGCAGTATTTAGGGCAGCAGGGTTAGAAAGGGCAGCACCAAGCTTCAAAAAGTACACGCTGACATATTATAATCCCCAAAGTAAGATAAAAAAAGTTATCAAAGGTTTTTTCTTAATTTGTTTCCCACTTGTGCCCACCTCTGGATCTTTGTGGCAAAAAGTCTGCAAGAGAACTAAAGGAGGAAGGGACTGCAGGGGACAAAAGAGTCATCAGAAGCCTCTTCATGATCCAGGAAACCAGAACCAATTACTTCTTCATCAGAGAAAAGTGTTCCTGTATATAAAGCAGACTGCATGCTGCTTTCAATAGCAAATTGCGATATCTAGCAATTGTTTTCACTATGTACACTTTACCATAGCCATTAATGCGACTGTGTTAGCCTAATAAATAATCCTAAAGTCCAGTCTACTGAAATAGAAGAGCTTTTATACTCCCCTCTCTCTGGTGTTTTGGGTTTTCTACTGTAGATTCCTCCCAGGTCTACAGCCTTCATCAGTTTCTTTAGCAGTCGATACTTTAAGGAATATTAGACATTTCTATCCCCCACCACATGTCTTGGTTTCTTCCTCCAACCCCACATCACTTTAGTGCACAGAAGTGACGTAGGGGTCAAAGGAAAGAACCACATCAAGCAGCGAGAAACACAGGCATCTGGCACTTCCAGAAGTTTTGAATCCTGAAGAGATTGATGGAGGCTGCAGGGTTAAATTGGAAGTATTGTAGGGGACATGAGCAACTGGCAAGGTCAGTGGAAGTGCTCTTCTATTGCAGGTGACTGTCCTTATAATTGTCTTTTACCTGACAAGGTTTCTTTGAAGGTATTATAAACCTTCCTACTTGCACCTTGTGTTTTTTGCCTGCATAAGATGTGCACTAATCCTGTAATTTCATAGTGTCATTGCCTATAGTAGAGTAACTCTACATTCCTTTGTCCGCAGTATAATGCACAGATGGCCTCCATCTGTAGTGTAAGAGATGACACTTCCTGTGAAGAAGTTACATATTTCCCAATCCCTGGGTCAGTCTAGTACTGGCACAGGTGAGACCTAAGCAGTAATTAGATCTGGCAGCCACAAGCAGGCAGAACATTCTCAGACAAATAGAAAACCCAGTAATGCAATTGGAAGATGTTTTTTTTTTAACTTACATTAGCACTCCCACAATTGTGATGCCACACAGAGATACAAGTTGTGTGACCCAGAACATGATGTTGTCTTGTCCTTTTGGTGAATAGGGACAAGCTAAATAAATGAACACATGGACATAGAGGAATTAGATTACCCATGACATTATAAACTGCAGCTACAATATGTGAGCCCATCATTACAAGGTAAGGCAAACAAACAGCACAGGAAAACTAGCCTACGCTAAACTACCTAAAACATTTGGAAGCGTACAATACCTTTAAGTAGCAATACCAATATGTGACTATTAGGATTCTACCAAGCTAAGCAGAATTTAATCACATACACAATAGTCCCGTATAGTTTATAGACCAAGGCTTCTTTTTTATTTCCAGTGTATTTTCTTCCAAAAACAACAAAGTTGGTTTCAACGCTTTCCAATATAAATATATAACAACAACACAGCTGGCATTCTAGAGGTT
The DNA here is from genome assembly GCF_965119305.1 of Pelophylax lessonae. Taxonomy (NCBI): domain Eukaryota; kingdom Metazoa; phylum Chordata; class Amphibia; order Anura; family Ranidae; genus Pelophylax; species Pelophylax lessonae. Next base: position 592,863,025 of record NC_138768.1, read on the forward strand.
GTGGCCAGAGTTCTGATAATTATATGACTTTTCTTAAATATTGTATATCACATTTAGCTTGACGGTTGCCTACTCAGTGGCACCCAGGTTAATAGATATATAATTTAGCAAAATTAAACAGTCCGGCTTCTTCAAAGAAATATACACTCTCCTTGGCATTTATGAAGTCTTAACTTATATTAATGTAATGTATTTATAACTTGACATTACCATTTAAAAATTATGTGAATGCAACTTGAATATAGATATCTAGGACTACATGCATGAAAATATGCAACCAGCGGATTATCACTTGAAATAAATAACTGAGGCTGCATTTAATACACTTTTTTTTTTTTAAATAAATCTGTCGGTTATTTTAATCATGTTAAGTCCTGCCTAAGTGCAGGTACCACCAGATGCATATGTGTGTTTTTATGATCAAGAAAACCCTTTTTTATTGCATCTCTTTGATTTAGTGTCAATTTATTACTAGGGGTTCCATTTCCCTCACTTCTAGGCCGACACCTTTTTGGCTGTCATTTTACTCTCCAATAAGAGTATTTTAGTGACAGTTAAATGAACTGTCATTGTTTAGGGAGTAGCCAAAAAGTAAGGACTTTGTTATTATGGACCTGAATTCTCTGGCATTTGGCCAAAGCATTGCTAAATCAAAAAGGCATACAATTAAGTGTTTTTCAGCTAACAAGGGCTATAGCAGGCAGCTTGTTGTATCTGCTCTTTGACAGGGATTACATTTACAGATAAAATATTACATGTAAACACAATGCTGCATACTCTTGACTCATAAGGCCGGGCATTGTCGTGCACCAGGAGGAACCCAGGACCCACTGCACCAGCATAGGGTCTGACAATTGGTCCAAGGATTTTATCTTGATACCTAATGGCAGTCAGGGTGCCATTATCTAGCCTGTAGAGGTCTGTGCATCCCTCCATGGATATGCCTCCCTAGACCATTACTGACCCACCACCAAACCGGTAATGTTGAACGATGTTACAGGCAGCATTCTCCACGCCTTCTCCAGACCCTTTCACGTCTGTCAAATGTGCTCAGGGTGAACCTGATTTTATTTGTGAAAAGCACAGAGCCTGTGGCGGACCTGCCAATTCTGGTTATCAATGGCGAATGTCAATCCAGCTCCACAAGGGTGGGCAGTGAGCACAGGGCCCACTAGAGGACGTCAGGCCCTCAGGCCCCCCTCATAAAGTCTGGTCCTACATGTTTGGTCAGAGACATTCACACCAGTGGCCTGCTGGAGGTCATTTTGTAGGGCTCTGGCAGTGCTCATCTTGTTCTTCCTTGCACAAAAAAAGCAGATACAGGTCCTGCTGATGGGTTAAGGACCTTCTACTTCCCTATCCAGCTCTCCTAGAGTAACTGACTGCCTCTTGGAATCTCTTCTTTATGCTCTTTGCTGCGGGACACAGCAAACCTTTTGGCAATGGCACCTATTCATGTGCCATCTTGGAGGATTTGGACTGCCTGTGCAACCTCTATAGGGCCCAGGTATCGCCTCATGCTGCCAGCAATGACACTGACCCTAGGCAAATGCAAAACTAGTGAAAAACAGTCAGAAAAGATGAGTAAGGAAAAAAATTGTTGCCCATCTAGTGCACCTGTTGTTAATTTAATTAACACCAAAGCAGCTGGAACTGATTAACAACCCCCTCTGCTACTTAACTAACCAGATCAATATCCCAGGAGTTTAGTTGATATGACACTATACTCATGATTAAAAAGTGTCCCTTTCATTTTTTTTGAGCAGTGTAGATATATATATATATATATTATTATGAGACATAGGTACATAGGTAGAGCCCATTGGTTCAGGGAGTTTGTATGCAATGATGACTAGTGATGTCTGCAAAGTTCAAAACATAAATTAGACTGGTAGCATCACAAGTTCAGATACTTTCTGTTTCTGCTGGAAACCCAATACAGTTTCACAGAAAATGATGATTATTACATCCTTATTTTATTTCTAATAAAGACAGTGTATGTACCTTAATTGGATTTCATATAAGTCTTTTGCAGTACCTGTACAGCTCAGACTTGGAGAAGAAAAAGCTATATACTTTCCTATGGGACAGTAAGACCACATGTTATGGTGATGGGCTAACAGGAGCATGTGGGAAGCAGTGATTCACACACCTCCTCCACAATGAGCAGAAGTCATTGAAGGGACTTTAAAGGCCATTCAGTACCCAGACATTATACAGCGGAACAATGATCTCTCTGGTACCATTTTGTTTTGGATACATTTACTTCACATTGGTGGGGAAGTGCTATTAGAAGGGACATTTCCAAACTAGACCACATGGATTCATAACATTAGGTATTTTACCCCATATGGCCTTAATGTTGAATGGGATTTGAATGCCTTTATTGAGAATGCTTAATTCATCCCCAGCTTTGTCTCTTTAGTCTTTATGGGGGATTTTTATTAGGTTTTAGCCAGTGGAGGTCAAATTTTAGACTCATGTCTTGATAAGACCCCTTTAGATAATGTGGGTCAGTCAATTTATAATGTTGAGTAGGTTTTTAATTTTATGTTAATCATTTTTTTTTTATCTTTTTATAACTAGGATGTTCAATTCCTATTTTTATAATTGTTTGCCTGAACAACTGGCATTTAATGGCTATTTGTATTGCTCTTTTGTTCCACTAGATCATGCAGGACTGATTCCTGTGGCCTCTGGTATGATTTGACAATGGCCTTTTCTATTAGAAGTGTGGTTATTGAAAGTGAGGCTTGGTGTACACTTTCAAACCTTGGCTGAGGCTTGGCTGTTAATAATATATTTTCTAATGTAAAATGGGGCTTGGTGGTCAATCATCAATAGGCATGATGCGTGGTTGTGGCCACTCAAGTATATATAGTGATGATGCAGCATGGCACCCATGCTCCGAAAGATGTCACATATAACGAAATGCACAGTGCAGTGTTTTGTATAGCGTAAATCTTAAAGTATTAATGTAAGTGCAGTTTTAACAATAATGCATTGTTTAAAGAAGATATTTAAAACAATGTTTGTATTGCAGAAATGTACTGAGCATGTTTTTTTTTTTTTTTTTATTTCTCCAGGATATACACTTTAAAAGGGAACTATAGTCTTCGTAAGGTATATACTGTAGTACATATATATTAAATATAGTATGTATGTAAAAGAGAAAATCTCAGGATAAATAGTTTTATCAGTGTGTTATTGTATCAAAACCTACATATATCTTGTAATTATTTTTGTACAGGGGGTGTGCATTTTTTATCTTCTGATCACACAGCTGATTGCATACAATAGACTCTCTGAATTATTAGGTAGGGGCCAGAGATTATGTGGTCTAGTCTGTCTTGACTGCTAGCTTGGAAACATCAGGTATACAGTAGGTAAGTGGGACACCATTAAGCACAAAGTATGTAGGCAAAAGACAAATTGCAACAACTCTCTCCAGTTAGACAACAAGGAATTTATATGCAGTGATGAGAAGTCATCTGGAAAACTTGGGACTCATCTGATAATTTGGAGTTTGTTCTTAGGCTCTACTAAATCTCCTGAAGTCTTCCTTGATGCTTTGCATTAGTGATCGACCGATATATTTTTTTTTAATGCCGATACCGATATTTTGGTCATCGGATATATATTTTTGGACATGTAAAAAAAAAAAAAAATTGTATTTATTTTTTTCAAAAGGTACTCCTTGTGGAGGGATCTGGGGGTCTAAAAGACCCCAAACCCCTCCTTGGCACTGAAAAGCATTCAAAATGCCAAGTTTGGCTGTTTTGAATGTTGTCAGTTTTTTTAATTCGGCGCTGAGTACCGGAAGTGATGTCATGACATCACTTACGGGTTTTTTACATGGAGACCCGATCAGAGCTGAATGCGGCTTTGATCAGGTCTTCTCTTCGGTGGCGGTGGAGGTAGGATGCAGGGGTCTCCCGGTGGGACGGGAGACCTGGGCGAGCCACGGTCGGCAATATTGGTAATCTCAGGGGCCGATTCCGATATATCGGGGAAAGTGCATATCAGAACATGTGGCACATGTTCTCCATACACAAGTCTTGCTGCTTGATTTTGATGGGAAGAAGTCTGTGGTAGGGGTACTAAACGACAGGGCCATCAATGGCTAAGGAAAGCAGTGATGAGGGTGCAGTGGAAGGGATGTTAAGTGACATGTGGTACGGTATCAGAATACATGATGTTCTGTGAATGGCCAAGGGCAGAAAATATTACTAGTGCTGTAGTCTATAAGCCCTTCAGCTCTCATAAAGGAGTGAGCTAGAAGCATAGCAGGAGTTATACTATATGGCAGAAAGTAAAGTACTGATTTTACAGTATAGTGTAGCAATTCAGTCATGTATTACACCTGAGAAGAGGTAACATTTGTTTACACATTATTGCCTACCAAAATCTCTGTACATGCAGATACTATACACGTGGTATTTATAGAGTATATATTCTATGGACATATTAAACACGGAGCTTGCATCTCAAAAGCACATAATAAAAGTAAGCACAAAACATAAGTACATCCATTTTTTCTAGAAAATAATATTTGAGAAAAAAGGCACATGCATTATTTAGCTGTACCACCATACAGTGGTTTATGACTGCATGCATGCTGATAAACAGTGGGTGCTAGAGTAAATCAAAGTAAACCCAAGTTCTGCATGGAATAACATAGAAGCAGGTTATGCTGCAATATGTAGAGAGTTTGGCAATAGCATGGCAAGCAGAAAGAACAGTCCTGTAGGTTCTATAGGTCATCATTGTTATTTGTAAGGTGGATATCTCACTCACCAATGGAGATCCCTCTCATTCAATATATACACACTGCATACGAGCAAATTCCCACATGGGTTGTAGTGTGTGTGGGACCTGTGGGGATATTTTTCTCACTCGCTGCCTGCTGTCATAGTGCTGGTAGCGGTCGGTGTTAAAATGATGGACCCATCCAGGGTCTCTCTGCACAAGCCAGCCTCCAAGTGGAATGATGTCCCTGAGTGCTGGACCACGAGAATGCCTGCCCTGCTATCGGCGTCCTCTCACGCCACCCCCAAGCAGCTAGTTGAACTTCCAGGGGTGGGTGTCCCTGTCCATGATGTCAATGACATTGTGACATCTGGGCGTTTCGCCGATGGACGTATCTACTTCAGCTTCACCAGGACCAACTGTTTGCAGAAGCAAATGCATCCGTAAGTTGCGCACACATAGGTAAACAATATTCGCACCGCACATGTGAGGTATTGCAGCAAATGTTAGAGCAACTCTAAATAGGTAATGCTAGAGTAAATCTAAACAGGTAACCTGTAAAAACGTTTAAAGCCCTGCCTATGGAGGTTTTTAAGTACCGTAGTTTGTTGCCATTCCACAAGTGTGCACAATTTTACAATGTGCCATGTTAGGTATCTATTTACTTGGTGTAACATAATCTTTCACATTATACAAACAAATTTGAGGAAGTTTTTTTTTTTTTTTTTTTTAATTCACGAAAGTGTCTTTTTTCCAAAAGAAATTGAGTTTTCAAAACTGCTGCACAAATACCGTTCGACATAATATTTCTTAGGGTCTTTGCTTAAAAAAAAAGTAATTTTCTAACAAAAAAATATTGATTTAAACTTGTAAACAAAATGTGCCTGAAAAAGCCTGGTTGGAAAATGGATAAATGTAGACATTTGTAAATTGGCCAGTGGAACTAGGGTAGATTGGCTTCTAGTATGCTTCATTACTTAAAGCTAAATTCTAAAATATTTAAAAAATTGCAGCGGGTCCTCCTCGCACTGCAAGGCTTACATGCTCGCTAAAGGCCCGTACACACGTGCAGATTGTCGGCCGAAAAGATGCGGCCGACGACCGATCGGCCGATTTTCGGCTTGTTAGTATGATGCTTCCGACAGCGCACTTTCGGCCGAACAGAATCTGTCGTGCAAGCATTAAGATTTTTGTATGCCGACACCAGAACGGCCAATTGTTCGCCAGTCAGTACAGAATTCGGCCGACAGACAGCAGATTTGCAAGACTGGGCATGCTCAAAAAAGAAAAAACACAGGGAAAGTTAACCATCACATGACATCACTTCTGCAGTCGGCGGACAAAATTCGTGTGCAGTCTTTTGCACTTTTCAGCGGACAGGACAGCCCGGGGACAAAAGACGGCCGATTGGTCGGCCGATGATCGGTACGTGTGTACGGGGCTTTAGTTTAGGGATAGACTCACCTTGCAGCCAGTGCTCTCTTGTTCTCTCTGTGTTCTGGAATGGGGGTGGGTATTCATCATCCTCAAATACAATGCAGGACTGCTAGAAAATTTGCAGCTGATGATGCAGCAAGAAGAAACAGGGGCACCAATCGTACAGGATGATATAAGCCTAATGGATTAAGGAACAAAGTATTAAAGTTTGTTCCTCTATGTCTAGACTTAATGAGTATTTAACACTTGCAGTGTGAGGAGACCCCACTGTAAAAGCAATGACTGTGTAGCAGTGAAATCTCAGTGATGGGATAAAACCAAAATCCCAATTAAGGTTTGGGCACAGGATTCCAACAAATAGCAACTAGTAAGTAAGCTGCTAAATGGTCCGAAAAAAGCAGCTTGGCGATCCATGGAAAACATTGCTCACTGCAGAAAGCCCTAAATTAGTGCAAATCCCAGATTAATTACACCATTCCACTTCATCATTATCTGTCCCATTAAATGTCACAACCTTTACCACCCACCCAAACAGCCAAAGTCTGTTTATGCTCCATTGAATGCCCACTTAAGCCTTATTGAGGTTGTAAACCCTTAAATTTATACCCAGTGAACTGACTAGCCTCAGGTGATACAAAGAAATGAAATCACCTGCATAAGGTGTATCTGTTTGTCTGCAGCCCTCCGTCATGTACAGCCTTCTACAGCCCACTGATAAAATGATTTTTCTTAGCAGCAGAAAGCAGGGGGCAGGGATCTGACGTCACAAACACTGCAGCGTTAGAACACAGAGCCTATTGTAAGAAAATTAGGTGTTGGCTTATTCTATAAGGAGTGAGGATCATGTGGATAGCAGAGAGAGGAGAGACTAGAGAGAAACCAGACTCTGTGCTTTGGATTCAGGTAAGTGCACACTATAGTGGGAGGTGCTTTCTTCATTTTTCGTGTCTGAGGTTTACTATCACTGTAATGGTCGATTTCTGACCAAACGCATTCTAATTTCTGGTATTAACAGCCATGACTACAACTGAGCATATTCTGTCACAAAGTCGTGCTGAATATATATACTGAAGCACCATCTAGGATGGGACTGAATGCTACCACTGCAACCCATACTACATTTGGGAAACCCTAGATTAGGGGAGCACTAATGATTTCTGGTTCCATTCTCTCATGTGCATTTTCCATATATTCAGAATCAACTGCTAGTAGGCAGAGACACTTTCTGGAGTGCAATACTTGCAGAATTCTACTGGAAATCCACTAGATCAGTGGTCCTCAATCCTGGCCTACAGGGCCCACTAACAGGCCAGATTTTCAAGATAACTGAAATACATCCCAGGTGATATCATTTGCTGCTCAGTGATTGCAGTACTCTAGTCTGCATCTCCCCAAGGTAATACCTAAAATCTGGCCTGTTAGTGGGCCCTGTAGGCCTGGGTTGAGGACCACTGCACTAGATGATCTGTTATACCACAATGTAAACTGGATTTAAGGAGAGGGGACATCTTCACATTAGGGTAACAAACAGCAAAAAAAAGAGCCTGTGGGAAAATTCTCTGCAATCAATATTTGTGTGAAAACAGAAGGCAATAAAAAACTTACTCCAATACATGTATGCTACACAAAAACACCTGTTAAATCAGGGAGCAATGTTAGAGAGATTGCAAACAAGTCTGTGATTCATAAGAGGGCAGAGTTGGTCTCAGTTGTTATTTCTTTTCAGAGAACTATTCATTCACAGATTTTAGTATTCTGACTAATATTTACATCTACTAGCTGCTAACACTTTATATATGAATCCCCAACGGTCTCAATCTAACTGTTTCATTTTGCATTATGATTACATTTAATGTTTATTTTTAAAATTACATACCACACCTGCTAGCATTGCCACTCTACCCATGGCCTGCATTATCTAGGAATAGACTGTAATAGACATGTGCAATTAGTTTAGGTCGAATATAAATTCAAACACATTTTTGGTTATTCAGAGATTCGGATGAATTCCTTGAAATTTGTTTAATTTTGTTATGTATATATGTTTTCGAATGAATTACAAATTTTCGGAACAATTCAAATTCGGACCAGTCAAAAGATGACTAATCAGCTGTCAGCACATTTCCCCAACTGACAGCTGAAATGTAAACATAAGAATGCTAGCAATGAAAAATTCTGCCCGCAGACCCCCCACAACCCTGGGAAGAGACCCTTGCCCCTATCAACATAGAGACAAGGTGATTTGGGGTTGGGGAGCAGAGTGCTCAGGGCATGTGGCCTGGTATGTTTTGGGGGGGGGGGAGGGCTGCTCGCTCATCCCCCCCTGGCCTGTCAGGCTGCATGCTCAGATAAGGGTCTGGTATGGATTTTGGGGGTCCCATGCCCTTTGTTTTTTTAAAGTTTGGATTGGGGCATCATTTAAAATCCACACCAGATCCAAAGGGCCTGATATGGATTGGGGGGACCCCATTCTGTGTTTTTTCTGAATTTTTAATTGCTGGCATTCTTTTATTTACATTTCAGCTGTCAGTGGGGAAGCCCCCTGACAGCTGATAAGTCTTCCAACCAGCTATTCTTCACACAGAATTCAAATCAGTCGATCATTTTGCAACCGATCCAAATTGGAATCATTTAGAAAATTTGGAATATGTTAGAAAAGTTTATAAATGAAACAAAATGAAATTAAATGAAACTTAAAAGAATTCTGAAACAAATGAACAAAACAAAATTAGTAACATAAGGAATCTATACGAAACTAAACGAAACACATTTTTCTGTTCTGCACATGTCTAATCTGTAATGTGGAGCTGTCATATTTGGTTATGCTTTGGTTATGCATTCACTGCACATGCTGCCCACACTGTGCTCTTTATGCTGTCACCCTGGTTGTGGGGCCATATATAAGTAGGTCAAAACAGTGTCTTCCGATTTAAGGGATTAAAATATCACTCTCCCCGCTTTTGTCTTGGATCTCCACTTATATTCCAAAAATCTTTTCTGCCTTTCTCCTTCTTCCTCCAAATAATGGCTCAAAATAAACATACAGGGATCATAGCACTTTCCAAAAAAAAAAAGACTTTATTAAAATCAAGATACAAATACATTCACATTGATTAGTGCACAAATCCAGTGCACATCCATTTTAATATGTGTATGTCCCCTTAACAGAGTCTGTTCCGTGGTCAGCAACACTCTTCCTGATGCCTGACCACTTCCTAGTATATGTGCTAATGTCACTGGCTCTGCTTTTTTGGCCCCATTTCTCCTGTAGGTCACAGGAGTGCACTTCGTTCTTCACTCCTGTGACCCGTATTTAGCAGATAGTGGGCTAAAGTCTGCTGTTGGCTGATGTCACCCAGCCAGTCCAGACTCTGGAGAGATTTCGACTTTAATGCCGGGATTAACCCAGATGTCTGGACCGACAGCTGCCTCATGATGTTACTAAGAGCCTAAGCCAACCACTCCCACCCCCTCCACAGTCTAGCGCTCCAGTAAGCACTGGAGGGGCAGAGCAAAGAGGTGATGAATGACAGTCACCAGCTCCCTGAAGACTAAGAACCAAGCAATTAGTGGTCTTTGATCGCTTGGTTCTCAGTCTTAGAGGCAGCGAGGAACAGATGCATGCAACATTGGATCACCTAGGTGAGTATGTAGGTTTGTTTTTTAAAACCCTATATTTCGCTTTGAAAAACATTAAAATTTTAACACTGGTTAAGAAAGTAATAAGAATTATGCTCTGCCAAAGATCTAATAGTATATATGTATATGTATATATATATATATATATATATATATATATATATATATATATATATATATATCCCTCTAGTGTTCAAATAATATAAATATACCTTAAGGGAAAGGGATTCTTTTGACTTATTAATACCACCACCACCAAAATTAGAACACAAAGAGCTTTTTAAAAAAAAAAAATTTCTATAATATAACATGACCAGTAAGGAACACTGTTACCACTGGGACGTTTTTTTTACTTTGGCACCCCCAATGCCACAACATGAAACAGGTGGCACAAAGCTCTAATTGAATCCTGTAATGGGAGAATAATAAAGGTTGCCTTTGCTAACCATTACTTCTGAAAATACTCGTTTCTCGGCTATCATGCTAATGCATTATCTGCATTTTCCTAGTCTATGACTCAGAAAGTACTGATGCCAGACACAGCCAGACAGCAAGTCTATTTAAGGGAAGCTAGGAATGGCAGCCCCTGCACTTCTCTCAGAACAAAACACAAGTAATGTTTTGACCCATGTCATTAATTTTACAAAGCTCAGTGGGCAATGAAGATAAATATTCAGTTTTACATCCAACATTCATTTTAACCAATTGCAAATTGACTCATCAGGTGCCAACTGTGAAAAAAGCAATGAGCATCACTGATAAAGAGCACATAAAGATATTATATTTTCCCTACTGTCTTTTTCACTGCTCATTTGAATAATTTAATTTACTTTGACATAGTTTTTCAATCACTTCCAGCACTGCACTAAATCCATGTGCCAACTGGGACTAAACAAAATGAGCACAGTTTTGGAAACATTATTAAATGCTGTATATACACAACTGGCCCACCCTGTTTGCTGGTTAGGAAGATGTGCCATAAAGCACCACGTGTCCTTATTCATTTTTACTACTTAGCAAATATCAAAAGACATAGATGCCTGTTTAAAAAATGAAAGGCAATTTTATAACTTTCAAAAGGCTGCAAAATAAAAGCATTTTGTTTTCCCCTTTGCCTTTGGCAATGTTTGACTGTAATCGGTACTTGCCAGGTCTTGATTGATGTGCAGAGATGCCCCTAACAGCTTCAACCCAGAGTGATTTATTAGTAGCATAGTTTGTACAGAACAAGGTTTGTGGCATCTGTACTTTAGCTGTGTGTTTTTCTATCATAGTTATTTTCTATAATGGTCTGTACTATATAGCCGATTTACTCCAGCAGTCCCTAGCTTGAGCAATTTGGCACATCAACACATGACATGTTGTATTAATTTACTACTAAATGTGAGCAGATCTTTCAAATTAATTATGTGCATCTGATATCAGGAAATTTGCCATTTCTTTGAGGAAAAACATAATTTTTCAACTACTTTGTTTTCCCTTGCACAAATCATGACACTATAGCTGAAATCATTCACTATAATGAAACTTGCTTGCTTTTGCAAGAGCTGGTTTATGAAGTGCCTTAAATATGTTTAACTGTTTTAATTAAGCGGTCTAGGCAAATTATGCAACATAATTTTGTGTACAGCACAATAAAAGCAAATTGTTGTAGAGGCCACAAGATGTAAATTGAACTAAACACCAACATCTACCAGAAAAAAATACTCTGTTCAGCATAAAACTGGTGCTCATTTCCCCAGCGTGTAGTCTCTATTGTAGAATGGAGTGCAGGCTAATGTATCATTCATTCATTCCCATAAAATTAATTGTGTCCTTCACCTTGGCAATAGACGGCAAAGGAGCCTTCTAATTGGCCTACCTTCTGTACAACATTTTTCTAGACTTTAAAAAACAAATACAATTTTATACTGCAAAATTGTTAACAATTGTTATGCTAGAAATGTCTTTCTATAAAGTTGACCCTAATCGCTAAAATATATTTTAACCACTTGCCGACCGCTCACTGAGCTGGTACTGTGGCAAAGTGGCTCGTTATCGTCCAGCGACGTAGACCTACGTCGCTGGACAACACCCCCTCTCGGCGGCACGCACGGGAGCCAGGGGAAGAGAGGCGGTGATCACCGCCGCTCTTCCCCGATCGTCGGGGATCGAGTGAGGAAATCCGCCCACTTGTGTAAACAAAGCGGGCGGATCTCCTGTGACAGACAGTCACAGATTCCCCTCCCCCCACACACGTCAGTAAGCATGAGGCATACATTTAACCCCTTGATCACCAATAAAGTTAACCCCTTCCCTGCCAGTGTCATTATTACAGTAACAGTGCATATTTATAGTAATGTCACTGGTACCCCCAAAAGTGTTAAAAATGTCAGTTAGGGGTCTGATTTGTCCGCTGCAAAGTCGCAGTCCCACAAAAAAAATCGCAGATTGCCGCCATTACTAGTAAAAAAAATTAAACAATAAAAATGACAAATCTTTCCCGTAGTTAGTAAATGCAATAACTTTTGCACAAACCAATCAAAATACGCTTATTAAGATTTTTTTCACCAAAAAATATATAGCAGAAAACAAATTGCCCTAAAATGTTAAAAAATTTTGATTTTTAATTTTTTTGGGAATGTTATATATCAGAATGTAAAAAATATTGTTTTTTTTTTCAAAATTGTCGCTCTTTTTTTCAAAAATTAAAAATCGCACAGGTGATCAAATACAACCAAAAGAAAGCTCTATTTGTGGGGGAAAAAAGGACATAAATTTAATTTGGGTACAGCGTCGCATGACTGCGCAATTGTCCGTTAAAATAACGCAGTGCTGAATCACAAAATATAGCCTGGTCAGGAATGGGGTAAAATCTTCCGGTCTTAAAGCGGTTAAAATACGCTCATTGAGGATTTTTTTGTCAAAGACATGTAGCTAAATACATTTTGGCCTAAATATATGACAAAAATTTAATATATTGGATATTTTTTAACTGTCAAAGTAGAAAATTTCAATTTTTTCGCTAAATTTTCGCTATTTTTTTTATTAATATCGCAATAAATGAAAAGCACAGATCAAACACCACCAAAAGGAAGCTCTGTTTGTGGGAAAAAAAGGACATAAATTTAGTTTGGGTACAGCATTGCATGACAGCGCAATTGTCAGTTAAAGTCGCGCAGTGCCAAGTTGCAAAAAGTGGCCTGGACGTAAGGCAGGAAAATCCTCCGGTGGTAAAGTGATTAGGGTCCCCATACAAACCTAAACAAGGTCAGCATCCCCATATCTAATACCTGACACTGTAGAATTATGGATACTGAGTCAAAATGTTTTATAAGCTTCTGGTTTTGTCTGAGAATGACATGTATTGCCACCTGAAGTGATTTATTAACCTCAATATTGGGTTGCTGAGCTCTGAGACAACTAAATAGGCTATTAAGGCCACCACAAGAGCACCATAGGATAAATTCCACAGGAATATAGACAAATATAGACAAATCTCTTCCTGTTGACAAATATAGACAAATCTCTTCCTGTTGTTTGGTTTTTAGCCTGTCTTCCTTGTGCCATTGCCCACATGGCCATGTATTCACAAACACCTTGTTTATGTGGCTCTTAGCTTGTATTTGCTAAGAGCAGTGTGTACAGCTGGGTTTAACAGAGCATGTGCAAAGCCTTCAGCCAGCTTCAAGCCACTTTCTTGAACCAACTGATGCACTATTTTAATCCAAGTTGGAAATGTTAGAGAGAGATCTTAATGGAAATGCTTTCACTTTAAATAGGTTGTAGCAAAAAGTTCACATAGTGCTAGGGCTTACTGAACCCTGCAAGGAGCTTGTTTAAAGTAACACTCAGCAGTTAATGAGTAAAATTCTGCTAGTGACAATTTGTCAGTAGGAAAACAGTAGTAATTGGAACAGGTATACTAAATTGTCCAGTTACCAGTTACCCTGGCAGTGACCAGTCAACAGGATCTACAACAACACCAGGCATGAGATCATACCCAACTATCTTGTTTTTATCACTCCCTATACCATAGAAGTATTTACCCATGTAAGGATGAGCATGGAAGATGGCTCCACCTATCTAAGAGGTACACCATCAGAAGATGATCTATGGGGACATTTGCCAGCCTCTGTGGAAACCGCTAAAATGTATTTCTGTAAATAACCAAGCATACACAAAAATCCCAGCCCACGTACCAGCTAGCCTGCAAACAAACCAAACTGACCCTGTCTAACAATTCATGTTAAAAACAGAGAGTTTCATTGCACACATTTGCAAATATATGTGGAAGCAACAGTTCCTACGTCAAGGCTCCTCTCTATTCTGTGGATCTAACTCTATATTTTTGAAAGTTTCAAAAATAGAGCATATTTAGCAGTGGATAAATTAAAGGCAGGTTTGCCTGGAGGGAGCCCAATCCTTCCTAAAGGCATAGGAACACAGTGGATACCCAGCAAGAACACAATGGCAGCTGAAGGCATCCAATATGTCCCTGCACCTTCTAGTGACAATTTATCAGTAGAAGAACAGCAGTGAATGAAACAGCTACTTTAAACTGTCCAGTTATGGTCCCCCTGACAGTGACCAGCCAGCAGCATCTACAACAACACAAGACATGAGATTGTAGCACAACCATCTTGTTTGTATCATCCCCTGTACCTTAGCAGCATAAAAAATAATTTTGTAAGAAATTATCCAAGAGGAACACCATCAGAAGATGATCTGTGAGGACATTTGCCAGCCTCTGTGGAGACTGTTTAAAATGTATTTCTGTAAATTAAACCTGTTCTGTTTCTAAATAATTTCCAGGGGCAGAAAATGGATGGTCCTCTTTATATAAGTCCAAGTGTACATAAAACGAATGACTTAAAACAATTGAGTCATTTTTAACTCCAAGTAAACAGCCCTTGAACCTACTTAGCAGTGTAATATTAGGGTAGAGGTGTATGTAGGCTAATTGATGTTTACTGAAATACATTACACTGACATATTATTACTAATGACTAACAAACCTAGCTATAAAAGACTAGCAGTTATTCATTTTGTTACATATATGTATCCTAAATGTATGGACTTCAGAAGAGGCAATATGTGTAAGTGCAACAAAATATCATTACTAAACCAATAGCAACCTCCATTAGCTCTCTCGCGCGTTATCTTGGCATTATCTTTTAAGTGTGCCCTTTACAACCCTTAGTTTGTCATAGTTTTCTCTTTTCCCTTTCTGTCACATCTTCTTAATCTAATCTCAAGATACAGTGGGATCACTAGGCTGCCAACATCTTTACACACCAGTGATTTGATTGATTGTTGCTACTTCTGTAGAGTTGTGAGTTTTTTTTTTTTTTTTCTTAAGAGAAAAATGAGTGCCAGTATACAGCGATGGAGCAATCCTGCCATCCTTTGATTTTCAGAAGTGTGTCTGTAAATCTCTACTGATTAAAGATTATCATGTGAAAACCAAAAAGATAACAACATCTTTAAGGTATAGTAATTAAACTAAGAAGCTGAGCCCTAATAAACATACACATAAACAAAGCTGAAACAGAATAAGTCAAAACTGCACTAAGCTGCACTTTGTTGATGATACATCTGACAAGAGTTTTACATTGCATCGGTTAAATGCTTTAGAAATCTTTTCTAGATCTAATGACAATAAATATCATAGTGCCTGTTTAAAGCATGCTTTATATTATTAGATATTGTAGACACAATTTCCAGTGGAAAACAACTTGTCTACCTATGGGTAGAGACATAACATCTACCCTTAACCTCCCTTGCGGTATTCCCGAGTGTGGCTTGGGGTTCATTTTCAGTACCAAAAGCGGTAACCCCGAGCCACACTCAGGATTATCCCGCAATGTTAAGCTGGATACACACTATCCAACTTTTGTGGTTAGATTTCCTTCAGATTTACCTTTTCTATGTAGTGCAAGGGCCTGCCAGATTGCATACAAATTGAAAGTGTTTAGGTTTGACCTCACATTACATGGTTTTGGTAAGTCTAAAGGAAAAAGTCTTCAGAAAATCTTATAATGTGTATGGCCCATTACTCACCTTCCTTGCGATCCCCCGCCGTCCTCCCTGTCATCCTCACACTTGCCTTCTGGTTCCCTCCCTGCGAGCGTTGCGACGCAGGGGGGTGGAACCGGCGGCAAATTCAAAAATGTAAATACATAAATGACATGATACAAAACTCTGACCCTAAAGGATTACAATGTATCATGCCATTTCAGCACAGGATTGCACCTGGTAACTTTTCCAGTGCCCTGCCTGTGCTTTTCCAGTGCTTTATGCCTGGAAAATTTTGAATGACCATGGCGTCCAAAAAGCGCTCTTTTTGCGCAAAATCGCTTTTAGACGAACTGGAAAACAGCGACAGCAAAATGGAGTTACTTGAAGAACTTAGCAATAGCGATTTGTGGGAAAATTCATCATCAGGTACGGAAAATGACGACAGCGACGATTCTTATGTCTCTTTCTGGCACAGAACTTGTGGAATTTATGAAGCATATCAAATGATTCTTCAGAATTTCCAACGGAGCGATGTGCCAGAAAGAGACATCAGAATCGTCGCTGTCGTCACTTTCTGTACCTGATGACAATTGTTCCACAAATCGCTATCGCTCAGTTCTTCAAGTAACTCAGTTTCACTGTCGATGTTTTCCAGTTCGTCTGAAAGCGCTTTTGTGCAAAAAGAATGCTTTTTGGACGTCACGGTCATTCTCAATTTTCCAGGCACAAAGTCCTGGAAAAGCACAGGCAGGGCACTGGAAAAGTCACCAGGTGCAATCCTGTGGTAAAATGGCATGATACAGTGTAACCCGTTAGGATCACAACTTTGTATCATGTCATTTAGTGTATGTACATTTTTGAAATTGCCGCCGGTTTCACCTCCCTGCGTCACAACGCTCGCAGGGAAGGGAACCGGAAGGCAGGTCCTTACCTTGGGCCGAGCACACAGCGGGAGGACGGTGGGGGAGGACTGCGGGGGATCGCAGGGGAGGGTGAGTTTTAAAATGTAAAACAACAGATTTCCGTGCAAAACAATGTACCACTTTTAGCACAGAAATCCTGACATAATCAGACCACCAGGGAGGTTAATATATCAGTCAATGGATATCATTGGAGGATATTGGGATGTAACACATAATAACCACCAGTGACATCCAGTCCAACAGACCTCTTAGAACCAAAAAGACAGGTACTACTTTACAAATCTTTTAGCCCCAGTTATTGTTTATGGGACATTGCAGATTTGCAATACATCCTGAGAAAATCTGTTTCAGGAGCAATAGCTATCAACTGGCATTGTTTGTCACATATTCTGGGTTTTTTGGAGCCACCTTAGTTCTGTTACTCATTAACATTGCAGAGAAAGGCAAGCTGCACTTAAAAAAAATCTGATAAAGATATTTATTAATCAGTCTGGTGCAAATGGTAAAATTACTGAACCTCAGCCCTCTACATTTCACTCTGCAGTGAGCCTAATTGTAGTCTGTTAGATGTTGATTACAGAGTTTTCGAGTTTTGATGCAGCCTGTATGTTTCCAGGGTCATGTCAAACACCAGGACACACAACAAAATCTTTCCACAGTAATGTAATGTAACAGAAATGTCTAAAATGCACCTGCACATAATTATTTGAATCCTGAAAGCATTAGGCAGAGAAAGGCATTTTTTTTAGAAGTCAGATTATTTCACATTTCAGATTTTCTATCGATGGTTACCAGTTTAAAAGCTAAACCAAGAATTAGTGGGTAGTCTTAAAATTTGTAGAGAACCATTGCACTTGAATGTGCTGGTTTTCATTTTCTGGAATTTGTTTTTCATATTATGTTAAACTGTTTTGACTTCAATAAAGAACGGAGGGCTCCATTCACAAAGTGATATTTACCACATTAAAAAATGTGGTAAAATTACCACTTAGCGTTTTTCAAAAAAAATGTTGGCATTCACTAAAAATTGCTTCTTAAATACCTAATTAGGTATTTTTCCAAAATTTGTAGTGTTAAGCAATATCCAGTGGGATGGATACAGTGGAGAACAACTAGAACCCCTGTCAGTTTTTATTGCTAATAAAGGGGTAAAATGGTTTAAACTGTAGAAATATGCCAACTCACTAACTCAGTGCGGTCCCTGCAGCATATGTATTAAAACAAAAGAAAAAAGGTGTCTAGAATACCAGTCAAAGGGAAGCTGCTTTCACAGGACACATGTGGTGTATCAAAAACAACTAAGTTACATTAAGTAAATACAAAATATCTTTATAAATGTCAAATATTAAAAACCAAGATATATCCGTGCTAGACCCCAAAAAAATATATTTTTATATTTAAAACAGCTACTGTGCAATTGTGAATCCAACTGTGAGACACTAAAACAACAAAATAGCAGCACTAATGACAAAAACAACAAACAATTTGTATTAAATTATATGTGAAAGGCATAACAGTGAAATCTGATCAGGAGGGGGATGTCCATTCTGAATATATTCCGTTGAGACTGTTCAACAAAGTGGTTGGAGATCTATACAAGCTATTCTCTGCTAGTTTTTTTATGGGGGTGGCTCATATATCTGTGTAGCACCCTCCTAGGTAGGTGCTAGGTAGGTATAGCCTAGTAGCTCCTTCTGCTTATCAGGGCAGCCTGATCATTAGTTAGGCCTGCTCATGTGCTTCATGTGTGATTCATTTGGTCTGAGGGAGTGTCCCCACTGCATCCAATGGAGAGTTGCGTTGGACAGTGGAGGAAACCCAGCCAATGACACACAGGCTTAGATACCATGCCATGGGTTTGGCACAGAATGTGGTGCATCCTGGGATAGGGTATAAAAGCCATGAGTCAGGGGGTCTTTGGGCGGGAAGCCAAGTCCCAGAAGGAGGGTATTGCTGTCTCTCCTTCTGCTGCTATGGATGGTGGTCACAGGCGGTCGGCCTAGTG
Source organism: Pelophylax lessonae (assembly GCF_965119305.1). Taxonomy (NCBI): domain Eukaryota; kingdom Metazoa; phylum Chordata; class Amphibia; order Anura; family Ranidae; genus Pelophylax; species Pelophylax lessonae. Next base: position 592,881,778 of record NC_138768.1, read on the forward strand.
AACCTGGAGTGTGGAGCTGAGCCAGGAGGTCCATGAAAACTGACTGGTGGAGTTGGAGGCAGAGCAACCTTGGGAAAAACAGTGTCTGTGAGTACCGGGAAGTTTGCCGGGAGTCTGCCCTGGAAGGGGACCGCTCCAGTGGAGAGTCAGTGGACAGGGTGTCAGCATACACAGCAAGTGAGAAAGGGGATGCCAATTTAGAACCCTGAAGAGTAACTCAAGCACCAACACTTTATCTATCTTTTCTTCATTGGCAGGTTGAAGCAGCAGCCTTGCCGCATTCTAAAGTCAGTTGTCCTCACCATTGGGAATAGTTGTGAGTTGGAGTATCCCACTCATCCCTTCTCCTATCCAAGTTCTCAATAAAAACAACAAAACAACAAAACCAACATCCCCTGAATTGATTTTTGATTATTGTCAGTTGCTAAGGGTAACCCAGGGGAATCTAGAAAGTTTAATTCTCAGCAGTCCTCTAGGGGGCAGTGCTACATCTGACACCTATGTTCAGACTGAAGGAAGCGTATACTGAGGTTAGCCCACAAACACAGTGTGGGTCGCGGTTCCGTTACCGAGATATACTGCGGCAGGCCTGCTTGGCTGGAGTACTCCTGGGGGCGAGCGTGCACCGCTGGAGGCATGCCGATCCATTGGGCAGGCGGCCGCGATTGCTGCCGGGGATCCGCGATCGCTCCCTGCTGAGAGAGAAGGACGGTCTGCTGTTGTAAATACAGCTGACCATTGTTCTCTCTGAAATTATCACAGAGCGCTATAGTTTTTTGCACTCACTCCTGCAAAAAGTCTGTGATTAGGTCTCACATTTAATTTTTCTTCCTTAACCACTTGCCGACCACCCGCCGCAGTTTTACTGCAGCAGGATGGCTCGCTGCGTGAACCGACATAGGGGTATGTCGATTTGCGGGAATGGTGCTGGGGGGCGAGTGCGCATCCCCCACTAGGCAGCGGGCACCCACGATCACTCCCGGCTGAGAGAGAAGGATGGTCAGCTGTTGTAAACACAGCTGACAGTTGTTCTCAATGAAATGATCAGAGCCCCTGTGATCCTTCTATATAGAATCACAGATCTCTATGATCATTTCACAAGCCCATCCCCCATACAGTTGGAAAACACTCCTCTAGGCTCACAATTAACCCTTTGATCACCCCTAGGTTAACCCCTTCCCTGCCAGTGTCATTATTATAGTAACATTTCATATTTTTAGCACTGATTACTGTAGTAATGTCACTGGTCCCCCAAAAGTGTCAAAAATGTCAGTTAGGGGTCTGATCTGTCCGCTGCAATGTCGTAGTCGTGATAAAAAAAAAAATGCAGATCGCCGCCATTACTAATAAAAAAACAATAAAAATTACATAACTCTTTCCCCTGGATTGAAGACACAATAACTTTTGCGCAAACCAATCAAAATAAGCTTATTGCAATTTTTTTTCCCAAATATATGTAGCAGAATACATATTAGCCTAAAAGGATGAAAAATTTGATTTATAATTTTTTTCTTGAGAAATATTTTATAGCAGAAAGTAAAAAATATTGTTTGTTTTTTTTAGAATGGTCCCTTTTTTTTTTGTTCATATCGCAATAAATAAAAATCACACAGGTGATCAAATACCACCAAAAGAAAGCTCTATTTCTGGGAAAAAAAGGACATCAAATTTATTTAGCTATAGCGTTGTACGAACGCACAATTGTCCGTTAAAGTATCGCAGTGCCGAAACGCAAAAAATGGCATGGTCATTAAGGGGGCAAATCCTTCCGGTTCAGAAGTGGCTACACTCAAAATGTATTTCCAGATGAAAATAGAAGAAAGAAAGACTAAAAAAGAACACTAATGCAGCCATCACATCCTAAAAATTATGGAGGCGCGGTGCTTGTTCCTGTACTGGGAGTTTATCAAAGGAACATACAACTAAAGTCTGTCTGACCATTTAAAATTTTATGACGCATCACATCTGGTAAGAGGCCTCTGTTAACCGCTTGCCGACTGCGCACAGTATATTTACTGCGGCAGTCGGCCCCGGCCAGGCAGAGTGACGTAGGTCTACGTCGCTCGCCTGTCACTCCTTCCAGAGCCAATAGCGGGCGGGCGCGCGCCCGCCGAGGCGCGCGCCCGCCTCGGCTCGTTCACGGAGGAGTGCGGGAGTGTGACTGGCGGACCCGATGTCCGCCGGTCACACTACGATCGCCGCTACAGCGGGAGAAAGACAGAGCGGCTTGTGTAAACAAGCCACCTGTCAGTTCTCCCTGTGTAAAAGTGAAGATCAAACAGTTCTACTATGTAGAACTGTTGATCTTTGTTTTTACACTAGTAGACCTATCCCTACACAGTTAGAATCACGCCCCTAGGACACACTTAACCCCTCCCTGTCCAATACTGTTAACCCCTTCCCTGCCAGTGTCATTTTTGCAGTAACAGTGCATATATATAGCACTGATTACTGCAGTAATGTCACTGGTACCCCCAAAAGTGTCAAAAATGTCAGTCAAGGGTCCGATCTGTCCGCCGCAATGTCGCAGTACCGCAAAAAAAATCGCAGATCGCCGCCATTACTCGTTAAAAAAAAAAACACCAAAAATGACAAAAATCTTTCCCTTTGTTAGTAAACGCAATAACTTTTGCGCAAACCAATCAAAATACGCTTTTTGCGATTTTTTTTACCAAACATAGGTAGCGTAAAACAAATTGGCCGAAAATTTTAAAAAATTTTGATTTTTACATTTTTTTTTGGGGGAATTTCATATAAAAAAAAGTGAAAAATATTGTTGTTTTTGCAAAAATTACGCTCTTTTTTTGTTTATAGCGCGTGATCAAAAAATCGCACAGGTGATCAAATACCACCAAAAGAAAGCTCTGTTTGTGGGAAAAAAAGGACGTGAAATTCGTTTAGGTACAGCGTCGCACGACCGCGCGATTGTCCGTTAAAGTCACACAGTAAAAAATCGCAAAATAACCCCTGGTCTTTTAGCAGGAAAATCCTCCGGTGGTAAAGTGGTTAATGGTGTTACATGGTGGTGAAACTTTCTTCAAGTCTAGATGTATGCACTATTTGCCTATGGATAAATTTGGGTGTTTATGTGCTATTACAATTATAGAGATGATCACAGAAGAAAATATTTGTTCTGACTGTTATGGCCTTTCACATATAATTTAATACAAATTGTTTGTTGTTTTTGTCATTATTTTATCTCTGCTGTTTTGTTGTTTTAAATGTCAAATTTTGAATGAAAATAGTATAAAAATATCACACATATATATCAATATATCTATAATCAATATACATATATATATATATATATATATATATATATATATATATATATATATATATATATACAGTACAGCATGTGAGCCAGTTTCTTTGTAGCGCTTGATTGTTTTTGTGACTGCACATGGGGACACTTTCAAAGTTTTCCCAATGTTTCAGACTGACTGACCTTCATTTATTAAAGTAATGATGGCCACTCATTTTCCTGTACTTAGCTGCTTTTTTCTTGCCATAATACAAATTCTAACAGTCTATTCAGTAGGACTATCAGCTGTGTATCCACCTGACTTCTGCACAACACAACTGATGGTCCCAACCCCATTTATAAGGCAAGACATCACACTTATTAAACCTGACAGGGCACACCTGGGAAGTGAAAACCATTTCAGGTGACTACCTCCTGAAGTGTGACTTTATAGTCATGAAAATAAAGAAAGCTCTTTGAATGAGAAGGTGTGTCCAAACTTTTGGTCTGTACTATATATATATATATATATATATATATATATATATATATATATATATGTATATGTATATATATATATATATATATATATATATATATATATATATATATATATATATATATCTCTATCTATCTATCTATCTATCTATCTATCTATCTATCTATCTATCTATCTATCTATCTATCTATCTATCTATCTATCTATCTATATCTATCTATGACTATATCTATATCTACACCCTTCTTCCACCAATAAAAAATACAACATTGTCCTATTATTGGTGGAAGAAGGGTATTTATATATGTGTGTGTGGTTTTTTTTTTTGTTTTTTTTTATACTATTTTCTTTCAGTATTTGTAATTACTTAACCACTTCAGCCCCTGAAGGTTTTCCCCCTTAATGACCAGGCCATTTTTTGCGATACAGCACTGCGTTGCTTTAACTGACAATTGCGCGGTCATTCGACGCTGTAAGTAAAATTGATGTCCTTTTTTCCCCATAAATAGAGCTTTCTCTTGATGGTATTAGATCACCTCTGCATTTTTTCTTTTTGCGCTATAAACAAAAAAACGTCGACAATTTTGAAAAATATATATATATTTTACTTAATATAAAACATTCCCAATTTAAAAATTAAAAAAATCTAATTTCTTTATCAGTTTAGGGCAATTAGAGTAAGGGAGGGTTATATCCAGAGATCCCAGTGAAAAGAAGGTGCTCAACAACCAGGTCTGAGTGAATCAGTGAAGCAGATCCGCCACCAAGTAGAGTGCCAAAACACGCTTACCAGACGGATAAAACAAACAAGCGATCAAGCTGAACCTCAGCTAGGCTGTAGATCACAGTCTCAGGGTCTTCATCTCAATCCAACTCTCAGAGGGAAACTCATATGTATACACCGAACGTCACACCAAATCAGGAACCACTCATAAAGACAAGATAAACCTCCTCATAGTGTAGTATGATAATCGATAATCATTTATTAATGAACATAAGAGTACAACTCACATTTACAAAGGAGGTATCCTAGCATGTAAACGCCAACCTGCGTGGTTCTGTGTTTAGCCGACATCCGCGGCCATCTTGTCGGCTAAACACAGAACCACATCCGTCTGGTAAGCGTGTTTTGGCACTCTACTTGGTGGCGGATCAGCTTCACTGATTCACTCAGACCTGGTTGTTGAGCACCTTCTTTTCACTGGGATCTCTGGATATTTAAATGAACTGTATATGGACTTTTTTAACCATTTGTTTTAGCGCTACATATATATATTTTTACTATTTCTCACATACTATCAGTATATGGTCAGTGTGATTTTTACTTAGCGCAACTATTTATTTACTATTGAGGGAGGGTTATAACCCTTCAGATTTGCTTTTTAATTTTATGCCATCTGTGTTCCCATTGGAAGAGTTGTCCTCTATTACTTTTCTGGGGACAATCCACAATTTGGGATTTTCTTTTACTTTCACTTGCAATGATAATGATAAACATGACAAATAGAGAGGGTGAAACTCCCGAATAAGGGCGCAGACAGCAATAAAAACATGACAGGTGTTCTAATCCACCTCAACTCTATCCAAAATGAAAAAAAAAGTTTTTCCTTTAGTTATACTTTAAGTAAAACAACCCCAACGATTTCCAAATTTCCATATTTAGGTTTCTATGCATTACTCTTGAGAGAACTAATGCAAAAAAGCCAGAGACTACTCAAATTGGGTAGTCTCTTAAATACATCCTAAATACCGCATGCCTGGACCACTACCTAATTACTGCATGCATTTATTTGATTGTTCCCATCAATGAATTGAGTTTAACACATTTTCATGCAGTATTTATTAAGCGTTTTCAGCGTTCTGCGTTAAATCCTACAAAACAGCATAGAGAATTGACAGGATCGCATGCGATATTTAGGGAAAATGTGTCTGGACACCTAAATACCACTTGTGATCTTCTTTAGTGAATAGCGCCCAATGTATTTCTCATGTACAGCAAGGGGAAACAGATTGACCTTGAGTTAGTGGAGGATAGGATTATCAAAATAGGATAATAGATACTATTGTATCTACTTCTACTATAGTAAAGAATGAAATCATCATCAGGGCAGAGTCTCCGTAAGATATTTGGAAATTATCACACAGACGTAAATATTCTGATAATAAAGAGGATACAGAAAAATATGCAAACAAATTAGTGGTTAACCATGCAATAAATGCATGATCTATCTAGACATAACCTTCTCTGGGCATGAGTATCTAACTTAATGCTGAGCTTCTGTTTTGTTATACGGATAACCAAGTCGTTAGATTGTGTCTTTTCTTCAGCATCTTGTTAATTCTGCTCTCTGTTGTGTGTTTTCATTTTTATTCAAACACATTTGAATGGAAAGCACAGCATTTGCAAAGAAAAGGCATTGTTTGCCTGCAATTTAAATGCACCTAAATAAATCATGCTGTGTCCAAAGAAACACAAAGCAAAGCAGGTCAAATGCAGCCTTTGAGCTGCCATGTGTAAGGCTCAATGTATTCTGACCTGTATTTGAAGTGCCAATGACAGTTATGGGCAAACGGTCTACTAGCTTTTCTTTCCTAACTTTAATAAACATATTAGTAAAGCTATGGTTCCTAGTGGGTAAATGATTTAAAAAAAATACTCTCTACAGTCTATTCAGAACATTTTGTGGTGGAATGGAACCAGGTTTTGACTATTGGTTTACCAGTTAAGAGGGGGGAATGACCAAGCATGGATTGAAGCTAGGGGAAACCGTCATATGATAGCAAGCTGCAGTCCCAATCAGCTGTGAATGTGAAATGTCCAGCCTCTAAGCCCAATGTAACAAAAGGGTGGAAATGTTGTAACATCATTGGGCCAAGATGGCCACCTGGCCAAATTTGAACAATGTAATTGACCATTATGGTAATGTGGGCATATTAGGCCAATTATGTCACCAGCATCCCTGCCCATTTGTTACATGCTACTGCGGGTAGGGGAATACCACAGCCGTAGGTGTTAGGGCCTATGGCCTGCTATCATGTGATAGCTTCTTGCAGAAACTCAGTTTAGCCCAAACCTTAGCTCATAATCACCATCTTATCAAGAGTTCAAGACCAAAGTGCAAGCCATCTTGGGTCAATCAGAGATCATGCAGACTAAACATATTAAAGTGGTTGTAAAGCCTCAAGGTTTTTCATTTTAATGCATTCTATGCATTAACGTGAAAGATCTTCTGTGCTGCAGCCCCCCCTTTTTTCTTATCTGAGGCCAATCTGATCCAGTGATGTGCATGAGCACAGGGGATCCAGCAGCTGTCTCTCTCCTCATTGGGCAGGAGCCATTGGCTCCCGCTGCTGTCAATCAAATTCAGTGATGGGGGGGCGGGGCCGAGTCCCGCTATCTGTGTCAATGGACACAGCAGCATGACATGGGAGCGAGCCTGCACGCGTGCCCCCAGGGAAAGCGGCACTCGATGAAGAAGAGGGGCCTGAAGCGCTGGCGGGGCACCCAAGAAGAAGAGGATCAAGGCTGCTTTGTGCAAAACCATTGCACAGAGAAGGCAAGTATAAAAATGTTTGTTATTTTTATTTAAAAAAAATGAGGGTTTACAACTCCTTTAAATACCCGAGAGAGCTCCAAGGTTATGAGCCTGGTACAGTGCATAAGTGCGGAGTGGTTCTAAGAATTGGAGGATACTCTGCTCTGATTTAAACAAATGGACTAAGCATGCTGGTTTTTGTTATTATACAGGATTTATATAGTTCTAACAGTTTGTTCAGTGCCTTACAAAGTGTTCTGGAAATTTTAAAGATAGGTAACTCCTAACCTCATATTGATTAGTTGTTCCAAATTTAACTACTGCAGTAGGGAACAGACACAAAAAGATACACTCAGCATCTTTCCAAAATACCTGTCCTGTTTTATTTGATGCATTTGAAGGCTTTTATATACAAGATTACGTAGGTATCACATATATTAATATTACAATATTACATTTTTTACTTTTATGGTAACAAGGGGCGTAACATAGGCAGGCTAATTCTAATCAGGACTCGAAAGAATGCAAACATGTAATGAAAACATTATTAGTGCCGTGAACACAGTGAGTGCAGTGTGCAATACATACAAAATAGAATACAATAATGTACAGAACTTACAAAATTCCTTTATAGTGCAGCGCTTTACAAAGTAAAGAGACAGCACAGATATAGCACAGTTCAAGAGAGAGCTTAGTTCTCCAAACACTCCAGGGGGGGTGAGAGAGAGAGAAATAGAGGGGGATGTGAGGGAGAGAGAGAGGGGGAGAGAGATGAGGGGTGAGAGAGAGAGAGAGGGGATGAGAGAGAGGGGGGGATTAGAGAGAGAGAGAGATAGGGGGATGAGAGAGAAAGGGGGGGTGAGAGAGAGAGATAGGGGGTGAGAGAGAGAGAATGGGGGGGGGGTGAGAGAGAAAGAGAGAGAGAGAGAGAGAGGGGGGTGAGAAAGAAAGAAAGAGAGAGAGAGAAAGGGGGTGAGAGAGAAAGAGAGAGAGAGAGAGGGAAGGTGAGAGAGAGAGAGGGGGTGAGAGAGGCAGCCCTAACAACTAGTGGCCAATAAGTCTAAGGTGGAGGGGGGCTTTTTTGACGCCCCCCTGCAAAGTGCCGCCCTAGGCCTGGGCCTTGTTGGCCTAGGCCAAAATACAGCAATGAATGTAAGGTAAAAAAAAAAAGAGGACAATGGGGAGGCAGAAAATATAAAACAAAATAAACAATATCCACAACAGAAAAAGGAGAACATGAAATAAATAAAGTTATTGAAAAATCTAGTGTTGTTTTGAATGAAAATAACATTTCTGTTCTTTTGAAAGTCTCATTTCTTTTCCATTTCAATATTTAACTTTGATATATTCATTACTATCTGTGAAATTAATAAGCTTATTTGTAATATGGTTTCACATAAGCACCTTTTAACATTTAGACATATAAAAGGCTGCAATTCAGTTAGCAGCTTTGATTGTGGAGAGCTGCTGGCTCTCGTTACTCTCAACCAGCTGCACTGTGAGACTGTCACAGAATGTGGCATGTTATCATTTTACAAACTTAAAGGGTAAGTCCACTTTTCAAACAAAATATATATATATATATATAGCATATTCAATTGCAAGTCAAGTCATATTGTAATTGAATGTTATTAAAAATGACCTTTCCTTTTCAATCTGCAGCTCTGTCATTTTCTGTAAAATGCAATATGGCTACCTGGAGTTGTTCTGTATACAGAATGAGTAAAAAACAACATTTGCTGTTTGTGTGATTGGCTCACTGATTTTCTCAGATTTCAGGCATCCCCTGTAACAGAAATGTAATTTTTGATGAGATACTCCCAATAGGAAATAACGTCTAAAGGGATGCAAACCCTGCAATTTTCCTCATTAGAGCCATGCAACTGCAGCAGCTGATTGATAATTATGAAAGTACTCCCATTAGCTTCACCTAACACATGGACACAAACAAATACACAGGGATTTCTTCTAAATTACAAAAGGTAGGAATCTGCAACAAAGTTTGGCAAAAATTTCTGCAATGTACAGAGATTACCTAGAGGGGAATTTTTTTTCTCAACAAAAGTGTAAATACTCTTTATGGTGGGGGATAGATTTTCTATCTAGGAGCACAGTGGTTGATGCATTTCAGGATGTAGTAGAAAAGGAGCTACCACATCCTAAAGTGGTTGTAAAGTCTCCTTTTTTTTTTTTTAATAACAAACATGTTATACTTACTTGCCCTGTGCTGTTGGTTTTGCACAGAGCAGCCCAGGTCCTCCTCTTCTCGGGCCCTCTTCTGTGCTCCTGGCTCCCTCTTGTTGAGTGCCCCCACAGCAAGCAGCTTGCTATGGGGGCACCTGAGCAGAATCACATCTTCATGTGTTCATTCAGACACTGAGCTGTGACCCGGCCCTGCCCCCTCTCTCTCCTTATTGGCTGACTGACTTTGATTGACAGCAGAAGGAGTCAATCACGCTGCACTGCTGCCTCAGCCAATGAGGAGGGGAGTCCAGGGCAGCTGAGATGCTCCTGCAACATTGATGGATAAAAATAGGTTCAAGTATTAGGGGGGCTGAGGGGTACTGCTGCACACACAAATTTTTTTTTTTTTTTTATCTTAATGCATAGAATGCATTAGGATAAAAAAACTTCTGCCTTTACAATCTCTTTAAATCGGATCATATCCCTCCCAAATCTAATCTTACTAAAGCAGAGCATGTTCCTTTGTAAACATTCAAACAGAGAAAGGAGAATAAAATCAGTATTGTGGATAAAGGTGGATCAGTGGTCATGATAAATACTAGTTATTATAAAGCTGACGCTGTCTGACAATTAAATGACCACATGAACTAAAGCATGCCAGACTATGATCCAACTGCCCCTTTTAAAAAGTTGTTACAGGACTTTGTACAGCGGGAGGAGCATATGGCTTAGCCTAGCAGCAATGGGGTCTCTGGTCTAAACCCCATTCAGGACAGCATGGAGTTTGCAGAGATTTGCAAGCTCTCTATTTTTCTATACCCACATCATCTGGCTTTAGGAGCCCTACATCGTCAAATAGATATAATTATTCCATATTAAAGCCTAAGTTTAGTCAAAAATCCCCATACTTATTAAGAGCGCCCAACCATGCCCACCGTTTTCTACCAGCTCCTCTATTCATAGAACAGTGAAACAGGATCTATTAATAGAGGGGGTGTACATTTTAATCTTCCATCCATCCTACAGTGTTTCATGTTTTCAGCTATAGTACGGCTTCTATGAATAGAGAAGCTGGGTGAAAAGAGCAAGCATAGAGGAGAACTATTGATGAGTGTCTGTCAAGGCTCCCTTGGCTCTAAAATGGTGCATTTACACTTGTTGCACCCTGCCTCAAATTATATGCATGAACCTTAGCAGGGTTTCCTGTGATTAGATGCAAGAGGTAGCCTCATTAAAAGCAATGGGATGCTGCCAGCTACCACAGCTAATCGCACCCACTTACATGTAATCTCTCATGCAGAGTGACTCCCTGGACAGAGGCAGTCTGCATCCAGGGCTGATCGCTCGCGTGTGATCGCTACATAAGAGATTACATGAAGGTGGGTGTGATATGCTTTCAATGGGACTGCTTCTTACAGTTAAACACAGGAACTCCCGCTGGGATTCTCACATTTAATTGGACGCAGGGTGCATTCACAGGTGTGAATGCAATGCACCCTTACAGCCTCCACTCCAGAAGATTTAGGCAGCAGTGGTGGGGGAGGGATCGGGTAGGTGGGAGAAGCTCTGCATTTTTGCCAGTAGGAATTGGCCCGGTATGGAAGTGGTTAAAGGGAGATAAAGGGTTCTATTCTTACTACAGCTTCCAGAAATGTGTGGCAGGAAACGTTACATTAAAGGGGTTGTAAAATCAAAAGGTTTTTTTTATCTTAATACATTCTATGCATTAAGATAAATAAAAACCTTCTGTGTGCAGCAGCTCCCCTCAGCCCTGCTAATACTTACCTGTGCCCATCTCGATCCAGCAATGTTGGAGGAGAGACTCGGCTAGCAGGGGGTCTCCCTCCTCATTGGCTGAAACAGCAGCCCAGTGCCATTGGCTCCCATTGCTGTCAATCAAAGCATGTGAGCCAATGAGGAGAGAGGGGGCGGGTCCGAACCAGCTCTGTGTCTAAATGGACACACAGAGCAACAGCTGGGCTCGATTGCCCGCATAGCAAGCTGCTTGCTGTGGGGGCACTCAGCAGGAGGGAGGGGCCAGGAGTTGCGGCGAGGGCATTGCAATTTCGTTGCAATGACTAAGCACAGGTGTGTGTGTTTTGCTGAAATCCTTTTTTGAGCTGCTGGTGCATGTCATGTCCTCCTTTTTTATGGATTAACAATACATTTTGAAGTTTTTATGCTGGATGTGCCGCCAATCTCCTTTTTCCTGCATCTGTTCCTTGGTGGTGGACCTTGGCAGGCACCTGGCACCTCGCCCCCTAGCTGCAGGCATGCGACCGATGTATACCTACGTAACATGTTTTTTTCCCCTGTTGTTCCTGCTCTCATATTTCAACCTCCTTTAACAGACTGAGCCATTAAGCGAAAGTAGAGGTTTGAGGGTTGAGACAAACCATTTAGCACTGGCAGGAGTGCTTAAAATGGTCAGCTTTTATGTATTTGGATAAAACCTTTATCCCATAAATAATAAGAAAACCAGTGCTGCTGTCCTAGTGTGACTCTGCAGATCATCCAAAGATAGAGGAGCCACCCTCTAGACATGAAATGACATGAAATGTGTTGCTGGCTTGATCACCAGGTGAAAAAAAGGAATACAAACATGAGGAAGAAACTACATTTAAGGATCAGTAAGATGAAATATAGTACATGTTTGTTTTGGGGTTCAATACCAATTTAATTCTACCAAGCATTGTAATTGGCATTATGGGGGTTCCACCATTGTTTATAACCAAATTATAAGAGCTGGAAAAATGTCCCAATCTGATAAAGGATTTCCACCTCTTCTGAAAAACACCTCTAAAGCTGACACAATAAAAGTTACTTAATGGCTGTCATTATCCAGAAATCTTGGGGGGAAATACCCTTTAGTTGGGTGTACAGATTTTCTATGCAGTTTTTACTTACCAAACAAATGAGGTGCTCCTCTTTTTCCATGCTGCCTGCTCACAATAGTGAGATCAGGCACCGGGGGTTAAAAAGTATCATCAGGCTGAACAAGACAAATTAGCCCCGGGATATTATCCACCTGGCAGTGCTCAGTGCTGTAGCCTGCAGGGGGGACAATGAAGTTGCCATTGGATGAATATAAATCTTTTTCAATGACAGCAAGTACTGGAATTCTGGTTCAGAGTCCCTGGTATAAGCAGTATTTTATTGCTAAGCTGCCAATGTCACTTCCAAGCTTTTCAGTCGAGGAGGAAAAGAAAGGAGGAAATCAGGATCACTATTATATAGACTGTGCCGTAATGAAGAATTATCATGCTCTATCTTCTCCCTTGAGCAGCATTACATTCTCCCATGGCATCATTACTTTCTACCATGGCAGCATTACAGATAAGTGCTGATTAGCACCCAGCTTTTGCTATACAACTTACCAATAGAGATGTCCCGAACTGTTCGCCGGCGGACAGTTCCCGGCGAACATCGCTTGTTCGCATCCGCCACTGCGGGCGAACATATGCGATGTTCGGTCCGCCCCCTATACTTCATCATTGAGGCAAACTTTGACCCTGTACCTCACAGTCAGCAGACACATTCCAGCCAATCAGCATACCCTCCCTTCCAAACCCTCCCACCTCCTATAAAAAAGCAAGGGCAGCATCCATCTTAGATCATTCTGAAGCAGTGTTAGTAGTGAGAGCAGGGAGAGTGCTGCTGCTGTTAGGGACAGTTGTTAGTCTTGTTAGATAGTGTTCTCGGTCCACTCCTGCTGTAAGGACAGCATCCTGACAGCACCCCAAAAAGCCCTTTTTAGGGCTGGTATTTGAGTATTTTTTTATATATATATATATATATATATATATATATATATATATATATATATATATATATATTGTGCAGTTGCCTGCCCGCCGTGTGTGAGAAGCCACAGACCCACCACAGTACTGTGTGCACACCACACTCATATCGGGTGGCACAGTACCTTGCAGTTTCAAAAATATATTTTTTTTCCTCTGTCATAATTGCAGTGAGTGTCAGGTCCACAGAGTGTACTGTGTCCACTGCAGTGCCCACCACTGATATATACGGTGGCACAGCAGCTTGCAAATTGAAAAAAAAAAAAAATGTTATAATTGCAGTTGCCTGGCCTGCCAGTGACTGTCAGGTCCACAGAGTGTACTGTGCCCACTGTAGTGCCCACCACTCATATATACGGTGGCACAGCAGCTTGCAAATGAAAAAAAAAAGTATAATTGCAGTTGCCTGGCCTGCCAGCGACTGTCAGGTCCACAGAGTGTACTGTGCCCACTGCAGTGCCCACCACTGATATATACGGTGGCACAGCAGCTTGCAAATTGAAAAAAAATATATTTTTTATAATTGCAGTTGCGTGGCCTGCCAGTGACTGTCAGGTCCACAGAGTGTACTGTGCCCACTGCAGTGCCCACCACTGATATATACGGTGGCACAGCAGCTTGCAAATTGAAAAAAAATATATATTTTTTATAATTGCAGTTGCCTGGCCTGCCAGTGACTGTCAGGTCCACAGAGTGTACTGTGCCCACTGCAGTGCCCACCACTCATATATACGGTGGCACAGCAGCTTGCAAATTAAAAATATATATATTTTTTTATAATTGCAGTTGTCTGGCCTGCCAGTGAGTGTCAGGTCCACAGAGTGTACTGTGCCCACTGCAGTGCCCACCACTCATATATACGGTGGCACAGCAGCTTGCAAATTGAAAAAAAAAATATTTTTTATAATTGCAGTTGCGTGGCCTGCCAGTGACTGTCAGGTCCACAGAGTGTACTGTGCCCACTGCAGTGCCCACCACTGATATATACGGTGGCACAGCAGCTTGCAAATTGAAAAAAATATATATATTTTTTATAATTGCAGTTGCCTGGCCTGCCAGTGACTGTCAGGTCCACAGAGTGTACTGTGCCCACTGCAGTGCCCACCACTCATATATACGGTGGCACAGCAGCTTGCACGCATAGTACCACAAATCTAAAAAAAAAATGACAGGCAGAGGCAGGCCACCCCAGTGTTCAGAAGCCACGTACCCTGAACTCAAAAAATTCTGAGGACATTGTTGACTGGCTTACACAGGACACCCAATCTTCTACAGCTTCCGCTCGAAACCTTAATGCACCATTCTCCTCCAGCTCAGCTTCGGGCACCTCTCAATTTACCTCTCGCCTGCCCGTCGGCACCACCACCAACACTAGCACCACAGCCACTTCACTTGATCTGTCAGAGGAGTTATTTACACATCAGTTGGAAGAAATAAGTGATGCGCAGCCATTAGTGCCAGAGGATGTAGATAACGGGGATATGTCTCAGTCAGGCAGCATTATACACATGGACGTACATTGTGATGATAATGATGATGTTGTACCTGCTGCTGCTGCCTTTGCTGAGTTGTCAAGTGAAGCGGCTGATGATGACGATGTGTCCATGCATGTCATCTGGGTGCCTGCTCGAAGAGCAGAAGAAGAGGGGGGAAGTTCAGATGGGGAGACAGAGAGGAGGAGGAGACGAGTTGGAAGCAGGGGGAGGTCATTGCAAGGAGCTAGTGGCACAGTCAGACAGCATGTATCGGCACCCGGGGTCAGCCAGACAGCACGCCAATCAACGCAAGCTGTTGCCACCACCAGAATGCCGTCATTGCAAAGCTCAGCAGTGTGGCATTTTTTTTGTGTGTCTGCCCCTGATAGCAGCGATGCCATTTGCAACCTGTGCCAAAAGAAACTGAGTCGTGGGAAGTCCAACACCCACCTAGGTACAACTGCTTTGCGAAGGCACATGATCTCACATCACAAACGCCTATGGGATCAACACATGAGTAAAAGCAGCACACAAACTCAAAGCCACCATCCTCCTCCTGGTCCAGCATCTTCAGCCACGTCAACCACTGCTGTCCTCCTTGCCCCCTATAAACAACCCGCCAGTGCCGCCACTCCGTCTCTCACCTTCAGCAGTTCCTGCTCATCTGCCCACAGTCAGGTGTCTGTCAAGGAAATGTTTGAGCGTAAGAAGCCAATTTCACAGAGTCACCCCCTTGCCCGGCTGACAGCTGGCTTGTCGGAACTCTTAGCCCGCCAGCTTTTACCATACAAGCTGGTGGAGTCTGAGGCCTTCAAAAAATTTGTCGCTATTGGGACACCGCAGTGGAAGGTACCCGGCCGAAATTTTTTTTCACAAAAGGCAATCCCCAACCTGTACTCTATTGTGGAAAAGGAAGTCATGTCATGTTTGGCACACAGTGTTGGGGCAAGGGTCAATCTGACCACTGATAGCTGGTCTGCAAAGCACGGTCAGGGCAGGTATATCACTTACACTGCGCATTGGGTGAACCTGCTGGCGGCTGCCAAGCATGGAATGCGTGGCTCTGCAGAGGACTTGGTGACACCGCCACGACTTGCAGGCAGGCCTGCTGCCACCTCCACTACTCCTCCTACTCCATCCTCTTTGCTAACCTCCTCGGCTGAGTCCTCTTCTGCAGTTGTGTCTTGCTCCACACCAACTGCACCCCCCCAGCTCCCCAGGGGCTATTCCACATGCCGGATATGACAGTGTCACGCTGTCTTGGGGTTGACTTGCCTGAAAGCAGAGAGTCACACCGGACCAGCACTACTGTCCGCCCTGAACGCACAGGTGGATCAGTGGCTGACCCCGCACCAACTGGAGATCGGAAAAGTGGTGCGTGACAACGGAAGCAATTTTTTGGCGGCATTGAATTTGGGCAAGTTGACACATGTGCCGTGCATGGCACATGTGTTGAATCTGATTGTACAACGCTTTATGCAGTACCCAGGCTTACAGGACGTCCTCAAGCAGGCCAGGAAGGTGTGTGGCCATTTCAGGCGTTCCTACACGGCCATGGCGCACTTTTCAGATATTCAGCGGCGAAACAACATGCCAGTGAGGCGCTTGATTTGCGACAGCCCGACACGTTGGAATTCAACACTCCTAATGTTCGACCGCCTGCTACAACAAGAAACAGCCGTCAAAGAGTATTTGTATGACCGGGGTGCTAGGACAACCTCTGCGGAGCTGGGTATTTTTTTGCCACGTTACTGGCCGCTCATGTACAATGCCTGTAGGCTCATGCGTCCTTTTGAGGAGGTGACAAACCTAATCAGTCGCACTGAAGGCACCATCAGCGACATCATCCCATAAGTTTTTTTCCTGGAGCGTGCCCTGCGAAGAGTGCTGGATCAGGCCGTTGATGAGCGTGTAAATAAAATCAAGGGGGAAATCCTGCGCTAAATAACAAATAGAGATGACAAACTGATCGTATATAATGACATGAACAGGCTAGCAGCTAGAACACTGGACTTATAGAAATCCCACTCAAATATATATCAAAATAGTGCAGCGCTAGGAACATTGAAATAAATCATACATAAAAAGGCTAAAAACTGTAGTATGGTTAATCACTCAACCAAACCCAAGTGTGCATAGAAACATGAGTCCATTATATTAAAAAAGACAATCAACTTGCAAGGATGGTAGAGAGTCCAATGCAGAGTAGAAATCCCAAGGTGCGGAGAGCAGAGTTGGAAAGACACCCAAATGTGTGAATAAGGTGGCTGCTTACCGCAACTAGTGGGCCTCCAAATTAATGGATAAGCCACTTAGGCGTGAAGTGTTAGCCCTAATGGGATGGACTTTCTCCTCCACTTCAGTGGACCAGGATCAATTCCGTGTGTTCCTATACCCCGCTCAGTCACAAGGCAGATATGACTCCAATATGTATGGCAATATGCAAGGAATGAAGGAAATCATAGCGTAATCCCGTAATACAATTAAATTGGTTTTATTAAAGTTCTACTTACATTATGGCAGACATGTATGTGCAGACAATATACAATAGCGGCGTCCCGCTAGGATAAAACATGAGCCGGCGTCTTGGGGGCGTGACAGGCGCGATGTTCGGAACCTCCCGACCGGTTTCGTCAGAGTGACGTCGTCAGGGGCGTGGTTACCGGACATCGCGGTCACGCCTGGTAAATACCCCATATGCTCATCACTTCCGGATAATCCTCCAATTAAAGAAGAAGAAGGGCGGAAGTGACGCATCCGCTGTTTGGCCGTTGAGGGCGGAAATGATTAATATGTGAAAACGATCTAGATGTTCACAAGGGACAGGGTTGGAACACTCTGTCCTCTTTCGTTCTAACATTAGTATAATAGAATATTAAATGAGCCACTATGTTAATTATACAAACAGCGGCCCAAAAACAAAAACAAGCAGTATAGAAAAAACGGCAATATAGAGAGAATAGCCACCAATTGTGCATAGCGCCATCTTGTGGCCAAAAATTATATTGCGGCCAAAAAAAGATCCCTAATTGAGATAAAAAAGAGGAACGAGGGCCAAAAAGTGGATTGCAACACCTTTCCCTTTAACAGATGACCTCTTACTCATAGCCTTACATGTATCATAATACTCATAACAATAAAAAGTTATTAAAAACAGTGAAAAAGGCCATTAATTAAAAATACATTTAGCAGATAGTGATATATGGCTAAAAATACATATAAAACCAGAAAATATCAAAATAAAGCTTGAAAAATAGTGCAATTCCTAGAACTGCAAAAATTGAGATAAATGGGACTTGATGACATATCTATCCATTTCCCGCATCAACCTCATTAGCTGTTATTGATGAAACAGTTAATGTCCCATTCGACGTTAAGGCCAAAGGGGACATAGGATTTTAAAATGTAAATCCATCGTGTTTCAGCACGGGATAATTCCCTTTTGGCATTAGCTCCTCGCCAATTTGGAGCAAATTGATCAAATGCCACAAACAGCGTGTTGCGGGGGTCTTTATGTCGACAGAAGTCGAAATGTTTCGACACACTGTGGCCAGGAAAACCTTTGCGGATATTGGCCACATGTTCTCCCATGCGTATTTGCATGGTCCGCAGAGTTCGTCCAATGTACTGCTTCCCACATTTACATTGGAGTAGATAAACTACATTTTGTGTTGAACAAGTGATGAAGGAATTAATCGGGTATTCTCTCCCAGTGACCTGAGACCTAATTTTCTCTATCCTCCTACCCTTGAACGCATTTAGAGCACAGATATTGCATCTCTTGCAGGGATAGAACCCTTTAAGTTCTGGGAAAAACCTGGGTTTCTGTGGTTTCTCGATAACATTATGGGCCACCTGGTGTCGTAGCGATGGGGCACCTCTAAAAATAACATTAGGCCGGTCTGGGAGGACTGGACCCAGTACTCTGTCATTTTTAATGACGGACCAATGTTTTTGCATAATTTTTTTGACCTCATAATGTTGGGTACTGAACGAGGTGACAAAAAAGTTTTTAAACGGTTGATTGTCATTGGTTCTTGTGCGAGGGGCTAATAGATTCGACCTATCCATATCAGCCACCTCCCTGATGGTCTTATCTAAGGAGTCGGCATGATATCCCCTATCCAAAAACTTGCTTTTGAGCTGTGAGGCTTGTGAAAGGAAGCTGTCAAGGTGGGTACAATTACGCCGTAGCCTCATAAATTGTCCTTTGGGGACGGCTTGTAACCACGATTTATGGTGACAGCTATCCACTGGGATAAAGCTGTTTCGGTCGGTCTGTTTAAAGAAGGTGGAAGTAACCAACCTGTCCTCTTCCACAGACAAACTCAAGTCCAAGAAACTGATATTGGTAGTGCTACTGGTACAATCCAGTTTTATACCTCTGTCGTTCTCATTTAGTGTAGACATGAATAGATCAAGGGAACACTGATCACCATCCCATAGGAGGAGGATGTCGTCTATGTACCTCCTCCACAGCACCAGCTGGGGTGGTCGGTCCTTATAGACGACATCCTCCTCCCACCTGGCCATAAATAAATTGGCCAGGCTGGGGGCAAATTTTGCCCCCATAGCCACACCGCGGCACTGTAAAAAATAGGTGTCATTAAACCAAAAAAAATTGTGCGTCATTGCAAAACTCAAAATCTCCAAGATGAACTCAATCTGCTCTTTATCTAACCCACTGAGGGTATTCAGATAATATTGTACCGCCTCATATCCCAATTGATGTGGGATGATCGTGTACAGGGACATGACGTCAGCCGTGGCCACGATCATACCTTCCTTCCATGTGACGTCCTTAATGATGTTGAGGACATGTGTCGTGTCCTTGAGATAGGAAGGCATTTGTGATACCAGTGGTTGGAGAAAGGCATCAACATACCTCCCAATGCGAGAGCATAAGGAGTCTATCCCACTAATGATGGGACGACCGGGGGGTTTAATGGGATTTTTGTGTACTTTAGGGAGAAAGTACATAACTAGCAAACGGGGAGCCAGAGGGACAAGAAATAATTTTTCCTTTTCTTTAAGAATGCCTTTATCAAAGTTGATTGTCTTTTTTAATATAATGGACTCATGTTTCTATGCACACTTGGGTTTGGTTGAGTGATTAACCATACTACAGTTTTTAGCCTTTTTATGTATGATTTATTTCAATGTTCCTAGCGCTGCACTATTTTGATATATATTTGGGTGGGATTTCTATAAGTCCAGTGTTCTAGCTGCTAGCCTGTTCATGTCATTATATACGATCAGTTTGTCATCTCTATTTGTTATTTAGCGCAGGATTTCCCCCTTGATTTTATTTGCTTTTTATAGTTCTTATTCTGCTCCTAGTATTTTATCATTACTGTTTATCACACCATGGACATTTTTGAGTTTAGGACTCAACAGGTCCTTGATATGGAGGATGTCTTCACTGGCACCCCGGTTCCAACAGATGATGTCGGGAGCCGTTTTACGAGATTAAAGAACCTGATGACTACCGAAGTGCACACTAACTGGGACATAGCGTTCTTAGAACGATATGTCGCAGATAAGATGGTACCTAGGAGCCTCAGGTGGGAGGTCAATCCCCAGAGTGATGAGTCTGACCTAGATGGTTGGTTCAAATATTTTAATGGGGCTGGAATTCAGTTTTTACAATTCCTCATTAGTAGGAAAAGGAGCAAGTTATCTAAAATCGACGGTGAAATCAGTGATTTGAAAAAATCTCTGATCGAATTCAAGGAGAAAGATGAATATAAAAAACAGTCCGAGCTCCTTGTAAAACATTTAGAAAAAGAGACCATTGATCAAAAAAATAAGAAAAAACGAAAGTATAATCGCGATGTGGGTGACTATAAAAACGACACAGTGTTTAAATGGCAAGTCGCTAGGGCAGCCACTAATGCCAATATGGGTGATAACATTCAGGGTGAACCCATGGACACTGTGACAGCCACCACCTCATTACCCAATGGCCAAGCTTTTTCTAGAGGGTTTAATAATAAGCCCATTAATGGCGGGAAGGGACATAATATCAAAAAATTCCCCCCAGGTGTTCCATCCAACAGAGGGTCTAATAATTATAACAACAATAATAGGAATAATAATAGGCCTTATTTTGCCAATCAGCAAAAACTTTTGCCTAATAACAGACGGGGGCCATCACAATATGATTATCATGATGCCCCCTATACACCAAGACCTGGAGGTAGTGTACCTACCTTTAATAGGTTCACTCCTCTGGATAATGGTGGATGGGATTCCCCTAATGATAACAGGGTCATCACCCGTCATCCTAGGAATGAACCGAGAGGGTGGAATGATAACAGGGATCGTTTTGGGTCAGAATACGAACAATTCGATTCACCACGTAATTTTCGTCCACCCCCACCATCTAATATGAACCAATACCAAGGGGATTTTCCCAGAGACTATCAAAACATCCAAAGGGATATCGAACAAAGAGAGGGACCAGAGGGGGGCGGAAGGCGAGGGCAAAAAAGAAGGCGACTATAAATGATGGGGGTATATTCAACCTTTCTAAAGCCTCTTTCACTAAAGAGGAACAATCCGTGCTAAATCGGGGATTGAAGTTTGCACCTCCAAAGACAATCAACAAGTTTGACACCTTCATTGATGTCCAAAAATATATTAGAAAGTTGAATATACAAAGATATATATTATCCAATCCCAGTAGAACCATTTCTAATAATACCAACAAGTATACACATACTTCCCTCGCCAACGCCTCTCTATTCAATCCATCTGGAAAAGTCTCCTCTTCTGTTCGGGTCTTCAAAGAACTGGTACTAGGTGACTTGGAAAAGATTAAGATAAGGAAGCCACCGACTAACAATTCCCTGCAAATTGGGCTACAGACACTGTGTGAACACAAGGACATAGTCATTCGTCCGGCCGACAAAGGCGGCGGTATTGTCGTTCTGGACAAGGATGACTATGTCCTTGAGATGAACAACATTTTGAGCGATAGGGACACTTACCAGATTCTTAATAGGAATCCTACAGTAAAATACAAAAAAGAGCTTCAGATTCTAGTAAATCAAGCCTTTGATAAAGGCATTCTTAAAGAAAAGGAAAAATTGTTTCTTGTCCCTCTGGCTCCCCGTTTGCCAGTTATGTACTTTCTCCCTAAAGTACACAAAAATCCCATTAAACCCCCCGGTCGTCCCATCATTAGTGGGATAGACTCCTTATGCTCTCGCATTGGGAGGTATGTTGATGCCTTTCTCCAACCACTGGTATCACAAATGCCTTCCTATCTCAAGGACACGACACATGTCCTCAACATCATTAAGGACGTCACATGGAAGGAAGGTATGATCGTGGCCACGGCTGACGTCATGTCCCTGTACACGATCATCCCACATCAATTGGGATATGAGGCGGTACAATATTATCTGAATACCCTCAGTGGGTTAGATAAAGAGCAGATTGAGTTCATCTTGGAGATTTTGAGTTTTGCAATGACGCACAATTTTTTTTGGTTTAATGACACCTATTTTTTACAGTGCCGCGGTGTGGCTATGGGGGCAAAATTTGCCCCCAGCCTGGCCAATTTATTTATGGCCAGGTGGGAGGAGGATGTCGTCTATAAGGACCGACCACCCCAGCTGGTGCTGTGGAGGAGGTACATAGACGACATCCTCCTCCTATGGGATGGTGATCAGTGTTCCCTTGATCTATTCATGTCTACACTAAATGAGAACGACAGAGGTATAAAACTGGATTGTACCAGTAGCACTACCAATATCAGTTTCTTGGACTTGAGTTTGTCTGTGGAAGAGGACAGGTTGGTTACTTCCACCTTCTTTAAACAGACCGACCGAAACAGCTTTATCCCAGTGGATAGCTGTCACCATAAATCGTGGTTACAAGCCGTCCCCAAAGGACAATTTATGAGGCTACGGCGTAATTGTACCCACCTTGACAGCTTCCTTTCACAAGCCTCACAGCTCAAAAGCAAGTTTTTGGATAGGGGATATCATGCCGACTCCTTAGATAAGACCATCAGGGAGGTGGCTGATATGGATAGGTCGAATCTATTAGCCCCTCGCACAAGAACCAATGACAATCAACCGTTAAAAACTGTTTTGTCACCTCGTTCAGTACCCAACATTATGAGGTCAAAAAAATTATGCAAAAACATTGGTCCGTCATTAAAAATGACAGAGTACTGGGTCCAGTCCTCCCAGACCGGCCTAATGTTATTTTTAGAGGTGCCCCATCGCTACGACACCAGGTGGCCCATAATGTTATCGAGAAACCACAGAAACCCAGGTTTTTCCCAGAACTTAAAGGGTTCTATCCCTGCAAGAGATGCAATATCTGTGCTCTAAATGCGTTCAAGGGTAGGAGGATAGAGAAAATTAGGTCTCAGGTCACTGGGAGAGAATACCCGATTAATTCCTTCATCACTTGTTCAACACAAAATGTAGTTTATCTACTCCAATGTAAATGTGGGAAGCAGTACATTGGACGAACTCTGCGGACCATGCAAATACGCATGGGAGAACATGTGGCCAATATCCGCAAAGGTTTTCCTGGCCACAGTGTGTCGAAACATTTCGACTTCTGTCGACATAAAGACCCCCGCAACACGCTGTTTGTGGCATTTGATCAATTTGCTCCAAATTGGCGAGGAGCTAATGCCAAAAGGGAATTATCCCATGCTGAAACACGATGGATTTACATTTTAAAATCCTATGTCCCCTTTGGCCTTAACGTCGAATGGGACATTAACTGTTTCATCAATAACAGCTAATGAGGTTGATGCGGGAAATGGATAGATATGTCATCAAGTCCCATTTATCTCAATTTTTGCAGTTCTAGGAATTGCACTATTTTTCAAGCTTTATTTTGATATTTTCTGGTTTTATATGTATTTTTAGCCATATATCACTATCTGCTAAATGTATTTTTAATTAATGGCCTTTTTCACTGTTTTTAATAACTTTTTATTGTTATGAGTATTATGATACATGTAAGGCTATGAGTAAGAGGTCATCTGTTAAAGGGAAAGGTGTTGCAATCCACTTTTTGGCCCTCGTTCCTCTTTTTTATCTCAATTAGGGATCTTTTTTTGGCCGCAATATAATTTTTGGCCACAAGATGGCGCTATGCACAATTGGTGGCTATTCTCTCTATATTGCCGTTTTTTCTATACTGCTTGTTTTTGTTTTTGGGCCGCTGTTTGTATAATTAACATAGTGGCTCATTTAATATTCTATTATACTAATGTTAGAACGAAAGAGGACAGAGTGTTCCAACCCTGTCCCTTGTGAACATCTAGATCGTTTTCACATATTAATCATTTCCGCCCTCAATGGCCAAACAGCGGATGCGTCACTTCCGCCCTTCTTCTTCTTTAATTGGAGGATTATCCGGAAGTGATGAGCATATGGGGTATTTACCAGGCGTGACCGCGATGTCCGGTAACCACGCCCCTGACGACGTCACTCTGACGAAACCGGTCGGGAGGTTCCGGACATCGCGCCTGTCACGCCCCCAAGACGCCGGCTCGTGTTTTATCCTAGCGGGACGCCGCTATTGTATATTGTCTGCACATACATGTCTGCCATAATGTAAGTAGAACTTTAATAAAACCAATTTAATTGTATTACGGGATTACGCTATGATTTCCTTCATTCCTTGCATATTGCCATACATATTGGAGTCATATCTGCCTTGTGACTGAGCGGGGTATAGGAACACACGGAATTGATCCTGGTCCACTGAAGTGGAGGAGAAAGTCCATCCCATTAGGGCTAACACTTCACGCCTAAGTGGCTTATCCATTAATTTGGAGGCCCACTAGTTGCGGTAAGCAGCCACCTTATTCACACATTTGGGTGTCTTTCCAACTCTGCTCTCCGCACCTTGGGATTTCTACTCTGCATTGGACTCTCTACCATCCTTGCAAGTTGATTGTCTTTTTTAATATAATGGACTCATGTTTCTATGCACACTTGGGTTTGGTTGAGTGATTAACCATACTACAGTTTTTAGCCTTTTTACGTTGATGAGCGTGAAGAGGAAAAGTTGTGGTCACCATTACCACCAGAAACAGCCTTATTATCGCTTGCTGAACCTGCGGCAACGCTGGAAGAGGAGTCTGAGGAAGAAGAGTCAGAGGAGGAATGTGGCTTTGAGGAGGAGGAACACCAACCACAGCAGGCATCCCAGGGTGCTCATTGTCACCTATCTTGTACCCGTGGTGTTGTACGTGGCTGGAGGGAAGAACAGACCTTCAATGAGATCAGTGAGGATGAGGAATTGGACATGAGTAGCTCGGCATCCAACCTTGTGCAAATGGGGTCTTTCATGCTGTCATGCCTGTTGAGGGACCCTCGTATAAAAAGGCTGAAGGAGAACGACCTGTACTGGGTGGCCACGCTACTAGACCCCCGGTATAAGCAGAAAGTGTCTGATATCTTACCAAATTACCGGCAGTCGCAAAGGATGCAGCAGTTACAAAACAAGTTAAAAAGTATGCTTTACACAGAGTATAAGGGTGATGTCACAGAACAACGGGAATCTAACAGGGGAAGAGGTGAAAGTAATCCTCCTCCTACCACAACCACACCGGCAAGGACAGCACGCTTTACAGACGTTTTGTTGATGGAGGACATGCAGAGGTTTTTAAGTCCTACGCATCGCCACAGCCCTTCGGGGTCCACCCTCAGAGAACGACTCGACCAACAGGTAGCAGACTACCTTGCCTTAACTGCAGATATCGACACTCTGAGGAGCGATGAACCCCTTCACTACTGGGTTGCAGGCTTGACCTGTGGCCTGAGCTATCCCAATTTGCGATAGAACTTCTGGCCTGCCCCGCTTCAAGTGTCCTGTCAGAAAGGACCTTCAGCGCAGCAGGAGGTATTGTCACTGAGAAGAGAAGTCGCCTAGGTCAAAAAAGTCTAGATTACCTCACCTTTATTAAGATGAATGAGGCATGGATCCTGAAGGGACTGACAGTGGGGGATGCATTTGACTAAAAAAGACCTGATAAGATGCCTTGGGCTAAAAATGGTCCACACGCTGCTGTATTTAATCTCTGCATGCTGGATGACTTACGTGACTTCTCCACCACCAACTACAGTTCAAGCCGCAATGTTTTAGTGAACTTTCTGCCTGGAAAACGTCAAATTTTCCATCGGCTGCAACAATACCTACGTTTTCAGGCATGTGTACATGCCTAATTTTTCTGGCCTCTGGTGCTACACTGTGGCTGCAAAAAACAAAACACAAAAAAAGGCACATACATGTGTCAATTCCCCTTCGTGATCGTTACCTTGTTGTGGTGAAGGGGCTTGCGTATCACAATGAAGCGATCACCTCTAGGAGTGTGTTGGCAATGTTGGCACACCCCAGGTGATAAGGTCGTTGCTTCATTGTGAACAGACCAAAAGCGATCCGCTGGAAAATTTTTCATAGAAAAAACATTAATTTTTTTTATGATCATCTTGGGTGATCATTAAAGCCTACTAGGCCAACAATGGGCCCACACTGCAGAATCATTGTTTTCTGGGTCACTTAATTGTCACTGCACTACCTCAGCACGACCATAGGCTTTGAAAAACCGCCATCGCCTGCAATCTCCCAAACGTGCGTATGAGCACAGTCATCACTACAGCAAGATTGACGCATAGAGGAATAAAATTTATGTCATGACTATTGACAACTCTTTGCGGTTGTCTAAAATCTATTCGATACACGTCCCCTGATAGGGGACGTAACAGGGATTAAACTGATAAGAATAGTACCACTTAACACACCACTAATATAGGATGGCACAGTACATTGCACGGCGCACGCGCAGTGCCCAAAATTGGAAGTAACAGACCAACCATCTTTTTCCATCTCCCGGTTCCTAAAATCTATTCTGTACACCGGCCCCTGATAGGGGACGTAACGTAACAGGGATTAAACTGATAAGAACAGATTTTTTTAATTTAAAAAAAAGAGGACAGCCTCTGCGGAGCTGGGTATTTTTTGGCCGTGTTACTGAATGCTCAATGGCTGTAGGCTCATGCGTCCTTTTGCGGAGGTGACAAACCTGGTCAGTCAAACCCAAGGCAACATCATCGACCTCATCCCATATGCTTTTTTTCTGGAGCGTGCCCTGCGAAGAGTGCTGGATCAGGCTGTAGATGAGCATGAAGAGGAAGAGTTGTGGTCCCCATCACCACCAAAAGCAGCCTTCTCGTTGTCGATTGCTGGACCTGTGGCAACGCAGAGAGAGGAGTCTGAAGAAGAGAAGTCAGAGGAGGAAGGTGGCTTTGAGGAGGTGGAAGACCAACCACAGCAGGCGTCCCAGGGGGCTTGTTGTCACCTTTCGGGGACCCTTGGTGTTGTACGTGGCTGGGTGGAGGAAGAGACCTTCAATGACGTCAGTGAGGACAAGGAACGGGACATGGCTAGCTTGGTATCCAACCTTGTGCAAATGGGGAGTTTGCGGTTATGCAAATGGACTGACTGACTGACTGACTGACTGTTAAACGGGGAGTTTGGTCTGTCAGAGTTTGGTCTGTCACTGTGAAGCGGGCGTAACCCTTACACTACCTGATCGATACAACATCATACCTGATCGTATACACACACTGGATGTTTTAAAGCACGTTATTCCAAACAATTTAGGAATGTTAGGTGATTTATGCCCTTTATGGATTAAAACCCGACTCTGCGTCAAC
Organism: Pelophylax lessonae; assembly: GCF_965119305.1. Lineage (NCBI taxonomy): Eukaryota > Metazoa > Chordata > Amphibia > Anura > Ranidae > Pelophylax > Pelophylax lessonae. The sequence goes on from NC_138768.1 coordinate 592,909,217, forward strand.
TACGTAATTTTCCATGGGAGTTTTGCCATGGATCCCCCTCCAGCATGCCACAGTCCAGGTGTTAGGCCCCTAGAAACAACTTTTCCATCACTATTGTGGCCAGAAAGAGTCCCTGTGGGTTTTAAAATTCGCCTGCCCATTAAAGTCTATGGCGGATCGCCCGGTTCGCCCGTTCGCGAACATTCACTGAGGTTCGCTTCGCCGTTCGCGAACGGCAGATTTTAGGTTCGCGACCTCACTACTTACCAACTAGTGAAAAGAAGGATAAAGTTTGCCGCTACCATGAGTTTGAGGCTAATCCTGAAGGTTCAAAATGCTTGTTATTGGTGAATTTAAATGTCGATTTTGCAAACCATAATGCACTACCTGGTCTTTGAGCTATGGACAGCAGGTTTAGAAAGACTAGTAAGGGGACTTCGGATGAGCTAGTCCCCTCACTATATAAGAGGTGGGATTAGAGCAGCCATAGTGTCAATGTATTGGAAGCTGCTGTAGGTAGGTTATAAAAAAAGTGAAAAAAACTGCATAGGGTGATATTAGGGTCATTGGGTGCTTTTTTAACCTATCATTTTATTTAATATAAGTAGTAATATGTTGCGCCTGGCATAAATAGTTGATTAATTAAAATATAAAAAGCAGCTGACACCAAATCTTGAATATTGCAAAAGATCAATCATAAAGGTGAAATAAGTGCAGCACTAATCAGTTCTAAAAGAAAGTGCCCCTGACGGTGTCGTATCGTGACAAAAAGCGTAGGGAAGAGCCAATGATGCATGATGCTCTTACAGAGTGCACAATTTTCTGTTAAAATAATGCAATGCCGAATCGCAAAATAGGGCCTGCTCATTAAGGGGGCAAATCCTTCCGGTCTTAAAGTGGTTAAAAATGTGCTGCATGTTCAGGCTGTTGCTGAGACTATCCATGAAAGCCATACTGTTCCATAACACCAGGCTGGCCATACATACAGTAATATCATTTTCTTACCAAAACCATATAATATGAGGTCAAACCTAAACACTTTCAATTTGTATACAATCAGGCAGGTCCTTACACTACATAGTTGAAAGTAAAGCCCCGTACACACGTACCGATCGTCGGCCGACGGAACGTCCTACAAATGTTCGCGGCTGGTGTGTTTGTTGTTTGTCTGTTGAAAAGTGCTCCAAACTTGCCCAGGACATTTGTCTTCCGACAGAAAATGACGTCACTACGTTCCACGCACGTTCGCCGCTACAAAAGAGGAAGTGAGTGTTTGGCCGTGACCCTTCTGGGCATCTCGCGCTGATTTCGGTAGCATTTGTTTGGTTGACGACATTTCGCTATTTTCCGAGACATCGTTCGAGAATTTATTATGGCGACCGTGAATTCGTCCGTTGCTGTCGTTAGTGTTGGAGTTTTGGCTCTGAGACGACGTACGAGCAATAGGAAGAAGAAGCGGACCTCCTGGACGAAAAATTGGTTGCTTAACCGTGATCAATTTTCTCATATGTCCTTGCTGAGGGAGCTCCAGGAAAATAATCCTGATGACTTCAGGAATTATTTGAGGATGACGGATCCCATCTTTTACCGTCTTCTTGCCCTGGTGTCCCCCTATATTCTGAAGCAGGATACTTGTATGCGGCTTGCAATTACTCCTGAGCAAAGGTTAATTGCGACGTTGAGGTATCTTGCAACAGGGAGAAGCCTGCAGGATCTGAAGTTCACCACAGGCATCTCCCCCCAAGCACTGGGAGTCATCATCCCTGAGACCTGCTCTGCCATCATCAAGGTCTTGCAGAAGGACTATATCAAGGTATGTTTGATTTTTTACATTACATGTATTACTAGTTTCACCCGAATTATGATGTTTTTGGATGTACAGCAATTGACACAGGCCATTATTTGTAAACTACCCTCTGTCCGCATGCACATAGTAGTAAAGATGTAGATTATCTTTAACCATTTGTAAAATTACCCACTAACCACCCCACCATTCTCTCCTATGTGTCCCTAAACGCATTGCCTGTTAACAGTATTTTGAATTTGGGTCATTTTATTGCTTTCCCTCAAACAATTATTCCTTGGCCAATGTTTTAGTACCTAGTTAATGATTTATCTAAAATACATCAGTCCATCCATTCCCACCTATGATTCTGTATGTTTATGTAATGATGTTAAAACCTTCACTGACCACAAGCCCTAATTGATGTATAAATGCCCAGTTTTACTTACCCATCCCCCCACCCACATGCTAAATCTCAAAGTCAGCATATACCAAAGCTCAAGTTCAGAGGTCTTCAAACTATGGCCCACCAGTTGTTCACGAACTTCAATTTCCATCATGCCTAGTCATGTCTGTGAATGTCAGAGAATTACAAGGCCTCATGGGATGTGTAGTTCTGCAACAGCTGGAGGGCCGTAGTTTGTAAATCTCAGCTCTAGCTGGTGAGTATAATGGGCCATACACACTAGAAGATTGTCAGAACAATTTATCCTTCCGATTTACCAAAACCAAATAATATGAGGTCCAACAAACACTTTCAAATCCTATGCAATCTGGTAGGCCCTTGCACTACATAGAAAAGTTAAATCTGCACGAAAAAGTCTTCAGAGAATCTTCTAGTGTGTATGGCCCTTTACAATATAAGAACAATAGGAGGTTGAAAATAAATGTATGTAGATGTTACATCCCCATATCCAAACCTTTGCCTTCCTGTTGTATATTTTTTTAGCAAGTTGCATAAGCATTTAACAGACAACTGTGTGTGTAATTAATAATGTGATGTGCTCAAGCACTAATTTTTTTTTTTTTTTTTTTTTTATTTTTTCCCCACAGTTTCCTTCAAACGCAGAGCAATGGCTGGAGATTTCTGATCAATTTCTGGAGAAGTGGAATTTTCCCAATTGTGGGGGTGCTATTGATGGGAAGCACGTCCGCATTGTCCCCCCTCCGAATTCCGGCACATTTTATTATAATTATAAAGGTTTTTTTAGTATAGTCATGCTAGCCATAGTTAATGCAAACTATGAGTTTATTTTTTTGGATATTGGCAAAAATGGCCGCAATTCGGATGGGGGAGTTATTGATCAGACGGAGTTCGCTCGTCGTCTAAAGAACGGCACTCTGAACCTGCCATCCAGGGAGCAAACTGTTGAGGGTATGAGCTTTGTGTTTATCGCAGATGAGGCTTTTGCGCTTGGGGAGCATCTCATGAAGCCCTACCCTCAGAGGAACCTCACCCCAGACCAAAGGATTTACAACTACCGGTTGTCCAGAGCTCGCAGAGTTGTGGAGAATGCCTTCGGGATAATGGCCAACCGGTTCCGGATATTCCTGACGTCCATAAACCTGGCACTGTACAAAGTGGATAATGTGGTCTTGTGTTGCTGCATTTTGCACAACTTCCTACGCAGGAATGCACAAAATTATGTCTTGCAGCAACTGGATACTGACCCTGCTATGCCAGGTACAAGTGGAGAGGCCCAACCTTCTAACCAAGTGGAGTCCATGCCGTCAATGGAAGTTGGACGGTCAGCATTGGCATCACACAGGGCCCATCAGATCCGCCAGGAATATCTGGACTATTTCGTGGGGAGAGGAGCTGTGTCCTGGCAGCAATCACTGTCACAAACACATTAATCTTGTTAAAGATTGGACACACAAGATAAATGTCAGAGATATCTTATTTTTCAACACATTAAACAAAAATTGCAATGATTCTGTATTGTGGATTATAATCATTTGGGCACATATGCCAAACACAATTATTTGGGTTAATCATGTGTTATATATGTGTGACTTTGGAAGGGTTAATACATTCATCAGTGTGTTTCTTGACTGTAGTCTCTCACCAGCTGATCCAAAGTGATGATGGCCATGTGTTATTTTTTAGCCAGTGGTGTAAATACAAGGGCCTTCTGCACCCCACAAAATGTACACAAACCCTGTCACATTGAGAACTAGGTCACACCCAAGGTTCATCTAATGTCACCTTATATTGGTGTTCATTGTCCAGAAGTTGCCCATACTATATATTTCAGATAATACATTAGGGTATTAACAAAGTACCTACACCTGTTATGTTGTGTTCATTTATGACATCCTTCTCACTGCCCACCAATGTTAGGATATGTCAGTGTTATGTGAAACTTGATCATTGTTCATCTCAAAGTGTTATATATATATAGGTAATGGAAAGTGAACTAGAGCAACGAACAAGCAATACACTATAGATTACACTGATCTCCCTACACTGATTGCTACTGGCAATATCAATGCCATATTGAATCCTAGGACTGCTAGTACCTTGAGTGTTGAGTCACACTTATGCGATGCGGGAAGTCTGCGACTTTGCAGCCTTCCAGCATTGCATAAGGGTGACCCGCCACTTACTTTTTCCACAGGATTGTATTCCACAAGTGTTAAGCACTGTGCGATCCAATCCAGATACATCAGAAATAAAGGGTCATGTGCGACTTGTATGCGTGTTCAGTGCGAATGTAGCCATACAAAGTGTATGTCTCAATTCACACTGCACATCTGATGGCATGTAATATCGTAGCGCACTGCTCCTTTATTACATGCGATCAGATGTTCATGCGAAAATCAGCTATACAGTTTGTATGGCTCAATTCGCACTGCACTCGCACAAAAGTCGCACATGATGCATTTATTCAGCCGCATCAGGATAGGATCGCACAGTCGTTCAAACTTGTGTGCTCCGATCCTGTGTGAAATGTCAGATCGCACTGTGATATGCGTTAAAACTGGGGGTATCTTTAACATTTCATTGACACCTCCAGCAACTTGCATATGGCAGTGTCCAAAATGCTTTCATTAACATGTAAATATGTGAATAGGACAGCCATCATACATTTAGTGCTTCTTTACACAGCTTTAGACCTCGACCCCCCAACGAAAGTCTAATAAAGAATTGAACACACATTGTTGAATGTAAAAATGTTTTAGTATCAAACATTCACAGGGTTAGGGTTAGGGTTAGGGTTAGGGTTAGGGTTAGGGTGTTGGAAAGTGCTTTTCCCAAACTTGGGTACACTCTTTAACATCTGAGTGTCATAAAACTGGCCTAAAATATTATATAAAAATGGGAACATCCCAATACAAACTGTAAAAAATTTTAAAATAATTATTTTTAAAATTTGGCAAGCATGTCCACAAAATCACGCATCTTTCCTTGCAATGCCGTTGCAGTCTCTTTTATTTGCTCGAGGTCTGAGCAGCATTGAAGAGCCTCACGGGTCAATTTGGCCAATGTGCAAGTGTGTAATACATGATCTGGAAAATAAAATACAACGGAGTCAATGTGAATCACCTACATGAGGTCATAATATAGAAACATTTGGTGTGCAGGTAATCTTTAAATTCCTCTCGAGTTAATACCTACCCTGTTCTTATGCTCTTTTGCCCTAGGCTCTTCATCTTCCTCCTGACCTCCTCCAATGCTGTTGCTGATGATTCTGCCGGTCTCCTGAGCTTACTATATATTCATTAGGGGTGTGAACGCATGATGACGTCATTGTGAGGGCATGGTTGTAATGTATATATATTAAGATGCAGAGACCAGAGACGGGCAGAATGCACGGCAACAGCATTGGAGGAGGACAGGAGGAAGAAGAAGAGCCTAGGGCAAAAGAGCAGACAACATAAGAGCAGAAGATTGGACAGCAGAAGACTGGAGAGGAGAAGATCCAAAGAGCAGAGTGGAGAAGACCGGATGAAGATCTTTAAGAACATTTCATAAACGTCTCCTGTCGTTATTCACATACACTTCCATTTATGTGGTTAATGTGTAGGGGTACTATGTACCCCATACCCATTCACATAGTGATTGGGGTCTGGGATCTGGGGGCCACCCTTTGTTAAAGGTTGCTTCCAAAGTCCTAGGAACCCCCTGGCCGCATGACCCCCCAAAACCACCAGACAGGGTTGTGGGGATGAGGCTCTTGTCCTCCTCTACATGGGAGTAAGGTGCTTTTGGGTGTGCGGTGCAGAGGCCCCCTGGCCCAAAGCAACAAAACCCCCCCATGTTGAGGGCATGTGTCCTGCTGTGGTCCAGGGGGTGTTTGGTCCGCTTGCTCGTTCTCTTTCCTGGCCTGACAAGCTGCATGCTTGTATAAGGGTCTGGTAGGGGTTTTGGGGGTAACCCACGCTGTCTTTTTGTTGTGGGCATACCCTCAAACTCAATACCACACACAAAAGGCCTGGTTGTGAACTTGGGGGGACACCCACGGTGGGTTCTTCAATTTTTTGGTGTAGTTCCCCCTCAAAAATCTTCACAACGCAAGTGGCCCCGCAAGTCAGAGCATCCTGATCCGACTTACGGTGCGACTTCCATTCAAATAAAGAGGCTCCCATAGGGAACTAGTGTTGTAAATTGGAGGCTAAAAATAACACTGATAAAAATCATTCTGAAAAAACCTACGTGGGCACACAATTGGCTCTTGGACACTTGGTCCTGGTTCCTCCACAGTTTCTGAAGTGGCTTCCATGCTGCTTGGCAAGTTGCCAGGAGATATTGGTTCAGACCTGGCTGGGGATGCCACATCCTGGCATGACGCAACATCTGCAATGTAAATTTGTAAGGGAATACAAGAATATAAGGTTAAACAATCATTGCAAATACACATATTTCTATGATCCCACTACACAAAAATCTGTGACTACCAACCTTCTTGTTGCTCTGGTGTCTGGTCACTTGTAGGCTCCACCAGGATTATTTCCGGCATAATGTCTTCATCTACATAATACAAAACATTGGCCATATCATAAAAGTCACAAGAGGTACATTTGTTAGGACATGGTGCCCTGCTTGATAGCTCTTTTAGTAACAAATATGAAGACATGTACATGGTTATCTACGAAAAATATGGTACATTAATGTTTGACAGTGCATAGGAACCAATTACCTTTAGTGGAATCTGTGCCACCTTCTGTGCCCATGTCCTCCTCTTCTTCCTCCACTGCAGATGGAGCTGCCAAACCTCTCCTCCTCCTTTCCCACTGTTTGGCACGGAGTTTACGTTTTTCTCCTATTTAAAGGTTTGAATAATAATCTGTGATTAATAGGAATGTTTGCTGAGAAGATTCGTGCAGGAAAGAACGTTCGTTGCAACACAATACATATATTTTTCACTATGGCTTCCTGACTTTTAATGTCATATACTAAAACATCAACAATAGATCGATCAAATCACGACATGACAACTAAAATGAGTAATCTAACTTTTTACATAGACATTATAATCTAGACATGTTAATACAACATACACCAAATTATAAAAAACATATTGCATGATTAAAAAAATAAAGAAAAAATAAAACTTACTTTTTTTCAAAATCCGATGGATTTGGGAAAGCTGATCCTGCTCACGGTGTTTGAGGTCAGACCATCGTTTCCTAATCTGATCTTTCGATCGCTCGACACCGAATTTTCTGACCAAACAGGCCACCACCTTGTCCATGATGCCATCTTTCCTGGCATTGGGCCGCTCGTAATTTGCCAACTTTCCATCGTAATCCATTTTTTCTAAAATGGAGACCATCTCCACCATTTCTGGCTTTGACATGGGTGTAGCCCTTGATTTTCGGGTGGCCCAATCACTTCGGCCTCCACTAATTGAGCTCCCAGATTGTTGAGACATGGTTCCTAATTAAACAATTATTATTCCACTGCCTCAGGTGTGAGTGTCGCATGTAGGCCTGATCTTCGGCACGTACACACCCCTGCACAAGCCCGCCACTGGAGGAGGAGTTGACGCCTGCGCTGTATTTAAAGGACGCCAGATCGTTCGGCCGACGATTCGCTAGCGGACATATCGAGAGTTGGAGCACGATCGAGCGGCGAATCACGACTTTTCCCCACAAACAAAGGTACGACTATTTTAATAGAAAGTGTGTGTTTTGGGCCCTATACAGCTTTTATTAGGAATATCTTTATTATGTGCCAAAATACATGCTATTTTAATATGTTTTGTGTTGTTTTGTGTCTTGCAGGCATATACTGTCCTGCAATATGGTGGACAATTTCACCACCCACAACTTTTTAATAAGTTTTATTGATGAGTTCAGGCAACTGCCGTGTTTGTGGCAAGTGAAGTCCGCGGATTATAAAAATCGAAAACTCCGAAAACAGGCCATGGAACATTTGGTGGCCTTCTACAAGCCCGTCTGTCCTGGGGCAAATTTTGAGTATATACGCAAAAAAATAAACAGTATTCGTACTGCCTACAGGCGGGAGTTAAAAAAAATAGAGGAGTCCACCCAGTCTGGAGCAGGGGCACGGAATGTACATGTACCACGGCTGTGGTACTATGATAACATGCGGTTCCTGGCAGACACCTTGGAATCCAGGCCGTCAATTTCTACACTGCCTTCTACTTCGGCAGAGGGCTCAGTGTCGGTAGATCCAAGCCAGGATGAGGATTTCCTGGAGGAGAGTTTTACTCAGGTATGGCATTTCACAATATATTGTCTGCTAAAATGTAATCATGTAACAAAATTATAAGCTAAACCATAATTGACCCTTTAGGTAAACGGGCATAGCAAGGGGTTGGCATGACAGGCAACCGCCAGGGGCGCAGGCCAAGGGGGGTGGGTCACAAAAACATTGGCATTGTTTTATTGTTTATTTTAACAATCCACTCAGCCTGCACACCCCAGAACCCCCAGTTTGCAGGCGGATTCATGCAGGTGTAAAACATTGAGAGCAGCTTCATGCAGGTGTAAAACATTGAGAGCTGCTTCATGCAGGTGTAAAACATTGAGAGCAGCTGAGCCAAAAGACCAGGAGACTGAGACTGCCTCTCACTGCATCCCCAGCACACCTCCGGTCTTACAAACAGTGCTGCATCCCCAGCACACCTCTGGTCCAAAGAAACACTGCTGTAGCCTCAGCATTCCTCTGGCTCAACCTTTTTTAATACAAAACTAACAGCTCCTGCAAATGATCCATCCATCCTTGCTTCCATGTCTCTGGTCTCTCACTCTGGGTCAGCAAGGCAGGTGGCTTCCTTATTCATGTTTCCCTGCACTGCTTCACCCTCAATGCCCTACATCAAGCCCTCTGCAAGTTCAGGCCCCTCTCTCTCTGCAACCCCCTCCTCTCTCTCTCACACCCCCTCTTTCTCTCCCTCTCTCTATCTCTCAACCCTCTCTTTCTTTTTCACACCTGAGACAATGATTGCCCACTAGAGAGCTCTACACTGGACAAACAAGGGGCAAATTAGAAACTTTTAATGCCCTTTAATTTTTTTTTGGGGGGGTGGGTTACAGTTTTCCATTGATCTTGGGGGGGGGGGGGGGGGGGTTGTTGCCAAATACAGCTCCTCAACAAGGGCACTGGAGACCCTAGATACGCCACTGTATGTAAAGTCTGCTATTTGTTCACAATAATATAACAAACATGACTTTTTATATACACTATAACATTCTAATCAATTGTTCATTTCATCAACAGGGAAGTGTCACTGAGGAGGAGCCAGGTTGCAGCCAGGAGCCTGGGGAGCCTGCGGAGCCTGAGGAGCCTGCGGAACTCTTTCCACCACCACCTCCTCCTGCCAAACGGAGGCAAAAGAGGAAGCACGTGGATGACATCACCGACGAGTTTATCCAGGAGGCCACCATAGCCCTACGTCGGAAACCGGAGGCCAATGAGTCCTTCGGGAATATGACTGCCAAAATCCTGGATAAGGTGGACCTCAGGCAGTGTCAGTATGCCAGAAAAATTATTCTGGATGTGCTGCAAAACGCTGAAAACGGCATACTTAATGAGCACAGCCATGCATGCCAGGAGCACCCGTGCCCTCCACCTCCACCTCCACCTCCACAACACCCACCACCTCGCCAAATGCCACATGGCCAGTGGCAATATGGCCAGCAGGATCCAAACCTGCCCTCATGGCAACCTGATTATAGCTATCACCAACTTTAATTTGTGTAACCCCCTATTATTTATTTTACCCCTGTTTGCCAGTTTCTAGTTTAATTTTGTCCAAATGGACCTTTTTTATGTTTATTATACGGAAAGTATTGATGTTTGCTTTGTTTTTTTTTTGCTGAGATCCAAAAAATAAAGAAAATTGAAAATATAAAATGGCCTATCTGAATTTGTTAACATGTTTAATATTGTACATAACCTGAAAAATATGTTTTAGACATTAATTCATACAAGAATAAAGGGTCATATCAATAGTTAGATCTTTGGTGTGAAAATACAAAAATAATGGTGAAGAGTTCAAATTATTTAATTCTAAAATTTGATAGAACAGATAGAATAGACAAACATTATCTTCATCATAACAGAACACATGCCTTTTTATTAGAAAAGTATGGCATTATGAGCAGCATCTTCCTTCTTCTCACATTTATCAAGATGAGCATGTGCTCCGCATTTCACCTATTTCTTGGACTTCCGCGAGCCGAAAGTTCTTTCTGAATAAAATGTTGAGTTTACTAGAGAAAATTCTTCCGGGAACTCATTTGGTTTGATCATGCGTGTTGGGATTTGTAGCTGTGTGTCGGCAGAATTGCGTACTGACAGGCGAACAATCGTCCGTTCTGGTGTCGGCATACAAATATTTTCATGTTTGCAAGAAAGACTTTTGTCCGCGGATTGTGCGCAGACATCTGTCGGAGGCACCATACTAACACGCGTACAATCGGCAGATCCTTCGTCCACCGACGTTTGTATGCCGACGATCGGTACGTGTGTACGGGCCTTTAATCTAAAGAAAATTGAAGCAGCAATGTATGGTCAGCCTAAAGCTGTAAGCATCTCCCGAGCATGCTATTTAAAAGATTTCTGTATTTTCAATGTTGCACTCAAAACAGCTCAAACAGGCCCTCATTGTAAGGTTTTATTTTGTTTTTGTCTTTTTTCATTGGTACATGTCTCCCATGGAATTGTCCAGCTCCCATGTCTTTGTTTTCCTTAAACAATCAGCCACCATAAAAGAATGTAAGCAAAGAAGCCATGGAAGTTCATCTTTCCATATTTCCTAGCTCTCCTATGATTGTTGCTGGAATGGGATTTCCCTCAATCCTCAGTCCAATATTATTATTATTATTATTATTATTATTATTATTATTATTATTATTATTAATTATAGTAGTAGTAGTAGTATTTTATTTATGGCAGTAATATAGCAAGGGATCTATCATTGTTTAGATGTGCCAGGTCTTGGGAGGGCAGGATACACCTACCAACACTTTTTTTGCCAGCAATAAACAAAATATACTCACAATACCCTGCAAGAAATATGTAGTTTTGTTGGTTTCTTTGTGTCCGCTCTTAGGATTAATTGTCCCTAAATCAATTATTGCATCAAAACACCAGTATCTAACTAAATAAGAATTTGAAACCCACAGATGACTTGTTTGATGCAAATGTTTTGTGAACCAGCATGTGGAGCAGTTCTTGTGCATTTACAGTAATTCCTTTCCTCTACTGCTCAGAGGGTGCAATAAATCTTTCTGTACTATTTTCTACCTTTTTTCCACCAGCTGTTTCTTACATAAACTAGAGTACTCCCTTGTAAAAAATCTAAATAGAAGGAATATACAGAGAACAGCAGTGAACACACATAGCATATCAATCCTGGTAAAGAGTTCTGTAATAGATAAATGCTAGCAACAATGATAAATCTATATGTTCTGGGTATTCTGGGAAAATATGATACTATTAATCATATGTGTATGAACAAGACATTTGTGCCTGACCAGCTGTTGATATAGCCTCTTAGTCAATTAACATATCAACAAATGTCTTTAATTCAAGAGTCATGCTAGTTTCAATAGGTGGACATCTGTGAGGGAAAACAATCTCCCTTCTATTTAAATGACTTGGTCATTCCTGCGAAGGATTGCCTATTAATAAACAGAAAAAGTTCTTTAGAGGATAAAACCATTTGAGAAAAACATCTGTTCTAGACAAAGCTCATTGTTTATGGTTCTATTAAGTGTATTACAGTAAAGGAATTGCTTAAAGAAGAGCAAAGAATCATCAAAAGAACTACAAAGTAAACTGGGAAGAATGTAGACATTAAAGCGGAGTTCCACCCTGGTTATACATTTTTTTATAAAAATACCCCCGGGACAGTCAGGGCTAGCACATTCCACAATGGCTAGCCTCTGATCTGTCCCGGGTTGCACTTACCTTTCAGGAGAAATACTTACCTTAAAAATGTCTTGTCCAGCGCTGCCATCTCAGGTGTGGGCAGCTTGAAGCCAGCGCGATCCTCTTCCGCGTCCTCTTCGGTCCTCTTCCTTCTCCTTCTGTCCCACGATGCACTGCACCGGCCCCGACGTCACTTCCGGGTCGCGCGCGTCATCCCTCCACAGCTTCTGGGCATGCCCAGAAGCTGTTTAGAAGGGAATGACGCGTGCGCCCCGGAACTGACGTTGGGGCCGGTGCAGGCGCAATGATTCCTGGGAGCGATGACGTTCAGCTCCCAGGAATCATTGCAAAAGCCAGGAAGTGATGAATCGCCGTGGCCGCCGAGGGGAGGAAGAAGGAAGTAAGGTGAGTATATTTTCTCTAAAAGGTAAGTAAAAAAAAAAAAATTGCGATTATCCATTTGTTTTTCAGGTGACCAGGAGCGAGAAGATGGAGGTAAGTATAAATTTCGGGTGGAACTCTGCTTTAAGAAATACGGTTTGTTAGAAGCTATATCCTTTCTCATACACGGTAACTACAGAGGAACATTTGTTCATATTTCATATATTATTATTAATTCATGTGTGCATATCAAGGATAAATGCATATCAAGGATAATTCACTTACATGATCTTCTACCGTCAGTTTCCCATTAAAAAACACCATGATACGTGGTGGCAAAGCAGTATGGGTTAACTCAGGGTGCCTTGAGGTTTCTTCAAGGGTGCCTTGACGAAATGCCTAAAAATGGTCCAAAAATTGTATACAAGCTGGTGGGTGGAAGAAACCTTATAAAAAGCCACAGGTTTTCATTGTACACCACTACAACTTTCTAGCTGCCAACCTCCTAGCGACCAAAGACATCATCAATTGACAAGAAGGATGTCAGTTGCCTGCATATCATTCTTCTTTGGCGCTCCCTTGCCTCTCTCCATCAGCTTTGGGGTCTCATTAGCTAAGTGCTGGAGGAAAACTGAGGGAGAAGAGAAACATTGGAATACTAGTGTATTTGCTATATGTAGATGTTGCTGCAATATGTAAAACTATCAGAATAGTTTTTACATTTTAGAATGGGGTGCCTGGAGACTGTCCATAAATTTTTCTAGGGTGCCTCTATAATTTTAAAGGGTGCCTTGATTGATAAATTTTGAGAAACACTGGGTTAGCTAAAGAGAAAGCAGATGAGAATTGTTTTGTAGATCACATTACCTGGCTGAAACCTAGTATTAAAGCTTCTGAAAATGGATGAGTTGCCAGTTTGATTACTCACAGACTGTCTCTGCAGATGGTACGAGTCTTCACTGGCCTCTGCCAGGAGCACGGGTGATGTCAGGGGCAGGTAGGGGAAGTGGCAGCATCAGGCTTAAAGTGGTTGTAAACCCTCAGATATACCCAGTGAAGTGACTGGCCTCAGGTGATACACAGAGATTAAACAAATCCTACTGCATAAGTTGTACCTGTTTAACTGCTGTCTCCTCTTCTCTACATCTATTCAAAGCTTTCAAAGCTTTCCTGAGAGTTAAAAAAAGGGGGAGGAGAGCTGAAGTTACACTCTGCAGAGCTCAGTGAGGAGAGCTTTGAGAGCTGATTGGAGGGAAGAGACACACACCCTTCACACAGCACATAGGAACAGAGCTGAGGCTGTCAATCTGCTGGAGGCCCCCTCCCCTGTCACCATTTTTCTCTTGGTGTCAGAAGTGACTCACGCTTATAGCAGAGGAAGAAAGCAGCAGACAGAAATGACTCTTCTTGTAAATGAGACAAGTACACACTATAGAAGGATATGCTTTTCTCATATTTCATGTCTGAGGTTTACAACCACTTTAAACACAGAGCCTCTGCACTGAGTGTTAGGAAAATGTGAAGAATAGCAGCTCTTTTTGCAGTCAACGATTAGCACAACATTTAAAAAAGGCAGTCATAACCATTGCATTGTGAGTAGATTACCATCAAATCTTAATGGCAAAATGCCTTGGGTGGTGACAGGGTCGTTTTAAGATGCCGCATCAAACGGATCTATATTCTGGAATGACACATTCAGACACTGTCCCACGAAACGCCTGCTAACTAAAACATATACACAGATACTCCTGTGTTGCGTTAACAAACCCAAGATAATTTAGGACCAAAGACCAGGATCAAAAAGGATGATGGCTGAATGAAATGCCATGCCATGAGCACTGAAGAAGGGAGCAAGCAAAGACATTCCTCACTAAGGGATTCATCTTGGAGCTAGTTTTTTTTTTTTTTTTTAGTAGTCTAGAGGTCAACTGGGCATATTTTAAAGGATACCAGTTTGTTAGAGTTTCTTCAAAGTGTCTGTAATCCGTAACAATGAACTTATTTGATATATTTTGGTCTGTTAAAAACACCAGTCATTATCAAAAATTCAGGGCTATCCTGTGTCCTGTGTTAAATCAAAGAGCCCTCCCAGTTCTGATCTTGGACTACAGAATGATTTGCCTAAGTATTGTAGAGATCTGACAGTGGTAGTGATTGAGCAGTTTAGCAAATGCCACTGGGAAGGCTGATGCCATTCAGATCACAAAATTGCTATGTGTTGTCCGCCCCCAACAGGGCATAAGAACTAAGGCTGGCCATACACTATACAATTTTCTTATTCAATTTCCTTTAGATTTACCTTAAACTATGTAGTGCAAGGGCCTGCCTGACTGCATACAAATTGAAAGTGTTTAGGTTTGACCCTATATTACATGGTTTTGGTAAATCTAAAGGAAAGTAGAACAAGAAAATTGTATAGTGTATGGCCAGCCTAAGTGCATTCTGGCAGTTTGTTTTCTACACTTGCAGGGCCTAAAAGAGATAATGCACAGACAAAATTGCAGGAATTGC
Source organism: Pelophylax lessonae (assembly GCF_965119305.1). Lineage (NCBI taxonomy): Eukaryota > Metazoa > Chordata > Amphibia > Anura > Ranidae > Pelophylax > Pelophylax lessonae. The sequence continues at coordinate 592,924,222 of NC_138768.1, forward strand.
AGAGCGGTACTGCTTTTTATTTTTTTTGGCTTGCTATCCTCTTTAAAGATCCAATTGCTATACACAATACAGCATCCAAAACATTTTATTTTCAGTGTAGCATTCTTTACTAAAATTACAATTTCTTTGAATATTTTTCTGTATTTTATCCAAACAGCCTTTACCTCCATTGCATGAAGTGATACTTTACAAAACAAATGGGTCAGTACATAGAGAGGAGATAAGAGGGAGCAGCACAACAAAAACTATTGTTTTCTTCTTTTTTATTTTATTTGTCTGGCCACCTCTTGACATTGGTGGATAAACCCGGTGGCAGGACTGTGCTGCTCTGAGATTGTCTAAACAGTCAGTCTTTTAACAGGTAGGGGTTGGGGCAATGTATCAATACTCATAATTATGGCTATAAATATTGCCATTATTGCAGCTTTCTAAATGTATTTGAAGCGAAGTTCCACCCAAAAGTGGAGCACATTTTTTTCTTCCCTCATATACTGGCCCCATACCCATGAGGTGAGAGGAGAAGGGGGAGCCCACCATCCCATCCACCTGACGATTGGAGGGCCACAAGGAGATCCCTATTAGTCTGGAGGCTATTAAAGCGATATTGGCATACAAGACCCTCTCCATCTGGTAAGTGACCCACCCTTATCTTACCACGGTGGAAAAAGGAATCAGAGCTGCACTATTGTCACAAATTGAACAGAAAAATTTCCACGTTGAGCACCTGCACTTTTTACCTTTGATTTGCACAAGAGAGCTACCTTGAACTTTGTCACTACAGTCACTTGTTATGGACTTTGGAAAAATAAGCCACAAGCACTTTATACCTCACCAATATTAATTTTTATAAATTATTTTTTTTATATTTATATGTATTTATTTTTTTATAATTTTATTTATGAAATGTTGGATTAATTTATCACTGTATGAAATGTATGTGTATTATTTACAATCAATTAAGGTATTTAATGCTTTATATGGTGTACACTAGTTAACCCATTGTTCACTAAAAGCATAATTTTTTATCACAAGAAAAAAATATATTATTTAAAGTGTACACACACAGGCAAGCACAAGCAAGCGCTATAGGTAGCCTCACTACTAGGCCACCTTTCCAAGAAATCCACCCCTTTTTTCTATAGCTGTTGCTAAAATATATACTCACCAATCATACACAACTATACACATATACCAATAGGCGCGGGGAATATACTCTTGTATATTTTTTCTCATACAGCACAGTATTTGTAGCTGCTGACTTTTTAATTTTTGTCATTGGGGGGCGGAACTCCTTAAAGATAAAATCATTTGACAATGGGACTTTTCTATGATGATGAAACATTTAAGAAAAGCCTTTCCCTTAAATAGAGGCTGCCATTTCTAGACATGAGCAGAATGAAAAAAAAATTTTGTTTAGTTTCATTTTGATTAGTATTTAAATAAATTAGTTTTGTTAAATTTGTTAGTTTTGTTTCATTTGTTTTTGGAATTAATTTCGTTAGTTTCGTATTCAAATTCAAATTAAAAAAATACAACCAAATTCGAAAAAAATCTGACCGCATTTGAAAACAATTGTCGAACCGGTATTTGAATTTCAAAAACATTTTTTTCCATTTAAATGCAGCTGTTGCATTAGGCTATTGATACGAACTGTCTGACAATTTGAAAATTAGAACAAAATGGATTAAAATAGAAAAAATATATAACCGTCTTTCGAAATTTGAATTTAAAATAGAATGAATTTGAATACAAAACATTAAAATAGAATAGAAAAGAATAGAATAGAAAAGAATAGAATAGAAAATAATAGAATAGAAAAACAATAGAATAGAATAAAATAGAAAAAAAATATAAACATCTTCAAAAATTTGAGTTTTGAATAGAATGAAAACAAATGTGAATAGAACAGAATAAAATTTAATAGAAAAGAATAGTGCAGAAAATAAGAGAATATAATAGAAAAGAATCAAAAAGAAAATCAATAGAATAGAATAAAATAAATTAGAAAGAATATAACAGTTATATTCTTTCTATGTTATGTTATTCTATATTATTGTTTTTCTATTCTATTCTCTTATTTTCTATTCTGTTCTTTTCTATTATTTTCTATTCTAATCTTTTCTATTAAAATTCATTCTATTCAAAATTTGAATTTCTGAAAATGGTTGTATTCTTTAGATTTTATTCTATTCTGATCTATTATTTTCTTTTCTATTCTATTCTCTTATTTTCTATTCTATTATTTTGGATTCCATTGTTTTGGATTGTAATTTATACTATTTGAATTCAAATGTATTCTATTCCAAATTAGAATTTCAGAAGCCAGTCATATTCTATTTTATTCATCGCTTTTATATTCTATTTTTCTATTTTCTATTCTATTCTTTTATTTCTATTCTATTTAAATATTTTCTATTCAAATTTATTCTATTAAAAATGTTGAATTTCTCAAGATGGTTAGGTTATATTCTTTCTATTTTATTCTATTCTTTTCTATTTTATTCAATTGTTTTTCTATTCTATTGTTTTTCTACTCTATTCTTTTCTATTCTCTTATTTTCTATTCTATTCTTTTCTATTATTTTGGATTCCACTGTTTTGGATTCTATTCTAATCTTTTCAAATTTAAATTTAGAAGACGGTCATAATCTATTTTATTTCATTCTATTCTATTAAATCTTATTCTTTACTCTTCTTTTATTTTTATTCTATTGCTTTATTATTTTTTATTCTATTTTGTTGTATTCTTTTTTTAGAAAATCAATTTTTAATTTTTTCAAATTCGATTTAGATTGAAATTTGTTTTCGAATTATATCCGAATTTTGCTTTGTTATTTCGGATTCATTTAAATTTGTTACTATTGTAATTCAGTAATTTGGATACATATGAATTTCTGAATAACAAAAAATGTGTCCGAATTTAGCTTCGGAACAAAACGAACCGCACATGTCTAGCCATTTCATAGTTCCTATTCTGACAGTTTCCTGTCATGCTTACCCTTTGGAAAGTTGAGTCATTAACATAGAAAGGCTTGAAAATAAGGACTCCTGGCTTTACTTTAAAGGATACTTTAAAAAAATAAATAAATGCACATTTTTTTGCAGGTAAAAAAAATGTGCATTTATTATTGTTTGTTGCAGGATCCTGGAAAGCATTGCACCAGCAATCAGGAGATCACTGATGCCATGCAGGTCTCCTGCACACTGTCAGTGTATCGGCTTACCCATATGGATAAGCCAATACTCCCTGGCAGGAAGACTCAATGAACTACCAACGGCGCTCCACAGCGCTGTGGTGGTTCATTGTGAACTACAAGCCAAAGGCGCTAAGCATGCCAGGGCTTGTAGTTCGTTCATCAAGTATTAAATGGCACTGTGAACACTATAATATAGTTCTGTGCCGCATCCTATAATTGGGTAGTTTCGTCATCACAACTTCAACTAGGGCATGGGCACGTGGCACAGCCACTGTGATTTATCTCCCTCCTCTCTGAGCAGTGGCCGTGCCGCGTGCCCACGACCTCATTTGAAGTCGTGATGACAAAACGCATCAGGGCAGTTCACCGTAGCAATATCAATAAATTGTTGGTTTTTACAGTATTACCCTATGAGTCCCCCCTTTTGTCATTGCATCCTCATTTCAACACTGGAGCGCTTGATTTCAACTGAGAAACATACTGACAGAGTGGGAATGGAGTCATTCTGATCTCTAGAAGTGGGTGATATAGCAAATTAAGTGGTTTGAATATAACAAAGGCTCAATACAAGAGTCTAATTGGTGAGTGAGCACTGCCTAGGGAGCAGCACATGAGGTATGGTGAAGGCGCATGTTCTGAATATTAAACACATTGGTTGAAAGACATATTTCAGGCTTCAAACATAAAGATATAAAACTGTAATTTTTTGTGAAGAATCAACAACAAGTGGGACACAATCATGAAGTGGAACGAAATTTATTGGATATTTCAAACTTTGTTAACAAATAAAAAACTGAAAAATTGGGCGTGCAAAATTATTCAGCCCCTTTACTTTCAGTGCAGCAAATTCTCTCCAGAAGTTCAGTGAGGATCTCTGAATGATCCAATGTTGACCTAAATGAATAATGATGATAAATAGAATCCACCTGTATGTAATCAAGTCTCCGTATAAATGCACCTGCACTGTGATAGTCTCAGAGGTCCTTTTAAAGCGCAGAGAGCATCATGAAGAACAAGGAACACACCAGGCAGGTCCGAGATACTGTTGTGGAGAAGTTTAAAGCCGGATTTGGATACAAAAAGATTTCCCAAGCTTTAAACATCACAAGGAGCACTGTGCATGCGATAATATTGAAATGGAGTATCAGACCACTACAAATCTACGAAGACCTGGCCGTCCCTCTAAACTTTCAGCTCATACAAGGAGAAGACTAATCAGAGATGCAGCCAAGAGACCCATGATCACTCTGGATGAACTGCAGAGATCTACAGCTGAGGTGGGAGGCTCTGTCCATAGGACAACAATCAGTCGTATACTGCACAAATCTGGCCTTTATGGAAGAGTGGCAAGAAGAAAGCCATTTCTTAAAGATATCCATAAAAAGTGTTGTTTAAAGTTTGCCACAAGCCACCTGGGAGACAAACCAAACATGTGGAAGAAGGTGCTCTGGTCAGATGAAACCAAAATCAAACTTTTTGGCAACAATGCAAAACGTTATGTTTGGCGTAAAAGCAACACAGCTCATCACCCTGAACACACCATCCCCACTGTCAAACATGGGGGTGGCAGCATCATGGTTTGGGCCTGCTTTTCTTCAGCAGGAACAGGGAAGATGGTTAAAATTGATGGGAAGATGGATGGAGCCAAATACAGGACCATTCTGGAGAAAAACCTGATGGAGTCTGCAAAAGACCTGAGACTGGGACGGAGATTTGTCTTCCAACAAGACAATCTTTCAAAACATAAAGCAAAATCTACAATGAAATGGTTCACAAATAAACATATCCAGGTGTTAGAATGGCCAAGTCAAAGTAAAGACCTGTTTTCAATCGAGAATCTGTGGAAAGAACTGAAAACTGCTGTTCACAAACGCTCTCCATCCAACCTCACTGAGCTCGAGCTGTTTTGCAAGGAGAAATGGGCAAAAATTTCAGTCTCTCGATGTGCAAAACTGATAGAGACATACCCCAATCGACTTACAGCTGTAATTGCAGCAAAAGGTGGCGCTACAAAGTATTAACTTAAGGGGGCTGAATAATTTTGCACGCCCAATTTTTCAGTTTTTTATTTGTTAAAAAAGTTTGAAATATCCAATAAATTTTTTTCCACTTCATGATTGTGTCCCACTTGTTGTTTATTCTTCACAAAAAATTACAGTTTTATATCTTTATGTTTGAAGCCTGAAATGTGGCAAAAGGTCGAAAAGTTCAAGGGGGCCGAATACTTTCGCAAAGCACTGTATAGAAACATAGAAACATAGAATGTGTCGGCAGATAAGAACCATGATGGTTCTACACCTATCTCTCATCATTGCTTTTTTCACTTTGGCATATTTATCATTGTCGTCTGGTAAGAGGCAACTTCAGCTGGACTTTATTAATTGGTTTATCTGCATCAACCCTTATTTATTTGGTAAGGGGTATTTAACACATATCAATTTCTTCATTCATACACTTGTTCACTGTTAATAGTGATTTTTGGTGGTGGTTTAATTTACACATATATTATCCTCCAGTCACATTGGTGATATTTACCTAGTTGTTGGGTTTTACGCTATTGCGTATTTTACATTTTTTTCATGATCCTATGACCATTGAGTCTATCGCTCACGTGGGCCTGGATCTTCTATCAAGGTGACAAGATTTATAGAGCATCTGCTTCTCTCTTACCTGAATCTGGTAAGCTTATACCCTTAAGGGAGTCTGGTCCAGGACTACATCTAGGATTTTGTCATCATCATTTATTATTGGGACTTTTTGGACTTTACATCTCCATTTATCATACTTAGCGCAACTTAATTTACAGAAGAACCATTTGGCCCATCTAGTCTGCCCAGTATGTTATATATCAGTTTGTTTTTCTTATAGCAGCAGCTATACCTGAATAAGGTTTTTTACATTTGTTTAGTATTAGTCCATAGTGCTGGGTGAGTGAGCAACAGTAGTAGCATACCCTATTGGACCTTACTCTTGCTCTTGATATGCATTTTATTGTTGTCTTATTAAAAACAAGGAAATCAAAAAACAATCCATAAGAGTATACATTTTTTTTTAAATATTTTTTTTTTCTTTCATTATCCCACCATTTAAACCACAGGTGACAAACTGGCAGGCCCTCCAGCTGTTGTGGAAATACAAGTCCCACAAGGCATTGCAAGCCTGACCATTACAAGCATGACTCCCACAGCCAGAGGCATAATGGGACTTGCAGTTCTGCAACAGCTGAAGGGCCGCTGATTTGACACCCCTGATTTAAATGGACCATCAACCTCAGTGTTGTATATAATCTCCCCAAACAATGAGACCTGTGCTGGAGGATTGCTCTGTGTACATGTACATGGGTAACCAACAGTGGGGCAGTAAGTCCAATGGTAGGGAAACAATTAGGAGCGAAACATGTAGGGCCTAATTGTTTCCCTACCATTGGACTTACTGCCCCACTGTTGGTTACCCATGTACATGTACACAGATGAATCCTCCATCACATGTCTCATAGTTTGGGGATCTTATATCCAACACTGAGGTTGATGGTCCATTTAAATGGTGGGATAGTGAGAGAAAAAAATGTATTTACCCACTTAAGGACCGCCCACCGCAGTTTTACTGCGGCAGGCAGCCCCTTCTACGTAGCCCTACGTCGGTCGTGCGCTTGCTGCTAGGGGGCGAGTGCGCACCGCTGGCAGTGCGCTCCCACCCCCAATCAGCAGCGGGGACTCCGATACACGGGGCAGGCGGCTCTGATTGTCGCCGGGCACCAGCGATCACTCCCCACTGAGAGAGAAGAACGGGCAGCTGTTGTAAACACAGCTGACCGTTTTTCTCAATGGAATGATCACAGAGTGCCTGTGATCCTTCTATATAGGAACACAGGTCTTTGTGATCATTTTAATCATTTAATTTCACAAGCCCACCCCCCCCCCCCCCACAGTTATGGTGTTAACCCCTTCCCTGCCAATGTCATTATTACAGTAACAGTGCATATTTTTAGCACTGATTACTTTATTAATGTCACTGGTCCCCCCAAAAGTGTCAAAAATGTCAGTTAGGGGTTCGATCTGTCCGCCACAATGACGCAGTCCCGCTAAATATTGCAGATCGCCATCATTACTAGTAAGAAAAACCAATAAAAATGACATAAATCTTTCTCCTAGTTTGTAGACGCGATAACTTTTGTGCAAACCAATCAAAATACACTTATTGCGATTTTCTTTTTACCAATAATATGTAGCAGAAATAAAATTGGCCTAAAATTATGAAAAAATGTGATTCTTTTATTTATTTATTTTTTTGAGAATGTTATATAGCAGAATGCGAAAAAAAAATTTTTTTTTCAGAATTGTCACACTTTTTTTGTTTATAGCGCAAAAAATAAAAATCACAGAGGTGATCAAATACCACCAAAAGGAAGCTCTATTTGTGGGAAAAAAAGGACATCAATTTTAAATGGGTATAGTTTCGCACGTTAACCTCCCTGGCGGTATGATTATGTCTGGAATTACATACCAAAAGCGGTACAATTCTTTTCATGGAAATTTGGCGTTATGTATTATAGGCCTACAATTCTTAGTAATTACTGACTTAAACCTGACCAAAACAAGAGTCTAGTAGACATCCCAGATGTGATAAATTTGAAACAAAAACGCATGAATTATAATCGAATCAATAATATTATTTTATTATTTAATATATAATATATATAATAAAATTATATTATTGATTAGATTATAATTCATGCATTATATATTATATATAGATATGTGTGTGTGTGTGTGTGTATATATATATATATATATATATATATATATATATATATATATATATATACACACACACATATATATATATATATATATAATATATAACGCATGAATTATAATTGAATCAATAATATAATTTTATATATATATATATATATATATATATATATATATATATATATGTGTGTGTGTGTGTGCATATTATATATATATATATATATATATATATATATATATATATATATATGCATATGCATATATATATATATATATATATATATATATATATATATATATATATATATATATATATATATATATATGTATATATATATATATGTATATATATATATATATATATATATATATATATATATATATATATATATATATATGCATATGCATATATATATATATATATATATATATATATATATATATATATATATATATATATGCATATGCATATATATATATGCATATATATATATATATATATATATATATACATATATATATATATATATATATATATATATATATATATGTGTAGCGGGGTTAAACATGCCTAAAGACACTGTTTGATATGTGGGAAGGAACTAGGCTCCCTCTAGTGGTAGCTGCATGGAATTTCCCGGGCTGTGACTTCCTTTTCACAAGATGAAGAAACTACATCTCCCAGGCTGCTTTGCAAGATCCAGGAACTAGGCTCCCTCTAGTGGTAGCTGCATGGAATTTCCCGGGCTGTGACTTCCTTTTCACAAGATGAAGAAACTACATCTCCCAGGCTGCTTTGCAAGATCCAGGGTGCACGGCTGCACCGCACGGCACTATGGGGGAGGTTATTTAAAGGAGAGAGAAGCGCGCGAAGGGGGGGCCTTTCTGCGCTGGACTCTGAGGAACCAGCGAGCGAGAGTGAAGGACTGACATTGGATATTGGGCCAGAGCCTTTTAGCCTGGAGGGACGACGTGGAACCGTCCCATCTCAAGCACGAGGCACATTCCTGGAGGTCATACTGCTGTTTGCCGAGACCGGAAGTCATCCGCCAGAAGGACCCCGCGCGGCTGGCATATAGCCAAAGGACTGAGACCGCAGTGGAAGCGCGCGAAGGAGAAACTTCTGTTGGTGAGAGGGCACATGCCCAATAACTGACTTTATCTGCTGAAGAGACAGTTTTATCTACAGATAGCGGTAGCGCAGCAGGAGGTGATAAAACCCCGGGGTTTATCACCATACTCTCTCAGGAGACTCATAGACAAACAATAAGGTCTGTAAAGGAGTCGCCAGAGGCTTATCTCTCTCGCAGAAGTTATTGCTCAGTTACGCAGACACCCTGCGGTGACAACTAACAGCTCGTTGTTTTCTCTCTCTTGATCTTTATTCCTAATCTGGATTACAAATGAGCTCTATTCAATAACCTTGCTAGCGAAGATCAACAAGAAAGAAGAGAACTCTGGGGGAGGGACTCAGATAGGCCCACCTACCTGGTACTGTGTCTAGCCTTAATGCAGGAGGAGTGTGGGGGTATTCTTTTACCTTTTTAAAGCTGTTTTAAATAACCTTTTATGGACTTGTATTGTATTGTATTGTATCTCCCCTATTCAATTTGATATATAGTAAACTAAGTTTGGTTAATTACAATCTTGTGCGTTGTTCCATTGTGTCACCCAGAAGGACTACTATTCAAGAAGGTAACAAGGTATTGTTGCATAGTGAAGTATTGTATTCCAACCTGTGTATCTATTTGATAGTCCAGTCCTATTCTGGGTCAGTTGTGCCTGAGGAGGGATCGAGCCAATTTGATTGGGTTGTTAGGCAGGGTGTAGACCCAATAATATAATCAGCAGCTCCTGCGGGGGTGGTGCTACACGTGGGGGCTCGTCCGGGATTTCTACAGTCCTGCAACACAACCCTCTCAGCCCCAGAATCCCCTCCCCACGCAGAAATGGATCCTGTCGCTGCTGCTGAGTGGTGCAAGGAAGAGAATGTCATAGTGGAAAATGGCCTGGTGGTTGAAATCAAGGGAGAAGCCTGGACTGAAGAAAAGCTCCTCCCTGTTTTAAGGGCACTATCCACAGACAGGAAATTCTGGGTGATTGACATAAAAACTGACACCACTGCCCCACACACGTATGCACTGTGTGAGTGGAGGAAAGGGGTCCCTGATTATTTCAATGGAAACAGTGTAAAAACTATTGACCAAACAGAACTTTTCCTGATACATCCAGGAGTTCCTACTGCGGGTCCCTCATCCACCACCCCTGGGGTATCCAGCCAAGAAAAAGGTGTCCAAGAAGGGCATCCTGAGTCATCACCTTTGTCGACTTTTAGCTCAGAACTGTGTGCTGTTCTTGGGGAGATTGTGGCAAAATGTAGCAGGGACTCCTCGAGCTATCTGATGACTGGATATAGGAAGCTCCGGACATTCTCTGGGAAACAGCCTGTGCCTTCAGCAGAAGATGGGTTCGAAGAGTGGCTAGATACCGCCACTCAGGCTTTGGAGGAATGGGAGGTACCAGAACAGCACAAGAAGCAGAGGATCACAGAGAGTTTAAGGGGACCTGCATTAGAGGCTGTACGTAATCTAAAGCTTAGCAAGAAGAACTGCACTGCACAGGATTATTTGGACATTCTGCAAGATGTGTTTGGTCGGACGGAGAACGCGGCTGAACTTCTCTACCAGTTGGACCACTGTTATCAAGAAGAGGGGGAGAAGTTGTCCGAATTCATTAAACGTCTGGATAGGATTATCCACCAGATTCTGTTAAAGAAAGGAATAGACCCCCGGAAAATAGATGAGACTCGTGCACGACAGGTTCTGAAAGGGGCTCAACCTTTAGATCCCATTGCCATACTGTTACGAACTCGTCGAGATGGCGGCATTCTAGAATACCCCGATCTGATTCGAATGGTCAGAGAGGAAGAGGTCATGTTGGACAACAAGAAGAAAAGTCGGCAGTTTGACTCAACTGCCCGGGTTGGAGTGATAAGTGTGGAAGAGGGTGACTCTCAAGTTGAACTCCTAAAGACCCAAGTGTCTCAGTTGATAGAAATGGTGTCCATCCTGACTGGTCAGGTATCCACTCTACCCAAGGGGAGTATATCGGAGAGGCCAGATGAACCTGTTAGTCTCAGCACAGATCCAGAGCCACGGCCTGCAAGATTGTTAACTTGTTTCAACTGCGGGGGAGTTGGGCATGTTAGAAGGGTATGTCCCAGCTCAGGAAATGCTGCCGCGAAACCTCGCGAGCCAGCGGGAAACTTCAGAGGACACCGGTGAAGGAGTCAACCGGGTGTCCGCCAGTCTTAAGGGACTCCAGAAGTGGTGCAGGATCAGGGAAACTGAGTCAGGGGGTCAGACCCAAATATAACACCCCCAGTTCTAGACTCCGGGTTACTGAGGGAAGGAAAGTCAATGCACACCGGATTCGGCGGGGGCCTAGATCAAGGAAGAAAAAGGAGAAGAGGGCCAGGGTACAGAGAACTGAATCAGATAACAAGGCTACATCAAGAGAATTCCCAACTAACTTGGTCGGGCCCTCCCCAGTGGTCTCGGTTCAGGTGGAAGGAATTTACACAAGAGCCCTCCTTGACACAGGGGCCCAGGTGACTCTTTTGTATAGAGACTTCTATGATAAATATCTTACCCATCTACCTTTGCAGAAGTTGGAAGATCTGGAGATATGGGGTATTGGGACCCAAAGTTTTCCCTATGACGGGTATCTGCCAATCAAGTTGACCTTTGATCCATCAGTGGCTGGTGAAGCGGAAACCTTCGACACCTTAGCGGTGGTCTGTCCTCGTCCACCAGGGGCCAACAAAAGCTCTCTCATCGTAGGAACAAACACTGACCTGGTAAGGCGCCTTCTGATACAACTGGTCCAGGGACAAGATGCTCAGGCGCCAAGGATCCATCCCATGCTACGGCAGGCCTACCAACGATTAGTGTTGGAGCAAGAGACCCCCGCAGAAGGAGTTGGACGACTCTGGAAGCTGGATAGAGCAGAAAAGGTCTTACAGCCAGGAGAGGTGGCCTGTTTTAAGGCTTCTGTTAAACTCACATGGCAACAGCCGGGTCCCTTCATTATCTTTGAATCAGGTCAAAAGGAGAGACAGAGAGGGATAGAAGTGATCCCTGAGGTGATCCCTTTGAAGGTGTTACAGGAAAACCGTGGAAGGGTTTTAGTGAGTGTCAGAAACACCTCTATTACACCAGTGAAGGTACCGGCCAGAGTGCTCCTGGGCCAAGTCAACCCGGCTACCCCAGTTGCCCCCATTGATTTCAAAGAAAAGGAACAGGGTGAAGCGGTTATAGAGGAGCTTTGCTCTGGAAACGCTGCCCTCCCACCGGAATGGGTGAAGAGGGCCAAGGCACAACTTGCTCGATGGAGGGAAATATTCTCTAAGGACGAGTTTGACGTGGGATGTGCCAGGAGCGCCACTCATAAGATCCGCCTGAGTGAGGACAAGCCTTTCAGGGAGAGAGTCCGGCGAGTCCCCTTAGGTGACTTAGAAGATCTACGTCAACAGCTGGCAGAGCTCAAAAAGATCGGGATTATCCGAGAATCCAGGAGCCCGTATGCTTCCCCGATAGTGGTAGTCCGGAAGAAAAATGGATCTTTGAGGCTTTGTATCGACTACCGAACGCTGAACAGAAGAACCATCCCAGACCAGTATACCACTCCTCGAATCGAAGATGCCCTACAGAGTCTGTCAGGGGCGAAGTGGTTCAGTGTGATGGACTTAAAGAGTGGGTATTATCAGATCCCCATGCACCCTGAAGATCGGGAGAAAACAGCCTTCATCACCCCTGTGGGGTTCTTTGAGTTCAATCGCATGCCTCAGGGGTTGTCCGGGGCCCCTGCTACCTTCCAAAGGCTGATGGAGAGGACCGTTGGAGATATGAATTTGATAGAGGTACTGGTATACTTGGATGATGTTATCGTGTTTGGCAGAACTTTAGAAGAACATGAGGAGAGGTTGGAAAAGGTCTTGAAGAGGCTACATGAAGAAGGTCTGAAACTTTCTCCTGAGAAGTGCCAATTCTATCAGTCCTCGGTCCATTACCTGGGCCATATCGTGTCTGAAGAAGGGGTGGCCACTGACCCGGACAAGCTGGATGCTGTTGCTTCCTGGCCGAGACCCACAAATGTGACCGAACTCCGGTCATTCTTGGGCTTTTGCTCCTATTACAGGAGGTTTGTGGAGGGGTTCGCCCAGATTGCCCGACCCCTAAATGAGCTCCTGAAGAATGAAGAAGATGATGTCCCTGAGTTGGTAAAGCCGGCGAAGTCCACCATAGGCCCCCGGAAGGCTAAGGAATCCATCCAGGATCAGTGGACCCCGGAATGCGAAGGGGCCTTTGTCCAGCTGAAGGAAACCCTAACCACTGCCCCTGTGTTGGCCTATGCGGACCCCACAAAACCATATGAACTGCATGTTGATGCCAGCCGAGATGGGCTGGGGGGGGTACTTTATCAGGAGCATGAGGGTCATCTGCGACCTGTTGCCTATGTGAGCAGAAGCCTACTGCCTGCTGAAAGGAATTATCCTACTCACAAACTTGAATTCTTGGCCTTGAAGTGGGCAGTGGTTGACAAATTGAAAGACTACCTGTACGGAGCTGAATTCATTGTCAAGACAGATAATAATCCCCTCACCTATCTGTTGACTACGGCCAAGCTGGATGCAACAGGACATCGATGGTTGGCTGCCCTCTCTAGCTTCAATTTTAGCCTGAAGTATCGGCCAGGAATCGGAAATAGGGATGCAGATGCCCTATCCAGAAGGTTGCATGTTCCACAGGAACCTGCGGAAGAATGGACTCATTTGGCTCCAGAAGGGGTGCGTGCCCTATATCAGGGAACTGAATTTCGATCCCGAGGAGGGTCAAGAGCAGAAGAGATTGGGGTTTCGGCTATCGGAGTACCCAAATGCTACTGCCAGGTGACCCAAGTTGAAGGGGAGGGTTTGCCCCGGCTGTCCAAAAGGGACTTGCGGAAGGAGCAGTTGGAAGACCCTTTGGGAAAACTTCTCTTGGAAGCCCTGGAGATCCAGAGCCCTGAGTTGCTTCTAACTGACTCCCCTCAGGGGGCCCGTCTGTTGCATAGAGAGTGGACCCGGTTACAGATCAGAGAAGGAGTGGCCTACCGGAGAGGTCCATCTGAAGATCTGGAGGAGAAGTGGCAACTGTTCTTACCAGCTAAATACAGAGAGGGAGTTCTGGCCGCTCTTCATGATAATCATGGCCATCTGGGGCCCGAAAGAACCTTTCAGCTTGTCAGGGACAGGTTCTACTGGCCTTGTATGAGGGCCGAAGTTGAAGGATACTGTCATTCTTGTGTCCGGTGTATACAGAGGAAGACTCTGCCACGTCAAGCAGCCCCAATGGGCCATCTACAAAGTCAGGGACCCATGGAGCTGGTGTGCATTGATTTCCTTTGCTTAGAGCCTGATCTGAGTGGCCAGGGGAATGTCCTTGTGGTAACAGACCATTTTACCAGATATGCTCAAGCATTCCCAACAAGGGATCAGAAGGCCTCAACGGTAGCCAAAGTTCTTGTAGAGAAGTTCTTTGTACATTATGGGTTACCACAGCGCCTCCATTCTGATCAGGGAAGGGACTTTGAAAGCAGACTGATCAAGAGACTGTTAGATATGTTAGGCATTCAAAAGACTAGAACCACTCCCTACCATCCACAGGGGGATGCCCAGCCTGAACGATTTAACAGGACTCTTTTGGATATGTTGGGGACTTTGAGCTCAGAGAAGAAACAGCATTGGGGCAGGCACGTAGCTGCCATTGTGCATGCCTACAACAGCACTGTCAGTGATGCTACTGGATATTCCCCTTATCGGCTGATGTTTGGAAGGGAGGCTCGGTTGCCAGTGGATTTGGCCTTTGGCATTACGCCTGATCATACCTCTTCAGCATCGCATAGAGGATATGTGGACCGACTGCGGAAGAGTCTGAAAGCGGCCTATGACAAGGCTCAGGCCACATCTGATCAACGTGGACTGCGGAATAAAAAAAATTTTGACCTAAAAGTTCGGATCCATGACCTGCAACCAGGGGACAGGGTTTTGTTGAGAAACTTGGGTGTCCCGGGAAAACACAAGTTGGCAGACCGCTGGAAGTCCCAACCTTATGTTATCTGTAAGCAACTGCCAAACCTTCCTGTGTACCAAATTCGGCCTGAGGGAAGTGTGGGTCCATTGAAGGCTTGGCATCGGAACCATTTGCTGCCTCTCTCTGAAGCGGTTCGTATGCCCCCTGTGGAAGACTTGTCAGCGGCCCCTTCGACTTCTCGCCGGTCCAGACCAGTTACCAGATCTCAGACGATGCTCCCAGATGAGGGAGAGGGAAGTTCTCCATCTGAAGATTTGGAAGATGAAGAGGAGGTACCCGACTGGTTGTGGTCATCTCAGTTGCCAGAACCCACACCTGCCTCCCTGTCTTCGTCTGACTTGGCTGATAGAGGAGCCCTTCGGGCAGAAGCCCCTGAATTCATACCCTTTCATATGCTTCCAGAAGAAGCAGCTGAGGATGAAGATCCTGAGGAGGAGGTTGCACCCTTCTCTGAAGAAGAACTGACCTCTCTTGAACCATCAGGTGCCTCTGTGTTGGAACATGAGGAGGGGGACATGGAAGAATCCTCAGAAGTGCCTGATCCTAGTACCTCTGAGAGCATGCCTCCACGGGAACAGAGGGAAAGGAGAGTCATTCACCCACCTAAGAGACTGACCTATGATCAATTGGGTGAATGTTCGGAAGAAGCTGTTTTTATCTCCAAAAGGTCTCCTGACCAGCCTAGTTCCTCCACTGTAGATTTGGTGGGGGACAACCCTAGCTCACCCCCAGGCACAACTGTACAAGCCACCCAAGTTTTGGGGGGTCTGTGAGAGATCATGAGAA
This sequence comes from Pelophylax lessonae, assembly GCF_965119305.1. Lineage (NCBI taxonomy): Eukaryota > Metazoa > Chordata > Amphibia > Anura > Ranidae > Pelophylax > Pelophylax lessonae. The sequence goes on from NC_138768.1 coordinate 592,940,092, forward strand.
CAAAGTATTGAAGTAGAAAACGTTTGCATTTAAGTTTGTACAAAAGGATATTGGGTTTGGCCATTATAATAAGCACAGTTTTTGATGTTCACAATTTGGTTTACTTTGTGAGTTAATGTTTGCGCACATTTTGTTGCTCTGACCTCACTATATGTTTTTTTCTCTTTCTCACCTTTTGATGTTTTTTTTTCAACACAAACTTTAAGATGTAAGTGTTTAAGAAATTGCAAAGGCACATGTGCTTTTTAAAGGAGCACTATATAAAAGCACTAGAAATCAGCACTATATTAACACTGTAGAAATCACTTATTTGCTTATTAATTGCACTTTATCGTTTTACTGTTGCACTGCTATTAGAATACAAAATTGGATGTATTCAGATTGACTTATTTCAGCAAAATGTTAATGTTTTTGTTGTATAATGCCAACCTATGCACTAGGGTACATACTGTTGACCTCTTTGGGGACCAAAGTTTCTCAAGTGGGGGGAGTGTGTAGCGGGGTTAAACATGCCTAAAGACACTGTTTGATATGTGGGAAGGAACTAGGCTCCCTCTAGTGGTAGCTGCATGGAATTTCCCGGGCTGTGACTTCCTTTTCACAAGATGAAGAAACTACATCTCCCAGGCTGCTTTGCAAGATCCAGGAACTAGGCTCCCTCTAGTGGTAGCTGCATGGAATTTCCCGGGCTGTGACTTCCTTTTCACAAGATGAAGAAACTACATCTCCCAGGCTGCTTTGCAAGATCCAGGGTGCACGGCTGCACCGCACGGCACTATGGGGGAGGTTATTTAAAGGAGAGAGAAGCGCGCGAAGGGGGGGCCTTTCTGCGCTGGACTCTGAGGAACCAGCGAGCGAGAGTGAAGGACTGACATTGGATATTGGGCCAGAGCCTTTTAGCCTGGAGGGACGACGTGGAACCGTCCCATCTCAAGCACGAGGCACATTCCTGGAGGTCATACTGCTGTTTGCCGAGACCGGAAGTCATCCGCCAGAAGGACCCCGCGCGGCTGGCATATAGCCAAAGGACTGAGACCGCAGTGGAAGCGCGCGAAGGAGAAACTTCTGTTGGTGAGAGGGCACATGCCCAATAACTGACTTTATCTGCTGAAGAGACAGTTTTATCTACAGATAGCGGTAGCGCAGCAGGAGGTGATAAAACCCCGGGGTTTATCACCATACTCTCTCAGGAGACTCATAGACAAACAATAAGGTCTGTAAAGGAGTCGCCAGAGGCTTATCTCTCTCGCAGAAGTTATTGCTCAGTTACGCAGACACCCTGCGGTGACAACTAACAGCTCGTTGTTTTCTCTCTCTTGATCTTTATTCCTAATCTGGATTACAAATGAGCTCTATTCAATAACCTTGCTAGCGAAGATCAACAAGAAAGAAGAGAACTCTGGGGGAGGGACTCAGATAGGCCCACCTACCTGGTACTGTGTCTAGCCTTAATGCAGGAGGAGTGTGGGGGTATTCTTTTACCTTTTTAAAGCTGTTTTAAATAACCTTTTATGGACTTGTATTGTATTGTATTGTATCTCCCCTATTCAATTTGATATATAGTAAACTAAGTTTGGTTAATTACAATCTTGTGCGTTGTTCCATTGTGTCACCCAGAAGGACTACTATTCAAGAAGGTAACAAGGTATTGTTGCATAGTGAAGTATTGTATTCCAACCTGTGTATCTATTTGATAGTCCAGTCCTATTCTGGGTCAGTTGTGCCTGAGGAGGGATCGAGCCAATTTGATTGGGTTGTTAGGCAGGGTGTAGACCCAATAATATAATCAGCAGCTCCTGCGGGGGTGGTGCTACATATATATATATACATATATATATATATATATATATATATATATATATATATATATATATATATATATATATAATATAATATAAAGTGTGTTTTGTGTAACGTTTTTTTTTTTTTGAATTTCCCTCCCTAGTTCCGCTCCCATGCAGCATTGCTGCTGCAGGGAACGGAACTAGGAAGTGATCGTACCGACGGAGGGACGGAGGAGCGGCGGGACTCTCGGCTGGCGGTCGCAGCAATGAGAGATCATCGCTGGATCGCCAGGAGAAGGTAAGAGAAGCTCCGCTGCGCTCTCTGCAATCCACCCCGAGCGTGACTCGGGGTTACCGATCCTGCAATGAAAAATCAACCCCGAGTCACGCTCGGGATTACCGCTAAGGCGGTTAAAGTAACGCAGTGCTGAATCGCAAAAAATGGCCTGGTTATTAAGGGGCAAATCCTTCTGGTCTTAATAAAAAGAAAAATTGTACCCCTTATGGATTGTTTTTTGATTTCCTTGTTTTTAATAAGACAACATTAAAATGTATACTTTAGATAATTCTAGTTGTGTGTAAGATCATGTTGTGCCATTAAAGTCCATCTCTCTTTTGCTTGTAGTTTATTTAGACACACAGAGCTGTGTGTGTGAATGACGCGGCAGTGTGGGCCGCTCTATTTTCAAAAAGTGGCAGCTAGTATGGGGAACTTCTCCCCATACTACTGCCACAGGGAGGAGCGGGCAGCGGACGGCAGCTGCAGCACTGGGAACATGTTACATGCTTCCCCCCCCCCCCCTAAAATCAGGTGGAACATATAACATGTTTGCAAAGCTGAACTTATCCTTATCCTTTAACTTTAGGTAACACCTGCCATGAGAGAAATACATAAGCTTTTTCTGATCTCCTCCTAAAAATGCTAGTGTTCTGGCTGTTTCTGACCACGATAATACTTTAAATGAGCATGCAGCAAATGAAAATCAAGAAAGGCAAGAAACCCTTATCCCTAAGTTTATTCCTTGTCACTGACTCAACATGTATTGAAAGTATAGGGTCAGCATAACTGACTTTTTTTTAGAAGGAGCTTGGCATTGGCAGCAAACAAATTCGACTTTAGAAAGGTTTATTCTAATATGTTGCCAAAAGCTTTGAGACATTAGAAATAGGATATCCATAGAAAATCTAATTCCCAGGTCCATTACATCCCTGAAATACATATTTAAAATATCCTTCCATCAACTGGAATAGATGAGATGCTGAATAAAACATTTTTTTTTCCTTTTCATATCTGTAATATGTAAAGTGATGATGTATTTGACCTTCCTTTCTCATTTACCTACAAATGATTCATGTACACTGACAGAGAAAAGCAGTGTAGAACAACTTTCTTTTTAAAGTGTACAATTCTGTTTCCATAAGTCTGAAGCCCCCTTGTCTGTTGATAGAGTATTTGATGTTTTAGCTTCCATTAATGCTGAGCGATGCAATAGTGCTTATGACTGAATGTCAATCAGATTCGGGATTAAACCAAAACACTTCTTGAGCACATATAAAGAACAAGAGGAAATGGTAACATATTAAACCAGAGGACATTGTATTGCATATGTGATTGTATGGCCAGCATACTAAAATGAAAGTTGGCCGTCAAGTGTAAAATACTAAATCTGTGTGGAAACACTGTAATTAAAACTGAATCAAACCTGGAAGATTGAAATTGCAAGTAGTAATCATATTACATCTATACAAGAGAAGGTTTACTCCTCTCTAAAATCATTTGTACTGTTCCAAATAAAAAAGCGTGCAGGTTATTATTACAAGGAGGAAATAGAAAAGGTTACAATGAGGTTATGCTGACTTTAAAGAACACTTATGTGCATAAAGCCTTAGTATTTTGGCTTTACAGACTTTAAAAGACTTAAGTGCTTGCTGTCTATCAGAATTTTGTATTACAGTGATGATCTGTACATGTTTGTGCAAACTTAATGGAGCTTAGGCATTGTACAGTGAAGAAATTACTCATTAATAAATCTATAGTAAACATACTGTATTGGTAAACTATATGCAACTGCAATTTCACAGAAATACTTTCGCCATGAAATGTATAGTAGATAGATAGATAGCAGTGGCAGCTGGTGCTCAATATTTTAGGGGGTGGGGGCGGCAAACAAACCTCCCACCCCACTTGCACCACCCCCCCCTCCCCTGCGGGTGATGAATGGGAAGGCAGCCTTACCTTAGGAGATGAAGAGGGGTACGGCTGCTGCTCCTTGTTCCACTCGAGGGAAGAGCCGAGGCTTCTCCTCCCGGCTGAACAGACAGACTTCTCCTTCCGGCTGGACAGAAAGTGGGACCTGATTGTCCGGGAGTCCGAAGAAATCACTGGCCAATCAGGTCTCAGGACCTGATTGGCTGGAAGGAGAATCAGGATGACAATAGTGAATATTAATTTACTATTGTCTTTCCCCCGGGCCCACCCTTTTTTGAAGCCAATTAGAGCCTCAGGTTCTAATCATGTGCTTCCAAAATGGAGATTAGGGGCTGGGTCCATGGATTAGGGGGGGGTGCCCCTACGCCCCTTATGGATGGGCCGCTATAGAATTGTTCTCATTCTATGCAGAAAAAGGAAATAGTATCTAATTTTCTATCTCTTTATCTTCCTGTACTGCTGCACGGTTTCACTTTTCTTTTGCTTAGACATGCCTTAAAGCCTTGCTCCAGACACAGGTATCTACATTTTTATGAACTTTTAATATATTTTATAACTTGCATTAAAACTGGTTACCTTAAGATAGTGGGAGTGTTTGACAAGTTCTGTTTTTGAGTGCCAAGTTCTGAGGTTGCTAGGTCCCATGCTGGTGCCTATTGGACGGCATTTTCATATTTGGGCACAGTACACCAGGACTCTAAAACTTTTAAGTATGAGGGCCACAGCATATATTTCACAATTATTTAGGGGCCAAAAAAATCAGTTTGATAAATAAATTACCCCCACCACCACCACATCAGGAAACCCATCAGAGTCCAACCTTACATTAGTGTCCCCATCAGAGCCTCCTCCTACATCAGAGTACATCAGATGCCCCCTTACACCAGGGACCCCATTGGAGTCCACCTTTACATCAGTGTCCCCATCAAATCCCCCTTACCACTGCAAGGTGTACAGTGTGGCTGTAGCAGTAGGACCAGAGCAGGTCTGGATGGAGTAAATTTTGTACTCCTGTGAATGCTGTGGCAAGCAAGTAATTAGTTGCTAGAAAGCTGGAAATCCAAGCAACCAATGACCACTGGCACTAGCTAAAGCAGGATAAAATCTTGTAGCAGGCTAGATCTGGCCTATGGGATGTAGTTTGGAGACTCCTTCCCTACACAACAGAAATGTTAAAGTGGCTGTAAAGGTAGAAGTGTTTTTACTTTAATACATTCTCTGCAATAAGGTAAACCCCCCCCCCCCCCATACTTACCTAAGCCCGATGCTCAAGAGCGACGCTTTCTCCTCTCACTTCCTCTTCAATTGACATGTCTAAAGGTATGCAGGCCCAGCAGATTTCCTCATTAGTGCTCTGCAGGTGTCACAGCTGATTAATAATTATGAAACCACTCCCCTAAGATTCATTTTCCCACAGGGGCACAGAGAAACACACCGTGATTTCTTCAGAATAACAAAAGGTAGGAATCTGCAACAAAGGCTGTTATAATCCTTGCAATGTACAGAGATCACCCAGAGGGGAATGTTTTTTTCTCAACAAAAGTGGAATTATGCTTTAAAACATTTTTTGCTTAACAGTCATTCCATTTTCTCTACAGAGAAAAGGGACATTCCTTTTATCAAGTAAAAATCAATCTAAATATCTAAATATCAGTTGAGAAAATAAAAAAAAAATCTAGTTCCCAACCAAGCAGAATTGATTAGAGATCAACTGCATTAATCAGTTGTGAGTGATACTCAAATGCTAATTCAATTGAATATTAGCTAATTTTAACGCACAGTAGCACTAACAATGCTGCTCATCATGCCTAATCTGGTCACACACACTTCTACCTGTACTACAAAGCTGATCTTGAATTTCTCTTCTATTAAAACTGCCTGAAGTTAATCACAAAACATTGACTGTTACTAATGGATAGCTCACATAAGTCTCTGTAGGGTCAGCTACACAGTGGAATGTAATCTTGATTGAACATGTATGTGTGCACCCTGCTCTAATTGTGTATAAATGACCATGTCTTTGCGTTATTTTGTTCTGAAGTTACTAATCACTATTCTTTTATAATGATTTGCAGGCAATTTTATTACTGCAGATAAGCTGCTGAAGTTTTCCACTGGGGAAGTGTGGCAGTACAAAGCATGTGAGGGGATGCATCTCAGAGAGATTCAGTCTAATATACTCCATTGATCCTTTTCTCTGGTTCCCACAAGCTTTAGAATCCTTCCACAACCTATCACTGGTAACCCTGCCTCCAAATACACCACTTTTTCACCCTAATCTGCCAAGATGAATAAGTAGAACAAGGATGAAGCTGGCCACTGCAATAGGCAAGATGGAACTGCTATAAAAAAACAGGCCAAATAGACCAAATATGCATAACTAGTGTTGAGCGAACACGGACTGTATTATTCGTGTTCGTACCGAATAATTGGATTTTTTGTACCCGAACACGGACACGGACACTTTACTGTATGTTCGGGTAAAAATCCGTGTTCGGTCGTTTTATTTCCGGGTTTTGCATGCTTTGGCGCTCTTTTCATGGCAGGCTTTCAACAGCCAATCAACAATCGTTTAACTGGTGTGCCTTAAGCCATCCCAGCCATGCCTGCAAATGTCTCAGTAGCTGTGATTGGCCGTCTGAAGCATGTGACCAAGTCTTTATAAGTTCGAGGCAGCCGCAGCGGCGTCATTATGCTGCTTAGATTCAGGGACAGAGCACACATCAACGTGCTGGCTGCTGATTAGGGAAAGATAGGCAGGAAAAAACCATTTGTGTCCGGATAGAATTGAGGGACAGGTCGGAGTGTTTAGGCAGGGCGAGTTGTAGGCATTTTAGGGATAGAGTCTGCTGAATTATAGGGTCAGTGTCTTCTACAAACTACAATCGATATTGCTGTGTGGGGGGTGGGGTCTGCACTCAATCCTGATCTACGATCTCTTCTCAATCCTGTTAGGGACAGAGTCTGCTGAATTTTAGGGAAACTGTGTTCTACAAACTACAATCGATATTGCTGTGTGGTGTGGGATTGGAGATAGGCAGGTGTCAGTGATCCACATCCATTTTTCTGTGTGTGAGCTGCAGTGAACACAATCTTTTTGGGCTGCAGTGAACACAATCTTTTTGGGCTGCAGTGAACACAATCTTTTTGGGCTGCAGTGAACACAATCTTTTTGGGCTGCAGTGAACACAATCTTTTTGGGCTGCAGTGAACACAATCTTTTTGGGGTGCAGTGAACAAAATCTTTTTGGGGTGCAGTGAACACAATCCTTTTTGGTGTGCAGTGAACACAATCTTTGTGGGGTGCAGTGAACAAAATCCTTTGTGGGGTGCAGTGAACACAATCTTTTTGGGGTGCAGTGAACAAAATCCTTTTTGGGGTGCAGTGAACAACATCCTTTTTGGGGTGCAGTGAACACAATCTTTTTGGGGTGCAGTGAACAAAATCCTTTGTGGGGTGCAGTGAACACAATCTTTTTGGGGTGCAGTGAACACAATCTTTTTGGGGTGGAGTGAACAACATCCTTTTTGGGGTGCAGTGAACAAAATCCTTTTTGGGGTGCAGTGAACAAAATCATTTTTGGGGTGCAGTGAACACAATCTTTTTGGGGTGCAGTGAACACAATCTTTGTGGGGTGCAGTGAACACAATCTTTTTGGGGTGGAGTGAACAACATCCTTTTTGGGGTGCAGTGAACAACATCCTTTTTGGGGTGCAGTGAACACAATCTTTTTGGGGTGCAGTGAACACAATCTTTGTGGGGTACAGTGAACAGAATCTTTGTGGGGTGCAGTGAACACAATCTTTGGGGGGTACAGTGAACACAATCTTTGTGAGGTGCAGTGAACACAATCTTTGTGGGGTGCAGTGAACACAATCATTGTGGGGTGCAGTGAACTCAATCTTTGTGGGGTACAGTGAACACAATCTCATACTTCTGAAGGTTTGAGGGTGCTGCCTGTTCCATACTCCCCCTACTCCTCATCTAGCCTTTTAGGGGTACAAACAATAGTAATTGGGGCCTAGTGTGGTTGTGTACGTGTGATATACATACACTTTTTTGGGATCATATTTTCTATTCCGCTATTTAATCAAAAACCTTTGGGGATCAGTTAAATTGGGGGATAGTCTGTGTTGGTACGTGTGAGAGAGATCCACCTTTCCAAGTTGTTGGGGTTCATCTCATACTTCTGAAGGTTTGAGGGTGCTGCCTGTTCCATACTCCCCCTACTCCTAGCCTTTTAGGGGTACAAACAATAGTAATTGGGGCCTAGTGTGGTTGTGTACGTGTGATATACATACACTTTTTTGGGATCATATTTTCTATTCCGCTATTTAATCAAAAACCTTTGGGGATCAGTTAAATTGGGGGATAGTCTGTGTTGGTACGTGTGAGAGAGATCCACCTTTCCAAGTTGTTGGGGTTCATCTCATACTTCTGAAGGTTTGAGGGTGCTGCCTGTTCCATACTCCCCCTACTCCTAGCCTTTTAGGGGTACAAACAATAGTAATTGGGGCCTAGTGTGGTTGTGTACGTGTGATATACATACACTTTTTTGGGATCATATTTTCTATTCCGCTATTTAATCAAAAACCTTTGGGGATCAGTTAAATTGGGGGATAGTCTGTGTTGGTACGTGTGAGAGAGATCCACCTTTCCAAGTTGTTGGGGTTCATCTCATACTTCTGAAGGTTTGAGGGTGCTGCCTGTTCCATACTCCCCCTACTCCTAGCCTTTTAGGGGTACAAACAATAGTAATTGGGGCCTAGTGTGGTTGTGTACGTGTGATATACATACACTTTTTTGGGATCATATTTTCTATTCCGCTATTTAATCAAAAACCTTTGGGGATCAGTTAAATTGGGGGATAGTCTGTGTTGGTACGTGTGAGAGAGATCCACCTTTCCAAGTTGTTGGGGTTCATCTCATACTTCTGAAGGTTTGAGGGTGCTGCCTGTTCCATACTCCCCCTACTCCTAGCCTTTTAGGGGTACAAACAATAGTAATTGGGGCCTAGTGTGGTTGTGTACGTGTGATATACATACACTTTTTTGGGATCATATTTTCTATTCCGCTATTTAATCAAAAACCTTTGGGGATCAGTTAAATTGGGGGATAGTCTGTGTTGGTACGTGTGAGAGAGATCCACCTTTCCAAGTTGTTGGGGTTCATCTCATACTTCTGAAGGTTTGAGGGTGCTGCCTGTTCCATACTCCCCCTACTCCTAGCCTTTTAGGGGTACAAACAATAGTAATTGGGGCCTAGTGTGGTTGTGTACGTGTGATATACATACACTTTTTTGGGATCATATTTTCTATTCCGCTATTTAATCAAAAACCTTTGGGGATCAGTTAAATTGGGGGATAGTCTGTGTTGGTACGTGTGAGAGAGATCCACCTTTCCAAGTTGTTGGGGTTCATCTCATACTTCTGAAGGTTTGAGGGTGCTGCCTGTTCCATACTCCCCCCTACTCCTAGCCTTTTAGGGGTACAAACAATAGTAATTGGGGCCTAGTGTGGTTGTGTACGTGTGATATACATACACTTTTTTGGGATCATATTTTCTATTCCGCTATTTAATCAAAAACCTTTGGGGATCAGTTAAATTGGGGGATAGTCTGTGTTGGTACGTGTGAAAGAGATCCACCTTTCCAAGTTGTTGGGGTTCATCTCATACTTCTGAAGGTTTGAGGGTGCTGCCTGTTCCATACTCCCCCTACTCCTAGCCTTTTAGGGGTACAAACAATAGTAATTGGGGCCTAGTGTGGTTGTGTACGTGTGATATACATACACTTTTTTGGGATCATATTTTCTATTCCGCTATTTAATCAAAAACCTTTGGGGATCAGTTAAATTGGGGGATAGTCTGTGTTGGTACGTGTGAGAGAGATCCACCTTTCCAAGTTGTTGGGGTTCATCTCATACTTCTGAAGGTTTGAGGGTGCTGCCTGTTCCATACTCCCCCTACTCCTAGCCTTTTAGGGGTACAAACAATAGTAATTGGGGCCTAGTGTGGTTGTGTACGTGTGATATACATACACTTTTTTGGGATCATATTTTCTATTCCGCTATTTAATCAAAAACCTTTGGGGATCAGTTAAATTGGGGGATAGTCTGTGTTGGTACGTGTGAGAGAGATCCACCTTTCCAAGTTGTTGGGGTTCATCTCATACTTCTGAAGGTTTGAGGGTGCTGCCTGTTCCATACTCCCCCTACTCCTAGCCTTTTAGGGGTACAAACAATAGTAATTGGGGCCTAGTGTGGTTGTGTACGTGTGATATACATACACTTTTTTGGGATCATATTTTCTATTCCGCTATTTAATCAAAAACCTTTGGGGATCAGTTAAATTGGGGGATAGTCTGTGTTGGTACGTGTGAGAGAGATCCACCTTTCCAAGTTGTTGGGGTTCATCTCATACTTCTGAAGGTTTGAGGGTGCTGCCTGTTCCATACTCCCCCTACTCCTAGCCTTTTAGGGGTACAAACAATAGTAATTGGGGCCTAGTGTGGTTGTGTACGTGTGATATACATACACTTTTTTGGGATCATATTTTCTATTCCGCTATTTAATCAAAAACCTTTGGGGATCAGTTAAATTGGGGGATAGTCTGTGTTGGTACGTGTGAGAGAGATCCACCTTTCCAAGTTGTTGGGGTTCATCTCATACTTCTGAAGGTTTGAGGGTGCTGCCTGTTCCATACTCCCCCTACTCCTAGCCTTTTAGGGGTACAAACAATAGTAATTGGGGCCTAGTGTGGTTGTGTACGTGTGATATACATACACTTTTTTGGGATCATATTTTCTATTCCGCTATTTAATCAAAAACCTTTGGGGATCAGTTAAATTGGGGGATAGTCTGTGTTGGTACGTGTGAGAGAGATCCACCTTTCCAAGTTGTTGGGGTTCATCTCATACTTCTGAAGGTTTGAGGGTGCTGCCTGTTCCATACTCCCCCTACTCCTCATCTAGCCTTTTAGGGGTACAAACAATAGTAATTGGGGCCCAGTGTGGTTGTGTACGTGTGATATACATACACTTTTTTTGGATCATATTTTCTATTCCGCTATTTAATTTAACTGGGCCTCCATGCGAGACCTGTGTGCCTTGTTGCGCTGTTTTGAGTACTCCACCAACATGGCCAGTGGCAATGACGCCGTTCTCAGCTTAACTATCCCACTTCTATGCCTCCTTGAAAAAACAATTCGGGCGATGATGGAAGAGGATGTGGCACAGGATGAGGAGGAGGAGGAGGATGAAGAGGTAACATTTCCAAGGCTTTCAGGGCAGTCATTCGCAAGGGGCTCCGAGGGTGGGTTCCTGCACACGCAAACGCCAGGGACGCAATTGTCCAGCAGGGGCACAGTTCTGGAGGATGAGGAGGATGAGGAGGATGAGGAGGAGGAGGAGCTGGAGGAGGAGATGGAACCATGTTCACAGCAGGGTGGCACCCAGGCCAGCTCATGGCCATCACTGGTGCGTGGCTGGGGGGATACAGAGGACACGGACGATACACCTCCCACAGAGGACAGCCTTTCGTTGCCTCTGGGCAGCCTGGCACACATGAGCGATTACATGCTGCAGTGTCTCCACAACGACCGCCGAGTTGCCCACATTCTAACTTGTGCTGATTACTGGGTGGCCACGCTGCTGGATCCCCGTTACAAGGACAACGTACCGTCCTTAATTCACTCACTGGAGCGCGATCGCAAGATGCGCGAGTACAAGCGCACGCTGGTAGACGCCATGCTGCTGGCATTCCCATCTGACAGCGGGGCCACAGTGGAAGCACAAGGCAGAGGAGGAGGAGGAGGAGGTCGCCAACGCAACCAGGGCACCGCCAGCACCTCAGAAGGCAGGGTTAGCATGGCCGAAATGTGGAAAAGCTTTGTCAGCACGCCACAACAAACAGCAGCACCAGCAGCTCAGATGGAACGTCTTAGCAGGAGGCAGCATTTTACCAACATGGTGGAGCAGTATGTGTGCACACGCCTACATGTAGTGAATGACGGGTCTGCCCCCTTCAACTTCTGGGTCTCCAAATTGGGCACATGGCCTGAGCTTGCCCTTTACGCCTTGGAGGTGCTGGCGTGCCCTGCAGCCAGTGTATTATCTGAACGGGTATTTAGCACGGCTGGGGGCGTTATAACAGACAAGCGCAGCCGCCTGTCCAGAGACAATGTGGACAAGCTCACGTTCATTAAAATGAACCAGGCATGGATCCCACGGGACTTTTCCGTACCTTATGCAGAATAGCAATGGATACCGACCTTACCCACCCATTGTTCCATTTTTGCTCTTTCTCACTCTTTTGGGGTGTACCCTCATTTAAAATTTTTGAAAAGAAGCAGTGTTGGCTACCTCGTCCTCCTCCTCAGGGCCAGATTAATGTAGGGGCTATTGGAGCTGCAGCTCCAGGCCCCTACCTTTTATATAGGCCCCGGGTTGGCCATATTCACTGTTACCGCTCTTCTGTCACTTGTAAACACAGAAGTCTGGCTTCTATGCTCGCTTCCCCAGGCAGCACCCTCAGAACCTCCCCACACAGCGTGAAGGCCGGACAAGGAGGGACAGTTGGCGATGCATGGATGTGTTTATGGGCTTCAGAGACAGCATCCCATGTTGAATTAGGCATGCATGGCTGCACCCTTCCTCCTCTGGGTGCATGGCAAGGCACGGCCCTTAAGGCCCTTCAAAATCCTCAGCACCAAGCCCATGATGCTGTTAATCCGGCCCTGGTCCTCCTCCACCGCCGCTTCCACCTACACCGCCCATAGGTGTGCGCAGCCTATTGCATTAAGGTGTGCACCCCAAAGTTGAAATACACATGCATGTGTTTGCCAGCAGGGAGAGTAATGTATCGGGGCCATGTACCTGTAGGCAAGGAGAAATAGAGCAGAGCAGGTCCCAGGGAGATCTTTCCCATCTCCTCACTGGCAATGCTATGTGCCCTAGGTGATTAGGGTGTGCCCAGGCACACCCAGCACACCCTGTGCGCACGCCTATGTCACCGCCACATCCACCACCACCTCAACCTCCCTCCTACTCCATATGGGCCTCGTCCTTCAGAGATGAAGAAGAACATTGTTTTATTTTTCTGTTTTTTTTTTGTTGTTTTAAGTTATTTCCCTATCCACATTTGTTTGCAGAGCACTTGCCATGCTCTTAATTACGTTTTGCTGCCATTTGCAGCACTCTAGCCCTTTCCTTTGGTGTTTTAGAGCCATTTTAGTGCCTTAAAGTTCGGGTCCCCATTGACTTCAATGGGGTTCGGTGTCCGGGAAAAGTTCGGTAAAAGTCCGGGACACGGACCCGGACTTTTTTTTAAAGTTCGGCCGAACCCGTCGAACACGGACATCTAGGTGTTCGCTCAACCCTATGCATAACAACATTTGCAAAAGTTTGCTAGAAAACAGAGGAAAAATGCAGGTCCTGAATTGCAATTTTCTAAGCAACGTACATTCTCACAAAGAGACAAAAAATCCAACAATGAGTATGAGGACACCATTATGTAAACAGTAAGTACTGATACAACAGGTAAATCCGATAAAGTACTGAACGAGTTATAAACTGAATGCAGTGTTGATTCTATGAAGCATCAGCCTACTTTATTGGAAGTCGTGTCAGCCAGTGTGTTGTAATTACTGCGACAGGAAATGAGAGAACAGTGGCCCTAGATCAGTGTTGGCGAACCTTGGCACCCAAGATGTTTTGGAACTACATTTCCCATGATGCTCATGGACTCTGCAGTGTAGTTGAGCATCATGGGAAATGTAGTTCCAAAACATCTGGGGTGCCAAGGTTCACTATCACTGCCCCGAGGGTAGAATTAGCATGACTCTTTGTGGTGGATCACCTTCATAACAGCTTTACCCAGCTTTGACAAATTAATTTATTTGCTTGTATGTCTGTTTCTTTTTCATTGTTGGACACTCTGATTCTCGGCAGATACGAGAGAACTCCTTCATTTAAATCATATTCAGGTAAGGCCAATAATTCTCTGTTTCTACTTCCTCACAGATAGATTTCTTTCCATCTCACTTAGGGGAGATACAATTTGCCAGCTTACACATTGCCGTGAATATCTACACCACGTCTGATCTCTGCCAGTTTTACAATGTTATCTGTTGCCTATGGTTATAAATTTTTCTTGTCACAATGACCACCTTTTTCCTTAGTTCCTTGACTCAGAAGGCTCCCTCTTTCAAACATTGTTTTGGACTAAATTGGTCACCATATGAAGTACCCTTAGAGCCAGTTCACACTACCACGACCAGAAAGCCGCCCCATGAAGGAGCGACTTTTTAGCAGAGACTTGTAAGAGACCCGCAAGAGACTTGTAAGATAGGCGACTTTGTCTGTGGGGAATGCCTGGCTAATCTTTTTCTTCTTCCTGGAAAGTCTGATCATGGTTGCTTGAAAATAGATAAGGATCCGACTTCGAGGACAATATTTGCTCCTAGAACAAATATTCTTTGCTATTACAGGGAGTCCCGGGTCACAAACATCCAACTTACAAACGACTCCTACTTACAAACGGAGGGAGACAACAGGAAGTGAGAGGAAATCTCCCCTAGGAAGGGAAATTCACTCCTGTAAGAGTTCTCATGGGAAAAGGTCTCCACTGAAACTTTATCACTAAACCTTGTTTCCAGGACAAACCAAAATTTTCTAAATCCAGTTGTCATAGGGACATAAAGTGAGGTGAAATCTTCTGAACAAGGGTACAGACAGCAAAAGAAATGGCACCCTTCCCTATGCTATCCAAAAAACGTAAAAAAGATTCTTTTGGCTGGAGCTACACTTAAAAAATGTACCTGTTCCAACTTACAAATTTGCCTTTAAGAACAAACCTAGAGTCCCTATCTTGTTTGTAACCAGGGGACCGCCTGTATTCCCAGAGGCTATCGCCAGAGCTCCATTTTAAGCTGAAAAGCTAGTCCAGCCCATTAAAAAGACCTTGCTGCATCTCTTATTGGGAAACGGACTACCCAAATGAACATAATGCTCTAAGTGGAAAAAATAGATATAATTGCATAGAGGTAATACCAAAATGGAACACCAATTGCATATCTTATTAGAGATCAGTAAATGTTTCCAATACTTTATTATTACCCTGATACAAGCATTTTTTGTATGTCTGATTTTTTTTTTTTACATCCATCAGATTATATGCAGCTCTTGGATGTCAGTTAAGTTTATGTTCCAAAAACACTAATGTATTTGAAATTTCACATCAATGTATTATTTTTTCTTGTCCTTCTGAATTGACCTTCTGAACACTAACTAAGGTGTGTCTGCCATCACATGTCAAATCCCAGATTATCCTGCACTGAGAAGACCTGCAGTGTTCCTGCCAGCATGGACCTAAACCACAGCTCAGATTATCACACTTATGAAACTGAGTATCCATGGCTCTGTAAATAGTGTACAGCACTGTGTCTGCTTGGCTGGGAGACAATACTTTCGTGCTTCATGTGTCATGCCTCACAATCCAGCATCCATAATTCCCCTGGTGACCAGTGTTATTTCAAGTTAGACCATATCATTTAAACACAATGGCTGATCTGGCATATGGTGCCATTTCAAATCATTGTAAATTAAACATGTGTAAAATGAGAACACACCCCTCCTCCCTGGTGACTTCTTTGCTCATTAAAAAAAATGAAAATGAAATTATCCACATTTTCAATCTGTTTATAGGGACGGGCAAAGTAAATGTGCAATTATCAAGAGCAGTGATTCCCCTAGTATCTGCTACACTTGCTTTCCTCCATCTTCTTACCCTTCTACCACATGTCATTATGTATTGCATTCATGTCTCCATTTCTCTGTATCCTGACAAGTGATTTATTGGACACCATGGTGAGCTCAGCCATGCATAAAGCCTCCCGATGTTTTAGTCTATCACACTGTTACAACTGCACATATTTAAATGATCTGAAACTCATAAAATATCTACCACACCTAAATCCCAGCAACCAGAAGATGTGCTCATAATATACTTTCAGAACAGATAGAAGTCCACTAATTCTGATTTCTTCCAAATGACCCAGGGAGGAATCCATTATGGTTAGTTTAACCTATGACCGATACAAATTGTGTTACAAATTAAATCAGCCTCCGAAATAAAACCAAGTGCCACAAACGAGTCTATTTAACTTTAATAAATAATTAATCTCATGTAATATAAAAAAGTGCATGAATTAAAAACGCAAGCACAGCAAAGTCAAGCAACCATATTTATGAGTCACTGACCCATTTAATGTTAAATGCTATATTGGATTCTATTATGGCCTAAAGCTGCCGTGCCATTTACTCAGGAACAGTAAATTAATTTTCCAATTATGGAAGACTGCTGCAGGCACCTGAAACATAAGTATTTGTATTCCAGGATTATCTAGATTTAGAAAAAAAAAACAGCTATCTAACAATTTAAAGTATTAAAGCATGAGACCAACTTTTTTTTTTTTCTTTCACCATGACAAAAGGGTATGGATAAGTACATATCTTTACCAATGGACCTTGTTGGCTCAGTCAACTCACCAAGCTTTTTGATAAGATGAGCAAAGAATTCCAATTAGTTATGGTTTACACCAAGTTGCACATTAACGGCAAGGCTCTTTTTCCCCTACTAACCATATTACAATACATTCTGAAAGACAGGGATCTTTCTGTAAGAAGAGTAGATGGGGCTACATAAAGGTGTGGTATGTGTGTACAATCACGGGCCTATCTACTTATTTACTAAATAAGGAAAGTGCAGGGTAATGAAAATGTCTCCTTAAAGTGTTACTAAACCCACAACTGTAAAATCAGTCTGTATATGCAGTAAATCATGCTTGTTATTCTCACTGTGGAACCTAATGGGGTAATCCTGCTCATTATGTAAAAAGGCTGTTTGATCCTGTCTTCCCTGATCCTCCTTCTTCCACTGTCCCCAATCTATCTCCTTAGGGCTCTTTCACACTATCCGTCCGTCGAACGGACTCCGTTTATCTCAGCGGGGGATCGATCCGCCGATCCCGCGCTGAGCAGGAGAATGACAGCTGTTCTCCGCACTGTGTGCGGAGACACAGCTGTCAGTTCCCCATACATCTCTATGGGGGAATCGGATGGAAACGGACCATCGGTCCGTTCTCATCCGATCCCATCCGATCCGATCCGCTGGACGGATGGAAAATAGGGTTTCCATCCGTCCAGATATGACGGATCGGATGTCAGCGGACATGTCTCCGCTGACATCCGATTCCCTCATAGGGATGCATGGGGGACCGTTCAGATCCCCCAAAAAAATGGACAGGCGGGTCTGAACGGTCCGCCAGTGTGAAAGGGGCCTTATAGTACAAAGCCTTGGGGACACTCTGCACGTGCTCAGTTTAGTGTGTATTGCAAGAGATTCTTTTTCTTTTCTTGGGAGAGTGCATGTGATCAACACAGGACCAATCAGCACTGGCCAGACAGAGGGTCAGGGGTCCTGCATCCTCATAGGACAATTAGGGGAGAATGAAAACACATCCTACAAGCTTTAACCAGACACTGATAGAAGAAATAAAACTGCTATATACTGCTGATGAGAAAAGGTATTTAGCAGTTTATATTTACTGAAATCATTGCATTTCTATGTTCTGTGGGAGACCAGAAATAGTGACTGCAGGGTCCTGGGTTTAGTAACACTTTAACCACTTTAATACCGCTCACGGTAATACTACTGCGGCAGAGCGGCACGATACCGCTCAGCCACGTAGTATTAACGTGATGCGCGATCACGGCTCCAGAGCGCGCTCCCGCGCGCCGCGGGTCCCGATCCCGATGTCATTCGGTAGGGAACCGATCAGTCATCAGATACTGACCAATGATTTTTGGTCAGTGTCTGTAGATCGGTCCCCACCAATGGCAATCTGTCCCCTGTCTGTGTAATGTAAACACAGACAGGGGAAGTGATGTCACTGTCCTTCCTGGAGTCCTTTCGGTTCCAGGAGAGAGACAGAGACACACCAAAAACGTGAGTTCCACCAAGCAGCACACTGACACACCTCACATAGGTACATTTAACCCCTTCATCACCTCTGATCACCCCCTGATCACCCCCAAAACCCCTCACAGTGAACACTATATACAGTGGTATACAGATATTTTACTGATCACTGTATAAGTGTCACTTGTGAGCGTAGTTTGCGCCTGCGTTAGGCCCAAATAGGGTTAGGGTACCCGCCACCTATCCCCTAATAAAGTTTTTACCCCTTGATCAGCCCCAGTTAACCCCTTCACTACCTATTACTCTGTGCACTAAATACAGTATATAGGTAAATACTGATCACTGTATTTAGTGTCACTAGTGACCCTAATTTGCGCTTGCGCTAAGCCCATATAGGGTTAGGGCACCCGCCACCTATTCCCTAATAAACTTTTAACCGCTTGATCTTCCCCAGTTAACCCCTTCACTCCATATAAATCAGTGCACTAATATATACAGTATATCAGATAACTACTGATCACTGTATTTAGTGTCACTGGTGACCCTAATTTGCGCTTGCGCTAGGCCCGAATAGGTTTAGGCCACCCGCCATCTATCCTCTATAAAGGTTTAACCCCTTGATCTCCCCCAGTTTAACCCCTTCACTTCCCTGTCACAGTGTTCACTATATACAGTGATTACCGATCACTGTATTAGCGTCACGGGTGACACAACTTAGGCTAGCTAGTTAGCGTCAGGGTCCCACTACACCACCGTTACTTAGCGTCAGTTAGAGTCAAGTACACTAACACACACACACCACCGTTACTAGTATAGTGTTTGAACAGATCAATATCTGATCTGATCAGAACTATACTAGCGTCCTCATAATTTAGTGTTCCCCAAACGCAGTGTTTGCACAATCAGCACTGATTCCTGCTAGCACCTGCGTTTAGCCCCCCTGCCCAGCCCACCTTACCCAGGCAAGTGTAGTAATCAATAGATTACTGACACTTCCAAAAAACACAAATCACACAAAACCGCTGCGTTAGCAGAGTCAGGCCTGATCTCTGTTAGCACTAGCAGTTTTTCTTTGTAGCGACCAAATAGTCCTCGACAACCAGGTGCTTTTATTACCTAGTAGTCGCATCACTGTACGAGTAAATTTAGCTACCAAAATGACAAAACGTTCGCTCAGTGATGATGCTATATACAGTATAATGGCCATGTCAAGTGAGAGCGATGGGGAAGCCTCACTGTCAGAATCAGGGTCAATATACGAACCAGATGACAGCAGCGGCTCCCTGACAGATAGCTCCGACAGAGGGGTCCCTGCTAGGGTCAGGCGTACCCGACCCCATTCTGGAGTTGTTGACTTGCAAGAACTGGAGGTTTCTGGTATGCAGCAGAGTGCCAGTACTAGTGCCGCTCACACTTCTCGTGAACTGGCAAGCACGAGCGGCCTAGTACACCCTGGACCTTCAACCAGCACTGCAGTATCACCTGGTGACGTGGCGAGTCACCTGAGTGCAGTTGAAGCTGGTGCGGTGGCTAGCACGAGTAGTGGCCCGCAGCCACCGCGTATCCGAAGACAGGCCCGTAGAGCCCATAGTGTCCTCCCTGAAGCGCTGGCATATCCTAATTGGCAGCCCACAGATTCCACAGCGCCAGTACTTCCCCCATTCACCGCCCAACCCGGAATCCAAGTGGAAACAGCTGGTTTTAATCCCATAAACTTTTTTGAGCTGTTTTTCACTGAAGATCTTTTCAGATCTATTGTGGACCAATCAAATTTGTACACTCAACAATTCATCGCCGCCAACCCAAATTCACCCCTTGCCAGACCATTCGCCTGGAATCCTATTACGATTCAGGAGTTTAAAACCTTTCTGGGCCTTTCCTTCAACACGGGCATTACAAGAAAGAATGAATTGCGGTTATATTGGTCCACTGACCCAATTCATCAAATGTACGTGTTCTCTGCTGCTATGTCCAGGGCTCGATACCAACAAATATTTCGGTTCATGCATTTCAACGACAATGAACTCTGTCGTCCTCGGGGAGACCCTGAATATGATCGGCTCCACAAAATTCGGCCCCTCATAGACCACTTCAATCAGCGGTTCGCAGCCTTGTTTACCCCCCAACAAGATGTCTGCGTTGACGAGTCCCTGATTAAGTTTACTGGTCGCCTTGCTATCAAACAGTACCTCCCCAGCAAGCGTGCCAGATACGGGGTCAAGTTGTATAAGCTTTGTGACAGGGCCACAGGCTATACAGTTAATTTCCGTGTCTATGAGGGAAAAGATAGCACTGTGGAGCCCCCCGACTGCCCAGGCTACATAGGGAGCAGCGGCAAGATAGTTTGGGACTTGGTGTCACCCTTATTCGGAAAGGGGTACCACTTGTACGTGGACAATTTCTATTCAAGCGTGCCACTTTTTAGACACCTCTATCAATTGCAAATTGGCGCTTGTGGCACCGTGCGATCTAATCGCTGGGGCTTCCCCCAGCGGCTAGTGAATGCCCCACTGAGCTCGGGGGAGAGAGCCTGCTTGAGGTGCGAGGAATTGCTTGCAGTGAAGTGGAGGGACAAACGAAACGTTTACGTGCTGTCCTCCATTCACCCAGACACGGCAGTCCAAATTACTACGGTCACCGGTGTTGTTGTTGAGAAACCCCTCTGTGTCCACGACTATAACCGTAAAATGGGAGGGGTGGACTTCAACGACCAGATGATGGGACCGTACTTAATTGCCCGTAAGGCCAGACGCTGGTACAAAAAAGTGTCTGTATACCTATTTCAATTGGCTGTTTACAACGCTTTTGTCTTATACAAAGCTTCTGCTGGAACATTATCCTTCTTTCAATTCCAAGAAGAGATAATCAGAGCCCTTGTGTATTCAGCTGGTGCTCCTGCCCAACTTCCCCAACCAGATGCAGTGAGGCGGCTGCATGAGAGGCATTTTCCGCAATACCTCCCGAGTACCGATACCAAACGATACCCCCAAAAAAGATGCCGTGTCTGCAGCAAGCGCGGATTTAGGCGTGACACCCGGAATTATTGTCCCGACTGTCCTGACCGACCTGGTCTTTGCCACGGTGACTGTTTCCGTCGCTACCACACACTAGTGGATTATTAGCATAGGGTACAGCACGGCACAGTTTAGGGCACATTTACACAGGGTCTCAAAAGATGTTCGATGGCTATCGTCATTTTGAGAGACCCGAACCTGGAACCTGGAACTCGACGTTTGAAGAAAAAAAAAAAAATACATAAAAGCCAAAAATAGTTGTCGTCTCAGTCATTTTTTATGTTCTTCTACACTTCCTATGTACTTTTAATGTACTTTGTTTGTTTTTCATTCTTTTGTGACCTGTTTCTCTTGCAGGTACTCGTCGGCTACCACGCATTGATTTCATATATTCTGACACAAACAGTGTTTGCGCTCAGCATACATGGATACCTTTGCTGATAGCAGCTGTGGTGATTTTCTGATTTCAGCACTGCAGTTAAAATCCTATTTTGGTATACGTGGATAGCGCCGTGTATACCCATCATTAAATTCAGTGGGTGGTTGTTTGGGCGGTTAATGATGAGAATCCAAAAACTTTTGTTGTGTCAGTCATTTTATATGTCCTACTCTTCCTAATGTACTTTTTTTTAATGTACTTTGTTTGTTTTTTCATTCTTTTGTGACCTGTTTCTCTTGCAGGTACTCGTCGGCTACCACGCATTGATTTCATATATTCTGACACAAACAGTGTTTGCGCTCAGCATACATGGATACCTTTGCTGATAGCAGCTGTGGTGATTTTCTGATTTCAGCACTGCAGTTAAAATCCTATTTTGGTATACGTGGATAGCGCCGTGTATACCCATCATTAAATTCAGTGGGTGGTTGTTTGGGCGGTTAATGATGAGAATCCAAAAACTTTTGTTGTGTCAGTCATTTTATATGTCCTACTCTTCCTAATGTACTTTTTTTTAATGTACTTTGTTTGTTTTTTCATTCTTTTGTGACCTGTTTCTCTTGCAGGTCCCTCGTCGGCTACCATGCATTGATTTTATATATTCTGACACAAACAGCGTTTGCGCTCAGCATATATGGATACCTTTGCTGATAGCAGCTGTGGTGATTTTCTGATTTCAGCACTGCAGTTAAAATCCTATTTTGGTATACGTGGATAGTGTCGTGTATACCCATCATTAAATTCAGTGGGTGGTTGTTTGGGCGGTTAATGATGAGTAATACTACGCATTATTCCTGTGCTGATTTCTGATAGGTTCTCTTTTTTTTCGTTCAGCCCACAGGCTGCATGAAAAAAAAAAAACCTATATGCCAAACAAAGACCAGCAATGTACTGGTACGTTGCTGGACTTTGAGTGGTTATACCAGGATGATGCCTGCAGATTTAGGCATCATCTTGGTATCGTTTTTTACAGCAAGCGGTCGGCTTACATGTAAAAGCAATCCTAGCGGATAATTGGCCGCTAGACTGCTTTTACATGCAGTGGGAGGGGACTCCCCCCCCCCCTCCTGCCGCCTTCCGCTGCCTTCCACGGTTTTTCTCGGGCTCTCCTGTCCCACCGGTTAACCCGAGAGTGCAGCCGGTGGTTCAATTATCTAACCATAGAGCTGATTGGAGATGAGAATGGCTCCAATCATCTCTATGGCCTAAGATGCCGGAGGCTACGAGCATTTCATAACTTCTGTTTCGCCAGAAATAAACAGCGCCATTTGGAAATTGGGAAAGTATTTTATCACACCAATTTTGGTATGGTCAGATGCGTTAAGGTCAGAGGAAAGATCTAGAGTATAAAAGACCCCAATTTTTTTTAAAAAGAGTACCTGTCACTACAGATTGCTATCATAGAGGAAATTTAAATTCACCGTGATAACAATAAAAATGATTAAAGAAAAAAAAATGAAAGAAAAGGTGTCAAAATAACAAAAGAAAGCAAATTAAAAAAAAAAAAAAACAAAAAAAAAAATCAAGCCCCCCTGTCCCCCCGTGCTTGCGCGCAAATGCGCGCACAAGCGTTGGTCTAGTGTCATATGTAAACCGCAATTTCAGCATGCATGTGAGGTATCGCCGTGAACGCCAGGTCGAGGGCAGTAATTGTTGTGGTAGACCTCCTCTGTAAGTCCAAAGTGGTAACCTGTAAAGACTTTTAAAGGCTTTTAAAACCGTACGTAGTTTGTTGCCGCGGCACGGGCGTGCGCAATTTTTAAAGCATGTCATGTTAGGTGTCTATGAACTCGGCATAAGATCATCTTTTAAATTTTACCAAACAATTTGGAATTATATAGTGTATTTCTGCATTAAAAATAAAAAAAGTGTTTTTTTACGCAAAAATTGCGTTTGGAAAATGTGTGCGCAAATACCGTGTAACAAAAAAAATTGCAACATCCACCATTTTGTTCTGTAGGGCCTCTGCTTTAAAAAAATATATAATGTTTGGGGGTTCAAAGTAATTTTCTTGTGAAAAAAAAATATTTTTTCATGTAAACAAAAACTCACAGAAAAGGCTTGGTTTTCAAGTGGTTAGAAGAGTGGGTGATGTGTTGCTAAAATTGAGCATAAAATGCCAGGACTGTTCAAACACCCCCCAAATTACCCCTTTTTGGAAAGTAGACACCCAAAGCTATTTGCTGAGAGGCATATTGAGTCCATGGAGTATTTTATATTTTGCCCTAAGTTTCAGGAAAATGACAATTTGTTTTTTTTTTTTTTTTTTTTTACACAAAGTTGTCACTAAATAATATATTGCTCACGCATGCCATGGGTATATGTGAAATGACACCCCAAAATACATTCTGCTGCTTCTCCGGAGTACAGGGATACCCCATGTGTGAGACTTTTTGTCAGTCTAGCCGCATACAGGACACGGAAAACCAATCCGCACCTTCTGGCTTTCTAAGGGCGTAAATTGTTGATCTCACTCCTTACTACCTATCACACTTTTGAAGGCCATGAAATGCCAAAATGGCACAAAACCCCCCCAAATGACCCCATTTTGCAAAGTAGACACTCCAAGCTATTAGATGAGAGGCATGATGAGTCCATGGAATATGTTATATTTTGCCACAAGTTTCAGGAAAATTATTATTTTTTTTTTTTTTTTTTTTTTACACAAAGTTGTCAGTAAATGATATAATGCTCACACAAGCCATGGGTATATGTGAAATGACACCCCAAAATACATTCTGCTGCTTCTCCTGAGTACAAGGATACCCCATGTGTGAGACTTTTTTGCAGTCTAGCCGCGTACAGGACCCGGAAAACCACTCCCCACCTTCAGGCTTTCTAAGGGCGTAAATTGTTGATCTCACTCCTTACTACCTATCACACTTTTGAAGGCCATGAAATGCCAAAATGGCACAAAACCCCCCCAAATGACCCCATTTTGCAAAGTAGACACTCCAAGCTATTAGATGAGAGGCATGATGAGTCCATGGAATATTTTATATTTTGCCACAAGTTTCAGGAAAATTATTATTTTTTTTTTTTTTTTTTTTTTTTACACAAAGTTGTCAGTAAATGATATAATGCTCACACATGCCATGGGTATATGTGAAATGACACCCCAAAATACATTCTGCTGCTTCTCCTGAGTACAAGGATACCCCATGTGTGAGACTTTTTTGCAGTCTAGCCGCGTACAGGACCCGGAAAACCACTCCCCACCTTCAGGCTTTCTAAGGGCGTAAATTGTTGATCTCACTCCTTACTACCTATCACACTTTTGAAGGCCATGAAACGCCAAGATGGCACAAAACCCCCCAAAATGACCTCATTTTGCAAAGTAGACACTCTAATCTATTTGCTGAGAGGCATGGTGAGTATTTTGCATCTCTCATTTTTTTTGGAAAATGAAGAAAAAACAGGAAAATGCATTTTTTTTCCTCTTTTTTCAAATTCCAAAACTTTGTGACAAAAAGTGAGATCTGCAAAACACCCAACATGCCTCTCTGCAAATAGCTTAGGGTGTCTACTTTCCGAAAAGGGGTCATTTGGAGGGGGGTTGTGCTGTCTTGGCATTTCATGGCCTCCGAAACTGTGATAGGTAGTCAGGAGTGAAATCAACAATTTACGCCCTTGGAAAGCCTGAAAGTGGGGGTTGGCTTTCGAGGACCTGTACTCGGCTAGACTGCAAAAAAGTCTCACACATGTGGTATCCCTGTACTCAGGAGAAGCAGCAGAATGTATTTTGGGGTGTCATTTCACATATACCCATGGCATGTGTGAGCAATATATCATTTAGTGACAACTTTGTGTAAAAAAACAAAAAAAAAAATAATAATAATATATTTCCCGGAACTTGTGGCAAAATATAAAATATTCCATGGACTCACCATGCCTCTCAGCAAATAGCTTGGGGTGTCTACTTTGCAAAATGGGGTCATTTGGGGGGGTTTTGTGCTATGTTGAAATTTCAGGGCCTCCGAAACTGTGATGGGTAGTCAGGAGTGAAATCAACAATTTACGCCATTAGAAAACCTAAAGATGGAGATTCATTTTCGGGGTCCCGTACACAGCTAGGCTCCCAAAAAGTCTCACACATGGGGTATCCCCATACTGAGGAGAAGCGGCAGAATGTATTTTGGGGTGTCATTCCACATATACCCATGTCATGTGTGAGAAATTTATCTTTTAGTGACAACTTTGTGTTAAAAAAAAAAAAAAAAAAAAAATTGTAATTTTCCCAAAACTTGTGGCAAAATATAAAATATTCCATGGACTCACCATGCCTCTCAGCAAATAGCTTGGGGTGTCTACTTTGCAAAATGGGGTCATTTGGGGGGTTTTGTGCTATCTTGAAATTTCAGGGCCTCCGAAACTGTGATGGGTAGTGAGGAGTAAAATCAGCAATTTACGCCATTAGAAAACCTAAAGATGGAGATTGATTTTCGGGGTCCCGTACACAGCTAGGCTCCCAAAAAGTCTCACATATGTGGTATCCCTGTACTCAGGAGAAGCAGCAGAATATATTTTGGGGTGTAATTACACATATACCCATGGCATGTGTGAGAAATTTATCTTTTAGTGACAACTTTGTGTTAAAAAAAAAAATTTTTTTTTTTTTATTCATTTTTCAAACACCTGTGACAAAAAAATTAAATATTCAATGAGCTCAACATGCATCTCAGAACATTCCTTAGGATGTCTACTTTCCAAAAAGTGGTAATTTGGGGGGGTCTTGTACTGCCCTGCCATTTTAGCACTTCATGAATTGAGATAGGCAGTCAGAAATTAAAGCTGCGTAAAATTTCAGTATTTACACCATAGTTTGTAGACGCTATAACTTTTGCGCAAACCAATAAAAATACACTCATTGAATTTTTTTTTGTCAAAGACATGTAGCTAAATATATTTTGGCCAAAAAATATGACATAAATTGAGTATATTGGATATTTTTTAAAAGACAAAGTTGAAAATTTCATTTTTTTGCAAAATTTTCGCTCTTTTTTTATTAATATCGCAAAAAATAAAAAGCGCAGAGGTGATCAAATACCACCAAAAGAAAGCTCTGTTTGTGGGAAAAAAAGGACCTAAATTTTGTTTGGGTACCACATTGCATGACCGCACAATTGTCAGTTAAAGTCGCACAGTGCCGAAGCACAAAAAGTGGTCTGGACGTAAGACAGCAAAATCCTCCGGTTGTAAAGTGGTTAAGGTACCGGTTCACGCCTGACTCATACATGAACGTGCTCCGTATTCTTTTGCAATTTCAGTGCTGTATGATTTTCAGCCTTTGCATTTGAATGAGCTGAAGTCGCACAGGAGAACACACAATTATTGCATTTACTACGTTTTAGAAATGCACTGCACCAGAACGCATGGTAATGCGGTACCACGCAATCCAGTGCAGGCTAACACACTGCATTTGGAATACATTGACACCCATAGCAGATCACACACCCTGAGCGTATTCAGCACGGTGTGGGAAACGCACACAGAATGCGGGTTTCCTGCACCATGTTCTAGTGTGAAAACAAGACTTTCGTGAAAAAATATGTATGCTGCCATGGCCAGTGACTGACCTCTAGCAAACATGGAGGTAAGGAAAGTCAAGAAGTTTTAGGGCCGTATCTGGATATACAATCTGAGTTGGTAACCCAAAGCACTGAAGCAGCAGAGAAGGCATTCTAGCCAGGCAACCAGTATTTCCATATTTATTATTTAACTTGTTGTTAATTAGGTAATATAATTATGTAGGTAGCATTTATTTTTACTACGTCTTATGCGTTCTGTATAGGTAGCATTTATTTTTACTGCGTCTTATGCGTTCTGTATAGGTAGCATTTATTTTTACTACATCTTATGCGTTCTGTATAGGTAGCATTTATTTTTACTACATCTTATGCGTTCTGTATAGGTAGCATTTATTTTTACTGCGTCTTATGCGTTCTGTATAGGTAGCATTTATTTTTACCACGTCTTATGCGTTCTGTATAGGTAGCATTTATTTTTACCACGTCTTATGCATTCTGTATAGGTAGCATTTATTTTTACCACGTCTTATGCATTCTGTATAGGTAGCATTTATTTTTACCACGTCTTATGCGTTCTGTATAAGTAGCATTTATTTTTACCACGTCTTATGCGTTCTGTATACCAAACACAAAGTTTTAAAGCCTTAACAAAGTTTGCATTTTAAAGTTTAAAAAATCCAAGGTAATGTGTTCTGTACGCTTGCACTGTGCTTACATCCAAAACTATTTTTAATGTCTTTTGGGGCGAACAGTTTGCAGAGGAAAGGGGCCAGGACTGTCACCTGGTCCGGAAAAAAATGTTGTTACATTGTGTTAGGCTGGGTGAGCTGTCAGAATAAGATAAATGGAGCTGAGCTGTGCCATTAACCTGTGACACTTCTGACAGTTCAAGGCTGTGTTCTATGGGAAAAGCAGAATATTTACTCCCTGACTTTGCCTCTCCTTAACAGAGAGAAGGAGGAAAAGGAGACCACACAAAACTTACTGCCACAATGTGAAACCTAGACAACTGATTTGCTGGCAACAACCATACAGTGAATTATAATAAAAATGGAGTAAATTTATAATAAAATTCCTAACCTTCCATAAATCATTATCTACTGTATTAGAAACAAAAACATGACAATCCCATCAGTCAGCCATTGATTTATGGTCTTGTCATATTAGGTTAAGTAACTGGCAAGAGATTGTACCCTGAGCAATTGTTATTGGCAGACACACCGGCTGCAATATATAAGAAATTGTTTTTAACTGTATTTATAGTGCACAAATGCAAAACTCTAGTAGCTTCTCCAACAAATAATTACATTAAAGTAATGCTTATTTCATTTAAATTTACCAAATGTATAAATATTGCCAATATACTATCAAAACAGTGGTGTTGATTTATACATGGTGGTATATGAAAATCACATTGATTTCTGGGTAGCAGCTTTACTAATACATTAAAGTATACTTAACCCCAAAACTTTTTCTTTTACCTTTAAAAGAGTTGGCCCACCCTTTGCAACTATAAAAGCTTTAACGCTTCTAGGAAGGCTGTCCACAAGGTTTAGGAGTGTACCTATGGAAATGTTTGACCATTCTTCTAGAAGCACATTTGTGAGGTCAGGCAATGATGTTGTACGAGAAGGTCGGGCTCACAGTCTCCGCGCTAATTCATCCCAAAGCAGTGGCGGCTGGTGCATTGGGGGCACAGGGGCGCCGCCTTTCCCCTATCCATGCATCCGGCCCCCTATTCCACATGTGGGGTGCCGGACGCATGGAGTTCAATGGGCCTTCTTTATTTTAACCATGTGATTAGAGCCAGAAGCTCTAATAGGCTAAAAAAAGGGTGGGCTCAGGGACTACTTAGACCCACGTTTTAACCCAAAATATCCACTGAAAGGGGCTTTTAATCTAGGTGATGGGGGGAGGGTCTAGATGTAGAATTAGCTAGCGGGGAGCAAGGTTCAGCATGAATTATTGGGGGCATTAGCGATAGGATGACCAGAGATCCAAAACCCAAGGTAGGTAGGCTGTCAAATCGAAAGTGCAGTCTCATAAAATCTAAGGAGGATATAGTATGAAAAAAATGTTGAATCAAACTGCACTAAACAAAAATACAACAAAAGCTGCTAGCACACCAACTGACATAAGTTGTGAATAAAATAGATAAAAAAGTGCAGCGCTAAATCCAGTGATCAAATGTGTTTCCACATATAAATACAAAGTTCATATAGTGCTCAAATGTGTTTCACCTATAAATAAAAAATTCATATGATGATCAGATGTGTTTCCACATGTAATGTGCCATACAAGCTGGTAGTGCTGTAAACCCCCAAAAATGGCTGGAACACTGGATGTTAAGGAAAGTGGCCAGAATGTCTCATATGGATCTCTCACAGTCATACATGGAGGAACAAGCCAGAAATACCGACATAGTGTAGAACTGCTTAAAACTTTTATTAATAAAAAGCCAACGATACACTTACAATCATCCAATGGAAATAGCAGGGAATACAGAAACTGATGGCAATACTGACATTCCTGACGTGTTTCCTCTAAGCAGACATATTCATAGGAAGCTACCATGAGAGATCCACGGCTTCCATATGAGACGTTCTGGCCACCTTCCTTAACATCCGGTGTTCCAGTCATGTTTTTCAGTACTACCAGCTTGTATGGCCCATATACTGTAGGGTATTTTGGGTCCATACGCTCCGGTGAGCGCATTCATTGTTCCTTTTGGTGTGTGGATTCCAGTCACGGTTCACCGTCACTTATGAATTTGGATGTACATGCTTTTTTTTCACTTGGGACTCACTATATGAACTTCTTATTTATTTCATTACATGTGCAAAAACATCTGATCACCATATGAATTTTTTACTTATAGGTGAAACACATTTGAGCACTATATGAACTTTTTATTTATATGTGGAAACACATTTGATCACTGGATTTAGTGTTGCACTTTTTTATCGAGGTTATTGTATGCAACCGGACGAAATTACGAGATTTGTATACCAATGCTAGACGTCTGGCCAACATGGGAGAACTGATAATGTATGAGGAGGATTTTGTGGGAATTTCGTAGACTTGGTTTGACAGATCTCATGATTGGCTGGCAACCATTCAGGGGTATTCCCTTTATCGCAGAGATAGAGAGGGTAAAAAAGGGGGAGGGGTATATCAAGAACAATGTGCAAGTGAATATGAGAGACAATATCATGAATAGAGCTAAGGAGGAGGTAGAATATTTATGGGAAGAGGTTCTAAGGGAAGGTACTATGGGGAAAGTAATAATGGGCGTATGCTATAAGCCTCCCAACCAGAAGGAGGCCTATCACAGCTTGGAATGGCAGCAAGGATGGGAAATGTCATTATAATGGGGGATTTTATTTATCCAGATAGACTGGGCAGAATGGACTGTGCATTCATCTAAGGCTCGCGATTTCCTAAATGTTTTGCTGGACAATTTAATGGGTCAGATGGTGAATGCACCAACAAGAAACATTGTGTTACTAGACCTACTGATTACTAACAATACAGACCTGATCACTGATGTATAAATATGGGGCAACTTAGAAAACATTGACCATAGGTCAATTTGTTACAGTATAAATCATAGAAACAGGAAACACAAGGGTAATACAGGGACACTGAATGTTAAAAGAGCCAACTTCCCTAAACTGCGCTCTTTGTTAGATGATATAAAATGGGATAAAATCCTAGGAACAAAGAAAACGGAGGAAAAATGAGAGTGCTATAAGAACATACTAAATAAAGGTATTGGCTATTGCATTCCAATGGGAATAAGTTTAAAAGAGCTAAAATAAACCCTGGGTGGCTAAACTCCAACATAAAAATGCATATAAAAACTTAAGAAAAGGCCTTCAAAAAATACAAGGCTGAGGGATCATTGACAGCATTCCAACATTACAAAGAATGCAAAAGGAAATGTAAGAGCGCAATCAAGGCGGCTAAAATCGAACACGAAAGGCACAATGCGGAAGAGAGTAAAAAAAAAACACCAATAAATTCTTTAAGTATAAAAATAGTAAGAAAGTGAGGCCAGAACACATTGGCCCCATAAATGATGAAGAAGGGAATCTGGCTGCAAAGGGCAGAGAGAAGGTGAAGGTGCTAAATAAATTCTTCTTCTCAGTCTTCACAAAAGAATTGGGGAGATACAGTAACCTAGACTGTAATGTTAAAGTTAATAACACGTCACAGAAAGCGCCCTCATGGTTAACAGAAGACAGACTCAGAACTAAACGTAACATAAATAAGTCACCGGGACCAGATGGCTTACACCCGAGGGTCCTTAAAGAACTCAGCCAGGTGATAACCAGACCATTGTTCCCAATTTTTAATGGATAGTCTACTGACGGCAATGGTACCAGCTGATTGAAAAAAAGCCAAGGGGGGTACCAATATTTAAAAAAGGGCCGAGATATATCCCTGGGAACTACAGGCCAGTTAGCCTAACATCAATAGTCTGTAAGATATTGGAGGGGATGATAAGGGATTATATACAAGACTTTAGTAATGAAAATGGTATCATTAGTAAAAATCAGCATGGATTCATGAAAAATCGCTCTTGCCAATCTCTTAACCTTCTATGAAAAAGTGAGCTGCTATCCAGATAAAGGAAGGCCTGTGGATGTGGTGAATCGGAATTTTGCAAAGGCATTTGATACAGTTCCCCACAAACACATACTGTACAAACTAAGGTAGGTATGGACCATAGAGTGAGTAACTGGAATAAAATCTGGCTTCAGGGGCGAGTCCAAAGGGTGGGGATAAATGGAGAGTACTCGGAATGGTCTGTTGTGGAAAGTGGGGTCCCCCAAGGATCTGTCCTGGGACCAATCCTCTTTAATTTATTCATAAACAACCTAGATGATGGGATAAACAGCTCAATCTCCCTATTTGCAGACAATACTAAATTAAGCAGGGCAATAAGTTCTATGCAGGATGTGGAAACCTTACAAGAAGACCTGAACAAAATAATAGAGTGGGCATCTACATGGCAAATGAGGTTTATTGTTGAAAAATGTAAGGTAATGCATTTGGGTACGAGAAATATGAGTTACTCACCAGGGGGAGAGCCTTTGGGGGTAATGGAATGCAATGTCAAGCTGCTGTAAGCAAAGCCAACAGAATACTGGCATGTATCAAAAAGAGGATTCACTCCAGAGATAAAACAATATTTCTCCCACTCTACGAGACTCTGGACCGGCCGCATCTCGAGAATGCCGTCCGGTTCTTGGCACCGGTCCTCAGTAAGGATGTGCTGGAACTGGAGAGAGTCCAGAGAAAGGCAACAAGGCTAATGAATGGACTGGAGGATCTCAGCTATGAGTAAAGACTACAAGCATTGAACTTATTCTCTCTGGTGAAGAGACGCTTGAGAGGGGATATGATATTAATGTTCAAATACCGTACTGGCGATCCAATAGCATAGGGAACAAACTACTCAGCAAAAGGGAATATAAAAGGACTCGTGGCCATTCACTAAAATTAGAAAAAAGTGGTTTAACCTTACATTGCGTAAAGGGTTCTATAAAGGTCAGCGCGGTAAGGATGTGGAATTCTCTTCCACAAGCAGTGGTGTCAGCGGGGAACATAGATTGTTTAAAAAAATATTAGATGGGCACCTTAGACCACAACATACAGGGGTATACAATGTACTATTGACATAAACACTTATACACACACACTCATCATAGGTTGAAATGTATGGACTGGTGTCTTTTTTCAACCTCACTAACCATGTAACTATGCAACTATCCCTCTTAAAGGCACCACCATTTATCCCTTGATGTTTTGTAACAGTCCTGCTGCTCAGAATTTTAACCCTGAACATTAGAGGTATATATAATATTATACTCCTGATAATTATCCTCTTTGCTGGACACTTCACCATTCAGTACTCTTAGGAAATTGGTGTTCTACAATCAATTGTTTATTGCAGAAAGCATTCCTTCTAGTGATCAAACTTATTCAAGAGCTCCAACGTAGCCGGCTGAAGATTTATTTTGAGGACTGTATTAGAGTACCTGTTAACCTGCGCAGTCAAGAATTTACAGTTATCTTACAGTTATTGCATTATAGCCTAGGCTCTAGCCTCCTCACCATGAGTGACTCTAGGTGATTCAGTCATTATTTTATTGATAGCAATGTCACGGTCGCCTAATTTTGTTAATTTCCAGTGGGGAAAGCTACAGTTTATGCAGCCTTATCAGAACCTAGAAAGGCACTCCTACTGCATTGTTTGATATTTAAAACTGTATATGTCAAAAAGTGTACCACATCGTGATCCCCTGATATTTATGATTACTCATATTCTTAGTAAAATTTGTTATCATACTCCAAGGTCTCAAGTCTCCATGAGTGACCCTGAGGCACAAACAAAAAGTTAACAATCTGTTTCTATTGAAGGGTATAACCAAGGTGTCAGGGGTACAGAGGTCTTTGTAGAGGTCAAGGTAAGAACAGGGGACCCAATACAGCAAGCGGCTCCTGCGGGGGTATCACCACATTTATATTTTAGAATGGGGTGACACAAAATTGTGCATAATTTTAAAGGGTGCCTTAACTGAAAAAAGTTTCAGAAACACTGTGTTAAAATATATCAGTCATTGCCACACAGTATTACTACCTTACTACAAATAACCATTATATACATAAAGTCTTACAACTCCTACTTTTCATAGACCACAAGGATTGGTTTACAAATCACTAGCAGTTAGTAATTTCTGTAGTAAATATTTTTCTACAGGTTTGTGCATAATTTTTTGAACAAGGGGAAGAACCTTCTGGAGACATCAGCTCTATTCTGCATTTCCCTTCACCCATAGAGGTTGTCTGACAGCATATGATCTCCATGTGTCAGTCTTACTATTCCTGAGTGTTTTGCAGAGTAAATGTCTTTCTAGTGTCATATGACCAGCTTGTGCAAATTTGTTGGCACTTTCTCAATTTATTTTTGAAAAATTAAGGTTTTAATGCATGTATTGGGAAGGGTTGGGTGGGGAAGTTTTCAATTAAACTATGACTCAATTCTGTTTCCTTGACTTTCACTTTATTGAACTTTTCAATTAAACTTTCACAATATTTTAATGTTTGCAATTTTATGTTTTTTAATTAAATATTGAGGATTGAATAGTAGCCACAAGAGAAAGCTTAGTGTCTAAAGTGTAAATTACCCCAACATTTCTTATTCCTGATATTTGCCTGTTGTACTGGTTACTTGTAATATAAATGATCCTGTTCTCTTTGCATTGTTTCCTTTGTGTGAAATACATGGTGATCCTTCCAGTGCCCCTGCTTTCCTTTTTTTTTTCAATAAATAATTTTTATTGAATTTTAAATACAAATGAAAAACAGAAAATCACATCAACAGAATGAGATATAAGAAAATAACAACAAGGTAAAACATTATCCAAAAGTGGATGTTACAGTGTTCAGACAATAGTTATACGCTTCGTACAAGAGTGCTTTGACATCATGCATGTAAAGATTAACATAGTTTATTCTGATGATGGAAGGAGAAGAGAGGTGTCGAACCACCCTGACTCAGAACCCCTAGGGGAACAATGTCACCAAGCCACGAGTCGTCGACACCACCCATCATCCCCAGGGTCAGAATGAGTAGAACTAAGTTAAATAAAAGGTTACATTATAAGCTTCTAGTATCAAGTGTTAAATAGGGCCACTCCGACCAAGCTTTTTGAAATTTGTGATGGGTTAAAGCGTTGAAGGATAAAGCTTTTTCTAGTTTATAGTTCTCATTAACTACGGTAATTGCCTCAAAGATTTGGGGTGTCGGTGGTTTTCCACTTACGTAGTATTAAAGTTCTGGCAGCCGAAAGGAGATGTACAATCATTTGTCTATATGTCAATGGGTATAGTTCAATGTTTAGATTCAATAATGCTAACTCTGGTTTGGGAGGAGTTAAGATTCCAATGATGGATGCCATACATTGGAAAATTGCTTTTCAAAAGCTTGTAAGGGAGGGGCACTCCCAGAGGACTTGCTGTAAGGTACCCACTCTACCACATTCTCTCCAGCACAGTGGTGAAAGGGAGGGATTCATCTTAGATAACCTATAGGGAGTGAAATACCACCTATTTACAATCTTTGTCATCATTTCCCAATGGTTTGTACAATGTGATAGTTTGTGGGTCGAGTTGATCCCTATTTGCCATTGCTTTAGGGTGAAAGAGTGATTAAGCGTTTTCTCCCATTTCAGCATATGTGGCGATTTAGTTTTGAGGGAATCAGATGTAAGGCAGGAGTAAAAGAGGGATATACCTTTAGTTTGGGGCGGTACCGTGGAGATGAAATTCCATGTTTGGGAATTAGTTAGTAGTTCTGATAGTGGATGTTTGGCTACAGTGAAAATTATCTTAGAGATGGTGAGTGACAGGTCATGAGGAAGGGAGAATTCCTGGATAATTTGTTCTTTTTCTTTAAGCCTACAATTTCTGTAGAGTTGTGTTATGTGATAGACCGTAATCCCCCAACTTAGTGACATTAAGCTTTTTAAATTTAGATTCTAATATCTTAATAGGAATATCACAGGCGTGGAAAAGGTTTACTTTGGGTGTTAGTTTGGAAATAGCTCTCCAAGCTTGCAGAGAAGCTTTGACTGTGATGGGAATGTTCTATAATATGTTCTATAATAGCAGTTATAGCAGTTCGTTTAAGTGGTCATTTGCAGCCCTGATCTCCACTATCCCTCCTGGAAGGAGACTAACTGTCAGATTGAGTGGAGGTAGCTTTTATGCTTCCCAGATGCTGTTGCAGATGGCGGGGATGATGTGCCCTCACGTGGGGGAAGGGTGGAACACAGCGCCTCTTTAGGTGAAGATGGAGGCCTTTATGTTTAAGCCTGGGCCGAACGGGAGGCTTACAGTATGCAGGCAGTAGTTCGGGAGGTGGCAGAAGAGCCCCAAAGTACGTTAGTCCTTACCCGGTCACCGCCGCAGCTCCTGTGTCCCGATTTAGGAAAGTCCGCGGCTCCGGCCCGCCGAACGATCTTTTCCACCGCAATTTCGGCTGGAAAGTGTCCCCAGGAGGTGTGGGAAGAGCTCGATGCTGTTGTCTGGTAGCTGGAGGCGAAGGATCAGGAGGATTGCAGTAGATAGAACCAGGCCGATACGGAGCTCCTCTCTCCTGCGTCCTACTCCGTCGGCTTCAGGACACGCCCCCCTGCTTTCCTATTTCAAACTGACTGCACCAGGGCATGGAAGCATCTCCATCTAAGCATAGTCAATTTTCTCTTTTGCATTCTAATTCGGAGTACAGTCTGCCTGTACTCCAATTGTCAGACTTGTGCTTACACACCCTTCCCCACAGAAGATCCATGTACTGCTTTTTCTCTGCCTCTACTGACACCCCCCTGCAGTCTCCACCGTAAACCTCTCTAAGGCTTATATGTAGAGAACAGAGGTCATTTGAGCCTTTATTTAAAAAAAAAGGAAACATACAAAAACATTTGCCTTGCATTTCTATTTTAAACCGAATGGCTTGTTTTATAAG
Organism: Pelophylax lessonae; assembly: GCF_965119305.1. Classification (NCBI taxonomy): domain Eukaryota; kingdom Metazoa; phylum Chordata; class Amphibia; order Anura; family Ranidae; genus Pelophylax; species Pelophylax lessonae. The sequence continues at coordinate 592,976,578 of NC_138768.1, forward strand.
GTAATATTTCACATATACTTTCACTGCAATCACTTAGCTTCCCTACCCAACAATAGTTGAGGAAAGATATCAGCCACAAAGTAAGTTCACTTTTTTCAGTGGGTTACAAAACTCACAGACCCGTGTTTTGAGAAAGTGAAATAACACTGTTCTAATAATTTTTTTGGACAAAGCAGGATGTGGAGCCTGTGTACATAATAAATAAATGTGGCTTTTCCCATGTACATTTATCATTTTTTTAAACTGTATATTCTAATTTGCAGCATTAGCTGCTATAAATATTGCCCCTGTTTCTAAGTCAACTGAAAAAAAATGCATGCTGGGTGTTAATCCTTTATAATACTTAGAGGTTGTGTACATGGGAAAATGCAGCCCAGATTCAGCCTCTTATTTTCCTCTAAGCTCTTTAAAACTGGTTTGATCGATTTTTACACTCCCAAAAATGTACATAGAAAGAAAAGTAGCTGTAAAGTAAAACTAAAAGCAAAACTTTTATTTTTCATTTTGATAGAGTAAGGAAAGTTATATCCTGTCCCATAGCCAAAACAGAAAGTAAGAGGAAATCCCTCTAAAGTGAATGAATCCCTGACTATCACCAGGGCCACCTAAACTCACAACCCTATTGGAAAATTTCCCATCTATTCATGTTCTGGAGACAACCCAAAATTTGGGATTTTCGGTTACTTTTTACTTTTGCTAATAATGGTAAAGAGCAGAAATAGAGAGGGTGAATCCCCCTGACAGGCACAGACAGCGATAAAAACCTCATTACAGTTAAAACAAGCAATAAAAACCCGACAGATGTTCTAATGCCTTTCCATTCTATCCTTAACTAAAAATAAAGTTTTTCCTTTAGTTGTACTATAAGGTAACCAAATGTCTATGTATATAAACCCTTACTCTGATTATTTTAGATCAGCTGAATACCCAGGGAATCGATAGCCTATTTTAGCTACGGAAACTTCCCTATCCCTACCATCACTAACTTCTGATGCCACTGAAAACATTGGGGGTTGCAGCTAAGAAGTAAGGCAATACCATAAAGATAATATCACATCTATGCACAGTCCTTCTTTGTTCCAGTTTTATTACAAGGCTGAGCACTATAGCTGGGTGATTTTAAATCTCAAAAATATCACCTACAGTTTTAAAAATCTGCACTAACATGCCAGCCCAGCCACTAACTAAGGTGTAACTAGAAGGTTAAATTGCTCAACAAAAGAAGAATAATCCACTTGTCCAATATGGAGTCTGGTGCAGGATTCTCCTCACACATTCAGTGATAAAATGGGCTGCAAATAATTGATACATGTATGTTGAAGTGACTAGACCAGAGGTGGCAAACCTTGGCACCCCAAATGTTTTGGTACTACATTTCCCATGATTCTCAACTACACTGCAGAGTGCATGAGCATCATGGGGAAATGTCCTTCCAAAACATCTGGGGTGCCAAGGTTTGCCATCACTGGACTAGACTATACTCAAAGCATAATATAAACAAGTACTGACATGTACATGCTTATAACAAGCACAGACAGGAAGAGTCAATTACAGCATCCATTAGACCAATCGCTGTGGACCTTATAAGAGAGCAGATTAGTTATTTAGAGGAACACAAGTAAGAAATTGGGAAGACAATGGTTGTTGTATTGGGGCCTTCAAACCTATAGGTTGTCTTCTACCTTTACGCCAGTAAATATACTCATTAGTTGTTATTATGGATGTTGTTTTTTAATTGAAATAAACTCTGAGATGAACAGAAATAAAGTGGAGCTGATAAAATATATGAAAAAGTATTCAATAGGAAACATTTCCTCTGGCCCATAAGAACCAGTGGTTTCTGCAGTCTAAATTAATAATGGATTCTAACTGCTTGCTTTGGAGAACTATGAATTTTTCCTTTAGCAATTCAGTCATAATCATAAGTGTGTGCAAGCCACGTCATTTTCTGATTGCTAGAATGCTAAGGAAAAAAAAAATCAAATAAAAATGCAAGCATTTTACAAAGCCACTTGGTAAGCTAAAGTTAACACGCCATGCCTGATTTAATACTGGTTTGATATTATGAAGAAATATAGCAGGGGATTAAGTCAGATGATTAGGCACAAGAATGACAGAAAAAAACTAATAATGATCTTAATTTTCTCTTGATACAGATTTCCTGGCGGTGCGTAAATGAACAAGCTAGAAGTAAACCCTATAGTGGCTGCAAAGAAACTCTCCAGCCAACCAATCATTTCTACCGAGACATACTTTAGGAGAGCAATTAAGTAACCAATTTATTTTTTTAATGCTGCAGAATATTTTAGGACATGGCTGCTGACTTTCTGTCTTTTTAAAGCTGCTGGGAGTGAAAGATTTTTTTAAAAAAGCTGAAATTTAAAGCATATTGGATGCTTGGAAAGAACTGTATATTCAACAAGGGACTTATAACCATCACTGGCCAAAAATACCGATCTAAAACCCCAGAATTAAGTGCATTTGTAGAAGATATAATGGTTAGGACCCTGACAAATGGATAACAGAATGAAAAATGTATTTTTGTAAAATGTTACTTTAAAAATAAATTGATGCAATAACTGGGGCTCTTTTATGTTATTTCAACTGAAAATATATTGTTTCAAGAAGGACCATATTTCAGAGGTATGCCACAATAGAGAATCTTTACCCCTATTTCAGTCCCACGGAGCACACTGTAAGCTGATTCCTTCATCTGAGCAGCAGGTGGAGTTGCAGTATAGTGAAGAAAATCTGCCCTGCCCTGCCCTGCCCTGCCTTAAGGCTGCATTCACACCTGAGTGACGCATCACTTTTTTGCTGTGTTTTTTGGCGTTTGTTGCTCAGCAGCATAGGGTGGTCCATTCACTTGAATGGGCTGCCCTGTGTATGACATATGGATCAAAGTAGCTCCTGTACCTTTTTTTGGCATTGAGCCAAGCACTTTTTGCATTGCGCATTTTGCATCATGATAAAACTCAGGAGTGCTACCTGCGTTGGTTTGGCACAGCAAGATCGATAAATAGATCTATATAAATAGAGAGAAATATAAATGATTTGGCAATTACAATATGGGTTTCAGCTGTGTAATTAGCTGTTTGCCAGGAGTTTAGCTTTAGGAAGCGGGAAAGGGGTGGGGGTTGCAGTGCTAAATTATTACAGCAGGTATTTTTCCTATATCCTGAAAACATATTTGCTTCTGCTCTACTATATTACTCTACTATAGGTCACATTTATTGTACCACACTGCTCTATATTCTTTGAACACAATTCAATGTAACTACATTATTGAATAGGTAATTAATTGTTAAAATAGATTAACAAAGTAAAAGGGCAGCCAATCATTATAATCAACTTTTACTGACTTAAGCCCAGTTCAAAACCAGACCTGATTGTACTTTTGTCTCATTACTATGATAATATATTTTATTTCTGAGGTATAATACAATGTTTCTGGTCATTCTTATGCTATTTCATTGCATACTATATAATATAAAACCTCCACAGGTTATTCTCATTTATTGGTGGGGTCCTGGATTTAGTTTGTGGTCGTTCGGACACAAATATCAACATTTGAATGTCAAATCCAAACCAAATTGAGTCTTTATAAATACATTTTCTCATTTTATAAAGGCTAATAGCCAAGAAACTGGCAAAAAAAAGTGGATAGGGGAGCCGGGCACTGCCCCAGGGTACATGTACCAATGAAAAAAAAAAAAAAAGGTTAAAAAATACTGCTGGAAGTGCAACATTAAAAAATGCACTATTCCTTTAAGAAACATTTTTTTTTTTTCTGGGGGGGTCCTAAACCTACCTGTGAAGTGGTAACTCTCTATCATGTATACAAAGTAGCATACCAAAAGTGACATTTACATAGGAAAAAATTGTTTAAAATGCTGGTAATTCACATTAACCTGCAAGCTTCCTTTATTTTGTAACTAATACAATGGGGACAATCAGCGCAACCAAACAAAGAATGTGTGTAATTATATATATATCAACTCCACATATAAAGACATAAAGAACAGAATATAGTGCTGCGTCAGATATCTAAATTAATTAGTGAAACAGTGAATAGTAAAAAAAATAACTTAATAAATATCTCAAATAGGTGATAGAAATCCATTCAAAAGTGCACTATATAAATTCCATAGATAATCACCTTCCGTGCTCATAAATCACATTTCAGTGCTCAGTATTCCTCCCGTGCAATCAAGCCTTTCACCTTACAATCTGACCCCTGTCTCACCAGTTGGTCAGAATGAGCAGTTCCTTCCTGCGGGACGATGTGACGTTGGCTGACAGGCTCCGCCACCTATACGCGTTACGTCAGGCGTTGACTTCTTCGCAGCCACGATTGCTGTGAATGCTTATACAGCTCGCACTGCTAAAGTGCCTGACTTGTAAGTTGCCTATCTTTTAATAAATGGTCTTGGATTTTATATGGAGAGCACTAGATGTGTTTTTTACTTCCTTATGTATCTGTGACACATCCAGACTGAAAGTGATCCTTTGATGGTATCAGTTATGAGTTCCCACAAATAAATACCAGACCCTCATCAAGGAGGATGAGGGTCTGAATTGTATTTTGTGTGGGTCCTCTTTGCATTATTTAGAAAAAAACAAAGCTTGCAGAGAAATACGAATTAATGGATTTTTTCTTTGTGTCAGTCACTTTTACTGTAATGTTCAAAGAGAAATGACAGAGCGCCCCAAAATTTAATACCAGATCCTTCAGATCCGGAATTGATTTTAAGGAGGAAAAAAATGGCGTGGCGGCAACCCAATCAATACCAGACCCTTAATCCAAGCAGACAGAAAAGAGGGTGGGGGGAGGTGGAAAGCTGCACATACTAGGCCAAGTGTCAGCAACATGGGGGGATGGGGATATGTTGATGAGGACCTTTTCCCCACTACCATGGCAGGGCGATTGGGGGACTTATCAGAATCTGTAAAAGCCACTTTAATGATTAAAAGAATGTATAAATCCAGTGTCACTCACAATTAACTTTGCCCAGCAATTGTCAAAAAAAAACAAAAAAAACATCAATACTCTGACCTGTCTGCTCATACCACACATGACAATTCCCTGAAGCCATCATTAGCTATATATACAAAAGCGGTTGGGATGTGGTGTCATCACTGATCCAATATGGATATAGCCATGACCATATTTGGTCAGTGATGTCACCACCACCCCGCTCCTTTGCTTACATGGCCAGGTATTTCCAGCCCTGTAACTGAATAGGGCCGATGACATCACTGGTCTTTAACGAGTCAGCAGTGCATACATGGTTGGAACTCCTAACAATCATTGACAGTGGGAATCTGTCAGGTAAAATAGCAGTAGTAGTATGGCTATTTTACATGAGGTTAAGGTTTAAGCCCCGCCTATCAGGCAAATGTTCAGGCATTTGTCTAATTGCCCAAACAACCAAGGCTCATTCAAAACTTGTGCTCAAATCGAGTCTTATAGAAGAACTTTTTTTTTTTTGGATAGAGCAAGGGAGGGGTATAACCCCTGTCAGATTTATTTTTTTTCCATGTGTGTCACATTGTGGAGATTTCCCTTCACTTTCTGTCCCATAGCCAAACAGGAAGTCCCTGAAAATTAAGGAATTCCTTGGGAACCCCCAGGTCACCAGAACTTGTGCCCCCATCAGAAGATTTCCCATTTCTTACTTTCCTGGGGACAACCCAAAATTTTGGATTTTCATTTAATTTTACTTTCACTTTCAATGGTAAACAGGACAAATAGAAAGGGTGAATCTCCCTATCAGGGACACAGAAAGCAATAAAAACTGACAGGTGTTCTAATCCCTCTCCACTTTATCCAAAACTAGAAAAAAAAAGTTTTGCTTTTAGTTTAACCACTTTACCACTAGAGGATTTTTCTGTCTTACGTCTGGGCCACTTTTTGCGATTCGGCGCTGTGCGACTTTAACGGACAATTGCGCGGCCGTGCGATGCTGTACCCAAACAAAATTTATGTCCTTTTTTTCCCACAAACAGAGCTTTCTTTTGGTGACATTTGATCACCTGTGTGATTTTTACTTTTTGCGCTATAAACAAAAAAAGAGCGTTTATTTTGAAAAAAGAACAATATTTTTAACATTTTTTTATATGAAATCCCCCCCCAAAAAAATGTAAAAATCAAATTTTTTTTTTAATTTTTGGCCAATTTGTTTTCTGCTACCTATGTTTGCTATAAAAAAAATCACAATAAGTGTATTTTGATTGGTTTGCGCAAATGTTATTGCGTTTACTAACTAAGGGAAAGATTTCTGTCATTTTTGGTGTTTTTTTTTTTTAACGAGTAATGGCGGCGATCTGCGATTTTTTTTTGCGGGACTGCGACATTGCGGTGGACAGATCGGACCCTTGACTGATATTTTTGACACTTTTGGGGGTACCAGTGACATTACTGCAGTAATCAGTGGCACTGGCGGGGAAGGGGTTAATTTTATTGGAGAGGGAGGGGTTAATGTATGCCTGGTGCTTACTGACGTGTGTGGGGGGAGGTGACTGAGTGAGTCAGTGACAGATCGGATGTTCAGCTATGCTGAACACTGCGATCTGTCACTCCCTGTCACTTAGGAGATCCGCCCGATCTGTTTACACAGGCGGGCGGATCTCCAAACTAGATTCCCCGACGATCGGGGAAGAGCAGCGGCGATCGCCGCCGCTCCTCCCCTGGCCCGACTCCCGCGGTGACTGAAAACAGCGGGAGTGCACCTCCGGCGGCGCGCGAGCACCGCCTACAGGGGGAGGAGTCTAGTGACGTAGTACTACGTCGCTAGACGATAACGAGCCACATTGCTGCAGTAGCAGCAACGTGAGCAGACGTTAAGTGGTTAATCTCATTGCTAGTCAATAATAGCTTTTACAAGCATAGCAGCAATGTGCAAATAATATAATCCCTCAGGCTGAATGCAGCTACACTTTCTCAGACTTGCAGGAAGTCTTGGGGACTTGGGGAGAACAGCCAAGAAATGTCCGAACCATATCCATTTGTATGAGCATACCAATAAAGGCTTCTATGCAAACTTTCCCGCTGGCCCAATGTCAGCATGTCCTCTTCTAGTTGACTAGAACAAGGAATGAACAATATGTAAGAGAGCATTGAAAAATAGAAGTACAACATCAAACTATATTACAAAAAGAGCATCGCTACAAAAATAAAACAGTTCAGATATCAAAAATATAGAGATACCAATAATATTACATGTCACAGAAATTAGTATAGCACATAAATTATGAAGAGTGTAAATAATATCAGAAAGTTCAGAATGTGCAAAAAAGTGCATACAAAAATGTACAAAACATAGTCCATGACAAGAAAACATGAAGAATCCCTTGTGCAAAATGCTCCAGAGGATGTCATCTGTTCGTGGGAAAAGTTAACTCCACTACTAGACAGCAGTAGTTGTTACAGTGCGCCTCTTACCAGATCAAAAGCAAGGGAGACAAAAGCATACATTATTTTAGGAACCATCATCCTGTTGCTCGTGACACCGCTGTTAATAACGCTGTCTACATTGGAACACTGATCTGTTTGAGCTTCAAAAGCTTTTAATAAAAGCGCTCTTTTTAAACGATCTTCACGTGGGAGTGTATTCTTTTACATTCATGACTGCTGAGTGACGAGTACTTTATCCCAGTGGAATCCTGCTTGTGTCTATCCTTATACATTTTTGATCATTACAATCTTTGGCCTAACCGATCTGGTAAGAGATGCACTGTAACCACTACTGCTGTCTGGTGGTAGGGTTCACTCTTCCCACATACAGATTGCATCTTCTGGAGCATTTTGCACAAGGGATAATATGTTTTCTTGTCATGGATTATGTTTCATAAATGCATGCACTTTTTTGCACATTCTGATATTATTTGCACTCTTCATAATTTAGGAGCTATAACAATTTCTGTGACATATAATATTATTATTATCTCACATTGATGATCATTTGTGATGTCTGTACTGCTTTATTTTTGTAGCACTGCTCTCGTTTTAATATTTATTTGAATTCGTATCACAATTTATTGTTAGCTGCTTTAAATGTATTGACTTTATAACTTAGCGTGGATTGATTTGTCCCTTCAGAAACGAAGTCATATGCTGTGTATAGATATCTCCCTTAACCGCTTGCCGACCACCCGCCGCATACTGCGGCAGGCCGGAGCTCCTGCGCGAATCGACGTAGGTAGACATCGGTCGCACACCTACAGCTAGGGGGCGAGCGCACACCACCGGCAGCACGCTCCTTCCCCCACTCAGCAGCGGGGACTCCGATGCACGGGGTAGGCGGCTCCGATTGCCGTCTGACACCCACAATCGTTCCCTGCTGAGAGAGAAGAACGGTCAGCTGTTGTAAACACAGCTGACCGTCCTTCTCCCTGGAAAAGATCACAGAGCTCATGTGATCCTTCTATGTAGGATCACAGGTCTCTGTGATCATTTCACAAGCCCAACCCCTTTACAGTTAGAAACACGCTCGTAGGTACATATTTAATCCCTTGATCACTTACAGTGTTAACCCCTTCCCTGCCAGTGTCATTATTACAGTAACAGTGCATATTTTTAGCACTGATAACTGTAGTAATGTCACTGGTCCCCCCAAAAGTGTCAAAAATGTCAGTTAGGGTTCCGATCTGTCCACCACAATGTCAAAGTCACAGATTGCCGCCATTACTAGTAAAAAAAAAAATAATGACAAATCTTTCCCTTAGTTAGTAAAGGCAATAACTTTTGCGCAAACCAATCAAAATACGCTTATTGTGATTTTTTTTTTACCAAAAATATGTAGCAGAAAACAAATTGGCCTAAAATATTGAAACATTTAGATTTTTTTTTTTGGGGGGGGGGGGGGGGGAATGTTATATAGCAGAATGTGAAAAATATTGCTTTTTTTTCAGAATTGTTGCTCTTTTTTTGTTTATAGCGCATAAAATAAAAATTGCACAGGTGATCAAATACCACCAAAAGAAAGCTCTATTTGTGGGAAAAAAGTACATCAATTTTATTTGGGTACAGCGTCGCACAACCGTGCAATTGTCCGTTAAAGTAACGCAGTGCGGAATCGCAAAATATGGCCTGGTCATTAAGGGGGCAAATCCTTCCGGTCCAGAAGTGGTTAATAGGACATGTTCCCTATATTTAAACTGCTATGAATTACAAAAAGCATAGTATCGCAGTAACACGTTTTTCTTTCAAGTAAAAAGTAAATGCATAATGTTAACTATATATAGAAGAGTTCACATTCACATCTAGGAATATTGGAGCCTTATTTTTAGTTTAGAACTCTTTATTGATAATAATTGATGAGCTATACACCTAGTATTACATTCTATAGAACTGCAGAGTTTGCAAATTCAGGTTCATACCTTTGAAATTCTTACATGCATAATGTTAGAATATGATATCTGTTTTGCGGTTTAAGTGGAACATTAAAATAATAGCATATATAGGGTTTCTGTGACCTGGTCTGTACATATTTTCAGCTGTACTGCTTTGTATTGGATTTCGCTGGTTCACAGTTATGCTAAATAATTATATTACATATGGTTGTATTTTATCCTAGATCATGCATATGGTTCTAGTTTATATGGTTCCCTTTAGATTTGCATTTATTTTGGATATGCAGCTGTGAGTTTTACAAAAGATATCCTTGGCCTACACTAAATCCAAATGCCTCAGGATGTTGGCCTTCATTGTCACTTGTCAGTGGTAGCACCATATGCTGTACTGATTAGATACATTCTACAGCCAATAGAGGAGAGGGCCATCTGCAATATTAATCTGAATTTCCAATCAGCAATGAAAGCTTTATGTCACACCTTAAATTAGAAAACCAATTTATTCATCGGTTTTATTTTAGACACATTACTGAACAGTATGCCATTTATTAGTGCTCTGCCAACAGTGTACGTGCACAACCCGCATTAAATATTTCAACTATTGTCTTAAATCCTAACACATACAAAACATTTAAATCTTTAGAAGAAAGTTATGAATTAGGCATTGCTTATGCCTCAGGTATAACTCATGAGCATTGTGTAGGGTGGCAGGATGTTAAAACATATTGCAACATTTACTATTTCTTTTTTTTTTTTTTCTTACGTTAATGAAATATTTTAAAGTTATATTTATTTTCAATCGTTTTTATTGTTTTTCAAAGAGAACAAAACACAAATTAAACAAGACAGTTGAGCTACTTGGTGACAAAAATGCTCATACCGTACATGCTGACAGGCCGGATAAACAAATAACGATATAATAGTAAATCGAGAATACTCGTCCAGAGCTAACTCCAAGGCTTACTCGTGTAGGTGTAGCGTCAAAAGGTAACAGGGATATGATACCCATAGGGTTGATGGCCTGACCCCCTCACGACACCCCTAAAGGGATCTGACTGTGTCCTGGGGGGGGGGACAGGCCAGATATATTTCCGTTTTGAAGGGAGAGAACCAAGTCTAGCGAGCTTATAACATTAGGCAGGTCGAAACTCCCTTAGAAAATACACTAGAATCAAAAAACTGTGAAATTTGTCTGCTCGGTGTGAAGCAAAAAATGAGCATGACGTCTTCCCGGAGCAAATCAGAAGCATTAGATAGATCAGATAGGAAAGGAGAGAAGAAAGGAAAAAGGAAAGGTACAGAGAGTAGAGAAGGAGAGTGAGAGGAGGGAGGGGGGGGAGGCATACAGTGAGTTGATCCTGCGGACCGGATCCACCAACTCACGGGTAAGCATAACTAGAGTGTTGAAGTTTTGAAAGGAAGCCCAAGGTTCCCAAACTTTTTCAAGTGTATCTTCAGAATCTTGTAGAATGCTAAACATCTTTTCTTGTGTCATGATCCAGGCGATCTTTCGTTTAGCTGCAGTAATAGAGACAGAGGGTTGTTTTCACTGTCTGGCGATTGTGATTTTCGCACCAAGGAAGATAAAAAAGTACAGAGTTTGGGCATGTTTGGGGACTTGTGTGGTTCAGTGGTTCAAAAGGGCAAATTCTGGTGACTGTCTGATTGAAACGCCAAATATTTTACGGATAACCTGGAAGATTTGAAACCTGAATCTTCTGATTTTGGGATATTCCCAGAATATGTGCAACAGGGATCCCATTAGATTACAACCCCTAAAACAAAGTAAGGAGGGGTCTGGGAATATTTTCCCCAATCGAATAGGAATGTGCATGGTAACCAATCAGCTTCTAAATTCAGGTTGTTCAATTAGGCTTTGACAATAAAACCTGGAAGCTGATTGGTTTCTATGCAGCGCTGTGCCAGGTTTTGCACCATGCAATTTTAGTAAATAACCCACCAGACTATGTCCAGAGTCAGTCAGAGGCTCTTTTTGCATGTAACCACTCAGAAGAGCAGTTACATGTGAATAGTAGCCATTAGTTTGTGCATACGCAGTGTTTAGAACCACCAGCATGAATGTACTAATTCTCACTGGAGGCTATCCCTGGCCACTGGTTAATAAATGGTGTGAGGGATTAGCTCGGTGGCGGGTGTGGATGACCCCTTTGGGGGTGCGTTTTCTCAGAGAGATAGCCGAGCAGTAGTTGCAAACAACACTTTGTTTTATTCATGCAACTTACTTCACACAATTGCAAGCCTCAAAACAGCCAAAATAAAATAAAACAAAATAAATCCTTGCCACTGTGGGTGGCTACCTTCTCACACACTGGAACCTATCTAATGAAGTCTGTCCCCAACCTACTGTTGGGCAGACTTGGCTGGTCATACAGCAGACTCTCAATAGTCCATGTTTTATCTCTTCACACAGCAACCAGTTCATTTAACATGTCCCTTTTCCTCTTCATATGGAACATGTCCCTTTGTCTCTTCACACTCTTTACATTGAACACAGTTCATTTGCTTGTCTCTCCACATAGCAAGCAGTGCATTTATTTCTTTCCACATAGAAATAGTTTCTCTTCTCACCTTGAGACGATCCAAGACCTCACTTCGAGTAGTCTTCACACTTGTTTACCCTCCTTAGCGCACATCACTTCAGGGGGTCTTCTCCCATGCTCACCAGCTTGTCGGGAGGCACTCATCTGTCTGTCCTCCTCTCCCAGCCCACACGGCGACAGGAGGCAGCAATCCATAGATTTCCTTTGGACAAATTATAGAGGCCTTAACTTCCTCATTCCGAACAGCTGAAGGCCTTTCAACTTCCTTAGACAGTTCTGGCTACCTCTGCAGCCGACACCCTATAGTAATTGGTGATTTGTCTAACCCAGGTGGAAGTGTAGCTCCTGTCTGTGACTACATTCACAGATTTACCTGACTTCCTGTCACAATGGGTTTACATCTACTTAAGCCGAAGATATACTCAGTGATATCTCATACTATGGGAACTCTCATTTTTGGGTATTTTACTAAAGGTTCAATAATCAGTGTGACTTTTTGATCAGTGCAGCCAATCAGCTGGGGAGGAATTCAAAACAAAAAAACATCATAAAAGGGTAACAGCAGGCACTATGGTCAAAAACATTTGTCCTAGTTGAGGGGTGAAGAGACACATAAATGAACTTGTCCTTGGGTATTCTGAAAGTTTTCTGATCTTTTCACGTTTTATTCAAAGTTCTGAGACTAAAATATCCTTCAATCTCCTTGAAATATATACAACTTTCCATCAATACTGTATATACTAGCATGCCTTTTTTCTGTATGTATACTGCTAACCGCCATTCGTTCTTTTTGTCCAGAGAGCAAGATCACATTAGAAAATAATACACATTGAGGATTTAATTAGAGTTTGAAGCACATCCTTACTAGAAGTATAGAATTGCATCAATATGAATGTCAAGCTGTTGACAGAAAGTCAATGTCTTTGGTATGTCCAGAGGGTGATACTGTCTGCTAACGTTTGCTGGACCCTCTGTGCTGTTTGCCTGAGGTGTCTTCAGATACACAGAGTACACAGCTATGTTTAAAGAAAAGAAATAAAAAATAAAGCGGGAAAGAAAACACACAGAGAAGAGTGGAAAATGTATGCAGTTGTATGGCCCCCTGATAGAATCTATTGTAGAAGTCTAGCACAAGCAGTATGTTTACTGTTTAGTATGTTTGGAGAAGTATTTTCATAGACTACAACAAAAGAGAACTTTAGAACACATTTTTGGAGGTATGATAGGACATCATGTAGACAAATAATTACTGAAAGTCAGACAGCTAAAGCCAGAATAACTGTGTCTAGTCTGTATATTCCCTGTATACCCACTCAGGAGTTTTAAAAGCATTGTACGAGCTCCAAAAGAACAAGGTGAACTGTCAAGATCAAATACAGAGCATTTCTAGATTTAACCTACATAATACAATAACACAAGGTAAATCAACACCCAAAGAAAGCCTGATCCTAAAGGTTAAAACAATGGATAAAGATGCAGGGATACTGCAGGAAAATACTTAAAATGATTGTAAAGTCTCATTTTTTAAAAATTTTATATAATAAAACATGTTATACTTACTTCCTCTGTGCAGTGGTTTTGCACAGAGCAGCCTGGTTCCCCCTCTTCTCAGGTCCCTCTTTGGCACTCCTGGTCCCTCCCTCCTGTTGAATGTCCTCACAGCAAGCTGCTTGCTATGGGGGCACCCAAGCCAAGTCACAGCTCCCTGTGTCTATTCAGACACGGAAGTGTGGCCTGACCCACCCCCTTTTTCTCATTGGCTGACTGACTTTGATTGCCAGCAGTAGAAGCCAAATGGCGCTGTGCTGCTGTCTCAGCCAATGAGGAGGGAAGTCCCAGGCAGCCAAGACATTCCTTCAACATCGCTGGATCTAGAGGTAAGTATTAGAGGGGCTGAGAAAGCTGCTGCACACAGAAGGCTTTTTATCCTTTTTATCCTAAAGCATAGAATGTATTAAAATAAAAACTTCTGACTTTACAACCTTTTTAAAATGATACCATAGTTAAAGTGATATTAAAGGTTAATTTTTTTGTTTTTTAAAAAACAAACAAGTTATACTTACCTGCTCTGTGCAGTGGTTTTGCACAGAGAAGCCTCAACCCTCCTCTTCTTGGATCCCCCACCGGCGCTCCAGGCGCCTCCTTCTTGCATAGTGCCCTCATAGCAAGCAGCTGGCTATAGGGGCACCCGAGCAGGCTCACTCCCGAGCCGCTGCTCTCAGTGTCCATTCATAGCCTTATAGTTTGTTTTCTGCAGAAGCCAGCCCCAACCTTAGTAGAGAAGGCTATCCCCTACCAGCATGCTGTAGAGTGGGACTCTTGCTCTCAATGTAGAAGCAGTGGTCTATCTACAGAGGTTTAACACACCCCTGCTAAGTTAGAGCTAAAGTTCTTCAATTACCTGGAAGTACGAGCTTTCCTGAATGCAGTGTGATGAGTTTGACTCAGAAAGGGGCACATCAGACCTCTGCAGAGTGACTACTGCATCTCTAGTAGTGCCTTCATTGGAAACCACCAAAGAGAGCACAGGTACACTAACTTTTATTCTCACTTTTCCAAGAATTAGAAACCTTTCTATGCTCAGAAAGTTTGCTGGCTACTGCAGAAATTTGTACCCCTGTTTGAAACAATACACGGGTACAAATGGCACCACGGAACCCTTAACTCACAGTGTAATAATGCATAGAGCAGCAATGTCTCTATGTCATTACGTCAACTCTGCTCTCTTCACCTTCAAGAACCACACACTGCTGGGGAATAGGGATGGCCTCGCAGTTCGCCCGGCAGTCGGTTTGCGGTGAACTTTTCTCGTTCACAGTCGCCGATTTCGCGAACATATGGCGTTGTTCGCGGCGGCCATATTAGTTTACTTTGGGGAGAACATTGACCCATGACACAGCCATCAGGTGGAACAGGACAGCCAATTGAGACTTTTCAGCACATGGACATACCCCCTACCTTATAAATACTGTAGACCTGACCTGGTGGCCATTTCACATTCTGCTTTTTGTCAGTGTAGGGAGAGGTTTGCTGTGTGCACCAGGGACAGATTGTCAGTGACACAAATCGCTCTGATAAGGTCCACAAAAGTCCTTTTAAGGGCTATTTGGTATAGGTGTACTATTTTTTGGTGTGCAGTGCACTATACAGGGGTGTAATACACTTATAATATACTTTCTAATATAGAAAGCATATTATAGTGGATTTGTATTGTGCACTGTGCAGCATTGTGACTGGTGTGGTGAGCGTTTCTGCAGCAATACTACAAACCAAGTGACAAAAGCACTTTTAAAAAAGTATTATAACTGGTGTGATAGACCAGTGGCCCCCCTAAACGACAGATTGAAGCGGGGTGTTAGCTGAGTATACTTTTATAAGTGTATTTGTGTCCTGCAAAATATTGCCTCTTTTGCTGCATTAACTCTGCTACACACAGTGCCAAACTTACTGGCCAATTTTTTGTAAAACTGGTGTGATAGATCAGTGGCCCCCCAATACCACAAATTGAAGTAGGCTGTTATCTGAGTATACTTTTATAAGTGTATTTGCGTCCTGCAACAATATTGCCTCTTTTGCTGTGTTAACTCTGCTACACACAGTGCCAAACTTACTGACCAATTTTTTGTACAACTGGCGTGATAGACCAGTGGCCCCCCAATACCACAGATTGAAGTGGGGTGTTATCTAAATATACTTTTATAAGTGTATTTGTGTCCTGCAAAAATATTGCCTCTTTTTCTGCGTTAACTCTGCTACACACAGTGCCAAACTTACTGGCCAATTTTTTGTACAACTGGTGTGATAGACCAGTGACCCCCCAATACCACAGATTGAAGCGGCGTGTTATATACCTTGTTCCACATATACTGCGCTTCTCTAGAGACTTTTGTCAGAGGGTAATTTAAAAAATGACAGGAAGAGGCAGGACCTTACGCAGGGGTGGTAGGGGTAGGGCAGGAGCAGTAGGCCGGAGCCAAAGTGTGAAGTTTCAGAAGGTGCGTTCGATTACGTCAAAGGACGCACCAGACTTGGTTGAGTGGCTCACTCAGCCTTCCTCTTCTGCACCCTCCTCATCCTCTCTATCTGCACCCTCTTCACTCTCTGCTGTGTGCACCCCCAAAGACACAACCACCAACACCACCTCCATATGCCCTCCACTTGAGTCACTGGAATTATTTTCCGATCCATCACAAGACATTTGCAATGTGCAGCCATTCTTGGCATCGGATCAGAAAGAGGATGTAGCAACAGAAGCCACTCAGCAGTCTGACGACAGTACCCAGATCAGCCTAAGGAGGTTGGTACCCACTGTTGCTGCCTACTCTGAGATCTCTAATGTTAGTGGTGGGGAAGATGACGTTGATAATGACGTGTCTATGGACGTCACGTGGGTGGCCACAAGAGAGGAAGAGGAGGGGAGTTCAGAGGGAGAGATGGACCAGCAGATAGGGAGAAGAAGCAGGTGGAAGTTACATTGCACAGGAGGGACAAAGCAGACTACTAATGTATCAGGAGCAAGCCATCAACCATGTACGGTCACATCTGGCGCTCCCAGGACTCCGGCCTACTGCAGGAGCAGTAGGCCGGAGCCAAAGTGTGAAGTTTCAGAAGGTGCGTTCAATTACGTCAAAGGACGCACCAGACTTGGTTGAGTGGCTCACTCAACCTTCCTCTTCTGCACCCTCCTCATCCTCTCTATCTGCACCCTCTTCACTCTCTGCTGTGTGCACCCCCAAAGACACAACGACCAACACCACCACCATATACCCTCCACTTGAGTCACCGGAATTATTTTCCGATCCATCACAGGACATTTGCAATGCGCAGCCTTTCTTGGCATCGGATCAGAAAGAGGAGGTAGCAACAGCCACCACTCAGCAGTCTGACGATAGTACTCAGATCAGCCCAAGGAGGTTGGTACTCACTGTTGCTGCCTACTCTGAGATCTCTAATGTTAGTGGTGGGGAAGGTGACGTCGATGATGACGTGTCTATGGATGTCACGTGGGTGGCCACAAGAGAGGAAAAGGAGGGGAGTTCAGAGGGAGAGACGAACCAGCAGATAGGGAGAAGAAGCAGGTGCAAGTTACATTGCACAGGAGGGACAAAGCAGACTGCTAATATATCAGGAGCGAGCCATCAACCATGTACGGTCACATCTGGTGCTCCCAGGACGCCAACACATGGCTCCGCAGTGTGGGCTTTTTTGAATGTGTCCACTGCTGACAATAGTGTTGCCATCTGCAACTTTTGCAGTCAACGTATAAGTCGCGGTAAGCCCAGTGGCGGCTGGTGAAGTTTTAAGATGGGGGGGCGCAAGACCCCACCCTTCTATTTTGACCCCTCCCGTTTCCCAGAAGCCCCACCCCTTATAGACCCCACCATTTTGTCCCCTGTATTTTGCTTGCGTGAACAAATTCTCCAAATATATCACATATTAAGGGGTCTCTCAGTACTAGCATATCCCATATTAGGGAGCAGGGGTCCTATTATGGGATATACTGTGAGAGACACCCTATTATGGGATACACTGACTGAGAGTGGCACAAACCCCACAGTACAGACCCCCTAGCACAAACCCCACAGTACAGGCCCCCTAGCACAAACCCCACAGTACAGGCCCCCTAGCACAAACCCCACAGTACAGGCCCCCTAGCACTAATCCAACAGTGCAGGCCCCCTAGCACTAATCCCACAGTACAGGCCCCCTAGCACAAACCCCACAGTACAGGCCCCCTTTTAATGCAGTGACAAGCGTACATGCCCCCTTTCAATGCAGTGACCAGCGTACATGCCCCCTTTCAATGCAGTGACCAGTGTACATGCCCCCTTTCAATGTAGTGACCAGTATGAATGCCCCTTTCAATGTAGTGACCAGTATACATGCCCCTTTCAATGTAGTGACCAGTATACATGCCCCTTTCAATGTAGTGACCAGCATACATGACCCCTTTTAATGTAGTGACCAGTATACATGCCCCTTTCAATGTAGTGACCAGCGTACATGCCCCCAATGCAGTGACCAGCGTACATGCCCCCAATGCAGTGACCAGCATACCATGCTCCCAATGCAGTGACCAGCGTACATGTCCCCAATGCAGTGACCAGCATACCATGCCCCCAATGCAGTGACCAGCGTACATGTCCCCAATGCAGTGACCAGCGTACATGCCCCCAATGCAGTGACCAGCGTACATGCCCCCAATGCAGTGACCAGCATACCATGCTCCCAATGCAGTGACCAGCGTACATGTCCCCAATGCAGTGACCAGCATACCATTCCCCCAATGCAGTGACCAGCGTACATGTCCCCAATGCAGTGACCAGCGTACATGTCCCCAATGCAGTGACCAGCGTACATGTCCCCAATGCAGTAACCAGCATACCATGCCCCCAATGCAGTGACCAGCGTACATGTCCCCAATGCAGTGACCAGCGTGCGTGCCCCCTTCAATGCATTGAACAGTGTACATGTCCCCAATGCAGAGTTTAGTGTGCGTGCCCCCTTCAATGCAGAACAGTGTACAATCATGTCCCCAATGCAGAGTTTAGCATGCATACCCCCTTCAATGCATTGAACAGTGTACAATCATGTCCCCAATGCAGAGTTTAGCGTGCGTGCCCCCTTCAATGCATTGCACAGTGTACAACATGTCCCCAATGCAGAGTTTAGCATGCGTGCCCCCATCAATGCATTGCACAGTGTACAACATGTCCCCAATGCAGAGTTTAGCATGCGTGCCCCCTTCAATGCATTGCACAGTGTACAACATGTCCCCAATGCAGAGTTTAGCATGCATGCCCCCTTCAATGCATTGTACAGTGTACAATAATGTCTCCAATGCAGAGTTTAGCGTGCGTGCCCCCTTCAATGCATTGCACAGTGTACAACATGTCCCCAATGCAGAGTTTAGCATGCGTGCCCCCTTCAATGCACTGAACAGTGTACAATAATGTCCCCAATGCAGAGTTTAGCGTGTGTGCCCCCTTTAATGCATTGCACAGTGTACAACATGTCCCCAATGCAGAGTTTAGCGTGCGTGCCCCCTTCAATGCACTGAACAGTGTGCAATAATGTCCCCAATGCAGAGTTTAGCGTGCGTGCCCCCTTCAATGCATTGTACAGTGTACAATAATGTCCCCAATGCAGAGTTTAGCGTGCGTGCCCCCCATCAATGCATTGCACAGTGTACAACATGTCCCCAATGCAGAGTTTAACGTGCGTGCCCCCTTCAATGCATTGCACAGTGTACAACATGTCCCCAATGCAGAGTTTAGCGTGCGTGCCCCCTTCAATGCACTGAACAGTGTACAATAATGTCCCCAATGCAGAGTTTAGCATGCGTGCCCCCTTCAATGCATTGCACAGTGTACAACATGTCCCCAATGCAGAGTTTAGCGTGCGTGCCCCCTTCAATGCACTGAACAGTGTACAATAATGTCCCCAATGCAGAGTTTAGCGTGTGTGCCCCCTTCAATGCATTGTACAGTGTACAATATTGTCCCCAATGCAGAGTTTAGCGTGTGTGCCCCCATCAATGCATTGCACAGTGTACAACATGTCCCCAATGCAGAGTTTAACGTGCGTGCCCCCTTCAATGCATTGCACAGTGTACAACATGTCCCCAATGCAGAGTTTAGCGTGCGTGCCCCCATCAATGCATTGCACAGTGTACAAAAATGTCCCTAATGCAGAGTTTAGCGTGCGTGCCCCCTTCAATGCATTGCACAGTGTACAACATGTCCCCAATGCAGAGTTTAGCGTGCGTGCCCCCATCAATGCATTGCACAGTGTACAAAATGTCCCCAATGCAGAGTTTAGCGTGCGTGCCCGACTGAGAGCAGTGCACTTTCCTGGAGGCTGGAGCCCTGTGAGTCACGGCGGCTTCTCCTCCGACTCCGTCCTCTTCGTTCTGCGGGAACCAGTGGGAAGGTGAGCGGCTTCTCCCTCTCCTCTTCTTCGTTTGGCGGCGGGTGGCGGGAAGGTGAGCGGCGCTTCTCCCTCTCTCGGCCTCTCCTCTTCTGCGGCGGGCAGCGGGAAGGTGAGCGGCGCCGGTTTCTTCTCGACTCCTCTTTGGCAGCGGGAAGGTGACTGGGCGGTGACGGTGAGTGACTGATGCATGCAGCGGCACCGCCCCCAACGAGGTCAGCATGGATGTCCTGAATCATGATTGGCCAAGGCTGGAGTCTGGACCAATCATGATCCAAGACATCACAAAAGGGGGGTGGTGTAGCGCAGTGCTCTGCGCCACAGTTACGCCCCAGAAGGCCGCCAATCAGCGCCTCTGCCGGGTGGAAAACCCCACCCCCCCATAGGCACCAATGAGGCGGACGCCCCTAGTGGGCAAAAAAATGTATTTATTTTTTTTTTTAATCTTTTTTTTTCTTTTTGGGGGGGTGGCGCCCCTGCGCCCCCTATCGGCCCGGCCGCCACTGGGTAAGCCCAACACTCACCTAGGGGTGGCCGTCTTAAGAAGGCACCTGGACTCCCATCACCGAGCCCAGTGGGAGCCACGCCATCAGAACCCACAAAGCCACACTCCAGGCTCTCACCGTCCAGCCTCTTCTTCTCCTTCTCCTCTCTACTCACAATTGTCCTCCACTCCACCTTCCATCATGCCGTCCTCACATTGTTCTGGGAAAAGGCAGGCTTTCGTGGCCCAAATGTTGGAGCGTAAAAAAACTGATGACGCCGGATAACCCTCTTGCCCTACGGTTGACTGCTGGCTTGTCCGAACTGATAGCCCGCCAACTACTGCCATATGAACTGGTGGTCTTGGAGGCCTTTCGGAAATTAGTGGCCATTGGAGCACTACAAAGGAAGGTCCCAGGCAGGAAATATTTCTCGCAGAAGGGCATTGAAGAGCTGTATGGCCATGTTCAGTGGCAAGTGAATGTATCTCTGGCACACAGTGTCGGTGCCAAGATACATCTGACCACAGACACTTGGTCTAGAAAACACGGGCAGGGAAGGTATATAACTTTTACTGCCCACTGGGTGAACCTTCTGATGGCCGTCAAGCATGTAACCTGTGGCACCCGTGTAGATTTGATTTTACCTCCAATGATTGCATGCAGGCCTGCCTCTTCTTCTCCTTCTCCTACTCCATCCTCCCTCTCCTCCTCGGCTGACTCCTCCTTTTCCGCTGCTACCGTCTCTTCCGTTGCGCCGCCCAAGATCCCCAGAACCTATTCCACATGCCAGGTGAGACGTTGCCATGCTGTGTTGCGTCTATTGTGCCTGGAAGCAAAGAGCCACACTGGTCCTGCACTCCTTTCAGCTTTGCGTTCACAGGCAGATCAGTGGCTGACGCTCAATTTGACAGATGGTAAAGTGGTGTGCAACAATGGTGCCAATCTGCTGAGCGCGCTGAAACAGGGCAAAATTACACACATGCCATGCATGGCACACGTCCTGAACTTGGTCGTGCAGCAATTCGTTGCCAAATACCCTGGGGTCAAGGATGTCTTGCGGCACGCCAGAAAAATCTTGGGCCATTTCAGAAGATCTTACACAGCCATTGCTCGACTTGCTGACATTCAGCGGCGACACAACCTGCCCGTCTGTCAGGAAGGTCCTGCCAGAAGAAGTTGGCAACCGCAGGCAAGGTCCTGCCCCTCGAATTTCCCAAGGCTAATTGGCTAATTGGCAAACGTGAAAGCCCCAGCATGTGAATTTGAGTGTGCACGCACACGCTAATGTGCGCTGCGTACCTGATGACAGTTTAAGCATCCAAGGGCTATTTAAGCTGGATTTGCTCCCAGGATCAGTGCTGTCTCATCTACAGTGTTCTGTGCCAGTCCTGCTTCCTGTTACCTGTGTTGTTTCTGAAATCTTGACCCGGCTTGCCTCTGACTACTCCAGTTCTCTGCCTGCACCGACCCCAGCTTGTTCTTTGACCATTCTCTAGTCTCTCCACTTGTACCTGATCTGACCTCTCTGTGTATGACCCGGCTTGTCTGACTCTGCTTACCTTCCAGTATTCACCAAGGCTCCCTAGTTGCTGCATTGATCCAACAACTCCAAGGACACCTGCCTCCTTCTGGAACTCTGCGCTACCAGCAGTCCTGCAGCCTGCACGTCCACCGGCACTCGTGCGACTTTGCACTCTGCGCTTCCTGTTTACTCTATCAGGGGCTCTGAGTCAGAGGTGTAAGAGAGGCCTTCCTCCACACATTCAGGCTCTACCTACCAGGTACGTGACACCGTCAGGCGTCTTATTTGTGACTGCCCGACGGGATGGAACTCAACGTTGCATATGCTTGATAGGCTGCTCCAGGAGAAACGTGCATTAACGACTACCTGTACGAACTCTGTGGCAGGACAGGTTCTAGGGAGCTTGGGTTTTTTTCACCTCGCCAGTGGCTGCTCAAATGGCTTCTGCGGCACCAAACTGGTCAGGGTGCCATCAGTGACATCGTACCTTACGCCTTCTTTCTGGAGCGTGCATTACGTTGTGTCATTGATCAAGCCGCCGAGGAGCAGAAACAGGAAGATGAGGAAGTCACAATGTTGGATGAATTCCCAGGGGGTGCTACTCCATCTGAGACAAGTCAATAACAGGAGTCTGAAGAGGAGTCAGAGTAGGATGGTGGAGTAGCAAGAAGAGCATGCTTTAATCCTTTCTGGATGATGAGCTGGAGCCAGGCCACTTAACCGCTTCCAGTTTAGTGCGAATGGGGGCCTTCATGCTCCAGTGTTTTAAGGGGGACCCCCGTATAAAAAGCATAAAGGGCAAGGACCAGTACTGGGTGGCAATGTACTTAGACCCCCGGTACAAACAAAAAATGGCGGAAATGTTACCACTATCACAGAGGGCGGTCAGAATGCAGCACTACAAGGCCTTGCTTCGAGAAATGCTGCATTCTGCTTTTGCGTGCGCTAGCAGAGGAATTTCCACTCACAGAGAAACAGTTGCGGGTAGCAATCCAACAGCGCCTGCAAGAAGAGGGCGATTTGATGATGTGTTGGTCAATTCAGATATGAAATCATTCTTTCAGCTGACCCATCGACAGCTGTACTCCGGATCCAGCATCAGGGAATGCCTAGACAGACAGGTGTCCAACTACATTGGGTTAACGGCCGATGTGGACGCTCTGAGGAGTGATGAACCCCTGGACTACTGGGTGGGCAGGCTTGACCTCTGGCCAGAGCTTGCACAATTTGCAATGGAACTGTTGGCTTGCCCCCCATCCAGTGTCCTGTCCAAAAGGACGTTCAGTGCAGCAGGGGGGATCGTGACCGATAAGCACACTCGCCTAGCTCATGACAGTGTTGACTACCTCACATTTATAAAAATGAATGAGGCATGGCTCTCTGAGGAATTCAACACATGTGACCAGTAGACCATGTTTGATTACAATTCCTCATGACAGGCCACAAATATCTGCCAGACCGCCATCCACCCACAACAATTCATGGTCCTTGTCTTCGGTAAATACAGCTGCATTAAAGGCATTTCATGTCCATTGAATGCCTTAATTTTTGGGGCCTTTCATGGCCGACAAATATTTTTTCTGTGTATACCTAATGTACCTCCAGCCACAGAATACAACATTCTTAGCTGTCAGGTAAACCCATGTGGGCTAATTTTTGGGGCCTGTACTGGCCGACACTTACTTCTGTATCCTGTGAATGCCTAATGTACCTTCAACCACAGAATACAACGTTCTTAGCTGTCAGGTAAACCCATGTGGGCTAATTTTTGGGGCCTGTACTGGCCGACACTTACTTCTGTATCCTGTGAATGCCTAATGTACCTTCAGCCACAGAATACAACGTTCTTAGCTGTCAGGAAAACGCATGTGGGCTAATTTTTGGGGCCAGTACTGGCCGACACTTACTTCTTTATCCTGTGAATTCCTAATTTTTCAGACTGGAATTGAAAATCAATGGGTCTGTAAATGTTCCACCAAATTGTGGAAGGGATATGGACCCATTTTACAGATGTGTGAATGGACCCTATATGTATTTGACATGTATTTACTGGCTGCTGTCAGTTCTGGCTGATTTAGGAAAAGAAAATACATTTTTTTGCTGTAAAAAAAAAATAATTTTTAGGGCAACTTTTACAATAGAAATACTTCTGTTTTGACAGTGTCCATGTGGTGGGACTATTTGTGAAACAGCTAGTAAGTATTTTGTGGCTGCAAATATCACCTAAAGTTTTTAAAGTTCGCCTCCCATTAAAGTCAATTGGGCCCACAGCGAACTTGCAGTATGCGAACATTTGAGAAAGTTTGCAACTAACGTTTGCGAACCGCCCCAGCCGATGTGTGTCCATCACTACTGGGGAATATCCAAACAGGATGCAGATCTTGTGTGTCATGTGACTGGCATGAAGGCTCCTGAAAAGGGGAGGTTTAAATATTATACATCCGGGAAGTCTCAGAGAGATAAGGAGGGTGGCTGGGAAAGCTAAGCCAAGAGTTGGGATTTAACACAACACTACTCAAGGTGGTAAAACATGTAAACCATACAGTTCAATGTAAAGCCTTTGCACTAAGCACCATGCAGAAGTTAAAGTGTGCAAGAAACCCATGCTAAGTGCTCTTATTTGCCATACATGAACAAAATAAAAATTGCCAGTTCCTCACAGGTTTAGCACCTGGCACAATAACGTTTTTGAACTGAATAGTAGCTAACACAATCATCAGAAATTTGGTTCTGATGCTAATTTCATAGTAAATCTTTTCTGCCAACTGCAAACTTATGACTAGTGTTGAGCGAACACGGACTGTATTATTCGTGTTCGTACCGAATAATTGGATTTTTTGTACCCGAACACGGACACGGACACTTTACTGTATGTTCGGGTAAAAATCCGTGTTCGGTCGTTTTATTTCCGGGTTTTGCATGCTTTGGCGCTCTTTTCATGGCGGGCTTTCAACAGCCAATCAACAATCGTTTAACTGGTGTGCCTTAAGCCATCCCAGCCATGCCTGCAAATGTCTCAGTAGCTGTGATTGGCCGTCTGAAGCATGTGACCAAGTCTTTATAAGTTCGAGGCAGCCGCAGCGGCGTCATTATGCTGCTTAGATTCAGGGACAGAGCACACATCAACGTGCTGGCTGCTGATTAGGGAAAGATAGGCAGGAAAAAACCATTTGTGTCCGGATAGAATTGAGGGACAGGTCGGAGTGTTTAGGCAGGGCGAGTTGTAGGCATTTTAGGGATAGAGTCTGCTGAATTATATAGGGTCAGTGTCTTCTACAAACTACAATCGATATTGCTGTGTGGGGGGTGGGGTCTGCACTCAATCCTGATCTACGATCTCTTCTCAATCCTGTTAGGGACAGAGTCTGCTGAATTTTAGGGAAACTGTGTTCTACAAACTACAATCGATATTGCTGTGTGGTGTGGGATTGGAGATAGGCAGGTGTCAGTGATCCACATCCATTTTTCTGTGTGTGAGCTGCAGTGAACACAATCTTTTTGGGCTGCAGTGAACACAATCTTTTTGGGCTGCAGTGAACACAATCTTTTTGGGCTGCAGTGAACACAATCTTTTTGGGCTGCAGTGAACACAATCTTTTTGGGGTGCAGTGAACAAAATCTTTTTGGGGTGCAGTGAACACAATCCTTTTTGGTGTGCAGTGAACACAATCTTTGTGGGGTGCAGTGAACAAAATCCTTTGTGGGGTGCAGTGAACACAATCTTTTTGGGGTGCAGTGAACAAAATCCTTTTTGGGGTGCAGTGAACAACATCCTTTTTGGGGTGCAGTGAACACAATCTTTTTGGGGTGCAGTGAACAAAATCCTTTGTGGGGTGCAGTGAACACAATCTTTTTGGGGTGCAGTGAACACAATCTTTTTGGGGTGGAGTGAACAACATCCTTTTTGGGGTGCAGTGAACAAAATCCTTTTTGGGGTGCAGTGAACAAAATCATTTTTGGGGTGCAGTGAACACAATCTTTTTGGGGTGCAGTGAACACAATCTTTGTGGGGTGCAGTGAACACAATCTTTTTGGGGTGGAGTGAACAACATCCTTTTTGGGGTGCAGTGAACAACATCCTTTTTGGGGTGCAGTGAACACAATCTTTTTGGGGTGCAGTGAACACAATCTTTGTGGGGTACAGTGAACAGAATCTTTGTGGGGTGCAGTGAACACAATCTTTGGGGGGTACAGTGAACACAATCTTTGTGAGGTGCAGTGAACACAATCTTTGTGGGGTGCAGTGAACACAATCATTGTGGGGTGCAGTGAACTCAATCTTTGTGGGGTACAGTGAACACAATCTCATACTTCTGAAGGTTTGAGGGTGCTGCCTGTTCCATACTCCCCCTACTCCTCATCTAGCCTTTTAGGGGTACAAACAATAGTAATTGGGGCCTAGTGTGGTTGTGTACGTGTGATATACATACACTTTTTTGGGATCATATTTTCTATTCCGCTATTTAATCAAAAACCTTTGGGGATCAGTTAAATTGGGGGATAGTCTGTGTTGGTACGTGTGAGAGAGATCCACCTTTCCAAGTTGTTGGGGTTCATCTCATACTTCTGAAGGTTTGAGGGTGCTGCCTGTTCCATACTCCCCCTACTCCTAGCCTTTTAGGGGTACAAACAATAGTAATTGGGGCCTAGTGTGGTTGTGTACGTGTGATATACATACACTTTTTTGGGATCATATTTTCTATTCCGCTATTTAATCAAAAACCTTTGGGGATCAGTTAAATTGGGGGATAGTCTGTGTTGGTACGTGTGAGAGAGATCCACCTTTCCAAGTTGTTGGGGTTCATCTCATACTTCTGAAGGTTTGAGGGTGCTGCCTGTTCCATACTCCCCCTACTCCTAGCCTTTTAGGGGTACAAACAATAGTAATTGGGGCCTAGTGTGGTTGTGTACGTGTGATATACATACACTTTTTTGGGATCATATTTTCTATTCCGCTATTTAATCAAAAACCTTTGGGGATCAGTTAAATTGGGGGATAGTCTGTGTTGGTACGTGTGAGAGAGATCCACCTTTCCAAGTTGTTGGGGTTCATCTCATACTTCTGAAGGTTTGAGGGTGCTGCCTGTTCCATACTCCCCCTACTCCTAGCCTTTTAGGGGTACAAACAATAGTAATTGGGGCCTAGTGTGGTTGTGTACGTGTGATATACATACACTTTTTTGGGATCATATTTTCTATTCCGCTATTTAATCAAAAACCTCTGGGGATCAGTTAAATTGGGGGATAGTCTGTGTTGGTACGTGTGAGAGAGATCCACCTTTCCAAGTTGTTGGGGTTCATCTCATACTTCTGAAGGTTTGAGGGTGCTGCCTGTTCCATACTCCCCCTACTCCTAGCCTTTTAGGGGTACAAACAATAGTAATTGGGGCCTAGTGTGATTGTGTACGTGTGATATACATACACTTTTTTGGGATCATATTTTCTATTCCGCTATTTAATCAAAAACCTTTGGGGATCAGTTAAATTGGGGGATAGTCTGTGTTGGTACGTGTGAGAGAGATCCACCTTTCCAAGTTGTTGAGGTTCATCTCATACTTCTGAAGGTTTGAGGGTGCTGCCTGTTCCATACTCCCCCTACTCCTAGCCTTTTAGGGGTACAAACAATAGTAATTGGGGCCTAGTGTGGTTGTGTACGTGTGATATACATACACTTTTTTGGGATCATATTTTCTATTCCGCTATTTAATCAAAAACCTTTGGGGATCAGTTAAATTGGGGGATAGTCTGTGTTGGTACGTGTGAGAGAGATCCACCTTTCCAAGTTGTTGGGGTTCATCTCATACTTCTGAAGGTTTGAGAGTGCTGCCTGTTCCATACTCCCCCTACTCCTAGCCTTTTAGGGGTACAAACAATAGTAATTGGGGCCTAGTGTGGTTGTGTACGTGTGATATACATACACTTTTTTGGGATCATATTTTCTATTCCGCTATTTAATCAAAAACCTTTGGGGATCAGTTAAATTGGGGGATAGTCTGTGTTGGTACGTGTGAGAGAGATCCACCTTTCCAAGTTGTTGGGGTTCATCTCATACTTCTGAAGGTTTGAGGGTGCTGCCTGTTCCATACTCCCCCTACTCCTAGCCTTTTAGGGGTACAAACAATAGTAATTGGGGCCTAGTGTGGTTGTGTACGTGTGATATACATACACTTTTTTGGGATCATATTTTCTATTCCGCTATTTAATCAAAAACCTTTGGGGATCAGTTAAATTGGGGGATAGTCTGTGTTGGTACGTGTGAGAGAGATCCACCTTTCCAAGTTGTTGAGGTTCATCTCATACTTCTGAAGGTTTGAGGGTGCTGCCTGTTCCATACTCCCCCTACTCCTAGCCTTTTAGGGGTACAAACAATAGTAATTGGGGCCTAGTGTGGTTGTGTACGTGTGATATACATACACTTTTTTGGGATCATATTTTCTATTCCGCTATTTAATCAAAAACCTCTGGGGATCAGTTAAATTGGGGGATAGTCTGTGTTGGTACGTGTGAGAGAGATCCACCTTTCCAAGTTGTTGGGGTTCATCTCATACTTCTGAAGGTTTGAGGGTGCTGCCTGTTCCATACTCCCCCTACTCCTAGCCTTTTAGGGGTACAAACAATAGTAATTGGGGCCTAGTGTGGTTGTGTACGTGTGATATACATACACTTTTTTGGGATCATATTTTCTATTCCGCTATTTAATCAAAAACCTTTGGGGATCAGTTAAATTGGGGGATAGTCTGTGTTGGTACGTGTGAGAGAGATCCACCTTTCCAAGTTGTTGGGGTTCATCTCATACTTCTGAAGGTTTGAGGGTGCTGCCTGTTCCATACTCCCCCTACTCCTAGCCTTTTAGGGGTACAAACAATAGTAATTGGGGCCTAGTGTGGTTGTGTACGTGTGATATACATACACTTTTTTTGATCATATTTCCTATTCCGCTATTCAATAAAAACCTTTGAGGATCAATTGAATTGCGGGATAGTCTGTGTCGGTACGTGTGAGAGAGATCCACCTTTCCAAGTTGTTGGGGTTCATCTCATACTTCTGAAGGTTTGAGGGTGCTGCCTGTTCCATACCCCCCCTACTCCTCATCTAGCCTTTTAGGGGTACAAACAATAGTAATTGGGGCCTAGTGTGGTTGTGTACGTGCGAGATACATACACTTTTTTTGATCATATTTCCTATTCCGCTATTCAATAAAAACCTTTGAGGATCAATTGAATTGCGGGATAGTCTGTGTCGGTACGTGTGAGAGAGATCCACCTTTCCAAGTTGTTGGGGTTCATCTCATACTTCTGAAGGTTTGAGGGTGCTGCCTGTTCCATACCCCCCCTACTCCTCATCTAGCCTTTTAGGGGTACAAACAATAGTAATTGGGGCCTAGTGTGGTTGTGTACGTGCGAGATACATACACTTTTTTTGATCATATTTCCTATTCCGCTATTCAATAAAAACCTTTGAGGATCAATTGAATTGCGGGATAGTCTGTGTCGGTACGTGTGAGAGAGATCCACCTTTCCAAGTTGTTGGGGTTCATCTCATACTTCTGAAGGTTTGAGGGTGCTGCCTGTTCCATACCCCCCCTACTCCTCATCTAGCCTTTTAGGGGTACAAACAATAGTAATTGGGGCCTAGTGTGGTTGTGTACGTGCGAGATACATACACTTTTTTTGATCATATTTCCTATTCCGCTATTCAATAAAAACCTTTGAGGATCAATTGAATTGCGGGATAGTCTGTGTCGGTACGTGTGAGAGAGATCCACCTTTCCAAGTTGTTGGGGTTCATCTCATACTTCTGAAGGTTTGAGGGTGCTGCCTGTTCCATACCCCCCCTACTCCTCATCTAGCCTTTTAGGGGTACAAACAATAGTAATTGGGGCCTAGTGTGGTTGTGTACGTGCGAGATACATACACTTTTTTTGATCATATTTCCTATTCCGCTATTCAATAAAAACCTTTGAGGATCAATTGAATTGCGGGATAGTCTGTGTCGGTACGTGTGAGAGAGATCCACCTTTCCAAGTTGTTGGGGTTCATCTCATACTTCTGAAGGTTTGAGGGTGCTGCCTGTTCCATACCCCCCCTACTCCTCATCTAGCCTTTTAGGGGTACAAACAATAGTAATTGGGGCCTAGTGTGGTTGTGTACGTGCGAGATACATACACTTTTTTTGATCATATTTCCTATTCCGCTATTCAATAAAAACCTTTGAGGATCAATTGAATTGCGGGATAGTCTGTGTCGGTACGTGTGAGAGAGATCCACCTTTCCAAGTTGTTGGGGTTCATCTCATACTTCTGAAGGTTTGAGGGTGCTGCCTGTTCCATACCCCCCCTACTCCTCATCTAGCCTTTTAGGGGTACAAACAATAGTAATTGGGGCCTAGTGTGGTTGTGTACGTGCGAGATACATACACTTTTTTTGATCATATTTCCTATTCCGCTATTCAATAAAAACCTTTGAGGATCAATTGAATTGCGGGATAGTCTGTGTCGGTACGTGTGAGAGAGATCCACCTTTCCAAGTTGTTGGGGTTCATCTCATACTTCTGAAGGTTTGAGGGTGCTGCCTGTTCCATACTCCCCCTACTCCTCATCTAGCCTTTTAGGGGTACAAACAATAGTAATTGGGGCCTAGTGTGGTTGTGTACGTGTGATATACATACACTTTTTTTGGATCATATTTTCTATTCCGCTATTTAATTTAACTGGGCCTCCATGCGAGACCTGTGTGCCTTGTTGCGCTGTTTTGAGTACTCCACCAACATGGCCAGTGGCAATGACGCCGTTCTCAGCTTAACTATCCCACTTCTATGCCTCCTTGAAAAAACAATTCGGGCGATGATGGAAGAGGATGTGGCACAGGATGAGGAGGAGGAGGATGAAGAGGTAACATTTCCAAGGCTTTCAGGGCAGTCATTCGCAAGGGGCTCCGAGGGTGGGTTCCTGCACACGCAAACGCCAGGGACGCAATTGTCCAGCAGGGGCACAGTTCTGGAGGATGAGGAGGATGAGGAGGAGGAGGAGCTGGAGGAGGAGATGGAACCATGTTCACAGCAGGGTGGCACCCAGGCCAGCTCATGGCCATCACTGGTGCGTGGCTGGGGGGATACAGAGGACACGGACCATACACCTCCCACAGAGGACAGCCTTTCGTTGCCTCTGGGCAGCCTGGCACACATGAGCGATTACATGCTGCAGTGTCTCCACAACGACCGCCGAGTTGCCCACATTCTAACTTGTGCTGATTACTGGGTGGCCACGCTGCTGGATCCCCGTTACAAGGACAACGTACCGTCCTTAATTCACTCACTGGAGCGCGATCGCAAGATGCGCGAGTACAAGCGCACGCTGGTAGACGCCATGCTGCTGGCATTCCCATCTGACAGCGGGGCCACAGTGGAAGCACAAGGCAGAGGAGGAGGAGGAGGAGGTCGCCAACGCAACCAGGGCACCGCCAGCACCTCAGAAGGCAGGGTTAGCATGGCCGAAATGTGGAAAAGCTTTGTCAGCACGCCACAACAAACAGCAGCACCAGCAGCTCAGATGGAACGTCTTAGCAGGAGGCAGCATTTTACCAACATGGTGGAGCAGTATGTGTGCACACGCCTACATGTAGTGAATGACGGGTCTGCCCCCTTCAACTTCTGGGTCTCCAAATTGGGCACATGGCCTGAGCTTGCCCTTTACGCCTTGGAGGTGCTGGCGTGCCCTGCAGCCAGTGTATTATCTGAACGGGTATTTAGCACGGCTGGGGGCGTTATAACAGACAAGCGCAGCCGCCTGTCCAGAGACAATGTGGACAAGCTCACGTTCATTAAAATGAACCAGGCATGGATCCCACGGGACTTTTCCGTACCTTATGCAGAATAGCAATGGATACCGACCTTACCCACCCATTGTTCCATTTTTGCTCTTTCTCACTCTTTTGGGGTGTACCCTCATTTAAAATTTGTGAAAAGAAGCAGTGTTGGCTACCTCGTCCTCCTCCTCAGGGCCAGATTAATGTAGGGGCTATTGGAGCTGCAGCTCCAGGCCCCTACCTTTTATATAGGCCCCGGGTTGGCCATATTCACTGTTACCGCTCTTCTGTCACTTGTAAACACAGAAGTCTGGCTTCTATGCTCGCTTCCCCAGGCAGCACCCTCAGAACCTCCCCACACAGCGTGAAGGCCGGACAAGGAGGGACAGTTGGCGATGCATGGATGTGTTTATGGGCTTCAGAGACAGCATCCCATGTTGAATTAGGCATGCATGGCTGCACCCTTCCTCCTCTGGGTGCATGGCAAGGCACGGCCCTAAGGCCCTTCAAAATCCTCAGCACCAAGCCCATGATGCTGTTAATCCGGCCCTGGTCCTCCTCCACCGCCGCTTCCACCTACACCGCCCATAGGTGTGCGCAGCCTATTGCATTAAGGTGTGCACCCCAAAGTTGAAATACACATGCATGTGTTTGCCAGCAGGGAGAGTAATGTATCGGGGCCATGTACCTGTAGGCAAGGAGAAATAGAGCAGAGCAGGTCCCAGGGAGATCTTTCCCATCTCCTCACTGGCAATGCTATGTGCCCTAGGTGATTAGGGTGTGCCCAGGCACACCCAGCACACCCTGTGCGCACGCCTATGTCACCGCCACATCCACCACCACCTTAACCTCCCTCCTACTCCATATGGGCCTCGTCCTTCAGAGATGAAGAAGAACATTGTTTTATTTTTCTGTTTTTTTTTGTTGTTTTAAGTTATTTCCCTATCCACATTTGTTTGCAGAGCACTTGCCATGCTCTTAATTACGTTTTGCTGCCATTTGCAGCACTCTAGCCCTTTCCTTTGGTGTTTTAGAGCCATTTTAGTGCCTTAAAGTTCGGGTCCCCATTGACTTCAATGGGGTTCGGTGTCCGGGAAAAGTTCGGTAAAAGTCCGGGACACGGACCCGGACTTTTTTTTAAAGTTCGGCCGAACCCGTCGAACACGGACATCTAGGTGTTCGCTCAACCCTACTTATGACAAATTCAGAACACACTAACTAAGCTTACTGAACTGTGATTTTTGCTAAATCAGTATAACTGAATTAGAACTGCTCACTCTGCTAAAATACATTAACTATTAATCCTCCCCATAATGTCTGTGGTCAAAAACAGCTGTACATACTGTATGCAGGTGATTTGTGACTATGGGACTGATGTATGAAAATAGTCCTCACCAGAAAGCTTATTATGTTCATAGCAACAGATCAGAATCTTTTTTTCCTTTTCACACTCAGATTTCAAAAATAACAAATGCAGGATAGTTATTCACTATAGGCTAATAACATACAATAGTGGTGCTGTGCTGTCGAAAACCAACTAATGTATAATTTAAAGTGCACAAGTAACAAAATAAAAAAGTGCATGTGCTTATAATAAACAGATGTGAATAAATAATAAAATAACAAAATATAAAGCAATAAATATTCCATATGCAATCTATACAAAGATGCACAAATTCCCCATTTTGGTAAAGAACCCAAAGGGGTGACACCTATATGTGTGCTGGCCACTCACCTTACAGCTGTAAGGTTACAGCATGGATGGACAACTTTCACTTTACAGTGGGGATCGAAAGTGTGAGCACCCCAGGTAAAAATTTGTATTAATGTGCATAAAGAAGCCAAGGAAAGATGGAAAAATCTCCAAAAGGCATCAAATTACAGATTAGACATTCTTATAATATAATTCTTATAATATGTCGACAAAAGTTAGATTTTATTTCCATCATTTACACTTCTTGTACTGCTCCCTTTAGCAAGTATCACAGCTTGTAAACACTTTTTGTAGCCATCCAAGAGTCTTTCAATTCATGTTTGAGGTATCTTTGTCCATTCTTCCTTACAAAAGTTTTACAGTTCTTTGAGATTTCTGGGCTGTCTGTTATGCACTGCTCTTTTAAGGTCTATCCATAGATTTTCAATTATGTTGAGGTCAGGAGATTGTGAAGGCCATGACAAAACCTTCAGTTTACGCCCCTTTATGTAATCCCCCGTGGATTTTGAGGTGTGTTTAGGATCATTATCCATTTGTAGAAGCCATCCTCTCTTTAACTTTAGCTTTTTCACAGATGGCATCAAGTTACCATCCAAAATTTGCTGAAATTTTATTGAATCCATTTTTCCTTCTCATCGTGAGATGTTCCCTGTGCCACTGGCTGCAATACAACCCCAAAGCATGATTGATCCACCCCCATGCTTAACAGTTGGACAGAGGTTCTTTTCATTAAATTCTGTGCCCCTTCTTCTCCAAATGTACCTTTGCTCATTCCGGCCAAAAAGTTCAATTTTAACCTCATCGGTCCACAGAACTTGTTTCCAAAATGCATCAGGCTTGTCTATATGTTAATTTGCAAAGTTCAAATGCTGATTTTTGTAGTGAGGACGTAAAAGAGTTTTTTTTCTGATGACTCTTCCATGAAGACCATATTTGTACAAGTATCTCTTTATAGTGGAATAGTGTACCACAACTCCAGTGTCTGCCAGATCTTTTATGGAGGGATCGTGCAGTCAAACGTGGGTTTTGAATTGTTTTTCTCACAATCCTGCGAGCTGTTCTGTCTGATATTTTTCTTGGTCTTACAGATCTTGCTTTAACTTCCACTGTTCCTGATGACTGCCATTTCTTAATTACATTCCGAACAGAGGATATTGACATCTGAAAACGCTTTGCTATCTTCTTATAGCCTTCTCCAGCTTTGTGAGCGTCAACTATTTTCAGTTTCAGTTTTCTAGACAACTGCTTAGAAGATCCCATGGTGCTGATTGTTGGGGCAAGGTCAGATGAGTCTGGGCATTTAAAACCTTTGAGATAGACATCACCTGGTCTTCCCAGACGATGATTGAGAACAATCCATGACACTAGCAGGTCTCAGCCTTGCAAAGGGGGCAGTGCATGCTATAAATTCTGCAGGGTGCCCAAACTTTTGCAGACACCATTTTTTGTTATCTGTAATTTTGAAAGTGTCAATGATGGAAATAAAATCTAACTTTTGTTGACATGTTATAAGAATGTCTAATCTGTAATTTGATGCCTTTTGGAGATTTTTCCATCTTTCCTTGGCTTCTTTATGCACATTAATACAAATTTCTACCTGGGGTAGTGAGTGGTAATGTCCGCGCTATGGAGAAAAAATAATAATAAGATGGCTGCTGCCTACCTCAAAAATATAGACTATGCAGTCAATATTAGGAAATATAGAAAGTGGTGAGGTAACTGGCGCTGCCTATAGATGTGTGTAAAACATAAATATTGCAATAAATGATAATAGCTTATGCACAGAAAATCGCTACATTTAAATAAAAGAGATAAATATGATATAAATATAAAGTGCAATAGTGTAAACAGGGTACAAGTGAAGTGCTCGCACAAAAGAATATATATAAAATATATACAAAGTGATCAGTGATAAAGTTGACCAAATGAAATTAGAAAATGCTTGCCAGTGAGCTGTTAGTTATTTACAAAGAAAGAAGAATAGCTGAAAAAAACAATATATCAGCTAAGCCCAATACAGTGATGTGATCGTGCAATGATCCCAATCAAAGTGAGTAAAGAATATAGGTGATTTCAAAGCCACTGAAATGACTGGCCAGAAATAGAATAAATAAGTGCAGTAAGGTCCTAGAATAGACCAATAAAGTGCATATTATCCACAAAATTATAAATAATAGTGAATAAATAAATACTGTAAAGTGCTATAACAGTGCCCTCAAGATGGGCACTGTTGGCATAACTGAGACCTGCTCTGCTACACATCGCTGTTACATTCAGTGAGTGTTTCTGATAGGGAACTTTCTTGCCGGGCTTGTTGTGCATTATTGAATTTTAAAATTATTACAAGTTCTGAACTCTAAGTTCAGAACCAATACAAACAAAAGAAATAAACATAAGAATGCCTAAACATTTGTAATTGCAACCGTTTTCTGAGCAAGTGGTGCATTATCTGACAGAAATGCAGTGTTACCTATATTTTTTGCCATGACTGGTGTATTTGTATATACACTTTAAAAAAAATTAAAGGAACACTTTTTAATCAGAGTATAGCATCAAGTCAATTAATCTCCTGGGATATTGATCTGGTCAGCTAAGTAGCAGTAGAGGGGGTTGTTAACCACTTGCCGACCGCCGCACGACTATTTACTGCGGCAGTCAGCCGCTCCTGGGCAAACCGACGTAGGGCTACGTCGCTCACCCAGGAGCCTGTAGGGGGCAAACGCGTGCGCCGCCGGAGACGTGCTCCCGTCCCCGCTCGTTCACAGGGATCCCTGTGCGTGTGACTAGGGGCTCCGATGTCCGCCGGCCACTCGCGACCTCCCGCAGGCGAGGGAGAAAGGCAGATGGCTGATGTAAACACAGCCGTCTGTCATTCTCCCTGATGTAAGTGCAGAGACTATACGATCCTGCTATGTATGATCGTATGTCTCTGTGGTTACATCACAAGCCACGCCCCCCCACAGTTAGAATCACGCCCCTAGGGATACATTTAACCCACTGATCACCAATAAATTTAGCCCCTTCCCTGCCAGTGTCATTTTTTACAGTAACCATGCATATTTATAGCACTGATTACTGTAGTAATGTCACTGGTACTCCCAAAGGTGTCAAAAATGTCAGTCAGGGGTCCAATCTGTCTGCCGCAATGTCGCAGTCCCACAAAAAAAAAAATCACAGATCGCTGCCATTACAAGTTTAAAAAAAAAAAATGACATAAATCGTTCCCGTAGTTTTTAAAGGCAATAACATTTGCGCAAACCAATCAAAATACGCTTATTGCTATTTTTTTTACCAAAAATATGTAGCAGAAAACACATTGGCCTAAAATGTTACATTTTTGAGTTTTTTTTGAGAATTTCATGTAAAAAAATTTGAAAAATATTGTTATTTTTTTCAAAATTGTTGCTCTTTTTTTGTTTATAGCGCAAAAAATAAAAATCGCACAGGTGATTAAATACCACCATAAGAAAGCTCTGTTTGCGGGGAAAAAAGTACATCAATTTCATTTGGGTACAGTGTCGCACAACCGCGCAATTGTCCGTTAAAGTCACGCAGTGCTGAATCGCAAAATAGGGCCTGGTCTTTGAGAAGCCAAATCCTCCGGGGCTTAAGTGGTTAATCAGTCTCAGCTGCTTTGGTGTTGATGAAATTACCAACAGGTGCACTAGATGGGCAACAATAAGATGACCTCCAAAACAGAATTGGTTTTCAGGTGGAGGCCATTGACATTTTTTCCTCCCTACTCATCTTTTCTGACTGTTTTGCTGTGTCTCCCAGTCTCAAGAGCATAGAGGAGATTCCAGGAGACAGGCAGTTACTCTAGGAGAGCTTGACAGGGCCAAAGAAGGTCCTGGACCCATCAGCAGGACCAGTAACTGCTCCTTTGTGCAAGGAAGAACAGGATGAGCACTGCCAGAGCCCTAAAAAATGACCTTCAGTAGGCACCTGGTGTAAATGTCCCTGACTAAATCATCAGAAACAGGCTTAATGAGGGTGGTTCACTGCCCAGCATTGTTTAGCTCGATTGCCATTTGCTGTTGAACACTAGAATTGGCAGGACCCCCATAGGTGAACGGTTAGCGATTGTCTGGGGAGGCATATCCATGGAGTGACGCACAGACCTCTACAGATTAGACAATGGCACCCTGGTTGCCATTAGGTATCTGGATGAAATCCTTGGACCCATTGTCAGACCCTACATTGGTGAGGTGGGTCCTGGGTTCCTCCTGGTGCACGACAATGCCCAGCCTCATATGGTGAGAGAATGCAGTCAGTTTCTAGGGGATGAAGGAATTAATACTATTAAATGTCCCCTATGCTCGTCTGACCTAAATCCAATAGAACATCTCTGGGACATTATGTTTTGGTCCATCCGATGCCGCCGGGTTGCACCTCAGTCTGTTCAGGAGCTCAGTAAGGCCCTGGTCCAGATCTGGGAGGAAATACCCAAGGACACCATCCATTTTCTCATTAGGAGCATGCCCCGACATTGTCAGACATGCATACAAGCACGTGGGGGCCATACAATTTACTGAATACCATTTTGAGTTGACTATGCAATGACTAAACACAGGTGTGTCAAACCCGTCTGCTTAATTGTTTTCTGACCTGTGCGTGCATGACATGCCCTCTTTTCTTATGGATCTATAAAAAAATGTGAAGATTCTATGCTCGATGTGCTGCCACCTTTGCTCTTCTTTACTATTTTGAGTTGCTGCAATGAAATTTCAGCAAAATGGACTAGCCTGCTGCATCATTATTTCTCTTTGATTTTAGGGGTGTCTTTGAATTCAGCCCTCTGGAGGTTGATCATTTTCATTTCTATCAAACGATGTGGCATCCTTTTGTTCCTAACACATTACCCAGTCCATATCAGTATAGATATCCAGCATGATATTTTTCCCCATTGAGATCTGATGTGTTTTCAAAGAGTTCCTTTAATTTTTTTGAGCATTGTTTATATATATATATATATATATATATATAGTATATATTGTGGGGGGACTAGCTCGGTGGCGGGCGTGGATGACCCCTTTGAGGGGGTTCGTTACACAGGGAGATAGCCGAGAAGTGGTTGCAAACAACAGTTTGGTTTATTCTTGCAATTTACTTCACACAAGTGCAAGCCTCAAAAACAGCAAAATAAAAATAAAACACAAAATAAATCCTTGCCACTGTGGGCGGCTACCTTCTCACATACAGGAAACTACCTACGGAGTCTGTCTCCAACCTACTGTTGGGCCGACTTTGCTGATCCTACAGCAGACACTCAATAGTCCATGTTTTTTCTTCACACAACAAATGTCCATTGATCATGTCCCTTTTCCTCTTCACATTGAACACGTCCCTTTGCTTGTCTCTTCGCATAGCAAACAGTTAATTTTCTCACCTTGAGAAGTCTTCACACTTTTTACCCTCCTCAGCGCACATCGCTCCAGGAGGTCTTCTCCCATGCTCACACAGCGTCGGGAGGCACACATCTGACTGTCCTCCTCTCCCCAGCTTCACACAGCGTCAGGAGGCAGCAATCAATAGACTTCCTTTGGACAAATTATAGAGGCCATAACTTCCTCATTTCGTACAGCTGAAGGCCTTTCAACTTCCTTAAGACGTCCTGGCTACTTTTTCAGCCGACACCCTATAGTAATTGTTGAATTTTCTAAACCAGAGGAAATGTATCTCCTGTCTGTGACTACATCCACAGATTTACCTGACTTCCTGTCACAATATATATAGAGAGAGAGCGGGTAAAAAAGTATTAAACATGTCACCATTTTTCTAGGTAAATATACAGTATATATATATATATATATATATATACACAGCTTCATTAGAAGCACTAAAAAAATTGATAAATGCAGAGATCATAGTTAGGCAGCTCACTAATCAAGTACCACAAGAGCTAAAAATATGTACAGGGAAGCAAAGGATTAGGAGAAGAGAATTAGTTTGATGAAAAGGACAGCAAGAGAACATTGTTGTAGCTTTATCTGATTCCATACATCACGTAATTTCAAAGTCATTTAAATGACATAATTACAATCCTGTAACTATAATTACTCTGAAGAATATGAGAGACGTGTAGAACATGGCAGTATAAAGAATAACTAGGGCAGGCGCACAGTAAAAAGATAAGATGTTGGCATACCAGTAAAATAAAAGAAGGAGCTACTGTCCTTGTGTCTTTGAAGTACAGTATACTCCTGACTGTAACAGCAAGAGACTATCAGTCATATTGTGCACAACCAACATGCATTTCCCCACCTTAATTCAGAGTCAGAAACTAGAAGATACAATGTGCATATATGCCAGATAGTTTATCATTTCTATGATCAGACTACACAAGGAATTTTCAACATACACCTTAATACTAACAGCAGAAACTAAACATTCTGCTAAATTAAGTGTTACCAGACATAGCAACTTTCAATTGTTTTATCCCCACTGATCAGATGTTTGGAAGAATATTTTGCTATTCTCTTGGTTAGCACATGCAGTACAAAGCACATTGGATATCAAATGAGATGCACAAATAGTTTTAGAAGTAGCCAACCCATTCAGCCAATTCTGTAACCATTTGGTTCATCTGTTGAGAAGTTTGCCTCTACACACAGTCTAATTACCACATACGTGTGTTATGTTTCCTAATCCTTTCAAGGCTAGAGGTCATTGATGTCTAAATGCCCAACTCAAATTTAGCAGAATTGGCATTTGGTTAAATTGACAATAACTTAAATAATTGTTATATTTTTAGGGACATATAAGACTTTTATTTTGGACAGTTATATAAACCCTGCTGTTTTTTATGAAACAAATATACACAAAGATGTATGTAAAATGTATTTTGTTATTTTTTTTTCTTTTTTAATACCATAATTGTGTCTGATATTTACAATATTTAACAGATGCGCTCAACTTAAGTTCCATCTGCAAGCTGAATGCTTGCAATGTCAATGAAGCCTCCAGCCTGGATGTGATTGCTATATCATAGCTGACATAGCGATCACATAAAAAGGAACCACTCTGGTTCCAAATCGTTATTAGAGACCAAACCTGTCAGAAACATCCAATTTTGAGACCTATTAACCATGCAAAGTTAATTATACCCATGCCCCCCACAGATCTATGTTTGATCGGGATGGACTTAGCACATCTTGGGCACTTAGATTTTCAAATGTAATTTGTGAGTAGTTGGTTTAAGGCTTTTAAATGAGTGGGTTTTAGTGGGATGGGAAGGGTTTGAAACAAATAAAGTATCTGAGGGAGGAGAAGCATTTTAAAGGAGGCAAGCCATACAGACCAGGACAACTCAGTTTTAGCTAGTCTGGATGCATCTTTAGTAAGATTTTCGAGGAGTGGTCCAACATTTGCCTCAGTTAGATGGGCTGGATTTGTGGTGAGTGGGAGTCCTAAATATGATATAGTGGATTGACTCCAGGTATAAGAGAAGGTAGATTGAAGTGTGGTCCGTTGAGAGGTGGGTGGGGATGCCCAGGTCTAGAATTAGTGATTTCGAGAAGTTTACTTTGTAAAAGGATACCTGACTAAAGGTGTGTAACAGGGCATGTACATGTGGCAGAGCTTTGGATGGGCCAGTTAGGAATAACATAATGTCACCTGCGAAAAGATTAATTTTGTGGGCATTACCCCTGAGGGAAAAACCTGAGATGTGAGGGTGGGCTCTAACAGCTTTAGCTAGGGGTTCGAGAAGAATATTGAATATCACAGGGGAGAGGGGGCAACCCTGCCTAGCACCATTTGTGATTTGAAAGTGCTGGGATAAGACATTATTGGTGTAGACCTGTGCCCGAGGAGACGAGTATAAAGCAAGGATCGCTGACAGTATTGGGCCCTGGAATCCAAAAGCTTCCAGAATGTAACCCCAGTGGATCCTGTCAAATGCCTTCTCCGCATCCAGAGATAGGAGCAGAGAATGAATTCAACAGGATTTGGCGTGTTGGATAGGATTTACTACTCTCCATGTGGCGTCGGAGGCCTGCCTACCGGGGGTGAAGCCAGTCTGGTCGGGGTTGATTAGAGTAGGGAGGATAGGGAGAAGTCTAGAAGCCAGGATCTTAGCATACAGTTTACCATCCATGTTGAGGAGTGATATGGATCTAAAATTTGGTGGGGAGGTTGGTTCTGGTTTAGGAATAGTGACAACATAGACATTAAACATTTCAGGAGGGAAAAGAGGCGAAGGACATTGCAGTCGAGTAGACCTCTGATAGTGGTGGAGCTAAGGAACTGCAAAAGAGTTTATAATATTCATTGGTAAGGCCGTCTGGTCCGGGGGATTTTCACAGTGGGAGGGTTTGAATCAATTTTGCAATCTCAGCGGTAGTAATGGGGGCGTTAAGAGTCAGTAGTTGGTCAGGGGACAGTTTAGGGAGTTTTAGGCTATGCAGGAAGTTGTTTATGGTCTCTTTCGTGGGTTGTGGGGTGGTGGGGTCACCCTGGACATTGTAAAGAGAATGATAATATTCTGCAAAGGAGTCAGCAATGTCTTTGGGATTACTAATTTTGCCATTTGTGGTAGGGTGAACCAAATAGGGTATTTTCGGCTTGCAATGTTCTTCTTTTAGCCTGCAGGCCAAGAGTTTACCTGCTCAGTTGCCCGAGGAGTAATGGGAAAATTTTAACGAGGTAAGATGTTTATTGTATTGGCCAAGGAGGGAGAGTTAAAGGTCATTAGAGTTGATTTTTCTAAATAGTTTGCGTAAGAATCGGAGTGGTCTAGTATTCGGTGCGCATAGATTAACCAGGGTGTATAGTTTGTTGTTAAGTTCTCCAACAAGGATCAAGTATCAGCCTTCAGTGTCAGAATGTAATTCCTGGAGGGAGAAGGCGACCGTGTCTCGTATTGCTATCAAGACTCCTTTCTGTTTTGTGGACACAGAGGCAGTAAAGACATGGGGAAAGTTCCTGTGTTTAAAAACAGGGGCGTGTGAGTCGAGAAAGTGAGTGAGACTTCTAGAAATGTTCAATCAGACAAGGGCAAAGAGAAGAGATAGGAAAAGATGGGTAAGAAAAACAAACAACATAGTTCAATTAAAATAGTTGATTCCAGCAGGAATCTGGCAGCAGAAGTTCTGCACATTAAAGCAGAGGAAGATTGTGGGATGACTGCTCGTCAACAGACCAGGACCATATTGGGGTCAGGTAGGATTGATATATGCAGAGGAGCTCATGCACTCCTTTTCTTGTTCTTCTTTTTGTGCGACACCGTTTGCCATTCAGATTGGGTGTGTGGGACAGAAGCAGAGACAGGGTTGTCGGGAGATGAGGCAGGAATTATGTCCCAATCTCTGAGCAAGGTCAAGCCCTCATCAAGTTAAGTAACCATCACTGAATGACCATTTCTGGTGATTGTCAGCTTTGTGGGGTACCCCCAATGATACACAATGTCATGGTTGCACAGGGCCTTGGTTATCGGCAACATTGCTTTGCGTTTCAACATGGTGTATTGTGAAAGGTCAGGAAAAACCTGAAGGCTGGAGTATCTTTCAGGTGGTTGAGGGTTCCTGCGAAAGGCTGATGCAAACTGTTCCTTTATATGGAAAAAATAGATCCGCATCAACACATCTTTGGGGATGTTCTCTGGAAAATGTGAGGGTTTTGGCAAACAGTG
This sequence comes from Pelophylax lessonae, assembly GCF_965119305.1. NCBI lineage: Eukaryota > Metazoa > Chordata > Amphibia > Anura > Ranidae > Pelophylax > Pelophylax lessonae. The sequence continues at coordinate 593,019,577 of NC_138768.1, forward strand.
GATCCTATCAATGATCAGATCGGAGTCTGACATTGCAGGTAGATATGCCTGCATAAGGTCCTTAGCGTATTGTTGTAGTTGTGCAGGTTGGACAGTCCCAGGGATCACCCTTAGCTTCAGGTTGTTCCTGCGTGACCTATCCTCCAGGTCTGCAACTTTAGAACGGAGCCAGGCCTCTTCATCAGTGTGCTCATTACAGGCGTCCACTAAGGAGTTATGGAAAGAGACAAATTCCCCTATTTTTTGCTCAATATGATCAACTCTGCCCCTCAGCTCTGTCACTTCTGTTTTAAAGCTCCTCACGCATGCCATTATGTCTGTATGTAGAGATGACCTAAGTGACACAAGCATGTCTTTGAGAGTGGTGTCTGAAAGGGGCTGATTCGCAGTAGGGAATGCATTAATGGTTTCAATCAGTTCCCTAGTGTCCTCCATAGATTTGTGTGGTGAGCTCACCTTATTACTATGAGAGCCAGTGTCCATGCAGGGCTTGGATTTCGCAGGGCTGCTTGACACAGGTGTGGAGGCATCAGGAGAGTGAGGTATAGAGCCGCCCTGTGAGCACAAGCTCGAAGTGGAAGTAGGGGAGCCGCGTGAGGAGGCCAGCAAGGAGGTCCCGGCACCATCTTGAGCTAGGCCGCGATCCACCGGCAGGAAGAAGTAGGACAACTTCTTTGGCTGGATGGGCTCTTTACACTTCCGCGTCATCCCTGGCAAGTGAGGAGGTCATCGGAGGGTTTTGGTTGTCATCGGAGCGGGTTAGGAGCTCGCTGTGTGTCCGTTGGTCCCAATGTGAGAGCAGAACAGCAAGGCTAGACGTCCATCGCGCTGCACGGTATACACGCCCCCCCTGGTCCGACTTGTTTTTTTAGCACAACGTACAGATATTTGAGTGGATTAAGATCTGGAGAATTTGGAGGCAGAGTCAACACCTAAAACTCATTGTTGCATTCTTTAAACCATTCTTGAACCATTTTTGCAGTGTGGCAGGCAACATTATCCTGCTGAAACAGGGCACTGTCATCAGAAAATACTGTTTCTATGAAGGGGTGTACCTAATCAGCAATAATATTTAGGTAAGTGGTACATGCCAAGTAACATCCACATAACTGACAGAACCCAAGGTTTCCTAGCATAACATTTCCAATAGCATCACACTGCCCATGCTGGCTTGCTTTATTTCTATATATTAAGGCATTAAGGCATTAAAATCTGACTTATATCTGTCTGCAAGCAGTTTGACGGAGCTTCTAAATCAGCTGCTATATAATGCTTATGCCAGACCTGAAATATCCTTTATTCGTTTTCCCAATTGGAGCGGCATTATCTAAAAGAACATACAAAATTACATTTAGTCATCTAGACGTGGTGAAGACGACTTCCTGAAGTTCAAACCGAGCATCAGAATGGGGAGGAAAGGTGATTTAAGTGACTTTGAATGTAGCATGGTTTTTGGTGCCAGACTGGCTGGTCTGAGTATTTAAAAAAACTGTTGATCTACTGGGATTTTCACCCACAACCATCTCTAGGGTTTACAGAGAATGATCAGAAAAAGAGAAATCATCCAGTGAGCGGCAGTTGTGTGGGCGAAAATGTCTTGTTGATGTCAGAGGAGAACAGGCAGACTGGTTTGAGATGATAGAAAGGCAACAGTATCTCAAATAACCAATGGTTACAACCAAGGTATGCAGAATACCATCTCTGAATGCACAACACACCGAACCTGGAAGTAGATGGGCTACAGCAGCAGAAGACCACACTGGTTGCCACTCCTGTCAGCTAAGAACAGGAAACTGAGGCTATAATTCACACAGGCTCACCAAAATTGCACGACGGAAGACTGCAAAAACGTTGCTTTCTTTCTATACTGCATCTATCTCTTCCACAGGTAAGCAACGCACAAGCACCCAGGCATCGACATGATGTAAAAGAAAATGTGATTCATCAGACCAGGCCACCTCCCATTGCTCTGTGGTCCAGTGCTCATGCTTACATGCCCATTGTAGGCCCTTGTGGACAGGGGTCAGCATGGGCACTCTGACTGGTCTGCGTCTATACAGCCCCATATACAACAAACTGTGATCCCCATTTTTTCTGCTTTCAACACAATCATTTTTATGCTGACTAACAAATCCCACCAACTTTTAAATGCCTTTGTAACAAGATAATCAATATTATTCACTTAACCTGTCAGTGGTGATAAAGTTATGGCTGACCGGTGTATATAGATAGACAGACAAAAATTTTGTAAAATAATTAATTGCATAAATCCAGTGACTGCTATTTATATTCATGTACACATTTTTCCTATAAAGAACAAGAAGGCAGATTGTTTAAAAATGCCATTAGATTGAAAAAATAAGATCTCCCATATAGTGTTTGAAAGGCTTAATATTTTACAGCAATTATTTGAATGTAATTCAGATCGGGTGTGCATAATCTGAATGTCAAGTTATAAATTTCTGGAGCCAGTCTCATTTGTTTAATGCGTAGTGATAATCTTTGACAGCGCAGGAACATTTACAAAAAGATAGCTGGTCTCATCTCCTTGGCTTGACAGTGCAAACAAAGCATCTGCAGAAAATAACAAGTTTAAGAATGCAAACGGTGTTTATACAACAGACTGAGCTAAATAAAATGGCATGACAGTGTCTATAAAAATACTTCTAATCCTGACCTTAACGATAAACACAAAGACTGAATGTTCCAAGATTTTCCTGCTAATGAAGCTATCAAGTGTTAGCATATAAAATTCTTTTTTTCTTTTTTTTATTTTATTTTATTTTTATTTTTTTGTGTTATCACATTGGTTAAGGATACTGGATGAAATGGTGTACATTATATACTATCCACACAACACTTAAAAGATACAGGAAAACAGGAGTGAAAGTTCACATTCATTCTCATGTCAACTCATCAGTTATAGATGTGTCATACTAATGACTGAGCAGGAGCAGAGGCTCAGTGACATTATGCACATTTATCTTGCCATTTTTTCTGAAAAAAGGTGTATCTGCAACCCGATCCACTCCGTCTCCTGCTGTAGTCATGATGAGTGCCCTCACTGACAGTAGAGCGGATAGACAGAATGCTACCTATCCGTCATCATCCCCGCTGAAAGGCACCTTGGCTGCAGTCGGGAGTGCAAGGAAGGGAAAAAAGTATTTCCTGCATGGCTGCAGATAGCTATACTTTTAATATTATTATTGTTAGCACGTAGATAAATGTGCAACTATCAGACATGATTATCTTCAAATATGTCTAAGATTTAATTATGAAATGAGTAAATGGATTTTAGGAAACCGGTGGGACCAGGTGCACGAAGCCCATTATCCTGATAGAGAAGCCTACTGTGCTCGCTTTTACTTAAAGCAGTAATAATTAATTGAAAATCTGTTTAGATCCTTGTTTCATTTTAAATATTGCTAGCTCTTTACATTCAGATTGAATCTTCTGTCACTTGCATGGTTCAGCATGACAGTAACCATGGAAATGATATATACAGTGCTGCTGCTCCTGACTGTGGCATTTACCTGCAGTCATTATATCAATACATATTAAATCAAATTACTGTCTTATGACTTGACTGTTATTACCGACTGCAATGGTTATTTTTATTTTCTGTCTTTGAAAACGAAATGGCTGAGGTGACATTGATAAGAAACATGGTAAGAATGTACATTAACAAACTGATATATATATAAATGCAATAGAATGAGATATGCGTGTCTATTTATAATACCATACGCAGCCCACTTTTGGAAAGTTATAATTTTTTGTTAGAAGGTTGGTGTAATATGTGCATAAAGAAACTTGTGCAGGAATAAAAATACACCAGTTATTGGTTAGCTACTTTTTAGAAATGTGTGTTTTAAATGCTAGAGTGAAACAATGAACCAGAACTCTGTTGCAAACATATACACTTTTTTATTACTGCCATGTCACATCAGTCAAGTAAGCCAATGTTTTGGGGCAATGCATGGTCCCTTCCTTAATCACTTAAGGACCGAGGTGATACCTCACACGTGTGGTTTAAACAGCGATTTAATTTGTGGGCGTGACTTCCGTATACGTTTTTTTTTTCATGCGCAAGATCACGGCGACGGGGGCTGTTAAATTTTAGCACAGGTTTTAAGAAAAAAAAAATCTGATCACTTTTATTGCTGTCACAAGCAATGTAAACATCCCTTGTGACAGCAATAGGCAGTGACAGGTACTCTTTATGGAGGGATCGGGGGGTCTAAAAGACCCTAGACCCTTCCACTGCACTTCAATATATTCAAAATGCTGAAAACTGCATTTTTAAATGCAGTCACTTTTTAAATTTGGCGCCTTAAGCAGCCGAGTAACCCGGACGTGACGTCATGGACACACCTCCTGGTTACGTCATCGGAGACCCGATCGAAGCTGAATCCGGCTTTCATCGGGACTCCAACCAGCCAGCGGTTGGATGGTCTCCCGGTGGGATGGGAATAAATCCCTCAAAATAATTCAACACACAGCCATTAATGTCTAAACAGCTGGCAACAAAAGTGAGTACACCCCAAAGTGAAAATGTTCAAATTGGGCCCAAATAGCTATTTTCCCTCCTCTGTGTCATGTGACTCATTAGTGTTACAAGGTTTAAGGTGTGAATGGGGAGCAGGTGTGTTAAATTTGGTGTTATCACTCTCCCTCTCTCATACTGGTCACTGGAAGTTCAACATGGCACCTCATGGCAAAGAACTCTCTGAGGATCTGAAAAAAAGAATTGTTACTCTACATAAAGATGGCTTAGGCTATAAGAAGTTTGCCAAGATCCTGAAACTTAGTTGCAGCATGGTGCCCAAGACTATACAGAAGTTTAACAGAAAAGGTTCCACTGAGAACAGGCCTCGCCATGGTCCACCAAAGAACTTGAGTGCAAATGCTCAGCGTCATATCCAAATCCAGAGGTTGTCTTTAAGAAATAGATGAATAAGTGTTGCCAGCATTGCTGCAGAAGTTAAAGGGGTGGGGGGTCAGCCTGTCAGTGCTCAGACCATACGCCGCACACTGCATCAAATTGGTCTGCATGGCTGTCATCTCAGAAGGAAGCCTATTCTAAAGATGGTGCATGAGAAAGCCCACAAACAGTTTTCTGAAGACAAGCAGACTAAGGACATGAATTACTGGAACCATGTTCTGTGTCTCTTATGAGACCAAGATAAACTTGTTTGGTTCAGATGGTGTCAAGCGTGTGTGGTGGCAACCAGGTGAGGAGTACAAAGACAAGTGTGTCTTACCTACAGTTAAGCATGGTGGTGGGAGTGTCATTGTCTGGGGCTGCATGAATGCTGCTCGCACTGGGGAGCTTCAGTTCTTTGAGGGAATCATGAATGCCAACATTTACTGTGACATACTGAAGCAGAGCATGAACCCCTCCCTTCCTAGACTGGGAGCAAGGCAGTATTCCAACATGATAACGACCCCAAAAACACCTCCAAGATGACCACTGCCTTGCTAAAGAAGCTGAGGGGAAAGGCGATGGACTGGCCAAGCATGTCTCAAGACCTAAACCCTATTGAGCATCTGAGGGGTATCCTCAAATGGAAGGTAGAGGAGCGCAAGTTTTCTAACATATCCACCAGCTCCGTGATGTCATCAAGAGTGGAAGAGGACTCCAGAAGCAACCTGTGAAGCTCTGGTGAACTCCATGCCAAAGAGGGTTAAGGCAGTGCTGGAAAATAATGGTGGCCACACAAAATAGTAACACTTTGGACCTTTTTCACCTAGGGGTGTACTCACTTTTGTTGCCAGCGGCTTAGACATTAATGGCTGTGTATTGAGTTATTTTGAGGGGACATCAAATTTACACTGTTATACAAGCTGTACACTCACTACTTTACATTGTAGCAAAATGTAATTTCTTCAGTGTTGTCACATGAAAAGATATAATAAAATATTTACACAAATGTGAGGGGTGTACTCACTTTTGTGAGATGATAGATAGATAGATAGATAGATAGATAGATAGATAGATAGATAGATAGATAGATAGATAGATAGATAGATAGATAGATAGATAGATAGATAGATAGATAGATATTGGTATATATTTATATCTATACAGTGGGTACGGAAAGTATTCAGACCCCCTTAAATTTTTCACTCTTTGTAATATTGCAGCCATTTGCTAAAATCATTTAAGTTCATTCTTCTTCCTCATGAATGTACACATAGCACCCCATACTGACAGAAAAACACAGAATTGTTGACATTGTTGCAGATTTATTAAAAAAGAAAAACTGAAATATCACATGGTCCTGAGTATTCAGACCCTTTGCTCAGTATTTAGTAGAAGCCCCCTTTTGATCTAATACAGCCAGGAGTCTTTTTGGGAAAGATGCAACAAGTCTTTCACACCTGGATTTGGGGATCCTCTGCCATTCCTCCTTGCAGATCCTCTCCAGTTCTGTCAGGTTGGATGGTAAACGTTGGTGGACAGCCATTTTTAGGTCTCTCCAGAGATGCTCAATTGTGTTTAAGTCAGGGCTCTGGCTGGGCCATTCAAGAACAGTCACGGAGTTGTTGTGAAGCCACTCCTTCGTTATTTTAGCTGTGTGCTTAGGGTCATTGTCTTGTTGGAAGGTAAACCTTTGGCCCAGTCTGAGGTCCAGAGCACTCTGGAGAAGGTTTTTGTCCAGGAAATCCCTGTACTTGGCCGCATTCATCTTTCCCTCGATTGCAACCAGTCGTCCTGTCCCTGCAGCTGAAAAACACCCCCACAGCATGATGCTGCCACCACCATGCTTCACTGTTGGGACTGTATTGGACAGGTGATGAGCAGTGCCTGGTTTTCTCCACACATACCGCTTAGAATTAAGGCCAAAAAGTTCTATTTTGGTCTCATCAGACCAGAGAATCTTATTTCTCACCATCTTGGAGTCCTTCAGGTGTTTTTTAGCAAACTCCATGCGGGCTTTCATGTGTCTTACACTGAGGAGAGGCTTCCGTCGGACCACTCTGCAATAAAGCCCCGACTGGTGGAGGGCTGCAGGGATGGTTGACTTTCTACAACTTTCTCCCATCTCCTGACTGCATCTCTGGAGCTCAGCCACAGTGATCTTTGGGTTCTTCTTTACCTCTCTCACCAAGGCTCTTCTCCCCTGATAGCTCAGTTTGGTCGGACAGCCAGCTCTAGGAAGAGTTCTGGTCGTTCCAAACGTCTTCCATTTGAGGATTATGGAGACTACTGTGCTCTTAGGAACCTTAAGTGCAGCAGAAATCTTTTTGTAACCTTGGCCAGATCTGTGCCTTGCCACAATTCTGTCTCTGAGCTCTTCAGGCAATTCCTTTGACCTCATGATTCTCATTTGCTCTGACATGCATTGTGATCTGGAAGGTCTTATTTAGACAGGTGTGTGGCTTTCCTAATCAAGTCCAATTAGTATAATCAAACACAGCTGGACTCAAATGAAGGTGTAGAACCATCTCAAGGATGATCAGAAGAAATGGAAAGCACCTGAGTTAAATATATGAGTGTCACAGCAAAGGGTCTGAATACTTAGGACCATGTGATATTTCAGTTTTTCTTTTTTAATAAATCTACAACAATGTCAACAATTCTGTGTTTTTCTGTCAGTATGGGGTGCTATGTGTACATTCATGAGGAAGAAGAATGAACTTAATTGATTTTAGCAAATGGCTGCAATATAACAAAGAGTGAAAAAATTTAAGGGGGTCTGAATACTTTCCGTACCCACTGTATATACAGTAAGTGGACAAACAGAAGCAAATTCCCACCCCTTGTGACATCTTGACGATGTCATAATCCCTGTAAAAAACAACACTTAGGTGCTGTGTTTAAAGCAAAAATAATTGCAAATAAATAGTGCACATGCAAAACAAACAAGTGTAAGCATTCCCCATTACCTAAAAATGCCACATGGGTGAGGAATGAGGATGACAGGGTAAACTGAGAACAGCATGTCTCAATGCTAACATATGCACATTATAATCACAAAATCACAATGTGTATGGGGTCTGCTAAAAATCACCAATAACGGACACTGTCAAAAAATCTTATGTGAGTTCACCTCACATGAAGTTAGGTAATCTACAGGTTCAAAAAGGAAACAAAAAGGATCAAAAAGAAACAAAGCAAAATAAAATATATACATATACATTCATGACTACATAATCAAAAGTAATCCACAAAAAAAGTCTGCACAAAAGAAGAAAAATGCTAAATATTACAGTCCATGATTTTTAAACATTTTCATCATATGGTGTAACATACTATAACAGTATACAAATATGGTGCACCATGAACAAAATGATACGTGTCCCAGTAGAACAATCTAGAAAAGCACACCCATACAGGAATCATACCCCAACAAAAAAACTACTGGAATTTGTTTTTGCTGAATGGATGTAGGAGTCCTGACTAGCGATCATCAAGGAAACATGACAACGAGAAGGCAGTGTTAAGCCCTTTTGAATAGACAAAGGCCTCTCCTGGAAGTCCCCTTTATAATAAAGGAGGACCCTAGATTTCCTGCACCTCCCACAGGCGAGTAAATACAGGGGTAGCTTACCCATTCCCATGAAGATATAAAAGTAAAGAAAAACAAACAAATCTTGAGAAAGTTCTTTAAATAAGAATTACTGGCTGACATGATTGACAATAGATCTACATCAGTGGACTTTGTACTGTAATTTAATTAAAGGATATTTTCCCACTGTGTGTGTTGTTTTGTTTTTTAATTTATTTCAGGAATAAGTAATAAGGAGTATTAAATAACCCCTATACTCACTCCCCTGGGGATGGGCAGCATGCCCGGGTGTCCAAGAAAGAAAGGGCAATGAGTGTGCACCCTCCCACTTCGTAAACCACACAAAGTCACATGTCTTTCAACATTGAGAGGGTATCTTCCGTGGGAAGTGCAAGATTTTTCCCCTTGGCACCTTGTCCCAATGTTGAGTGTTGAGGGGCAAGACTTCTCCCCCACATCCTGTCCACCAAAAAAGTGATGTAATGGTTTATTTGGGAGACTTGTAGTAATCTAAAAGGCTTCTTAGAATAGCCCAGAGCCCCCCGATATTCTGCCCAACCTATCTCAGGGGAAGGAGTGTACAGGGTTACATTATTTTCCTCATTACTCATTCCCCCCAAAAAAGCAAAATGTAAATAAACACATTGAGGCCCCGTTCACATACAAGCGACGCTACTTCGCACCGCGACCTCCGAGGTCGCGGTGTGAGCAGCGCGCTGCGACCTCGGAGCGGCCGCCACGGACTTCATAACATTGAAGTCTATGGCGGTCGCCTCCTGGTCGCCCCAAAGAAGCTCCGGACCCTTTTTCTAAGTCGGAGCGACTTGTGTCGCTCCTATTAGAACAGGTCCGCAGCTTCCCTATGGGAGGCGACCTACGGCGCCCTGTGAGGCGACACAGGTCGCCTTAGTGTGAACGGGGACTAACATTGTGACCTCGGGAAGTAGCAAAAGCATCATGAAGTATATATATATATATATATATATATATATATATATATATATGGTAAATTGTATCTTTGGGTAGTATTACATTTTTTTATTTTGTATGTTGCTGATTTACTGTACATAAACTTTCAGATTTATTTTACTGTGTTTTATGCAGCCATATGTGTCAGATTTCAGTGTCAAACAGCCTTGCACTGGCATCATCACCTTATGGTTTCATGTAAAATTTCAATAGATGTTTGTGCCCTTGCAGTTATACCTTTCATGAGAAAAATAAGTATAAAATCCACTAATGATATATTGTACGTTTTCTTTTTATAGTAAGTTTGCTATTTTTTTTTTCTTCATCTTTCAAGCTCCCATACAAAATTAATTAGGTATGATAAAATAACAAGAAGAAAACCTGGGGTTTTACCTCCCAACAAACATGGAAAACCTCACCCAAATCTAGAATTTCTGAGATAGTATTGCCATTGGACTAAATAACTTGGTATTTTACATGGCACTTTTTTAGTCGTTTTCTTTATTTAAAGGTAAAAGTTAATACATTGTAAGAACATATTCTTTCCATTGACAAAGGCTTTTTTGGATTTTTAAAGTTTAAAAGTGAGAGCTCCAACACCAAAATATACCACTATTACTAAAGAAAACAAATAGGGCCCAACTTTCCTTGACTTCATGACTACACTTTGCCAAATACAATTCAAGATATCTCTAAAACAAAAATGAAAGCCCAACTAAACTCTCCTGTATTATTATTGTAAGGCATTCAGTGTGGCAAGTTTAAAAGTGAGAGCTCCAACACCAAAATATACCACTATTACTAAAGAAAACAAATAGGGCCCAACTTTCCTTGACTTCATGACTACACTTTGCCAAATACAATTCAAGATATCTCTAAAACAAAAATGAAAGCCCAACTAAACTCTCCTGTATTATTATTGTAAGGCATTCAGTGTGGCAAGTTATAGACTCGCAGTGGTACTGTTGATTGGCACATGGCCAGGGAATGCATCAGACCACTGGAGATCTGGACCTCCGCACTCTGTGCTCAGAAGAGATTGGGGCTCTCCAGCAAGTTGCTAGTTGCAGGGTATTTTACCCATCCTGCAGAAAACAGCAATACATATAATAATATGTATTACTAATCATGCATCCTGAATTCATTACAGTATTAAAAAAAGGAAAATTGATTTCAGCTTTCATGGCAAAAAGAGAAGAAAAAGGCTCTGGGACGGAATTGGTTAAATAAAAGCACAGCTGGATTATTAAGCATAGCATGGAACCAAAATAATAACCTTTCATTGGCACACGTATATGAAACTACAGCATCCAACACACAGTGCTCGTAAATACTGTATTAAACTGTTGTTAGAGGGGTTTTCTCTCATATCTCTAATTTGTTTCCATATGTATACACATGAATGTCTCTAAATTGAAAGTTTTTTGTCATCATTAAAATTCCGCAGAGGGGAGATCAGATCAATTATTTTAACATCTGCTGTTTCTGAATAAAGATGAGACTTCTGCTATGCTACTATAATTGCAGTACATGAGATTTCTATACCTACAAGTACAATAAGTTACATTACATAAAATGCTTCTTTTGGCTTTTCACTTCCCCATATGATTTGTATGCGGAGCAACTTCAATTTATTTCTCTGCTTAGGAATGCACAGGCTAATAGCATTTGACATCTTTACAAACCCTTAAACCTGCAAATAAAACTCTAATGTTACATCTTGGTTTATTTCATTATAAATGGCATCCAAATGGTTCTTACCAAAGAGTTGAAATTTACAGCCATATAGGTTAATAAATAATCGACCGTTTAGGCACCACATTTAGTTACTATTTCTGTGTTACATTGTTTAACCACTTAAGCCCCGGAAGATTTTACCTTCCTGACCAGGCCCTATTTTGCGATTCGGCACTGCGTGACTTTAACAGACAATTGCACGGTCGTGTGATGCTGTACCCACATAAAATTGATGTCCTTTTTCCCCCACAAACAGAGCTTTCTTTTGGTGGTATTTGATCACCTGTGCGATTTTTACTTTTTGCGCTATAAACAAAAAAAGCGTAAATTTTGGAAAAAATAACAATATTTGTCACATTTTTTTATATGAAATTCCCCAAAAAAATGTAAAAATCAAAATTTTTTAACATTTTTGGCCAATTTGTTATCTGCTACATATGTTTGGTAAAAAAATTGCAATAAGCGTATTTTGATTGGTTTGTGCAAAAGTTATTGCGTTTACTAAGGGAAAGATTTCTGTCATTTTTGGTGGGTTTTTTTTAACGAGTAATGGCGGCGATCTGCGATTTTTTTTGTGGGACTGCGACATTGCGGTGGACAGATCGGACCCTTGACTGACATTTTTGACACTTTTGGGGTTACCAGTGACATTACTACAGTAATCAGTGCTATACATATGCACTGTTACTGTAAAAATGACACTGGCAGGGAAGGGGTTAACTTTATTGGTGATCAAGGGGTTAAGTGTGTCCCTAGGGGCGTGCTTCTAACTGTAAAGGGGTGTGGCTAGTGGTGTAAGAAGAGAGATATACGATCCTACATAGCAGGACCGTATGATCTCTGTTCTTACACAGGGGAGAATGACAGGCGGCTTTGTTTACATTAGCCGCCTGCCTTTCTCCCTCTCCACGGGGAGATCGCGAGTGACCGGTGGACATCGGGTCTGCCGGTCACACGCGCTGACTTCTTAGGGAACGAGCGTGGGCGCCCCCTAGAGGTTCACAGGCTAGTGATGTAGTCCTACGTCACTTTGCCTGTACGGGGCTGACCACCGCCGTAAATAGTCGTGCGGCGGTCTGCAAGCAGTTAAAGAAAACTTGTGTCAAGAGAAATATGGAGGCTTCCATTGCTACATTCTTCCAGAAAATGCAAAGTGCCTGATGCTATTGCTGATCCTTTGACTTTAACTAGAAAAAACATGCATCCAGTGAAGCTATAGTGGAAAAAAAAGCTTTTTGCATACTTGTTCTTAGGGTAGTAACTCAGAGGTTATCAAAACCCTGGGGATCAGTATTACAACCAGGCAATAGAGATTTTCAAAAGAGATCAGTAATACTTGCCTCCATACTTCTCTTAGCGTAAGTTAAGGGATCTATATACATTAGAGTCTGCCATTTTGCTGACTGAACTTAATGTAATTGAAAGTGCAATGTTGATGCCTTGGCTGGATGACTCTAAGAACAGTGATATCACAATGCTCCCAAATGTGGCCAGGGCCAGAATAGGTGGGCCATGTGAATAAAAAACCCTGCTTCTTCACAACAATAAGCAACTTAAACCATCTACCTACATTAGCTTTTTAATTTCTGCTTAGCTAATTTTAAGATCGGTGTCATACCTAGCTCTCTTACCTTCCCTACTTCCCCCTTCCCAACAACCCTTCTTACTCCTGTTCTATCTCCTTCTCCCCCTCCTTATTATTTTATTTTATTATATATTATTTATTTTATTTTTTTTTTTTTAAAAGAGGTAGTTCTCTGGAATATGTGCCATAATCTTAGATTTAAACCTCTGGCACCTGCTATGCTGATGTAATCCTGTTATACCCGTTATCACTTTACCATGTTAGTGTTGAATAAAAACAAAAAAAACTCAATGCAACATAAAACAAATGTATAAAAAATGGTGGTGTTGCCCCCACCCTAAGATGCAGTTCGATCCCAGGAGGGGTGTTTGGGGAGGGGAACGACTCCCCACCATGTTAAAATATAGTGATGAAAATAATAATAACAATTTTAGTGATATACTTACTCACTGTTCAAGCGTAACAGGGACTATTTTGGACCTAAGGTACTTCTTTACTTGCCTCTGTACTTACTATAAGACTGATATGTAATGTTATGACAATGTTCTAAACCAGGGATCCTCAAACTATGGCCCTCCAGCTGTTGCAGAACTACACATCCCATGAGCCATTGTAAAACTCTGACATTCACAGACATGGCTAGGGATGATAGGAATTGTAGTTCCCGAACAACTGGAGGGCCATAGTTTGAAGACTCCTTTTCTAAACATACCCATGTACCTCTTTTTTACGAAAACCCTAATAAAAACTATTGAAACATAAAAAACCCTGCTTCTACCCTCATACACCCTCCAGATACTCTTGTGCAATACCTGCACTGTCTTTTAGATGGCAGTAATGCTGGGCCATGGATGTGTGTTTATGACCTGCACTGGAACCTAAGCAAACATATCATGCACTGTATAAGACCTAAAAGCAGCACCATTGCAATAAATGAGGTGGCTGAAGCATTTTTAATAATTATTTTGTGTTTTGTATTTTCTTTTCTTTTTTTTTTGCACCATTCATTTCCTTAGCCAGTTCAGGACTCTGGTGTAAGAAAATTCCATGGCCCATGTAAAAATGCAACTTGTTGCCTGGATCTGCCTGTATACATCTCATTCGGGTAGATGTATACAGGCAGATCCAGATATCCTACAGAATAACCTGGACAAAATAACGGAGTGGGCAACGACTTGGCAAATGAGGTTTAATGTGGAGGAGTGTAAGGTTTTGCACTTGGGGACTAGAAACATAAAAGAACAATACACTATACACAATAGGAGGGGAACCCTTGGAGGAATCAAAAATGGAGAAGGATCTGGGAGTCTTGGTTGATGATAGATTAGGCAACAGCATGCAATATCAAGCGGCAGCTGCCAAAGCCAGCAGAATATTAGCATGCATAAAGAAGGGGATGTATTCCAGAGATAAGACTATAATCCTTCCACTTTATAAAACTCTGGTCCGACCGCATCTGGAGTATTCTGTCCAGTTCTGGTTGCCAGTCCTCAGGAGGGATGTGTTGGAGCTGGAGAGAGTCCAGGGAAGGGCAACGAAACTAATTAGGGGATTGGAGGACCTTAATTATGAAGAGCGTCTGCAATCGCTTGATTTATTCTCCCTGGAGAAGAGACACCTGAGGGGGGACATGATAGCAATTTTTAAATATCTCAATGGGGATCTCAGCTTAGAAAAAAAGCTGTTCAGTCGAAGGGATTGCATGAGGACTCGAGGGCATACAATGCGATTAGAGGAGAAGCGTTTTAACTTCAGGCAACGTGGAGGGTTCTTTACTGTTAGGGCTACAAGATTGTGGAATTCTTTACCACAAGAGGTGGTTTCTGCGGGTAGTATGGTGGCTTTCAAAAGACTCTTAGACGTACATCTCAAGGATCAGAACATTCAGGGCTATGTGAGATGATTACAGCCACACAAACCTACACATGTTGAACTGGATGGACTATTGTCTTTATTCAACCTCACCTACTATGTAACTATGTAACTAGGGTGTCAGGCATGTTTTAGCTTTCTTCAGATCAGAAGAAAAAGCATGGCCAGCTTTTATTACAGAACAGAATAAGAGTATACATTGGACATGAATGATAAGAGATCCAATCTCTCCCTCATATGTGTACCTAAAATGACCAGGTCAACCTAAAATGTTCCATGTATACAGTCTGGATGGACTTCAGTTATGTCAGCAGAATATTTAGCTTTTAAGACATGTATTTTGTATATATTTGGAACATATTTCATTCAATATAGCAGTCTTTACAAATATTGGTGATAATTACTTCATAAATATTAATCATAGACTCCACACCAATGCATTCTATCAAATAATGAATTCACAAAAACAGAGTGGAATCAATTTCATGTTTGACATTTGCTCTTCTTATTTAAAGTGTCCTGCTGAAATGTGTGCAATATTAATTCCAAGGTATTAACAATTACAGCTGATGAAGAGATACAAGAAAATGTACTGAAACGCTATTGATATACTTTAATTACATTAAAGCATTGTTCTAAATGTGACAATGTTATTGTTAAATGAAATTTGTATTTAATGGAAGAAGAAAATAGAGCAAGGCATACACTATTCATATATGCCGCAGATGAACATTTCCAGCTCACCTAAAAGACATCAGATATCTCATGTAAGTGACTGGAGCCATTACGACCAAGATTTGTTCTGTCAAACTGAAATGATTGTTTTTTAAAAAACATTCAGTTCTTTGCATATTGACACTGAATGCTGCCAATCTAGTGAAATGTTTTTCTCTAGATATGACATTTAGCAATTTAAATGCAAACAGCATTGGAAGAGCTGGGAGATATTTCTAAGGAAAATGGGCCAGGCTGTAACATTCATACAGAAGCAAAGATCATAGTGAGGGATGACTATTATATGCCTTGAACCATCATTTTATTAGGTGCATCTGGCTAACAGTGATTAGCTCTTTCATTTGGCCTAAGAACAACCTTTATTCATTGGTGCAGTGGCTTACTGAGTGTTGGAAGCTCAACACAGAAATAATGGTCTTAGCCCACTGAAATGTGACCAGGAGTCACTGTAAATTAGTTGCTGGGGAATCTATAAGCTAAATGGTTTATTCTGTTCAATGAAACAGATGCAGGATGGGATAGAATAAAATAAGCATGGATTATAAAGATGTATTTACTGTTATTTACTTTACTGCATATTTGTTCTAGCCTTATGGCAAAAAACATCATCATGCCTTGGAGGCCTTTGAATATAGAGTTATAATGCTGTCATAAATGTACATACTGAATTATTAGTGTGCAGTTACACTCTATTATTTACATATACCTGATTTAAATACACTATATTGCCAAAAGTATTGGGACCCCTGCCTTTACACACAAATGAACTTTAATGGCATCCCAGTCAGTCCGTAGGGTTCAATATTGAGTTGGCCCACCCTTTGCGGCTATAACAGCTTCAACTCTTCTGAGAAGGCTGTCCACAAGGTTTAGGAGTGTGTCTATGGGAATGTTTGACCATTCTTCCAGAAGCGCATTTGTGAGGTCAGGCACTGATATAGATGAGAAGGCCTGGCTCGCAGTCTCCGCACTAACCCATCCAAAAGGTGTTCTTTCCGGTTGAGGCCAGGACTCTGTGCAGGCCAGTCAAGTTCCTCCACCCAAAACTCGCTCATTTAGGTCTTAATGGACCTTGCTTTGTGCACTGATGCACAGTCATTTTGGAACAGGAAGGGCCATCCCCAAACTGTTTCCACAAATTCGGAAAGCATGAAAATGTCCACAATGTCTTGGTGCTGATGCCTTCACTGAAACTAAGGGTCCAAGCCAAACTCCTGAAAAACAACCCCACACCATAATACCCCTCCATTAAATGATTTAGACCAGTGCACAAAGCAAGGTCCATAAAGACATGGATGAGCGAGTGTGGGGTGGAGGAACTTGACTGGCCTGCACAGAGTACTGACCTCAACCTGATAGAACACCTTTTTGATGAATTAGAGCTGGAACTGTGAGCCAGGCCTTGTCATCCAACATCAGTGCCTGGCCTCACAAGTGCGCTTCTGGAAGAATGGTCAAACGTTCCCATAGACACCATGTAAAAAGTGCAGTGCTAAAGTGAAAGGGTAAACAATGAATTGTTCACATAAAGCATACCAAAATCACAAAAGAATAATAAAATTCAATTGAAACCCCTAAAAGTGAAAAGCAATTCCATCAATAAATAAGTAGTGTGAGTCCCATAAGAAATGAGTCCATATGTGAAAAGGATTATTAGAATCCAACCATCAAAGTAAGAAATTCAGTAGGTGGTGAAGAATTCAACAGATGACTGACGAATGATGAAGATGATGAAAACTTCTCATTAATTGTAGTAAATTATACGCGCTTACCACAACATGTGGACTTACATTACCTTACGTAAGCAAGTCAGGATTAGGGATGATTGAACTTTTCAAAAGTTCGGTTCGACCAGAACACCAGAACTTCCAGAAAGTTCGGCCCGGATTTCAGAACCCCATTGAAATCAATTGGACCCGAACTTCGGTAATCAAAAAACCCCATTTTGAAGCCCTAAAACCCAATAAATGCCCCTAAAAAGTGCCTAGGGTTCTGGGTCATGCCCCAGAGACTATTAATCACTCAAAAAAAGTTCTTAGAAATTGTCATTTTTGATAGAGAGCCAATTATTGAAAAAATTATTGAAAAAAAAAATGACTCCAAAGACCCCAAAAAAATGCCCAAAAGAACGCCTGCAATAACACACCTGGGCGTTTTTTTTTTGGCGCAGGCGTTTTTTTGGGCATTTTTTTTGGGGTCTTTGGAGTCAGGCATGACATCTGAACTTGTGTATAGGGGTATATACACACACACACTTATATGTATTATACACATACACACATATAGGTGTGATAGGAGCGGAGCCATATGCCTGTTAATTATTTCATTAGCGCAAGCATAGTGTTCTGCTCTTTTCACACCTATATATGTGTAGGTGTATATATACATACATGTGTGTGTATATATACCCCTATACACAAGTTCAGATGTCATGCCTGACTCCAAACATGTCCTCAAAACGCCCAGCAAAAAGCAGGCTGACCGGCGAGAAGCCATATCGCTGCTCTGTAAGTCACAGAAGAGAAACAATCTTTTCTCTATAGTGGTCACCCTGAAATGGAAGGGTTTGGTCACCCTGCCATAGCAGTCAGTGTCAGTTCACCCTACACTACACTACGGTCACCCTGGCACTTAACACTTTCCCTACAGAAACTAGATTTTTGAAGCTAACTATAGTGGAAAATAGCACCCTAACTACACTAGATATCCCTTTCCTCACACTAATAATTGCTAAATGACACTTTTGAAGCAGAAGTAACAGAACTGCTTCCACTCTCTTCCATGTCCCTGTATTAAAATGCTAGGAATTTGGCGGGGCTATCTTATATACTGGGGGGCGTATTCACTAATGATTGGCCTCTGGACCCCCTAGTCACTCCAATCACATTCCTAGCATTCTCCTGCCCCCTCAATTGGCTTTTGCTAATGGTTCTGGTCCAATCATGGGCTTTTAAAGCCCATTTCCTGTCCCATTGCATTTTGGTCGGTTCTGGTTGCCGAATTCCGAACTTTTTCAGCAAAAAGTTCTAAATTCGGCCGAACCTCAAACAGTCAATGTTCGGGTCGAACCGATGGTTGACCCGAACCGTTCGATCATCCCTAGTCAGGATGTTCAGGGGAGCTCACAGAAGGTAGTAGATGCAGGAATGGTAAGTCCCTCACTATCCTCTTCATGGATGTTTAAAAACACTGCTCCATTAATCCTTTACATCCTGTGTAAACATTCATCCTAAAGGAATCCCAGGATTTACCTACTATGCCATTTTAGACTTGTTTTGCTATATGGCTACACAGGTCCATACTTTCTGACGAAACTTGACACACTCTTCTGGATCACCCCACTCATAATTGGACATCATAATCCCTGCATGAGGAAGCGGTTGTCTTAAGTTTGCTTCACCTATATGCTATAGGGCAGTATAGGTTCACAAAATCTGGTAAGCGTATTTATGAGTTGTGCACTCCCAGCTGGTGATGGGACCCGATTCACTAACTTTAAGATTCACTGATGGATTCTGAAGTTCTCTCCATACGAGGATTATCCTAGTTTGAGTCTTCATCCTGCATGTTGTATAGCATTACAATATAACATATCTGGTACACGCAATTTGTATTATTTTTTTTTTTTTGGTGACGGCTTTTCTTATCACTTTTTTCCTTTATTGGATTTTTAAGTGATATATTATCTTAGAATTCTCATATATCCACCCGATATTTGATCCACACTTGTGCATGCCTGCTTTTAATGTAATGGTTTTTTAGCAGTATTACACTATAGATCTTTTTTCTTTTTGGTTACCTACATACCCCTGGTGAATTAGGGATTCCCCCCTCCTCTTCGTTCGAGAGTATACATCCAGAAAAATTTGGTGACATCTACCTCAGAGATTTCCTACATTGGTCTCTACTGGCTTTTCTGACTTGCTTACCGTAAGGTAATGTAAGTCCACATGTTGTGGTAAGCCCATATAATTTACTACAACTAACGAGAAGTTTTCATCATCTTCATCATTCTTCAGTCATCTGTTGAATTCTACACCACCTACTGAATTTCTTACTTTGATGGTTGGATTCTAATAATCCTTTTCACATATGGACTCATTTCGTATGGCACTCACACTACTTATTTATTGATGGAATTGCTTTTCACTTTTAGGGGTTTCAATTGAATTTTATTATTCTTTTGTGATTTTGGTATAATTCTTGTGCACAATTCATTGTTTACCCTTTCACTTCAGCGCTGCACTTTTTACATGTTTTCTTTTACCACTTTTTGTCAGTTGGATGCGCTAGCAGCGCGGTGTTTACACACATATTTTTTCTGTTCCCATAGACACACTGCTAAACCTTGTGGATAGGCTTCCCAGATGAGTTAAAGCTGTTATAGCTGCAAAAGGTGGGCCAACTCAATATTGAACCCTATGGACTAAGACTGACATGCTATTAAAGTTCATGTGGGTGTAAAGGCAGGTGTCCCAATACTTTTGACAATACAATGTATGTAATGATAAAGTTCCCAACCATCTCCCTGCCAGCTTTGAACTTTAGTGATCATAATTAGTGCCCTTTTTACAATGAAATTACTCACAGATATCAGCTTTGACAGTGTGGATGTTTACTGCTGCACAATGTCTTGCAACAGAAACAACGACCCCCCCCCCCCCCCCAAGGTAGATGCAGATCAAACATACATAGCTATGCTTTACATTGTTATGTTAATGTGGAGAAATTTCTGCTATGGAGAAATCTAGTGACTAAAGCTGGGTACACACGTACCGAAAATTGGCTGGTTCAGCAGGAACTGTCTAAATTTCGGTATGCATGTACTCTTCTCTGTTCAACAGAAGCCAGTCTATCCACGGGCTTCTGTCATATGGTCTTGCTGGAAACCCAACATTCGATCAGAGCTTGCAGCCAATGGTGGGAGGGGGAAAATCCCATAGGCTGAATGAAAAATAAATAACTATTGGACTGATTTACTAAAACTGGAATGTGCAAAATCTGGCACAGCCCTGCATAGAAACCAATCAGCTTCCATGGTTCCTGGAATGGTGAATGACGTGCACCGGGGGGCAGCCCAAACTTTTTTTCTAAAAAAGGTAAAGGTAAAAAAATAAACAAAAGCACAGAACTATTTCGGGAGAGAAGTAGATACACCTGAGCTTTGTCTGGAGGTTGAAGATCTGCTTTGATAAGTCTGTGTTGCTAAATAAACAGCGCATACCCACTGCCAAGTAGAGGACAAGAAGAACGTGCAGAAGATCAAGGATCCTAGTATAGTTTTTTTTTTTTTGTTTTACTTTAGATACACATTGGGTTTGATTTACTAAAGAAAAAACTGAATGTTCACATTACAATGTGAAGGTTCACTTTGCTTGGAGTGTAATATAAGGCCTTGTTGACTTCAACCATGTGATCATGTATATGAAAAAAAAAATATTGCTTTTTTTTTCCCCTTGTACATATCCAGGTATTCAAAATGGGCATAGCTAGCTTTGCCCTGTTTATTCATTTAAGTGAAGATTTTTTGCAAAGTGTACACTTAGGTCCATTGTTTAAGACCTTTAAGGTGTCTGCATTCCTCTAAAAAGCTATAAAAAGCTTAGATTTGCTAACATCTTAGGTTTAATGTCTTCAAGGATTTAATTTTTCCGGGGGGAAGCTAAAATACACTTAAACCTATTGCTACCCAAACACCTTACTGAAATAATTCTGAAATAATATCACAGATCTGTTCACAGCTTTG
This sequence comes from Pelophylax lessonae, assembly GCF_965119305.1. Lineage (NCBI taxonomy): Eukaryota > Metazoa > Chordata > Amphibia > Anura > Ranidae > Pelophylax > Pelophylax lessonae. The sequence continues at coordinate 593,040,737 of NC_138768.1, forward strand.
TATTAATATATCAAAGCAAGTATCTCAGGGTTCTTTTGTTTTACTTGGCCCAAGAGCTCTTCCACAGTACAAGACCAGTATACTGAACAAAAGAAAGCTGTTACATCATTGAAAAAGTCTCACCCACTGTACGGATGCAATAAAAAGTTAAGTGATTTTTGAAGTCTCAAATGCCTATATTAGCATAATTATCCATAACCTGCTAGTGCATTTTTATTAGGTGGGAATGACATTTATAATCACCGCAGATTCTGCACAAAGGTTGATATTTTTTCTTTATCGATTCTGGAGGCTTGTTAAATAGCTAATTACATAGCTCAGAGTGAACTTTTAAAGAAAGTAAAACTAAACATTTAGAAGACGCAACAAAAATTGCAAATATTCTTTGAAATGCTAATGATACCAAAAGATAAATAGGAATTCCATGGTATCATTCTTTCACTGTCAGCTCACTAAAAGGAACACTTTACTGGAAAAATATGTAGATTGCCATTACTGACCTATAAATATAGAAATGTTCTGTGCTTCCCCTTGACCTAAACCAATCTAGCTGTAAGCACTAAGTGAAAGAATACAGTCTCCATAAGCACTCAATAAACAAATATGTATTGCGCTTAAACTATAAAAAGAATTATGTCTATCTACATAAAATATATAAGCAGTAACACAATAACAATCATGCAATACATACAGGGCTCGAGTCCTGCGAGAATGCATGGGAACGGCGTTCCTGTACTTTTTCTACAGCAGGAACGCCGTTCCCATTTCCCCCCCCCCCCCCCCCGAGCCCCAACATGATCCCAGCGCCACCTCCTGCTCTGGGATGGGGGGTCGGTGAGCCCAGATTGCGGGTTCCCAACCCTCCATCCCCAAGCATCACTGTAAACTGAGCCGGCAATACAGGAAGCAGAGCCGGTGCTTCCTGTATAGCGCCGGCTTCTGTCACAGGCGGAGTGATACCAAATGTACTCTGCCTCTGCCTGGGACAGGGCACAGGAGCCAAACAGGAAGCATTGGCCCTGCAGATGAGAGGGAGGTAAGAGAGAGAGAAAGAGAGAGAGGAGGGAAGGAGAGAGATGAGAGAGAAAGAGAAGAAGGAAAGCAAAAGAGATGAGAAAGAAACAGAGAGATGGAAATAGAGCAATATAAAGAGACAGATGGAAAGAGAGAGAGGGATGGGGGAGAAAAACAAGTGAGAAAGAGAAGAAAGAAAGAAAGAATAGAGAGGGGCCAGAGATAGATATAGGAGAAATAGAGCAGTGTTAATTTTGTCGACAAAACCGACTAAAACGTTTTCGTCGACTAAATTAACACAATTTTAGTCGACTAGAATACGACTAAAACTAAAACAATTCAGATGACTAAAATATGACTAAAACTAATATGGCATTTTAGTCTTAAGACTAAAATACAACTAAAACTAAAATGGCATTTTAGTCAAACGACTATAACTAAAACTAAATCGAAATTTGCTGCCAAAATTAACACTGGTGCATGCTCAAAGCTTAATACCATAAATAATAACATATTAGATTTTTCACTCCAGGACCAGCAGTAGTATATAATGAGTTTGGAAATTGTAGAGAAATGCTTAAATAATGCATTACAAATTACAATTGAACTACACCCATTCGATTATAGATGACTAAAATGAGTTTTAGTCGACTAAAATGTAGGACGTTTTAGTTAAAGTTAATTTAGTTAAATACGACTAAAACTAAAACACTTGTAGAAGACTAAAATGGGACTAAAACTAAAATGCCATTTTAGTCCTAAGACTAAGACTAAAACTAAATTGAAATTTGCTGCCAAAATTAACAATGAAATAGAGAGGGAGAAAGAGGTAGGTTATAAAAAGAGAGACTGAGAAGAAAGAGAGAGAAAGTAACAGGGGGACCAAAAAAGATATGCCTTTAGGTCCCTTTCACACGGGCTTTCCGATCCGGTCCGCCTGTCAGTTTTTCAGGATCAGATGCTTCATGCAGCCATATGGAGCAGCAGATGTCAGTGGTGACATGTCCACTGACACCCGCCGCTATCCGATCCAATCCTATCTGTGAAATCTGGACGGATGGATTACCTTTCCATCTGTCTGGAGGTTTGCATCGTATAAAAACGGACAAGCGTTGCATTATCATCTGATCTCCCATAGTAGAAAGTAGGGCACTGACAGCTCCACAGAGCGGAAACGGAGCTGTCATCTGCCTGCTCAGCGGGGATCGGCAGATCGATCCCCGCTGAGCAAAATGGACTCCTTTGTGCGCACCGCCCGTGTGAAAGGAGCCTTAGTGCTACTTAGCAAAATCTATATAGATATAAATCAAGTCTAAATTGCAAAGAAATATGTGACAGATCCAGGGTTTTAATGATGTTGTGTTCAACTGACATAAATCCCGCCCGTACTGCGAATTTTCAACTCAATGTAAAAGTAACCCACCATAGTACCCACCAGCAGTACTCACGAACAGTACTCACCAACAGTACCTGCCAGAAGTACCAACCAGCAGTACCCACCAGCAATAGCCACCACCAGTACCCGCCAGCAGTGCCAGCCAGCAGTATCCACCAGCTGTACCAGTCAGCAGTAGCCTTCAGCAGTAGCCACCAGCAGTACCAGTCAGCAGTAGCCACCACCAGTACCAGTCAGCAGTACCCACTAGCAGTCCCCGCCAGCAGTACCCACCAGTAGTACAAGCCAGCAGTACCCACTAGCAGTACCCACCAGCAGTACCCACCAGCAGTACCCACCAGCAGTACCAGCCAGCAGTACCTGCCAGCAGTATCCATTAGCAGTGCCAGCCACCAGTACCCGCCAGCAGTACCAGTTCTGGAGGACAGCCAGTCAGCAGCCACCAGCCATACCCGCCTGGGGGACAGCAGCAGTCAGCGATACCTGCAGAAACCCAATTCGATCCTCCTAAAAAAACAGAAGGGGATGCGTCCCCTTCTGTCTGGGCGGATCAGATTGGAGGGCCTACAGAGTAGAGCGGGCTGTGTCCGTGTCTGCTCTGCATATGCTGACACGGACCTGTCAACTGATCTGCCCGCTCCGCACATTGTGGCCCGCAGCCGGTTACCAAGTCGCTAAAGTGGCCCTCGCTCCTCAAGAGGTATATATACACGAACACACACTTTTTTTATTTTTGAGGTTGGGGGTGGTAATATTGGGTGTGTTCCCACACTTTTTTTCCAAGGACTTGACCCCTGAATACATAAATATGAATATATAATCACATTTCCTAAAAACATATGTGGTAAGTGAGACCACAACCTCAGTTCTGCAAATGTATAACTTTCCTAGCTATTGAACAAATATCTATCGATCTACAGTACATGTACCTGTTCTGTTACATCACTTTTTTTTCTCTTACAGTTAGGGAACCCCTGTGCTAATATAGATTATGAATATCTACCTTTAAATACCAGTTACCCTCTTATATATATATATATATATATATATATATATTGTAAATATTTAGATTGTTTAATAAGTTTTAATGTGATTGATATTGTAAGCAGCATGCAATTTCAAATCTAATGGACAGTTGAATCTGGTGATTTGCGTTTTATGTTTTGTCCTTTTAAATCCCTCTATCGGGTTTTTCTCGGGCAAGAAAAAAAGAAAAATTAAAAAACACAAGTGCAGAAATACTTTACCATATAGGGGTGTCAAAACCCATTAAAGATGTTATAGGGTCTCTGGTGGAATACGGTCTAGGGGTCCCAGCAAGCCAACGCGTTTCGAATGGGGCTTCCTCAGGGCCAGAGAGACCAGAACAGACCGGTGTTTCCCACTGTATATAGGACCGTGACGGATGGACAGGACCGACAGACCACTGGATTAACAAATGCAACGGTAATGAACGTAGTTTGTATTGATTGAAACGTCTCCAGATGAGAGAATATATCTCTATATACTTATGCTCATATGGGAATTCTTCCCCTTTTGTGTTGTTAGGGATTATGCAATTGCTTAGTCTGCAATGTGTGCAGCATACAATCACAATATATTGGAATCTTGTCATTGTGAGGCTGCTGTGTGGGGTCTGGTTGGTATGCCTGTCTTAGGAGTATGGGAGCTGTTGTCTATTATAATAGGCTATGAGCATTACACAGTGAACTTACCTGCCTCAGACCAACTCTGGATGTTAATGGGCTGGAGTACTTGACTATGTCTAAGACTCTGTCTGTGGGATTTGCAAAATTTGAATGATATGAGCATATCAGCATATGAGCATAAGTATATAGAGGTATATTCTCTCATCCAGAGACCTTTCGATCAATACAAACTACGGTCATTACTGTTGCATTTGTTGATCCAGTGGTCCGTCGGTCCTGTCCATCTGTCACGGTCCTATATACAGTGGGAAATACCGGTCTGTTCTGGTCTCTCTGGCCCTGAGGAAGCCCCATGCGAAACGCGTTGGATTGCTGGGACCCCTAGACCGTATTCCACCAGAGACCCTATAACATCTTAAATGGGTTTCAACACCCCTATATGGGAAAGTATTTCTGCACTTGTGTTTTTTAATTTTTCTTTGTATCTATGTATGGCATTTGTGCCCTTGTGTCATACATGTTTTTAATATGTGTTAAATAAATATATATTTTTTATACAATTGGTTGATGTTTTTGATCGTCCTCCTCCCAATTGGCCTAGAAAGCCCCATCTTTCCTTTTTATTTTTCAAAGTCCCATTAGTTTTTCTCTGTTAGGATGGTTTTTATTGAACAAATAATGTCCCCATATATTTGGTGCTAAGGTTCCATACAAGTCTTTCATGACCAAACAATAATAAAGAAGGTGCTAAAATGACAAAATAATCAGTGCTGGAAAATTCCATATGGATCTTCAGAAAAAAAAAAAGAAAGCGATTATCCAATCCACTAAACTCTGAAAAAAAATTCCAAACGATCACCACTGTGGACAAATTCTCACCTTTTTGCTGGACTTTTAAATTCTAAAAGATCAAAATGCACCTTTCAGCTACTCCAATGTAATAATCAATATAACTGTTTCAAGGAAGAATTGCTTTGCTATTCAACAGTGACAGGGAGCCTTACAGTTAAAAAGACATGACAATCTTTATTAAAACAACTCTGAAATCTCATATTCATTGGTTCACGTTAGATCATGCACAATATACAAGCACAGAGTAAACATGCCACTGGTGATAGATAAAACATCAGAGGTATATATTCTGTATTGCCCTGGGGAGGCACCACCACTAACAGTATCCTGGCACACATTCAAACTCTACTGCAGGTAGTTGCATCACTGGACTACACCCAGACATATATAATGTACAGTAAAGTGTAAGGAGTGGAGAAGTAGAGATTACATTGTAAAGATGAAAGAGTGGAGACATTAGGAGTATATAACATACAGAATGGTGTACAGAATAGAGCGGTAAAGAATATACAATTTACAGTGTGCAGAGTGGAGCAGTAGGTAGTAATGTGCCTTATAGTGTACAGATTGGAGCAGTCAGTCAGTATGTAAGGTAAAACCTGACATGAAGAGTAGAACAGCCACATGACATATTTACCTGCACAGAACAATAAAACCATCAGCAGTACGTAACATACAGTACAGTACACAGAGTGGAGCAGTAAGGAGTCATTCACCTTACACTGTATAAACTGGACTGGAGCAGTCGGTAGTATGTAATGTAAAACATGGCATGAAGAGTAGAACAGTCAGAAGTGTGTAATGTACAGTACAAAGCACACTAGTAGGGAGTAACATATATTTAATTGTACAGCAGAATGGAGCCACAAGGAGTATTTAACATACAGTATCTCACAAAAGGGAGTACACCCCTTACATTTTTGTAAATATATTTTTTTATATCTTTTCATGTGACAACGCTGAATAAATTACACTTTGCTACAATGTAATGTAGTGAGTGTACAACTTGTATAACAGTGTAAATTTTCTGTCCCCTCAAAATAACTCAACACACAGCCATTAATGTCTAAATCGCTGGCAACAAACGTGAGTACACCTCTAACTGACAATGTCCAAATTGGGCCCAATTAGCCATTTTCTCTCCCGGTGTCATGTGACTTGTTAGTGTTACAAGGTCTCAGGTGTGAATGGGTAGCAGGTGTGGTAAATTTGGTGTTGTCGCTCTCACTCTCTCATACTGGTCACTGGAAGTTCAACATGGCATCTAATGGCAAATAACTCTCTGAGGATCTGAAAAAAAGAATTGTTGCTCTACATTAAGATGGCCTAGGATATAAGAAGATTGCCAAGACCCTTAAACTGAGCTGCAGCACGGTGGACAAGACCATACAGCGATATAATAGGGCAGGTTCCACTCAGAACAGGCCTCGCCATGGTCGACCAAAGAAGTTGAGAGCACGTGCTCAGCGCCATATCCAGAGGTTGTCTTTGGGAAATAGACGTATGAGTGCTGCCAGCATTGTTGCAGAGGTTAAAGGGGTGGGGGGGGGGGGGTCAGCCTGTCAGTGCTAAGACCATATGCCACACACTGCATAGTTACATAGTTAGTGAGGCTGAAAAAAGACACAAGTCCATCCAGTTCAACCTATGATGTGTGTGTGTGTTTGCTTTTAACCGTACATTGTATACCCCTGTATGTTGTGGTCTTTAAGGTGTCCATCCAATAGTTTTTTGAAACTATCAAGGCTCCCCGCTGATACGACTGCTTGCGGAAGAGAATTCCACATCCTTACCGCTCTTACAGTGAAGAACCCCTTACGCACTTTAAGGTTAAACCGCCTTTCCTCAAGTTTTAGTGAGTGGCATCAAATTGGTTTGCATGGCTGTCGTCCCAGAAGGAAGCCTCTTCTGAAGATGATGCACAAGAAAGCCCGCAAACAGTTTGCTGAAGACAAGCAGACTAAGGACATATATTACTGGAGCCATGTCCTGGGGTCTGATGAGACCAAGATAAACGTATTTGCTTCAGATGGTGTCAAGCGTATGTGGCAGAAACCAGGTGGGGAGTACAAAGACAAGTGAGTCTTGCCTACAGTCAAGCATGGTGGTGGGAGTGTCATGGTCTGGGGCTGCATGAGTGCTGCCAGCACTGGGGAGCTACAGTTCATTAAGGGATTCATGAATGCCAACATGTACTGTGACATACTGAAGCAGAGCATGATCCCCTCCACTTAAAGACTGGGCTGCAGGGCAATATTCCAACATGGTAAAGACCCTAAACAAACCTCCAAGACGACCACTGCCTTGCTAAAGAAGCTGAGGGTAAAGGTGATGGACTGGCCAAGCATGTCTCCAGACCTAAACCCTATTGAGCATCTGTGGGGCATCCTCAAACGGAAGGTGGAGGAGCTCAAGGTCTCTAACATCCACCAGCTTTGTCATGTCATCATGGAGTAGTGGAAGAGAACTCCAGTGGCAACCTGTGAAGCTCTGGTAAACTCTATGCCCAAGAGGGTTAAGGCAGTGCTGGAAAATTATGGTGGCCACACAAAATATTGACACTTTGGGCCCAATTTGGACATTGTCACTTAGGGGTGTGCTCACTTTTGCTGCCAGCGGTTTCGACATTAATGGCTTTATGTTGAGTTATTTTGAGGGGACAGCAAATTTACACTATTATACAAGCTGTACACTCACTACTTTACATTATAGCAAAGTGTCATTTCTTCAGTATTGTCACATGAAAAGATATAATAAAATATTTACAAACATGTGAGGGGTGTACTCACTTTTGTGAGATACTGTACATTACAGCATACAGAGTGGAGCAGTAGGGAGTACGTAATGTACAGTGCAAAGTGCGTAGTGGAGCAGTAAGGAGTGATGCACAATACACTGTATAGACTATATACACAGTATACAGTGCACTGGTAGGGGTAACATACAGTATATTACATTCCACATACAGTATAGTGCACAGATAGAGTGGTACTGTACGCTACAGTACAGTGTACAGAATAGAGTAGCACTGTACCATACAGTGCAGAGTTGAGCAGTAGCTAGTAATGTACTTTACAGTGTATAGACTGGAGCAGTAATAGTAGTAGCGGAAGTAGTACATAATGTAGTACATAATGTAAAACATGGCAAAAGTAGAATGATCAGGAATGTGTGATGGACAGTACAATGAACAGAGTGAAGCAGTCTGGTGTATATAATGTACAGCATATATGAATAGAATGGTCAGGAGTGTGTACTGTACAGCACAGCAAAGAAAGTATCTATGCCCCTTTAAGCCACAGCCAACATTCAGTGCCGCATAGTCATGCCTACGTTTCACACAGCTTTACAAGGTGTCCCTGTTGCTATAGCTCTCAAGTTAGATTTGCACATGCTTACTTACATACCAATATTTTATACCAGGGTAATATCAGTAAAATAACATGTTTTATATGTCAAAGGGTTGATCATAACAGATGAGGTGTTGAATTGGACAAGAAAGGTTTTACACCTACAGGTCCCAATGATGAAAATGCAGCCTTGTAGAATCTGCCATAAGTTGCATTCGACTTCATCAATGCATAATCATGTGGCATGTCTGTTAGGTTTGTAGAAACTGCATCCTGGTAACACTAGAGCATCAGAGAGATTTTACACTGTAGACTTGTATTTATGGTTGACCTTCAAATCATTTTTTTTCCCAGGATGTGGCATACGTGTTCTTTCTGGTAAAGAAACAACTGCCCTCATATGTCTGCCCTCTGTAATGATGGACAATGCAGTGTATTATGACAGAATTGAGCTGACTACTATTTTTATTGCTATTGCCACCAACCAGGTTATGAAGATGGATGACTCTTCACATGCAATTTTGACGGAGTTCAATGGTCTTTTCAAAGATATAATATTGCAAGATAATTTCTGTGAAACTGTAAAATGTCTGTGCATAGCCCATGGAAACATGATTCAAGCAAAGTTTTCCACTAAAGGTTGTGACTCTAGAATACTATGCTGTTTTAAGGTTTTTTTTTTTCTATAAGAAGACGCAGAATTTTAATTTGAGACGCTAAAAAAATCTGCACTCTATATACTGTAGATGCATAGCGATATACAAGGAAATAGCTTCAAGCAGAAACATGTAAAAATACTGTTAAAAAAAAAAAGAGAAATATTATACAACCAAAGGCTTGTTTACACATTTATCATCGGCCCTTTGTCAGCCACTGAATTCACCTACAATTAAAAAAAAAACAACTTTGAAGTAAGTATAGTTTTCAGCTAAGCTTTCTTGAAAACCTACATTGTGGGTTACATTACGAGTAATCGAGTGACGTGTGTTGGGCTCCCTTTAACATGCCCTCTAGTGTGCAGTTTGGTGAGGTGGTGCAATGCATTGTTACGATGCATTGCATGGTTTACTTTTTTCTTTATAAGAGTCGGTTCACACTGCGGCGACACGACTCCTTACTACTTCGGGAGGCGACTTGTCAGTCCTGTGCACCACGACTTCGGAGCGACTTGCAGGGACTTCACATAATGGAAGTCTATGCAAGTCGCTCCGAGGTTGCCCCGAAATAGTACAGGACCCATTTTCTAAGTCGGAGCGACTTGTGTCGCTCCTATTAGAACGGGTCCTGTAGCGGTCAATGGACCGCGAGGGAGCACGACTTGTCAGGCTGACAAGTCGTCTGACAAGTCGCGCTAATGTGAACCGAGTCTTAATACTGCATACTGCAATGAAATGTCACAAAATTAAATTTTATTGATTTCCATTTCACCTGCAGTGCACTGAGATGCAGTGTAGTAAATCACAGCACACAGTGCTGTTTATAAATGCAGCATGTCCTACTTTTTTCAGCCCGCACTAACACCAATACCATGCATGAGTGTTAATTGAACTTTAAGGACACGGAGCGAATTGACTCATCTATGCATTGGGACAGCACTGAGTATATAGCGTAAATTTGCCCATAGCTAGTAAATTTAAAAAAGGAGGAGGATGTGGCAGATTCTTTTAGTAAGATCCATAATACATTTTAAAACACAACTGCAGCACCAGTTGTTGCTACAATTAGGTTTTATAATTAGTTTATTTGGGATTTACATATTATATTCTGCACTGCTAGCAACCTTTACTTTTCGAACTAGCACAGACAATTATTTTTTGTTGATAATCCATAATAAGTTTCTGAGACAAGATTAAATAGATTTACTGAACCTGTAATACACTATGGTAATACTATAGTATACTATAGTAATTACTGTGTTCCACAATATAGGGATCTAGCTATAGTTTTAATGCTCAATGGTAATCTTCATCCTCCCACCCTATGCTATATAGCTACATTATATCAATCTCTCTGCACACCTATGGCTCATAACAGAAGCAATAAAAGAAGATATCCCTACATACTATCATCTTTCACATCTTCTTTGATATAAGACAGTAACAAGCATATCTTCAGAGAGACTAGTGCAAATGACAAATCATTTTAATAAGCACGCTAGGCAAAATATACTCATTCTCAATGGTCCTACACGCTCCAAAGCAATACATTTGATTGTTCTTGCAATATGACACTGGGCAGATGTGCCTGTTCATTGAGTGTATATAATTGACTAACAAAAAAGGCAGATTTTTTTCCCATTGGCCAGCCCCACCTCAAACATCTATAAACAGGATTATTTAATTATTTATAGGAATATGTGGGTTTGGTCAGCCACTGACTTCTTACAGGAGTGACATCTTCACACTGGAGTACCTTTCTATGCCACAGAATCTCATTCTTCCTGCTATACTCAGAAGAGTCTCATTTCTACTTCTGCATTCCATAAAATGCAAAAAAACAAAGAATCCAACCAGAAGAATGAAAAGGTCTTGTGATGGCTAGTCAAAGTTTCTGCTGATATTTATCCAAGGTTTTCATGTCCATGGAGGACATACTGGGTTTGATTTACTAAAGGCAAATAGACTTTGTAAGAGAAGGTGTACTTTTCAAAGTATATGAGCAGGATTACTAAAACAATGAGCTTACCCCCTGGAGGGCAGATTTGAAACCATACAACCTTAAGTAGTTCTCCACACTTTGGTACTCAAGAAACCAACTCATACCACGAACACTAATGGACACTATAATCAAGACCTCTCATGACGTCTCACTCAGAATTAATTAGTGTTACAAGAAGGGAATTCAAAACATGTCCCATTTTTCCCCAGCCCCTCGTGTCTTCCCTAGATACACATAGCTTGACATTAGTATTATGCATATTGAATTCACTTCGCCTTATAGGCACACACCACAGGAAGCTATCGCACTTCTGTTGATGCATGGCCTTGGTCTTGTGACTTTCCAGGCCAGGTCCATAGGCAAACCCTGCGCTAAAGCAGGCTCCAAAATGGAGACTGAGCTGTAAGACAAGAGACCCAAAGCGCACCTGTCCTTCCAGCAAACAGGGAAGCGGTCACCCCTCACAGTCACACACTTCCTCCTCTGACTGGTCACTATGTTTTGAAAGAGTTTTCCAACCCAGAAGGTTAAAATGTGTATTCTCCCAAATGTATTTAACCACAAGAGTTTACCTGGTACAAATGTTCTGCATCAGAACAACTTTTTTTTACCCCGAAGGGTTGCATGGTTTTAACTCCAAAAGCTAATGTTTTTTTGATACACCAGGGTAACACTTGTTATTGACTATAGACATCTTCCAGTGAATCACAACGACATCCTCTTTATTTAAATGGCAAACTTGAGGTTCACATGTACATCTTACAATATTGTTCACGTATGCAGATGATTGCATACAAATTGGGAGTGTGATTTGGGAGGTGGAATGGTTGTGCTGCTAAACTGGTATACTGTCCCTAGCAGTTTGTATAGGAAAAGTTACGTAGAGAACTTAGTGCAACCCATACCTGAATTGGATAATGTCCATAGTTACTGAGTCCATAAAACTTGGATTATCTTTAGAGCAGTCAAGGAAGGAGTGGCAAAGAAAAAAAGAAATCACATCAGAGCTCTTGGTCTTCCAGGGGTCATCTCACTGGGGTTGGTCCTTCAAATACGTATACCCCAAGACACAGGATATGACACACCTGCAGAAAAAGTATTCATACCCGACCCCAGCAGCCAGAATATTTAAAAGGTAACTCTACTTTCATGGGGAAAAAAATCAGCAAATAAAGAAAAAATAATATAGCGTATACAATTGCAACACAAATCATATTGTAATTGAATGTTATTAAAAATTCCCTTTTCTTTTCAATCTGCAGCTGCTGTAATTTTCTGAAAATGCAATGCAATATGGCTACCTGGAGCTGTTCTGTACACAGAATGTGTACTGACCACACCCCAGAAACATAATTTCCTGCTTGTGTGATTGGCTCACCAATTTTCCCAGAAGTCTGCCTAAGATACAAGTCAGATTTCTGGCATCCCCTGCAACAAAAATGTCATTTTTGGTGAGATACTCCCAATAGGGACAGGTCTAAAGGGATGCAGGCCCAGCAGATTTCCTCATTAGAGCCCTGCAGCTGCGACAGCTGATTGATAATTATGAAACCGCTCCCATTAGACCCACTCAGCACAGAGGAACAAACGATGATTTCTTCAGAATAACAAAAGTTAGGAATCTGCAACAAAGTTTGTTGAAATCCTTGCAATGTATATAGATCACCCAGAGGGGAATGCTTTTTTTCTCAACAAAAGTGGAGTTACGCTTTAAAGTAACACAGAACCAAAACATAATATATTGTCAAACAATTTAAAAATACCAGTATACAATAGACACCTGCCTACAAGCAATCTTTCCTAGAGCTCAATGAATGTGGCGAAGCTTTGCTTACTTCCATCATCCAATCACAGGCAAGCAAAAATGCTTTTGTTTTTACATTTATTTGTACATGTCTGGATATTCTTTGCAAAATGAAATTCCACCACATTAACTAAGTTCTGGGGATAATTCCTTTGCAATGTGCAGCATCCTTGCAAAGTGAACAGCCTATTTGCCTTTAGCAAATCAAACACACTGACCCTATCAAAGTCATTTTAAAAAAAAAACACAACTTTGTTTAGGGTTTACCGCATGAATGCCTTTAAATAGTGGCAAAACGTTAATCCAAAATGCATAAATAATCAGTTTTACAATGTGTGGTACCTCATATGATCCAGGACCAGGTGTAACCTCTTTTGGATCTTTAAAACGTTCTTCTCTGGGAACAGAAGATGGAGATTGGATGACTGGTTTCATGACTGGATTATAAGCTCCAGGCCCTAAAGGCAAGAATAGTAATTATATATTGATGAATGAATAAATAATGCACATTAGAGGTACAAGCTATTTGTAAAAGGCAGTAGAATCAGATGTGTTAGTAATGTGCTTCTGAATGTTCAGGTTGAGAATAATGGCCTTTTCACACCAGTGAAGTGTGGTTCTCATTACTAATGAACAGCATTACAGGTAACAATAAATGAAGGCAAATAGAACCTGTTAACAAAGCAGGATTAGCAATGGGCATTCCATTAGGATCAGTGAATTAGTGTGTGAAGTGTACTGCACATATTACATGTACTTTTATACACTATTCCACCAATCATGAGAGAAAGGTGGGGAATGCTATTACTGGCCTTTCCTTCTGATATGCTAGTTGCCTTTCATGTTGAACCTCTGATATCAATGCACTGAGTTATTGACCCAAAACAAATATTCTGATAGGGACTTCTGACTTTTAGTCTGCAGGCATGATTCAAATCACTGGTCCAGAAAGTGTGGTTGATTTACCAAAGGCAAGTAGACTGTTCACTTTGCAAGAGAAGTTGCATTTTGGGAATTTCCCCCAGAGCTTGAATGGGATGAAGCTCTGCTGATTTCCATCATGCAATCATGTGTAGGCAAAGGTGCTGTTTTTTATTTTCTTTGCACATGACTGGTTATTCATTGTAAAGTGAACGTTTGCCACATTCATCAAGCAATGTGGAAATTCCTTTGCAAAGTAAAACTTTCTTTGCAAAATGAATAGTTTATTTCCCTTTAATGAATAAACATCAATGAGCCTGCATAATAGCCATATAACAAGATCAAATGTGGTAGATTCCAAATATCTCTTATGCCAGGTTTAGTTTAAAATTTAAAGTCCAAAGTCTGTATATTGATAGAGACTTTTCCCTTCACTTTCTGATCTCGAAACACAATAGGAAGTGAGTAGAGAACTCTCCAAATAAGTGGAAACCACCTCTTATACAGTTGTCACCCAAACAGGTGACAGCTGTAAAGGTTTGAACTTTCTCTCTTCCTCTTTTCTCTACTTCTCCCCCCCCCCCTTCTTCCCTCTTATCCTGTTCCCTACATATCTCCACATATTTCCTCGTTCTCTTAAATTCTCCCCATCTCTCCCATACAATGAAACATTTTCCTGTTTGGTCTCCTCTACCGCTTCTCAGATATTCCATTTATAAAAATATTCTATTCTTTTAAACCATTCCTTCCTCGTGGGACATTCAGGATCTAGCCACTTTTTTTGGTATTACCCCTTTTGCTGCATTTATTAGATAAAGCACTACCGTATTCTTATATTGTTTTACTGTACTTTTTGTATTATGGAATTGAATAAACCACAGATCATCTACTATGTCTATGTCCGTAATTTCCTTTATATATTGCCTTTAATTCTGCCAGTAATCCCGCATCTTTGGGCACTCCCACCATATACAGTATGCTCCATAGTACCCTCCAAATTACAACCTCTCCAACACATTGAAGATTTCTCCGGCTGATATTTTTGTGCTTTAACCAGTGTTATATATACCACCTAGCTAGACATATATAGTTCATCTCTACTGTATTTATATCTACTGCTGTGGTATGAACCGCACTCAGAAATGTTTTATTTTTTGCTCCGCTAAACTAAATCCCAACTCTCTTTCCCATTGATAAATGGCAGTATTCTCGGCTCTGTAATCTCTGTGAGTATTTTATAGATTTGTGAAACATAATGTTTCAAATTTGTCTGGGAATTACACATGCATTCAATTTGAGAAAAGTATTTTTCTAATCGAATGGGTTGAGGTAATGTTGACACAAAGTGTCTTAACTGAGAATACCGCCATTCATTAAATATCTAGAATTCTTTCTTGTGTTTCAATTCCTGATATGAACAAATCTTCCCTTTGTTCACTATATCCCTAAGCTGTGTGTTTTTTTCTATTATCCACTCTCCAAATTGTGCCCGATTCCCAGGGGGAAAATAATTTGTCCCCGTGAGTGAAATTAAAAGTGAATTATATTCCCATTTTTTTAAATCCCAAACCCTAAACACATTCTTAGTCAATTCGTGCGTGTCTACGCCTAATACTCTATATTGTTGTGGTACCCAAATATTATTACTTAACTGTGTTTTCTATTTTTACCCATTTTTTACTACTTTTTTTTGTCCACTCCACCAATCGTGATAATACCACTGCATTATAGTACCTTTTTATATCCGGTGCAGCCAAACCCCCCTTGTAAGATTCCCTTTACTTAGTTCCCTTAACTTCGTTTTTTTTCTTGATTTTTTGCTCTGCCAAATATACTTTATTATCAATGTATTTAGTGTTTTAAAATAAGCCTGTGGTAAGTGTATTGGTAGCATCTGAAATGTAAAGAATTTTCGGCACTACAAAGATTCATTTTCTGCATTCACACTCCTGAAAATCTAGGTGCAGTCAGTAACAAGCATAGTGAATAATTCCACTAGGACATTGTCACAATTGAAAAACAAAACTGTATCAGGGCAACTGGAATCCATCAATCCTCTCTGACCATTTCCGGACACTGCTTTAAAATGTACCAGATACTGGGCAAAAGTGAAATCAGCAACAAAACACAAAAAAGTTGAACTCATGCAGCGTGTCAGAAACATTATGCATTATTAAGGCCCCTTTCACACTTGCGGACCGTTCAGATCAGTTTTTCAGGTAGATCTGAACAGATGGCCCATGCATCTCTATGGGGCATCGGATGTCAGCGGAGACATGTCCACTGAAATCCGATCCAATTCTGTCCATCAAATCCGGACAGATGGAAACCCTATTTTCCATCCATCTGGTGGATCGGAAGCAGTGGCGTAGCGTGGGGGGTGCTGAGGGGGCCACTCGCACCGGGCGCAACATTTAGGGGGGCGCATCCCACGCCCGCCATCCGCGGGGATCATAGTGTCCCTTTATTTAGATGATGCCCCGTCCAGCGGCCCGCCCGCCTGCACTTCTCTTCTTGGCTCCGTGACTGCTGCTTGGTGCAGGAAGAGTGGCTGACCGCTGAAGGTGTTACGTGCGGCCAGGGGGCGGGGCTGGTCGGACTCGTGGGTGAAGATGACAGTCTTGTGCATGTGCAGCACTGCTTCCGGAGTCTCCCCCTGCTATCCGGGCCGGCCGCCGACACGCTGTTCCCTCCACTCCGGATCGCCTTCTCGAGTCGCCAGTTTTTGGACACAAAACAAGGTAAGTGATCTGCTGCCTGCCCCCGGGGGGCCAGTAAAGTGGACATGGGAGGGGGTGAGGTGGGTCAGTGTAGGGGGTGTCAGTATAGGTGTCAGTGTAGGGGGGTTTCAGTGTATGGGGGGGTCAGTATAGGTCTCAGTGTAGGTGTTAGTGTATGGGGGGGTGTCAGTGTAGGTGTCAGTGTATGGGGGGTGTCAGTGTATGGGGGGGGTCAGTATAGGTCTCAGTGTAGGTGTTAGTGTATGGGGGGGGGTGTCAGTGTAGGGGGGTCAGTGTAGGGGGGTCAGTGTAGGTGTCAGTGTATGGGGGGTGTCAGTGTATGGGGGGGTCAGTATAAGGTCTCAGTGTAGGTGTCAGTGTATAGGGGGGTCAGTATAGGTCTCAGTGTAGGTGTCAGTGTATGGGGGGGGTCAGTATAGGTCTCAGTGTAGGTGTCAGTGTATGGGGGGGGGGTGTCAGTGTAGGGGGGTCAGTGTAGGTGTCAGTGTAGGTGTCAGTGTATGGGGGGTGTCAGTGTATGGGGGGGGTCAGTATAGGTCTCAGTGTAGGTGTCAGTGTATGGGGGGGTCAATATAGGTGTCAGTGTATGGGGGGGTCAGTGTATGGGGGGGGGTCAGTGTAGGTGTCAGCGTATGGGGGGGGTGTCAGTGTAGGGGGGTCAGTGTAGGTGTCAGTGTATGGGGGGGTGTCAGTGTAGGGGGGGTCAGTGTAGGTGTCAGTGTAGGGGGGATGTCAGTGTAGGTGTCAGTGTATGGGGGTTGTCAGTGTATGGGGGGGGGGGTCAGTATAGGTCTCAGTGTAGGTGTCAGTGTATGGGGGGGTCAGTATAGGTGTCAGTGTATGGGGGGGGGTCAGTGTAGGTGTCAGTGTATGGGGGGGGGTCAGTATAGGTCTCAGTGTAGGTGTCAGTGTATGGGGGGGGTCAGTGTAGGGGAGGTCAGTGTGAGAATGTGGGGGGGTCAGTGTTGGTGTCAGTGTAAAGGGGTCAATGTATGGGGGGCTAAGTGTATGGGGGGGGTCAGTGTCGGTGTCAGTATAGGGGGATAAGTGTAGGGGGGTCAGTGTATGTGTCAGTGTAGGGGGGTGTCAGTATATGAGGGGGTCAGTATAGGTGTCAGTGTATGGGGGGGTCAGTGTAGGTGTCAGTGTAGAGGGGGTCAGTGTAGGGATGGTCAGTGTAGGTGTCAGTGTAGGGGGGGTCAGTGTAGGGATGGTCAGTGAAGGAGTCAGTGTAGGGGGGGTGAGTGTAGTGGTCAGTGTAGGGGGGGGTCAGTGAATGTGTCAGTGTAGGGGGTTCAGTGAAGGTGTCAGGTAGGTCAGTGTAGGGGTCAGTATAGTAATCAGGTAGGTTAGTGTTAGAATAAGGTTGGTCTCTGTAGTGGTCAGCTAGGTCAGAGTAGGTGTCAGTGTAGTGGCCTGTGTAGTGGTCTAGTAGGTTTGTGTAGGGGGCGCAAATTACTTGCATTGCCCCGGGCGCTGACAACCCACGCTACGCCACTGATCGGAAGGGAACAGACAGGTGGTCTGTTCTCATCCGATTCCCCCATAGAGAAGAGCGGGGACCTGACAGTTCTGTCTCCGCACACATCGCAGAGACAGAGCTGCCACCCGCCTGCTCAGCGGGGGATCGGCAGATCGATCACCCGCTGAGAAAAACAGAGTCTGCCGACAGACGCCAAGTGTGAATGGGGCCTAATACATTATAATCATTAAAAGTAAATTTCATAGCTCTTAGGATTCCTACATGATACATTCATTCTAAAATTATATTTGTGTTCAGTTTGAAGGGGTCTATCCTCATCTTCAAAAGTATTTCAGGAAGCAAAACGTTTGAAGAAATTTGTTGTCCAGTGTAATTATTATATCTACAGCTCACAAGACATTAGCATAAACTAGACATGTGCACAAGGAAAAAAAATTGTTTCGTTTCAGATTTATTCATTAGGTTAATCATTTCATTTAGTCATATTTGGTATGTTACAGTGACGCGTTTTCAGAATTTTCTTTGTATATCCAGATTTGTTTGGTATATTCAGATTTGTTTTGTATATGCATCGATTCCTATTTTTGTTGTTCTGCATTGATTCCTATTTTTGGAAATTATTTTCAATAAGTCCAACCCAAACACAATAAGCAGGAATTGTCACCTTATTTCACTTTTATACCTTATTGTATTTATGGCAATATGTTTCCATTTCATATGTAGTGCATTTTTATAATAATGAAAAATGTTAATGCAAAATACAAACAAAATGGATCTGAATCAATTTGGATCATTCATTATGTTGGTACATTATTTTGAATGCTTCAAATATTAACCAAAAGGCCCAAACTATTATATCATATCATCCAAATGAAATGAATGAATATGAATAAATTTGTTGTTTTGTTATGATTTAATTCAGAATCATTGAAATGTGTTACTATTGCAATTCAGAAATTCAGATACATCTGAATCTGTGCTTAAAAGAAATTGTGTCCGAATTTCAGTTCGTAGCCAAATGAATTGCACATGTCTAGCATAAATGGTAAGTTGTAGATCTAGCAATAAATAAAGAATAAGGAATGTTTCATAATTAGCATATTTTACACCCAGGGCTGCTCTATACAACAATATTATTTTTTGTAAAAATATTGAAATGAACATTGAAATTAAGTAATAATAATGGACAGAAAAGTAGCACAGAAAGATAGAATTGTAGTGCTTCCTAACATTGAAAGTCAAAGGAAAATTGACCCCTTACACTAGTTGACTGTGAATACCTCTATTACATTGATGGTCAGTGGGAAGAATACTCCCCACGTTGGAGTTAGTAGTCACTTATCTGTGAGCCAGAAATGACTCATTGATATATCATATAGGAAGAAAAGGCAGTTATGTTTGGATCTCATGGGCTTGGTACAGTAGCAAAATTTACAGTTCCTTGTATATACATGTATAAGGGATACCATTTGTTTTTTGTGTATATGGATATATAGATAAGCACGGAGCACATATACAACACCCATCCTACAAAGAACTAGAAAAAGGCCAATGTAAAGCATATAAAGGGATCTAAACATTTGTTGTTTTTTTTTTTTTTTTTTTTTTTTTAAATTGACCCATTTAAAAAAACACTTATTTAATAATCTAGCACCTTCAGTGATTTGTTGTCATACATCATGCATTTATTTTACTGTATGGACAGTGAGATATAAACCTTACGGTTGAAGACACTTATTTTCAGACCATTACAGCTATGCTCCATTTGTAAAATGGAACAGTATAAACCAGTTAATATTAGCAAAATGAATAAAAAGGAATGCAATTGACTGTAAGTGAAAACAAACATGCTAGCTGTGATATATATCAAGTGGGAAAACATATACATCATATGGTTGTAAATGCAATTAGAGCTAATTAGCACAAATGTATACGTGTACTTGCTATCTCTTTTTAATTATACAAATACACGTTAACATCATACTTCATTAGTTATGATTAATTCAATTTGCACTCAGAACTGCATGACATATTACAATTTTTGCTGAAAGAGTTTAATTAGGCACGACCAACATGCTTTTTCCTTTAAAATAAGTCTCATTTAGTCCAAAGGGCAATTCTAACATGCAGAGAACAGTGGTAGAAGGTGAAGGTTTCAATTGCCTCTGTCTTTCTTCCCATCAAATTTACTGCTTAAAACACCTGATCCAATAGATGTGTAAGGCCTGGTTCACACATGTGCGGCCGGGGGTTCTTGCCTGGGGTCTGGTGCGTGTCTGTTCACCGGTTGAGGTGCGATTTAGGTCCGAATTTTTGCCTGAATTCACACCTGAGCCAGACGCAAACCTGCACAGGACCCTTTTTCAATCCGGACCACGGCCGCCCCCGACCTGTATGAACCAGTCGCACTTGCCTGCCATGCGAATTGAATTCAGGGAAACCCGCATCCAATTTGCATATGTGTAAACCCAGCTTAAAGTCTGCACTTACATCACCTTAAGTGCAACTAACATCTTCAAAAGGAAGATGGAATTCTGTTCATAAACTGCAGAAGTTCTTCAATCCGCTGGACGGATGGAAAATAGGCTTTCCATCCGTCCAGATTTGACGGACAGGATCGGAACGGATATCAGCGGATATGTCTCCGCTGACATCCGATGCCCCATAGAGATGCATGGGGCATCCGTTCAGATCCGCCTGAAAAACGGACAGGTGGATCTAAACGGTCCCCCTGTGTGAAAGGGGCCTTAGGGTTTACTTACACTTTAAATAATACACACATATAGGAAAATATTATTAGACAATAAAGCTGCCTATTCCTTTTTTATGTCACGCAGTATTTGCACTGCTAATCAAATCTATATTTTAGTGCACACAAACACAATATAATACCAATTGTTTGGGTAAAATATAAAAAAAGGATTTTATTTAACTCTCTGACAAGATTTCAGGGCGCTTTGGACCTATTGTTCCACCCTATGATTTTGCACCACTGATGTACAGAATAGGCTAGGTTCTCTATTCAATGAGCTATCAACATGTTTCCTGCAAATGTGAAACATTAGGGGTTATTTACTAAAGGCAAATCACTGCGCACTACACGTACACTGCAAGTGCCCTTGGAAGAGCAGTCATTGTAGATCTGGTGGGAAGATCTGAAATGAGGAGAAGCTCTGCTGATTTCTATCATCCAAATATGTGCAAGCAAAAATGCTGTTTTTTATTTTCCTTGCATGTCCCCCTCAGATCTACAGCAACTGCACTTCTAAGTGCACTTGCAGGGCACGGTGGATTTGCCTTTAGTGGATAAACCCCGATGTCTCTTACATCTTTTTATATGTTCTTATGGCAATCATCTCTTTATTGTTTCAATTCCAAAATAATTATTTCACTTTATGTTGAGTTGGACATTGTGTTCTTCCCTTTTTTGTAATCTTTATATTTACTTCAACTCAAAATTATTATGCAAAAAAAATATGAAATAGGAGGTTGTATAGAGTAACTAGACACCAAATACATCAAATCCCCAAACCGCGTGCGCACCTAAAGGACAAAAAAGAACAGTACACAAAATTTCAATAGGCGATACTTTAAAAGCTTTTTCAACGTATTTAGAGTTAATGGTGGATCATAACTCGCATTATTTTTCTTAATTTTGGGGTGATACCTTATATGTGCAGTGCAATCATCATTTTCATTCCTGTGTATATCGGTGTGCTCCAGAGCTTAGTAAATGAGCGGAAGCTCTGCTGACTTCTGTCATCCAATCATGTGCAAGCCTTGCATGTGATTGGGTATTCTTCGCAAAGTGAAGCTTTACCTTATTTACTATGCTCTGGAACAACTGCACTTGCGGAGTGCAACTGTACTTTGCAAAGTGCACAATCTATTTGCCTTTAGTAAATCAACCCAGTGGACTTATATTGTGAGAAAGAGCAATGCTGTCAGTGGGAACTTGTCATTGGGAAGATATCTCTAATTATAATAGTATCCCCACTACATATGACATATGATCTAACAAGGGTTTAGACTATTGTGATATGCATGTACATTGTTCTATGTTTGGAGTGATTTAGAGATTTTTTTGCAGCAAATTATGTATATGCATGTATATTCAGTAAAAAAAAAAAGTCTCTAAAAATCTGGCGAAATGAGCAGAGAAAAAAAGGTATATTTTACTACATATAATGGGGTGGATTTGCTTGATGAATGTGTTTACTTTACTAAAGGAACACTTTGCAAGTGCAATTACTCCAAAACTTAGTAAATGAGAGGGAGCTCTGCTGACTTCCATCATCCAATCATGCGCAAGCAAAAATGCTGTTTTTTTTCCTTCCATGTGATTGGGTATTCTTTGTAAAGTGAAGCTTCACCTCATGTACTAAGCTCTGGAGCAACTTTTCAATGTGCACAATCTATTTGCCTTTAGTAAATCAACCCCAAAGACTTATATTGTGAGAAAGAGCACTAAAGCACAACCACTGTGTTACACTTGCAAGCTGGAAGCTGAGCCTGCATATGCATTGAGCAAATATGACTGCTCCCATGCACATATAATTATTATTATTTTTTTTTTTTATTAATACACATTGATATGATTATGCACATCAAGATACAAATGACTTTAGACACTCTTTGGAGAAACTAAACTCTTGGCTTTGAGGTCCCCCTTACTGGAAAACCCAACAGAAATAACATTTTATGTTTTATGTGCGTAGTGACAAAATATTTTTCATTAACTACAGTTCATTGACTTCCATTTCACACAGCTATCTAATTGTTTATGTGAAGACTATCAAGTCATTTGTTTGGCATAGATAAACTGATTTTAAAAGTGTCTTGCTCGTTTCTATTCACATTTAATCAGTGTATTGTAAAAGAGAAGGAGAAATGCATATTTGCATGTGAGAAAGTATCTGATGAAGAAATGCGGATAAGAAATGTAATAAGCACAAATCCACACATCTCTGTTCTGTTTCAGTACCCCCAATGTGCAAATCCCTTATCACTCTTGTCTGTAGAATGAATGCATGCCCCCTTGCTGTGCTGCGTTGGGTTGTTGTTATGTTTTAATTGCAAATGTAGAGAACTGTTGTGGTGCTGAAACTGTCACCTAAGGCTCTACAGTAAAAAACAACACACTTATTGTATGTATTGTATAGATGCTTCACGCACCAGCATCCTCTTCTTCTGTAGTGGACAGTGGCGGCTGGTGCATTGGGGGCGCATGGGCGCCGCCCCCCCAATGTACATGCGGGGCGCCGGACACATAGAGTTCAATGGGGCTTTTTTTTTTCATTTTTTAGCATGTGATTAGAGCCAGAGGCTCTAATAGGCTAAAAAAAAAGGGTGGGATCAGGGCGCAGAGCACTGCACCCCGAGCCCAGCCAGTTGGGTGACAATAGTGAATTAATATTCCCTATTGTCACAGGGATCCTCCTCCTGGCCAATCAGGAAGCCATTTCCTGATTGGCCGAAAGGAGAAGACATGTCATTGGCTATGAAGGAGGAGGGAGGAGACGCAGAAGACAGGGGGAAGAAGCCGAACCTGAAGCCGCCGCCGTGTGCTGCTGCTGCCTGCCCTCCCTCCACATATCCAGGCAAGGTGAGTGAGTCGGTGGGGGGGGGGGGTTGGTGTTATGGTGTGCGGCCTGGTGTTGTCCAGGGGGGGATAGTATGGTGTTGTCCGTCTAATGCCCCCCCCCCCCGTCCCATGGAGCAGCCGCCACTGGTAGTGGATAGGACAAAAGGATAGGAAAACTTTCTGAATCAAGGCGGTAAGAACTGGATGATTATGGCACAAGACCTAACGGCTTACACCAGGATAGTAGCAACTCTTTCACTCCACACCCAAACTAACTTCTGGTATTAAAAAAAAAAACATCCAAATGCCCAATTTACCTATTTGAAGCCACATCTGCTTCTTCTGTTTACTTCCTGAGGTCCTTCTTCGGGTGTCCACATCACTGTCTGTGTGATGTGGACATCTCTTATAGGTGGATGTGATACTTCCAGCAGTCGGACTGGGGTCTCCCATAGACTCCAAAGGCAGAAGTATTCACAAGGGTGGTGATGGGTCCAGTGCCCAAGAAGATAAGGGCAGGGAAAAATGTCTGGTCCCCAAGGCCGAAAAATAGCTTGGCTCATAGAGGAAACTCTGACTTTGATCCATTACACTGCTGGAAGAAGAGGTGTTTGGGATCAAGACTGAGGAGTAAGGTGCTTTATCTACAATGCACCATTTAAATGTAATTTCTGTCCAGAGTTGGGACTAAAGAAGTAAACCCACTGCCACTTATAGTGCAATCTCGTTGGTAAATAATGTATATATATGTGGAGATATATATATATATATATCGAAAAACTAACACTAAAAATGGGACAGCGGGCTCCATTCACAAAGCGGTATTATTCTCTTTAAAATTGACGGTAAAACAGCCCATATCGTTTTTCGAATAGTTTTTTGGCATTCACTAAAAAAATGCTACTAAAATAAGGCATGCAGTATTTATCAAAATTGATGGTATTTATCTCATGAAACCATGTGGTATTTTATCCCATACAATATCCAGGGGAATTGATACAGTGGAGAATACTTAGAACCCCTGTCAGTTTTTATTGCTAATAAAGAGGTAAAATGGTTTCAACTGTAGAAATATGCAAACTCATTAAGTGAGTGCAGTCCCTGCAGCAATTGTATTAAAGTGATTGTAAAGTCTGGTTTTAAAAAAAAAATAAATAATAATAATACTTACCTGCTCTGTGCAGTTGGTTTTGCACAGGGCAGCCTGGATCATCCTCTTCTTTTCTGTCCCTCGTTCCTGCTCCTGGCCCACTCCCTCCTATCAAGTGCCTCCACAGCAAGCAGCTTGCCTTTGAGGTACCGAGACGAGCGGCAGCTCTGCGTGTCCATTCGTGCCCATCCCCTCTCTCTCCTGATTGGCTAGCTGACTTTCATTGACATCCGCAAGAGCCAATGGCACCGCAGCTGTATCTCAGCCAATCAGGAGGGAGAGTCTCAGACAGCCGAGGGACTCGTGGCACAGGTAAGTATTAGGGGGTGCTGGGGAGGATGCTACACACAGAAGGCTTTTTATCTTAATGCATAGAATGCATTAAGATAAAAAAAACCTTCTTGCCTTTACAACTCCTTTAATACAAAAGAAATAAGAGGGAAGCTCCTTTCACAGGACACAGGTAGTGTATCAAAAACAACTAAGTTAATTTACAGTAGGTAAATACAGAGTATTTTTCTAAAAGTCAAATATTGAAAGAAAATAGTATTAAAAATCACACACATTTAAAAAAAAAACCCTTTTTCTACAATGTCTTTTTATTGGTGGAAGAAGAGAAGGGTGTGTGTGTGTGTGTGTGTGCGTGCGTGCGTGCGTGCGTGCGTGCGTGCGTGCGTGCGTGCGTGCGTGCGTGTGTGTGTGTGTGTGATTTTTTTTTATACTATTTTCTTTCAATATTTGTCCATTAGAAAGATATTTCGTATTTACTTCAAGTATAACTAAAGGGCAAAAGTTTTTTTTCGTTTCGGATAGGTTGGAGAGGTAGATCACCCAGGGCTTTTTTTCAGTGGAAACGCACAGGAAAGCAGTTTCAGCCCCTCCAGCATTGAATGTATGCAATGGCAAGGGGTGCTGGGGTGTTATGGAGAGTCTACTGATGTTGGCTGCTGGGGTATCTATTGCTGCTGGAGCCTAGAGGGGATCTATTTTTGCGTGGCAATCTATTGTTACTGGTGGAGGACCTTGTGTTACTCAGGGGTCAATTTTTGCTGGAAGGGATTGCATACTCAAACCAAAGCCCTTCAACACAAACCCGTAGGCTAAATTTACACTGCCCATGCTCGCAAAAGCAATGTTTTGTCAAATAGCATTTTACAATGGGCCTAATTCACCATAATGGGAAGCCAATGATTTGGCTCATGGTTTTGGCACAGCCCCATCAACTTGAATGGCCAATTTTAACGGGTGGCGTTGCCTGTCAACTCAGCATGTCATGTTAAATTTGCATGGTGGCAGTAGCATGTGAGCAGCTCCCTTCAGCTATATTTTAGACTTTAGGTGGGCAGCCAACTTCCTGTTTTTACTGCCCCCAGGACAACCATATAAAAGAGGAATTATATTGATGCTGTTATAGTTCAGTGAGCAGGCACATGACACAGAAAGATACAAAATTGAAATAAAAAGCAGTGATGTCATCTGCCAAGTTCTGCTTGTCACACATAAGTATGTTGATATCATAACAGAATTAAACATCAGGCAAACACTTCATAGATGTATTTCAATGCTGTATCTAAAGCGGCTTGCTTTGTAGCTAACATTTAAAATTTGTTTTTTTCAAGGTTATACATGTATTTTATTGGACTATTGCTTTCTTTATTCCAATAGGGGTCTCTCTTTTGCAGCATTAATGTTTATGCTATATAACCACCCACTCCGTGTATCCAGTGACCCCAGTAGCAATGTTTTCTGAGAAGCGTTCATGTTCCGATTCTACGTTTGCACTCAGCAAGCTACCTGCATTGTAAGGTCACAGTATATGTGTCCTTTTTATGAATATTTCAGTGCTGACGGGAACCTTTGTGATATGAATTGGCATCAAAGCCAATGAGACAAGCGGAGTGAGCCAAACTTCTGCATACATATCAGTTGCATTAGTCAAACCTCTTTGTGCTTTAGTCATTGCAATACGTTTTATCCTCATGAGTGTTGTGAACAGATCAGCAATAAAGTCAATTTGAAAAATGTTAAAGTGCATTAGGATGGCTCATATTATGCAAATATTAAGTGCTGCTTTCATCCTTTTCTTAATTCAGCACGAAGCCGTCAATATAAATTAGGCATTGCTTGTTTCTAGACATCTCTTGGAAAAGACTAAGCTGCCATACATTTTAGGGCTCGTACACTCTATATAATAATATTTTTTTTTTATGCAATAGAAAGTTTACTAGCCTGGGGTATTTACTGAAGGAAGAGACATTTAGCTGTTATTGTAAAACTTGAATTATGCAAAAGTCTGTTTATTTACTAAAACGGCAGAGTTTTAATCACAGGTCAGTGAAGAATGAAACTTATAATTCCAAGTTAAACACCCCTGTCTGCTTCATGAAGAGTATGAAATGGGAAAATCACAAGCAGGCGCTTCCTATAATTATATATTTTACGCCCCTATGCTAGTTCACTCTCTATGAAATGTCAGCCAGTGCTACAGGGCAAAAATGGCAGAGGCTGGAAGAGATGGATAATTTAAAAACAGCACATGTGTTTCAGTGCAGAAGAACACAGTCCAATATGACTAACTGATAAGATAATACAGCGATGCTCCTCTATGTATACTAGACCACAGCTGCAAGACGACGTGAATACAGGCTTCGATAATAGGGCGTACTATTTTCTATGGCTTAATTTCTGAAGGCCAGCTATTGGCACACTTATCTAAAAGATAAAGCATCATTAAAGATTTTCAATAAGGAAGTTTGGAGCCAATTACACATTACAATAAAAAGACTGCATTGCATAGAAGAACTATATAATTATGTTTTATATTGCATGTTACATTTCTTATAAATACATCTTAAAGTATCAGTCTAACATAAAGTTGGGAATCAAAAATGCTAATGTCCTCCTCTTCTCAGGTCCCTCTTTGGCTCTCCTGGCCCCTCCCTCCTGTTGAGTGTCCCCACAGCAAGCAGCTTGCTATGGGGGCACCCGAGCTAAGCCCCTGCTCCCTGTGTCCATTCAAACAGGAAGCCTTGGTTAGGCCCTGCCCCCTCTCTCTCCTCATTGACTCACAGACTTTGATTGACACCAGCAGGAGCCAATGTCTTAGCCAATGAGGAGGACTGTCCCTTGGTGTCCTCATGTCCAGTGCAAGGCTATTGACCCTGCTCTGGTCTTGATGACATCAGGGTCCCAGACGAGAGGAGCATGAGGATGCAGACATTGTGGGAACCAGTCTAACTGCAGTAAGAAGCAGTGGATTGGGTAAGTAAATCTCTTTTTTATGAGCAAAAAACCCTTGCAGAGCGGGCACTGTAAAGCATTTTGTTTTTCCCCAGAGTTGGGCTTTAATGTCTGTCAGTGTCAGAAAATATGCTACAATGCAATAGTAAATTCTTTTGGATGTCATTCTTGGCATGCAGCAATATTGTGGGTTCCTGACACTACACAGCTATTCACAACTTGATAGCCAATCACTGTGCTGCTAATATCTTCTTTCCTTGTGGTCTCTAGTCACCCAATCTGCCCACCAGCCTTCTGAAAAAAGCAATGTATTAGTTTTGAGGCTGACCATAGATGGATCTTTTTTTTCATTCAGCCAGTAAGCTGAATGAAAAAAAAAAGATTGCTCCATCCACACAATCAAGGTTGATGGAGGAATCTTTCCTGCTGAGACATGGTATTTTGACAGCAGGGACTCTCCATTGTCAGAATACACTGATCAGTGGCTGCAGCCTATTCATTGCAGCCACTGATCGTAAATAAAAATTCTCCAACAAGCCTATTCAACAGAAGCTGATTGTTAGATCAGATAGATTTAAAGTGGTTCTAAAGGCAGAAGTTTTTTTATTTTTTATTTTAATGCATTCTATACATTAAGATAAAAAAACCTTCTGTGTGCAGCAGCCCCTCTCAGCCCCTCTAATATTTACCTGAGCCTTATCTCATTCCAGCGGTGTTATACGACAGACATGGCTTTCCGGGACTCTCTCTCCTGATTGACTGAGACACAGCTATTGGCTCCTGCTGCTGTCCATCAAAGCCAGTGAACCAATGAGAAGAAAGAGTGGGCGGTGCTGAGCTAAGGCTCCGTGTCTGAATGGATGCCCCCTGGCGGAAGCATATGTGGCCATTTATCCACTGGACCTAAACAAGGTTTCAGACTCTGTGGGGTCTGTTCACCGTAGGG
Organism: Pelophylax lessonae; assembly: GCF_965119305.1. Lineage (NCBI taxonomy): Eukaryota > Metazoa > Chordata > Amphibia > Anura > Ranidae > Pelophylax > Pelophylax lessonae. The sequence continues at coordinate 593,069,525 of NC_138768.1, forward strand.
ATCACTGCCTCAGATTCATGCCTTTCATCAACCGTATTGGTACTTCTATTCGTCCTACTGTCTTGGGTATGGTCCAGTGTGCATCAGAATTATCCCCACTGCAGGTGTATCTACACTGCTAGCTGGAATTTGGCTGCGGCATGGTGCCTTACACATATCCTGTCAGAGACTCGCAGGTCAAATATGAAAAACTTTATGATATGCAATGTCTGTAGAAACAATGTAGCCAATTGATGGTTCCTGATGAAGCAATCGATGAATAATCTGTTTTGCAAAATGCGTTGAACCTGCTTTTCATGTTTCTCAACAGATCAAGCAACTATAGTTTGTATTGATGCTGATAAAACGGAAAATTCCTATCATACTTACCGTAATTTTCCTTTCCTGGTGGTCTCCATGGCAGCCTACGTGTGGGTTAACCCCGCCTCCTCTCCAATGGTATAGGACCCCCCTCTATAAATTTCAGCTTGCAGGCACAGCCAGTGTTCCATATCTTAGCCGAATCCAAGACCAGAGGGTGGGAACTCCGGCTGCCATGGAGACCACCAGGAAAGGAAAATTACGGTAAGTATGATAGGAATTTTCCGTTTTCCTGGCAGTCTCCATGGCAGCCTACGTGTGGGAAATAACTAGCCCAAACCACACGGGTGGGAATGTTTCAAATCAAATTTTACTTCAAATTATTAGCAGACAAAACAGTCAAGCCAAAATTAACTGAAGATAAGGAGGCTGGCTCCACACAATAATGTGTCATAAACGTATTTACAGAAGACCATGAAGCTGCTCTGCAGACTACTTCTGGTGCAACATGATGTGAAGCCGCCCAGGACGTTGAGATGCTTCTCGTCGAGTGGGCTGTCACCGCCTCCGGAGGAGCCAAACCCTCTACACAGTAAGCTCGCTGAATGGCAGACACAATCCAGGCCGCAATGGACCTTGACGAGGCCCGTTTCCCTCTATTCTTGCCTGAGAAAAGGACGAAGAGATTATCCGATTGTCTGAAAGAAGACGTTGACTGGAGATATTCCGTAAGAGTTTTCCCTACATCCAAGGGATGAGGTTCATTATCCTCTGAAGAACGAAAGGTAGGAAGTACAATCTCCTGGTTCTCATGAAAAACCGATGATACCTTCGGATTGGAATTGAGCATCGGAATTAGGACTACTCGGTCCGGGAAAAACGTGAGAAAAGGTTCTTTATAACCAAGAGAACTGATCTCAGAAACTCTTTTAGCTGAAGTGATTGCTACTAAAAAGGCTGTTTTAATGGTAAGATCTTTAATGGAGTCCGACAAACTAGATCTTGAAAGGACGTTAAGGACAAGGGGAAGGTCCCATTTTGGGAACCTTAGCTTCCTCTGAGGTCTGAGTCTGACCGCACCTTTGAAGAATTGTTGTATGAGTATATGCTTGGCCCAGGAGAACCCTGAGAACACCGATAAGGCTGATATTTGCACCCTGAGAGTCCCAACTGATAGGGACTTATCCAGACCTGCTTGAAGGAACTTCAGGACTTCTTGAACTCCGAAATTCAGGGAATGATTTCCCTCCGGGTACGTGAATACCAAGAATCTAGACCAGACTCTACAGTAAACTCTGTTCGTGCTAGGTCTCCTAGAGTTCATTAAAGTAGGGATTGCCCCAGGAGGGCATCCAAGTGACTCCAACCTCTCCCTCTCAAGAACCAGACCGTTAACCTGAGCAAGGCGGGGCAGGGGTGTAATGTTGTTCCCTGCGAGAGAAGGTCTGGTTTGATGGGCAGGGGAATCGGGCTCCGATAGCTGAGTTGCAGGAGAAGTGGGAACCAGGGCCTGTTCGGCCAGTGAGGGGCTACCATGACGATCTCCACATCTTCTGCTTGGAGTCTCTGAAGAAATCTGAGGATGATGGGAAATGGGGGAAAAGCATATGCCCTGCTGAATTCCCATCTGTCGGTCAGAGCATCCGTTCCGCATGCTTGGTGACACTTGCTGCGTGTGAAGTACCGGACTAGCTTGTGGTTGCATGGAGATGCAAACAGGTCTACTTCTGGTGAGACCCCTAGGGACAGAATCCACTTGAATGAGTCTATGTGGAGAGACCACTCGTTGTGATTCAACTGAACTCTGGAAAGGAAATCTGCCTGAACATTCTGTGGCCCCGGAATGTAGGCCGCCGAGATGTTGGACAGATGGGCTTGGGCCCATGTCATGATTGGGTCTACTTCTTGAAGAAGGGAGAGACTCCTGGTACCGCCCTGTCTTTTCACATAAGCCACTGCCATGGTGTTGTCCATTCGAAGAAGTACGGATTTGCCTTCTATTAGATGATGGAAAGCTTGAAGAGCTAGAAAAGCCGCACGAAGCTCCAGGACGTTGGAAACCGGGGAGTGGGCTTGCGGGGGCCATTTCCCTTGAGCCACCTCTGTCATGCAATGGGCTCCCCAGCCAGAGTTGCTGGCGTCGGTTGTAATGATGACCCATGTGATGGGGACTAGAGAATGGCAATTGAGCAGGTTCTTGCGTTGGAGCCACCAAAATAAGCTGCTCCTCATGCTGTGGGAAATAAAGATATGCTGATCGTGATCTTCCGGATTCCACTGCCGAAGGAAGCCCCTCTGAAAGGGCCGCATTCGCCACAGTGCCCACTTGACCATAGGGGCCGTCGAGACCATTGTGCCGATGATCTTGAGACACTGGGATGCCGTCAGAAAAGAGGATGAGAGGGCTGGAAGGATCCTCTCCCGAACCACCGGGATTTTCTCTAGAGGCAGAGAAAGTGTATTCTGAACGGTGTTGAATTGAGCCCCTAGATAGACCAGATGTTGAGAGGGCTCCAGATGACTTTTTTGAAGATTCAACAACCACCCGAACTCCATGAGAGTTGTAGTGACCAGGTCCCTGTGGAACAAAAGTTGATCCCGGTCTTGTGACAACAGTAGAAGATCGTCCAAGTAGTGATGTAGACGTACACCCTTTGTTCTGATTAGAGCCACCACAGCTAGAAGGACCTTGGAAAACACCCTTGGGGATGTGGACAGGCCAAAAGGAAGGCAGATGAACTGGAAGTGTTGATGTTCTACCGCGAAACGAAGGTACTTGTGGAAGTTTACTGCTATAGGCACATGGAAATACGCGTCTTTGAGATCTATTGACACTAGCCAGTCTCCTGGAAGTACTGCTTTCTGGATAGTAGATAAGGTTTCCATTTTGAACTTTTCGTTCTTGATGAACCTGTTGAGATAGGTGAGATCTATCACAGGGCGCCAGGATCCATTCTTCTTCTGTACTAGAAAGAGGGGCGAGTATACGCCTTGGAATCTTTCCTGCACGGGCACCGGAATTATTGCGCCCTGAGCTACCAAAGTGCTTACATAGTCGAGCAAAACGTTTCTTTTCTCGTCCTGAGAAGGCAAGCGAGTGGGAATAAATCTGGACACGGGATCTGTTGAGAAAGTCCATGTGTGTCCTGTGGACACTGTCCTGATGGTCCAGAAGTCTGAGATTGAGGCCGCCCAGACACGCTGAAAGCGGAGCAGGCGTGCCCCCACCTGGCATGTCTGAACGGGCCCAATCTCAAAAGGACTTCGAGGTTTCTTGACCGGAAGGTGCTGAGCCTCTGACCGGCTTACGAGAGGATGCTTGGCTGCTCTTCCAATTTCTCCTGTAATCTCGCCCAGGCCTATATGAGCGGGCATCCTTTGATCGCTCTGCAAACTGCTTTCTTGGTTGCCGCTTCTTAGGGCCAAAGAGGCGCCTATCTTGGGGAAGGAGACCTGACTTTCCACCCGTCACTTTAGTAATTGCATTATCCAATTTGTTTCCAAATAAAGAGGAACCTTCAAAAGGGATTTTGCACCAAGCCTGTTTAGAGGCTGGGTCTGCCAGCCAGGGACGCAACCACAGGGCCCGTTTGGCTGTGACAGAAGCCAACATGGATCTGGATAAGAGACGTAACACATCAATGGATGCTTCTCCAAGAAACACAGAAGCTAACTTCAGTTCCTGAACAGGAGAGTTCTCTACTGCATCTTCAGACACACTTCTTAATTTTAGTTCAACATCAGAAACCCAGGTTTCCATGGCCTTAGACATGGCTGCTAGTGCTAGCACAGGTTTACAAGCCGCACCGGCTGTGACATAAATTCTTTTTAAATCCAAGTCCATCTTCCTATCCAGAGGGTCTTTAAAGGACACCGCATTATCCAGCGGGAGTGTAACGTGTTTAGCCAGTCTGGAAACTGCAGCATCAACCAGAGGAGCTGATTCCAGGTGACTGACTTCTTCCGATTTAAAAGGATACAACTTGGACAGTTTGGAGGATAAGGAGGTCTTGCTGTCCCCTTTACTCCACTCTTCTAGGATGACATCCTTCAATTCTGACAGGAGCGGAAAGTTTAGCCGCTCTTTCCCCAAATGTTTGAAAAACCTTCTCTGTTTTACTTGTGGGGTACTGGGATCTTCCCATTTCAGAGCCTCTTTGACTGCTCTTATGAGAGGTGCAACAAGGGCAAAATCAAAACCCCCAACTGCACCTTCCTCTTCTTCCGAATCGCTCTCTGAGGATTTCCCGGAAGTGAAGCTTGGCTGAGAGGGACCTTGCTCTTCAGGAGCATCAGCAGGAGAGCTGGGAGTAGCGGATCCAGGTGTGGGACTAGCATTCCACTCTTTCATGGATTGTTGGACAATCCGTTTCACCAGGGATTCCAATCTCTGATCTTCAGACTCTCTTTCACCAGCTGCACGAGCGAAACAGGGCTCGCAAAGGGACTTGTCCTCCGGGACATGCGCCCCACAACCCCAACAGGCTCTCTGGGCCGTATGGCTACTGTGGCGGTGTGTGCGGTGTCTGGAGGAGGAATGTGAGCGTCTCCTCTCATGTCTGCTCCCTGATGGAGACTCACGGCGTCTTGACCTTGAAGATGATTCTCTTCGTGGCCTGACAGGGTCTCTTTCTTGACCAGACCTGGAGGAGCTGGGAGAAAGAGAAATCCAGGGAGACACAGGATTTAGCCATGAATCATGAGCCAGCATCCCTCCCTTCATATCCCTCTAAATGTACCAGCACTCACCTGTTGTGAGAGGGCTGGCCACAAGAGGGCGGTGAAGCAGGATCCATGTTTCAGGCAAAACCACAAACTCACTAGGAAGTAGAGCATACAGGGATCACTACAAAGCAATAAGGAACATTCAGGTGTTGTCCTAATATGCATCCAACCGCTCTCCCCCCCCCCTGCATACCACAAAAAGGTATGCAGCATCCGGTCCCCACATACCTGGTAAACAAACGGACAAGGTACCGGGAAGACGTCGCTATGCCCACAGTGCATTCCCAAATGCTCTGGAGCTGACAGGCGTTTAAATTTTCGCGCCAGGATGACGTCAGCGATGGCCGGCCGTGATCGCAAGAGCGCATGCGCGGACCAGGCCTCGCTTCCGATTGCGGCGAAGTGCGCATGCGCAGGCAGCGAGCGGAGCTCCATTACCATACAGCGCATGCGTCCGCCGGACTGAGCGGAGGGGAAGCAGGAAGGAGATGGCTGGAACGCACGGAGCGTTCCAGCCGCCATTGGGCCACCAGGGATAGCAAAGAAAGATAGTTTGGAGACAAACAAACATAACAAAAACACTGCCATGGAGGAGACAAATCTTCAGACCCTGTCAGGATATCCGTCGGCCATCCGAAGCACCGCACAGTTATCAGCCAAAGGGGATTTTGAAATGTCACTCACCCGCCCGTGGCTGGGCCCTGGACATAGACACCGACTTTTCATTCTGAGGTAAGCCGACCAAATTCCAACAGGAAATAATCCAAATAGTTGGTCCTTGGAGGAGGACAAAAAAGGAACACTGGCTGTGCCTGCAAGCTGAAATTTATAGAGGGGGGTCCTATACCATTGGAGAGGAGGCGGGGTTAACCCACACGTAGGCTGCCATGGAGACTGCCAGGAAAATTATGTTTTTAAATCTGTTTCTGTATGGAAAAAAAAACCTTTTTTTAAAATTTGTATTATAAATAAAATATTTGTTTTTTATATACTTCTGTGCTCATCAAGCTATAGAGCAAGCTATAGAGAGGTCTAGACAGGACCTCCTGTGCTTTCTCCATGTTTTTTATGGTTTTTGAAAATATATATTTGGATGCGTTCTTGTTATTTGCAAAATGAGACTTTAGTATCACTTTAAGTCAGAGGTTTCACTAAGCTAAGGATCTCTCCCCAGGTGACAGCACTAGAACCCAGTGTAATGCTGCATTTCTGGACGAAAAGGAGAGTGTTTTGCTGTATCCTGCCCCATTTCCAGAAGTACTGGGTTTTTCATTGGGCACTAGCAGGTAAACAGGAGCACAGAGCAAAGTACATATTCACATAATAGAGAAATATTGTTCTTAAAGCGCAACTCCACAAAAGTAAAGGTCATTTTTAATAACATTCAATTACAATATGACTTGTGTCGCAATTTTTTTTTCTTTATTTGCTATTTTTTTTTCCCCACGAAAGTGGAGTTACCCTTTAACAACTGAATGCAAACTCAACCAAGCACTGGAATTTTGGAAAGGGATTTTGTATTGCAATACTGTAACCTATGTGCGCTTTATTATCTTGTTACGAGATGTCTTTGAGAGGTATATTTTCAAAAGCTGCCCAAGCAACTCATATTCTGCCCTGGGATACTGGCTGCTTCATGATTCTTTTGGAAATATTTTTTGATTATCAATACCTGAATGTCACCGTCACAGTAAGAGTAGTGAACATCATACTTCAATCCATCAGAATAGCAGTGGCTTTGAGGCACGATAAATAGACAGCCATAGAGAATACCTTGTCTCTTGTGGCTTTCCTCGGCTTCTCCAGTTCCTTTGATGATGTTATAAATGTCATGTCCTGGGCTGTCAAGACATTCAAAGTTCTAGTATGTCATCCACATATGCCAGTAGCTTAATAGCACAGGGACAGGGCTTTCTAAAAAGTTAAACCTCTATACATGCTATGGTTGCTGCAATCTGCACCCTGTTGCCCTGTGCAGGGCTGGAAGTTAAATTGATTAGACCGGTCTTTTTGGTCTTGTTTTATAGAGATCCCTAAAAGTATAGTTCACCCATAGGACCAAAAAAAAATTTGACAAAGTGAATAACTTAAGAAAGACAGAACAAAGTAAAGCATTGTCAAATAATAAGTAACTGAACATAAGCGAAAAAAGTGAAGAATGTGTGTCAAACATTAAGCAGCAAATGCCAAACTTAGAAAGAATGTGCAGGCCCTGAACTTTTTCTGGACCAAAAAGGCAGATTAAACAAAATCTTGAAAAATTCCCATTCCTTCTAAGTTTCAAGTTTGCCCAGCGGCTCTGTGTTGCCATTAGTTATACATTCTTCTGAAATGCCTGTTCGGTGCTGAAAGAGATTGATGTGGGAGGTAGTTGAGACTGAATCAGTCCTAATGGCAAAAGCCTGAACAATGGCTACAGTAAAGACGAGCGTTTTTCACAGCGACATTAATAAATCCTCAGCGTGCTCTCCAAATTGACACCATTTCACTGAGGATCAAATAGAGAAGCGAAGCTTATTAAAAAATAGACACTGAGAAAATTAGGCATAATTATAATCAATCAAAGACAAAACAAGTGCATTTTGCAAACAGACGGCCAATTGTGTGCTCCCCCAAAAACCTTTTGCACTGCATGTGTTACCGTGCCTATAATTTAGCGTGATACAAAATAATTCCCTGTATTCCACTTGAAAGACTTTTTCATATAAGCAAATTCACATTCATGAGCAGATTATTTTTCCCTTTTAATTGTTCTCCAACTTAGTTTAACAAGTACAGATAATTGCAGATGTTGATTAATGATTCATAGATTTCATTATGTGTAAAAAATGCTAACAGAAGCTCCCACTTCACTAGTTTTGTCTGATTTCAGTTGCCTAGCAATGCTTATTAAGCAATACAATACCATGTATTTTAATTGTGCATATCAAAGCTAACTAGTATTACATCATTAAGTAAATTTAGGTTAAAAACTATGGAACACCTTAGGGTCATAGGACTGATGCTGGTTAAATAGCCAAAAAAGTGTTTCACACAGACTGATGGGTACAGGGATAATATCTTTATCAGTAGCTGTAATATGAAATCATTTAGCTTTAATATGGTATGCAATTACTTCATTTCCTTAATAATCATATTTCCTGTAACCAAACCTCTACTTGTGGAAAGGCGCCCATTCAGTGAAGGGGGTATGCATACACACCTGCCAACATAACCTGATAATATTATGTTGTGCTTCTATTGTCATGGAACTCAGAAATGCTTGTGGACTTCTACACATCTATGTTCAAATCTGTGTACTATATATAGCAAGGAGTGGACTACAGCTATCTGACTTTGCAGGCTTGCCTTTTGCCGTCCCAGATTGTCTCTGTATCTCCCTATTGGTGGGTTCAGATTGCTTGCATCACACTTCTGAGCCTAGAGGAGAGCATTGTGGGAAGTGTAGTCTTCTGAGCAGACATTGCTAAACTGCAGAACTGTCCATGAACTACACCTCCAAACAAGCCATCTTCTGCAGGGGAGAATTATGGGAGAGACTATAAAGTGATCTGCTAGGCAGGCCCACGCTCTCTTGCTTCCCGGGTCCTATCGAATGAACAACCTCTCGTCGCTGTGTGAGAGGACTGCGGCCTAATACGTGGTGCACAGCCTTCTGCAGCTCCAGCCTCAGTGGGTCAGATGTTGCACCCTACACAAGGGGCTCCCCCAATAGCATCGCTGAAAGCATTGAAGTCAGAGGACTCGCTGATTCAGCAGACTATTGCCATCTCAGCCCGCCTCCAGTAAGAAGAAGCAACTTGGATCATTCGTTAGGAAGTTACCAAAGTTCCCAGGATTGGTGAGAGGACACCTACCCAACATCCAGCCACCAGCCACTATCATATCACTTTGAACACCATATACCAGGATTCATGAAAGTCTTGCTATTAGTCAGAACTAATCGCTTGCCTTGACTGTTCATCACTGTGCCACACTTAGGGATCCTTACTCTTTGAACTCCAACTGCCGGTGAAGATCATTGCAAGGCTTTGCATTCTGAACATTGCTGCCCTATTGCTCTTGAAGGGGACATGTCACTAATACCTACATTACCTCATCTCTCATTGGGATCAAGGGTATTGTAGGCCTGCCTGGGATTCCCCATTAGTAGTAGTGATATCTACAGCATTCAATAATTCTTTTCTTTGAAGAATCTATACATTCGGAGTCTGTTACGGTGTACATTGATATCATTTGACTGTTATTTCTGATAGTTATATAATTGTCTTAAAAACTATTTAACTTAATCTTAGCAGTTTATCCAGGACTAGGCTGACCAATACCTTTTGAGCCTCTTTTCTTGTTTAAATACATTTGAGAGAGTTAATGTCATTTACATTGTGTCAGTGTGTTATTTAAAGGTGTACACAACATGTCTGAACCTAAAGTGTCAGGAGGGTTGGAAAGTTCACAGGGTCAAGGCTGCACCGCAGAACATGCAATTTCAAGCAACTACATAGAGAACACCTACCCATATGTTTTGGAAAAAAGAAGCGGTGGAGCTTGTCTGTAGTCCTATACATGAGTGAGCAGGCTAGGATGACATTGCTTCTCTATAGATACAGAACTCTGAGATAGCAATGTCACTTTAGAACAGGAAGGGTTTTAGCCCTGGTTCACACAGAATGCAACTTTGAAATTGTGGTATTTCACTTAAAATAGCACGATTTCAAAGCTGCAGGTCAGTGCAATTTCAGCTGCGACTTGCCTGACATCTTGCACAGATAAATGCACATATTTGCCAGCACACCAATGATCCTCAAATGTCGTTCGAAGGTTTTTTGTTTTTTTTTTTGCAGAAAGATCACATCACAAGAACAAGTGCAACATTTCAGAGCCTCGCAGGACCCCTTCTTCAGGCACAGATGTGTATGCAAGTTGCACCTAAAATCTACAAGAATAGCGCAGGGGCTTTTTTTTTTTTTTTTAAATGGGTGTAGCCATGCAAAGTCAGAGTCTCACCGAACAGTTGGACAGTTTTATTGCCGACAAAAGGGTGTGACTTGTCAAGCGATTTGGAACTGTGTTATCGCATAACAAATCCCACCAGTGTGAACAGGGGCTTGCTGGTAGGGTCAGTAGCTGACTATAAAAGAAAAAAAAAAAAAAAAACTAAGAAAAGAAAAGTAATGCAACCACCACATGTAAGGTCTGGTGTGCTGCAATATGTTACATTTTTGTTTTTGGAGTTAGATTCCTTGGTTCATTGCTTTATCCCACTTCCTACATACTTAACTGCCAGCATAACCTGATAATAATATGTTTTGCTTTTATGTGGTCATGGAACTCAAAAATTCTTGTAGACTTAGTACTCATCTAAGTTCAAATCTGTGTACTTTAGAACACCTCACATATGTTATGAAGCAATGGAGAGGTAGAGCTAATCTGTAATCCAATACAGAAGTGAGCAGCCTGGGATGACATCGATCCTCCATAGATACAGAACTACCAGGTACCCTAATCACCATAGAACAGGAAGTGTTTTACTGGCAGGATCAGCAGATTTTATGTGCCTGTGGAACTCAACTCTTCTTGTGGACTTGTACTCATCTAGGTTCAAATCTGGGTATTGCACCCAAGGTTTGGTATGCTGCAATATGTTTCATTTTGTTTTGGGGTTTAGATACACTGTATAGTCAAAGTCAATGTTATATTTTTAAATATATAATATTTGAAATGAATGTGATTTTACTTGTTGGGCATGTTGGAACTTCAGAGATGAGTGTTTTATGAGCTGAAAAACACTTAAACACTTAGGTGTGAACAGGGCCTAAAATAATACCTGGCTATCCTACCATGAAGATCCTTGTTTGGGTACTTAGACATTGATTTACAAAAGGCAAATAGACTGTACAGTTTGGCTGTGCAATTGTTCCAAAGCTTAGTAAATGAGGTAAAATTTCACTTTACAAAGAATACTTAATCATATGCAAGGAGAGAAAAACAAAACAGCATTTTGGTTTTTACATAATTGGATGATGGGAGTCAGCAGAGCTTTCCCTGATTCACGAAGCTCAGGAGCAACTGCCCTTGCAGAGTGCAATTACATATGCAAATGCACAGTCTATTTGCCTTTAGTAAATCTACTTCTTAATATTATAGGGTGACACTGCTCTGTCCCTGATTGCTAAATGTGCTTCTGCATTGTCAGCTTATGTTCTCTCTATGGGCACTGCAGGTGACCTGTAGTGACTGAAGCAGGCCATACTATTTGAAAATTTCTCAACTCCCCTATCAACATAGTCAGTGTTGATGGAGCAATCCCACCTGCAGCGCTATTGTGTTCCCTGCTGGCATAACACAAAAACGATTACTAATCATTCAGGAAAAACTCAACAGGCTGGTTGTACACAAGTTGATCAATAGATCGACTTGTGTACAACCAAGGTACCCATACATGGATTGAAAGTCATTCAGTCCCTGCTGAACCAGCCGTATTTGGATCCATGTATGGCCGGCTTAACATTGCACAGGCATGGTCTACTTCAGGAAACCCACCCTGAGAAATGTCATGCAGCCACCAATGGAGTATATGTAGACATGAAGTGACCACAAAGATGCTAAAGAAAGTCAGCAGTTCTGATATGTAACAAAGGATAAGAAAAAGTACAAAACAAAATAAGAAAATAAAAAAAGGTGATTGGCCACTGAATTGTCTATGACTAATAGTGATTTAGCAGTCTAAATGTCAAGAGTTTACATTGAAACTCCGTTCACACTGGGGTGACCTGTCTGGCGACCTGGTCGCCTGACAGGTCGCCGGCCCATAGATTAGCACAGGACCTGTTCTAATAGGAGTGACACAAGTCGCTCCAACTTAGCAAAAAAGGGTCCTGAGCTTCTTTGGGGTGACCTCGGAGCGACCTGCATTGACTTCAATGATATGAAGTCCGTGCAGGTCTCTCCGAGGTCGTGGTGCACGCTGTGCACCGCGACCTCGCAGGTCGCCCCGGCAAGTCGGGTCGCTGCAATGTGAACCGGCTCTTACTTTAACTACTATTGTCATTAAAGATTAAAGTGATTGTAAAGTCTTTTTTTCAATAAAAATAACAAACAAGTTATGCTTACCTGCTCTGTGCAGTTGGTTTTGCACAGAGCAGCCCAGAACTTTCTCTTTTTGGGTCTCTCTTGGGCTCTCCTGGCCCCTTCCTCCCTTTTTAATGCCCCCAGAGCAAGCAGCTTGCTATGGGGGCACCCCACCTGAATCATAGCTCCGTATATCCATTCAAACATGGAACTGCAGTTCGGCCCCGCCCACTCTCTCTCCACTGCTTTGGTAGCTGACCTTGATTGACAGCAGCAGGAGCCAATGCTGCCGCTGCTGTGTCTTAGCCAAGAGGGGAGTCCCAGATGGCTGAGACAGTCGTGGACATCACTGGATCAAGATGGGGCTCGGGTAAGCATCAGCTGATGCACACAGAAGTTTTTTTTTATCTTAATGCATAGAATGCATTTAGATAAAAAAGACTTCTGACTTTACAACCCCTTTAACATATAATGGTTAGGCAGGCCATACACAGAGCAAATTTCTTTCCTGCAACCACGGATTGTAGGAAAGAAAATTGCTCAATTCTCCCATCAACACAGATAGTGTTGATGTGGGAATCCCTCCTTCAGGGCCATTGCCTGCTCTTGGCGGGGGGACTGGGGAAGCCCTCCCCGCCGGGGGAAGACAATGATTATTGCAAGATGCTATAGCAGCAACTAGCGATTATCGCAGGTAAAGCCTGGCATGCTGGTGGTACCCAAGCTAATTGATTAATCAGCTTGGTACATTCAGCCTGCCAATGCACGGTTCGAATCTTGGCCGGTTCCTGCTGAAACCAACCGTGTTTGGTCTGCCTTAGTTACACATTTTAAGCAAAACCAGTGTTAGAATTAAGTTGTCTGTTGTTCATTAATAGCTGCCTCCCCATCAGTACTGCATAAGTGGTGTTATTCGTTTTTTATTAGTTTTTTTCCCTTTTTTCTAAATACATTTTTATTAGGTTAGGAATATAGGGTTTATATACTACATGGTAATATTTAACATATAGTTTAATTGTATTTATTTATTTTTATGTAAATAATATAGCAATTTTAACTATATTATATATATATATATATATATATATATATATATATATATATATATATATATATATATATATATGTATTTTATACCTGGGTAAGTGTACTTCAAACTGTTACATTTAACACCCATCCTTGTACATGTTGTTAGCTTCTCCATTCACCTACATGCATGCAGTGATGCAAAATCAAAATGGCATGATGCATTTCCATATATATCATCTTTCCATCATGTTTAAGTAAGCTGTCTTCATTAGTTGAAATGTCAAAATTCATTTTGGATGTGTGATAAGTTCATAGTTCTGGAAATTCATATCAGAATAATATTGGATGCCTTTATGTTTGACCTCCTGGGGCTTAATGTTTAATAGGCTGAAGGGTGCTACTGGTGTCAGAATGATTAATATACATGTGTCTTGAAGCATTTCTACTATACATAACACATGCATACAAAGGTGATGCAGATCTCAATTGTATGCCAGACTAAAGGGAACAACCTAGTGGCTGTAACAAATTTCTTAACACTGTACAGGCTCATTTCAATAAATTCTCTTATAGCCCCCATCACTCTTCTCACTGCTGGCCAGAACAGTGCTATTACATGTCCTACATACAATGCTGTAGAAGAAACCTTTTATTGCAATTCTCTAGCTACAGTATAATGAATAAGGGGATTTAAGGAAAACCTGCTACGTCACAAAGTATACAAATTAACCATGTTCTCAAACAACTGCCATTTTGTGCTAATATCTTTTATCACTTTCAGAACCCTTAGGTTGCCACTTTGATTATTTAACAGTTTATTGAAAGAGGCTTAGTTACCAACAGTTACTTTAAAATGGTGCCATTTTTAAATTCTGATGTTCTTTAGTGAACAGGTAAATGGCCAAATTTAATCTTTTACTCTGGTTGAAAGGTACCAAAGGACAGAAAAACTGCTCCCAATACCCACCTTTTTCTCGAAGTCTTCACCTATTGCTGCATGTCATACGGGCTACAGTTAGCAGGGCATAGTATTTGCATACTCCATGTGACACAGCAATTAAAAAAAGCAGATCAACAGCACAACACATTTGACTGCTGTGTATGCCTAGAATAAGAAGAAAAGCAGACAGGAAGATGGAAGTAGGTCTATGTTGCTGGACTCCTAGTGATTTCCGCAGCGCAGGCGTGCCGCCAGAGGCATGCTCCCGCTGTATTTAGACACAGCGGGAGTCCGGCCGGAGGAGGAGATGCGGTGATTGCCGCCTCCCTGCTCCGATCGTCGGGGAAACTGTGAGAAGTCCCACCTGCTTATGTAAACAAAGCAGGCGGATCTTCTCAGTGACAGACAGGAGGAGATTACAGGATTCAGCATAGCTGAACCCCCCAACCGCCCCCCCTCCACACACACATCAGTAAGCATGAGGCATACATTTAACCCATTGATAGCCCATAGGGTTAACCCCTTCCCTGACAGTGTCATTGTTACAGTAACAGTGCATATTTTTAGCACTGATTACTGTAGTAATGTCACTGGTCCCTCCAAAAGTGTCAAAAATGTCAGTTAGGCGTCCAATCTGTCCGCCGCAATGTCGCAGTCCTGCTAAAAATCGCAGATTGCCGCCATTACTAGTAAAAAAAATAAATAAATAAATAAAAATGACATAAATCTTTCCCGTAGTTAGTAAACGCGATAACTTTTGCGCAAACCAATCAAAATACGCTTATTGTGATTTTTTTTTACCAAAAATATGTAGCAGAAAACACATTGGCCTAAAGTGTTAATAAATTTTGATTTTTAGGGGGTTATTTTGGGAATGTTATATAGCAGATTGTAAAAAAAAAAAGTTTTTTTTTTTTTTTTCAAAATTGTCGCTCTTTTTTTGTTTATAGCGCAAAAATAAAAATCGCACAGGTGATCAAATACCACCAAAAGAAAGCTCTATTTGTGGGAAAAAAAGGATATCAATTTTATTTGGGTACAGAGTCGCACGACTGCGCAATTGTCCGTTAAAGTAACGCAGTGACGAATCGCAAAATAGGGCCTGGTCCTTAAGGGGGCAAATCCTTCCGGTCTTAAAGTGGTTAATTGCATTCTTTTTGCTATCACAGTGGGTGAAGGCTGCATTATGAATGTTATTATGAGGTAGCAGCTCATATGCCTGGTGCAGGATGGTTGCAGGGAACAATTTTGATGTTGGAAAATATTTCTGGTGTCTGGTAATGTCCAACAACATGACATGAGAATTGCCAGAAATATGGAGCTACTATTGTCAACTTCCTTCTCAAAATATTAGTTGCCTGGCTGCCTTTTGCTTTTGAGTCTCTAAACCAGAACAACCATACAGATTAAAATAGTCAAAGCAACTTTAGAGTTGCTGACCTGCATGCTTGCTCAAAGTCAGTGCTACATAGTAAAGCCATTGGATAAGATTGATAGCTTAGCTATTGTTCTTATTTCCTGATCTTCTTTCTCTCCCCCTCTCCCTGTTCCCTTCTCACCCTCGCATGTTTCCTTTCCCCACCCTCCTTCCCCCCACCATTTCCCCCACTCACTCCTTCCCTCCCCTTCCTTTCCATGCACTGCTCGGGGTTCTCTATTTTGGATGGTCGCCCTACCCTGCGGACCCCTCAGTTTGGCTCACATTCACGTGATATTCTCAAGTACCCTTCTGTTAACTGCACCATTATGTAATGTAGTCCATCTGGGTTTATCTGTGATTTCTCGCTGATCCATATGTTTCCTCTGTTGTTTACATATGTATAACCACTGTACTTGGTTCACTACTAAGGGCTCCTTTATCTGCCCTTAACGTTTTTTGCACTATGTATGTTCTTTATTTCAATAAAATGTTTTGACAAAAAAAAAAAAGATTGATAGCTTAGCAACTAGTATTTTCAGAAGCAGAGGTCTGCAATAGCAGCTTCCAAATATTTGCAGTACAGGTTTCCTTTGTTATTGAAATGTTTCTTTCAAATAACTCTAAGTGGTGTATTCATATAAAACAAATCACCAAGCAACATTTGTTTTGTGTAAATGGGGCAAAAAACAGAAAGTTATCACGCTATTTCCTCCACAGCATGAATGTTTTCATTGATCTAAAATGTAAAAAAATATCACATTTGGCCATTAGGTGGCACTACGTTAATAGGATTGCTATGATACCTACCGCTATATAGTGGCCAAAATTCCATATTTCAATTTTAAATCAAAGAAAAGCATTCATTCAGCACCGGAAAAAGCCTAATAACATTTGGTTTTTGCCCCATTTGCACAAACCAATGTACATGCACTTTCACTGGACAAGTTTCTTGTTCAAAAGGTTTTATGGAAAGAACACATCGGTTTATAGGCGTGAATAAAAACATGTCCAAGTCGCAATGTAATACACTCCATTTTCAAAAGACAAAAGAAAGTCGGTTTTACAAAGTTTGGTTGTGCAATCAAATATAAATGGAAGGTATACAAAAGCAAGTCAATAGAGCATAAAATGATCATGAATGACCATACAAAGTAACCCCGTCACGCAGGGTAAAACCTGCACTTAAAGGTCCAAGATACCAAGTGCAGAGTGCAAAATAAAAGGAATATTATGACAAATAAGGAAAAAGAAAGGGAACTGAAGTTAAGAATAGAGAGAAATTAAGAGATGGGGAAAAATGAGGGGGGGTCTCGTTTTCTCCCATAAGCCAGTAAGTGCATTTCCGCCCGATGGCGCTGGACAAGTTTCTATCATTTTTTTATAATACACCCCTAAGTATTAATAATACTAGAAACTTTTCTATCTTTGATGAATTATATCTAGACAAGTGATGCTGCAGCTTGATACATTAGGCTTATGGAATCTTTTCACATTGCAGTGTTTTACCACTAATAATCATGATATTTACAGCTCAGCATCAAATATGATTTTACTCTTTGTCATTTGTCTTCCTACGTGACTTATTGCAATATTTCATATTTAGGCTTAGCTACCAAGACTTTAAAAAAAAGAACCGCAGCATATGTTAGTTGTTGTTTTAATATTAGCATGCTTAGAATGTTCTAGACACAATAAAGTACTCCCCTAGGGAAACATCCTCACTAAAGTCCTACACACACAAACACTAGTTAATCAAGTGTTAACGATCTTCTACACACAACCACTAGTTAATCAAGTGTTAATGATCTTCTACATGCAAAAGAAAAAAAAAACGATCTTGCTATTATCTACATTGCATTAGGGATTACAATACTAAAGTGGTACATGTAGACCCTAGTAGAGTCCATCAACGCTAGAAGTACACATTCTGGAGCCATGGGAGTCACAAAAAGTCTTGTCTTGTATGGAAGTTTGTCAAAGTAACCTCAATGAGGTCAACAGGAGCACAGCTCAAATCCACTGGGCCCAATTCAGCCCTCCAGAACTAGTAGCAGTTGTGACCCCACTGATATCCATAGTTACATCACTGACAAATGGAAAAATGAAGTTGCCTAGAGGGAAAAAAGCCTGTAATACTGGGACCAAGTCATTATGATGGGAAGCTGCTTGAGGACACATGGAGCCATGTCAATGTCATCACTGTTCACTTTTCGGGTGGATAGGGATCTAATTTACTGTGAATATAAATGCCGCAGGGCTAATATTACAAGCTATAACAAATGAAAAGTGAGTATACCTCATTCTCTAACCTACACTGGAAAATGTGACTGGCTACATAAGCAACCCC
The DNA here is from genome assembly GCF_965119305.1 of Pelophylax lessonae. Taxonomy (NCBI): domain Eukaryota; kingdom Metazoa; phylum Chordata; class Amphibia; order Anura; family Ranidae; genus Pelophylax; species Pelophylax lessonae. The sequence goes on from NC_138768.1 coordinate 593,087,354, forward strand.
CCATTTCTGATTTGTTCAGGAGAGTAGCATATAAATATTATTACAGTTCTTTGCTAATATTAAGAAATTGCTCCTTTGTGTTTGACCAGTCACACGCATCATTTTAGTGATGCATTTTTCACTTATGTTATTTTTAAAGATAAAAGTTAAACCACGCTTCCTATAAGAGCTACTGCAGTAATAAAAAGTACATTTTAAACATGAAACTTACAGAGTTATAAGCTTAGATCTATTTTTCCAATATTTGCAAGTTAGTTAACTAAAGTGAAAAGACATTAAACATGTGAGAATAAATAATGCACGGCAACTATCTTGTTTTCACTCTGGTCTCTCTATTATTCATAGAAAATGACAAGAAAAACAAATAACTATAAGTAAAAGCTGCCGTATTATGCAATAAATGAGTAGACAAAAAACACAGACCAGTTTATATACAAATAAACAAGGACACATCTCTTTGGAATAACTTCCACATGCAAAGGTTCTATTTTCTGTAATGGCTACATTATGCCAATTTGCTTTTTCTGCTGCTCTTCCAGATCAGAAGATTGTGTATTTTCTTTTTTTTTTATGTTATTGTCAATGAGTGTGGTGCGAAGGCGCTGGAAAAGAACAGAGTGCTAGGAAGAAACGCTATACCTGTCCTATGCTCCAAAATAGAGTACCATGAAATAAATCATTCTCAATGTAGGATAATTTTGTTTCAATTTTTTTGAAGCTTATCATGGAAATTTATTTTTTATGCGTTACTGAACATCTATTGTACTACTGTACAAATTATGATTAATAAAGGGTGTAACCCTGACACCAATGACATACAGTGGTGATCGAAAGTTTGGGCATCCCAGGTAAACTTTTGTATTAATGTGCATAAAGAAGCCAAGGAAAGATGGAAAAATCTCCAAAAGGAATCAAATTACAGATTAGACATCCTTATAATATGTCAACAAAAGTTAGATTTTATTTCCATCATTGACACTTTCAAAATTACAGAAAACAAAAAAATGCTGTCTTCAAAAGTTTGGGCACCCTGCAGAATGTATAGCATGTACTGCCCCCTTTGCAAGGCTGAGACCTGCCAGTATCATGGATTGTTCTCAATCATCGTCTGGGAAGACCAGGTGATGTCAATCTCAAAGGTTTTAAATGCCCAGACTCATCTGACCTTGCCCCAACAATCAGCACCATGGGATCTTCTAAGCAGTTGTCTAGAAAACTGAAACTGAAAATAGTTGACGCTCACAAAGCTGGAGAAGGCTATAAGAAGATAGCAAAGCGTTTTCAGATGTCAATATCCTCTGTTCGGAATGTAATTAAGAAATGGCAGTCATCAGGAACAGTGGAAGTTAAAGCAAGATCTGGAAAACCAAGAAAAAATATCAGACAGAACAGCTCGCAGGATTGCGAGAAAAAAAATTCAAAACCCACGTTTGACTGCACGATCCCTCCAGAAAGATCTGGCAGACACTGGAGTTGTGGTACACTATTCCACTATAAAGAGAAACTTGTACAAATATGGTCTTCATGGAAGAGTCATCAGAAGAAAACCTCTTCTACGTCCTCACCACAAAAATCAGCGTTTGAACTTTGCAAATGAACATATAGACAAGCCTGATGCATTTTGGAAACAAGTTCTGTGGACCGATGAGGTTAAAATTGAACTTTTTGGCCGGAATGAGCAAAGGTACGATTGGAGAAGAAGGGGCACAGAATTTAATGAAAAGAACCTCTGTCCAACTGTTAAGCATGGGGGTGGATCAATCATGCTTTGGGGTTGTATTGCAGCCAGTGGCACAGGGAACATCTCACGAGTAGAAGGAAAAATGGATTCAATAAAATTTCAGCAAATTTTGGATGGTAACTTGATGCCATCTGTGAAAAAGCTGAAGTTAAAGAGAGGATGGCTTCTACAAATGGATAATGATCCTAAACACACCTCGAAATCCACGGGGGATTACATCAAGAGGCGTAAACTGAAGGTTTTGCCATGGCCAGATTTCCTGACCTCAACATAATTGAAAACTATGGATAGACCCTAAAAGAACAGTGCATGACAGACAGCCCAGAAATCTCAAAGAACTAGAAGACTTTTGTAAGGAAGAATGGGCAAAGATACCTTAAACAAGAATTGAAAGACTCTTGGCTGGCTACAAAAAGCGTTTACAAGCTGTGATACTTGCCAAAGGGGGCAGTACAAGATATTAACTCTGCAGGGTGCCAAAACTTTTTTTGTTTTCTGTTATTTTGAAAGTGTAAATGATGGAAATAAAATCTAACTTTTGTTGACATATTATAAGAATGTCTAATCTGTAATGTGATGTCTTTTGGAGATTTTTCCATCTTTCCTTGGCTTCTTTATGCACATTATTACAAATTTTTACCTGGGGTGCCCAAACTTTCGATCACCACTGTAGAACATTATGGGTTTTCCAAAGAGAGAGAGCACAACAGAAAGTGCTTCCTTTCCGGCAGCCTCTCTAACGAAATTTCCATATGGTTCTGCCCTGTCTGAACAAGTAGGCAGGCAGGAGGAGGGGAAGGGATGGGTCACATCTTTCATTAGCTCAGTTGGATGGACTTTGTGCTATTGAACTTTGTAAACAACAGTCTTATCAGCAAAGCCAATAACGTGGCTGACATTAGACCTGATGTTAGTCCAATTATGTGCAATGCTGTATGTTTCCCTGACTAATAAAATAGATACTTTATAGTTAGATATAACAGTCAAGTACCAACATCCACTTTAAGGAGCACTTTTGTATTTTCTGTAGTCTCCTTGATCTGTCCCCTGTTGAGATATGAAACTGCTTGCAAATATAAAAAGAAAAAAAAATGGTTGCCAGCTTTCCTGTTCTGTGCTGGCCCTTAATTGACATCTGTGCCAGATTTTGTACATAACTCATACTAGATCTGGGGCAGTTTGTTATTGTTCAATAACCTGCCACTCCAGATCTACTTTGCATGCACCACAAATATCTGGCACCGTTGTTACTGAACAGCTGTTGTGAGGTGGAATGGTTTGTTACAATAAAAAATCACTGCAGAGCTCTATGGTGCTTGTGCAAGATCTCCCTGAAAGGTGCTAGTGACCTAGACTTCCCAGTGGACACCTGTTAGGCTCTGGCACTGTCACTGTCACCATGCCTCATGGAAATCAGGAATTATGACCTTTTGGCTTGGGGAGGGGTAGAGGTTCTCATTAGGGCAGCAGGTAATGACGCACTCCAGCTTTAGTGTTGGGCGAACAGTTCAGGTGGAGCAAAAGTTCAGCCTGAACATTGCCTGTTTGGCAAACACCAAAATCTGCGCTTCACAGTGAATTCTAGGGCCCTAATTGGATGAAGCATTGCACCTAACCCCCTAGGGCACAGATCACTGTCAGAGCCCCAATTGGACAAAGAGATGATAAATTTCTTCAATCACGGCTCAGTCTCACCCCACACTATAAAAGGTTCCTTCCCATAGGAAGTGTTTGCAGTGTGTTGGAGTGGAGATAGAGAGAGCAGGGCTCAATTTGCTACTAGCGAGTTAGTGTGTTCACTTATTGTGAGTGTAGAGTGTTAGTGTAATATAGTATTAGTATAATGTGTCAGTATAGTGTGGGGTTAGTGTAGAGTGTTAGTGTAGTGTGAGTATAGTGTGTAAGTATAGTGTGTGTGTATTGTAGTGTTTAACATTACAATGATCGGTGTTATGATGTTGTATACCCTTTTTTTTTCTTTTTGTTTGCTGTGTGATTTTTTTTTTTTTTGTCCCTTGCTTGCTCCCTTTTTTTATTGTCAGCTGCAGTTTTTTTGACTGCGGCGCTGGTGTTTCCCCTCTTTTATTTTATTTATTTTTTTTCGTTTTTACATTTCTTTCAGCATCAGTCTTCAATTTAAAGTGCACCAAACACCACTTTTTATTCTATAAAGTGCATCCAATCACACATTTTCCAGTTTCTATTAAATCTGGGTATTAAGACCATCATGTCTGAGACGCCAGTAAGGAGAGGCAGACATTCCCATGCCACTATGAGGGGGCCAGCAGTGTTTGCTTGCGTTACACAGGCAAAGGTGGTAGTGGTCCGTCTTCAGACAGGGCACATTTGTCTCTGTTTAGTGATGTTGCTTGTGCTGTCAGCAACAGCATGCAGAGGAGGTGGTGTAATGGCTTATTAAACCATCTTCATCCTCGATGACCCAAGCTAAAACTAGTGCGCAGTCCACCGCAGCTGTCAGATAGGCTTATTCTGCCTCCTTGTCCACAGCTACTCCTGCCATAGCCTCAGCATCATGCATGGAGGAGTCAGCTGAATTTTTTGAGCACAGCGTCAGCTTCTTTTGTCTTAAGGATGCACAGACATTACTTGATTCTGATGTTGGTCCTGAGGTAGAGGAAGGGAGAAACATGAGCCTACAGAGAGGGGAGAACACTAATAAACAACAAATTGGCAATCATGTTCCCCCAGTCGCAGCATATTGCCAAGTTGGTTCCAGTGATGATGAGGATGGAGGGGATGCTAATGAGGTCACTGACACAACTTGGGTACCAGATAGAGCAGAGGAGGAAAGTGAGGGGGAGAAACAACCCCAACGAGGCAGGATGTCTCTCAGAGGCAGCCATCATGGAAGAGAAGAGAGCAGCCACCCTATCCCATCAAATTGGGGAGCTGTTATCTCCCAGTGCACTTTCCACCGCTCAGCTGTGTGGGCCTTTTTTAGCACATGTACAGCCGATCGCACTTTTGCAATTTGCAACTTTGCAACTTGCCCAGTAATTTGCAAAGTTGCGATTGCAATTGAGCTGCTGGGCTGCCCTGCATCCAGCATGATTATCAAATGGGCATTTAGTTCTGCTGGAGGTTTTGTGACAGATAAATGAGTGCATCTGGGCACAGACTCCATTGACCAGCCGACATTTGTCAAAATGAATCAGTCCTGGATTACCAGCAGCTATAAAGCCCCTGATGCCAATGTCGCTGATTATGTGTTATTGTGATCTCGAATCTCTGCAAGACTGTCTGGGCTGCCTAGCTTTGTGGGTGTTGATTTTGACTTGAAGTATTTTTTTGTATAGGTTTCATGGGCACAATTAACACCAAAGGACCAAATTTTCCAGATCTGTTTGACAGGTGCATCAAATTTAAATTTTTGTACAGCAGGGCCAATTCCTGCTTTCAACAAGAGTACCTCTTTGGGTTAAGGTGTGAAGGTACCACCAACACCCAAAGACCACTTTTTCTGCAACTGTTTGACAGGTGCATATCATTTACATTTTTGACATCAAGGTGAATTCTTGCTTTCATTAAGAGTATCTCCATAAGGTTACGGTGTGAAGACACCACAAACACCCAAAGCCCAATTTTTCTGAACCTGTTATTTCTATCAAAAGTCGAATTTTATGCAATGTTATTTCTATGCAAAAGAGACACCAGATTTTATTTTATTTTTTAAATTGTTAATCTTGGCCTGCTTGTACTATAATTTGGCTTCTTCACATAAGGCTTGCTCACTGTAGTGCAAAAATGTGCTATTTGCATGCAACTTCTGCTACAGAGACACCAGAATTTATCCCAAAAATCTCTAGGCCGCCTCTGAAGATGTCATAGATGTTTGACGATACGCATAAGGCGGACGTATCGGAGCTGATCACCCTACATACCGCGGCTTTATCCATTGATGCTGTTATATGATGTCTACTATGTAAGTGCATTACTTTTTAATAAATTTATGTGCCTTGATGTACTTCATGATTGGTTGCCCCTCTGTCTTTTTTCTGAGCCTGCATGTGAAAGACACTTCTGTGGGGTCCTGTGAAGGCATTGTACATCTGTGAATTGTGAAGTTCTCTCTCCCTGCTAAGGAATGTGAGGAATGTGACTAGGAACCATCATTTACGCCGAGCGCTGTTTGCTCTTATGCCTGTTTGACCACTCTGTGACAGGAGGGTCAAAAGTTCCGGTAAGAGGCTACGGGTGTCAGCACAGGGTGTAACTCATCTCTCTCACTATTCACTGGTGATTGGCTGATTGGATCGAGTCCTTTCTTTCTACCTGCAGTTCTACTCCATTAGATTGTTCATGGAGTGTATTACTGTGATAGATTGTTTAATATATGTCTGGTGCAGCTCCTAATATACATTGGTACAAGTCCCCCAGGGCAGTAGCCAGGCACCCAACCCTTTTTATGATCAATAACTTGCATATAAGCCTTCTAAATGGGGACTTTTGCTTTTCAAATTCAGGTTCCAAAGACTTCAATGGGGTTCACCGTTCAGGTCCAAACTTTTGCAATGTTCGAAAGTTCTGGAGTGAACTGAACCATCTGTATTTGTTATTATGTTTTATGCCTGTATATACAGTATGTTTATCAGCTGTACCCAGAAGTAAGATACTATAGATATTAGACAGACAGACAGAGAGGTCTAGATTTATGCACCATCACAATTGAAATGTTAGCAGAGTTGCAACTGAGCTGATTTACTAAATTAGTTGAGAATCTTCACACAGTAAAAGGTGTGAATAGTCTCTTTTGTTACCCAATCATTTGAAAAGCAATTTTTCACGCTGAATACCCAATCATATGCAGATAAAATAAGGAAACTGGACTGGACTGATTTTTCATGTGATTGGATAACTAAAGTGTAAATTTACACAATTTACAAATCAATCTCCTTTAGTAAATCTGCCTCAGTGGGGGGGAAATAATAAAAAGTTTTTCTTAACTTTGTCTCAGCTGGAGCGCAGCCAATCAGCTTTTCAATTGTCATTTTCTAAACTGTGTGGAAAAAATGAAAGATAGAGGCTGATTGATTTTTGTGGGCAATAGCTTAGATAGAACTTGTCTCAGATCCCTTTTAATAATTTTCCCCAATACATCTACCATTATAACCGTAACATTTTTCAACGGCTTTTACAACCATAACGGAATTATTCAAGGGTGAAAAACCTGTTTAAAAAGCTGATTACCCTATTTTAGTCTATTATAGAAGAAAACTTTATAAAAAAAAAATAGAGAAAAGCAGTGTTACACTTTAACCACTTGCCGACTGCCTAACGCCGATCTACGTCGGCAGTCAGCCCCTCACAGGCAAAGTGACGTAGGGCTACGTCACTAGCTTGTGAGGGTCTAGGGAGCGAGCGCGCGCCGCCGGAGGCGCGCTCCGGCTCCCGCGTGGTCACGGACCCCCCCGCGCGTGTGACCAGCGGACCCGATGTCCGCCGGTCACTCAGCGATCGGCGGGGGAGAGGGAGAATGTCAGGCAGCTTGTGTAAACAAGCCACCTGTCATTCTCCTCGCTGTAAAGACACTGATCACACGGATCTAGTATGTAGATCCATTGATCAGTGTCCTTACAGCTCAAGCCCCAGCCAATCACAGTAGAAAGCACGCCCCTAGGGATACACACAGCCCCTCCCTCCCAAATAAAGTTAACCCCTTCACTACCAGTGTATTTTTACAGTAACAGTGCATATATATAGCACTGATTACTGTAGAAATGTCACTGGTATCCCCAAAAGTGTCACAAATGTCAGTCAAGGGTCCGATCTGTCCGCCCCAATGTCGCAGTACCACAAAAAAATCGCAGATCGCCGCCATTACGCGTTAAAAAAAAAACAACAAAAATGACAAAAATCTTTCCCTTTGTTAGTAAACGCGATAACTTTTGCGCAAACCAATCAAAATACGCTTTTTGCGATTTTTTTTACCAAACATAGGTAGCATAAAACAAATTGGCCGAAAATGTTAAAAAATTTTGATTTTTACATTTTTTTGGGGGGAAATTTCATATAAAAAAATGTGAAAAATATTGCTATTTTTGCAAAATTGACGCTCTTTTTTTGTTTATAGCGCGTGATCAAAAAATCGCACAGGTGATCAAATACCACCAAAAGAAAGCTCTGTTTGTGGGAAAAAAAGGACGTCAAATTTGTTTAGGTACAGCGTCGCACGACCGCGCAATTGTCCGTTAAAGTCACGCAGTGCCGAATCGCAAAATACCCCCTGGTCGGAATGGGGGTAAAATCTTCCGGGGCTTAAGTGGTTAAAAGAGAAGTATGGCAGGACATTGTCGTGCCAGGCTCAGGAGATCATAATACACAATTTTGTCAGAATCCACTCGGCTGCCTGATTGACAGGTGGTTCTGCCTTTTAGCATGCCATCTGCTGCCAACGCTTCCCCAGTCTGGCGTTCCAGTGAGCACTGGAGGAGCAGAGCAGAGAGCAGAGAGTGATACCCACTTCTCGCCGCTTGGAGCAAACCAAAAGCTGAACAATCAGCAGTCACGTGATCCCTCAGTTCCCTGTCTTAGATGTGGTACAGCTGCAGTGTAACACTAATGCTACAGCATGGAGGTGAGTGTGTATGTTTGTTCTTTATTGCATGCTTATGATGACCTTTATTGCATACTTGCTTGAATCAAAGGCTGTATACCTCATACATGAGGGGATGCTGTGGTGTTTGTAATTTATTTGTATTTGTTCAATGAATACAATGTGTTCTCTAAGTGAACGAGGTGGAGAGGAGGGCTGGTGATGTCACAATCTCCATCTTATCCAATCAGAGTATGCCTTGTATTCCCTTGAAAAAAATAAATGAATTGTAAATGGCAGTGCCCTCTGGGGGCAATGTGTAGGGGGGCAGCTGCTTGGCACAGAACACGGATGACTGCAGCAATCACTGTAGTAATGCCAACTACTACAGTGATTGCCAGCTTCCACAGTGGTCCCTCAGGTATCAGAAATGTATATTTACATTGTGCCAAGGTGAAACAATGTAACTATGCAAATAGGATCATATTTGGATCTCAGCTTTAAACCATCCATGATCAACTACATTGTGTGCAATTACTGAACTATCACCTCCAAAGCTTACTGTGGCTTGAAGTGACACTAAACCATATCCTTATTCTCCAAAAACAATATATGTGCAACGTTCTATGCACACTACAAATCTCATAGTCCATAGTCCCTAGATCACCTCAGAAGAAGTAAGCAAGAGGGGGTGACCATATTCCTACATACAAAAGGAACAGGGAGAATAAATGTAGCCACCCTCTAACAGGAAGTCAGGAAGCAAAAAAAAAAAAGGATTTAGATATTTTGAGGAGGTTGGGAACAATGGAAGGTATTTTTTAATGTTAAGAATACATTTTTAAATCATTTTTTTTAAACCAGAATTTAGTCTCACTTTAAACACACTGTAAGAAAAAAGGCCAGGCCAGATCAATAACACATTACTTGTCCTGGGTGGGCAGTGTACAGACTTTTCATTGCAATGGACTAAGTTTACTGTGCGCATGATCAGATGTTCTCAACAAAACCTATTGTAGTGCTGCTGACCTATGTAAATAGGTTTATCTTAATCTTCTAGTCGCCAGTGCTAGGTGTACTGTGGAAGAGTGGGCAGACAGAGTTTCTTGGTTATCTATGTTGCCCTAGCTTTTTAGTGGCTAGCCTGCCAATTGGAACAGTAAGATGTGGAATCTGGCTTAGTTGAGCAAGAGGTATAAATCTGGTACTGATAAGAGTATGTCTGCTAGGGAGATTCCGCTCACATTCAAGTTGATTAACAAAAGACAAATAGGCAGGGCTTTTTTCAGCCAGGACATGGCAGAACGCTATTACGCCACCTCCGGCTCTCGCCCTCTGCTCTCTGCCCACCATTGTTAGTGATAGGACAGCTTGCCTCTACTGTTAGCTCCAACAGATCCCTTCCTGTTGACTCATGGTCAGGACAAGGGAAATGTGGGTGCAGTAGGGTCATGGGGGAGTGGGAATCGCGTGGTAGGCTGCAACCTCTGTGAACCCTATCTGTTCCCAGGTGCACAGATTCCAATGTCGATGGATGGTCCTGCTACAGGTGGGAGAGGCAAATCCACCTAGATGTGTAGCAGCTTTGGAGGGGAGAAACAAGGACATCTAAGGAAGATGAGGGGAGATGTGAAGAGGTTAAAGTTTAGGAGGGGTGGAAGTGAGATGTGGATGAGGGATGGGGTGAACTCTGCACTCTATATGCAGCACGCTACTGAACCCTGCACTCTGTACATAGCACACCCCTGAACCCTGCACCCTGTATGCAGTGCACCCCCAAACCCTGCACACTGTACATAGAGCAGCCCTTAACTCTGCATCCTGTGCATTGCACACTCCAGAAATCTGCACTCTGTACATAGCACACCCCTGAACCCTGCACCCTGTATGCAGTGCATCCCCAAACCCTGCACACTGTACATAGAGCAGCCCTTAACTCTGCATCCTGTGAATTGCACACTCCAGAAATCTGCACTCTGTACGTAGCATGCCCCTGAACCCTGCATGTCATGTTTCACATGCTTTGTGATATGACTCTAAATGTTATATGTATTCTCCTACCCCTGGTTCCTCTCCTCCCCTTAGCTCAGTCTATCCTGTATAGATTGCTCCACCCCATTTATAACTTTTACCAGTAATGCATCTCAGCCTACTGTCTCTTGGAGTGGATCACATTATGATCTTTTGACCTATTCGATGTTTATTGTTGTAAGATCCTCGCAGTTTATGGATTAAACTTCACATGATCTTCAAGGCGTCATCTAGATCGAGTCACTGTCTGTTAATTCAGCTAAGATTGAGTTACAAGTTACAAAGATCACACTTTTAATGCTTAGACTGGAGAAACAGAGCAGTCAAAAGATCATTAGAAAGATCAGTGAAATGTCTTTCATAGGATCGATCCTTGCTAGCTCTGGATACAGAGTGAGGTGTTATATGGACACTGGAAATAACAGCTAAAAAGACAGTGCAGCCATTACTACACAAGCCTGTACAGTATGTGCCTGCAAGCAAATGTCAGCATAGCACCCATCATTGTCAGGACGATATTACTGCTGTGAATGTTCATACAACTTTGCCATACAAACAGATTATACACTGCCTCTGTATGCATTAGCACATGGCTTTTCGTCTGTGAAATCTCAAAAGAAAGTCAAAGTAAACCCTACTGCAACTGCTGCCTAGGAAACCTGAGCTCAGGCAAAGCAATTGATACATTTCTCTGCTGCTGGAAGAACTTTACTATTAACCCTTTCCTTTTTAGCCACAATGTTTCAAAGCAATATACAATGTATGGAAAGGAATTCACAATGACTATCAGAACTCCTTCTGGATCAAGAAATAAATCCTGAACCAAACAAAAGAGAAAAACGCTTAACAAAACCAACCTGGAAAGTGCAAGAAAATCCTAAAGCTGACAAGAAAGAACTGCTGTCTAATATCAATGATTTATGGTCTAATACTGTTAACCACTTGCCAACCAGCTGCCCTACATATACTGTGGCAGGTCGGCTCTGTCCTAAGAAAAGCGTTACCTGTACATCGCTTTGCGGGTCCGCTTGCAGGGGCGCGCAATCGCACGCAATCGCGCCCATTCACCAACAGCGGAAGCCAATTTGCAGGTCCGGCGGCCCCGATTGCCGCCGGGCACCCGCGACTGCTCCCCGCGACTGCTCCCCGCGTTGTAAACAGACAGACTGCTGTTCTGTCAGTTATGAACACAGGGATCCTGTGTTCCTCTTATTTAGGAACACAGGTCTCTGTGTTCATGCAGAAAGCCCATCCCCCCACAGTTAGAAAGCACCCCCTAGGCATACATTTAACCCTTTTATCGCTCACGGTGTTAACCCCTTCTCTGCCAGTGTCATTAGTACAATAACGGTGCATATTTTTTAGCACTGATAACTGTAGTAATCACACTGGTCCCCCCAAAAGTGTAAAAAATGTCAGTTAGGTGTCCGATCTGTCCGCCGCAATGTCGCAGTCCCACTAAAAATTGCTGAATGCTGCCATTACTAGTAAAAAATAAATAAATAAAAGAAAATGGTATAAATATTTCCCCTAGCTTGTAGACCAATAACTTTTGCACAAACCAATCAATATACACCTATTGGGATTTTTTTTTTTTTTTACCAAAAATAGCAGAATAGAAATTGGCCTAAAATGATGAAAAAAAATGTTTTTTAATTTTTTTTTATTGGGAATGTTATATAACAGAAAGTAAAAAAAAAAATATATATATATATATATATATTTTTTTTTAGAATTGTCCCTTTTTTTTTGTTTATAGAGCAAAAAAAAAAAAAATCGCACAGGTGATCAAATACCACCAAAAGAAAGCTTCATTTGTGGGTAAAAAAAGAACATCAATTTTATTAGGGTACAGCATCGCACAACTGTGCAATTGTCAGTTAAAGTTACGCAGTGTAGTATCGCAAAAAATGGCCTGGTCATTAAGGGGGTAAATCCTTCCAGTCCAGAAGTGGTTAGAATTGTCCCTTTTTTTTTGTTTATAGAGCAAAAAAAAAAAAAAATCGCACAGGTGATCAAATACCACCAAAAGAAAGCTTCATTTGTGGGTAAAAAAAGAACATCAATTTTATTAGGGTACAGCATCGCACAACCGCGCAATTGTCAGTTAAAGTTACGCAGTGTAGTATCGCAAAAAATGGCCTGGTCATTAAGGGGGTAAATCCTTCCAGTCCAGAAGTGGTTAAATGCATGTCTGCTCTCTCCCAACAATCTCATGAGCCATTACAACTGGAGGGGGCTATCAAGCAATTGAATGTTGCTTATGAGAGTAATCAAAGAGTGTGTGTTAAATATACTGATCTCTTAAAGCGGTATGACACCCAAGGATCATTGGAAGAATTAAAGGGATTTAAGGAGCTCAATCTCGAAAGAGACAACTATGTAGTGCAAACAAAGACAAAGGCAGAAGTGAGAATAACACAGCTCCATTAATCCAGATCTTATTGCTCTGCATCTACTAGATGCTCCACAAGATCTTCCAAATCCCTACAATCAACATCTTCTACTCTTATAAAATAGAAGCCATGCTAATTTGAGACATGCAAAATGAGAGCATGTGATTAAATAAAACAGTCAAACAGTGAATCAAATAATACAAAGGTGCTAGAAAAAAGCAATCAAAAATAATAATAATAATTAATCGATGCACATCAACATCAACATAATATGTGAATATAGAGTACCGTCCAAAAGATTGTGCAAAGTGTAAGAACAGGAATTCCTTCACCGTGATGGATAGCTCTTCACTCTATAAGAGCATAAGTGCCGCGCTATGCGCTTACCGCAAATCAGATGTAAACAGGCTCAATAGCAAATGAAGACAGCCAAGACAAAGATTCGTCCACCACAGTGCTTCAAACCATGATGACAAGTGAAGGTCACACTATGCGCTTACCGCAACTTAGGTGAAAATGAGCCCAACTCAATACATGGAAACTGAGCTTCTGACCGATCCAATAGAGAAGGGATGATCTCTCCAACTGATGCAGCCTAGCAGGAGTGCCAATCAATTGCAGGGTTAAGGCACGAACCGTCCGGATCAACCTCACTCTGGTATAAGCCACAAAGAGAATAGGGGCCACAATGGTGAAGTACGTAGGCATAGTTTTATTAAACAAAGGTAATCAACTTACATGTAAACAGTATTCAAAGCGCTTTACTCGGCAGGATCCGAAGATGCAGCCGCCCGACTTCCGGGTAGTACGTAGGTGACGTCAGCACGCCTTTCCGACGCTTTTCGTCACAAATGACGTCTTCCTGGGGACACTGATTACCTTTGTTTAATAAAACTGCGCCAACACAGTTTACTTGTAACACAGTTTACTTGTAACTGTGTTACAGTGATTACCACGTGCAAGCTCTTCATTAATATCCGCACAACTCTACTATGCTCACAAACAATCTTCCTGAGGCAAAGCAAGGCAGGGAATGCACAGATTAAACAGCACCTTCCACCTTAGTGTTCTCTACATGTACAGAAGTCTGTGGAGAAGGACTATGTGACAAATCCTGTGCAAAGATATGCTTGGTTCGTGTGTACCCCAAAGGTCAACCTAAATGGCTATAAGACTATATACTATCCTGGATGATCAGAGTAACAGATCTCTTGCAAGAACACAGTTTTTTGAACTGTTGAACATAACAGGAGATGCTCTACCTTATATCCTAAGCACTGGTGCTGGCACTACAGAAGTCTCAGGTAGGAGAGCCAGTGGTCTTGTAGTTGCTCCTCTGAATGACAACTCCTGAAGCTGCCTTTCCCCATCCTCACTTGAAGGACATAGCCGACCAAATACCAGCCCTCGACGAAAGTGCTGATATCCTGCTGTTACTCGGCCAAGACATCTTAAGGGTGCGAAAAGTTTGCCATCAAATCAACGGTCCACATGATGCACCATATGCTCAGTGTCTGGATCTAAGCTGGGTCATCATAGGCAATATCTGCCGAGACAAATGCAGAAGGTCTTACTCAGTCTCTTCCTTTAAACACATGTCCTGTCTAACAGACAAACTACTTGTTCTGCAAAAGGACCCCATCAATATAATGTGAAAGAAAGACTGTTTGAAAAAGGTGCACAACAGCACATCATACAAGACAATAGGAAAGCTCTTTATTTCTGGGATAACAACATCGAGCAACACAGTGTTCGAGGTAAGCACTAAAGACAATGAGTTGGCAGCTACCACGGGAGACAAAACATGTTTTGAAAACCATGAGTAAAGAGTTCTACCAAAATGATTCCAACAGTTGGGTAGTGCCTCTACCATTTCGTACCCCAAGAAAGAGACTACCAAACAACAGATAACATGCAGAATCACAGGAAGCCTGAGATGAAAAAGCACTTTGCGGACTTTATGTAGAAGGTGTTTGAGAGAGATCATGCTGAGCCAGCACCTCCTCTTAAGGAAGGAGAAAAATGTTGGTACCTACCATGCTTTGGTGTCTACTGTCCTCGCAAGCCTGATCAGATTAGGGTGGTCTTTGACTCAAGTGCACGTCATGAAGGTGTCTCCCTCAATGATAATCTTCTCACTGGGCCTAATCTGAACAACAATCTTATAGGAGTTTTTGTAGAAGTAAGAAATAGTCCTAAAAAGGAGCTATCTACCGCGCTTGCTTAAATTATATAAATATGTATAAAAACATAATATGTGCAAATATATATAAACATAAAACTGTGCAAAATTGCAATGTGAGTGCAAGTGTGCAAGTTTTAGTGCCAATCAAATAAATATTCCATATAAATATAAATCCATAAATAAATTCATCTCATATTACAAAAATTATATATAACAAAATCCAATGTTCTGTGATTGTTCCTTTTTCCGGGAACTGTGCAAGTGCTCTATTATAATAAATCCAATGTGACTGGTAAAGTGCAGGTGCTGAATGCCTTCTTCCCGTGAGGTAATTTATAAGATGGGTGACTTACCAAATGTAGTGGGTCTCATATATCTTACAATATTGAGACCAATTACGCTTATTGGCAGATCCCCTTTAAGATCCTCCTGGTTGTGCCGATGGTAATTTTCCTCCTCACCATTCCATAAGGCAGCTCATGATGTAAATGTTTGGAAAGAAGATAAAAAGGCTCCAGATGGTGTAATATAGTTTTTAAAAGGGGTTTATTCCCATAAGATATACAAAGTAGCACTATCCAGCAAGATCCAGCAAGGATCGTATTGCGGAAGTGTTTGTGACAAACGATAAAACCATGCAGAGTGGCGAGCGGAGGTAAATCCGGCTTGCGTTCCAATGGATGTCACGTTGTGCGGTCCACGTCCTGATGCGTTTTGTCACATCCGGTGACGTTCTCAAAGGGTATAGGAGTTTTACCTTGCTTCAGACAGGAACCAATTGCTTTTATGGCTGACATTCAGAAAATGTTCCACTGTTTCATCGTCCGTGAAGAGACTACAGAAACTTCCTCAGGTTCTGATGGTACCGTAATAATGATGTCAATGATGAAGTCATAGACTACCGAATGAAGGTACATGTTTTCGGTAACAGTCCTTCTCCTGCAATAGCAATTTATGGACTAAGGAAAATAGCTCAAGAGGGTGAGAAGGAATTTGAATCTGATGCACGACAGTTAGTCGAAAGGAATCTATATGTAGACGACGGACTCAAATCTCTGCCTACTGAAGAAGAAACTATTGACCTTCTCACTAGAACCCAGAACATGCTTGCCACTGCAAACCTCAGACTTCACAAAATCATCTCCAACAGCAACAAGGTCATGAGAGCCTTTCCTTCTGATGACTATGCCATTAGTGTGAAGAAATTCCAACTAGGATCTGACCTTTCCATTATGCAACGCAGTCTTGAACTGCTTTGGAATGTTAAGCAAGACACATTCACATTTCAAGCATCAGCCTGTGACAAGCCCTTCACAAAGTGAGGAGTTGTGTCTACAGTGAATAGCACTTTTTTGATCTATTGGGTTTTATAGCACCCCTCACTGTTCAGGGTAAGATACTGCTGAGACAACTTACTTCTGAAAGCTCAGACAGGGATACAACCTTACCCGAGGAGAAACAACAAAGGTGGGAATCCTGGAAACAGTCTGTAAAAGCTACATAGTTACATAGTTACATAGTTAGTGAGGCTGAAAAAAGACACAAGTCCATCCAGTTCAACCTATGATGTGTGTGTGTGTTTGCTAACCGTACATTGTATACCCCTGTATGTTGTGGTCTTTAAGGTGTCCATCCAATAGTTTTTTGAAACTATCAAGGCTCCCCGCTGATACGACTGCTTGCGGAAGAGAATTCCACATCCTTACTACTCTTACAGTGAAGAACCCCTTACGCACTTTAAGGTTAAACCGCCTTTCCTCAAGTTTTAGTGAGTGGCCACGTGTCTTATTGTATTCCCTTACTCTGAATAGTTTGTTCCTTATGCTAGGGTCGCCAGTACAGTATTTGTACATTGATATCATATCCCCCCTCAATCGTCTCTTCTCCAGAGAGAATAAGTTCAGTGCTTGTAGTCTTTCCTCATAGCTGATGTCCTCCATTCCCCTAATTATTTTTGTTGCCCTTCTCTGGACTTTCTCCAGTTCCAGCACATCCTTCCTGAGGACCGGTGCCCAGAACTGGACAGCATACTCCAGATGTGGCCGGACCAGAGTTTTGTAGAGTGGAAGAATAATCTCTTTATTTCTGGAGTGAATCCCCTTTTTTATACAACCCAGTATTCTGTTGGCTTTGCTTGCAGCGGCTTGGCATTGCATGCCACTTCCAAGCCTGTTGTCTACCAGTACCCCCAGGTCCCTTTCCATCCTAGACTCACCCAGAGGTTCCCCCCCTAGTGAGTAGCTTGCTTTCTGGTTACTGGCCCCCAAGTGCATTACTTTACATTTTTCTACATTAAACCTCATCTGCCATGTAGTTGCCCACCCCGTTATTTTGTTCAGGTCTGCTTGCAAGATTTCCACATCCTGTATAGAAGATATTGGCATGCCTAATTTAGTATCATCTGCAAATACTGAGATTGTACTAGATATCCCCTCCTCTAGATCATTTATGAATAAATTAAACAGGATTGGTCCCAGGACAGAACCCTGGGGGACCCCACTTTCCACACCCGCCCACTCAGAGTACTCCCCATTAATCACCACCCTCTGGACTCTCCCCTGGAGCCAGTTCTCTATCCAGGTACTCACCTTATGGTCCATACCTACCTTCCTTAGTTTGTACAGTAAGCGTTTGTGGGGAACGGTGTCAAAGGCCTTTGCAAAGTCCAGATACACCACATCCACAGGCTTACCTTTATCTAAGTGGCAGCTCACTTCATCGTAGAAGGTTAATAGATTGGTTTGGCATGAACGATTTTTCATGAATCCATGCTGATTACTACTTATAATACCGTTTTCATTACTAAAGTCTTGTATGTGGTCCCTTATCATCCCCTCCAAAATTTTGCAGACTACTGATGTTAGGCTGACCGGCCTATAGTTACCCGGGATATATCTCGGCCCCTTTTTAAATATTGGTACCACGTTGGCTTTTTTCCAATCAGCTGGCACCATACCTGTCTGTAAACTATCCTTAAAGATCAAGAATAATGGTCTGGCAATCACCTGGCTGAGCTCATTAAGAACCCTTGGGTGCAAGCCATCCGGTCCCGGGGATTTATTTATGTTAAGTTTCTCTAGTTTAGCTCTAAGTCTATCCTCTGTTAGCCATGGCGGCACTTCCTGAGGTGTATTATTTAGTTCGGCCTTACAAGCTGGGTTCGTGTAGCCCCCCGATTCCTTTGTGAAGACTGAAGAAAAGAAATTATTTAACACTTCCGCCTTTTCTCTGTCCTCTGTGGCCATTTTTCCTTTATCATCTTTTATGGGGCCAATGTGTTCTGGCCTCGCTTTCTTACTGTTTATATACTTAAAGAACTTCTTGGGGTTCTTTTTACTCTCCTCCGCTATATGTCTCTCGTGTTCTATTTTAGCCGCCCTGATTTCATCTTTACATTTCTTATTACACTCTTTGTAGTGCTTAAATGCTGCCAATGACCCCTCAGTCTTGTATTTTTTGAAGGCCTTTTCTTTAGCTCTAATATACATTTTTATGTTGGAGTTTAGCCACCCAGGGTTTAGTTTTGCTCTTTTAAATTTATTTCCCTGTGGAATGCACTGGCCCACCCCCTTGTTAAGTATGCTCTTGAAGCACTCCCATTTTTCCTCCGTGTTCTTTGTTCCCAGGGTTCTATCCCATTTGATATTTTCTAGCAGCGAGCGCAGTTTAGGGAAATTGGCTCTTTTGAAATTCAGTGTCCTTATATTACCCTTGTGTTTCCTATTACTGTAATTAATACTGAAACCAATTGACCTATGGTCACTGTTCCCTAAGTTGTCCCGTATTTCTATATCCGTGAGCAGGTCTGTATTGTTGGTAATCAGTAGGTCAAGTACCGCATTGTTTCTTGTCGGTGCATTCACCATCTGACCCATGAAATTGTCCTGCAAAACATTTAGGAACTGCCTAGCCTTGGCTGAATGCGCGGTTCCTTCTGCCCAGTCTATATCAGGATAATTAAAGTCCCCCATTATAATGACATTTCCCATCCTTGCTGCCAATCCTATCTGTAACATGAGGTCCACCTCCCCCTCCTCCCTCTGGTTGGGGGGCCTATAGCATACGCCCAATATTACCTTCCCCACCGTGCCTTCCCTTTGAAGCTCTACCCATAGGGATTCTGCTTCGTCCATAGCTCCATTATTAATATCATCCCTCATATTTACCTGTATACTGTTCTTAATATACAAACATACCCCTCCCCCTTTTTTACCCTCTCTATCTCTGCGATAAAGGGAATACCCCTGAATGGTCGCCATCCAGTCATGAGAGCTGTCAAACCAAGTCTCAGTTATCCCCACAAAATCTAAGTCCTCCTCAAACATCAGCAGCTCCAGCTCTCCCATCTTGTTGGCCAGGCTTCTGGCATTGGTATATAAGCCTCGTAATTTTGATGTTTTTAGGCTGCTCTCTTGATTTTTCCCCGTACCCACCCTGGGTATAGGAGCTCCGAACACCCTACCGCTAATGCCCCCATTTCTGCCCTCTGAAGCTTGCTTTCCACTGGCTAATTCTACATCTGTACCCTCCCCCCATTCCCTAGTTTAAAAGCCCCTCTAACTTTTTGGCCATCCTCGCACCCAGTACGGCTGCACCCACCCCATTTAGGTGCAATCCGTCCCTACCAAAGAGCCGGTGACCGACTGAGAAGACGGCCCAGTTCTCCAGGAACCCGAAACCCTCCTTACTACACCAGCTCCTCAGCCACTCGTTAACTTCCCTAATCTCCCGCTGCCTCTCTGGTGTGGCTCGAGGTACAGGTAGTATTTCGGAAAATACTACCTTGGAGGTCCTAGTCCTCAACTTAGCGCCTAAGTCCCTGAAATCGTTTAGGACTCTCCGTCTTCCTCTGCCTATGTCATTGGTACCCACGTGTACCATGACAGCTGGGTCTTCCCCAGCCCCACCCAATAATCTGTTCACCCGATCCGCGATGTGCCGAACCCGAGCGCCCGGCAAACAACAGACTGTTCGGCGCACACGGTCTTTGTCACAGATTACACTATCTGCCCTTCTAATAATTGAGTCCCCTACCACCAGCACCTGTCTATCCTTTCCCTTTCTCCCGGCCTCACTGGAGGAGTTCTTCCCCTGGCAGCTAGGGGTGTCGCTCTGCTCCAGCAATGCTGGTCCCTGACTGGTTTCCCCAACATCACACAACGGGGCGTATCTATTGGGGTGCTCCAGCCCAGGATCAGCCTCCTTGACTTGTCCCCTTCTACCCCTCCTAACTGTCACCCCTCTGCTCTGCTCTGATGCCTGCACCTCCGATACTCCGCCCACCTCTGTGCAGGCCCCTGCCTGCACCTGATTGGTACAATCCTGGCTCTCCTCCGGTATGGACATTCGTCTCAGTGTTGCCAGCTGCTTCCCTAGATTCAGGACCTGAGCTTCCAGGGAAGCAACGTGCTCACATTTTGCGCATTTGTATTCGCCCTCGATCGCATGACCGAGGAACGCATACATATCACAAGATGTACACCGAGTCGCATCTCCACACCCGCCGGGCATTGTACCTACTATCTAATCTAATGGGGATTCAGCGATTTAAGTCTATCCTATGTGGCTATTTCCTGGCTTCCTAACGCTACCTTCTCACCCTCTGGTATTCCGCTCCACTCGCTTGACACCGGTCAGTCACCCAACACTCACAATCTCACAGCCCGGTCAGACGCACAACGCTGAGTCGCACGGCCCGGTCAGACGCACAACACTAAGTCGCACAGCCCGGTCAGACGCACAACACTAAGTCGCACAGCCCGGTCAGACGCACAACATTCAGTCGCACAGCCCGGTCAGACGCACAACACCGAGTCGCACAGCCCGGTCAGACGCACAACACCGAGTCGCACAGCCCGGTCAGACGCACAACACCGAGTCGCACAGCCCGGTCAGACGCACAACACCGAGTCGCACAGCCCGGTCAGACGCACAACACTCAGTCGCACAGCCCGGTCAGACGCTCAACACTCAGTCGCACAGCCCGGTCAGACTCACAACACTGAGTCGCACAGCCCGGTCAGACTCACAACACTGAGTCGCACAGCCCGGTCAGACGCACAACACCGAGTCGCACAGCCCGGTCAGACGCACAACACCGAGTCGCACAGCCCGGTCAGACGCACAACACTCAGTCGCACAGCCCGGTCAGACGCACAACACTCAGTCGCACAGCCCGGTCAGACGCACAACACTCAGTCGCACAGCCCGGTCAGACGCACAACACTCAGTCGCACAGCCCGGTCAGAAGCACAACACCGAGTCGCACAGCCCGGTCAGACGCACAACACCGAGTCGCACAGCCCGGTCAGACGCACAACACTCAGTCGCACAGCCCGGTCAGACGCACAACACTCAGTCGCACAGCCCGGTCAGACGCACAACACTCAGTCGCACAGCCCGGTCAGAAGCACAACACCGAGTCGCACAGCCCGGTCAGACGCACAACACCGAGTCGCACAGCCCGGTCAGACGCACAACACCGAGTCGCACAGCCCGGTCAGATGCACAACACCGAGTCGCACAGCCCGGTCAGGCGCACAACACCGAGTCGCACAGCCCGGTCAGACGCACAACACTCAGTCGCACAGTCTGGTCAGACGCACAACACTGAGTCGCACAGCCCGGTCAGACGCACAACACTGAGTCGTACAGCCCGGTCAGACGCACAACACCGAGTCGCACAGCCCAGTCAGACGCACAACACCGAGTCGCACAGCCCGGTCAGACGCACAACACTCAGGTAGTGATAGGTACTCCCAGACACTCAGGTAGCAACAGATACTCCCAGATACTCAGGCACTCCCAGATACTCAGGCACTCACAGGTACTCAGGTGCTCCCAGATACTCAGGTACTCACAGGTACTCAGGTGCTCCCAGATACTCAGGTGCTCACAGGTACTCAGGTACTCACAGATACTCACAGATACTCAGGTACTCACAGGTACTCAGGTACTCACAGGTACTCACAGGTACTCAGGTACTCACAGGTACTCACAGGTACTCAGGTACTCACAGGTACTCAGGTGCTCACAGGTACTCAGGTGCTCCCAGATACTCAGGTACTCACAGGTACTCAGGTGCTCCCAGATACTCAGGTGCTCACAGATACTCAGGTGCTCACAGATACTCACAGATACTCAGGTACTCACAGGTACTCAGGTACTCACAGGTACTCACAGGTACTCAGGTACTCACAGGTACTCACAGATACTCAGGTACTACACCCTCAGTCAGTGTACAATCTCAGTCACCAGTCTTACTTACCTAGTGTATGTCCCTTTAAGTCTGTCTCTAGCAGTTCCTGGCTGTTTTTTTTTTTTTCTTTCCCTCAGACGGTCAGTCTCCGCTCTGCACCCGCCTCCCTCTGTCACTTCCCGGTCAGCCTTTGCTCGCTAGTCTCCTCTGGTCCCTCTCTGTCGGGGGGGGGTCCGCACCACTCGCCGCCCGCCGCAAAAAGGGGAGGGGGTTACTGTTCCGCTCGCCACCCGCAACAAGAGAGGGGGGGGGGTTACCGACCCGCTCGCCGCTCGCTTCTGGGGGGGGGGGGGGGGGTCGGGGTTCGAGCGCCGCTCCCCGCCGCTGCTCTCCTGGGGGGGGGGGGGTTACTCACACGCGGTCGGTCACGCACACACTCCACACACACTCCTCTCTCCTGCTCTCCCTGACAGCCTCTGATCCCGCGCTCTGCTCTCTGCTCCACAGCACCACCTACTGGCCGCCGTCTGGTTGCATTAGAACAACTCCAGATATCACGCTCTTACACCCTAGCATCTTTAAAGAATGGCACCAGAAGAGAGATCCATGTCTTCTCTGATGTATCCAACTAAGCCATCACTGCCATGGCTTATCTTGGAGTTACAGATCCCAGCAGTGAAGTGGGTATAGGATTTATCATGGGCAAGGCCAAGCTCACACCAAAACCTGCACATACAATTCCAAGGTTTGAACTTTGTGCAGCTGTATTAGCTGATGTTGAAATACACTCTTTTGAGTTTTATACAGACATCAAAATAGTGCTAGGATCAAACAATCACACAAAAACACAATCAAACAAGACAGCTCTATGTGTATGTAGGTAACAGGGTGGAACACATTAGAAAGTTCTCTACACCTGAACAATGGCACTATGTTCCCACTAACCTCAACCCTGCTGATCGTGCCAGTCGTGCAGTACCTGCTACTATATTTCTGGACACATCATGGCTATCACCACCAGCACTCTTGAATGATAAACTCATCTCAAGTTCTACAAATTCTACTTTTGAAATGGTTCATACAGAATCTGATAAGGAAATCAGACCTGTTACCGTCACACTCAACACCTCTGTGAAAACAAGGGTAAGACTGAGTCCTCACTGTTTTGAACACTTTTCTAAGTAGTCCTCTGTTGTATGAGCCATTGGACGTCTTATTCACATTGCTCATCAATTTCCAACAGCTCTAGCACTGAAAAAGAGCGTCACAAGTGGAACATCTGTAAAGGCCCCTCGCACAATTGAGGAGGTCTCTCAAGCAGAAAGGGTTATCATCCAATGTGTCCAACATAAAGTGTACTCACAAGAGATTGCTAACATATCAAAGGGACTCAACCTATCTAAGGATAGCCCTCTGTACAAATAAATCCAAAAATTGATCACAACAAGCTATTACGAGTCAGTGGTCGCATTGGAAGGTCTAATTCCTTCAGTGAAGAGAAAAATCCCCTCGTTACTCTAGGACATCATCGCATTACTGCTTTGTTAGTTAGACATTTCCATGAGCAAGTTCAGCACCAAGGTTGTCACTTTACAGAGGGAGCAGTAAGGTCTGCAGGTTTTTGGATCATCGGCATGAAAGGGTGTATATCGTTCATACTCCACAAATGTGTCAAGTGCCAGAAACTAAGAGGAAAGCACCCACAACAACAGATGGCAGAGCTGCCAGCTGATCGATTAAGCACTGAACCACCATTACCAATATTGACATGGACATATTTGGCCCCTGGACTGTTGTTAAATGCATATGGCGTGGGCTGGGCTGTTCACTAGCTTAAGCATTCATGCAGTGCACATGGAAGTGATAGAATCAATTGACACTTCCTCTTTCAGAAAGGCCTTCAGAAGATTTGTTTCTATGCGAGGGCCTGTAAAGTTACTTAGATCTGACTGTGAGACTAATTTCACAGGAGCAGAAAAGATAGTTAACTTCTTGAATCACAACAAGTGTAAATGGTAATTCAACCCACCTCATTCCTCTCACATGGGAGGCTCTTGGGAACGCATGATTGGAGTTGCAAGAAAAATCCTGGTCTCTATGCTACTGGACCAGAAAACGTCCCAGCTTACACATGAAATCTTAGTCACTTTGCTTGCAGAGGTGTCTGCTATAATCAATGCAAGCCCACTGGTCCCTGTGTCCTCAGATCCAGAGTCTCTAATACTGCTCACTCCAGCCATTCTTGTTTCCCAAAAAATTTCCACAGAGGAACTTGATTACCCTAACGTTTACAAGCACCAATGGAAATGGGTTCAACATCTTGCTAATGTGTTTTGGAACTGCTGGAAGTTAGAGTACCTTTCTAACCTTCAAAGTCGCAGTAAATGGCAAACTAGCAAGCCCAACCTACAAGTGGGAGACATAGTTCTCTTGAAAGAGACAGATTCCCATCGCAATCATTGGTCTATGGGTCTTATTACAAAGACTATGCCAAGTAAAGACAGAAAAGTACGGAAAGTAGAAGTTACAGTAATGAAAGAAGGTTCTGCACACCTGTACTTCAGACCTATAAAGGAACTAGTACTTCTTTTGCCCAAAGAGGAAAACAAGTCTCACAAGTCATCGACTTGATTCATAGGGAGGTAAGAAGGATTGGTGCATGTTGCTGCCTTCCCCTCTGAAGATGGATTTTCCTTTTCACAGCCTGGACCTTCGAGACGAGCATCTGAAATTTTATGTTAATGTTTGCATTGTTTTCCCTTTTTTTTCCCTTCCCTCTTGTTTTGCAGATGTTCCTGGAAAAGAATCTTAATTTCCTTATTTTTGGACATGGACTAAAGTTTGTTAATAATAGAAATCATAGATTTCGACAGGGAGTGTCATGTTTCACATGCTTTGTGATATGCCTTTAAATGTTATATATATTCTCCTGCCCCTGGTTCCTCCCCTCCCCTTAGCTCAGTCTATCCTGTATAGATAGCTCCACCCCTTTGTTATTTTTTCCCAATAATGCATCTCAGCCTCACATCTCATGGAATGGATCACATTATGCTCTTTTTACCTATCCGATGTTCATTGTTGTAAGATCCTCACAGTTTATGGATTAAACTACACAAGATCTTCAGGCTGGATCGAGTCACTATCTGTTAATTCAGCTAAGATTAAGGGTTATCACTATCTCATCACAACTGTAAGTTACAGAGATCACACTTGCAATGCTTAGACTGGAGAGGCAGAACACTGCACTATGTATGTAGCACACCCCTGAACCCTGTACTCTGCACACAGAGCACCCCTGAACCCTGTACTCTGTATGTAGTGCACCCCTTAACCCTGTACTCTTTACCTAGCACACCCCTGAACTCTGCACTCTGTACACAGCATACCCCTAAAACCTGCACACTGTACAATCCTGAACTCTGCACTAACTGCATTTACTAAAATTGGAGAGTGCAAAATCTGGTGCAGCTCTGCATAGAAACCAATTCCAGGTTTTATTGCCAAAGCTTAACCACTTCTGGACCGGAAGGATTTGCCCCTTAACCTCCCTGGCGGTATGATTCTTTTGGATTTTAGGTGCTGAAAGCGGTACCATTATTTTGCATGTAATTCTTGTGAATGAGCAGCCCAAACCAACTGTATACATTTATTATATATATTATATATATATATATATATATATATATATGTATGTATACATATATTATGTATACATATATTATATATATATATATATATATATATATATATATATATATATATATATATATATATAATGTATACAGTTGGTTTGGGCTGCTCATTCACAAGAATTACGTATATATATATATATATGTGTGTGTGTGTGTATATATATATATATATATATATACATAAAAAGTACAGTAAAACTGCAGGAAAGGGCACTGGGGGGCAATGTAATGTGAATTTTTTTTATTTTGAATGGTATCAGTGTGTTTGGTGTGTTTTAAATTTGAATTTGCCGCCGGTTCCACCCCCCGGCGGAGGTCACGTCACCGGAGACGGAAGCCGGGGCTCGCAGACGATCCATACCGCCCGCATTCTTCGCTGGATCCCGGAGAAAAGGTAAGTAAAACCTCTACCAGGATCCAGCGATCTTCCTAGCACTACCCCGAGTGTGGCTCGGGGGTTACCGCTTTTGGCTCTAAAATCTAACCCCGAGTCTCGCTCGGGAATACCGCTAGGAAGGTTAATGACCAGGCCATTTTTTTGTGATTCAGGACTGCGTTATTTTAACTGATAACTGTGCAGTAATGCGATACTGTACTCAAACAAAGTTGATGTTCTTTTTTTTCCCCACAAACAGGGCTTTCTTTTGGTGGTATTTAATCACCTCTGTGGTTTTTTGATTATGCGCTATAAACAAAAAAGAGCAAAACATTTTGAAAAAAAAAAGCAGTATTTTTCTCTTCCTGCTATATAACATTCCCAATAAAAAAAAAAAAAAAAAAATCAATTTTTTTCATCATTTTTGGCCAATTTGTTTTTTGCCACATATTTTTTGTAAAAAAAAATCTCAATAAGTTTATTTCGATCGGTTTGTGCAAAAGTTATCGCGTCTACAAACTAGGGTAAAGATTTATGTCATTTTTTTTTACAGAAAATACACGTGAACAGCCCAGTAGGTGCCGTCATCCGAATGATTCAAGAAAACAGAAGAGGGAGATGTGGGTTGAAATTCAACACAAAACACCCTCCAAGGGGAAAAGCGGACACATAATGAGATGTATGGCTCAAAATATAAAAGAAAAAGAGAGTGGCCAAAAGAGATCACTCCTACATAGACAAAAAGACTATACAAAATACCAAAGAAAAAGGACACATTAAAAACAAAGCCAATAACATATGATAATGCATTCAAGAATGATATGTATCAAAAATTGGTAAATTGTTTCTACTTGACTGGTGCAAGGAATGCTCGATTAACAGCTCTACGCGTTTCACGGTATGCTTCTTCAGGACCTTTATTAATCAGAGTAGTTCTTCTCTATGTTATGCATGGTGAATAAAATCTCCCGGGTGAGCACAGGGGATCAGTAGGAGGAAAAGCAGCTAAAGCAAATGTAGGAATTTGGATAAGTTCTTTTTTATGAGTATCATATATGGTCTAATGTGGCATCCTAGAGCCTTAGGGTTGAACTTGAGCGTAGTAACTCCAGTGGCCAGCTGGTGGCTGGCAGCAAGCTTAATTTAAGTATAGTAGAATGGCATACCACTTCCAAATAGGTTTACATATAGAAAAGGGAGCCAATGAAATCTCAAAGGTATATAATAGCCGATATATGGTGGCGATTAGATCCTATGTGATCCAATCAAGGATCCACACAGGTCCTGTAGTAACAGAATATTCAGTATATATAGCAAACCTTATTGTGGCTTGAGGCCAGAGAATCCTGGTGATATATAGGAGGTGGTAACCCTTCCAACCTACGATGGTGTGGATCCCAGTATGTGCCGCCAATTTAATTTTTATTTATTTTTATTTATTTTTACTAGTAATGCCGGCGATCTGTGATTTTTAGCAGGACTGCAACATTGCGGCGGACAGATCAGACCCCTAACTGACATTTCTGATTCTTTTAGGGGGACCAGTGACATTACTACAGTAATCAGTGCTAAAAATATGCACTGTTACTGAAATAATGACACTGGCAGGGAAGGGGTTAACACCAGGGGCGATCAAAGGGTTAAATGTGTACCTAGGGGGTGATTCTAACTGTGTGGGGGCCAGACTTGGTGGATGGAAACAGGGCTCCTGTGTTCTGAAATAACAGGAACACAAGAGCCCTGTTTCAATCAGTGGCAGATTAGCAGTGTGCCGTGTTTACAACAGCACACCACCTTCTGTCAGTCCCTGCAGCAATCGTCGGGTTCCTGGCGGCCATTGCGATCATCGGACCCGTTGCTTAGCTGCAGGGCTAGAGAGCGGGAATGTGATCGTGCTGCCGGTAGCAGGCATGCCCGAGAACCGCTCCCGCGAGCCGAAGTACCCATCGGTTTGCGCTGGAGAGCCAGCCTGCCGCAGTATATCTGCGGCAGCTGGTCTTTTGGTGGTGAAAGCATAACTCCACTTTTGTTGAGAAAAAAACATTCCCCTCTGGGTGATCTCTGTACATTGCAAGGATTATAACAAACTTTGTTTCAGATTCCTACCCTTTGTTATTCTGAAGAAATCCTTGTTTGTTCCTCTGTGCCTCTGTGCTGAGTGGGTCTAATGGGAGTGGTTTCATAATTATCTATCAGCTGTGAGGTTGCAGGGCTCTAATGAGGAAAGCTGCTGGGCCTGCATCCCTTTAGACATGTTCCTATTGGGAGTATCTCACCAAAAATTACATTTTTATTGCAGGGGATGCCAGAAATCTGATTTGTATCTTAGGCAGACTTCTGGGAAAATTGGTGAACCAATCACACAAGCAGGAAATTATGTTTCTGGGGTTTGGTCAGTATACATTCATGCTCCAGGTAGCCATATTGCATTGCAATTTCAAAAAATGACAACAGCTGCAGATTGAAAAGGAAAAGACATTTTTAATAACATTCAATTACAATATGATTTGTGTCGCAATTGTGTACGCTATATTGTTTTTTCTTTATTTGCTATTTTTTTCCCCCATGAAAGTGACCCTTTAATTGAACAAGCTGAAATTAGAAGCTAATTGGCTACCACACACAGCTGCACCAGATTCTGAGTGCTCCAGTTTTAGTAAATCAACCCCTCTGTGTGTAGTGCACCCCTGAAACCTGCACACTGTACATAGCACATCCCTGAACCTTGTACATCCCCGGGTTACAAACAAGATAGGGTCTGTAGGTTTGTTCTCAAGTGGAATTTGTTTGTAAGTCGGAACAGGTACATTTTTTAAGTGTAGCTCCAGCCAAAAGAATAATTTTCAAGTTTTTTGGATAGCATAGGGAAGGGTTAACACTCCTGTACCATATTATTTGCTGTCTCTACCCTGTTCAGAAGATGTCATCTCACTTTCTGTCCCTTTGACAACTGGATTTTGAAAATTGTGGGTTGATGTGGAAACAAGGATTAGTGATAAAGCTTCAGTGGAGACACCTTTTTCCCATGATAACTCTAACAGGAGTAAATTTCCCTTCCTAGAGGTAGATTTCTCCTCACTTCCTGTTGTCTTCCTCCGTTTGTAAGTAGGAGTCATTTGTAAGTCAGATTTTTGTAACCCGGGGACCGTCTGTACTCTGTACAAAGTGCAGCCCTGAACCCCGCACCCTCTACATCAGACATGTCCAACCTGCGGCCCGGGGGCCTCATGCGGCCCAGAACTGCAGGCAATGCGGCCCACTTCCCCCATGACAATTTTTATTTTTTTTTGCTGGGGAGGAAGGAAGTCGAGTCAGGGGCACGGCCACAGAGGCTGCCATGGAGGGGACCATCCACTAGTTGTGGTAAATTAGTGCTGGGGGGGCTTTAGCACGGGAAGGGCGAAGCAGCATTTTATTGCATACCTTAACTATAGTATATATTTTATTTGCAGCCCGAGAAAATTTCTCTACACTCAATGTGGCCCAGAGAAGCCAAAAGGTTGGACACCCATGCTCTACATGCTTGGGTTCCTGCACCTATTCTCTGAGAACAAAAATCTCTGCAAATAGGTCACCTTAACAAGGTAAGTGAATTTTCCCCAGCGTTTAGTGCATGTGGTGAAATTTCACTTTGCACAAAATACCCATTCACATCCAAGGAAAATAAAAAAGAAATATTTTTGCTTGCACAATATTGGATGATGGAATTCAGCAGAATGTCACCTCATTCACTAATCTCTGGAAAAAATTCCCTTGCAAACTGAATAGCCTATTTGCTTTTAGTAAATCAAACCCATTGTGTGGTTACCATAGGTTAAAAAAAAAAAAACAGTAAAAAAAAACTTTTTGGGTAAAGTAGAAAAAAGTTTTAATTTGCTGTGCCCCTGTTGCTGAGATCCCTCCTTGCTTCCTGTATAGCAGGCATGTCCAACCTGCGGCCCGGGGGCCACATGAGGCCCAGAACCCCAGGCAATGCGGCCCACTGCCCCCTGACAATTTTTTTTTTGCTGGGGAGGAAGGAAGTCGGGTCGGGGGCATGGCCACAGCGGCTTCCAACTAACGATAGGCAGTGGCTGCCTCGGAGGGGGGGGGGGGAGGGGAGCATGTGCAGTGTTTCTGACTCTAACAACCATGACCACTTCAAATCACTGAAGTGGTCATGGTGGTTAGAGTGTTCCTTTAATATCTCTCAGAAGAAGTAATCCTCTGTATACTGATTCCATTTCATTTAATCATCCTCTAGTTGTGTTAAATGAGTGCGGGGGGTGCAGCCGCGCAGAAAGGGTGTGGCGGCATTTTATTACTTATATACCCTAACTATAGTATATATTTTATATGCGCCCTGAGAAAATTTCTCTACACTCAATGTGGCCCAGAGAAGCCAAAAGGTTGGACACCCATGCTGTATAGTCATCAGGAAAGTTGGAAGTAGAAAAATTAAAACGTATCTTTCCAATTGTTACCCTCTCTAACCAAATTAAGGAAAAAGAAAAAGGTTTTGGCTTGAGTTCCACCTTAATGTGCTTTCTGTGGCACAGGAAAAAGGAACGCTAGGCTAGGTGTAATAATTTGCAGCTAAGCAGAAGGCCAAAAGGTACAAGCTTTGTAATTCAGTTGTCAGTTAAGCAGAAAATGATTTGCTTCCCCGTTCACCTGCAATTCTAATCCTGTTTATTAATTGCTCACACATCAGCCAAAATGAGGTCTCAATTGAAATGTGAACAAATACTGCTAGATGATTGTTTATAAAGAGCATGGAAAGATGAGAGGCAGCCTGTCATTTCATAATAGGAGAATCTCATAGTATTTGGGGTTATTGCCGAATCCAGCACACGCTTGTATAGATGAAAATGCCAGATGTAAACATACGAATCTGAATGTCATATTTCATTTGGTTGTAAGTTCTAAAGCATTTTAATTGGACTGCTTTTATATATGCAAAATGACACACAAGGTTCTCTTTTATGCATTGTATTACACCGAAGATTTCTTCCCACAGTAGTTTTTGCTGCTCATGTCATCAACAATGTAATTGCCATTTTGCCTTTGGCAAATGTCCCCAGTGGCACTGTGAGAACCAGAGCTGAATTCTAAACA
The DNA here is from genome assembly GCF_965119305.1 of Pelophylax lessonae. Taxonomy (NCBI): domain Eukaryota; kingdom Metazoa; phylum Chordata; class Amphibia; order Anura; family Ranidae; genus Pelophylax; species Pelophylax lessonae. The sequence goes on from NC_138768.1 coordinate 593,118,623, forward strand.
GGTATAAATGCCTCAATCACTATTGGCATATTATACATGACCCAGTTGGTTCATGCAATTAGTAAAGTATACACGTGGTGACCTCTGCTGGCTAGTCAGAGAATTATCCTGGCTCTGCTGCACAGTAATTGTTTCCACTGTATTCTTCATTAATGTTATTTAAATATTCTATATCATACTAGCAGAACTTGTAGGAGAGTTTTATATTTTACGTAGCAAACAAGTAATTGCATTTTGTTAGGTGCATTATTAATTTGCAGATACTTACATCTTACTGATTCTACAAACAGTAAAGTTTAAAAAATAGAGAAAAAAGTTTATTCTATACTGTTATGGTAATAGCATTGCTTTGGAAGAAAGCCAAACAAATCTGAAGTTGCTATATTTCCATTGCAATGACATTTTAATGTTATTTATGAAAAAAAGTAATGTCTTTAAACTGCTAGCAGTGTTAAAAAGTAGGCATCTATGGGTATTGTCCTATATCCTAAGGAATCTTCCAGAGTGCCCCGACAACCTAAAACCCAGAGCTCTGGTGAGCTCCATGCCCAAGAGGGTAAAGTCAGTGCTGGAAAATAATGGTGGGCGCACAAAATATTGACATTTTGGGCCCAATTTGGACAATTTTACTAAGGGGTGTACACACGTTTGTTGCCAGCGGTTTAGACATTAATGGCTGTGTGTTGAGTTATTTTGAGGGGACAGCAAATTCACACTGTTACACAAGTAATACACTCACTACTTTACATTGTAGCAAAATGTAATTTCCTCAGTGTTGTCACACGAAAAGATATAATAAGATATTAACAAAAATGTGAGGGGTGTACTCACTTTTGTGAGATACTGTGTGTGTGTATATATATATATATATATATATATATATATATATATATTCACTTAACGGCAACCAGCAACGTACTCATATGTTGTTGGACGTTCAGTGGTTATACCAAGACAATGCTATTACAAGCAAAGGGAGGTGATGTCTCCCCCACCCCTCTGCCTTTCACAGCTCTCTTGTCCCACCAGGAGACCCGAGTGACACCAGTCGGCGCATCTGCCAGTTAGCCGGACAGCCATGCAAAGCCAGAATCGGCTTTGATTGGCTGTTCGTGATAATAACCCGGATGACAAGACATCACTTCCAGTTTACCCGGATGTCACTGGCGCCATTTTTTAAAATCAAAAGTATTCAAAAACACAGATCTTTGAGTTTTGAATGCTTTCATGGGCAGGGTAGAGATTTTGGGTCTTATAGGACCCAGATCCCTCCATAAAGAGTACCTGTCACAATGGATGTTTACATTCATTGTGACAGCAAAAAAATAAAAATAAATAAAAAACAAAAAAGCAACAGTGTAAAAAAATAAAAAATAAAAAAAATGAATTAAGAATAATTAAAAAAAAAAAAAAAATGTAAAGTGCCCCAGTCCCCTCAAAGGCAAATGCTTGCACACGCAAACAGTGATTGTCCCACACATGCGAGGTATCGCCATGAACATCAGATCATGGGCGGTAATTCTAGCACAAGAGCTCCTGTGTAAATTTAAAATGGTAACCTGTAAAGGCTTTTAAAGCTTCGCCTATGATTATTAAAATGTACATTGTCGCCATTTCATGGGTGTGCGCAATTTTAAAGTATGACATTTCTGGAAAGGGTATATAGCAGTATGCAGAGAGTCCATCCAGAATTTGTACTATTAATATGTGGTCACACCCCTTTAGCACCTATTAGTTTAAATCTATGTACACGCTATTAGGATTTGAGCACAGGTATATCTTTTCTCTGTTGTAACGCAGGTCAGTGACCAGGCCTGAACCTAGTAGCTCTCCCCAACCTTGCGTCTTTATGCTCAATGTTGGCATGGTGTCCACCGTAGCATTTGCAGTGACAAAGCATTGTACGACTGGCAATAAGAGGGATTACTTTGATGCAGTTGGCCAGCATAAGCATGTATTGCAATATATGAGAACTAAAAATCCCTGATTTTCATTGCATAGTTTGCTGGAAAGGGTGTTGCAGTGTGCAGAGGGTCCCTCCAGAATGTGTAGTGTTAATATGTGGTTACACCCCTTTAGCACTTGATAGTTTCAATACGTGTATAAGCTATTGGCATTTGAGCACAGGTGTATATTTTCTCTATAAAAAATTTCAACAACTACAAATTTATTCCCTATGGCCTCTGCTTTAAAAGAGATATAATGTTTGGGGGGTTCTAACTAATTTTCTAGCAAAAAAAATATTGATTTTTACATGAGTCAAATAAGGCCTGGAGCTGAAGTGGATATATATATATATATATATATATATATATATTTATATATAATATTATATATTTATTTATTATATATATACATACATATATATATATATATATATATATATATATATATATATATATATATATATATATATATATATATATATATACATATACATATATATATATATATATATATATATATATATACATATATATATATATATATATATATACATATACATATACATATACATATACATATATATATATATATATATATATATATATATATATATATATATATATATTTGAAACCAGAGTTTAGTGTAACTGTAACTATGCAAATACCAGCTAGCCTGCTCACCTGTGCCTCCTATATTGCTATTTTGTCCTGCCATTGTAGTCCCTCCATAAGGACCCCTGCTAGCCGTTTATGACAGAAACACAGATATAATTCGCAGTACTGTTGATTCGGAGAATCAGGTTTAAGTATTGTATACACAAGGTTCCAGGTTTCCACACTTTTGAATCTTCATCCTACAGTATATTGTGCATATTGGTAATACAAACTCTACTTTTTCTTTTAGTGGCTAACAGAGTAGCTGCACAACATGATATAATAATTTGTTTTCTTTGCAGATAAGGTGTTAAGGTAATAAAGTGACTAAAATGTTAGTGTCAATAAACCTGTTCTGTGCAAAGAAGATAGTAAGGATGCATTCACACCTGAGCATAGCATCTTTGAGCATTTTAACAGTGTTGGTTTTGCTCAATTTGACACGTTTTTATGCGCGATTTTGGAGCGTTTTTATGCACGATTTTGAGCTTTGCCATTTTTTTTTATTAGCCAATAGAGAAAACTCATCTGTTGCATCATTTGTTACTAGTTATTTTAGCATTTTTAGCGTATCCATCAGCTTTTATTCCCTTTATTATTATTTTTTTCTTTCGTTATGGTAAGGGGTTAGAGTTAAGGTTAGGTTAGTGTTAGGATAAGGATTAGGGGTTAGGGTTTATTATAATATTTTCTTTTTTATGTAAGGGTGTTACTACTACTACTACTACTACTACAACTACTACTAATAATAATAAATGAATAAATACATGTAAAATAAATACACAAATAAATAAAATTATCTTGAAATAAATATTAAATATATTCAATAAATGAATACTAGGTAATAATAAATAAACAACAATTAACCCCTAACCTTACAAAAATTAAATAATAAAATAATAATAATAAATAACTAAACACCTTAACCCCCAACACAAAATAAATAAGCTAATTATTATTATTCATTTTTTTGTGTTTCATATATTATTACTATTTAATGTTTAACATTTTTTCATTTGAGCAGAAAATTGTGCAAAAACGCGCGACAAAATGCACGAATGCGCACAAATGGCGCATTTACATTTATTTCTATGGGAATAAAAAGGCGAGACAAACGCTCAAATCTGCCCGAACTTTTTTGAGCTTCAGGTGTTTAGCTTCAGGCGACTTGGAGTGGAGATGTGAACCAACTCCATAGAGAATAATTGATTTTTTCTCCTCCAGCGTTTAGGAGTTTTGAGCTTCAAAGTATAAAACGCTGAGGTGTGAATGGGGCCTTTATACTTATCTGCTTTCACTAGCCTGTGCAGCCAAATGCCACTGTAATGAAGAAGATGACTCTGGTCCTGCTACAGTTGGTTTGCTCAATCCTTATGAGCAGGTCATGGCTCCAGAAAATTACAATTTCTGTGCACGAATAACAACTTCTCTCTCAGTGGTAGACGTGCTGGAAGACATATGCAGCATCCGACCAATGCTGCATCCACCTAGGTAAGTATGATTTGAAATGATGTTCACAAGATTATTGTGCCTTTCTCCAGCCAATACCTTGCTCCTAACACTCCTGCTGCCATCTGTATCTTAACTACCACTCATTACCAACCTTCTGCTTGATCCCCACCTGCAACCACTTGTTACTAACCTGTTTACCGACTATGCTTCTGCTTGATTCCTACCTGCTACCTTTGCTACCCGAACCCAACTTGCTCACCTCCTAGTGGAGCGATTCTGAGGACCGCAACCTGGCGCTAGCACACAGGAAAACCCATCTCTACAATCAGGATCTCTGGTGAAGAACGGTTAATGTTTAAACCCTGTGCCTCGGGCAAGCCCACTTCACCCACCAGGAGGACCTGATTGTGCTTTTATCCAGCTTTTTTCTGTTTGAACCTTTACACTGCTATAGCTACTGGCCTCTGAGCTGGACGCCTGACGGTGGCAATCAAACACAGGAACTGCTGGAGAGGCTCACACGCTAAAACCAATGAAGAGGCCGATACATAAAAACTGCTACACAATCTAACACACCGGAAAAAATTAGAGATGCTCACACATAAGAACATACATGGAACTGGTAAAGAGATTCACATACAAGAACTGCTGAAAAGGCTCACACATGGAACTGCTGGAGTAGCTCACATGTAAAAACTGCTGGAGAGGCTCATACATAGAACTACTGGAGAGTGCCATATATTGAGCTGCTGAAGTGGCTCACACGTTAAAATACTGGAGAACTTACTTATGGAAGTGCAGAAAAGGTTCAAAATTGAACTGGCTGATGGGCCTAATGCCCCATACACACGTGCAGATTATCTGCAGACTTTTGTCTGCAGACTTACCTTTTCTATGTAGTACAAGGGCCTGCCGGATTGCATACAAATTGAAAGTGTTTAGGTTTGACCTCATATTATATGGTTTTGGTAAGTCTGCAGACAAAAGTCTGCAGATAATCTGCATGTGTGTATGGGGCATTACAATACAATTGCTTGAGAGGCTTACACATGGAACTGCTAAAAAAGGTCCACACCTGGAAATATTGAAGCGGTTCACATATGAGTAAAAAGTTCACACATAAATCTGCTGGAGAGGCTAACATATGAAACTACTGGAGAGTCCCACGCTGCTTAAACTGATGAAAAGGATCAAATCTTGAACTGGTAGAGAGACCCCACTATGCAATAATGCAATTGCTGGAGAGACTTACACATAAAACTGCTGGTGGGGTACACACATGATAACTGCTGGGAAGTCTAAAACAGAAATTCTGGAGAGACTCTCACATGAGAAAGAAATGTTAGAGATGCTCACACATAAGAACTACAGAAGAATCCCACTCAAAACAACAGCTAGAGAGGGTCATGCATGGAACGGCTGGAGAGGCTTTCTCTTGAAAAAAAAAAAAAGGCTAAAGCTGGCCATACAATTTTCTTATTCAATTTCCTTTAGATTTACCGTCAGCTAGGTAGTGCAAGGGACTGCCTGATTGCATACAAATTGAAAGTGTTTAGGGTTGACCTTATATTTTATGGTTTTGGCAAATGTAAAGGAAAATTTTGAAAGTATATATGCAACTGAGGAGAAAAACCTGGTAATGAGTACTGTTTGAAAAGTCTATTATCTTACTGCCTGACCTTACCATGGCTAGGGCTAACAAAAGGGGATCTATACTTAAAAAAAAAATTTCCACCACTGAACCGGCAGTCCAAAACATTTATGACAGCCAATTAAGTATTTTTCGTTATAATTTAAAAATTTCTGATTCTAGCTAATAATGAATTTGTAATGATTAGGTACTGAATCACTGTGACAGTTGACATAAGTGTATAATGACATTTGTCGATGAATGCAGTTATTCTATGACTATTACTATTGTGGTCAGCACAATATAGCAAATCAGCAAAGCATATTTTAGATTTCACTGTACATGAAATTCTGCCAGTTTAAACAAAACTAAACCCACCAATTTAACTGTTTTCCAAAACAGTTACATTCAAGGCATGCCTTGGATGATAAGTCTTCGGCCCCATTTACACCTGCCACAAATGCACATCACTCTTGAGAGGCCATTATTAATAATGGCACCCCATACATGGCTAGCAGAAGGACTTTTTGTTGCACAACAAATGTGCTACAAATGCGCTGTAAAAAAAATGCACAAAGCTTGATGCCCAGAAAGGTGCAGGATCTTCTTTCGAGCATTTGTTGCACATAGGGCAGCCTGTCAGATGACCAAGCTGCCCAATGTGTGACGTGTGGAACTGCACAAAAACCATGCAAAAAATCCAAATTTAGGAAGGTGCATTCCCATTATGCCTAGTGTGAATGGGGCCTTAGGTAGACCATAGATGAGTCAGGTTTTTTTGTTAAACCAGTGGGTTGCACAAAAAAAACTGACTAGATTTTCCCATCCACATGTGCTCTGAGCTGAGTTATTGTATTCTGTCAGAATACACTGTCCAGTGTAGCAGGGTTAAGCCTGCAGAGCTTATTGAGTGGGTAAAATTCAACAGGGCCATTGTACAGAAGTTAATCGGAAACTTAACTTCTGTACAACCTCCCTGCCCATTCATGGATTGAAATTCCACTGGTTCTTGCTGAACCAGCCCTGTTTTAATCCATTTATGGCCAGCTTTAGAATTACTAATGCACTATTGTTAGTTCTTCCCCCAACTGTCAAGCCATCAAGTCTAATTTCTTCAGTGTTGTCACAATAAAAGTTATAATAATATATTTACAAAAATGTGAGGGGTGTACTCACTTTTGTGAGATACTGTATATAAATATATATATATATATATATATATATATATATATATATATATATATATATATCTCAAAAACATTAAAGGAACCCTTGGAAAACACATCAACTGTCAACTGGGAAAAATGCGATGCTGGATATCTATATTGATGTGGACTGGGAAATGTGTTAGGAACAAAAGGATGCCACATTATTTGATGTAAATGTAAATTATTACCTACAGAGGGCTGAATTCAAAGACACTCCAAAAATCAAAGTGGGAAAATTTGCACGAGAGCCTCGGCTGTCAGGGACTCTTCTTCCTCATTGACTGAGACAACAGCAGGTGCCAATGCTGTTAATTAATTAGTCAGTGAGCCAATTAGGAGAGAAAGGGGGCAGGTCCAAGCCATGGCTCCATGTCTGAATGGACACACAGAGCAGTAGCTTGGCTCAGGTGCCCCCATGGCAAGTTTCTTGCTGTGGGTCACTCAGAAGGAGGGAGGGATAAGGAGTGCTGGCAAGGGACCCAAGATGAGGAGGATCTGGACTGCTCTGTGCAAAACCACTGCACAGAGCAGGTAAGTATAACATATTACAAAATTAGGTTGAAGGATTGTAAGAGGTGCATGAAAGTCAGCCAGCCCCCAGTCTGATGTACTCACCCTCCAGTCTGTCACCAACCAAATATAACCTGTCTCTTGGTACAAAGAACAGGGGTTTAGTTGACACACATTTGCAAACGCATGTGAAAGCTGCAGAGCCACTTCACGGCACCCTGTTAAATCTGCAGTCCTACACTCTTAATTTAGTGTCCTCACACTGGAGGCACATGGCCGCTCATGGGTGGATGGGGGACAGGTGAGAGGGAGACAGCCCAACCTCCCCCAACCCATCCTCATGCACGACTGGCTGTTGTCTCAAAAACTCAAATAATTAGGTTTATAACCATGGTGCAAACTGGAAAAGACCAGCTGAAAAGCATTACACCTCCATCCCCTTGGTGGATGCAGCATAAAGATAGGAAGGGATTTTATGTATGGGGCATGGCCTGTAAAGCTCACTGCCTTTGAAATCCCTAATTTCCTTTTGGGACTTTATATGAGACAAGCAGGTCATGCTATTGGTCTCCATCCCTGTATACGGAAAACACTAAAGTCAAATCAAAACTGCATCCACCAAAAACGCACGAAAATCGCACGGTGGGACTTTATATGAGGCACCAAGCTGTAAGCAAGGCGTCTCCATCCCTGGTTGCTTAAACATATTGGACTAGGTGGGACTTTATATGAGACCCAAGCTGGTGTTGCCCGGCGTCTCCATCCCTATAACAAAACACAAAATGAGGTTGAAGGATTGTAAGAGGTGCATGAAAGTCAGCCAGCCCCCAGTCTGATGTACTCACCCTCCAGTCTGTCACCAACCAAATATATCCTGTCTCTTGGTACAAAGAACAGGGGTTTAGTAACCCATGAGTGTAGGACTGCAGATATAACAGGGTGCCGTGAAGTGGCTCTGCAGCTTTCACATGCGTTTGCAAATGTGTGTCAACTTACACTCCTGCTGCCATCTCTATCTTCACTATCACTCATTACCAATCTTCTGCTTGATCCCCACCTGCAACCACTTCTTACTAACCGGTTTACCGACTATGCTTCTGCTTGATCCCCACCTGCAACCACTTGTTACTAACCGGTTTACCGACTATGCTTCTGCTTGATCCCCACCTGCAACCACTTGTTACTAACCTGTTTACTGTGGTGGGTAGGAAAGTGCGCTGATTCAATAAAGGGTGTGCTGCTACCTTAGAGTGTATGTTGTAGAATAGGTAAAGAAATCAGGTGCGCTGCCCTAGTGCATATGTGCAACATACAAAATGATGTAAACAAATAAACCAAAAATGCAATAATAATGCAAAAAAATGAAAACGTATGCAAATCGTGTAAAACAAAAAATGTCCAGAAGGTGACTAGTGATACACCAATGTGCAATAAACGTCCATATTATAAGTCCATAAATAAAGTGCAAAAAATGGTGACAAAAACTTCCAGCTTGGGGAAAGGTGAACTGTGATTGGAAGGTGCAAAGTCCCACCACCAGCTTGGCCTCTTACCAGAAGTTAAACGTTAAGGGCATATATGAATATGACCGCTCCAAAGGTCATGCAGCCAGGTAGAAAAGTTCCCAGAAATACAGAAGGCACTCTGACACACTCGTGCTCCCTAGACTCTTACCGGACAAAAGCCAAACAAGAAGCCTGGTTCTATGGTGATGAGTGGTCCTGCCGGGGGTTACTGGACTCTAGGATGGCTGATGTAGTTGCTTGTGTCCAAGAGGAACAGACCCAGTCAGAAAGCCTGACGAAAGAAGATCCTGCCAAAGGTGGCTAGACTCTGACTGGCTGCTGTAACTCCTTAATCTGGTCGACCTCAATAATAGGGGACACAACAGAGGGGACCGCAATAGTGCATTACCAACAGTAGATTTTTATTAAAACAAATGGTTGCACTTACAGTTGTGAAGACAATAATAGCGAGTTCCCTCACGGAGGAGCTGTATGGCGGGGTCCGCCTGCAGTGCGGACCGCTGCCTGGTCTAGATGTGATGACGCGGCGCCTCCTCGCTGACGCGTTTCTCCCGATAGGGCATCCACTTAGATAGGAGGTCTTAGTTAGTAGGTCCTATCTAAGTGGATGCCCTATCGGGAGAAACGCGTCAGCGAGGAGGCGCCGCGTCATCACATCTAGACCAGGCAGCGGTCCGCACTGCAGGCGGACCCCGCCATACAGCTCCTCCGTGAGGGAACTCGCTATTATTGTCTTCACAACTGTAAGTGCAACCATTTGTTTTAATAAAAATCTACTGTTGGTAATGCACTATTGCGGTCCCCTCTGTTGTGTCCCCTATTATTGAGGTCGACCAGATTAAGGAGTTACAGCAGCCAGTCAGAGTCTAGCCACCTTTGGCAGGATCTTCTTTCGTCAGGCTTTCTGACTGGGTCTGTTCCTCTTGGACACAAGCAACTACATCAGCCATCCTAGAGTCCATTAACCCCCGGCAGGACCACTCATCACCATAGAACCAGGCTTCTTGTTTGGCTTTTGTCCGGTAAGAGTCTAGGGAGCACGAGTGTGTCAGAGTGCCTTCTGTATTTCTGGGAACTTTTCTACCTGGCTGCATGACCTTTGGAGCGGTCATATTCATATATGCCCTTAACGTTTAACTTCTGGTAAGAGGCCAAGCTGGTGGTGGGACTTTGCACCTTCCAATCACAGTTCACCTTTCCCCAAGCTGGAAGTTTTTGTCACCATTTTTTGCACTTTATTTATGGACTTATAATATGGACGTTTATTGCACATTGGTGTATCACTAGTCACCTTCTGGACATTTTTTGTTTTACACGATTTGCATACGTTTTCATTTTTTTGCATTATTATTGCATTTTTGGTTTATTTGTTTACATCATTTTGTATGTTGCACATATGCACTAGGGCAGCGCACCTGATTTCTTTACCTATACTAACCTGTTTACTGACTATGCTTCTGCTTGATCCCTACCTGCTACATTTGCTACCTGACCCCAACTTGCTCACCTCCTGGTGGGGCGATTCTGAGGACCGCAACCTGACGCTAACACACAGGAAAACCCATCTCCACCATTGGGAGCTCTGGTGAAGAAGGGTTAATGCTTAAGCCTGCGCCTCAGATAAGCCCACTTCACCCGCCAGGGGGACCTGCTTGTGCTTTTATCAAGCTTTTTTCTGTGTGAACCCTTACACTGCTATCGCTACTGGCCTCTGAGCCAGACCTCTGACCGTGGTAATCAAACATAGAAACTACTGGAGAGGCTCACACGCTAAACCCAATAAAGAGGCCCATACATAAAAACTGCTAGAGAATCTAACACACCAGAACAATTAGAGATGCTCACATATGAGAACTGCAGGAGACACTCACACATGGAACTGCTGGAGAGGCTCAAACATAGAACTACTGTTGACTCCAACATATGAAACTACTAAAGAGTCACACATATATGAACTGCTGGATAGGTTCACACATGAAAACCACTGGAGAGGCTCATATACAGAAAACTACTTAAAAGGCACATGCATGGAACTGTTAAAGAGGTTCACATATAAGAACTGCTGAAAAGGCTCACACATGGAACTGCTGGAGTAGCTCACATGTGAAAACTGCTGGAGAGGCTCATACATAGAACTACTGGAGAGTACCACACATTGAACTGCGAAAGAGACTCACACATAAAAATACTGGAGGAACTTACTTATGGAAGCGCTAAAAAGGTACAAAAACATAACTGGTGGAGGGACCTCACAATACAATTGCTTGAGAGGCTTACACATGAAACTGCTAAAAAAGGTCCACACCTGGAAATGTTGAAGAGGTTCACATATGAGATACATAAATCAGCTGGAGAGGCTCACACATTAAACTACTGGAGAGTCCCACACTGCTTGAACTGATGAAAAGGATGAAATCGTGAACTGGTAGAGAGACACCACTATGCAATTATGCAATTGTTGGAAAGACTTACACATGGAACTGCTGATGGGGCACGGACAGGAAAACCACTGGGAAGTCTCGAACAGAAATTCTGGAGAGGCTCTTACATGAGAAAGAAATGTTAGAGATGCTCACACATAAGAACACAGTGGTGGCTGGTGCATATGGGGCCCTGGGGCACCACCCCCCCCCCCCCCTGTCCATGCATCCGCCCCCAAATCTACATGCGGGGCGCCGGACACATGGAGTTCAATGGGGCTTTTTTTTTAACTATGGGATTAGAGCCAGAGGCGGCGGTTCCCCATCTGGGGAGGACTTGTGTGGCGTGTTTCACAGCTCAACATGGGCATCCATTACTTGTAGTGTGAGTCCAAAACTCTACACCATAGGTGCTTTATTCTCTAATGACCAATAAAACACATGGGGTTATTACCCTCACGCCTATGTGAATATTCGTTCTCCAATATATGAGCTGTGCGATCACTTAATAGTCCTCCTCGTTAACTATCAGAGAAGTTCGAAATATACAATGTACAGATAAGTCAAATAGTATGCTCCAGACGAAGCTTTCCACAGCAAAGCGAAACATGTTGAGCAAAAACGTAAAGTAATGTATGATGTAAACCTACTACAGTTTTCAGCTGACCCTGTTGACCGGCACCTTGACTATCTGGGTATCCGTCGGCAGGATTCTCCTGATTCGAAGTATATTATGTCTGATTTATACTTATTGTAAATCTCTTTGTACATGTATATTTCTATGTTATGTTGAGGCATAACACCTCATGAGTTATTGTACCCTATGATGTAGACCAATGCATTGGTCTCGTTTTCAATGTAGAAAACCTATCTGCTTGCAACAAATATATGTTTTTTTAAATAACTTGTTTAATAAAAAGTGAATTTTTTAAAAAGTTTTGTGCCCAAAATCCTTGTCTCCCAACCCTTCCATTCTTATGTAGTGCAAGGGCCTGCCGGGTCATATACAAATTGATATTGTTTAGGTTTGACCTTATATTTTATGGTTTTGGCAAATTTAAAGGAAAAATTTACAAGAAAATTGTATAATGTTTAATGTTTGGCCAGCCTAACTGTCCACAAAGTCTCTCCAACAGATTGTTTATCTCCAAATCTATGACTGCATGCACTTGACAGGCAAACAGGCATCTGTTGCATTCAGTAATCTCAATAGCAGGACTGGAATATTTTCAGATGCCTCTAGAAACATTTGCAAAACTAAAAGATTTTAATCCCATACATTGTCACATAGACACAAATGAGAACACTTACACTAGACATTGCAAATACATTCAAAGTCAATAGGAGAAAAACCTGGTAATGAGTACTGTTTGAAAAGTCTATTATCTTACTGCCTGACCTTACAAAAGCTAGGGATAACAAAAGAGGATCTATACTTAAAAAATAATTTTCCACCACTGAATCGGCAGTCCAAAACATTTATGACAGCCAATTAAGTATTTTTCGTTATAATTTAAAAATTTCTGATTCTAGCTAATAATGAATTTGTAATGATTAGGTACTGAATCACTGTGACAGTTGACATAAGTGTATAATGACATTTGTGGATGAATGCAGTTATTCTATGACTATTACTATTGTGGTCAGCACAATATAGCAAATCAGCAAAGCATATTTTAGATTTCACTGTACATTAAATTTTGTCAGTTTAAACAAAACTAAAAACTTTGCGACTGGTGAGTATCCTTGCGACTGGTGAGTATCCTTGCGACTGGTGAGTATCCTTGCGACTGGTGAGTATCTTGCGACTGGTGAGGATCCTTGCGACTGGTGAGGATCCTTGCGACTGGTGAGTATCTAGTGACTGGTGAGGGTATTAGCGACTGGTGGGTACCCCAGGTTTTGTACCAGGGAAGTTAGAGGTAGTGTAGGTAAGGAAGAGCAGGTCGTTAATATTATCCCCATAGAGTAGAGGGTAATAATGTCCGACAGGATTGGGGATGCCACTCAGTGCACTTCTTGCGGCATGTATGCGTTCCTTGATGAACCAATCGAGGACGAATACTGCTGTGCAAGATGTGAGCGACTTGTTGCTCTGGAAGCCCACATCGTGGATCTAGAGAACACAGTGACAAGACTGCGTGGCATCTACAACCTGGAAAGGAGCTTGGACTTTACCCATCAGGCGCTGGCAGGGGTCAGCATAGAGGAGGAAGGAATAGAGGAGACGCAAGCAGCAGAGGTACGCAGCTGGGTGACTGTTAGGAATGTTAGGGGGAGGAGAGTCAGGGAGGCCAGTCCTGAGTTGGTACACCCTAACATGTTTGCCGAGTTGCAGGTTGAGGGGGATATCAACTCAGGGGTGGCAGAGCTGGAGCATGCGCCCTCCCCCAGCTGCCAGGGGAGGGACGGCTCCAGGAAGAAGGGGGGCCGTAACTCAGGAAAGGTTAGAAAGGTTGTGGTAGTTGGGGACTCAATTATCAAGAGGACAGAGAGGGAAATCTGTAAAAAAGATCTCGTGAACCGAACAGTTTGTTGTTTACCGGGCGCCCGAGTTCGGCACATCGCAGATCTGGCAGACAGATTGTTGGGCGGGGCTGGGGATGACCCAGCGGTCATGGTGCATGTGGGCACTAATGACAAAGTTAAAGGTAGGTGGAGGATCCTTAAGAACGATTTCAGGGACTTAGGTAATAGATTGAGGAAAAGGACCTCCAAGGTGGTTTTCTCTGAAATACTGCCTGTACCTCGAGCCACACAGGAGAGGCAGAAGGAGCTTAGGGAAGTTAACAAGTGGCTGAGGAATTGGTGTAGGAAGGAGGGGTTTGGGTTCCTGGAGAACTGGGCTGACTTCTCAGTCGGCTACCGGCTCTTTAGTAAGGATGGGCTGCACCTTAATGGGGACGGTACAGCTCTTTTGGGGAGAAAGATGGCCACCGAGTTGGAGGGGCTTTTAAACTAGGAGACGGGGGGGAGGGCTCAGAAATAGAATCAGTCAGGAGGGAGCAGAGGACTGAAGGCAGCTGTAGGGTCAATAGCGACAGTAGGTCAACAACATCAATTGGCGGGTCTGTGCGGGAGAACAGCAGACCAAACAGAAATAAACAAAACCGCCAATCACGTTTAACTTCCGTAAAACTAAGAGGGGTATATGCTAATGCCAGGAGCCTAGCTAATAAGATGGATGAGTTGGACATGTTAGTACATGAGGAGGACATAGACCTTGTGGGAATAACGGAGACTTGGTTCGACCCCTCACATGACTGGCTGGCCAATATCCAAGGGTATTCGGTGTACCGGAAGGACAGGGTTGGTAAAAGAGGGGGAGGGGTATGTCTCTATGTCAAGAACAATATAAAGGTGCTAGAAAGGAGTGACATTACGGATGGGATGAGCATGGATTTAGAATCTGTGTGGGTTGAACTCGATAGGGAAGAAGATAAGGGAAAAGTAGTTGTGGGGGTTTGCTATAGGCCACCTAACCAAGGGGAGGAGGTAGAGCTGGAATTTTTAGCACTAATAGGTAAAGCGGCAAAACTAGGATCAGTCATCATATTGGGGGACTTCAATTATCCCGACATTGACTGGGAAGAGGGGACTGCACACTCGCATAAGGCCCGGCTATTCACGGAAACCTTACAGGATAACTACATGTCGCAGTTGGTGGATTCCCCTACTAGAGAGAATGCTATCCTGGATCTATTGATCACTAATGACCCAGACATAATCTCGGAGGTAGGAGTCCAGGACAACCTGGGCTCTAGCGATCACAGGATGATCACATTTAGTATAAATAACAATATAAAAAGGCAAGTGGGGAACATAAGAACCCTAAACTTCAGAAGGTCAGACTTTCCAAAATTGTACTCATTGATGGAAAGGGTAAACTGGGACCAAACCCTGGGATCACTGACCACAGAGGAAAAATGGGAATGCTTTAGAACAATATTAAGCAAAGGCATCTTGCAGTGCATTCCTATGGGGAATAAATTTAGAAGAGACAAAGCCAAACCTGGCTGGCTAAACCGTAGCGTTAAAAAACTTATTAGGGGAAAAAAATTGGCCTTCAAGAAATATAAATCAGAGGGCACCGTATCGGCCTTCCAGCAATACAAGGAGGAAAATAAGAAGTGTAAACACGAAATCAAGATGGCTAAAATCAACTTTGAGAGACAAATAGCGGAGGATAGTAAAAAAAACCCAAAGAAATTCTTTAAATATATCAACAGCAAAAAAACTAGGGCAGAGCATATTGCACACATAATTAGCGATGATGGGAGGATGGTTACAGAGGACACTGAAAAAGCAACCGTGCTGAATTCTTTTTTCTCGTCAGTCTTTACGCAGGAAAAGGAAGGGTACACTGACCATGACTGTATGGGTAGTAGTAATACACAGGACTTGCCACTATGGCTAACAGAGGGGGAAATCAGGGAAAGACTGGATAAACTTAACACAAACAAATCACCAGGCCCGGATGGCGTACATCCGAGAGTGCTCAAGGAACTCAGTATGGTTATATCTAGACCACTGTTCCTGATCTTTGCTGACAGTATTAGGACAGGAGATGTACCAGGGGATTGGAGGAAGGCTAACGTGATTCCGATATTCAAAAAGGGCCAGAGACATATCCCGGGAAATTATAGGCCTGTCAGTCTGACATCAATAATATGTAAACTTTTGGAGGGGATGATAAGGGACTATATCGTAGAGTATGCTAAAGACAACAACATCATCAGTAGTAACCAGCACGGGTTTACAAATGGGCGATCTTGTCAAACCAATCTCTTAGCATTCTACGAGGAAGTGAGCTGTGAGCTAGATAGGGGGAGACCAGTGGATGTGGTGTACTTGGATTTCGCTAAGGCGTTTGATACAGTTCCCCACAAGCGCTTAATTTATAAAATAAGGTCTGCAGGTATCGACAGCAGGGTTTGCTCTTGGATACGGAATTGGCTAAAAGGCCGTGTCCAAAGGGTAGTAATAAACAGCGCATACTCAGACTGGTCTGAGGTAGTAAGCGGGGTGCCCCAGGGCTCAGTCCTGGGACCAACCTTGTTCAATTTATTCATAAACAGCATTGAGGACGGGATCAGTAGTTCGTTATCAGTTTTTGCAGATGACACAAAATTGGCCAGGGCAATAACTGCACAGCATGAAGCAGATATCCTACAGAATGACCTGGACAAAATTACGGAGTGGGCAACGACATGGCAAATGAGGTTTAATGTGGAGAAGTGTAAGGTTTTGCACTTGGGGACCAAAAACATAAAAACACAATACACGTTAGGAGGGGAACCCTTGGGGGAATCAAAAATGGAGAAGGATCTGGGAGTCTTAGTTGATGATAGATTAGGCAACAGCATGCAATGCCAAGCGGCAGCTTCCAAAGCCAACAGAATATTAGCATGCATAAAGAAAGGGATGTATTCCAGAGATAAGACTATAATCCTTCCACTTTATAAAACTCTGGTCCGACCGCATCTGGAGTATTCTGTCCAGTTCTGGTCGCCAGTCCTCAGGAGGGATGTGTTGGAGCTGGAGAAAGTCCAGAGAAGGGCAACTAAACTAATTAGGGGGTTGGAGGACCTTACCTATGAAGAGCGGCTGCAATCGCTCGATTTATTTTCCCTGGAGAAAAGACGTCTGAGAGGGGACATGATAGCAATTTATAAATATCTTAATGGGGATCTCAGCTTAGAAGAAAAGCTGTTCATTCGAAGGAATTGCATGAGGACTCGAGGACATACAATGCGATTAGAGGAGAAGCGTTTTAACCTCAGGCAGCGTGTGGGGTTCTTTACTGTTAGGGCTACAAGATTGTGGAATTGTCTACCACAAGATGTGGTTTCTGCGGGTGGTATGGTGACTTTCAAAAGACTCTTAGACTTACATCTCAAGGATCAGGAGATTGAGGGCTATGTTAGATGATTACAGTCACACACACCTACACAGGTTGAACTGGATGGACTATTGTCTTTATTCAACCTCACCTACTATGTAACTATGTAACTATGTAAACCCACCAATTTAACTGTTTCTCAAAACAGTTACATTCAAGGCATGCCTTGGATGATAAGTCTTAGGCCCTATTTACACCTGCCACAAATGCGCATCACTCTTGAGAGGCCATTATTAATAATGGCACCCCATACATGGCTAGCAGAAGCACTTTTTCTTGTATAACAAATATGTTACAAAGGCACTGTAAAAAACGCACAAAGCTCGATGCCCAGAAAGGTGCAGGATGTTCTTTGGCGCATTTGTTGCACATAGGGCAGCCTGTCAGATGACCAAGCTGCCCAAAGTGTGACATGTGGCACTGCACAAAAAGCATGCAACAAAAAACCCACATGTGGGAAGGCACGTTCCCATTATGCCTAGTGTGAATGGGGCCTTAGGTAGACCATAGATGACTCAGGTTTTTTTGTTGTTAAACCAGTGGGTTGCACAAAAAAAAAAAAAAAAAAAGAAATCTGACTAGATCTCCTCATCTACATGTGGCTGGATGAGTCCTCTGTGCTGAGTTATTGTATTCTGACAGCAGGGAATCTTCCCTGCTGTCAGAATACACTGTCCAGTGTTGCAGAGTTAAGCCTGCAGAGCTTACTGAGTGGGTAAAATTCAACAGGGCCATTGTACAGAAGTTAATTGATGGCTTACCTTCTGTACAACCTCCCTGCCCATTCATGGATTGAAATTCCACTGGTACTTGCTGAACCAGCCAAATTTAGATCCATGTATGGCCAGCTTTAGAATTACTAGTGCACTATTGTTAATTCTTCCCCCAACTGTCAAGCCATCAAATGGCTGGTGTCATAACTGATCCTATGTGCAGCACCATGGCACCTGTAGATCAAACTGAGGCTAAAAGGGCAGCTTCCTTAGCTGTAAAGGATAGGAAGGTTTAGTTCTGATTTAGGTATGCCTAACAGATTTTTGCCTGCCAAATCTGACTTATATCTGTCTGCAAGCAGTTTGACGGAGCTTCTAAATCGGCTGCTATATCATTTAAAATGTGCTTATTTCAGACCTGAAATATCCTTTATTCATTTTCCCAATTGGAGCGGCATTATCTAAAAGAACATACAAAATTACATTTAGTCATCTAGACGTGGTGAAGACAACTTCCTGAAGTTCAAACCGAGCATCAGAA
This sequence comes from Pelophylax lessonae, assembly GCF_965119305.1. Classification (NCBI taxonomy): domain Eukaryota; kingdom Metazoa; phylum Chordata; class Amphibia; order Anura; family Ranidae; genus Pelophylax; species Pelophylax lessonae. Next base: position 593,137,126 of record NC_138768.1, read on the forward strand.
TGGGGAGGAAAGGGGATTTAAGTGACTTTGAATGCAGCATGGTTGTTGGTGCCAGACTGGCTGGTCTGAGTATTTACAAAACTGCTGATCTACTGGGATTTTCATCCACAACCATCTCTAGGGTTGTGGGCGCAAATGCCTTGTTGATATCAGAGGTCAGAGGAGAATGGGCAGACTGGTTTAAGAGGATAGAAAGGCAACAGTAACTCAAATACCCACTCATTACAACCAAGGTATGCAGAGGGGGATATCTTCTTGCCACACTTTGGGCCCCTTAGTACCAATCGAGCATTGTTTAAACGCCACAGCCTACCTGAGTATTGTTGCTGACCATGTCCATACCTTTATGACTACAGTGTACCCATCTTCTGATGGCTTCCTTCAGCAGGATAATGCACCATGTCACAAAGCTCAAATCATCTCAAACGGGTTTCATGAACATGGCAATGAGTTCACTGTACTCCAATGGTCTCCACAGTCACCTGATCTCAATCCAATAGAGCACCTTTGGGATGTGGTGGAAAAGGAAATTCGCATCATGAATGTGCAGCCAACAAACCTGAAGCAACTGCGTGATTCTATCATGCCAATATGGACCAAAAACCTCTGAGGAATGTTTCCAACACCTTGTTGAATCTATGCCATGAAGAAGTAAGGCAGTTCTGAAGGCAAAAGGGGGTCCCACTCGGTACTAGCAAGGTGTACCTAATAAAGTGGCTGGTGAGTGTAAATACACAGTATATAGACTATCTATCTATCTACTGTGTATATGTATCTATATTATATATACAGCGTATATATATATATATATAGACACACTGCTCAAAAAAATTAAAGGACATTTTGAAAACACATCAGATATCAACTGGGTAAAATATGATGCTGGATATCTATATTGATGTGGCCTCTGCAATGTGTTAGGAACAAAAGGATGCCACATCGTTTGATGGAAATTAAAATGATCAACCTACTGAGGGCTGAATTCAAAGACACCCCAAAAATGTAGCAGGCCAGTCCATTTTGTTGAAATTTCATTGCAGCAACTTAAAATGATAGCCAGTAGTTTGTATGGCCCCCCACATGCTTGTATGCATGCCTGACAACGTCGAGGCATGCTCCTAATGAGATGACGGATGATTTCCTGGTGTATTTCCTCCCAGATCTGGACCAGGGCATCACTGAGCTCCTGAACAGACTGAGGTGCAACCTGGCGGCGTCGCCTACATAATGTCCCAGAGGTGTTCTATTGGATTTGGGTCAGGCGAGCGTCAGGGCCATTCAATGGTGTCAATTCCTTTATCTCACAGGAACTGGCTGCACACTCTCGCCACATGAGGCCAGGCATTGTCGTGTACCAGGAGGAACCCAGGACCCATTGCACCAGCGTAGGATCTGACAGTGGGTCCAAGGATTTCATTTTACCTAATGGCAGTCAGGGTGCCATTGTCTAGCCTATAGAGAGAGGTATGTGTGTCCCTCCATGGATATGCCTTCCCAGACCATCAGTCATCCACTACCAAACCAGTAAGGCTGAACAATGTTGCAGGCAGCATAATGTTCTCCACAGCTTCTTCAGACCCTTTCACATCTGTCACATGTGCTCAGGGTGAACCTGCTCTCATCTGTGAAAATAACAGGATGCCAGTGGCAGACCTGCCAATTCTGGTGTTCAAAGGAAAATGCCAATCAAGCTCCACAGTGCCAGGCAGTGAGCACAGGGCACACTAGAGAACGTCAGGCCCTCAGACCACCCTCATGAAGTTTGTTTCTGATTATTTGGTCAGATACATTCACCCCAGTGGCTACTGGAGGTCGTTTTGTAGGGCTCTGGCAGTGCTCATCCTGTTTCTCCTTGCACAAAGAAGCAGATACCGGTCCTGCTGATGGGTTAAGGACTTTCTATGGCCCTGTCCAGCTCTCCTAGAGTAACTGCCTGTCTTCTGGAATCTCCTCCATGCTCTTGAGAATGTGCTGGGAGACACAGAAAACCTTCTGGCAATGGTACATATTGATGTGCCATCCTGGAGTTGGACTGCCAGTGCAACCTCTATGGGGTCCAGGTATTGCCTCATGCTACCATTAGTGACACTGACCCTAGCCAAATGCAAAATTAGTGAAAAAAAATGAGTAGAATTTCAGTGGCCTCCTCCTGTAAAACCATTCTGTTTTAGAGGTTGTCTCATTTTTGCCCATCTAGTAATTTCATTAACACCAACCAAAGCAGCTGAAACTGATTAACAACCCCTTCTGCTACTGAACAGATCAATATCCTAGGAGTTGAACTGACTTGATGCTATACTCTGATTAAAAAGTGTTCCTTTATTTTTTTTGAGCAGTGTACAGTATATAATATATATATATATATATATATATATATATATATATATATATATATATATATATATATATATATATATATATATATATTTAAATTATATGTCACAGAGTGTAAAGCAAACTGCACAGAAATTGTTTGTGCTTTCAATTTGTGCTGCCATGGCAACCAGCTGTGAAGAATGAGCATTTCTGATGCCTTCTATTAGACTCTGTGGGCCTGATTTACTTTTAGTCTGTAAATGAACTCAGTACTGAGCCTGTGAGCTTCTCTCAATAACCTTATTATGACTTAAATATGGAAGTAACGTAAAATGAAAAGCTGATTGCTTTTTTTCAAGTTGAGCTTCATCTATAATAGTTACCAGTACTGTCTGGGTTTTTTACAGTTTATTTTTTTGTATCTATCTATTATGTATTTGGAAGTATTCCAATTTTTTACTGCATTATAGCATTTTTAACTATATATTACAAAACAATTAGCAGAACATGCTTGTTGGCAGCCTGCATAAACGGTCTAACTAGGTTAGTCTCTTTGAGTATTTCAAACAGTTCCTAAAGTGGAATTTTACACTTTACTACATGTTTCTAAAATAGTTGCTGTCATTGAACTGATTAAACTAGCCATACATGGATCAAATTTTGGCCACTTTGTGATAAAGCAGCCAAAATTCGCTCAGTGGTGGTCCTGTCAGTCAACTCCCATCCAACATCCCTTGATTGAACAATTGAAGGAGCCTGGCAGGAAACTGTCAGATTAACAGAGGATGCGTTCAATCAGATGCAGGCACTGTTCAGGTATTTTAAAAGCCAGTGGAGATGCCTGTTGAAATACCGTAGCTGCAGCTGGAGATTTTTCCACACATGCCATATAGTGCGAATGGAATAATCTGTTAGGTCACTTTCACACTGCTCCTGTGCGGTTTCCCCATAGCGTGGGTGCAGTGCATTGTTCCTGCGGTTTTTGTGCAGGTTACTCACGCTTTTCCATAGCATTCTACTATGATCAAGCATTTATGGTGCATTTTCTGAAAGCACACCAAAAGTCCCGCAAGCTGCATCTGTGGTGCACTTTCACAAAACACACAAAAAATGGCCGATCTAATAGAAGTCTATGAGAAGTTATGGGTAACCTGCACGAAAACTGCAAGTACACTCTGCTGTGGGGAAACAAGATTGGAACAATGTGAAAGGGGCCTAAGACCTATTAGAATCTGCACGCTGAATGGAAAAAATCAATATGTGTATGCCCAGGTTTACAAATGGGTTTTTCAGTTCTGCCCAAAAATTTACAGTACAACCATATACTTTCCTTTGCAAACAAATCCTTAGTTCTGTGCATGTTCCTTACCACCTCCCCCAGGTTCAAATGCTTAGCATTAACTGGATTCTGGAATGTGGTGTTCATACTGTGACATTCATATATCCAGCATTAGGATATAATCCTGTGATAGTTTGGGCTCCTAGTCACATCATAGCTACATAGGAAAGGACCCAAAGCAGTGTGCACATGTGCTGGCCTTTCTTTGCAAACATGCCATGGGCTGCTCTACAATACCAAGAATTGAACTGTGTATGTATCTAATGTGGCATCAGCATGTCAGATCTGACAAAGGTGATCTAATTTCTATGCTGCAGTATGTGGGACAGCAGGAAACACAGAAAACACAAAGAAGCCAATTATGCTTTTGTTTCTCTTGAACTGCTGATTCACGCAGTTTTATTCACGTTTGAGTTTTGCAAAAGGTACATTTTGTTTCCCAAATCTCTGTTATAAAATGTCTTATCTGTAGCATAAAGATTAAAGTGATATTAAAGCTTTGGTTTTTTTTGGATTAAAATAATAAAAGATGTCATTCTTATCTGCTCTGTCTAATGGTTTTGCACAAAGCAGCCTTGATCCTCTTCTTCTGGTGTCTCCCGCCGACACTCCTGGCTCCTCCTCATCGGTGAGTGCCCCCATAGAAAACCGCTTGTCTGCATCCATTGACACAGACAGTGCGGCTCAGCCACCCCTGCCCCCCTCGTCACAGAACTTGATTGACAGCAGCAGGAGTCAATGGTTCCTTCTGCTATCAATCTGCCCACTGAGGCGGGGAGAAAGCTGAGAGCCACTGCTCTCATGCACAACGCTGGATCAAAATTGGGCTCAGGTAAATATAAGAAGGGGCTGGGGGGATTATGCAACACAGACAGTTTTTTTACTTTAAACGCATGACCCCTGTACCTTTCTCTCATGCCCTTCCCTTTTCTCTGGATGGGAGACAGGTAGGCAGTCTATTGAGCTTATTTACTAAAAGAGTTGAGACTCCTGACACAATAAGTTGTGTAAATATTCACTTCAAATAATTAATCATGTGCAGTTGAAATAAAGAAAACGATGTATTGTTTAAAGATTTCCAACTGCTTTAGTATACCATCATTTATGAGTTGCTATACACGGATTAAGTTTCATCCATTTCTTGCTAATTACCCCCAATTGAATCCATCTGTGGCCCTGCAGGCACCAGCCGGCTCAACACACTTTGATCTGAAGATTGAAGGAGATGGGCGGAAAATTTGCAGCTGAACAATGGCAGCAGCCAATCAGCTGCATTCACTATTGGGGTATTCTGACAACCATGGGTGCTGGCTGTCAGAACACAATATCCGTCAGGGTTTAGTATAGATGGAGAATACACATGCAGCTGAAAAATTATATAAACAACACAGAAGTCCACCAGTCTGCTCTAAAACAGGTATTTTCTATAAATAATGTCAGGTTTAAAAACATGTCTGCAGGCACTGCATTTCAGTTATAAACACATAATTTGTTTCTTTCTTTTAAGGACTAAGTAGTACTGTATCATGTTCAGGCAGTATTATATTTTATTAGTAAATTAAATCTAAACTTTGTGTGTAGATACAGTAGTTCCTATATGTCAACTACAGATCCCGTGGTGTGCACTGAAGTGTGTGCTGCTGAACTTTAATGCCATGATAAGCAGTTATCTTCTTACCTTAATTGGTACTAAAGTTGCCTCAACTCCACTCATTACCATTGTGGTGACTGGGCTCTACTGTTAGCCAACAACGGACAAAGAGACCAATAATCTACTCATCCCCTTGTAGTCCCTGCATCTCCCGACAATTAAACAAAGAGGTCAGACATTATATTGGGCTACTATACCTATGAACTCCAGCCTCTTGTGTTGATAAGCGGTGCATTCTAAAATTCTTTGAAGGATGCATTAATCTGCTCCAAGTGACGACAGGGGGGTACTCCCCTCCTCTGTCATTACCAACTATACCGCCAAAATGCACATCTCAGAACCAGCACAAATGATGGTAAAATCCAAGTCCCCTGCTGCTGTCACAAAGTGTATATTGCTTATAGCCAGCTACATCACCAGATTCAGACCTAGCACTATTGATATAACCCTCTTCCAGCTCAGAATTATCCAAACACTCATGGGGCCACAATGGAACACAGGGCACTAGAATTAAGAAATAATATTTTTTCATTTCAAGTAAATGAAAAATAAATATTTTAAATTAATTTATAACAGTGGAGTGATCATAAGAACTATTTATTGTTTTGCTGCAGTCTTGAAATATATATCACTACTGTGTCACAAAATGGCCATCCAAAGCTTGCAGAAGGTATGAGTCCAAATGTGACACAGACCTTCCCAAGATGGTGCCCAGAGCCCACAGCAGAGTACATATTAGTTCTACGTTGGGCTCCCCTTTATTGTTGGAACTAAAGACAGGAACCCAAAAATGACTCCACACAGATAAAAGAGGGTCATGTGGGGATATCTAGTGGCAGAAGTGAGAACTATACAGAAATCATCAGGAGACTAACACCCTGCTGCATAAGGACATTAAAATATTTCAGTATTTATAATGAGAAGTAAATAAGCTAACAAGCCGTTTGTCACTTTATCAGTTTCAGATATTGTGGAGCAATTGTTCCTCAAAGTTTAAAAATATGCAAAAGCCCTTCAAGGTGGGTTTTTCTTGGCACTCTGCTTGCCCCCTGTTCCTGTACATCTGCTCTGTGTTTCCCTTACATAATAGAAGCCTAGTAAGCTTCCAAGATTCTGCTGGAAGGAGAGGGGGAGCTGAGATGCTGAAATAAATAGTAAAAGTGGTTCTACTGTTAATTTGAGGATGAATTACTCAACATTGCATGTAGTTGCAGAGGTCAGTGTCAGGAACCATGAATCAGACTGAGACAGAAAATGCAGTAAAAATCACACCTTTAATGTAATGCTAAAAATAGTACAGATTAGCAATGTAGTCAAAACATAAGCCAGGGTTCAGAAGCCAAAACGGGAAGGGACGTCAGCCTGGCAAAGTCTTTAACAGGAACACAGCAGAGACATTCAGGATTCTTGACACGGTGAAGGCAGGAAAGGAATGAACAAGGCAACTTAAATAGCCAGAAGGTGCTGGCTTAAGGCAGGACTGGCCAGCAGATAATGATAACAAGGTTAGTCACTAAGGTAACAATGAGTGCTGACAATTATCTAACAGCTGAGCAGCTTGAGAACAGAGAAGGGAGCTGCTGCGAGCCCAGCCCTGACAGTACCCCCTCCTCAATGGTCTCTTCCCCTCGGAAGGGCACCAGGTTTGAGAGGAAAACATCTATGGAAAGCACAGGGGAGGACAGGAGCATGTACGTCTAAAGATGAGACCCAAGAGCCTTCCCCAGGACTCTACCCTCTCCACGGCACCTACAGGAGGCAATGATCAATTGTATCTCATACTACTCATGGTTCTCAACCTGAGCCAGGCGAGAACGTGGTACCGTGGTAGTGAAGCGTTTTCACACCAAAGGTTTTAATAAGGAAACATCTAAAACATTTGAAATATGCATGTTGGAAGGAAGGTCTAATGTGTAAGCCTCAGGGTTGATCCTACAGAGAATACGGAAAGGCCCAATATTCCGCAGTGCCAGTTTCAGTGAGGGAACATGGAGTCAGAGGTTATGAGATGAGTCTGTACCTATCACTGGCATGTTGCAAGGACTCTTGGACCTGCACCCACGTGGAAATAAGATCACAGAGATGCTCCTCTAATGCAGGAATTCTTTGAAGAACAAATGTGTCAGGCAACATGGATAGCTGGAAACCATAATTTGCCATAAACTGAGACAATCGGGAAGGGGCATTCACGGCACTATTGTGAGCAAAATCCGCCCAAGGTAAGAGGTCTGACCAGTTACGGTGGTCAGAAATATAGCAATGTAGAAACTGCTCCAAGGCTTGGTTGGCTCGTTCTGTGACCCCATCGGACTGTGGGTAATACACAGAGGAGAAGGAAAGATGAATTCCTAACTGTGCACAAAAGGCTTGCCAAAATCTGGACACAAACTGGCTACCCCTGTCCGAGATGATAACTTTGAGTAGCCCATGTAACCGAAAAAGATCTCCCGAGTAAAAATGGATGCCAGTTCTTTGGATGTGGGCAACTTCTTAAGTGGAATACAATGAGACATTTTCGAGAACAGGTCAACCATCATACGAATAACTGTGTTGCCCTGGGTGTTGAGTAACTCCACAATAAAAATCCATAGATAAGTGGGTCCAAGGCCTTTCTCCATTGGGTATGGGTTGTAGGAGGCCCCCTGGAAGGTGTCCTGGTGTCTTACTCTGAGCACTCACGGAACAAGCAGCTATGAAAGCGGTTACATCAGCGTGGAGACTAGGCCACCAGAATTGTTGAGAAATAAACCAGATGAGCTGATTCTTCCCAGGGTGACAAGCTGCCTTGGGAAAATGGTATGTCTGGAGCAAAGCAGTGCGGATATTCTCGGGGGGCAAAGCAGCAGTCACAAGGTTTGGAGGAGAATGGATCTGAGCAGCAAGAATTCTGCCTCCCAAAGGTGAAGTGAGACTAGAGCAAATAGTGGCTAGAATGTGATCTAGAGGTATCACAGGAGTAGGAACAGAATCCATTTTGGAGGAGGAGGAAAACTGTCATGACAATGCATCAGCCCTTACATTCTTAGTACCAGGTAAGAATGAAACTATGTAAAAGAAGCTTAACAAAAAAGAGCCCATCATGCCCTTCTGGGAGATAAGTGTTTAGCCTCCAACAAGAATGTTAAATTCTTATGATCAGTCAAAATGTGGACCGACACAGTGGTACCCTCAAGGAGATGCCTCCATTCTTTAAGAGCTAAAATGATAACTAGCAATTCTCTTCCTCATAATTGCATTCTGCCGGAGACAATTTCCTATAAAAGTAGCCAAAGGATGCATAGCGCTCTCAGAGGTAGGACGTTGAGACAGAAGGGCTCCTACTCCAGTCTCAGACGCATCAACGTCAAGAATGAAGGGTAACATAGGATCAGGATGTGCTAGTACAGGAGCTGAAACAAAGGTAGCCTTAAGAGACTCAAAGGCTTTCATGGAATCCCAAGACCAATTTAGTGGGTTGCCGTCCTTCCTGGTCATATCAGTCAAGGGTTACTGCAGATAATTTCTATGGGTCCATCAAAAAACCGGCAGTAGAAATGATATAACCCAGAAATGTAACCTGATCATGATGAAACTCGCACTTCTTCAACCTACAATACAGGTTATTATCTCTCAACTTCTGTAGCACATGGGAAACATCTGTGTGGTGGCTCTCCAAGGAATTTGAATATATGAGAATATCGTCGATAAACACAATGCAGCAACATATCTTGGCGGACATCGTTGATGAATTCCTTAAAAAAATGACAGGAGTGTTGCAGAGACCAAACAGCATTATGAGGTATTCGTAATGTCTGGTCCTGGTATTCAAGGCAGTTTTCAATTCGTCACCCTCCTTGATCCTCACAAGATTGTATGCCCCTCTCAAATCAAGCATACTGAAAACCGGGGCTCTCTTGAGGTGGTCAAATAATTCCGTAATCAATGGAATCGGATAAGCGTTCTTAATCGCGATGCGATTGAGACCCCTATAATCAATATAAGGTCTCAGTTCACCGCTCTTCTTTTTCACAAAGAAGAAGCCAGCACCAGCAGGAGACGAGGACTTGCGGATGGACCCTAAAGAAAGCGAATCGGCAACAAAGTCCTCCATGGCTTTATCCTCTGAGACAGACAAAGGGTAGACCCGGCCAAGAGGGGGGCATGGCACCAGGTTGAAGGTCCTTTGTGCAATCATGTGACCGGTGTGGAGGCAAACTACCGGCTTGACTTTTGTCAAAGACATCGCTAAATTTGCAGTACTTCTCTGGCATGGAGGAGAGTGAAGAGGTGCACAAGACCTTAACCACTTCCTGAAAACATGTCTTATTGCATTGTGGCAACCAGGAAAGAACCTCAGCACGATGCCACTCAAAAGAGGGGTTGTGCCCCTGTAATCAAGGATAACCAATGACCAATGAGGTGAGGAAATGACTTGAAATTAGATTATTTCATGGTGCAGAGCCCCTACAGCAGTCTCATGAGTCACATGGGCAGACTGTAAAGGTCTCCCATCAATAGCCTCAATGGCAAGTGGAGTGGCACAAAGCTGCAGCGGAATCGAGTGCTTAGACACAAAGGCACTATCTATGAAGAGGCCTGCAGCTCCAGAATCAATTAGAGCCTGTATATCGATGGACGACTCAGACCAAGAAAGGGTAACCAGAACTAGAGGTTTATCCTTCAGGATAGCTGGAGATGCAAAAACACCACCTAAGGTCTGTCCCCTACAGGATCTTAGGTGCGGGTGTCCCTCCAGGTAGGACAATACTTCAAAAAATGACCTGCCTGACCACAGTAAAGGCACAATCTCTCCCTCCTCCTAAAGGCCCTTTCTTCAGCAGAGAAACGTGTGAAACCCAACTGCATGGACTCTACTTCACTGGTGGACTCGGTACCAGGAGGCATGGAAGGTGTGGGAGGTATGGGTGGGAATGAAAAGCTCGGAGCCAAACATACAGGAGGTTTCCACAAGTGCTTCTTAAAGGAAGGTCTCTCTCGGAGTCTGGAGTTAATGAGAATGGCAAAATTCAATGATTAACTTCTCAAGATCTATAGGTATATCCTAGGCTGCTATCTTATCTTTAATGTTATCTGTGAGACCATGAGAAAAAGCAGCCAGGAGGGCCTTATTGTTTCAAGAAATCTCTGCTGCCAGGGTACGGAATTCAATGGTGTAATTGGCAACAGGTCTCGTACTCTGTTTTGTGGACATGAGACTCGTGCCAGCAGAAATGGAGCAAGCGGGAACGTCAAATACCCTTTTAAAGGAAGCCACAAACTCAGGGTAACTCAGGACAATGGGTCTTTACATCTCCCATACAGGGTTTTCCCAGGCTCTGTCAGAAAGCAAAGAAGTAATAAAACCTACTTTGCTTCTGTCTGTGGGGAACGCCTAGGGCAGCATCTTAAAGTATATCCAAACCTGGTTGAGAAACCCTCTGTGTTGAACTGGATTGCCCCAAAATGCTGGGGAAGCAGAGCAGAACCAGACATACCACTTACAGAGGTAACATTCAAGGCGGGTGCCTGCACCGAGACTGAAGCAGCAGCAGGGATGGCCTGCAACACTGGTTGTACTGGAACAGCCACAGTGGGAAGATCCAGGTGAGAAGTATGAATCAGGAGCATCTGTAATGCTATGGCAAACTGATCCATGGGGAGATTCTGCTCATTCAAACTGGAAAAAATATTATCACTAGGTGGATTGCCTGCATCTTCTGAATTCATGGCCTTCGCCTAATGTCAGGAACCATGAATCAGACAGACAGACAGACAAAAAATGCAGTAAAAATCACACCTTTTGTAATGGCAAAAATAGCACCGATCAGGAACGTACAGGGAGTGCAGAATTATTAGGCAAATGAGTATTTTGACCACATCATCCTCTTTATGCATGTTGTCTTACTCCAAGCTGTATAGGCTTGAAAGCCTACTACAAATTAAGCATATTAGGTGATGTGCATCTCTGTAATGAGAAGGGGTGTGGTCTAATGACATCAACACCCTATATCAGGTGTGCATAATTATTAGGCAACTTCCTTTTCTTGGGCAAAATGGGTCAAAAGAAGGACTTGACAGGCTCAGAAAAGTAAAAAATAGTGAGATATCTTGCAGAGGGATGCAGCGTGATCATCGAACAATCAAGCATTTCATTCAAAATAGTCAACAGGGTCGCAAGGAGCGTGTGGAAAAACCAAGGCACAAAATAACAGCCCATGAACTGAGAAAAGTCAAGCGTGCAGCTGCCAAGATGCCACTTGCCACCAGTTTGGCCATATTTCAGAGCTGCAACATCACTGGAGTGCCCAAAAGCACAAGGTGTGCAATACTCAGAGACATGGCCAAGGTAAGAAAGGCTGAAAGACGACCACCACTGAACAAGACACACAAGCTGAAATGTCAAGACTGGGCCAAGAAATATCTCAAGACTGATTTTTCAAAGGTTTTATGGACTGATGAAATGAGAGTGAGTCTTGATGGGCCGGATGGATGGGCCCGTGGCTGGATTGGTAAAGGACAGAGAGCTCCAGTCCGACTCAGACACCAGCAAGGTGGAGGTGGAGTACTGGTTTGGGCTGGTATCATCAAAGATGAGCTTGTGGGGCCTTTTCGGGGTTGAGGATGGAGTCAAGCTCAACTCCCAGTCCTACTGCCAGTTTCTGGAAGACACCTTCTTCAAGCAGTGGTACAGGAAGAAGTCTGCATCCTTCAAGAAAAACATGATTTTCATGCAGGACAATGCTCCATCACACGCGTCCAAGTACTCCACAGCGTGACTGGCAAGAAAGGGTATAAAAGAAGAAAAGCTAATGACATGGCCTCCTTGTTCACCTGATCTGAACCCCATTGAGAACCTGTGGTCCATCATCAAATGTGAGATTTACAAGGAGGGAAAACAGTACACCTCTCTGAACAGTGTCTGGGAGGCTGTGGTTGCTGCTGCACGCAATGTTGATGGTGAACAGATCAAAACACTGACAGAATCCATGGATGGCAGGCTTTTGAGTGTCCTTGCAAAGAAAGGTGGCTATATTGGTCACTGATTTGTTTTTGTTTTGTTTTTGAATGTCAGAAATGTATATTTGTGAATGTTGAGATGTTATATTGGTTTCACTGGTAAAAATAAATAATTGAAATGGGTATACTGTATATTTGATTTTTGTTAAGTTGCCTAATAATTATGTACAGTAATAGTCACCTGCACACACAGATATCCCCCTAAAATAGCTAAAACTAAAAACAAACTAAAAACTACTTCCAAAAATAGTCAGCTTTGATATTAATGAGTTTTTTGGGTTCATTGAGAACATGGTTGTTGTTCAATAATAAAATCAATCCTCAAAAATACTTACATAGTTACATAGTTAGTGAGGTTGAAAAAAGACATCAGTCCATCCAGTTCAACCTATGATGCGTGTGTGTGTGTTTGCTTTTAACCGTACATTGTATACCCCTGTATGTTGTGGTCTTTAAGGTGTCCATCTAATAGTTTTTTGAAACTATCAATGCTCCCTGCTGATACGACTGCTTGTGGAAGAGAATTCCACATCCTTACCGTTCTTACCGTGAAGAACTTCTTACGCACTTTAAGGTTAAACCGCCTTTCCTCTAGTTTTAGTGAGTGGCCACGTGTCTTATTGTATCTCCTTTCTCTGAATAGTTTGTTCCTTATGCTCGGGTCACCAGTACAGTATTTGTACATTGATATCATATCCCCCCTCAATCGTCTTTTCTCCAGAGAGAAAAGGTTCAGTGCTTGTAGTCTTTCCTCATAGCTGATGTCCTCCATTCCCCTAATTATTTTTGTTGCCCTTCTCTGGACTTTCTCCAATTCCAGCACATCCTTCCTGAGGACCGTTGCCCAGAACTGGACAGCATACTCCAGATGTGGCCGGACCAGAGTCTTTTAGAGCGGGAGAATAATCTCTTTATTTCTGGAGTGAATCCCCTTTTTTATGCATCCCAGTATTCTGTTGGCTTTGCTTGCAGCGGCTTGGCATTGCATGCCACTGCCAAGCCTGTTGTCTACCAGTACCCCCAAGTCCTTTTCCATCCTAGACTCACCCAGAGGTTCCCCCCCTAGTGAGTAGCTTGCTTTCTGGTTTCTGGCCCCCAAGTGCATTACTTTACATTTATCAACATTAAACCTCATCTGCCATGTAGTTGCCCACCCCGTTATTTTGTTCAGGTCTGCTTGCAAGGTTTCCACATCCTGCATAGAAGATATTGGCATGCCTAGTTTAGTATCATCTGCAAATACTGAGATTGTACTAGATATCCCCTCCTCTAGATCATTTATGAACAAATTAAACAGGATTGGTCCCAGGACAGAACCCTGGTGGACCCCACTTTCCACACCCGCCCAATCCGAGTACTCCCCATTAATCACCACCCTCTGTACTCTCCCCTGGAGCCAGTTCTCTATCCAGGTACTCACCTTCTGATCCATACCTACCTTCCTTAGTTTGTACAGTAATCGTTTGTGGGGAACGGTGTCAAAGGCCTTTGCAAAGTCCAGATACACCACATCCACAGGCTTACCTTTATCTAGGTGGCTGCTCACTTCATCGTAGAAGGTTAATAGATTGGTTTGGCAAGAACGATTTTTCATAAATCCATGCTGATTACTACTTATAATACCATTTTCATTACTAAAGTCTTGTATGTGGTCCCTTAACATCCCCTCCAAAATTTTGCAGACTACAGATGTTAGGCTGACCGGCCTATAGTTACCCGGGATATATCTCGGCCCCTTCTTAAATATTGGTACCACGTTGGCTTTTTTCCAATCAGCTGGCACCATACCCGTCTGTAATCTATCCTTAAAGATCAAGAATAATGGTCTGGCAATCACCTGGCTGAGCTCATTAAGAACCCTCGGGTACAAGCCATCCGGTCCCGGGGATTTATTTATGTTAAGTTTCTCTAGTTTAGCTCTAAGTCTATCCTCTGTTAGCCATGGCGGCACTTCCTGAGGTGTATTATTTAGTTCGGCCTTACAAGCTGGGTTCGTGTAGCCCCCCGATTCTTTTGTGAAGACTGAAGAGAAGAAATTATTTAACACTTCCGCCTTTTCTTTGTCCTCAGTGGCCATATTTCCTTTATCATCTTTTATGGGGGCAATGTGTTCTGGCCTCGCTTTCTTACTGTTTATATACTTAAAGAACTTCTTGGGGTTCTTTTTACTCTCCTCCGCTATATGTCTCTCGTGTTCTATTTTAGCCGCCCTGATTTCATCTTTACATTTCTTATTACACTCTTTGTAATGCTTAAATGCTGCCAATGACCCCTCAGTCTTGTATTTTTTGAAGGCCTTTTCTTTAGCACTAATATACATTTTTATGTTGGAGTTTAGCCATCCAGGGTTTATTTTTGCTCTTTTAAATTTATTTCCCTTTGGAATGCACTGGCCAATCCCCCTGTTTAGTATGCTCTTGAAGCGCTCCCATTTTTCCTCCGTGTTCTTTGTTCCCAGGGTTCTATCCCAATTGATATTTTCTAGCAGCAAGCGCAGTTTAGGGAAATTGGCTCTTTTGAAATTCAGTGTTCTTATATTACCCCTCTGCTTCCTATTACTGTAATTAATACTGAAACTTATTGACCTATGGTCCCTGTTTCCTAAGTTGTCCCGTATTTCTATATCCGTGATCAGGTCTGTATCGTTGGTAATCAGTAGGTCAAGTACTGCATTGTTTCTTGTCGGTGCATTCACCATCTGACCCATAAAATTGTCCTGCAAAACATTTAGGAACTGCCTAGCCTTGGCTGAGTGCGCGGTTCCTTCTGCCCAGTCTATATCTGGATAATTAAAGTCCCCCATTATAATGACATTTCCCATCCTTGCTGCCAATCCTATCTGTAAAAGGAGGTCCGCCTCACCCTCCTCCCTCTGGTTGGGGGGCCTATAGCATACGCCCAATATTACCTTCCCCGCCGTGCCATCCCTTTGAAGCTCTACCCATAGGGATTCTGCCTCATCCATAGCTCCATTATTAATATCATCCCTCATATTTACCTGTATGCTGTTCTTAATATACAGACATACCCCTCCCCCTTTTTTACCTTCTCTATCTCTGCGATAAAGGGAATACCCCTGAATCGGTTACATTTATTCTCATTTGATGTTTTTAGGCTGCTCTCTTGATTTTACCCCATATCCACCCTGGGTATAGGAGCTCCGAACACCCTACCGCTAATGCCCCCATTTCTGCCCTCTGAAACTTGCTTTCCACTGTCTAATTCTACATCTGTACCCTCCCCCCCATTCCCTAGTTTAAAAGCCCCTCTAACTTTTTGGCCATCCTACTCATTTGTCTAATAATTCTGCACTCCCTGTAGTCAAAACAAAAGTCAAAATGGAAAATCAGACAAGCCAGTGATCAGGAAGCCAGAAATTAGCGTAGTCTGAAGCAGAAGGTCAGGATCAGGAACCAGAAGGGACCTTAACCAGGCAAAGTCTTTAACAGGAACACAGCAGAGACACTTAGGGTATCTTAGCCAGGCGAAGGCAGAAAATTAATAAACAGGGCAGCTTAAATAGACAGAAGGGGCTGGCTGTAGGCGGGACTGACAAGCAGATAATGATAACCAGGTGAGCCACTGAGGAAACAATGAATGCTGACAATTTACCAACAGCTGAGCAGCCTGAGCACAGAGAAGAGAGGTTTTGCGAGCCCAGCCCTGACAGTCTTGTTTTAAAGTTCCTTTACTTCTTTGCACATATGTATAAATATATGAATGTCCACAGCCTGACTAAACTTCTTAAGGTTAGTAGTAGAAAGCTGAATTGAGGTGGAGACTTTTGATACTGCTCTGTGCCTGAACCCTGCTGATCATAGTAAAAAAAGAAAATGGGACATGCCTGCTTTAAAGTGTATGCTATCCCAAAACTGAAGATTTCTGTTATGTGTTGGGTTATACTTATGATTTCTTAGAAATTATGGCTGAAAAAAAAAAGATTGACTTATTTCTTGCTATTTACCTGGTGAGCCTTCCAGTTCCTCTAGGTTCCATTATCAAACTGACCACGCCAAGTACAGAAGCAGATCTGTGTTGGTGTGGTCAGTTTGCATCTATTGGATCACTGCTAGAAGATAAAAGCATGCCATGCCTCCTCATGACATGTGTCTTCTTTAGTCGGTCCTGCCATTGTTTGTAATGCCACAATATACCCAACCACCTGCTGTGGACATGCCCTCTCCTTTGGGGAAGAAAGATACCAAGAAGGTTGTGTGGTCATGTGACTGCAAGATCTAAGATTTTAAAAGGGCACATACGTTTCTTTGCTTTGTTTTTTTTCCATTTATAGCAAAAGCAAGCTCAGCAAGGGATTTGTGTGCCCTATATTATTCCTGCCTCTAAAACTATGGGGATCACAAATACTTTACTGTTTTAAATTATTTCAGGTGCTGAGGCAAATCATATCAACATAAGTATGTAAATTTGGCAAGGACCATTTTTCCTTTGTCACACAATATTATATAATTTTGCCAGTATGGGGTAAGGAAAGATTTCTGCACTGGCCATGCTCTACAGGAAGTAATCTGAGCTTTTGAGGATGAACTTACAATAAATACAATTTTCTATCTAAGAAACCACATAGCAAAGCAATATTACATTATTTTGTTTTCTAATGGACACACTTTATTTTAAAGCCTGTTAACATTTGAAATTATAATAGAAATATATAAATTCAAATACAATTGTAGCTGCATGACATCCAAAGCAACTGTACTGAAGCAGAATAAGTCAAAGGACCTGAAACAGTGAACATAAAGGTACCATCTTGATTTTTTATGTAAGTGTAGTACGTAGTACATTTTTTTCCATTTCAAAATTCATATATTCATATATCCTGGTATACATGTATAATATGTACGCATAGAAGAGTACATAAACAGGCAGATATACAGAGCTAAAGATAATATAATATTATTAAGATTATTTATCTGATATATATTTCATTTTTGGAAGCACTGTGTAATATTTTAAAGAAACACATGCATTTGTACTGTGTTTTTGCTCTGTGAGTGCCGGAAGGATAAAATATACATGTCGTTGAATGTGTTGAACTCTATTTAGCACTGTGTTTACCTGCAGTTTCTGAGTTAATGTCTCAGCACTAGATGCAGTGGACTAATTAACCAGGCTGCTAACCCCAATCAGGGATAAGCAGAGAGCTGAAAGCAAGCGCTCTGCTTGGCTGCTTGTTTTAATGTCCTTTTATGGCATGTTGTGAGATCATGACCCTAACTGCTGTCAAACTGTCCAATGATAATGAAAGAAATCAGATGATGGGTGGAGGATTCTTCAAGTCACCCTACTTGTTCTTGTTTATGTAACCTAAGCTTATACCAAACTTAATGATGCGAATGAAGTTCTGTGAACTGGAAGTTGCTCTTAGGCATCTTCATGTTAGCTTGCCCTGTGTAATCCTTATATTAAATATTTTATCCACCAGCGTTGACATTATACTTTTTAAATGGTACAAAACTCCAAAAAGAAACAAATTCCCTCCTAATCAAACTATATTTACTATTGCGTCACTTGGCCATTAGTAGCTCCAGACCTAAATTCTGTAATAGCAAATAGGGCTTATGCACCTCTGTGCCTGTAAGATGCATTTAACCACTTGCCGACCAGCCGCCGCAGATATACGGCCGCAGGTCAGCAGGCTCTTACGAAACGACGTACCCGTACGTCGCTTCACGGGAGTGATCGTGGGGGAGCCCATTTGCCAGCAGGGAAGCTGATCTGTGTGGTCGCTCCCCGTGGAGAGAGAACGGCAGTCTGCTGTTGTAAACACGGCAGACCGTTGATCTCTCAGCAATCAACACAGAGCTCCTGTGTTCCTCCTATTTAGGAACACAGGTCCCTTTGTTGATTTTATAAGCCCCCCCCCCCCCCTGTTCGGAAAAAAACTCTAGGCTTTCATTTAACCCTTTGATTGCCTCTGGTGTTAACCCCTTCCCTGCCAGGGTCATTAGTACAGTAACAGTGCATATTTTTAGCACTGATTACTGTAGTAATGTTACTGGCCCCCCCCCCCCCCAAAGTGTCAAAAATGTCAGTTAGGTGTCCGATCTGTCCATGGTAATGTCGCAGATCGCCACCATTACTAGTAAAAAAAAATTAAAAAGATATAAATCTTTCCCCTATTTTGTAGACGCGATAACTTTTGCACAAACCAATCAAAATACACTTATTGGGATTTTTTTTTTTTACCAAAAATATGTAGCAGAAAACAAATTGGCCTAAAATGATGTAAAAATTAGATTTTTTTTTTATTGGGAATGTTATACAGCAGAAAGTAAAAAATATTGTTTTTTTTTTTTTCAAAATTGTCGCTCTTTTTCTGTTTATAGCGCAAAAAATAAAAATTGCAGAGGTGCTCAAATACCCCCAAAAGAAAGCTCTATTTGTGGGGAAACAAGGGACATCAATTTTATTTGGGCCTGGTCATTAAGGGGGAAAATCTTCCGGTCCAGAAGTGGTTATAAAGCATTTGAGGTAAACTACTGGGAGAATAGTCTGTGGTGCCCATCTCTGTGCATCTTTGCATGTATCTTTGTGAGCATGAAATGCTGGGTGTGATTGGTTGTTTTAGGGTATCAAGTCAATTGCTTTATGTTTCTTTCAATAAAGCTCTGTATGTTTGATGACTATGCAATTTTGTGCGACTCTCATCCTGCACTTTTTTTGATTTAGAAAGCCCTAATGGCCCATACACACGATCCAAAAATCGGACAACAGAATGTCTGTTTTTCTTTTCATGCTAGTTGCAAATTGAAAATGAAGAGTTACAAAAATTCTCGTACGATAGAATAAAAAATCAGAAGTGTTGTAATGTGTTGTAGTGTATTTGTATTGTATTTTCGAAAGATAACTGTACTGATTAAATGAAAATTTTACGATCTGGTATCATAAGAGAAAACTTGTCATGTTTGTCCGATCAGATAATATCGGATGAACTCTCATGACTGGCTCTCGAAAGCTCTGTATTAACCAACAGATTACCGTGCAATCGCTTCAAAAGCGGTGTTTTTCGTCCAATTTTTTTGATCTTGTGTCTTAGACTATAAGACTACATGCTTGCAGGTAGTTTGGCCTTGCACAGATGCAGCATCAAGCCCCACTGCAGCAGCCTGTCAAAATCTATGACAGGCTGAAAATACATGGTAGCTGGACACAGTAGGGTGCTGTACTGAGTAGTATTCCTATTTAGGGCTATATGCATTCAGAGACACACAGCATGTCCTGAATGCAGAAGGCTTCCCTTAAGGGCATATGTCCCTGAATGCATGCAGCCATAAAAATTTGTTTCTCTCCAGACAGTACCCAGCCCCCACGTATTTCAACTTGACATATGTTTTTATGCTGGCAAGCCAAACCACCCATGTGCATGAGGCCTTAAAGTGTTACTAAACCCAGGACCCTGCATTTACTACATCTGGTCTCCCACAGTACACAGAACATGGAAATGCAAATATTTTAGTAAATATAAACTGCTAAATACCTTTTCTCATCAGCAGTTAGAGCAGTCTTGTAACTTCTATCAGTGCCCAATAGAGCACTGATAAAGCTTGTTTTCATTCCCCCCGATTTTCCTATGAGACTGCAAGACACCTGACCCTCTGTCTGGACAGTGCTGATTGGCCCTGTGCTGGTCACATGCACTCTCCCAAGGAAAAAAAAAATGTAGGAATACACACCAAACTGAGCATGTGCAGCCTGACTCCAAGACTCTGTTTTATCAGCAGATAGATTGGAGACTGTGGAGGAAGGGGAGGATCAGAGAAGACAGGATCAAACAGCTTTTTTACACAATGCAGAGGAATAACCCCTTAGGTTTCACAATGATTATGACAAGTATGCTTTACTGCAGTTTTTCCCAACCTTTTTTAAGTCAAGTCACCCTTTAAAAATTATGGACAGTCTCGAGACAGCCCTTACAAATGATGGGCCGTCTCGAGGCACCCCTTAAAAATTATGGACAGTTTTTAGGTACCCCATTCTAAAATGTAAAATCTATTCTAATAGTTTTACATAATGCAGCAACATCCACAAGTCCAAGTAGGACACCCAATGTTAATGGTAATTTATTCTTCCAAAGCAAACACACTTTTGTAAACTGGTACTGACTAGTTTTCCAATGTTTTTTTTCTCTCTCAGTTTTTCTTCATCACTCAGTTATTATGACCCCAACACTGATGGAGAGGGGCAAGGGAGGGTCAAACAAGGATGTTATACAGGCTACTGACTTCCTCCTTATCAACTGATGATGCCATTGGTTGTTAAGATGCCGACAGCTAGAAGGTTGTAATGGTGCACAATGAAAGCCTGTGGTAGTGTAGCTAAAAGGCAGGCTTTATCCACATGCTGGCTTGTATATAATTTTTGGGCAATTTTTAAGCATTTTGCCAAGGCACCCCTTGCTTCAACATTTGCAACTGTATAAGATATTTACTGGCCTTGTGCGTTAACACTTAAAAGTTTATTAAAATCAAAGAAGGGTAGCGTACAATATACTCACAAATGTAGCATATAAACAAGCATATAGGAAATGGGCACCGCTCGCTTCCAGGACACTTCTCTACTGCTGGATAGCGTGATGGCGTCCTCAAAACCTGATGTGGCTTACGCGTTTCGAGGGAGGACCCTCTTCCTCAGAGGGTGGCGATTTTGGCTCTGAGGAAGAGGGTCCTCCCTCGAAACACGTAAGCCACATCAGGTTATGAGGACGCCATCACGCTATCCAGCAGTAGAGAAGTGTCCTGGAAGCGAGCGGTGCCCATTTCCTATATGCTTGTTTATATGCTACATTTGTGAGTATATTGTACGCTACCCTTCTTTGATTTTGATAAACTTTTAAGTGGTAATGCACAAGGTCGGTGCGCCCTTCTCTTGTTGTTTTATTGTAGTGCCTTTTGGATACCCTTGGTCCTGAGGGGGGCAGCAAGACCACTTCATTTGTGTCATAAAACCGCCTAGAAGATTCACCTTCCCGCATACCACTCGAGTGCAGGAGAGATATTGTTGTAAGATATTTACTGAACAGAGATATCTTCTCACTTAATACGTCTCAAGACAGAAAGTGTAAAAAATATCCTTAATGGGACACAAACAGAAACGAACCCAAAAAACTCAGAAATAGCTCACAATCTGCTGGATGCTGCTGACATAATAAACTAATTAGGGCCTCCAGCTACAGATCAATAGACCTCTTAGCAATATTTTTTGGACCCTCTTACAATACTGACATTGCTGACAGCAAGGAACAACTCTAGGGTGTGTCAGTTCTATACAAGTTACTTAACTGGTTAAAGTACAACTAAAGGCAAAACCTTTTTTTAGTTTTAGATAGAGTGGCGAGGGATCAGAATACCTGTCAGTTATTATTGCTGTCCCCATAATGGAGATTCAACCTCTCTATTTGTCCTGTTCACCATTGTCATTGAAAGTAAAAGAAATTCCCCATATTTGGGGTTGTCCCCAGAAAAGTAATGAAGGGGAAATCTTCCAATGGGGACACTAGTTCTGGTGATCTGGGGATCCCCAAGAAAATCCTTTAAGTTGCAGGGATTTCCTTTTACTTCCTGTTTGGTTATGGGGGAGGAAGTGAAGGGAAATCTCCTCAAAGAAACAGAGATGGTGAAAAAAAAATCTGACAGGGGTTATATCCCTTCTTTACTTTATCCAAAATGAAAAAAAATGTATTTGCCCATAAGTCTACTTTAATGTCAAAAATAACACAGGTGTGAACTTTTGACTCAAACATATATCTAATGCTTTGTGCATTTAAACGATAGTTAAATATGCAAATACTTAGCACTAAAGAAAATAGCTTTTGTTTCAGTAGACACCCATATGGCCTACAACTGTCAGCTGCCTGCAGGTTAATGTGGCAACAAAGTATAGTACAGGAACCACAGAAGAGATGTGTGCTTGTTTTATATTGTATACAGAAAAGTAGTAGAATATTGTATGGTGTTAGATGTTGTTTAGTGCTAAAGGTTTGGAGTTGAAGTAACACCCTTTACTGGCTAACCTCACGTTATTAAAGTTACAAACTTTCGGGATCCTTTCTGTGACAGAACAGCTTGGCACACCGATTAGGTGCTTCCACCCCTGCCCTCTAAACCATTCCAGCAGACCAAGAGCGAATACCAGTCCTGTTACCCCAAGCATCGTACACAGACAAGATGTTGGGATGAGAACCAAAGGAATGACTGTTTGTTGAACAGAAATACAGGTTTTTTATACACTTGAAAAGTAGATCAGTCACCACATAAACAATAAAACCAAAAATGTACCCATAACATCACGCAATGGTTTAGATAACGAAGTAGAGCTGACACAAGACTAATCCCATCATAGATACCTCCAAGAGTTAGCCAAGTTAGCCAACAGACAGAAACAAAGGTGACTTAATTAACTTAATTAACAATAGGAGAAACACTTAGCACATAACACCTTAAACAGATTAAATCAGGAGACCCCCAGCATCAGGTTGCTTTGAGCTGATGATGTCAACATCTGCTCTGAGTCTCACAATCGGAAGTAGTCATTGCTGGTTTGAGCCTAAAGACCCCAAATATGTATATGGGCCCTCCAGTTCCCGGAGTCTGTGTGTTTTGGGGAAACATAGACTTGAATCCGAAGCAAGACCACTCAAAGGGTCCCCCAGCCACACACTTCCCCATGAGTAGAGTTCCCTTAACCTTCCTAGCAGTAATCCCGAGCGTGGCTCGGGGTTAGATTTTAGAGCCAAAAGCGGTAACCTCGAGCCACACTCGGGGTACCGCTAGGAAGATCGCTGGATCCTGGTAGAGGTTTTACTTACCTTTTCTCCGGGATCCAGCGAAGAATGCGGGCGGTATGCGGCGGCGGAGCTTCCTCCCGATCGTCTGCGAGCCCCGGCTTCCGTCTCCGGCGACGTGACGTCCGCCGGGGGGTGGAACCGGCGGCAAATTCAAATGTAAAACACACCAAACACACTGATACCATTCAAAATAAAAAAATTCACATTACATTGCCCCCCAGTGCCCTTTCCTGCAGTTTTACTGTACTTTTTATGTAAATATATATATATATATATATATATATATATACGTATATATATATACATATATATATATATATATACACGTGTATATATATATATATATGTAATTCTTGTGAATGAGCAGCCCAAACCAACTGTATACATAATATATATATATATATATATATATATATATATATATATATATATATATATATATAACATAAATGTATACAGTTGGTTTGGGCTGCTCATTCACAAGAATTACATGCAAAATAATGGTACCGCTTTCAGCACCTAAAATCCAAAAGAATCATACCGCCAGGGAGGTTAAAAGAAAGGGCCCACAGTCAGTAGGCAAGAAGTTAGCCTAAAGCCTCTGTCCTGGTTGGGTCTGTCACACCTTCTTTGGGCTTTAAACAAAGGGCAACGGGATCTAAGGCATCTTATCTATTTAACCAATAAAGGGTATCATGTAAACTACAAACCTTCTGCATTGTGTACAGAATAAAACAAGTCTTATACCAAGCTGAAACCTGTCATTGTTTGAGTCTTTGAGCCTATAGTGGGCTTATAAGGCTAAAAAAATAAAGCTACTAAAAAAAAATGTATATAAAAAAAAATAAAGTAAGTAGCAGCTTATTGACTGATTGTGACCCTAAATAGTTATATCAAATATAATCGGTAGTAGGTACATTACTTTTACCTCTTGCATGTCATACCCAACAGTTTGTCAAAATGCTGTCCATTTTTGAATTCTTACTTTAACTTAGCTATGTTTTTTGTCTAAGCAATAGATGCAAATAAAGATACATACACTCTTCAGAATAACGTACATTATACATTTAAAAACAAAGTGATTGCAATTCATAACTACTGATCAGTGCTGAACCCTTTTTATTTAACAATGTCCATGAAACAAGAAAACAGATTAGGTCTGTACTTCAGCAAATACTAAAATCTATTTATATGCAAATAAGCTATCCATTATTATTAGTGGGAGATGAGATTTAGCCACAAAGAAATAAATTATCACTGGAAACCATTATCAAATTCCGTTTCAAAACATCACATTTTACAAGAGTCTGCTCTCATGTAGTTTTAGATTTAGTTTAAAGGAGAATTAGTAAATCCCACACAAAGGTGATTAGGAACATTGTCCCCTGTCAAAACATTTGGCTTTCTAATACATGCAGGTTGTTGTCAACGCCACTTCATTAAACCGTTATGGGGCACAGATTTCATGTATAAGCTGTTCCAGTTTCAAGGAACAGCAGCCAAAAGTATTGCTAAACACTTAATAAATAAAAAGTCTATCCTAAAATAATCTCAACTTGCCTTTTATAAACATGAACAAGAGCCTAAAAAAAGAAAAATATATTTCAGTTTTCTTTAAGGCAATGATGAAAATAAAAACCATATTTGCTCCGGAAATGCTTTGGCAAATTGGGGAAAGGAACTATTAGGCACATAACTAATCTTAACTACTTGGCGTCCGCGCTATAGCCGAATGACGGCTACTGTGCGAACCTGAATTGCCGGTAGGGCGTACAATGACGCCCTCTCGGCAACAAGTGGCCTGCGCGCTCCCTGCGGAGTGTGCCCTGCTCGCTCTGTGATCAGCAAGTCCATGAGACTCGCTTGATCACAGATCGGAGACCGGGGTGATCCCGCCCCCTTACCACATGATCAGCTGTCAGCCAATGACAGCTGATCATGAAAAGTAAACAGCAGCCGGCTGCTGTCAGAGGTACATCAGTCCCGAAGAGGAGAGGGATAATTTGTGCCCCCAGTGCCATCTACCAGTTCCCACCAGTGCCACCCACCAGTGCCACCTACTAGTGTCCACCAGTTCCACCTATCAGTGCCCACCAGCGCCACTTACCAGTGCCATCTGCCAGTGCCCACTAGTGCCACCTACCAATGCCCACCAATCGCCACCTACCAGTGTCACCTATCAGTGCTCACCAGTGCCAGCTATCAGTGCCCCATCATAATTGTCCCCTACCAGTGCCTATCATCGCCCATCAGTGCCACCTATTAGTGTCCATCTGTGCCCATGAGTGCCGCCTATTCATGCCCTTCAGCGCCACCTACCAGTGCCCTTCAGTGTCGCCCATCATTGCCACCTATCAGTGCCACCTATCAGTGCCACCTATCAGTGCCGCCTTATCAGTGCCGCCTTATCAGTGCCCATCAGTGCCACCTTATCATTGCCCATCAGTGCAGCCTATCAGTGCCCATCAGTGCAGCCTATCAGTGCCCATCAGTGCAGCCTACCATTGCCTATCAGGGCCGATCAGTGCCGCCTCATCAGCGCACATCAATGAAGGAGAAAAATTACCTGTTTGCAAAATTTTGTAACAAATTATAAAAGCTGTTTTTTTTCAAAATGTTATGTCTTTTTTTTGTTTGTTCAGCTAAAAATAAAAACCCCAGTAGTGAATAAATACCACCGAAAGAAAGCTCTATTTGGTTGAAAAAATGATAAAAATGTCATTTGGGTACAGTGTTGCATGACCATGCAATTGTCATTCAAAGTGTGACAGCGCTGAAAGCTGAAAATTGGCCTGGGCAGGAGGGGGGTTTAAGTGCGCAGTAGGCAAGTGGTGTAAGATTACGTTTTTCTTTTTTTTTTTGGGGGGTGTTGGAATACAGCACCATGCCCATTAGTTATATATAATAGCGTGTATCCCATGCCCTGTAGGTGGCTTCTTCTGCTAAAAATCATTTCTGCAGTGTCTATATTGCAGCCTCCAAATACTGTGGCTGTTTTCTGACTCTGTAAAGGTTAACAGCAGCAGCTGCTGCAGAGAAAATTTACATTGTTTGCCTGCCCCCTTCTGCCCACTTCGCTTATCACAGTACTCCTACTATTATTGTTCCACAATACATTACGTTCTTCGATTGGAAGAGGAACAGTTGAATGACAGGATCTCCCATTCCCTATCATAGAGCACAATGCATTGAGGAACAGTAATACTAGGAGTCCTGTAAGTGGCGGAGAGGGCAGGAGGGGGCAGGCAGGCAGTGCAACTTTTCTCTGTAGCAGTTTCTGCTCTCGACTATCATAGTACTGGAAGACAGTCACTTAGGGCAATATCAAGCAGGAGACACTAAAGGGATAATTTTATTAGATGCAGGGAATGCAAGACCTGAGGGACACACCAATACACATATTGAATGGGTAGCAGCCACAGCCTAAGTAGAAAAGCCTCTGCTAGCATTTATAGAGAAGCACCCTTGCTCCATAGGCATGTGCACAGGGTGTGCCAAGTGTGCATAGGCACACCCTAATCACCCCGTATAGTGCAAGTTCCCCCTGCTGCCCGGGACCTGCCCCCCCCCCCCCACACACACACACAGCTACTGCCTTCTCTCCTCTCCTCTCCTCTCCTCTCCTGCCGCCTGCTGCTGCAGACACAAAGGGGGATGTTTCAGGATGGAGAGCAGGGGAAGGGGCCAGTAAATATGTCATTTACAGTCCCCTTCCTTTTCTGAATGAACACAGTCAGTGCCAATCACTCACTGTGTTCATTCATTCAACTGTGTTTACTATGCCTCAGTTTGTGAATGAACAGGAAGCCGTTCAGCACAGACCACTTCCCAACTAAGGCTACATGTGTTTGAGATTTGGGGTGCAAACCCTTATGCAATAGGCTGTGCACACCTATGTCTTGCTCTCTTTTTGTGCTGCACAAGCTTTTCTACTTAGCTGTAGCTGGAAAACAAACTTTGAAGAGTAACTTCACGTTTGTTGAGCAAAAAACATTCCCTTTTGGGTAATGTATGTACATTGCAAGGATTTTTATTAAAGTTTGTTGCAGATTTCTACCTTTTGTTAATCTGAAGAAATAGGTGTATGTTTGTCTGTATTCATGTTCTTAGTGAATCTAATGGAAGTGTCTTTATAAATACCAGTCAGCAGCTGCACATGCAGGGCTCTAATGAGAGAAATTGCAGGGTCTGCATCCTTTTAGGGAAATATTTCACAAAAATGACATTTGTGTTGCAGGGGGTGCCAAAAATCAAAATTTGTAGCTATCTCAGTGAAGACTTTTGGGCCAGTCACGAAAACAGGAAATTACATTTCAGGGGGCGTTCTGTACACTATCTGTGTACAGAACACATCCAGGTAGCTATATTGTATTGCATTTTACAGAAAATGAAAGCACTACGGATTGAAAAAGAAAGGTAATTTTTATTAGCACTCAATTACAATATGACTTGTGTTGCAATTGTATATGTCATATTATTGTTTTCTTTATTCCATGATTTTCTTTTAGCTGCTTTTTTTTTAGTTTACATTTTTAAACTATTATTTTATGGCTGTTTTGTCATTATCTATGCACATTTTTTTTTTTTCTTTAACAAATGCTATTTAAATACATTACAAAGACTTTCCAAGACACTGTGGTTTAGAAGCTCTAAGAAAGCTTGCTTTGCATCTCCATTTGTCTGACCTAAACCCTTGAAACAGCCACATGACAATGAATAAATTACTACTCTGATGAAAAAGCAAAAAAGAATACAAAATTAATTATCTTAAAAGCCTAGAGCTCCATCTGCTGGCTGGATAGAAGATTATGTAATATTAATATGCATTTTTATATTTAATAATATACTTATTCCTATTTATTAAAAAAATTATGAACTTTTCTCTGCGTTCAATGAAAGACAGCCTTTAATCAACAGACCAACCAGAACATGTGGTTTACTTTATAGTGCAAGTGTTGGTGACTTGAAGTTTGCAAATAAATGAAATAGTGTAATATAATACTATACAGACACACTTTAACATACTTCACTACCCTATGCATTTTACTTCTCCAGCATTCATACTTATAGCAGCTAAGAAAGGGATGTGGCTTAAAGTGTTACTAAACCCAGGAGCCTGCATTCACTATATCTGGTCTCCCACAGTACACTGAACATGGAAATGCAATTATTTTAGTAAACATAAATGGATAAATACCTTTAGAGCCCATTCACATTAGCGTGACTTGAGTAGTACAGGACCCGTTCTAATAGGAGCGACACAAGTCGCTCCGACTTAGAAAAAGGGTCCTGTACTACTTTGGGGCGACCTCGGAGCGACTTGCATAGACTTCCATTATGTGAAGTCTCTGCAAGTCGCGCCGAAGTCGCGCTGCACAGCGGTGCATGCGACTTCACAGGTCGCCCCCCGAAGTCGTGTCGCCTCAATGTGAATGGGCTCTTACTCATCAGCAATATATAGCAATCTTGTGTCTTCTACCAGTGTCTGGTTAAAGCTTGTAGGAGGAATTTTCATTCTCCCCTGATTGTCCTATGAGGCTGTAGGACCCCTGACCCTCCTTCTGGACAGTGCTGATTGGCCCTGTGCTGATCACACGCACTCTCCCAAGAAAAAATAAATATCTCTAGCAATACACACCAAACTGAGAATTAACAGCTTGTCTGCAAGGCTTTGTTCTATCAACAGATAGATTGGGGACTGTGAAAGAAGGAGAAGACAGGATCAAACAGCCGTTTTACACAATGCAGAGGATTAACCCTTTAGGTTCCACAGTGAGTATAACAAGCATGTTTTACTGCATATACAGACCGATTTTATTGTTGTGGGTTTAGTAACACTTTAGGAGATGCTGTAAGTTAGAGATGTTTTTTGGTGAAATATATACAGTATATAGATAGATACAATATATATACAGTACTGTGAAAAAGTTTTAGGCAGGTGTGAAAAAATGCTGTAAAGTAAGCATGCTTTAAAAAATATATATATTTTAATTATTGAGTTGTATCAATTTATAAAATGCAAAGTGAGTGAACAGAAGCAAAATCAAAATCAAATCAATATTTAGTGTGACTACCCTTTGGCTTTGACCCAGCTTTAATTATTACACTTTCATAAAGCCAGGGTTTTTATAGGATTAGTGTCAAATGTATTATATTCACCAATTATACCATGTAGGTGCTAATGATCATCAATTTCATATGTAAGCTGAAACACAGCCATTACCTGAAAGAAAAAAGCTGTGTAGGAGGTTTAAATCAGGGTGAGAAATAGCCAAACTCTGCTAAGATGAGGTTGTGGAAGACAGTTTTATGTCACAGGTCATACACCATTGCAAGACCGAGCACAGCAACAAGACACAAGGTAGTTATATTGCATCAGCAAGGTCTCTCTCAGGCAAAGAAGTGGGGATTCCTTACTTCAGGGTATTTCCAGGCTGCGTAGTCACAACGCGGTTTGGATTGCGCAGCAGCCCTGGAGAAGCCATTTGATATCTGCACAACCTGTACACACTAGTGCCGTTGCATGGCCACTAATACATGTGAATGCAATTCCTATCTGTTATGTTTTTAACACCAATTATAAATAAAATACAATACTGTGTTATTTTTTAACCTTGCTTCATGTGGAGTAATTTTCTCTATGAGTTTTCTACTCTAATGGAGGAATGAAGTGGAGCTTCTCATCAGAGGGATCCCAGCTAGTTTGTGGTTTCACCTACCTGTAAACTCCTCTGGTGAGTGTACATCCACCATTTCAGCACTAGCGGTGAAGATTAGGATTATCTAATTACTGAAGCAACCATTGGTGTTGGGACAGTCACACTGGACTTTATCTTCTATAATTGTTTTATATTTTATATATATATTGCTTAACCACAATGCCTTTTCATTTATGTTATTCATGATTTACAGGGTATGTATGTGAGCATCATCCACTATTATTTGTTTATTGTAAGGTGCTGTTTTTCGCTTTTTATTTATGTATGTGAGCGCCAACTTTACATAATTTGCAATGATTTTAAAGCATACTGGGGTTTCAAGATGTGCTGTTCAAAATATTTTAAAGAAGCACAAAGAAACAGGCAACGTTATGGACCACAGACGCCATGGTCAGCCAAAGACACTTAATGCAGCAGATAAAAAACATCATTCTTACTTCTCTTTGACATTGGAACATGTCCAGCAGTACCATCAGCACAGAATTAGTGGAAACCAGTAGGACCCAGGTACACCCATCTACTGTCCAGAGAAGTATGGGCAGAAGTGGTCTTCGTGGTAGAATTGCGGCCAAAAAGCCATACCTCTGACGTGGAAATAAGGCTAAGTGACCCAACTATGCATGAAAACATAGGAACTGGGGTGCAGACAAAATGGCAGCAGGTGATCTGGACTAATGAGTCAAAATTTGAAATATTTGACTTTAGCAGGAGGCAGTTTGTTCACTGAAGGGCTGGCGAGCAGAACAATAATAAATGTCTACAGGCAACAGTAAAGTATGGTGGAGGTTCCTTGCAAGTCTGAGTCTGCTTTTCTGAAAATGGAGTTGGATAATTGGCCAGGATTAATGGTGTCCTCCATGCTAAGAAACACAGTCAGATACTTATCCATCATGCCATACCGTCAGAGAGGCATGTGATTGACCCCAAATGTATTCTGCAGCAGGACAATGACTCCAAACATACAGCCAATATCATTAAGAACTATCTTCAGTGTAAATAAGAACAAGGAGTTCTGGAAGTGATGGCTTGGCCCCCCACAGAGCCCTGATCTCAACATCATCGGCTCTGTCTGAGATTACGATAGGAGACAGAAAAATTTGAGGCAGCCTACATCCACATCTGTGGTTTTGTGGTTAGTTTCTCCAAAATGTTTGGAACTACCTAGTATATATATATATATATATATATATAGTATCTCACAAAAGTATCTCACAAAAGTGAGTACACCCCTCATATTTTTGTAAATATTATATTTTTTCATGTGACAACACTGATGAAATGACACTTTGCTACAATGTAAAGTAGTGAGTGTACAGCTTGTATAACAGTGTAAATTTGCTGTCCCCTCAAAATAATGCAACACACAGCCATTCATGTCTAAACCGTTGGCAACAAAATTGAGCACACCCCTAAGTGACAATGTTCAAATTGGGCCCAATCAGCCATTTTCCCTCCCCGATGTCATGTGACTCGTTAGTGTTACAAGGTCTCAGGTGTGAAAGGGGAGCAGGTGTATTAAATGTGGTGCTATCACTCTCACTCTCTCATTCTGGTCACTAAAAGTTCAACATGGCACCTCATGGCAAAGGACTCTCTGAGGATCTGAAAAAAATAATTGTTGCTCTACATAAAGATGGTCTAGGCTATAAGAAGATTGCCATGACCCTGAAAACTGAGCTGCAGCATGGTGGATAAGACCATACACCGGTTTAACAGGACAGGTTCCACTCAGAACAGTCCTCGCCATGGTCGACCAAAAAAGTTGAGTGTACGTGCTCAGCATCATATCCAGAGGTTTTCTTTGGGAAATAGACCTATGAATGCTGCCAGCGTTGCTGCAGAGGTTGAAGGGGCGGGTTAGCCTGTCAGTGCTCAGACCATACACTGCACACTGCATCAAATTGGTCAGCATGGCTGTCTTCCCAGAAAGAAGCCTCTTCTAAAGATGATGCACAAGAAAGCCCTCAAACAGTTTGCTGAAGACAAGCAGACCAAGCACATGGATTACTGGAACCAGGTCCTGTGGTCTGATGAGACCAGGATAATGCCTATAGTCAAGCATGGTGGTGGGAGTATCATGGTCTGGGACTGCATGAGTGCTGCTGGCACTGAGGAGCTACAGTTCATTGATGAAACCATGAATGCCAACATGTACTGTGACATACTGAAGCAGAGCATGATCCCCTCCCTTCGGAGGCTGGGCTGCAGGGCAGTATTCCAACATGATAAGAACCCCAAACACACCCCCAAGACGACCACTGCCTTGTTAAAGAAGCTGAGGGTAAAGGTGATGGACTGGCCAAGCATGTCGACACAACTAAACCCTATTGAGCATCTGTGGGGCATCCTCAAACGGAAGGTGGAGGAGTAAAAGGTCTGTAACATCCGCCAGCTCCGTGATGTCATCATGGAGGAGTGGACGAGGACTCCAGTGGCAACCTGTGAAGCTCTGGTGAACTCCATGCCCAAGAGGGTTAAGACAGTGCTGAAAAATAATGGTGGCCACACAAAATATCGACACTCTAGGCCCAATTTGGACACTTTAACTTAGGGGTGTACTCACTTTTATTGCCAGCAGTTTAGACATGAATGGCTGTGTGTTGAGTTATTTTGAGGGGACAGCATATTTACACTGTTATACAAGCTGTACACTCACTACTTTACATTGTAGCAAAGTGTAATTTCTTCAGTGTTCTCACATGAAAAGGTATAATAAAATATTTACAAAATGTGAGGGGTGTACTCACTTTTGTGGGATACTGTATATAAATATATTTTATATATATATATATGTATATAATATAATATATATATATATATATATATATATATATATATATATATATATATATATATATATATACCAAATACAGTATATATAAAATATGTAGACTCCTACCCCTGTAGTCTTCACAGGACCAGTGCTATAACTATCATAAAGGAAATCTCTGCTTTCTGCTAAACCTGTAGCAAAAGTGAAATATAGCTCTCCCTGCCTAACCTAATGAACCTAATTATTGGCATGAAAAGCTCTACATTACATTAAGTAGCCGACAAGCAGGAGGCAAGAGGAGGTGACCAGAAAATTTAGAGCCGCTGTTGCTTTTTAAATAATTAAGCTACCTGAGTTTCAGGAATCTCGGTGCACTCTGTCAGCTATAAAAGGTACATGTATGCACCTGTACGCCCTGTTTTATGGCAGATCTGTCATTTTTGATTGCAAGATTTTAGATATTAACACCTTAAATGTTTCCAAAGGTAGAAGGTTTTTTTTTTTTTATCTTAATGCACTCTATGCATTAAGATAAAAAAACCTTCTGTGTGCAGCTGCCCCCCTCAGCCTCCCTAATACTTACCTGAACCCCATCTCGATCCAGCGATGTTGCACAAGAGACTTGGCTGTCCAGGACTCTCCCTTCTGACTGGCTGAGGCACACAGCCATTGGCTCCCGCTGCTGCCAATCAAAGTCAATGAGCCAATAAGGAGAGAGGTGGGTGGGGCATGCATACAAGTTTATAATTGTGAACCAAATGCCAGGAACATAAACATTTAATGATCAAACATGACATTGTGATACTCAAGACACAAGATGCCAGGAGCAGTGGCATAAACATATCATTAAGCTCAAGATTCAGTTAGAACACACATGGCGCAAAATAGATGTTGGTGAGCATGAATAGAGAAAAGGATTGGGACTTTAAATGAGGTGGAAACCAGAACGCTGGGAAATATGTACAATGGAAACATTTTATTACTATACACCAGCAATTAATAGAGTACAACATATGAAATATCAATTCATGTATAGTAAACACAATCAAAACACTTGGATCAGTCTGATATATGTGCAGGTACACAAATATATGTATATATCAAGAGTATAGGGACTGATGTCACTTTGTATATGCCACACAGTTCATAATTATTCCATTGTTGCCAGATTATAGATAGTCTACAGCAGGGGTCCTCAAACTTTTTAAACAGGGGGCCAGTTCCCGGTCTCTCAGACACTGTTGGGGGCCGGACTATAGTTTGAAAAAAAAATATGAACGAATTCCAATGCGCATATTTTTATAGTTTTATTCATATAGTGGCGGCTGGTGCTCAAAATTTTTTGGGGGGGGGCGCAAACAGAAAAATGTAATAGGCATTGCTTTGCGGCAAAAAACGCTGTAAAAAATTGCGTGACTTTGAGGTCACAAAGTGTGAAAGGGGCTTTTAGTAATCAAGGTATAGTGTTCCCCCATCAATGCAGAGAGACTACAGTGTGCCCCCTTTCAATGCAGAGAGACCACAGCGTGCCCCCTTTCAATGCAGAGAGACCAGCGTTCCCCCTTTCAATGCAGAGACCATCGTGCCCCCTTTCAATGCAGAGACCATCCTGCCCCCTTCAATGCAGAGACCATCGGGCCCCCTTCAATGCAGAGACCATCGTGCCCCCTTTAATGCAGAGACCATCATGCCCCATTCAATGCAGAGACCATTGTGCCCCCTTTCAATGCAGAGACCAGCGTGCCCCCTTTCAATGCAGAGACCAGTGTGCCTCCTTCAATGCAGAGACCATCATGCCCCCTTTCAATGCAGAGACCATCGTGCCCCCTTTCAATTCAGAGACCAGCGTGCCCCCTTCAAGACAAAGACAATCGTGCCCCCCTTCAATGCAGAGAGACCAGTCAGTGCATTTACCTGCAGCGGCGGCTTCTCCTCCGGCATCTCGAGTCCTCCCGCCTCCTCCTCAGCCACTGGCATTAGCTCGCCTTTCGGCCAATCAGGAAGCGGGTCTCGGACCCGCTTCCTGATTGGCCAGGAGGAGGATCCGTGTGATAATAGTGAATTTTCATTCGCTATTGTCACACAAATGGGTGGGCTAGGGCGCAGTGCTCTGCGCCCCGTGTCCACCCTTTTCTGAAGCCTATTAGAGCCTCTGGCTCTAATTAGGTGATTCATGAAAAAAAACAAAACATGAATGATACATCCCGGCCGGCGGGCTGGGTTCAGGACCCTGGCGGGCCGCATGCGGCCCACGGGCCGTAGTTTGAGGACCCCTGGTCTAGAGGGTAAGCCATGGCAATGAATGCTGAATCATCAACTTGCTGCAGCAGTCATGGACCTAGTTTGTATCGTGTATATAGGAATACACAAAAATATAATAAACGTACAAAAGGTAAGTAAGTGTTAAAAAATGATTAGGTAGTGATGGAGTCCTGTATGGTTGAAAAATTAATGACATCCTTGTAGCTCTACGCGTTTCATGGTTTAATACCACTCTTCAGGAGCAGATGCCAAAAACAAGGGTTCATTTAAGGTGGAGGGGCTAGTTTGAGCTTTAAGAGAAGGTGCAGGGTCTGCTTCTTTTTAGCGTACCATCATTTCTACATTTATTTGTTTATTTATTATGTAAAATGACACTTTCTGGGAGAAGATGAGACCACATTACATAAAAGTGCAAGAAAAGTGTCTAAAGTAGTAAGACGTGGCAGCGTTTACGTTTTTTTTATGAATTTTGTGTAAATGCATTTCACTTCTGTTATCAGTTTAGCACCTGCTGCTGGGAAGTAGGTAGGGGTTAAGTGCTGTACAAAAGTAAGTTCTACTTCTTTGAAATAATTCTAACTTTTAATGTCAAAGTCTATTCCAGCCTTTCTCAACCTTTTCAACACAGAGGAACCCTTGAAATAAATTCCTGGTGTCGGGGAATCCCTGTTAAAAATTAAAAATCTACAACTCATGACACATTAGTGTGACAGTCAGTGGGAAGAATGCTCCTTACTCTTGTCATCATTGGGAAGAATTACCCCATTTACAGATAGCTAAAAGGAACAATGGTGTCATTGGAAACTTATCTGAGAGGCAGAATCTGCCCATTTCTCAAGGAACCCCTAGCAACCTCAGGCGGAACCCTGGTTTAGAAACCCTGGTCTTTTCCATCCTATGTCCCACCATCGAACATCTTTGCAGCATAACATCTAAATAACCATTCATACTCTCCTTTTCAGGAGTTTGTACAAACATTTCCTCTTTTCTAAAATTCTCTCCCATGTTCTGTTCGGTAATCTACAACTTACAAAAGCTTCAACTGTAACATTAAAGCTGAGCTCCAACAGTGTACATGAATATGTATTATAGTCAGTCTCTCCAGTCCCAGTACACCAGAGCTCAGAATAGGGCAGGAGGAAGCAGCACAAGGGGCAATCAAATGTGCTGCAGTGCAACAAGCATTCTGATAGGATAGGGGACAGAGTGACAGAGACATGAGGTCATTATTCTGCCTTATCTTGTTTTACTGCCCAGTCACAGTGTGGGGGTAGGAAGGAGAACTGTAAGTGAAAGTAAAACTGCAGGAAAGAAAAATAGGGTACTCTCCCCTGCCAGGCAGAACTGTAATGTGTGGCAGAATTATATAAATCTCAGGACTGGAGGAACAGGAATACAAATCTTTTGGCATGTAAAACAGCCCACATATACTGTACTGAATATACATTTTATTTGTTTGGTTAGCTGTTTGCCCAGAGTTAAGACTTAAAGTGTTACTAAACCCACAACAGTAAAATCAGTCTGTATGTGCAGTAAAGCATGCTCGTTATACTCACTGTGGAACCTAAGGTGTTAATAATCTGCATTGTTTAAAAAGGCTGTTTGATCCTGTCTTCTTTGATCATTTCCTTCTTCCATTTTTTTCCAAAAAATAACCTGATAATTACAGAGCCAGGGGAAGGGCTGCATATGCTCTGTTTGATGTGTATTGCTAGAGAGTTTTTTTTTTTTAACCTTGGGAGAGTGCATGTGATCAGCACAGGGCCAATCGGCACTGTCCAGACAGAGGGTCAGGGGTCTTGCATTCTCATAGGACAAATGTGGGGAGGAATGAAAACTCCTCCTACAAGCTTTAACCAGACACACATAGAAGTCACGAGACTTCTCTGCTGATGAAAAAAGGTATTTAGCAGTTTATATTTACTAAAATAATTGCATTCCCATCATGTTCTGTGTATTGTGGGAGACCAGATATAGTAAATGCAGGGCCCTGGGTTTAGTAACACTTTAATATTCACTTGTTTCAGATAATCTGGCCTAGATATTGTCTTCTTTTCAACTACAAGCACTTTGTCTCCATCATAATTTATTAAGACACAGACTGTCACTTTGTACCTTATTTACACATACCGTTCCTTTACCCCTTGTGCCTCTTATTACCTCGGAGTGCAGGTAGCGATGACTGAATTAGGAAAACTGCCAATCTGAACAATTTATATTTGTTGGGATATACTGTATTTGTGCAGAATGGTCCAATCTGCAAATAATCATGAAATTCAAGAATCCAAACAACTGTCATTTATGAATAGTGTCCTGATACAGCAGGAAGTGCTTCTCTTCCTGCTGCTACTGTGCCTCATTGCCGATCTATTACACCACCCAGTGTGTGCTCCAGCAAGAACATGAGAGGGCAGCACAAACAAGGTCACACTCTGATCCTAAACCAACTTTGGGGTCTCCGCTCTGGCATCCATGTCCCCAATTCAGTGTGTTCCACTGAGGGTGCAGGGCAGGCTAGGGGTCCACCCTGTCTCCATGTAATCCACATAACAAATAAAGAAAAATTTCAGCCACCACACTCCATACAAGCCCAGCATGTAATAAGTAATAGTAACCTAACTCCATCCAGGCTGA
The DNA here is from genome assembly GCF_965119305.1 of Pelophylax lessonae. Classification (NCBI taxonomy): domain Eukaryota; kingdom Metazoa; phylum Chordata; class Amphibia; order Anura; family Ranidae; genus Pelophylax; species Pelophylax lessonae. Next base: position 593,174,620 of record NC_138768.1, read on the forward strand.
GCCCCCTGTCACGTTTCTCCCCGTGGTTCCAATATTCACGGACCTCGATGTCTAATCACCGTGGGCGGGGTGAAACATGTCGGAGCCTGGATGGAGTTTGGCTGAGGTTGCTATCACTTCTTACAAGCTGGACTATTATGGTGTGCAGTGGCTGAGGTTTTCCTCTACTTGTTATGTGGATTACATGGAGACAGGGTGGACACCTAAAAAGAAAAGAATGCAGAAGTTGCACCAGCCTAGCGCATTACCTTTTATTTTAAAAAAGTATATACATCATACCCACAAAGAAGTTGAAATAACAAGCAAAATAAAGGTGTAGGTCCACCAGAAATCTCCACTCAGTATAGCCTGCTAGTACAAACAGTAGTGGAATGTAAACCTCCAAATATAGCTGACGTGTTTCTAGGGTGTCCCCTCTTCTTCCGAGCTCTAGCCTGACCTGCACCCTCAGTGGAACACACAGAATGGAGACACTGAATCCAGAGTAGAGATGGTGACAGAAGGTCACACTCTGTTCTCCTTTAGGCTCCAAGTTCCAACATGGCTTTAATTAAGCTCCACTAGGGAGTGAAATGCGTCAGTGGAAAGAGTGGGTTGGATTGTTAGTGTTCATGCTTAAACTTGAATATTAAAGTTGTTTCTAGGGCGGAATGAGAACAGAGTGCGCCCAATGCAGCTATTGGCGGAGTGCATGCATGTACACAAGAAGTGGCTGCAAAGAAGCTCCAGAAAATAAGGAGCATTGAGATGCAAGAAAAAATGGAAAAGGTGAAAACAATGAATTTATATTTAAAAATGGCAATTGTTTATGATGCACAGTGTATTAGTAATTTCGAGTTTTCATCTACTTTAAGCACCTGGGTTGCTTAACAAGAGGTAAGGTTTGTATTAAATACAATAAATACATACTGTATATTGAACTACTGAAAGAAAACAAACTCCAGTGATCAAAGAAAAAAAAAAGTTGACTTGTATTTTGTATTTTTCTTTTGACATTTCTGATGTTCAGTTGGGCCAATTTCGTGTTCTGCTCTCAAAGTAGAAAGACTCTGATTAAAAGATAGGGAAGACAAATTTTTAAACACTATATTCAGGACACATTCCGTTCCTGTATGAAAAATTGCACAAGGATGTAAGTGCTGATCAAACGTGGACATAAAAATAAAATAAAGGTATTTTTTTTTTCGTTGCCTTGGCTGCAAAGCAATTTTTTTTCTTCTCTTTAGCAACAGTTTAAATTTGCTATTGTCAGATGCCTGTGGTTATACTCTACTGCATACTTAGCAAAACAAGTCTAATTACCCAGTGATGATGTACTTGTCATTAATCTAACTATTGAAAGTGATCAGAATCCTGCAAGGATATAATTATTTTTAATATTACTGTTTATTTATACAGTGTCTGCACATTCAATCAGGCATAGATGTTTAGAAGATACAGAGAAACACATTGACAGTTATTTACACTAGGGATCATCGTAATTTTATTATTTTTTATATAACATAATTATGTTGCAAGTAAGTGTTAAGAAAATATGTTGTAAGAGAGATAGGGGGGATGCAGTAGTTGCCTGTCTATGTTGCTTACCTGTATCTTTGGTGCTTTGTAAGTCACTGACCAGGAAAAGGTATGGGGATCAGTTTGCATCAGTGAAATTACTGAAGCCAAGAGGGTCATATGTCAGGAAGAGAACTATCCTTGACATAGGGCAGGGGTGTCAAACTCAATTTAATTGCGGGCCGCATCAGCATTATGGTTGCCCTCAAAGGGCCAGTTATATCTGTAGGAGTAGATGTCCAGAGCACCCCTGACATGAGATGTCAAGAGCCCCCCCACCATCAGAAGTCAAGAACCCTTTCTTACATCACAATGCAACCCCTTACCTGGTGCTACTGCCAGGAAGAAGATGCAGGTGGATCTGGAAAGAAGAAAGTGCAAGTCTGGAGGATGACCAGAGGAGGGCTGGAGTCTGCTTACAAAGTCTGCTGAATGCTGGGACCAGGGGAGGCAGAGACAAGGTGGTGTTGTGGCTGCACAGAGAGGTGCAGGATCTGTAGGAGGAGTTCTGTCCTCCTCTCTGCTGCAGACTGCTGAGGAAGGGGGGGGGGGCAAAGACTAGCCTTACTGCAGCACAGAGAAGCACAGGATCTGGCAAAGGAGTTCTGTCCTCTGTTGCTGACTACTGAGACAAGTTGGGGACAGAGACAAGGGGGGTTCCGCAGCTGCAGGAGAGGTGCGATAAAATGGCCTGGGGGGCTGCATTTGTGATTGCAGTGATTTGCACATTTGCAAATGGCGCAGTAGACTGAGGAGGATGGAGGTGCAACACTAGAATAGGTAGCGACCAAAGGCACTGTTCCATTACACCAGGAATCATGAATGCAGCCATTACATCTAGGAATTGATAAGCTGCAGTATAATAAATATTTGCTTTGGGGTTTAACCTACTAAGAATGCAAGCTAAGGAATTATTTGCAATGTGCATTAAATGTTCATGACAGTTAAAAGTGAATTGAAAGAATAAACATTCATATAGGATTTGTAAGCAAAATAACAAAAGTGCCATGTGTGGGCAGTTTTAAATAAATGGTAACCTTGCACTGTAGATACATGCAATGTTTACTACAAAAGCAGTGGAAATGGTGGGTTAAACCAGGGCCGGAAAAAGGGGTGGGCAGGAGGAACGGCTGCCCTGGGTGCAGTGGTTTTCCTGTATGGGTAGGTCGCCAGTGAGCTCATTATGATACAAGGCATTTTGACAAGTGGATGACTGCTGGGGCATCCCCTAAGCTCACACATAATGAAGGGGCGCAGTTTGGCTTCTTTGCTCTGGGCGTCGTATGACCTTGTCCCGCCACTGGGTTAGACAGTAGACCTTTGAAAACAATGTTACTGAGCAGCTCCTGAATAAACAAATCCTTAATAAAACTGCTCATTTTTTTCTTCCTTTCCCATCATATACTTCCCACAAATTATTTTAAAACCTGTTGAAAAATCAGCATGAGAATCATTACCTTACCATTTTCTTGTAATTGGTGTGACCAACCTATTCAGGATAACACTGCTAAAATACAATGCACCATGAAACATGTTGGAAGGAAATATTAGGAACGACAAATTTAATCCCAGAAGGCAGGTTTTAATTAGAAAACACCCTAAATTGAATGCTAGGGTCTATTATTAAAAATGGCATATTGATTGCACTTGATTAATTTGATTGCTGGTGACATTTCAGTGAAATATGAATAAATCAGAAAGGATTATTTTGAATGTGCACTTTCAGCAGCCTTACTTCGAGCTCATAACTAGCACAATTCAACTAGAGACCATTGTAAATGTTCAGCAATGTCTGCTGTTATTTTTTTTCTTGTAAAAATGAGGTTGTACTGCAATGCATTATTTCATGATTCACTAGGAGAGCAATGATCAAATTATCTTCTGAGTAAGATGTATGCAGCAAACAAAACAAGGACCAATAATAATGATTTGGAATGACTGGAATCCAAGAATCACTTTCTAAAAATCCTGTATATCTCTTCTGCAAGAGAAACTTAAAGTGGAACTTGAGGCCAGAATTAAAAATTGGCGAACAGGCAGGAATTTTAATGCAGAAGAGACATGCTTTGTCTCTTCTGCAATAAAGTTACTTACCAGCCTGTCCGCCCTTGCACAGTGAGCTGTTCACATGCAGCTCACTGTACAAACTTTGCAATGTACGAGTGTGATGTCATCCCATACCCGGCCATTGATAGAGGCCGGTGACTGAGGCCCAGAAGCCGGCTGCCCAAAGATGTCAGAGGCCAGGCAGGGAGCTCGAGGATGCCTCATCGTTGGAGCTGAGGTGAGTATAGTTCTGCTTTAATTTCTACCAGAAATTTACTTTTCTTTATCCTACATCACAGGGCATAGAGGAGTTGGACACTGGCCAAAAAAAGGCAGGATTCCTCAGTTTTTAGCTAGTGTCCTTAGGTGATGGATACATCTCCCTGTGTCTCTCTGAAAATCTCTTTCATGGGCTTTGCTTCTCTATCATGGACTATTCCTAACCCTACTCATGGAGAAGAGGTTGGCTTTATCTGGATTGGTCACTATGGATAACAAGCCAAAGGCTGTACCTGGACCCCCGCAGACAAAAGCCACTGGATTCTGCGGGCAACAAACTCCAGAGTACAATGTATCTGGTAAACCCCCTGGCAGACTGCTTTTCAGGTCCAGGGCAGTGAACCCCCTGGAGGAAGAAGAAAGGATCTGCTAGCCCTAGAGCTGGACTAGTGAGTGTGTAAAAGATACCAAGTGCAGGTCTTTTTTTGTATAAGGTTTCCAGAGGCAACAGGGATGACCAGTTCAGTGTAGCTGTACTTATTAAACTAGAATCAGACTGAATAGGATTACGTTTATTAATGCATACAACACCATTCCAACACCAACAGACCATAAGAAAAGCAAGAGTGAAAAATAAACATGACAGGGAAGCAAAACCAAACCAACAACCTAAACACAATACACTAAATACAAATGGAGGGAAGCTGACATAAACAAGGCATGGCCAGGACTGAGAATCAGAACAAAGGGGGCAGAGACAGGGTAACAGGATACAGGGTACTAGACACACATTACAGGATAAGGCAGCAATCAGCAAGCAGCTAACAGGCAAAAATGCTGAAGCAATGATGCAAATCAAAGGAAGGGTTACATTCTGTATCTGTATTCTATATTTCTGCAGCAGCCAGCACCAAGTGGAGCCTAATTACTGGGATCTTCTCTCTCCTGGTAGGCACCCGCTGGTGGCCACTAAAAATGCACTCTTCATCTCTGGGAGCCACAGTGCCACAAGCAGGTGATCTAGATCCTGACAGAGTGCCTCTGAATTGTGGAACAAAGTGGAGTATTTCCCCTTAATGGTGTTTCGGGGCAGTTTTCTCTTTGGGTTCCATATAACGTTGGCAGAGTGCAAAAGGTATGGTCCAGCATGGCATGTGTGCACAATGAAGTCATCACGCAGGTCTACGTCTATGTTTAGATGGTACTTGGGCACAGTAAACATACATAGCAGCTTCTAAGCCTGCACAGCTTTTAACACTGACTTACCACTCTGAAAGAAATCTGCTCAGTGCACTTTTTGCTTCCAGCCTTATGCAGTAGTTGTCAAAGCGTATTTATCCAGGCACAGCAAGTATTGGGACATTGTATACTGAGGGTGACTGCTACATAGGTATTCTGGCATAGGCCGACATTCCTCTCAGCCCGATGGGCACTTCCCTCTGGGTCCTGGACACCATAGATAAGAGGTTAATGGACCATTTTATGGCATCATTCTCCCTGAAGGGAGTAGCTCTGCTTTTTGCTGTGGCTGCAGTAGGAATTTGTCAAGCACCTAAAGCCTGGGCTAAGCGAATACTCCATTCCAGAGAAAAAGTTCCAAAAGATCCTGTTATTTGGCAGATCCTGGAAGATTTTCTGAGAGCTTTGAATCTAGTGGCGATTGTGTTGGAATATTCCTTAAGGCAGCTTCCACATGTAGGCACTACATCTTTCCACATGGGAAGTATCCTATGGCCTAAGTGTTAGTCAATGGAACTTCTCTGAAAGATTCAAATTGAGAGGCCGCCGTTTGAGGGGGAACACTTGTTCCACAAAAAAAGAGTGGTTTTCTTTGCAGCCCTGGAAAGACTGCTGTCACATTGGCTCACCCCACCTGTGCCAGAAGAGGAGAGGTCTAACTGCTTCTTGAACCCACCTGAATCAGGACATTGTATTATCATATTTTTTCCCTAATTCTAAGCATTCTACGGAAGATGTGCTTCACTCTTTAGAGGTTGTTCAAGCTGTTTTAGTTTATCTTAAGTCTACAGCTTTGTTTAGATAGTCCGAATCACTCTTTGCTGAGGATCCTAGTAACGGCACACTGCTTATCGATCCACAAATGCTAGGTGGATTCATTAGCTAATTTCTCAGGCCTTTGGTATCAAAAGCAAGGCTCCTCCTTTCCCAGTCAAGACACATTCTACTGGAAGTGTCATTGCTTTCTGAGCTTTTCAGCATCAAGCTTCTGTTGTTCAATTTTATAAGGCTGCTACCTGATCCTCTCTTCACACTTTTACTTTGTTCTGCCAGGTAGATGATACAGCCTTTGCAGATGCCAGTTTTGGGTGCAAGTGTTGTAGAGGGTTTCCCCTTTTCTGTTTTTGGCTTTCATTGTGTTGGCTTTGTTGCTGTGTTGCCCACCCCTCATGTTAGGTGCTGCAAACACTAAACCTAGAACACATGGCAAACAGGTCAGCAGGGGTGACACAATGATGAGAAAGATTGCAGCCACTGCATTGCCATACCATAATGTGAAAATCATCAGAGGTGGTGGAATAACTGTCTACAGTATGCTCATTAGATAAATTCTATAACATCTGGGCCACAATGCGGATATACTTTACTTCCACATCACCAACATGGGGACAAGGTGCTTTGAGATGGGGGGCGCAGAGCCCCCCTGCCTCAAAGCACCCACCCCCCCCCCATGTTGAAGGCATGTGGCCTGGTATGGTCCAGGAGGGGTTGTGCTCACTTGTCCTCCCCCCTTCTTGCTGCATGCTCAAGTAAGGGTCTAGTATGGATTTGGGGGGCCCATGCTTTTTTATTTTGTGGTGTGGAGTTTCCCCTCAAAATCCATACCAAACAGAATGGTCTGGTGTGGTCTTGGGGGGGACACAATGTTTTTTTTTTTTTGGCTCGGGGTTCCCACCCCCAAGATTTATACCATACTCAACGGACCTGGTATTGTTGGATCAAAGCCGGATCCCGTTCATTGAAGTCGCATGGAAGTCAGACATGAAGTTGTAAGGCAAAGTCAGATTGGAAGTCGTCCAATTTCCATGACCAGTATGAACCCGGCCAAAAGCTGAGATCCTAATGATCACAGCTGATCTCTCAGGTGTGCCAGTTTATGAAGCACTGCGCCTTTGTGTGCATTCCGGGAAACACATTCAAAATGCGTGTTATGCTTGCGGTGCCATTAATTGTTAATGGCACCCCAAAAGTGCCTAGCAAATGTGCTGTTTGCCAAAATATGCATAAAAACCAATTCAAAATGCAATTTTAAAAAGTGCCAAAATACATGCTAAAAGAAGCACTAAAATGTGCATTACAAACCACATTAAAATGCACGTTAAAATAACCTTTGTCAAAATTTGCATTAAATCACCAGAATGTGTGTTTAGAAAAGCACCAAAATGCACAATTAAAAAACCCACAGCCAGATGTGTGCTAAAAAAATATGACATGTTAAAAAACGGCAAAATGCACGTAAATAATGACAAAATGCACAATAAAAAGGGGCCAAAATGCACATATGAAGAATGTGCCAAAATGTGTTTAAAAAATTTGGGAGTTAAAAAAAACACTTCTTATTTTCATGTAATTACACAGTCTTTTTAACTTTGGTTTCTCCTCTCTTCTCCCTCTGAGAAAAAAGGTTCTCCACTTCATAAACAGGGTGCCAGAGAAGATGAGAAGTGCTGAGAACTGAAATGAGATTATCTCTGTTTAATATGTAAGCCTATGTCAAGGAGAGTAAGTGCTGAGCAGAGTCAGGGATTTTATTAAAGAAACCAAATTCTGCTCGAGGTCCTGAGAAATATAAGGGGGTAACTGAGTCCCCCCAGCATACACTATATATAAATTATTAAATATAATGGTCTCCAGTTGATATTTACCTGCTAATAGCAACTGGAGACCAATAACCACTGCCTTGGGAGACTTGATTTTTTTTCAGATAATCATCCATAATGAGCTTTTCCTTTTAGAATACAATTTCTAACAGTAAAAAGACAGTCCTAGAAATCCCATGGCCATCCTGGCTCTGTATACAGAGTCATGATTTTAACAAAAAAGTAACTCTCCTAGAATAAATATCAGCAAAGCCTGATGATTGACTTTCAAAGCAGGATTTACTTTCAACAATTTAATGGCATCTTGTTTAAAACCCCCATAGCAATGTTCACAATTCATGAGGGAAATTAACAATATACACTTTTGCTAACAAATGAAATTAAAAATTCATCTAAATCCAACATTTCATACAGTGTTGCATGTTGAATGTCAGTGAAAGTCACATATGAGTGACAGACAAAGCAGAATACTATGTTCAAAGCATGCACACAGTGAACTATACAATAAATAAAAAAAATAAATAAATATATATATATATATATATATATATATATATATTTTTTTTTTTTTTTTCATATTTATTTATTGAATATAAATATATATATATATAATATCTTGCCTTACATTCAGCATGGTACATGCTATTATAAAATATACTGATCAATAATTAGTGTTGCAGTCACTGTGAGCTGGAGGAGAGCCTGCTCACTACCTTTGGTTGGGAAGAGGACTGCTGGGAACAACCTGGGATTATGAGAAATGTTGTCCCCAGGAGACACCTTCCTATTAAGCCAAGGATGGGGCAGGACTACAAGTCCCAGGAGATCAGAGAGCTGCAGCAGGAAAATAAATGGAAGGAATCCTGGGGCTTGGCACACTCTCATGGAAAGAGAGGAAATCAGTAGAGAGAGAGGGAGACACTGTTGCTATGTCCAACCAGAAGCCACAGCTGTGAAAGATCACCACTGTCAGGTCCTGAATCACAGCTGACAACATCAGTTCTGTAGAAGATAGTCATTGCTGAGTCCTGGGTCACAGCAGACATCACTGGTTCAAGACAGACTTCAGGCCCTTTGCTGGCACTTTCTGTCTACATGCATGCATTTCTGTGGAAGCTACATCATAAATACATGTGAAGAAGTGCCGGATCCCCTGAGCTACTATGTGCACACAAATGGATTGTGTAAAAGAAATGTATAAATTCAACCAAAAAGAGATATAAGAGAAAACCTAAAGTGAATATATGTATATGGGTCTGCTGCTGAATGCCTGCTAGTGTTCTAATTGATTGTAAGTAGCGATGGGCTCAGGCATGTTCGGATCGAGCCCACTAAGAAGCCGTCACTGCACACCGCGATTCATAGGCAGCGTGTGCATGTTCAGCTTTCGGTTCAGAAATGCCTCGCTGCCTATGACTGGCGGTGTGCATTGATGGCTTTCTGGTGGGCTCGTTCCGAACACACCTGAGCCCATCTGTTATTGCAAGCAGTGATAAAAATGTTGTTTATTATTTATATATTTTAATTATTTATTTTTTTCAGGTACTTATATAGAGCCATCAAATAGCGCAGCGCTTTACACGTACATTTTACGTTCAAATCAGTCCCTGCCCCCAAGGAGCTTACAATCGAAGGTATATTCCACACAATGTTTTGATTTTAATGATGTATAGGGCCTCACATGTAGTGTGCTCTTAGTGTGTTGTATTATACATTATTAGTGTGTTTTTCTGTGCAGTACTAGAGGGGAGCGCTGTACCACATATCTAATTTTTATCATTAAATACATGATGATGACGAAGGTGAACCATTTGTGCAGGATGGTGTTGATATTAAAAGTTTATAGTCATCATCATAGCCAGACAGGAATTATAAGAAGGAATGCAGAGCCAGATTTTAGTGAAAAGAGACAGGAGGAACCCAATGTTTTGGGGAAGTAGCAACCTTGTTTCTTAAGAACCTCCTGTCCTTCTATTCTAAGTTTGGACTGCCTGTATGTAATTCTTTTTTTATTTACAAAAGATTTTATTGGAAAGTCAAAACCAAACAGTACAAATACAAACCGTAATGAAATACATGTTAAAAAGAAAGCTGAAGCTGATCATAAGGCAATATTAGTACTGCATAAATAGTAACAAGGCATATTTGAATTGTCATAAAAATTAGCATCAATCAGAACATGAAAATATCTCACATACAAAATACTAAATGCATAAAAATACTACAAATCATTGACAGAAATTCGGGACACTTGTCCAAATTATCCCACTTGTCGTGGAAAATATGTAACATATTATATAATGAGTGATGGACATATTCTGAAAGCCTGAGGGCCTCCATCCTAGAAAAAACCTGGTGCCACAAGATTGTGGAGGATCTCCAATTTAGAGCTATCATCCATTGTATGGCACTAAACAATGTATGAATAAGTCTGGCCAGGGGAACAGGAATATCCGGGATAAGGGCAAAAAGAAGGCACATCTTGGGACTGATAGGAACATCTCTACCCGTAAGCTGCCTTAACTTGGATATATTAAGATCCCATAGACCCTTAAGGTGACCACAACTCCAAAAAATGTGTAACATTGTGCCTTCGTCCGAGCAGCCCCTAAGACAATCCTAAAACAATTAGGAGAAGCGGAAGGGTAAAATTAGTGGATTAGAGTAGGGGTCATATAACATCTAATAAAAAGCTTAAGCAGAGTTTCTCTGCCAGCTGTAGATCGGGTACATTTGCGAAGATAATGTATCATCTTCTGCCAATCCAATACAGATATAAAGCACTCCAATTCCTGTTCCCAATTCAGCATATATTTATGTTGTTTTGGGAGAGCAGATTCCATTAGAAAGTGATACAACATAGAGATCAGGCCCTTACCCCTAGGAAAGGAATAACAAATAACCTCAAAGGGGGTATGGGGGGGAAAAACTCAAAGAGCCCTGATTTATAAAAAAAAACTCTCTGATAAGGGCATAATTATCAATCTCTGTACTGGGAATCTTATGAATAGACTGAAGTTGTTGGAATGAGCAAAAATTATTATTAAAGCGGAGTTCCGGACACAAAATCGACACAGTCGATTTTGGGCCACCCGCTTCCTATTTGTCACCTGAAAAAGAAATGGGTAGTTACGATTTTTTTTTTTACTTATCTTGTAATTGCAGAAAAATATACTCACCTTTCTTCCTCCCTCGGCCGCGCGGCCCGCGCCGTCACTTCCGCTTTGCAATGATTCCTGGGAGCTGAACGTCATCGCTCCCAGGAATCAATGCGCCTGCACTGGCCCCGACGTTAGTTCCGGTTCAGGCGCATCATACCTTGCTAAACAGCTTCTGGGTATGCCGGGATGACGCTGTGGCCCCGGAAGTGACGGCGGGGCTGATGCAGTGCATCGTGGGATCGAAGAGGACGGAAGAGGACGCAGAAGTGGATCGCGCTGGCTTCAAGCTGCCCACACCTGAGATGGCAGCGCTGGAGAAGAAATTTTAAAAGTGAGTATTTCTTCTAAAAGGTATGTGCGAACCGGGACAGATCAGAGGCTAGCCATTGTGGAATGTACTAGCCCTGACTGTCCCGGTGGTATGTTCATTGAAATTTTTTTTTGTGGCCGGAACTCCGCTTTGATGGAGAGGGCTTTCAGAGTGATAAGACCCTTGGAGATCCAGGGAGTGACGGAAGCTGGGTCCCAAGGGAGGGAAAAAGTACCCAGCTCGCCTAAAAACGTAAGCAACAGGGAGGTATCGGAGACCAGTTTATATTTATTTTTGCATTTGGTCAAGACCTTGAAAAGGTGGTTAATAATTCTGTTAGATTGGAGTATCTGTTTGGAAACTTTATTTTTGGACCAAAGTAAGGATTGCAAGAAAGGGGGGGGATTGATAGTTGCTCAAAGGCCAGCCATGGAATGTTTTTGTCTGATGAGTGCCACTGAGCAAGTTGGGTAAGCTTGGCAGACAAATAGTAGGACCATAGGTCAGGAAGGCCCTGGCCTCCTAACCATTGAGGGGCATGGAGTATGTGTTTATTACATCTAGGTTTTCTACCATTCCATACAAATCTAGATAAGTCTCTCTGAATAGAGGAAATGTGGGAAAATAGGACATTAATGGGGAGGGCTCTGAAAAAAAAACAAAAGTTTTGGTAATATAACCATTTTCACCGCAGCAATTCTGCCCAGAAATGAGATATGGAATGGAGACCAAGAGGCAACAAGAGATCTAATATTTGAAAACAGGGCTGGATAGTTAGTTATAAACAATGATTCATAATGAGAGGTAATACGTATACCCAGATATCTAAAGGACCTATGGCACCATGAGAATGATACATTTTCCTTCAGGGAAACCTTCATCCAGTTGGGCAAGTTAAGAGGCAAAATGGAACATTTTGATATATTCACACCTAAACCAGATATCTCCTGAAAAGACTTAAATTCCAATATTAGTTGAGGGAGAGATATATGAGGATCAGATAAAAACAACAAAACATTGTCTGCATATAGGCTAATTTATGTAACCCCTAATGTTAGTGTTGTCCCTTATAGCACAAGCAAATGGTTAAATTGCCAAAGCGAATAAAAGAGGAGATAGCGGGCACCCCTGTCTCGTGCCCCTTTTAAATTGAAAAAACTCAGAATTACATCCAGGGATTCTAACTCTAGTTTGAGGTGAAATATACAAAGCCCTAAAACCCTGAAGAAATGTATCACCTATGCCAAATCTAGGAAGGAGGAGCTCTAAATAAGACCAACCGACACTATCAAAAGCCTTGTGTATGTCAAGACTAATTATGCAGGTAGGGTGTTTATGTAAATTAGCATCCTGTCTAACATTCATAACCAACCTAATATTGTCCATGAGTTGCCTATGTGGAATAAATCCAGTCTGGTCAGGGTTAATCAAAGAAGTTATATCAGAAGCCAATCTGTTAGCCAGGAACCGCCCAACGAGCTTCAGCCTGTATGTATTTCGGAACATTAGCTGCTATATGACAAGGAGGGGTAATTTTACTTCTGTTACAATCTGCAAGTGCAGTGGCTCCAGAGCTTAGTAAATTAGTTAAGCTTCACTTTGGAAAGAATACCCAATCACGTGCAAGGAAAATTGAAAAAAAAACAGCATTTTTTGCTTGCAGATGATTGGATGATGGAAGTCAGTAGAGCTTCTGCTCATTTACTAAGTGGTACATGCTCAGTTAAACTTGGCTGTTACGATTTGCTATATATGATTTTGTTTCAAATGCAATGCATTTCGAATGAGTGTATATACTATTTTGTTACATATGTTATTACCTGTGTATATTTTATTACAGAAAAACCATTCATGCATATGAGTTCCCATATTCACACTCGTGATGAAGGGTATTTATTGTAACGCGTAGGGTGTCTACTGGAAACCAATGCTCTATCATCTTTGTGTGATCATGACATGTTTTTATACTTTATTATTATATTCTTCATGTATATGTTACCATGTTGACTTTTAATGTGATATATTAACCACTTGTCTTCTGTGCACTTAAACCCCCTTCCCATCCAGACCAATTTTTAGCTTTCAGTGCTCTCACACTTTGAATGACAATTGCGTGGTCATGCTACACTGTACCCATATGAAATTTTTATCATTTTTTTTCACACAAATAGAGCTTTCTTTTGGTGGTATGTAATCACCTCTGGGTTTTTTATTTTTTACAAAAAAAAAAAAAAGAAAAAAGACAGAAAATTTTGAAAAAAAAAAGTTTTTCTTATTTTCTGCGAGTAAATTTTGAAAATAAATACATTTTTCTCCTTCACTGATGTGCGCTGATGAGGCGGCACTGATGGGCACTGATAGGCTGGTGATCAGTGCCCTGATTACATTTTTCTTTGTCCCCGACGGCTGATCGGCTCTGTCCTTCCTCACACTGCAGGCTCTGTGTGAGGAAGGAGCGCTGGCGATGAGAGATGATCTCATATGTTTACATATGAGATCATATCTCATTGGACGGTCCGATCACGTGGTGAATGGCCGCTGTGATTGGCCATTCACCACGATCTGTGATCGGCTGTGTCCAAGGGACACGGCCGACACAGATTTTCCCCGATGCACGCTCGCGGGAGCGCGCGGGGAGCCTGTGTCTGAGAGGCCGTTTAAAGACGGCCTCCCGAAAATGTGAGTCCGCGCTGCAGCCGTACTTCGGCTACAGCGCGGATGGGAGGTAGTTAAAATGTATAATTTTTCATTTATATCTGTGGTGTTACTTTTGGCCTTCAAAGTCCCGTTCCCTTAGGTGGGTTCCTTTTTGTTGTTTGCAATTGGGATGTTGGCCATTTAACACCCTGCTCTGCCTAAATGAGTGCCCTATAGACATTTACTAAGTTCTGGAGCAACTGCTCTTGCAGAGTGCAACTGCACACAGTCTATTTGCCTTTAGTAAATCAACTCATTGTATAATTCTGCTTTTATGTTGAATACAATTGTATTGCAAAAGCATTATTGTTCTATGGTGTTCTTACTCTTTAAATATAAAATGATTTTACTAGCAGGTTGATATACCATTGATGGTTTTAGGCATCCTTAAAATCTTTTATTCTTGGGTGCAAAATAGTGCAGATAATAATAGTTGTTTGCTAATTAAATGTGCTTTTGCCATAAACCAGCAGTTCCGGATGTTAATTTGGCCACATGGGAATAAAGGAATTATTTCCTTGACTTTGCCCACTGTCCCAAAATGATTTAGATCTCTGATAGAGGTATAACAAGCAAATATTTTTTGTTTTTATATTTTTATGTTTTAGGCAAGGCTCTACTGTGTAGTAATGTACAGATCTTGAAATTTTTACACAGGATATATATTTCTGAATGGTAGGAACATCTATTTTAGATAAGCAAAATACGACTACCTTCATCACATACCACACATAAAATGTCTATGTTCACTAAATTGTTTAGCCATACACTGATTAAGCCCACATTTGACCTTGCGACACCTCTACAGAGAAAAGCCCACGTATATTTATAAAAATACAGAAAATTGGTTTTCTTTCTTGGAAATAGCTTAAGACATTGGTACAAATACAGGTGCTTCCAGGGCAACAAAATGAAATACAATATTGATCTACCATAGAGCAGAAAAAACTGAACCATATAAAATTAATTTCACTAGCAGTATTCGGGTGAGCTAATATCTTCTAAATGTCCTAATTTATTAGATTTCATCTATGGTTTTACAATGGTACACTAATGAAGGGAAAATTCCATCCTTACATACAGTGAAACAACCAGGCTCCACAACAAATGGAATTTCCATGTGTTCTGCACAACAGGGGAAGTCTGACTACCTGACATATTTAGATTTTATATGGGATCATAAACATGACTTAATTATCAGACATTAAATATATACTTGCTCACAAGTCTGGGCTTCTCGGAGGCAGTAAAATAAACCATGGGTGAAGTGAACAATAGGGAATTTAACTTAGTGCTGATTCTTGATCTCACTTATAAGTGCACCAATATTTCATTTTCTTCATTTTGCAATAAACTAAAGAGAATCTAATTTTTTAACTCAGTGGAGCTGCATAGTAACTCTTGGAGATTTGCTGTGCCTCATTACTTTTAATTCGAAAATAGTGCACTGTTTCCTAAGAATCATAAAACAACTAAAACAAATACTGTTTAATTAATACAGAACAGGATTTCTCAGCTTCGATCTTGAATTAACTCCAACAATTCATGTGGGAAAAAAAGCGCTAAAATACTATACAGATTAATTCATTTGTTCATGTATTTGATAGACCAATTGTACCACTTACTAAATTTACAAATCCTTGAAACTGAAATACAAGGAATCTATACAATTTTTTGCCTAAGATTCATATAACATTAACCCAGCATTCATGCATCAATTGAATATGATCAAATAAAACAGAAGTGTGAATCCTTGATGAAAGTTGTTTGAATCTTGTGTGAACACATTTATAAATAGACTTAAAGTGGTACTAAACCCAGGAGCCTGCATTCACTATATCTGGTCTCCCACAGTACACAGAACACGGAAACGCATTTTAGTAAATCTAAAACGGATAAATACTTTTTCTCATCAGCAGTGTATAGCAGCCTTGGGACTTGTATCAGTCTTTGCTTAACAAGGCTAGCGGTAAACCCGAGCGTGACTCGGGGTAGGAATTTCCTGCTATTATCGGTATCCCTGAGTCACTCTCAGGGGGGATGTGCAGACAGCGCAGCGGAGTGTCTTACCTTATCCTGGCGATCCAGCGATGAGCTCTCATTGCTGTGACCACCAGCCGAGATCTCCGCCGCTCGTCTGTCGGTAGGAGGACTTCCTAGTTCCGTTCCCTGCAGCAGCAATGCTGCATGGGAGCGGAACTAGGGAGGGAAATTCAAAAAAAAAAAAAAAAAATGTTACACAAACACATTTTATATTATATATATGCATATATATATATATATATATATATATATATATATATATATATGCATATATATATAGGGAGGGAAATTCAAAAAAAAAAAAAAAAAATGTTGCACAAAACACAAACACATTTTATATTATATATATATATATACCTATATACACACACATATATATATATATATATATATATAAAATTATATTATTGATTCGATTATAATTCATGCGTATATATATATATATGTATATACACACACACATATATATATATATATATATATATATATATATAATATATAACACATGAATTATAATCTAATCAATAATATAATTTTATTATATATATTATATATTCTATAATAAAATTATATTATTGATTCGATTATAATTCATGCGTTTGTGTTTCAAATTTATCACATCTGGGATGTCTACTAGAGTCTTGTTTGGTCAGGTTTAAGTCAGTAATTAGTAAGAATTGTAGGCCTATAATACATAACGCCAAATTTCCATGAAAAAAATTGTACCGCTTTTGGTACAGAATTCCTGACAGAATCATACCGCCAGGGAGGTTAAAGCTTGTAGGAGGATTCTTCATTCTCCACGATCCTCTGTCTGGACAGTGCTGATTGGCCCTGTGATGATCACACGCACCCTCCCAAGAAAAAAAAAAAATTCTAGCAATACACACCAAACTGAGCTTGTGCAGCCTGACTCCTAATGCTCTTTTCTATCACGAGGAGGGTTGGAGTCAATGGAAGAAGAGGAGGATCAGAGAGGCAGGATCACACAGCCTTTATACACAATGCAGAGGATTAACCCCTTAGGTATAACAAGCATGCTTTCCTGCTAATACAAACTCATTTTCCACTGTTCTGGGTTTAGTAACACTAAAACTGGAGAGTGCAAAATTTGGTGAAGTTGTGCATGTTAACCAAATAGCTTCTAACTTTAGCTTGTTCAATTAAGCTTTAACAAAAAAAAAAAAAAAAACCTGGAAGCTGATTGATTTCTATGCAGAGCTGCACCAGATTTTGCACTCTCCAGTTTTACTAACTCAATTCCTAAGTGTACACATATTTTCTTACTATAACGGAAATGTTTGTGTATTTCCAGTGCAAACATATTTGAACTGTCATTCTAGTGTTTATTTTAAAATAATTCTTGATGTGACTTTTACATTTTTAATGCTTGCTCTTCCATGTTATGGTTATGTATTAAAGTGGCTGCAAACCGCAGACATGATATATTAACAAAGGATATCCCTCTATAGTTTGTACTTGTCTCAATCAAGAGCACTAAGTTTAATTTCTGTCTGCTGCTTTATTCTTCTGCTATCAGTAAAAATCACTTCTGACCAGTTTTCCTGACACCAAGAGAAAAAAGTTAACAGGGGAGGGACCTCCAGCTGATTGACAGCCTCAGCTCTGTTTCTGCATGTTGCGTGAAGAGGGCTGATGTTCCTTCCCCTCCCTCCAATTAGCTCTCAGAGCTCTCCTCACTGTGCTCTGCAGAGTGTAACTTCCCTACCCCTTTTTTTTTCTGACAGCTCAGACAAGCTTTGTAAAATCTGGTCTTTGAATTATTGTAGAGATGAGACCGCAGACCAGTGGCGTAGCGTGGGGGGGCCACTGGCACCGGGCGCAACATTTAGGGGGGCGCATCCCACAACCGCCATCCACGGGATCATAGTGTCCAGCGCCCCGACCCCCCTGCCCGCACTCCTCTTGGCTCAGTGACTGACTTTGTGCAGGACGAGCAGCGGCCGGGGGGCGGGGCTGGTCGTGGGTGAAGATGCTCTGTGGCTCGGTGCATGTGCAGCACCACTTCCGGAGTCTCTCCCTGCTGTCCGGGCCGGCCAGCTGTCTCTCCCGTTCGCTTCGGATCGCCTCCTCCAGTCGCCAGTGTTTTTACACTGAACAAGGTAAGTGATGTGCTGCCTGCCCCCGGGAGCCCAGGGAAGCTGACATGGGAGGGGAGGAGGTGGGTCAGTGTAGGGGGTGTCAGTATAGGTGTCAGTGAGTGTAGGGGGTTCAGTGTAGGTGAGGTTCAGTGTAGGGGGGTCAGTATAGGTGTCAGTGTAGGGGGGGGTCAGTGTATGTGGAAATGTAGGGGGGGGGTTCAGTGTAGGGGGTCAGTGTATGGGGGGGCAGTGGTCAGTGTAGAGGGGTCAGTGTAGGTGTCAGTGTATGGGGGGGTCAGTGTAGGGGGTGTCATTGTAGGGGGGTCAGTGCATGTAGAAATGTAGGGGGGTCAGTGTATGTGTCAGTGTAGGGGGGTCAGTGTAGGGGGGTCAGTGTATGGGGGGGTCAGTGTATGGGGGGGGTCAGTATAGGTGACAGTATATGGGCGGGTCAGTGTAGGGGGTGTCAGTGTAGGGGTGTCAGTATAGGTGTCAGTGTGGGGGGGTCAGCATATGTGGAAATGTAGGGGTGGTTAGTGTAGGGGGGGTCAGTGAAGGGGTCAGTGTATGAGGGTCAGTGTAGGGGGGTAAGTGTAGGGGGGTCAGTATAGGTCTCAGTGTATGGGGAGGTCAGTGTAGGGGTCAGTGTAGGTGTCAGTGTATGGGGGGGTCAGTGTAAGGAGGTCAGTGTAGGGGGGTCAGTGTATGTGGAAATGTAGGGGGGGTCAGTGTATGGGGGGGTCAATGTATGTGTCAGTGTAGGGGGTTAGTGAAGGGGGGTCAGTGTAGGTGTCAGTGAAGGGGGGGTCAGTGTATGGGGGGGTCAGTGTAGGGGGGGTCAGTATAGGTGTCAGTGTAGGGGTCAGTGTATGGGGGGGTCAGTGTATGGGGGAGTCAGTGTCAGTGTCAGTATAGGGGGGTCAGTGTATGGGGGGGGTCAGTGTAGGGGTCAGTGTATGGGGGGGTCAGTGTATGGAGGAGTCAGTGTCGGTGTCAGTATAGGGGGGTCAGTATAGGTGTCAGTGTAGGGGTCAGTGTATGGGGGGGTTAGTGTCAGTGTAGGGGGTCAGTATAGGGGGGTATGTGTAGGGGGGTCAGTGTATGTGGGAATGTAGAGGGGGTCAGCATAGGGGTGTCAGTGTAGGTGTCAGTCTATGGGGGGAGGGGGTCAATGTAGGGGGAGGTCAGTTTATAGGGGGGTCAGTGTAGGGGGGGTCAGTGTATTTGTCAGTGAAGGTGTGAGTGAAGGTGTCACTGTAGGGAGGTCAGTGCGTGGAATCAGTGTAGGTGTCAGTGAAGGGGTCAGTGTATGGGGGGGTCAGTGTAGGTGTCAGTGTATGGGGGGGTCGGTGTAGGTGTCAGTGTATGGGGGGTAAGTGTAGGTGGCAGTGTATGGGGCAGGTCAGGGTAGGGGGGGTCAGTGTAGGTGTCAGTGTATGGGGGTATAAGTGAAGGGGTCAGTGTAGGGGGGGTCAGTGTACGGGGTTCATTGTAGGGGTCATTATAGGGCTCAGTGTAGGGGGTTCAGTGTATGTGTCAGTTTAGGGGGGGTCAGTGTAGGTGTCAGTGTAGCGGGGTCAGTGAAGGTGTCAGTGTAGGGGGGGGTGTCAGTGTAGGGGTTCAGTAAAGGTGTGAGGTACGTCAGCGTAGGAATCAGGAATGTCAGTGTAGGGTTCAGTGTAGGGGTCAGTATAGTGATCAGGTCTGTTAGTGCAGGAATTAGGTAGGTCTGTGTAGTGGTCTCTGTAGGTGTCAGTATAGTAATCAGGTAGGTAAGTGTATGAATCAGGTAGGTCTCTGTAGGTAGGTCAGTGTAGGTGTCAGTATAGAAATTAGGTAGGTCAGTGTAGTGATCAGGTTGGTTAGTGCAGGAATAAGGTAGGTCAGAGTAGGTGTCTGTGTAGTGGTCAGGTAGGTCTGTGTAGTGGTCAGGTAGGTTAGTGTAGGTGTCAGTATAGTAATCAGGTAGGTCAGTGTAGGAATAAGGTAGGTCTCTGTAGTGGTCAGGTAGGTCAGTGTAGGTGTCAGTGTAGTAATCAGGTAGGTCAGTGTAGGTGTCAATATAGTAATCAGGTAGGTCTGTGTAGTGGTCAGGTAGGTCTGTGTAGGTGTCAGTGTAGTAATCAGGTAGGTCAGTGTAGGAATAAGGTAGGTCTCTGTAGTGGTCAGCTAGGTCAGTGTAGGTGTCAGTATAGTAATCAGGTAGGTCAGTGTAGGAATAAGGTAGGTCTCTGTAGTGGTCAGCAAGGTCAGTGTAGTGGTCTGTGTAATGGTCTAGTAGGTTTGTGTAGGGGGGCGCAAATTACTTACCTTGCCCCGGGCGCTGACAACCCACGCTACGCCACTGCCGCAGACAACTTATGTGGGAGGATTTGTTTCATCTCTGTGGATCACCTGAGACCAGTCACTTTACTGGGTATATGTAAGGGTTTACAACTACTTTAAATATACACAATGGTTGACAATATTTTCACTTTTACTTCTTCTCTGGTAACACATTGTCAGCAGAACAGGATGTCAGGGTACATTTCTCTAAAACAGCCCTGGATAGCACTAAAACCTATCTTGGGTTCTAGCCCCCTCTATTCAAAATGAAAAATATATAAGAATTTTCGGCTGGAAATGTACATGTTTGGTTTGAGTGTTTGTAGGTTTATGATGCTGATAGGTATTTTGTTTGAATATCTATTTTGCGTGCACATTGTTAGAGCGTGGAAATCGAAATACTGTGGACATCTGACAGTTGGTAATTAGACACCATGATGTTACCAACCACAGGTGACCATAAAATTGACAATTATCATTGCTTGACAACGTGTCTTCCAAAATGCCAATGAGCGAATATATTGTATTGAATTGAGTGAATATATTATCATTGCTTGTTGATCATTAGCCTGTGGTTGTTTATGAACCACACTAAAAGTATCTTATTGTAAACTGTATTTATGATATGTGTTCCATTTTGATACTGGCTAAATTCACAAACATAAATGCAACACACCTGTCACTTTGAGGTTCAACATAAATATACTGATGAATTACTTAGTGATTCTACTTGGTGATGAAGATTGTTAGCATTTCATTTATTGCAAAAATGTGGCCATATGATGGTGCAAAATGGGGAACCTATTTATATCATGGAAAGCTGAACAACCGGGCTGATTTACTATAGTTACCACACATGTGCTAGTGACTTGCTAGCTCCCAAAATCCCAGGATTTATGAAGCCATGGTAGACTGTGGCTAAGCCAGAGAAGGTACGAGTTGTAACGCCAGATTCAAAACGGATTTTCAGAGTGTGCATCAGGCTTACTGAGATCCACCAGTTATGTAATGGTGGGCTAATGTTTCAAGTCAGCTTAGCATGCAGATCAATGAGTTTTTAAGTACAAGATTTACGGCTGTATAATGTACAAGGTGGCCTAACCTTGAAAAATACAGCCTAAATAAATATAAGTGAAAACATGAATAACATACCTGAATCAAAACAGTGATGGAAAGGAAGAGGTGATGATAGTTAGACACAGGCATAGTAGCTGGTAAGCAATTATATGCTGGGTTTTGGCTTGCTAGTGCTACGTTGGAGGGTTCCTGTGTAAAATATCCATCTGGACAACAGTGGGATAGAACGTTTTCATCTGAGGCTACTGGTGGATAGCAAATAATAGAGGCTTTGAGTATTGCATTATTTAATAGCCAAAGCTTAATTAGCTTTTACTTATATGCTTGGACATCAATGTTGTTCAATTAGTAGGATGTACCACATATAAATCCAACTTAAGGAGGCAAGCAATTGCAGCACTCATGATGACTGTGGTCTTTTAACAATTTTATATATTTTTTTCCCCCAATTTCAGTAATATCTCAGAAATATTTAACTCCTAAAATATTGATTTGTTAAACACTGCTATCTTTATAAAATTTTAAAATTAACATAGTAGGATCTATAAAACAGAAATAAAGTGCTACATCCTTATATTAAGCAAAAATAGAAAAATAAAGAAAAAATATCATTGGGACTTTGGAGGCACATCATGTTTACATAAATAATTTGTTTTTTTTATTAGAAACATCTTTAAAACAGTATATATTTCATTGTGATATACATGATTTGTAAGAAATCAAAATAAAAGCATTAAAACAACTATTGTTCAAATAGTACATTCATATCACATGATGTAAGTTTATAATGGCCTGACACATTTCATGGACTTTCTCAGCTTCTTCAGGAGCCAACGATATTTAGTACTATTCAGGAAATTGTCTAAACAGAAACATAATAAATATACAAAGCGCAGCCTACCAATATGTTCCCACCGACATATCAAGTGGATGACAAATAGAGAAAAAAGCCCATGATGGCGACTCAAGTGGGGGCTCTTAGATCTTAAGATAAGTATGCAAACCAGATATAACTTCTAAGGTACTAACACTGTTGTATATACAGACTTAGTGCACTTTCACTCATGAACCATCAGAGCAGGGATGGCTAGTTAATGGTGAATTATAGCAGGAGATTTATCTTAGATAAAAGAAAACAAAGATTAGTTGTACCTCCAAAGAAAAATGTAAACATAAACATTCACCAATATTAAACTCATATATATGTATTTACCTTAGACATATAACCCAAAAGGATCTACCTGGAGGTTCCCATCACCTCAATACCTGATCCCCATATTGCAACCTATGGCTCATATATACAAGAGCAATAAAGGTCTATATATTGCATTATACATAAAGCTTTCTGTAAGAACAAGGATATCAGCATGTAAGACCCCAACATAAATAAAAGTCTTATTTATTTAACCCAGCTGTCAGGAAGTAGATACCTACGTCTATTCACTCAGAGACCAGAAGAACAGTTTTACAGTATACCAAAAAAATTAATTTAAAGCTGGTCCATATATTAGTTAATTTTAAGACTATTTGTTCACCCCTACAACCATCCAGGTTCCTGAAACCAGAAAACCAGAACTATAATAAGCTCCACTTCACAAGAACTACGTAGCAGTGCTTAAAGCTCTCACAAACCATGAAAAGTACATACCATCTTAACTAACAGACATCACCCACCTTCAGGCAGTGACTAAAGCACAAAACTAATAACCCAGGCATAACATACATCAGCTGTTGAGGTGTTGGGAACTTCCTGGTAGATCTTTTTGGTTGATATGTCTAAGGTAATAAATATATATGAGTTGAACCTTGTTGAATATTTATGCATAAAGATGTATTTGGAGGTACAACTGATTTTTGTTTTCTTTTATCTAAGAAAGGTCCCCTGCTATAACTTACCATTAAAAGGCCACCCCTACTCTGATGATACATAAGTGAAAGTGCACTAAGCCTGTATATACAACTGTGTTAGTACCTTTGAAGTTATATCTGGATTGTATACTTATCCTAATTCGCCCTAAGAACCCCCCCACTTGAGTCAACATCAGTGGCTTGGTTCTTTCTTTGTCATCCACTTGATATGACATCTCAGTGGGAACATATTGGTATGCTGCGCTTTGTAAATTTATTTCTATTATGTTTTTGTTTAGACAATTTCCTGAATAGTACTAAATATCGTTGGTTCCTGAGGAAGTGGATAACGTCCATGAAACTTGTTGGGCCATTAAAAACTTACATCATGTGATATGAATGTACTATTTGAACAATAGTTGATTTTAATGCTTGTGTTTTGATATTTTACAAATAATGTACATCACAATGAAATATGTACTGTTTCTAATAAGAGCCAAATATTTTATATAAAGATGATGTGACTTCAAAGTCCCAATAATATTTTTTCTTTATTTTTCCATAATTGCTTTAAAATTAACCTGTTTGGTATCTATTTACTTAACACAATTTCATCCTTTATATTTTTTTAAATTAGACAATATATTGGGGTTGATTTACTAAAGGCAAATTGACTATGCACTTTGCAAAATGCAGTTGCACGCTGCAAGTGCAGTTGCTCCAGAGCTTAGTAAATTAGGTAAATCTTCACTTTGCAAAGAGTACCCAATCACGTACAAGGCAAATTGAAAAAAAAAAACAGCATTTTTGATTGCACATGATTGGATGATAGAAGTCAGCAGAGCTTCTGCTCATTTACTAATCTCTGGAGCAACTGCACTTGCAGAGAGCAACTACACTTTGCAAAGTGCACAGCCTATTTGCCTTTAGTAAATCAACCCCACTGCATCTGCGTGCATTAAAATTAACCTTTGTGTATTTTTTACTGAAAAAATGTGTTTGATAAACAGGAGCGCTAACATCATGTGACACATAAAATTGAATCTACCGCCATTGTATTCTTCATGGTCCCTGCTTTCATAAAATATATAATACTGTATGTGGGGGTTTAACTATCTTCGGGCCTAAAATGTGCATTATAACACGTGCCAAGAAAAAAAAAATGAAAAACCATAAATTGGCAGTGAAAGGGTTAAGTAGTTAATGGTGGTGTTGTAATATGGACATATGATTTATTTTAAATGTATAACTAAAAGCTGAAACTTTACCTCTCAATTACATATTGTGTATCAGAAGAATTAAGGTTATTGTGTGTTTTGCATACACATGGAGACTTTCCTAAAATTTACAGTAATATGGACAACCCATAGTACATGGTCACATAAATATGTCCTGATTGAGCTACAAAACATTTACTGCATTCTTCCATAAACTGATTTACTGTATGTAAAAAGATTTACTAGGATTCATGGAAGTGTTTATTTAAGCTTAGTTTCAGGAGACAGATCATCAATTTCTAAATATAAAAGCGAGGTGTTCTACAAGGTTAAATATACATATAGGGGATGTAGGATATGTTTCTGCAGGCCAAATTTTAAAAAAAGAATTACTGTAGAAAAAATACCGTGTGAATGTGTCAAGATTATGAAAAGCAAATATACATTTACCCTTCATAATGATTATTTTACTCTATATCACAATGTTGGATATCTCTTCTCCAAGCAATCCCTACTGAGTGTGTAGTCAATTTCATATACAGAAAGGCAGTTTAATGATAGTTCAACCTTTGTATAAAATCAGAGACTTATTGAAAGTTG
The DNA here is from genome assembly GCF_965119305.1 of Pelophylax lessonae. Lineage (NCBI taxonomy): Eukaryota > Metazoa > Chordata > Amphibia > Anura > Ranidae > Pelophylax > Pelophylax lessonae. The sequence goes on from NC_138768.1 coordinate 593,199,661, forward strand.
GACACCCTGTTAGTTAGTGCTGCCAAAAAATTGTCAGACAAGTAAGGCTTAAAGATATTTTAATATGAATTTTGGATAGGGACTCTGTTTTTATGCATTTTAAAACAAAAAGAGGAAATGAGTTAAAATCAATAATAAGATCTATGTGATCCTTCATGACCTATCTTCCTCTACTCGAATGCCAATTTTTGGAACATTTATTAAGCCAACAGATTAACTGTTCTCCAGGTTATGCCAGGTGATGTGAAGAATGAATGGAAATGAGCATTAAATATATTCATTTTTTCACTCATTTATGTATGAAATTTATTAGGAGGCATGAACAAGATGCTCAAACAATAGAAGATCCTGCATTACTGCTCCCTTTTTGCACTTAGACCACATATAAACGAAACACTAACAAGATATCTGGTCTCTTGCATAGAGAAAACAATCCCCAGGAAATCTAATACATTTAGGTGTGTAATAAACTGAGGAAAATTACATTTAATTGAGTTGAATAATGTTTTTATTTGAAAAGAGATTCTTTCTTTTACTAAGCCAGCAGAGCAATACCAATATTTTTTCCAAAATGTCTAAATTTTAAGTTGAATTAAATTGCCAATATGAGGGCGAATGCTTGGATTACATTAAAACTATTATCACATGGTCAGTTCACTAATGAAGTTGCATATTAATGCAAATAGTGTACTTGCACCAGGATCTCTGAGCAAACTAAAGGCCCTTCACAGCCCCGTTCTTTATTGTTTTTCATTAATGAATTAAAGAATTCACTTTACAAGTGGCCTTGACCCCCAGGTCAGCACACAAATGACCATAAAGGATTTTAATTTGGATGCCAAATGTTTTTTAAAGCATTTGGGTGCCAGTCAGACCTTGACAGCCAACTTTATACATTTCTTTGCCAGGTGCCTCCAGAAAACGACTTGAATGAAACTAGATCACCACTCCAAAAACATGGATTCTGGATGTTCTTCTGTATCAACACCCATTTAACTACAGCCTTTGTATATAAAACCAGTGCCACATTTGAAGTGGTTGGAGGGCAATCAGTGAACAAATGAAATTCAGAAATTTCCGGAAATCACTCTTTTACTCATAAGTACAGTCCAGCCAACCAGTACGTCTCTCCAATGAGAGGCAATATACTGTCACCAAGGACTACTGAGAAGTCAAATTGTAATTAAGAAGGCAGCAGCACACAACACAATACAGAAAAATATGGAAATATGGTCAGTCACAAGTATTGCTGGGAGTGTTATCACAGTATCTCAGTCGGCTGTGGAATGTCTGATTTAGAGTATATGCAGATAATTGATTTTATTCTACTATATAAAAGCAGGAATAAAAACACAATGTAAAAAAATGGTCTGCTGTTTCAATGCTTATTTAATTAGTTATTATCTTGTATTCAATCAAAACTTGCAGTATCATTTTCAATAATTTTCTAATTATTCTTTAACTGTAAAATAGTTAACCCAGAATTTTTCATTTGACAAAAAAGCCTGTTTTATAATCCAGATATTACTGATAGACAGTATAGACAGGTCCCTGGCCCTACTTTACCTCTTGCAACCAATGCAATAGCGCTTGTTCAAGGACTGTGACTGGAAAATATTAAAGCAGAATCATACTGATGAGGTAATTGCTGTGCTTGCTCCTCCAATCAGCAAGGTCCATTAATTAGACTGTGCAATGTAGTAAAGCCTGACTGGCTCACAGTGTTGCCCCTTCTTGTTCCAGTCTGAATTCTGATGCTCAGAAAATTGCAGCTGGCGGATATCAAGATGGATTCAGGTATTTTTCAGAATGCATTTAAAGCGGAGTTCCACCCAAAAGTGGGACTTCCACTTATTTTCTTCTGCCCCCCCCCCCCCCTCTGGTGCCACATTTGGCACCTTTCATGGGGGAGGGGGGGATGGGTACCTGTTTTTGACAGGTACCCTTCCCCACTTTCGGGAGACGACATTGCCCCTCGGAAGTTTGGTCCCCTCCTCCTTCCCCTGCCGCCAAGACAATCAGAATTTGCAGCACGCTTCGCATATGCGCATTAGGAACCCACCCGTGAAGCCGCAAGGCTTCACTGCCGGGTTCCCTCACCGGCAATGGCGGCAGCAGCACCAGACAGCCGATGGAAACATTGCCTGCGGTGCCGACATCGATGGACTCCAGGACAGGTAAGTGTCCTAATATTAAAAGTCAGCAGCTACAGTATGTGTAGCTGCTGACTTTTAATTTTTGGAGGGGGAGAGGGGAGGCTGGAACACCGCTTTAAGTATTTAATATATCTATAGTTAGAATAAATGAAGGTCTTTTTTAGGTTCTATGCATCTAACTTAACCTCCCTGGCGGTATGATTATGTCAGGAATTATGTACCAAAAGCGGTACAATTTTTTGCATGGAAATTTGGCGTTATGTATTATAGGCCTACAATTCTTAGTACTTACTGACTTAAACCTGACCAAAACAAGACTCTAGTAGACATCCCAGATGTGATAAATTTGAAACACAAACGCATGAATTATAATCTAATCAATAATTTAATTTTATTATATAATATATATATATATATATATATATATATATATATATATATATATTATATTATAAAATTATATTATAATACTTATATAATATAAATGTTATGTGTTTGTGTTTTGTGCAACATTTGAATTTCCCTCCCAGTTCCGCTCCCATGCACCATTGCTGCTGCAGGGAACGGAACCAGGAAGTCATCAGACCGACGGACGAGCGGCAGGGATCTTGGCTGGCGATCACTAGGGATGATCGAACTTTTGAAAAGTTCGGTTCGACCAGAACACCCGAACTTCCCGAAAGTTCGGCCCGGATTTCAGAACCCCATTGAAATCAATGGGACCCGAACTTCGAATCAAAAAACACCATTTTGAAGCCCTAAAACCAAATAAATGGCCCTAAAAAGTGCCTAGGGTTCTGGGTCATGCCCCAGGGACTATTAATCACACAAAAAAAGTTCTTAAAAATTGTCATTTTTGATAGAGAGCCAATTATTGAAAAAATTATTGAAAAAAAAAATGAGATTTCTTTGGATTTAGTGTCTGTGGGGTCTAAAAAGTGTACCTGTGAAGTTTCAGCTCTGTAGCATATCCAGAACCAGAAAAAAAAGATTGTTTGTATTAGAATTGCAGTAGAGCAGGATAGTGGCTCCGCTATTTTCACACCCGGCCTTTTTTGTTGCAGGCATTTATTGGGCTTTTTTGTGGACATCTTTGGAGGCAGGCATGACATCTGAACTTCTGTGTAGGGGTATATATACACACACACATGTATATATATATAAACATACACATATATAGGTGTGAAAGTAGCAGAACCCTATGCCTGCGCTAATTAAATAATTTGCAGGCATAGGGCTACGCTCCTATCACACCTATATGTGTGTATGTGTATAAATACATATAAGTGTGTTTGTATATATACACATATCACACCCGGCCTTTTTTGTTGCAGGCATTTATTGGGCTTTTTTGTGGACATCTTTGGAGGCAGGCATGACATCTGAACTTCTGTGTAGGGGTATATATAAACACACACATATATGTATTTATACACATATATAGGTGTGAAAGTAGCAGAACCCTATGCCTGCGCTAATGAAATTATTTGCAGGCATAGGGCTTCGCTCCTATCACACCTATATGTGTGTATGTGTATAAATACATATATGTGTGTGTGTGTATATATACCCCTATACAGAAGTTCAGATGTTATGCCTGCCTCCAAAGATGCCCAAAAAATGCCCAAAAAAACGCCTTCAACAACACACCTGGGCGTTTTTGTTGCAGGCGGGTTTTTTGGGCATTTTTTGGGCCTCTTTGGAGGCAGGCATAACATCTGAACTTCTGTATAGGGGTATATATACACACACACATATATGTATTTATACACATACACATATATAGGTGTGATAGGAGCGAAGCCCTATGCCTGCAAATAATTTCATTAGCGCAGGCATAGGGTTCTGCTACTTTCACACCTATATATGTGTATGTGTATAAATACATATATGTGTGTGTGTGTATATATACCCCTACACAGAAGTTCAGATGTTATGCCTGCCTCCAAAGACGCCCAAAAAATGCCCAAAAATACCCTTGCAACAAAAATGCCCAGGTGTCCAAAGACGCCCAAAAAATGCCCAAAAAAACGCCTGCAACAAAAACGCCCAGGTGTGTTGTTGCAGGCGTTTTTTTGGGCATTTTTTGGGCGTCTTTGGAGGCAGGCATAACATCTGAACTTCTGTATAAGGGTATATATACACACACACATATATGTATTTATACACATACACACATATAGGTGTGATAGGAGCGAAGCCCTATGCCTGCAAATAATTTCATTAGCGCAGGCATAGGGTTCTGCTACTTTCACACCTATATATGTGTATGTGTATATATACATACATGTGTGTGTGTATATATACCCCTACACAGAAGTTCAGATGTCATGCCTGCCTCCAAAGACGTCCACAAAAAAGCCCAATAAACGCCTGCAACAAAAACGGCCAGGTGTGAAAGTAGCGAAGCCACTATCCTGCTCTACTGCAATTCTAATACAAACAATCTTTTTTCTATGGCGGTCACCCTGACATGGAAGGGTTTGGTCACCTTGCCATAGCAGTCAGAGTCAGTTAACCCTACATTACACTACAGTCACCCTGACACTTAACACTTTCCATACAGAAACTAGATTATTAAATCTAACTATAGTGGAAAATAGTACCCTAACTACACTAGATATTCCTTTCCTCACACTAATAATTGCTAAATGACACTTGAAGCAGGAGTAACAGAACTGCTTCCACTATCTTCCACATCCCTGTATTACGATGCCCAGTTCCTGTCCCATTGCATTTTGGTCGGTTCTGGTTGCCGAATTCCGAACTTTTTCAGCAAAAAGTTCGGAATTCGGCCGAATTTCGAACAGTCAATGTTCGATCGAACCGATGGTCGACCCGAACCGTTTGATCATACCTAGCGATCACAGCAATGGGAGATCATCGCTGGATCACCAGGAGAAGGTAAGGGACACCGCTGCATGCTCTGCACATCTACCCCAAGCATGACTCGGGGATACCGATCCTAGCATAAAAAATCCACCCCGAGTCAAGCTTGGGGATACCGCTAAGGGAGTTAAAGAAGAATTCCAGGTAGGACATTTTTTTTACATAGTTACATTGTTCCAACTTAAACCAATGTCTTTATGCATGTACCATACCTGTGGGATCCCCCCAGAAGCTGAAAAACACTGTAGTTGGCACTGCTACTCAAATGATCTCCACTAGCTTCCGGGTCTCTAACCAAGTGGATGCCCTGCAGCATTGTGAACACAGGAGATCGGCCACCTAATACAGGTGCCATTTAGAGAATGCTATGCATTTTCTCAATGAATGCTGCCCTACTTCCCACCCTCAACCACTGCCCTACTTATCTACCCCATCCAATTTAGAAAATGCAAAGCATTCTCCTAATAGCGCCTATGCCCAGTTGTCAACCTCCTGAGTTCATAATACAGCAGGCCAACCACTAAGCATTGGATTCAGAAGTAGGTGAAGATCCCTGTAGCAACAGTGTCTACATCAGTGATTTCCAGGTTCAAGGGGCATAGGGCAGGTATGGTAAATGCACAGTTACTGTGGTCCAAGTTGTACCACTGTAACTATGTATCAAATATCCATACCTGGAATTCTTCATCAATGTTTCTTTCCCTGTTTGCCCTAAATGTTGAGTAAATTTTGTTCCAGAAAGAGGTTTTTCTGTTAGTGAAGCACATGTGTTTATATCATTAACACGTACAAATTCTTTCAGAACATAGCATCAAATCAGTGATTCTATTGTTTGGCACACAAGACTTCATAGTTCAGTGAGAAGTCACCAGACATTTTTCAGGACTGAAGGTTTTGCGATATCTGAAGAAGAGGTCAGCAGTGCAGTACAGTTAATGTTTTTAACTGACCTATGTATCAATTTCACATAAAACCATTGCTATGCACTTCCATCATGCATATCTGTATAAAATAAACGATTAACAAGAAACAGGTGCTGACCTCTTGACCTGCTTGGCATTCTCATATTACAGAAACAATGAACAGTTCAGATTTATTAAACTACAGCTTAACAACAAGAGGAAATTCAGCCCAATCTTATGTTATCATTCATCTGCTTACCACGTGGTTAAAATATTATAGCCTTTATTAAATTAACTCAGCGTAGAACATAACAAACAGAATAGAAACAGTATGTGTGTTTTAAAAGTAAATAGTAACTTTCCACTTTTGTTATGTGCTATGTAAGTAAAATAATAGGAGAAAAAAAAATGAAGGAATTACTGCTTCCGCATAAAAAACACCTTTGATTGCAAAAGTAAATATCACAACATGAATGCATGACTGAACAACTGCCCCATCCAAACCAAAAAAATCCCACAGTGAAAAAACAAAAAAATAAAGTAAAAACTCTGTTCACCTGTGTTTCAAATACACCAAAACACGCACCATTACCAAAACCGATAGTAAAGTGCTAAATGTAATATGTTCAAATTGTGAGGTTGATTTACTAAAACGGGGGAGTGCAAAATCTGGCGCAGCTGTGCATGGTAGCCAATCAGTTTCTAATTTCAGATTGTTCAATTATCTAGTTCCGGACCGCCCGCCGCCGATTTACTGCGGCAGGCAGCCCCTCCTGCTCGTGCGCCTGCAGCTATGGGGCGAGCACGCACCACCGCCAGCGCGCTTCCACCCCCACTCGGCAGCTGGGACTCTGATGCACAGGGCAGTCGGCTCTGACCGCTGCCTGACACCAGCAATCATTCCACGCTGAGAGAGAAGAATGGCCAACTGTTAACATAGCTGACTGTTCTTCTCTCTGGAATGATCACAGAGTGCCTGTGATCCTTCTATATAGGATCACAGGTCTCTATGGTTATTCCATAAGCCCAGCCCCCATACAGTTAGAAACACGCCCCTGGGTATACATTTAACCCCTTGATCACCCACTGTGTTAACCCCATCCCTGCCAGTGTCATTAGTACAGTAACAGTGCATATTTTTAGCACTGATTACTGTAGTAATGTCACTGGTCCCCCCTAAAGTGTCAAAAATGTCAGTTAGGGGTCCAATCTGTCCGCCACAATGACGCAGTCCCGCTAAAAATCACAGATCGCCGCCATTACTAGTAAAAAAAAAAAACAATAAAAATGACATAAATATTTCCCGTAGTTTGTAGATGCGATAACTTTTGCGCAAACCAATAAAAATACGCTTATTGCTATTTTTTTTACCAAAAATATGTAGCAGAAAACAAATTGGCCTAAAATGTTAAAAAATTTTGATTTTTTGTTTTGGGGGGGGGGGGGGGGATTTTTATATAGCAGATATGTGAAATGTGAAAAATATTGTTTGTTTTTTTTTTCAAACTTTTCGCTCTATTTTTGTTTATAGTGCAAAAAATAAAAATCGCACAGGTGATCAAATACCACCAAAAGAAAGCTCTATTTGTGGGGAAAAAAAGGACATCAATTTTATTTAGGTACAGCGTCACACGACCGAGACGACCATTCACACCTGTTTGATCTAATACACATTGCCAAATGTGCATTAACCACCTCCCACCCGGGCCATTGTAGATATACGGCCGGGTGGGAGTCTCGTCCTTCTGAATGGACGTTCCGGAACGTCCTTCAGAAGGAGAGAGATCGCGCCGCCGCGGGCACGCGCAGCAGCGCGATCTCGATGTGCCTGTGTCCCTCGGACACAAAGCAACATCATTCGGCAGGAGGGCCCTGTGATTTGCCCTCCTGATCACATGACGGCTGTGTCCAATCACAGCCGTCATGTAATGTAAATAGAGCCGTTGTAACGGCTTCGATCTCTTCTCCTCCTGACAGATCCTGTCAGTGAGGAGAAGAGGGATGATCGGTGCTGCTGCGGGGGTGATCAGTGAGTATTTCTAATTACTCACTGATCACAGGGGGGGTCTGTGCTGGTAATCAGAACATTGATTACCAGTGCAGCCCTGGGGGGGGGGGTGCCACTAAGCCACCAGGGATGCCCACCCATGACCACCAGGGATGCCCACCATGGCCACCAGGGATGGCAAACAGGGCTCAGAGAGCCCCCCAGTGCCCTCCCTATCAGTGTTGCCCACCAATGCCATCTATCAGTGCTGCCCACCAGTGCCGTTATTGCCATCTATCAGTGCCGCCCACCAGTGCCCATTATTGCCCACCAGTGCTGCCTATCAGTGCCCATCAGTGCCCCCCATCAGTGCCGATCAGTGCCACCCATCAGTGCCGATCAGTGCCGATCATTGCCGCCCAACAGTGCCACCCATCAGTGCCCATCAGTGCCGCCAATCAGTGCCCATCAGTGCTGCCTATCAGTGCCCATCAGCGCTGCCTATCAGTGCCCACCAATGCTGCATATCAGTGCTATCTATCAGTGCCACATATCAGTGCCCATCAGTGCTGCATATCAGTGCTACCTATCAGTGCCCATCAGTGCTGCATATCAGTGCCACCCCATCAGTGCCACCCCATCAGTGCCACCCCATCAGTGTTTCCTCATCAGTGCCTGTCAGTGCGGCATCATCAGTGCTCATCAGTGCAGGAAAAAACATATCTATTTACTAAATTTTATAACCTAAACAAAAAAACTTTTTTTTTTTTTCAAACTTTTCCGTCATTTTTAATTTGTGCACCAAAAAAGAAAAAAACCTGACGGTGATCAAATACCACCAAAAGAAAGCTCTATTTGTGGGGAAAAAATGACACAAATTTGGTTTAGGTACAGCGTTGCATGACCGCGCAATTGTCATTCAAATTGCAACAGCGCTAAAAGCTGAAAATTGGTCTGGGAAGGAAGGGGGTTTAAGTGCCCAGTATTGAGGTAGTTAATGTACACCAAAATGCATGTTTTTGGCTAAATAAACTTCAATAGTAGCATACAAAAACACAAAAAAACAATAAAAAAACACATGAAAAAAGGAGCATTGAAAAGTTATCCTTTACAAATCTATCCAAGCAAAACTGTTTACAGCTTTATGGTATTTTTTAGCACAACTTGAATTACTTTTCTCACTTCATCACTTCAGTAATATCGCATTTAAATATTTGTAATCCCAAGAACAAATAATAATGCTTTAGTTTCCTTTTCTTGGACATTTTTTCTATCTATTTTCACTTTGTGATCCTGCCACTAATACATTACCTGTCCTTGGGTGACGATGCTAACTCTTTGTATTGTATCTATTGAAAAGGAGCGTTGTCCTCCCAGGACAGGACTACTGAACACTTCCCCTCTCTCAGCAAACTACTGTAAAAAACATGGAATACTGGTGAACTCCATGCCCAAGAGGGTTAAGGCAGTGCTATAAAATAATTGTGGCCACACAAAATATTTACACTTTGAGCCCCATTTGGACATTTTCACTTAGGGGTGTACTCACTTTTGTTGCCAGCGGTTTAGAAATAAATGGCTGTATGTTGAGTTATTTTTAGGGGACAACAAATTTACACCGTTATACAAGCTGTACACTCACTACTTTACATTGTAGCAACGTGTCATTTCTTCAGTGTTGTCACATGAAAAGATATAATAAAATATTTACAAAAATGTGAGGTACTGTATATATATATATATATATATATATATATATATATATATATATATACTGTATTTTTTTAAGGCATTTTTCCTAAAACATTTTTGGCAGCTATCGAACTAATCTTTTTCACTCTCTGCAAATGTATACAGAACAACCGATGATGAAGAAAAAAACTTGCCCTCTGATCTCTATAGCTGGCACATCATAGAGATCACATGGCCAGGAACTAGACAGAATGGGTTCTCTGATATTCTCACCAGGCCCTGAGGCAGCAAGCTGAGCGTAAGCAAACTGCCCAGCTTTGACTCATGTGGCCAACATGTAGCTGGAGTTTTGCTTACAAACAGCCCAAGCCCATACCGACACCACCTGAAAGGAAACCACATTCTCTCATCTCCCTGATCATAGTCCAGACTTAGTTCCAAGATTCCAGATTTACATTGCTCCAAAAAAGAGCCCAGGGAGCCCAACTGAACACTAAGGGCTTGTGTCATATGGGACACTGGGTCATCTAGCTAGTGTTCAATGAGAGAGTTTACTCTAACTGCCAGAAGGGTGACTCCTTTTCCCTAATTATCACCTACTTCTGAGCCGATCAGGTTTGCACAAGTAATTACATTTACTCTTCTTCTCAAATGAGGCTGGAGGAGGTGGAGAGTGTGATGTCCCTACCGTGCCTCCAGTCAGACAATGCTTTGCATTGTTTCAGAAAATGACACCCATGCTGAGCAGGAAACCTCTCACTTTTAGAATGCATCAGGCCACAGAGGACCCAGAAGCAAGTGAAGATCAATGAACCACTGTAGCACTGTCTACTTCAGTGTTTTCCAGCCTTCAGGGACATCAATCAGGTATGATGTATACATAGTTACAACGGTCCACCTGGACAAAAAATGTAATAATATACCAAGCGTGGAATTTATCTTTAAATTATATAATAATTACAAACTTGTCTACACAATGGTGCTGCACTCCATTACACATGAAGTTTGGAGGAGGATAGTCCCCTCCCCAAACATTGAATAATGGTGCATAACATGGGTTGGTCCACATCCTGGCTGTGCTAATGTAACAGCCTAACTTTCTACACTGGAGGGGTGGGTGCTGTGGTGCTACTTACTAAGTGGAGTTCCCATAGTTTACTCTTCAGGCCCTGGGATACATGGTTTACCTTCCTCAAGCCCCCAGGGGGGGGGGGGTGCTTTCCCTTATCACCTAAACCTCTTATTCTGCTGCAGACTAATGACCTTTGAGTCATTAGTCTGCAGCAGAATATGAGAAATGAGTTCATTTTCCCACTATATATACAGATGTATAGAATAGGACACAAATCCTGAGGGGAGTGTCCACACATTAAAGCGGAGCACCTGCCTACATGCAGTACATGGGGTACAAAGCTCCAGTACAGCAGAAGCGAACATTTCCCTTATACAGGGAAACTTCTGAGTGAACATGTGGGCACCAAGAGGTTAACATCCTGCTGATGATTTGCTGAGTGGTAAGAGAATAAAAAAAGAAGACATTGGTAAAAATATTTTGATCTCTAATGCTTAGGGCAATAAATCTATTAGTTTATAGTCTTTCATAAACTTTATGAAGCATTGTAATTCTGATATTTCATTTTTATGGCAAACAGTGTAATGAAAAAAGAAGAGTCATGTATGAGACATTAATCAAAGCTGATGACAAACACCACACAATGAATAGGTTCTGGCTCAATGTAAAGCAGTTCTCATTTAATTACACATCTAATTTAATTGCATTCATCAAATCTAGGGGATGTGATTATGTTTAACTAAACATCACCCACATATTAAGTAGATATGAAGAGAAAATGGCTCTGCCGAATTAATAATTTAACAACAGCCTTAGTTTACACAACAAAGTAATCTCACATTCCCTTTACAAATTGAACCTGAGAACAACCTCAAGTCGCACAATAATAAAAACTGAGTTTGTGCTCAGCAAATATATTCTGAAATGAAAGTATATGCAGCACATGGCTTCTTTCTAAGGTCCTAAATAAGAACTGTCTGTGTTGTTCTCTACATGTTTGCAGGGTGTAAGTTTATTTTTTCTTTAAGCTATGATCCAACAAAAAGCCAGAAAATCTCCAACACTATCCTTTATTTTCAAGCAGGAATGTTCATGAGCCTGGAACTCATACACAGTTCTGATCTGATAAGAACCAATCACATAATCACTCTTTATGACAACTCTAGATTTACTGTTGAAAGATTCCAATTTGCTCACTTTATAAGCCTTATTTACTTTGCCTATGTCTGACTCTGCAGCATAAGTCAGGAGAGCAAAGGTAGCTGGCCATACACTATTAGAATTTCCTTTGAAAATTTTTGTTTTAAGAACGATTGTTTGTTTTAAAATGGTTAGTGGGGCACATAGACAAAAAACGGGGGGTTTGAGGGGGAAGAGACCCTCTCAGAAAGGTTGCATAAACCAAGCTCACAAGGTATCAGGTGTAAAAATACTTTATTGGTAGTGCAAAACAAAAAATTACGAAAAAGTCATAAAAACTACACATACTGTCGTGTAGTGGACATAATGTGGTATAGACCCCTGGTGCCTATGTGGGTACCCTGTGCTATGTAGGAGCACTACCCTGACCAAGGCTCCACTTCTCCCAGGAACCCTGCCAGCACCGACTCCAAGGGTAGAGAGTGATCTGTTACTGTGAACGTTCGATCACTCCATCTATCCCCGGGGGTCAAGGTGTCTAAGGTGCCTCAGTTGTAACTGGATCATATATAGCTGTATGCTATATATAGCTGTATAGTTGTATGCACATACAACTATATGCCCCAGGTGGTCCATATAGCAAGTACCTTGATGTTATTCTAGCAAGCTATATATGATCCAGTTACAACTGAGGCACTTTAGACACCTTGACCCCCGGGGATAGATGGAGTGATCGAATGTTCACAGTAACAGATCACTCTCTTCCCTTGGAGTCGGTACTGGCAGGGTTCCTGGGAGAAGTGGAGCCTTGGTCAAGGTAGTGCTCCTACATAGCACAGGTTACCCACATAGGCACCAGGGGTCTATACCACATTATGTCCACTACACGACAGTATGTGTAGTTTTTATGACTTTTTCGTAATTTTTTGTTTTGCACTACCAATAAAGTATTTTTGCACCTGATACCTTGCAAGCCCGGTTTATGCAACCTTTCTGAGAGGGTCTCTTCCCCCTCAAATCCCCCTTTTTTGTCTAATTGTTCTGGTTGCCTGAGGTTCCCGGTCATACTTACCGTTTTGGTACAGTCGAAGCGTTCTACCGATTCAAAAGGATCGGTTGATCCCATTCACCATACAGGTTTTACCCCAGTTCTGTGGGCACATAGTTACCCTTAACCTCTTCTGGACCGGAAGATTTTCCCCCTTAACGACCAGGCCATATTTTGCGATTCGGCACTGCGTTACTTTAACGGACAATTGGGTGGTGATGCGACGCTGTACCCAAAGAAAATTGATGTCCTTTTTTTCCAACAAATAGAGTTTTCTTTTGGTGGTATTTTATCACCTGTGCGATTTTTATTTTTTGCGCTATAAACAAAAAAAGACCGACAATTCTGAAAAAAAAAACTGTAATTTTCACATGCTGCTATATAACATTCCCAAAAAGAATTTTAAAAGTCTAAATTTTTTAACATTTTAGGCCAATTTGTCGTTTGCTACATACTTTTGGTGAAAAAATTGCAAAAAGCGTATTTTGATTGATTTGCGCAAAATGTATTGCGTCTACTAATTACAGGAAAGATTTATGTCATTTTTATTCTTTTTTTTTTTTTTACTAGTAATGGTGGTGATCTGCGGTGGACAGATCAAACCCCTAACTGACATTTTTGACACTTTTGGGGGGAACCGTGACATTACTACAGTAATCAGTGCTAAAAATATGCACTGTTACTGTAATAATGACACTGGTAGGGAAGGGGTTAACACAGTAAGTGATCAAGGGGTTAAATGTGTACCTAGACCTGTGTTCCTATAAAGAAGGATCACAGGGGCTCTGTGATCATTTCAGAGAGAGGAACGGTCAGCTGTGTTTACAACAGCTGTCCATCCTTCTCTCTCAGCGGGGAACGATCGCGGGTGTTAGGCGGCAATCGGAGCCGCCTGCCCCATGCATCGGAGTCCCCGCTGCCAAGTGGGGGAAGGAGCGTGCCGCCGGTAGCGCGCACTTGCCCCCTAGCTGCAGGCGCGCGACAGACGTATACCTACGTCGGTTTGCGCAGGAGGGCCGCCCTGCCGCAGTATAACGGTCGGGAACTGGTTAAGAAATGTGGTAAAATGCCGCTATGTTTTTAAAAAGTTTTTTTGGCATTCACAAAAAAATGCTACTAAAATACTGAATTCATTTTTTTACTAAGTCTTGCTGTATTTTAGCAGTGAAAACATGCGCTAATTTAAGCCTGGCACTAACCGATCGCATCCTTAACCGATGAGTCATCAGCTGTCAGCAGCTGAATCAAGAAAAAAATAATTGCTGGAAATAAAAAAAATCAGGAAAAAACAGTGTGGGGTCCCCCCAAAATTCATACCAGACCCTTATCGCAGCATACAGCCCAGCAGGTCAGGAAAGGGAGGGGACAAGCGAGTGCTCCCCTTCTGAACCATTCTAGGCCACATGACCTCAACATGGGGTGACCTCCACCCCTTAGGGTCCTTTCACATGAGCTTTTCCTATCCGGTCTTTCCATGTACCCCATACTCATTCTAATGGGGGGGGGTCTGGGGGCCCCCTTAATAAAGGGGCATCCAGATTCCAATAAGCCCCCTACCTGCAATGGGTGGCTGCCATGTCCTTCACAACTGATGAGTCATCGGCTGTCAGTGGGGTTCCCCACTGACAGCTGAATCTAAAAAAAAGAATTGCCGGCAATAAACCAATTGGGGAAAAAAAACGCATGCCCCCCCCCAAAAAAAAATTCATACTAGACCCTTATCTGAGGATGCAGCCCGGCAGGTCAGGAAAGAGAGGAGACGAGTGAGTAGCCTCCCCCCACCTGAATCATACCAACTCGCTCGTCCCCTCCTTTTTCCTACCTGCCGAGCTGCATGCTCTGGTATGAATTTTGGAGGGACCCAATGACATTTTTTTTTAAATTTTGGTGTAAGGGTTCCCCTCAAAATCTATACCAGACCAGAAGGGGCTAGTATGCATAGGGGGATCCCACACCATTTTTTTAATGATTTTTTTATTGCCAACAATTCTTTTTTTTTTTACATTCAGCTGTCAGTGAGGAAACCCGCTGACAGACAATGACTCATCAGTTGTTAAGTTAAGTTGTTAACAACCGATACACATTCCACAAATACCGAATGTCTAGAGTAGTACTTAATTTCTGTATGCATTTAATTATTTATTTCCTTCTGTGAACAGATTTTAACACCTGTCCCATGCAGTATTTACCAAGCCTTTTTTTTTTTTAACCCTCCTCTTGTGTTAGGGTCAAAACTGACCCGTTTTCAGGTTTTGAATGTCTATAAGTATCACATAAATTTGTTTATTGAATCAAGATTTGTTTACTTTGTCAGGAACCTCTATTTAAACAATGTAATAGAAAAATAATCCTTTTCACTAAATTATAAAATACTGTGGTGAAAATTAAGACGTTCATGGTGTTAGGGTCAATTCTGACCCAGTTATAATATAGGATTTTAGGACACTAATAAGTGCCAAAACTGAAATCATAAACACTCTCTCTGCTTAGTAACACTGACAGCCAATCCCCTCTCAACCCTGTGAGCTGTAGTTAGGGAGGGGCCTATCTCTTTTCCTGCTTGTCTGCTTCTCTAAATAAAGTAAAGAAACATAGGACAAATTCATTTCAGTGTTGCTGACTTTATTTTACCATTTTTTAAATTTGACAATGAGAGGTATGCTATCAAAAGAAAGGTCTAGGGGTCACACCAAAAATATTAAAACCAATCTTTTCAAGGATAAAGAAGCCTAACAAGGTAACCAAGAGGTAAGAAACAAATTTGATGATAAATAATTATTCAGAGGGTATTTTATGGCTGATTTAAAACACGGGTCAAAACTGACCCTAACATCATGGATAGTAACGGAATTTTAACATAAGAGGAGGGTTAAGTAAATACCGCACAAACACTCTAGTGAATTGACAGTTTCCAGATCACATGAGATATTTAGGCAAAATGTGTCATGCAAGTTTATTCTGTGAATGGAGCCCATTGACATTTGCTTTCAATCACAGTGATAAGACCAGTCAAAGGCGCAGGATGAACATTTTTGAACAAACGACTTTCTAACAGTGAATGTGGTTTTTGTTCAGGAAAGTCCATTCACACCAAAATCGAATGGCAAACAAATTTTTTGTAAGTACTTTTGGATGATATTTATCAAGTCATTGAATATACAGGAGAATTTTTGTATGCATGTTCGTACAAACATTTGCTCGAAAATCTAGTAGTTTACTCCAGCTTTGGAGTTTACCACCCAAACAATTGCTTGATCTTATTATCTCGTATGGTGTCTGATAGATACTGAAGTAGTGAATGAACACATGTAAGGTCAAGTTATGTTGGGCTAAATTTGAAGACTTACATGTGAAATATGAAAATTTTCTCATGCTCAAGCACACTCTACTCCGTCCAAGTTATTTGAAAAAAAACAGAAAAGATCTGACTTATGTGGTCTGCCTAGGGTAAATAATGGTGTGGCCACAGTTGCAATACCCATTGTACATAGCCTGGTCCCCAACTGCACCCTGACCTTGGTGTCACCCCCCCCCCCTTTAGTCTCCCTTGTTTATCCTCTTTTTACTGCCCTCCACAAAGACTTTTTTAATGCAGATCACGCAAAGCAGGTAGGTCCCGGTGCCATCCTTCACAGCAGAGCTGTACAGGGAAGCTGTTGATAGTTAGTATAGACTGCAAATAAACTTTCCCATACATGCCCTGTATTGGTCCTGTTATCTACGATGTCACATGACCAAGTACAGGGTATGCATGGAAAGCATTAATGCCTGCAATTGACCTACAGTTGACCACCCTCTGACTTGCATTTGACCTCCTTCTAAGCTGCATCATCCTGTTTCTTGATGTTTTTTGCTTCCCCTTACAATCTTTATGCCTACACGCAACGATTGTTGGCCGACCGATCGGCCATCTTTTGTCCAGTGTTGTTGTGTTGGTTGAAATGTGCTCTAGGCTGCACACACATTTTTTCGGCCAACAACAACCAACTTCAGAAGTGATGTCATGTGCTGGTTAACTTTCCGTGTGTTTTTTCTTCTCTAAACATGCCCAGTCTTGCTCATCTGATATTTGTCTGCCGAAATCTGTACTGACTGACGGAAAATCAGCCGTTCTGGTGACGGCCAACAAAAATTTTATAGCATGCACACCAGATTTTGTTCGGCCGAAAAGTCGCAGTCGGTTGTCGGAAGCATCATACTAACAAGCCGACAATCGGCCGATCGGACGTTGGCCGAAAATTCACGGCCAACAATCGTTGCGTGTGTACGAGGCAATAGGAAGGGAAAGTTTTGACAAAAAAAAAAGCCATAAGGCACACTCTGTAACTAGGACAAGATCATTTTAAAGCCAGCCCCACATTTTATAAGGGGAAAATACTTATATAAAAAACACAAAGGAAAAAAAAAAAAATAACTATAATAATAACTAATAATAACCTTGAATCATCCAAGAAAAATAGCCACATTAAAAAAACAAGACCCTCTGCATTTATAGTTGCAATGCTTTCAAAACCTGTCTCCTGATTCATCTTCACTAAGTAGGTTACATTTTTTTCTATAATAATTCATTTTCCTTTACCCCAGAAAGCAAGCATTGTTATTCGCTTTTATTTTCACATTGTTCAGTTGTAGGACCAAAAGCTTAAAACTGTTTTAAACCTTTGTCCACAACAAAGGAAAAATGCTCTAGGTCGTGGTGGTTTTCCTGTATAGCACATAGGGAAGATTATTGTATGTGTGTATGGCATACAACAGAATGTACAATGAATACACTTGTAAAAAAAAAAAAAGTCTCTACAGAAAATTATATAATTGGATTCATTATTTCCAATGTAATAGCGCATTTATTCATTTACTATAGTCTCGGCTACTATGTGGCTTCATTCCACTGCTTTGACTAATTGTAGATGAAATAAGGTGCCTGTTGTTTTTATTTCTCTCCACAGCTGCGTATATGAAAGCAATTTTGCTGTAGATGACACGGAGGGGACTTTGGCATATGGAAAAAAGGCATTATTTGGATATAACGTTTCCAGAGAAACTTACTGAAATATCCCCTGTGGAGCTTCTGTTTGTAAGAAGTCTCAAAGGTTGGGAAGATAAGAAAGAGTCACTTTTATAAAGATGGCGTGTTTAGCTCCGCATACTCTGCAAATCAGAATTTTTCAGAACAACATTTGTCTAAGCCCAGAAAAACCTACTGAATATAATTTTCAATCTAGAAATAGAACCAAGCTCCAAAAAATAATTTATAGAAATGTATACAAAAGTTGGGGGCAGCACAGTGGCTGAGTGGCTAGCATTTCCGCACTAGGATTGCCACTTTGAATCCCAACCACGATGCTACCTGTCTGGAGTGTGCAAGTTCTCCTTGTGCCTGTGTGGGTTTCCTCTCACGCTCCAAAGACATGATGGTAGGTTTATTGGATCCAGTTTAATTTTGCCCTAATAGGTATAAATGTGAGTTGAGGACTGTAGATTGTAAGCTCCTTGAGGGCAGGGACTGATATGAATGTGCAATATACTGTATATTTGAAGCGCTGCATTAACTGACAGCACTATATAAGTACCTGTAAAAAAAACATATAGAATTTTTCTATATATAGCTAAGTGCAAGCAACAGTTGTATGTTATCAGTGAGGGCAAGCTAGGGCAGAGGCCATTTGAGCTGTCTGACAATTTTTGGAAATGTAACAGAAAGTGATCCATCTATAGCAAAATAATGCCTTTACTTGTTGCTCTTTTAACCACTTTAGCCGCGGAGGATTTGGTTGCTCAATGACCAGGCCCTATTTTGCGATTCGACACTGCGTGATTTTAATGGACAATTGCGCGGTCGTGCAAAACTGTACCAAAATGAAATTGACATCCTTTTTTTTCCCACAAACAGAGCTTTCTTTTGGTGGTATTTGATCACCTGTGCGATTTTTATTTTTTGCGCTATAAATAAAAAAAGAGTGACAATTTTGAAAAAAAAATAACAATATTTTTCACATTTTTTTATATGAAATTCTCAAAAAAAAATGTAAAAATCTATTTTTTTTAACATTTTAGGCCAATTTGTTTTCTGCTACATATTTTTGGTAAAAAAAATCGCAATAGGCATATTTTGATTGGTTTGCGCAAAGGTTATTGCGTTTACTAACTACAGGAAAGATTTATGCAATTTTTTATTGTTTTTTTTTTTTTATGGCGGCGATCTGCAATGTTTTTTGCGAGACTGCAAAATTGCGGCGGACAGTCGGACCCCCTGACTGACATTTTTGACATTTTTGGGGGTAACAGGGACATTACTACAGTAATCAGTGCTATAAATATGCACTGTTACTGTAAAAATGACACTGGCAGAGAAGGGGTTAACTTTACTGGTGATCAAGGGGTTAAGTGTGTCCCTAGGGGCGTGACTCTAACTGTCAGGGGGCGTGGCTTGTGAGATCATCACAGAGACATGCGATCCTATATAGCAGGATCGCACAGCCTCTGTGATAATCTAAGGGAGAATGACAGGTGGCTGTGTTTACATCAGCCGTCTGTCTTTCTCCCTCTGCTGTGGGAGATCGTGAGTGACCGGCAGCCATCTGAGCCACCGGTCACACGTGCTGGCTCCCAAGGGAACGAGCGGGGGCGGGAGCGCGCCACCGGTGGCGCACGCTCGCCCCCCACAGGGGCCTGAGCGAGCGACGTAGGGCTACGTCGCTTTACCCAGCAGTGGCAGAGTGCCGCAATAACTGTACGGTCGGCAGGGCTGAAGTGGTTAAAGTGGTTGTAAACCCTTGCATATACCCAGTGAAGTGAACAGCCTGATACACATTGATTAAAGAAATCCTCCTACATAGGGTTTACTTGTTTATCTACACCCCTTTAAAAGGGTAGAAATGTGTTAAAATCCTTCTTCATCTGTCAAGAGCAAAGAGGAGGGGGTGGAGAGGCTGCAGTTACACTTTGTGAGAGCTGATTGGAGAAAAGGCACACACCCCCCCCCTCCACAAAGAAGAAGAACTGTGAATAGACAAGTTGTTTGTTGAGTTCATGCAAAAGGAATAGTAGTGGTAAAAAAAAGCTCTTGTGGGTTTACCCAATATTTATTTTTGTATAATTCTCCTTTAAGGGGGGCATGACAGGGGGATGTCCTATGCCTACATACTTTTGCTAATAGGTGTCCTTCATTCCCATCTAAAAAAGTTGAGAGGTATGTATATGTGCTTTGATCAGATTCCATGACTGAGATTTACAAACACTTTAAAGTCAAATGTCTTCAGTTTTATTGCATTCTTTGAGCTCCTGGCTTTCCAACCGAATGTATTGTGTTACATTGGTGTGATAGTGCTTAATGGTTTCTTTTGCTTTCACCATTACATTAGCTTTCAGCATGTACATATCAATATTTAGGGTATTTGTGGGCATATAAACTTGCAGTCTACTGGCAGAAAGCATTCTCGCAGTGCTTTACACTTCCCAGCATAGATTCCTGATAGTCTAACTTAAAAGCTCTCACCATGGTTTGTCATAAACAAAGAAGGTGGAAAATGTACTACAAGTGATTACAAACCTAATTAATAATGACAAGTCTCAAAGAAGTGTTTAGGAAATTTAACTTGCAGGTCTAGACAGTTTACTGAAACAGAAAAAGATAATATTTTATCACAATCCTGATGTAAAGATTTACTTTATGCAATCCCTTGCGATGTGTACATCTTCTTCAATGCACTAGATTTACTGTATATTGTCTCCCCAGCATCGGTGAAAATGTTTGCTACTTTTATGTCTCTTTCTTCTTACAATACGCACCCCCAGCATATCCATTTCCTGACTTTGTCTGAAGTTGCAAGCCTCTGCTTCTACCCTCTCTGCATGCTCCAGGAAGGATGCTCATCTGCCTTCACTGTGTAATCAGTGTTTGATTGTCCTACCCAGATGTTCAGGGAAGTGGCACCCTCTAACCAGGAGTAGCTGTGATAGGGATGTGAAAGTGAATGTTTGGCCACATTTGACCATTTACATAGTGAATGTTTGGGGCATGTTACATTGCTTGATAGCAGTTTTTTTTTTTTTTTTTTTTAAAGATAGAGATTAAAATCCACTTAAAGTTGAAGTTTAGGCAAAAAATAATTAACTCTATTCCTACTCTATGTCACATTCTAAGACTAATCTATCTAGCCCTGTAAAGCGAAAATAGCTGTACTTACCTGTTATGTAGCCGCTCCCGGCTGGTCCCACGCTGAGCTGTCAGTGAAAGCTTGACTGTGTAAGTACATACTCGAGTATAAGCTGAGTTTTTCAGCGGGTTTTTTTCATGCTGAAAAAGCCCCCCTTCGGCTTATACTCGAGTCACTGGCTCACTTACTTTTTAAAAATGGCGCCGCCCAGTGCCGTCATGTCACCACACATGCGCCGCATGCCCGGGAATAGCCGAACGTGTACGGGCTTTCCGGAGCATCGGTGGCGCATGCCTGGTGACGTGTTGGCGCCGGGCAGCGCCATTTTTAAATCTAAGGCGCCTCACCGACAGGTAAGTGAGACTCCTCCGCAGCCCCTGCATTTCCTGATGCAGTGCTGGGGGCATGGTACAGGACATTCTCCTTTACCATGCCCGAAGCACTGCATCTCCTGTGCCATGCCTGTTCCTACTGTGCCATGCCTGTACCTACTGTGCCATGCCTATATCTACTGTGCCATGCCTATACCTACTGTGCCATGCTATACCATCAACTGTGCCATGCCTATACCATCACCTGTGCCATGCCTATACATCTCCTGTACCATGACCTGTGCCATGCCTGTACATGACCTGTGCCATGCCAATACCATCACTTGTACCATGCCTGTACCATGACCTGTGCCATGCCTATACCATCACCTGTGCCATGCCTGTGCCATCACCTGTGCCATGCCTGTACCATCTCCTGTGCCATGACCTGTGCCATGCTTTTACCATGACCTCTGCCATGCCTGTACCATGACCTGTGCCATCTCCTGTACCATGACCTGTGCCATCTCCTGTACCATGCCTGAACCATCTCCTGTACCATGCCCACAGCCCCTGTTTTGTGTCTCATGGTGATCCAGTTGGGTCCGGTAGCTGCTGCATTTCCCGCCCTAGGCTTATACTCGAGTCAATAAGTTTTCCCACTTTTTTGTGGTAAAATTAAGGGCCTCGGCTTATATTCGGGTCGGCTTATACTCGAGTATATACGGTATGTGCAGGAGAGGCAGCCCTATAGTAACTCTATGGTTGACGTCACTTCCCAGGCATTTCCCAGTCATTGTCAGTTCTCTCCTGCACAGAGGATCCGCCGCAGGAGACCGGACCAGACCAGGTCAGCTGCACAACAGGTATGTACAGGGATTTTTGCTTCACAGGGCTAGATAGATTATTCTTAGTATGTGGCATAAAGTAGCATTAGAGTTAGTTTTTGCCTAAACTTCTACTTTGAAGGTCAAGCATAACTGCTTCTTCCCCTGTTTACCAGCTGAGTGCTGATGTTGTATTCTTTACAGAAAAAGCAACATTTTGTTTCCACTACATACTTTTTAGCTTTCTTCATCTGAAGTTTTAGCTTGTGGTAGATTTATTAGCTTTACAGAAAAAAGAAACTAGCTAGAATTTAGGTCTATCTTTTTTTAGGACCCTTTATCAGATTTATCCAAAAACCCTGTGAATTTGAGTTTCACCAGCCAAAGCAGTGTATAACTTTAGGGAAATTAACTATGATTTACCCCATACAAAATATGCACATCCCCACACAGCAGCTTCATTCATTCACAGGAATCTGTAAATAAAAAAACTATGAGCTACATCTGCCACTGTGGCAGAAAGAGTGCATTTTGCAATGGAAAATAAGTAATTGACACCACTGCACCTGTAGTCCATTGACACTTCCTCAGCCCTCTAACCAAATGTCCATACCTTAGTATGGAACAGCAGCTGCAGCAATAGTCTGCAGGTACCACAACATTCAACCCACGGTCCACTGATCACAGTTGTAATGCTTTCCTGGCCCCTATTAAAAAAGATTATAAATGCATTTTTTAAAAATAATTATTATGGGCCCACAAGTCTATGAGTTCGAGTTCTTATAGCTCTTGAACTTTCGGTTCAAAGGAAGGCAAAAAAAAAAAAAAACATATGCAACTGTTGCCACACAACAAAGAACATAAAGTTGTTTGTGACTTCTCAGGGCAGTCAGATAAATTCCTTGTGTCAAAATATTGCTTTATTGACCTTTGGATACATTCTAATATTGTTTTTGCAAATACTATATCATAAAGTAAAGCATTCCACATTTCTTACTGTAAAGAACCCCTTTCCAAAACTGTAGGAAAAATCTTTTTTTTTTTTCAAATGCAACTGATGTCCCCTTCTCTTTTTACCAATCCATGGAATAAAAAGTTAATATAGCAAATCTTTATACAGGTCCAGGATATATTTGAAAAAGGTTATTAGGTTGCATTTTAGACATTTTTCTCTAAACTTGCCCGCTTTTGGAGATTTGTTCTAATGTTCCAAGAGAGGATTCAGTAAAGGTGAATGAGAGGGTATACCACAGTCTACCCCGCTCTGTTATTTAGTTGTTGTTTTGGGAAATGATCATAGATATGTGTACTTTAAGGGCCAAAGCATTGGGAGCTTCTGAGGAGATTTGCAGCTAAAGCCCCGTACACACGCATCGATTATTGGACGGGAATTTTCGGCCAACGTCCGATCGGCCGATTTTCGGCTTGTTAAGACCCGTACACACGCGTCGATAATTGGCCGTGAATTTTCGGCCAACGTCCGATCGTCCGATTTTCAGCTTGTTAGTATGATGCTTCCGACAACCGACTGCGACTTTTCGGCCGAAAAAAATCTGGTGTGCAGGCTATAAAATTTTTGCTGGCCATCAACACAACGGCCGATTTTCCGTCAGTCAGTACAGATTTCGGCAGACAAAAATCTGATGAGCAAGACTGGGCATGCTCAGAGAAGAAAAAACACACGAAAAGTAAACCAGCACATGACATCACTTCTGAAGTCGGACGATCGGTCAGCCGATAATCGCTGCGTGTGTACGAGGCATTAGTCAGCTGTGTAATATATACAAAATGCCCTTTGATTAGAAACAACAGGTGTCAGGCAGGAGAGTAGTTATTGCTCTGATTCAGTTGTCATAGAAATCATAAGGCTGCAAATCGTAATGTTAATTACATAATAAAATTTCAGTGTCAGGTTCTACAGCCTTGCTTCGAGATATAGAGAATAGAGAACCCCTGGTTGCCTTAAAGCGGAGTTCCGGGCACAGAAGTCATTTTTTAACAAACATACCCCCGGGACAGTCAGGGCTAGCACATTCCACAATGGCTAGCCTCTGATCTGTCCCGGTTCGCACTTACCTTTTAGAAGAAATACTTACTTATAAAATTTCTTCCACAGCGTTTCCATCTCTCTTGTGGGCAGCTGAAGCCGGCGCGGTCCTCTTCTGCGTCTTCTTCCATGTCTTCTTCTCCCAGAATGCGCCTGCACCGGCCCCTCTCTTCACTTCCGGTGCGGCGCCGCATTCCTAAACAGCTTCCGGGCATGCCCAGAAGCTGTTTAGCAGGGGAATGCGGCGTCGCCCGGAAGTGACGAGTGGGGACGGTGCCGTCGCATTGATTCCTGGGAGCGATGACGTTCAGCTCCCAGGAATCATCGCGAGACAGGAAGTGACAGCGGAGCCGCGGCGCTGAGGGAGGAAGTACCCTGAGGTGAGTATTTATGATCTTCAATTACAAGGTGAGTTTTAAAAAAAAAAAAAACCTAACTATCCAATTCCTTTTCAGGTGATGCAGAACTAGCGGAAGGGCACAAAAAAAAATATTGATTTTGTGCCCAGAACTCCGCTTTAAGAGCCTGTCTATACCCATCACCTATCTCTTATTTATCTCCCAAGTTAGCTGCTCAAATAAAAGCACAGCATTTACATAGCAGTAGGAAAGCTGTGAGTGATACTAGGCTCTGGTGTGGTAGAGTTGCAGGCAAGGTCTGGGGCACATGGTTCTGGCCTACTCCTGGTGGTCTCCTGATGGATGTTCTCCCAGCGATATGGTGACTGGGATGCGGTTCAGTTGTAGGCCTGAGGGAGCAGCAGGTCCACTGCTTACAAGGGCAGGAGTTGTAAGCAGGCAGTGTGTGGAGGATCTGCTGTATGGTTAGGTCTGAACAGAGCCCAGCTAAAACACAGCCATACAAGTAGTTTTGCTGCCAGCATGATCCTACATAAAATCTTTACTCACTCTGTACATCACACGCCCTGTGCATGGAGCCTTGAACTATTTAGTTGGCATATGGATAAATGCTGTACAAATAAAATGCTGTAGGTTTGAAACAAAGACTTAGTTTATAATAATTTCTTATTATTTAGAATAACAACAAGTGTAAGTCAGCCATAGATGATCAGATGTAACAAGAGTAAGGCCGGGTTCACACATATGTGAATTGGATGCAGGTTCCCCTGTATCCAGTTCGTATGGTCTGCTCTCAATGAAGCCGGTTCACATAGCTCCGGGGAGGCCACAGTCCACGTCTTTGGTTTCAATTCAGGTGCAAGTTTAGGCAAAAATTCAGGCCTGATTCGCACCTGAATCGGTGAACAGGGACGCACGAACCCCATGCTGTGAGCTGCGGCAGCAGCAGATGTGAACGGAAAAGGGCTCAGAAAAATTTACCTTACCTTTCTTGCATTGGTAAAGCACTGGGGCCTTCATGCCCTTTTCCTCTTTTAGTGAATTCCTACAAATCTGAATGGTCTCCCAGTAGTCACAAACAATATTTAAATTTGCTTTTTTGTTAGCACATATTGGGCTGCTCAGGTATATTATATTCTTACCTGGTATGTGAAAGTCATTTTGCAGGGCAAGGGATCTGGGAACTCCACTAAGAAAAGAAGATTGCTTTCTCTTGGCTTGGACTGTCCTGGGAGGCCTATATTTGCCCTTGGCATGCAGATTTTCATATGATTCACTCACATTGTAGGAACCAGGAGGTGGTGCATCCTAAAATAGAATCCAAAGAAAAAATTGTAAATGAAAATGATTTTATGTGTTCAGATTAAGAAATCTAAAAAGCACATCTACAAAGCCTTTACTGGCTGCATATGCCAAGAAGATTCATGAGTCAAAGTAGTTGTTGGCATGTCTGAGCCCAGTGACCTGCTGAACTGTAGTCAGTATTTATCTGATTTGATAGAATGAAACTAAAGGCAGCTGATACCCATGTTTGCAATAGCCTGTGACAGAATATTCTGGTTTGCGATGACTCCTGGGAGCTGAACGTCATCGCTCCCAGGAGTCAATGCGCCTGCACCGGCCCCGCTCTTCACTTCCGTTGCAGGCGCGGCATTCCCTGCTAAACAGCTTCTGGGCATGCCCAGAAGCTGTGCAGGGATGCCGCGCCTGCACCGGAAGTGACAGAAAAACAAACAGGCGAAGCGCCTCTAAGTGCAGCAAGTTTTTATTTTAACAGGCACACAAAATATAGCAACTCACTTGGGGTACAAAGTAATAGGCTCAATCTGGTATCAGTAGATGATCGTGGAGTCCAAAGTCCAGGGTCCGGGAGAGTAGATGACGGAGGCCGGTAGATGGAAACGGAGGACAGAACAAGCCGGCTGCTGTCTTCCGGGACCGGCTGATCTCCGCGTGTCAGGCTGGAACGCAGCGTCTGCCACGTGACGTCACCAGGATCAGAAGAATTACACAACGCATTTCAGAGCATGCGCCAAGCTCACAATGAGCATGCGCGCATTTTTTTCAAGTGTTAATGCAAATACAACAACAGAGGGAGCCAAACATTTATACTGGCGTGATCAAAAAATGGGAGTGTACATAGGAACGAGCCACCAATAGAGAAAGCTGGCGGTCATATTGAACAAGGGAACTAAATAAAAGCAGCAGTGATAGTTCCCTTGTTCAGTATGACCGCCAGCTTTCTCTATTGGTGGCTCGTTCCTATGTACACTCCCATTTTTGATCACGCCAGTATAAATTTTTGGCTCCCTCTGTTGTTGTATTTGCATTAACACTTGAAAAAAGAGCGCACATGCTCATTGTGAGCTTGGCACATGCTCTGAAACGCGTCGTGTAATTCTTCTGATCCTGGTGACGTCACGCTTCCAGCCTGACACACGGAGATCAGCCGGTCCCGGAAGACAGCAGCCGGCTTGTTCTGTCCTCCGTTTCCATCTACCGGCTTCGGTCATCTACTCTCCGGGACCCTGGACTTTGGACTCCACGATCACCTACTGATACCAGATTGAGCCTATTACTTTGTACCCCAAGTGAGTTGCTATATTTTGTGTGCCTGTTAAAATAAAAACTTGTTGCACTTAGAGGCGCTTCTTCTGTTTGTTTTTCTGCATCTTCCATAGAACCGACTTCCCTGTGCGGTGGAGCTGGCCCTTTGTTGCAGATTGACATTTTAGTCATTTTGGCACACCCACCTTGGTTGGTTCACTCACATGATGGACTTGACAATCTCCTATGTTATATGTCAGGTATTTTAAGGAATTTTTAGGTATTTTGTATTATTATGCATGATTTTTTTACCTTTTAGCTATTTATACACCCATCACACCGACTCCACTACAGTGGACCAGAGCGCAAGCTGTTCATTTTCTTTCTTGCACTGGAAGTGACGGGCGGGGCCGGTGCAATGCATTGTGGGACTCCGACGTCACGGAAGAGGACATGAAGAGGGACGCTGCAGCTTCAGCTGCCCACACCTGGCAGCGCTGGAGACAAACTTTTCAAGGTAAGTATTTCTTCTTACAGGTAAGTGCGACCCGGGACAGTTCAGAGGCTATTCATTATGGAATGTACTAGCCCTGACTGTCCCGGGGGTATTTTTAGCTAAAATTGACCCCTGAGGCCGGAACTCCGCTTTAAGGGGGTTTCCCTCAATTACTGCCCTAGTAACCACAAGGATATTGCTGCGATATGAATGTACATTCTTTGTTGAGTGCCTTTTCCATATATTCATGTGGAGAGTCCACGAGTGTTTCAGGAAGAGAAACCAAGAATTTGGCTTACAGCAAAGGTTTGGTGTCCAGGAGAACAGGGAGAAAAGGGAAATCTCCCCAAATTTCATAGGGGACTTAACTTATCCCTCATCTATCTTAATTTATACCTAAAGTATCTAAAATTACTGTTTGTTTCAAATAGAAAAAAATGTTCTCTGCTAAAGTCAGGTTCTGCCTTTATAGGTAAGGAAAACTCCAGACTAATGTATAAATATGCAGATTACCTTTATATATGTGAATTGTTTTACCTATCAGTCTTATAAATGCAGAGATGTATAGTAACGAAGTAGAACTACTTAAGTACTGTACTTAAGTACCGAAATGCGGTATCTGTACTTTCCTAGAGTAGAATTTTTTTCTCCTACTTCTACTTTTACTTCACTACATTTTTTCGATGATTTCGATACTTCTACTCAAGTATTTTTTTTTTGTGCTGCATAGTTACTCGTTACTTTTAAAAAAATTACCACTGCCAGAACAGTAGATGGCAGGTTGCATAAAGCTCAAAAAAATGTGTATAATGTCATTTGTAAATCAGCGCATACGAAAATAAAGGCTGTGTATAATAAAAGCTGCTATACCAAATCTTTCCAATAAAAAGAAAATATGAAACAAACAAATAAATGGTGCTACAGCGCTTAAAGTGCATCAAGAAACTACTAACAAACACAGGTTAATCATTTGAATAAATCATTTAAAATAATAAAAACAATATGATGTTCAAACTTTTGACTTATTTCTTTAATAACTACATAACACAGTACTTGTACTTCTACTTTCAGTACTTGAGTAGAAATTTTTTTTCAAAACTACTGGTACTTTTTACTTTTAGTACTTAAGTAGCAAATTTTTTGAAAAAACTACTTGCAATACTTAAGTAAAAAAAATGTTGAATACTTTAGTACTTCTACTTAAGTAACTTTTTCTGCGAGCACTTCCACTTCTACTCAAGTAATTTTTTGATCGAGCACTTGTACTTTTACTCAAGTAGAAATTTCGAGTACTTTATACAAGTCTGTATAAATGACACAACTCTGCCACACCATATAACCAATATGTTGATTTCTGGTTTAGCATTACAGCTTTCTGTATTGACTTCAGCAATTATGTTATTCAGTGCTCAGGTACAATCCCCCACCAAAACTTGTGAAGCACATCATCTTTTATAGCGATGGTGGTTTTTATTTTATTTTTTTATACTGCTGTATTGACTGCCTGCTCGATGGACAATCAATCAACGGTGTGATGATGGTAATTTACTTTCTAGTAAGTAGGCTGGAGGCAGAGAGGTGACTCAGGAAGCTGAAAGGCTGAAGAAAATGAGGGAGAGCAGGCATGTTAAAGAAAACCCGTCATCAGAAAAATATAAAATTGCAATTACGGAGAAAAGACAGTCTTGCTGAACTTTGACTTCTATACTTTTTGAGTCAAAGGTCCAAAACAAGGTGACAAGATAACAGCAAGTGAAGTCAGAACTCCTGATAAGCATACTTGTTCCAGGCCAGTAACTAAAAGTACTGAAGACATTGGGTCAGCATGACCGTCAAGGTAGTGAGCAGTCAGGTACAAGCTAGTATTGGAAACCTCTATATATCTCTCATAAATTCTTTCTTAAACCATTGCCTATACTGTAAAATTCTAGGAATAGAACTGTCACTGTTATAATTAATTCAGCACCATGGGGCACATTTGTATCATTAGTTAATTTCAACGTGAGAAAGTCAAAAATCCAGAATTTCTAAATTATGCATCACAGACACTGGCTGGAAGTCAGATAGACGTACAATGTAATCTGGGCATTTCATTACATTAGTGTCACTATTTTGACATAATTCTTAATAATCAGAGAAAAAATGTTTCAGTTTTCGACCCTAATAGCTGAAATTTCTGTATAAGTTGTCATTTTAATGCTTAAATACATGAGGTCACATTATAAGATACCAGTACTCACTAAGATACACTTACTAAAAAATACTCATGTTCAATTTGCCCACAGTGCTAATGAACAATGCAATATTAATATTTTAATCACAATTTATAAGCCACCCAGCATTTACTGTTCTCTGTAGCAGTCTATGCCTGCTATATCTTTTAGATTAGCAAAGCACTGAAGGGTACTGTTACACACTTCTGAGCTGAGAGTTCATCTTTTTTTTCACATGTCCCAAACACATCATTGTGCCCTCCTCCCTTCAAGAACTACAGCCCTGGCATTGCAGGTCTGTGGGAGATGTTGTCAGTGCTTTCTCTTCAGCAAAGTACCAGTGTGACTATGCCATCCCGGTGTGCTAACTGTAATTGGATATTTGAAGCAAAAAAAAAAAAAAAAAATACACCACTACAGCATCAACTTGCGAAAGTATAATGTATACAGTATATTCATTATATTGTGTACTTTGCTAATTTTAAGGATTGCTTGGGGGGGGGGGGGGGTAAAGGTGACAATTCTGTCGTTAGTTGGGAAGCCCTTTAGCAATACATTTAGCACTTTAAAGAAAGTTATCCAGGAAGGGGCCTGTTGGCAGAATCAACAGGTAAGAAGTTGGGGATGAAGCTGGAACAAAGTAATGGGAACTATGTAAAAGCTCACATAGAGAGATGTACTATATTCTGTACACTGAAAAAAAATAGATTTGGACATACACTTTATATTGTGATGCTGAGGAGAGGATCTCAGTACTTACATCAAGGCTTACAAGGAAATGGCAACAATATATATATATATATATATATATATATATATATACACACACACACACACACAGTGTTCAGCATAAATGAGTAGTCCCCAACAGATTTGTCAGGAGACCTTTACTTTCCTTTCAGAATCAAAATTTTCTGTTGGACACTATACTACAAATACTCCCACAAATGCATTAGTTGCAATCAAGATTTGGACATTTCCACACACAAAAAAGTATTTTTCCTAAAAAACTCATTCAAGACCATGTTGCAAAAATGAATACGCCCCTAATGAAGCAAAGTTAAACTTTAAACAACAAAATCCTAATTAATAAGAATTCTGCTACAGGTGAGTCTAATTAGTCATTAAACAGGTGTGCAGCAAACAGTTGATTATAAAAGGTTGTTACTTAAAGCCCCGTACACACGCACCGATTGTTGGCCGTAAATGCATGGTGCCTACAGTGAAATATGGTAGTGACAGTGTCTTTCTGTGGGACTGCATGAGTGCTGCTGGTGTCAGGGAGTTTAATTTCATTGATGGTATCATGAATTCACAGATGTACTGCTCTATATTGAAAGAGAAGATGCTACCATCACTCCATGCCCTTGGTCATCGTGTACTTTTCCAACATGACAATGATCCAAAACACACATCTAAGGGCATTGTTGCATTTATGAAGAACAGGGTGAAAGTGATTCACTGGCCAAGTATGTCTCCTGATCTGAAGCCAATCAAACACCTATGGGGAATTCTGAGGAGACAAGTTGAGCATCACTCTTCACCCAGCATCCAGGCTCTTAAGGAGGTTGTTCTTGAAGAATGGAAAAAGATAGATGTCACTAACTTGTTTATTCCATGCCTAGAAGATTTGGTGTTGTCCTTTACAAATCAAGAAGGTCATACAAAATACTAGATGTAGTCATTTTTGTAGTGGGGTGCATTCATTTTTGCATAAACGAATTTGAGTAAAACTGAAGATTTTGTAATTGAAGTTAAATTATTAACCTTACTTTCATGTAATGAGCTAAACAAATGTTCTATAAAACTCAGTTTTGTTAAAAATTTGGAAATTGTTCTTGTGTTCATTGAGATATTGATTAAAATCTTAATTTTCAAAAAAGGGGTATACTCATTCATGCTGAGCACTGTATATATATATATATATATATATATATATATATATATATATATATATATACACACACACACACACAGTACATCTTGTGATATGTGTTAGGTTTTGTTCAAGTGTAGTGCTTCCCTGTGAGTTCACCCCAGCCAGGTGATCATACACAAAAAGTGAAAGTACCACAACACAAACAGATGCTCTCACTGGGGTTTCCACAATCACATCCAAAAATACAAAATCTTAATCTTGGGCCCCTGGTATGGTCCCTCAGACCACCTCACTGCACCCCTCTGCTTACATGCACCATCTCCACCTCTTGCAGCGCTCTCTGCACACTCACAGCTCCCCGCTGCTCTGGCCCTCAGGCATAGAGTCTCTGTCTGTTCCTCCACAGACCTGTATGGCTACCTTGCAAGCCTTATGAAGTTCTCGGGAGGGAGGAAGCCTGAGCTGCTGTCAAGCCTTTGAATTTAAAGGGTGTGCACACCTGCACACACACACACAGCCTGCTGGTTTTTGGTAAAACCTGGCCATGGTTAAAGGCTTCATCCCACCTAAAACTCTTTGAAGCTTTGGACTCCATAACCCAATCCGGGAATTAAAAAACCCAGAGGAAGTTGGAAAAACCAACTTTCTCCACCGACATTCTGGAGCCCTTCAAACTTTATCCCTGAGAACTAACACTGTCACAATCTAATTAGTGTTTAAATACAATATTTATTTAAATATATAACTGAACATGTACTTCCTTCCTGTGAAAAAGGCTGTCAAATTTGCTTAAATAAGACAAGTGCTTTCAAGTGCCGATTTTTCTATGATTTTAGTAATTGAAAGTGATTTTAAAAGAAAAAGTCTAGACTTGTGGTGAAAAATACAATAGGGTTTTATTTTAAATGCAGTGTCAAAGTTTTAAAAGTGCTATTTCTTTTATTATAGCAGCAAAGCAATTATCTACAACAGGATTCATAGTTACTAGAATTGTGATGTGACATTTATAGTCATAAAAGTGTTTCGATGATATTGAATAAATACCCAAGTGCGAAATGAAAGAAAGAAAAAGTTCAGCTAGACTTACGCAGAAGGCAGTATAAATTAATAAATCTGGGATATGGGAAATGATTAAAAAAATTCCACTAAGAAACTGCTATGTTCATGCTTTTCAAATGAATGTCTCCATAAAGTATATACAAATAGCAGCTGTAGAAAGATGAGTATATTGATGAAGGTAGTATATTTGTTACACCAAAATCTTTTATGTCTCTTGTGAAATTCAAGTAGTATGCAGGGCCCCTCTACATATGGGATTGCTAAATATTCATCAGCTTGTGATTAACCCCTTCTTGATAGTCACCTTGGCCCTCAATTGGAAAGCATGCTGATTTTGTTAATACAAAGTTAAAGTGTATATACAGTAAAGTCAAAACATTTTGTTAAAAACCTACCAAGTTTGCTGCTGTCCATGGATCAATTAGAGACTCATCCTTACTCATTTTCCCAGGAACAATCTTTTACCAAACAAACAATCTTTTACCAAACAGGAAGTAAGGGAAATTCTTCAACAGCAACTCAGACCGAAATTAAAATGTTTTTACTTAGTTAGGTAGGGGAAGACTAGAATTCCTGTGAGCTTATTAGGCCCCGTTCACATGGGCTATTAGTTGCTTGACCCATGCAGGGCTGTGTGATACCGGTAGGAGTTTAGGCCGAATACTGGCCATTCGCCCATTTGACGAACACCTCTTTTATTCGGGGCGTTTGACCGTTTGTTTGGCCCACTGAACAACCACGATTCTGCCCCCTTCCGGGAATTTGCAGAATGTGCTGTACCACAATGGCAGGTTCCCAGATGATATTTCTTTTCACGTAAGGCCATTCTAGATCTGTGTAAGGCAATGTTATGGCATCTTTGGGCAAGGCAGTCAGCTGCAAGGACCACGTTACTGCTGACACATGGTCCAGCAAGCATGGTCAGGGACAATATATTTAGTTCACAGCACACTGGGTGACTCTGCTTGAAACTCTGAAGAATGCAGAACAGGGCTCAGTTCTGAAGCTTGTTGTGCCAACATGTCGCCATACAGCTAGTGGTGATGATGCAAGATTTGTCAGCTCCACCCCCTCCTCCTCCTTCATGCCCTCCTCTGCTGAATTGTCCTATTAAACCACAAGTACCTTCAGGCATTCAAGGGGCTATTCAATTAGTCAGGCTAAAAGGCGTCAGTTGGTGTGTCTAGGGGACAGGAACCACACCAGAGCAGAGATTTTTTTCAGCTCTACAGGGGCAGGCACAGAGGTGGTTTACGCCACACCGACTGGAACCAGTAATGGTGGTGTGCAATAATGGCACAAACCTCCTGTCCACCCTTAGACTGAGAAAGTTGACACGTGTGCCATGCCTGGCACATGTCCTCAATTTGGGGGTGCAGGATTCCTTAAATAGGTACCGAGGGTCGAAAAATCTGCTAAAGCGGGCCAGAAGAGTGTGTAGCCTTTTTAGGTGGTCATACACAGCCAGTGCTCGGTTGGCTAAAATTCAGCTGAAATTCCACCTGCTCATAAACTGCCTGATTTGTGACATGCTCACCAGGTGGAACTCAACTTTGGCAATGCTGGAGCGGCTGCACATGCAGCAGAGGGCTTGCAACGAGTACCTGTGTGAGTATGGCTCAATGACATGCTCAGGCCGGCTCAGCTTTTTTCCCATGGCAATGGCTGCTAATAAAGGATGTATGCACTATACTGTCAACATTTGAGGAGGCGGCAAGGATGGTGATCCCTGACTATGCATGCATCAGTGACACAATCCCTGTTGTTCCAGCTGGAGCATACTCTGCGTGGCATTAAAGACAGGGCACTCAAGGCAGAGCAGCGGGAGGAAGAGGAGGACTTCTTTTCCTCTCAAGGCCCACTTTATGCAGACACCATTCTTGCGATGCCACAGAACACCCAAGAGGAAAGGCAGGAGGAAGAATCTGGCAGTTTTGGATGCATTGAGGCAGAGGAAGACATACGTTAAACCTTAAGAGATGGTTTCCCCAGAAAACTTAGTAGTACATGGCTGGGAGGAAGCATTTCCAGATACTGTAATCCTCAGTGACCCCGAGGAGTCTGCTTCTCATGCCTCCACAAACTTGTGGTGCAATGGCTCCCTCATGCTACAAAGCCAGTGAAAGGACTCGAGAATAAGTGACATCAAGGAGAAGGATCACTATTGGTTGGCAGCCCTCCTTGATCACCGTTACAAGAGGAAAGTCTCAGAACTTATACCATCCCCACAAAGGAAGCAGAAAATATAATCTCTTGAGGACACCCTAAAGAAGAGTTTATCTAACACCTTTCCTGACTCTGGTAGGTTACAGTGTCGTGGAAAATGTAGTTTTGAGGCTTCTGTTGGTCAAGAGAGGAGCAGTTGAAAAGGGGGCTTCCTAAGTAATGCATTTCACGATTTATTTAGTCCTTGGCACCCAGGGCTGTCAGCTTCAACATCCCATGTGTCTGCATCATATGGTGGATGATTATCTAGGGGCAAAAACAGACATGGAGAGCTTTCCATTTGAAGATCCACTGAGTTACTAGGTCATGAGAATAACAAACAAGCCACAACATGCAAATGAGCTGCTGGGCTGCCCTGCATCCAGTGTGCTTTCTGAATGGGCATTCAGTGCTGCCGGAGGTTTTGTTACTGATAATAGAGCGCATCTGTCCACAGACTCTGTGGACCAGCTGACATTTATCAATCAGTCCTGGGTTAGCAGCAGCGATTAAGCCCCTGATGCAAATGTCACTGATTAAGTGTTTTTGGGATGTGGAATCTCTGCAAGACTTCTAGGCAGACTAACTTTGTGGGTGTTGATTTCATCTGGAAGAAATTGTTTGGTATAGGTTTCATGGGCTCAATTAACACCCAAAGACCACTTTTTCTGCACCTGTTTGAAAGGTGCCTATCATTTAAATTTTTGACCGCAAGGTCAATTCTTGCTTTCATCAAGAGTACCTCAATAGGGTTACGGTGTGAAGGCACCACGGACAGCCAAAGACCAATTTTTTACACACCTGTTACTTCTATCCAAAGTCTGTGGAAGGGACACCAAGTCGCTGTTTACAAAATAAAGAAAGCTTGCAGCAAAAATTTCATTTTTTTGGCTTTATAAATGTCATTATTGCTGCAGCAGCTTTTATACACAGTACAGATGTGACACTTTACAGGCAGACTAAGGGGACTCCCCAGGCACTATATTGAAAGGAATTTTTCATTTTTATTGTTATTTCTCATCTTTATGCTTTCGCCTACAGCATCAGTAAATCACTGCTTTAAAATTATGTTTTTTTACAAACTTCTTTCTCATTAATACATGTCCCCCAGGGCAGTACCAAGACGCCCATAACCATTGTATGCCCAATTACTTGCATATAAGCCTTTAAAATGGCCACTTTTGAATTTTTTATGGGGTTCGTTATTCGGCTCTGAACATTTGTGATGTTTTAAAGTTCTGCCGCATACCGAAAAGAGGGTCGTTCAGCCCATCCCTACTGTAGATGTGTATTGGAAAACACAGCTGCATGGACACAGCCACCATGTCCCAATCTGCCATCCATGCGGGTGCATGGCCCCGAAAGCCTGTGCATCCCTGTGTCGGTAAAAAACGTCCCCGCATGGGGCACATAGCTAATCACCCCATGTGACCAGTGCCTTATTGATGTTTCCATGTTGGAGATTTTTCCTTGCTTTCTGTCTTGTAAAATGTTGTACCCAGAACAGGAAATAAGGGAAAACAGAGCAGTAAAACACGATAAGTGGGTCTAACACTTCTCACGCTTTTCAAAACTAAAAATAAAAAAAAGTTGTGTCTATAGATACACTTTAAAATGTTGTTACTAATCATTTACAAATTGAATGAAGGCATGCAGCTCCAAAATATAAGTGGGGCGGCACAGTGATGTAGTGGTTAGCACTTTCACCTAGCAGCAAGAGGGTCGCTGGTTCGAATCCCAACCATGACACCACCTGCCTGGAGTTTGCATGTTTTCCCTGTGCCTGTGTGGGTTTCCTCCCACACTCCAAAAGACATGCTGGTAGGTTAATTGGATCCTGTATAAAATTGGCCCTACTATGTATGTATGTATGTATGAATGTGAGTTAGGGACCTTAGATTGTACGCTCCTTGAGGGCAGGGACTGAGGTGAATGTGTAATGTATATGTAAAAGCACTGCGTAAATTGACAGCGCTATATAAGTACCTTAAATAAATAATATGCATATGTATTGAATTTTAAAAATAAAATACATTAATGCAGACACACACACTTCCTTTCTAAGTGAAAAACTAGAGCCTAGTAAAACAAAACTTGATTTTAAACCAGATCAAGATCACAGATGTCACAGTATTATAATACTCTGAATGATAAAACAGCCTGGTCTTCAAGGTTTTCAAATAGTAAATATATATATATATATATATATATATATATATATATATACAGTATATAAAAGAAAAAGCTTTAGAAGAAATGAGAAATGTGGCACATATAGTCCAGTCTCAGGAACAAATATCCATAAGGGGATTTCATACCATATGAGACTTTAAAGTGGTTCTAAACCTAAACCATTTTTTAAACGTTAATGCATTCCCTACCTAATACAACTAACCCAACCCACCCCCTAGGTCCTAAACACTTACCTGTGTCCTCTATCAACCCAGGGCTGAGCCCAGCTGCAGTTCTTCTCTCCCCCTTTCCTGCTTCTCACAGGCTACACTGAGAGCAATGGAAGCCATTGGCTTCAGCTGCTGTTGGTCATACCCTGTGAGGAGGATGCAGGGGGAGTGACTGAGCCACAATGTGTGTGTCTATGGCCATACAGCTGGCACAGGAGCTCACCTACATACCATTACTTGCTATAGGGACACACACAGGAGAGGAGGAACGCTGGAGGGGCACAACAGGACAGGAGGTAAGCCACTTTAAGCTACTCAAAATATGCAAAAACTCTAAAAGGAACTGATAAAGACTTACTAAGCAATATAAATGTATTATGTCAAAATATACCTAGCTCTAACCCTGTATAAGCTATAAATAGATGTCCTATTGTACAGCTGTGTCCACCATAATCCTCCAGGAGTCTTAATAATATACCGATCCAGTATAATTAATAGATGACAGGGTGATGTAAACATGACTAAAAATGGCTGTTGATCATGTATGCTGCTTGCAGAGCTTTGTAGCTTTGCAGGGCTTTACAATAACTATTGGTAGAACATAAAAATTCCATTATCTATAGCAAAAACATTCACTACAGGTAGTCCTTAGAAACTCAACCTGTAATAGTGGATCGTGATGAAAACATGATGAAACAATCTGCCACTGTGTAAAGCAATTATCAGTGAAAGATACGATAGGCATACCCACATAGGCCAGCATGTGCCAAAGAGTGTTTCAATTATTTACACTTTGCCACAAGTTTAGTAAAGTGCAATTGTGTTGGAATAGTCCAGTTCTGAGCATGCAACTGGAAAGTAAAAAGTCCCAGTGATTTCAAATCACATCACGTACACATCATAGCATTTCAAACAGGGCAGGTGCAACAAAATGGCTCCAATTACAAATGGACCTTTACATTTTGGTGTAATCATGCACAAATGATATTGTAATGTCATGAGAGTTCAGAAGTCCAGAAAATTCCTAAGGGAGCTAATAAGGGGAGAATCAATTCCCACTGCCTAACCAGATATAGAAATGTGTTATACAGACACAAGTGGATATGGATACATAGTGTTTTTGAGTCAAGTATAATGTATACTAATATGGGAGTATATTTTGGTGAGGTTTTTTAATATCTTGTTAAGTTTTAAATGTAACAATTTTATGTGTAAAAAATTGTGTAACATGGCGTTATAAGCAGTAGTTTTTCTATTTTGTTTTTGTATTAGTTTTTGTATATTCTGACATAATATTGAGTCTTAATCAGGTTCTTTTATTCTTTTTGCTGATCTTAATCTGAATACCGAAGACTCCTCCACATATTAATATATATGTATTTTATTTTTTTGGATCTTCAGGTATTTTGTTGCTTGTTTCAAGCTTTAAAAATGAAAAAGAATTACAACCTCAACTAAATCTAGAAAGAGTATATACACCTATCGATTAAAAGATGAGAAGATGGGGGGGGGGTGTGGCTTGCCAGCACTGTGGATGGCTACTTAAGCCTTTTACTCTGCATTATACCCGATCCAGAGCGGCTTCACAGCGAGTGAAATGGGACACAAATTACTCCAACGCCTTCCTGAAGGGACAGAGAACTTATGGGGAAGATGTCCAAAAAGAGAAAGCAGCTGAAAATGCCTCAAAAACTGACAAATTTCTTTGCTGAGACAAGTGAAATCCAAAATGGCACCAGCAGCTCTCACAGGCACTCAGATCAGCTCTCCTCACACACTAACGATGGCAGACCACAACGCCCAGGATCCCTCTCACAAACACCGGCTCACAGTGAGTACTCACTGCCTTACTCACTCACAACACTGTCCCCTGCTAAATCATAACCCAGGAGAGAGGAAAATACACCTGGACATCCCCACAGTATACCTTTTACCTTACCACAGCCTGACATCCAGCAGCCTTTAGGAAAGAAACAACTTTACTGCCACAGACCAGCCTATCTCAGAGCAGACTATGAAAAACATCCTGATTTCTCTTAAACAGACACTGTACACTGACCTTTCATCAGCAGTGACATCTCTAGCAAATGAAGTACAACACCAAGATCAGAGACTGCATCATATGAAGAATAAAATGTCTAACCTCTTTACTGCTCACAATGAGATAATTGATGTATACACAGAACATGTGGAGGAACTGCAATTGATTCATCTTAAACTAGCAGATCTTGAAGACCGTTCTTGCCGGAATAATATAAAATTCCGAAATATTCCAAAATCTGTTCAGCAACCTGAGCTAGTGAGATTCCTACAATCTCTGATGCAAGCATTGGTACCTGACATGACAGATAGAGCTCTGGAAATTGACAGGGCTCACAGACTCCCTAAGTCCCCTTTTATTCCAGCAGAAAAACCGTGAGAAGAAGACCGTTCTCACCGGAATAATATAAAATTCCGAAATATTCCAAAATCTGTTCAGCAACCTGAGCTAGTAAGATTCCTACAATCTCTGATGCGTGCATTGGTACCTGACATGAGATAGAGATCTGGAAATTGACAGGGCTCACAGACTCCCTAAGCCCCCTTTTCTTCCAGCAGAAAAACCGTGAGATGTACTTGCTCGCATTCACTTCTATAATGCAAAGGAACAGGTGATGCAAG
Source organism: Pelophylax lessonae (assembly GCF_965119305.1). NCBI lineage: Eukaryota > Metazoa > Chordata > Amphibia > Anura > Ranidae > Pelophylax > Pelophylax lessonae. Next base: position 593,239,709 of record NC_138768.1, read on the forward strand.
CCGCCAAACCCTTTGGGGGCATCACCCTATATACAGATCTCTCAAAAACAACTATGGAGAATCATCGACAATTGGCTACAATAACGAAGGCACTACAGAACCATCACATACCATATAAATGGGGGTTCCCAACTAAGCTCCTGATAACATTACAGGGTAAGACGCATGCTGTGCGCAATCTCTCTTCTGCTCTTCAACTGCTGAGACAATGGCACATTATCCCTATTGAAACGTCTAGTCCTTGAATCCCCCTACACCTCCTTTTTCTCAAATGGAAGCGGACTGGTCCCTTCAAACTATCTGACAACACCCGCTCTCACTTACATATCATACCACTGCTCCGGGTTGATGCGAATTATATTCTTCATCGAGACAAATTTCCTTTTCCACTGGTATTGACTTGTAGTGTTATTGGAAGGAACCCCCTAGTTAAAACACCAAGCAGTATTTCTGCACATTGAACCCTCATTGTTTACGGGCTCTCCTTTTTTAAACACATCCCTGTTCAACATCAGCCTCAAACCCCTTTTTCTAACATAAGTATTACTATATTGCCTTTTCCTGGATAAAGATAGGCCCCAAAGGGGCACAATAGTCTGCACTTCTCTGATTACCTACTTTTGAAAAGGTGACTTTTTTTTTTTCCACACCTGGTACCTTTTAATTTGACGCAGTGCAAATTTCTAGCCAACCTGAACATGTTGAGGAAATTGACTTCTCTTAATGTCAAAGGACTGAATAGTCCACAAAGTCTACAAAGGGAACTGTCCAAACAAAATGCAGAAATTCTCTTCATACAGGAGACACACTTTGCATCCTCCAATGTCCGACTTTCAAATTAAAGGGCTTTGACACTATATACCTTGCCTCAGGACCGAAAAAGAAGAATGGCGTAATGATTGCACTTCGCAACTCTCTTCAATTCCAGCTTCATAAGATGTATGAAGATACATTAGGTCGATATTTAATACTCCAATGTACCATCGCCCAATCCAACTACACTCTGGTCAACGTGTATGGCCCCAATTCCAGACAAATTTGCTTCTTTAAACAACTTTTTAAGAAAATCAAAAACCTCAAACAAGGGAATGTCATTATTAGCGGAGACCTCAACATAGTAGATGACCCCCTTCTGGATACCTCCACTAAGCAACACCGACCAGCCCTTAATACCCTGCTTTGTGATGTGGATATTTATGATGTTTGGAGAGCACAACATAGTACAGAGCGTGATTACACCTTCTTCTCCCACCCACACCTATACTATTCACGGATTGACTCTTTCCTAGTGGACAGATGGACCCTAAAAAATGTTCTGAAATCGGATATCGGTGTCATCTCATGGTCGGACCATGCTCCTATCTCTATCACGCTGGGTGACCAACGATCCGGGCCACCACATAGGTGGAGAGCCAAGAAATAGAGATGTAACATTATTCTTTCTTTGAATTGAACGCACTGCCTGAAACAAACAAATTTGCACTTTGGTCAACCTATAAAGCTTACATTAGAGGTGTCTTCATAAAGTTATACCAGAGAAGGAAATGCCGGAGGACCCAGCAGATTGATGAGGTCATATCCCAAATAACTCAACTGGAAACACTAAACAAATCCTCTCCATCCAAATCGTTTACTTCCAAACTTTTAGAACTTCGACAACAATTACGCACAGGCAATGAGGATAAATCACCCTTCTTGCTCTCAAAGGAGAAATAAGGGGTGAAGATAAAGGGATTCAGGGTACCAGGCATAAATTAACATCTAAACAATTGAACAAAAGCATATATATTTTTATTGATTGCAAAAGTTAAGAAAATATGACAGTGACTCCAACATAGAGTATATCATATCATATTCTACATCTCACTAAGACAAGATGATAGCAGCAAATGTGGGTCAATCTGAGGCTGGATTGACATGCTTTGCCCAAGAATAAGGGCTTCTTCAGGATCCTTTGAGAGACTCAATAGACACCACTAGAAGTATAAAATACCTTTAACAGGTCTTGTTAACCGCCTTAGCGGTATCCCCGAGCGTGACTCAGGGTAGGAATTTTCTGCTATTAGCGGTATCCCCGAGTCACGCTCGGGGTCAATGGGCAGAGTGTGCAGACAGCGCAGCGGAGCTTCTCTTACCTTGTCCTGGCGATCCAGCGATGAGCTCTCATTGCTGTGACCGCCAGTGAGATCTCCGCCGCTCGTCTGTCGGTAGGAGGACTTCCTAGTTCCGTTCCCTGCAGCAGCAATGCTGCTTGGGAGCGGAACTAGGGAGGGAAATTCAAAAAAAAAAAACGTTGTACAAAACACATAACACATTTTATATTATATATATGCATATATATATGCATATATATATGTATATATATATATATATATATATATATATATATATATATATGTATATATATATATATATATATATATGTATATATATATATATATATATATATATATGCATATATATATATATGCATATATATATATATATATATATATATATATATATATATATGCATATATATATATATATATATATATATATATATATATATATATATATATACATATATATATGTATATATATATATATATATATATATATATATATATATATACCTATATACACACACACACATATATATATATATATATATATACACACATATATATATAATATATAACGCATGAATTATAATCTATTCAATAATATAATTTTATTATATATATTATATTTTAAATAATAAAATAATATTATTGATTCGATTATAATTCACTTGTTTGTGTTTCAAATTTATCACATCTGGGGTGTCTACTAGACTCTTGTTTTGGTCAGGTTTAAGTCAGTAATTACTAAGAATTGTAGGCCTATAATACATAACGCCAAATTTCCATGAAAAGAATTGTACCGCTTTTGGAACAGAATTCCTGACAGAATCATACCGCCAGGGAGGTTAATCAGAAAATGACATCTACAAAATCTTTTTTCTTTTTATACCACTTGTCTTTAACAATAAAAATCACAATAGCATATTCAACAAGCAAAGACCAATGTTCAGGATAATCAATATATATATATATATATATATATATATATATATAAAAAAAAAGAGGGGAGGAGGAAGAGAGGCTGAAAAAAAACCCTCCTCCATCATGACCTCCCCACCAGAGAAACGATAATATAAAATCCAAAATTTATATCAAAGACTGGGGAAGCAAGCTACATAAAGCCAGCAAAACACCATATCTGCGAAAGTTACACTATGATATATATAAAAGATTCAATATCTTCAGTGATTAGTAAAGACAGCAATTTCACTTTTTTACAATTTTTTTGTCCTTCCTTTATGCTTTACTGACACAATCACATATATGTTCTTTTTCCTTTTGGATTCTATAGATTTAGTGATCACCTCACTGTGTCAGTGGATTGTTTTTGGATTTCTATATTGCTTTCACACACTCCTCTTGTCCTATTGGATGATATTTCTTATCCCCTTACCTGATGAGATCATCGGCGGTTAGGGGATTATTTTGCTGTCTTCACTAATCACTGAAGGTATTGAATCTTTTATATATATCATAGTGTAACTTTTGCAGATATGGTGTTTTGCTGGCTTTATGTAGCTTGCTCCCCCAGTCTTTGATATCCATCTTGGATTTATAATATCGTTACTCTGAGAAGGAGATCATCTCTTCTTTCTTTTCTCCCCTTTTTATATTGATTATCCTGAACATTGGTCTTAGCTTATTGAATATGCTATTGTGATTTTTATTGTTTAAGACAGGTGGTATAAAAAGAAAAAAGATTTTGTATATGTATTTTTCTGATTAACAAGACCTGTTAATGGTATTTTATACTTCTAGTGGTGTCTATTGAGTCTCTCAAAGGATCCTGAAGAAGCCCTTATTCTTGGGTGAAGCGTGTTGATCCAGCCTCAAATTGACCCACATTTGCTGCTATCATCTTGTCTTAGTGAGATGTAGAATATGATATGATATACTCTATGTTGGAGTCACTGTCATATTTTTTAAACTTTTGTAATCAATAAAAATATATATGCTTTTATTCAGTTGTTTAGATGTTCATTTATGCCTGGTACCCTAAATCCCTCTATATTCACCCCTTATTTCTCCTTCGAGAGCAAGAAGGGTGATTTATCCTCATTGCCTATTTGTACATATGAGGGATAGTACCATGGCATAGTATTTATATTCACATATACCAAATTGGAGTCTCGCCCCACTCTCCCCCGATTCATAACAATTACGCATACTCCCCCTACATAAATATGAAACTAACCTAAAAATTTCCAAAGCAAATTTTTATGCCCTAGGTAATAGAGCTGGGTAACTCTTGGCTAAACAAGTTAAGGCCCAATGTATAAAAGCCAAGATCTTATTCCTACATCATCCGAATACTAAGTGACTCTTAACCAATCCACAAGAAATCGCCGATGCGGTTAGCAATTTTTACGCCACTCTATATAACCTCAAAAATTATCCCCATACACCTCAACTGAATGAGGAGCAAATTAGAAATGTTTTGGCCCCTATACACTTACCATCTATTACTGAGACCCAGCTAGAATTTCTCTCTAAACCATTCACAAATGAGGAAATACTTTTTGCGATTAGAGAACTCCCCCTTCACAAATCCCCTGGAGAGGATGGATTTACCAACGCTTTTTATAAAAACTTTGCTGATATGCTGACCCCCAAACTAAAAGACCTCTTCAACACTGCTGGTTCTTCCGACTCCTTACCTACAGACATGTTACGCTCTGTGATAACTACTATCCCTAAGCCTGACAAGGATACCTTAGAAGCTTCTAATTATAGACCAATATCGCTATTGAACACAGATGTCAGGTTACTAGCAAAATGTTTTGCAAATAGACTGAAGACACTCCTCCCTGCTTTAATACATCCAGATCAAGTGGGATTTATCCCAGGTAGACAAGCCCCGGATGCAACTAGAAGAGTACTTAACCTCACTTATCATGTTGCGAGGTTTCAGATGCCATCTCTGCTTCTGTCTCTGGATGCAGAGAAGGCATTTGACAGAATCCACTGGAAGTACCTCCAAGCAGTGCTTACTAAATTTGGTATCTCAGGTTGGTTTCAGAACGCAATATTATGCCTATACTCCAACCCATCTGCTAAAGTACTCACTGGAGGGACCCTGTCCATCCTGTTTGGAATTTCAAACGGGACGAGACAGGGATGCCCCCTATCCCCAATGATATTTGCCCTTCTAATTGAACCCTTGCCCTTAAAAATCAGATCAGACCCCCGAATATCGGGCATTTCCTGTAATGGTGTTTATCATGGAATTAGTCTGTATGCTGACAATGTGATTTTAATGGTAACGAATCCCACCCAGTCCCTACAGGCGATACAGGACATTCTTCTTCACTTTAGTGAGGTGTCTTATTATAAATTAAATATCTCCAAGTCATCAATCCTATTTTTTTATTTAATTTTTATTAACTTTTCTATCAAATTTATATAAAAACATATAAAAATTTTTATAATAAGAAAAATGTCAAATTTCTTCACAAGAACAACCCAACTCATCCTCCACCCCCCCCCCCTCCCTCCTTCCCCTCCTATACTCCTCCTATTGTCTCCCTTTTAAGACTACCTCTACTTCTTTCTAGATTTGTTATGTTTTTTAGAATTTTTTTTTTTAATGATGGTTGCAAATTCTAACCTAAACTCCTTTCTCTGCAATTCTCCTCCTATATAGGGGTATTACCTTCAGCCCTTATAATATTCCTACATTCCTCTTATAACAATAAGAGCTAAATATTAATTTCTGCATATTTACTAGTTTTTTTTAAATCCACACATTTTTTCCCATTTTTTGATCATATGCATTGGATATTCCTCTTGTCTACTACTAATATACTCCATTTTATAGATATAGTTAATTCTACTACACCATCCTTTTAGACTTGGGCTTTCTATTTCTCAGGTTTGTCCCCTTTGCTGCATTTAATAAAATTGGAACCAGGGTTGTTTTATATTGTTTAAGTGGAAGTGTCATTTTATGGAATAAACAGACCCATGGGTCATCAGATATGACTATTTCTGTAATCTCACTGATGGTTTGTCACACCTTTATCCAATATTCCCTAATATTGGGGCAGTCCTACCAAATGTGGTACATCGACCCAATACCTCCACATTCCCTCCAACATTTGTCCGTTTTATCTGGTTGGTACTTATGTGCTAGTACAGGTGTTATGCACCAAACATTTTTAGTTTAGTTCTATGGTACAAACATCTGCAGCAGAACAACTCATGGCCCTTAGTACAACATCCAGTTCTTTTTTCGATAATTGTTTCTCCCATTATGCCATGAATGGGGGTCTCTCCAGACTTTGCCCCTCAGTTAACATCGTATATGTTTGTGATATTCCATGTTTTAATCTAGTAGTTGTGTTACATAATTTTTCAATAGTATTTAATGCTGTCTCTGATCTTATCGGCTGCGGTAAAGATTTCACCAAGTGGGCCAACTGGAGATACCTCCATTCATCCAATTTCAAGTCATTAATCCTACCCGTGCATCTCTCTTTCCAACTATCAGCCCAACTGAGAGAGATTATCCATTACACATGGAAAAGCAAGTCAATTCCATATCTAGGAATTCAGATCTCTCCAAATATAGAACAACTAGTAAGCTTAAACTACCAGGCTTTCTCCAAAAACCTGCCTTCTCTCTTAAATTTGCTTCGCTGCATAGGCCTCTTCACACTCGGGTGTAACGTCACTGTCAAGATGATAGTTCTGCCCAAGCTCCTGTACCTATTCCGTTCTATTATTATACCCATTCCCGTCTCTCTTTTAACTTCAATACAGAAACAAATGAACAAATTTGTGTGGAATTCTAAACCACCTAGGTGTGCCAGGTACATATTATCCAGACCTAACAGACATGGCGGAGCAGGACTACTCCTTATTAGAAACTACTATTATGCCTCAATATTAGACCAACTATACTTCTGGTGGTATCCCCACCCGGACAAAATCTGGTCTACTATGGAAGCTTCGTACTCACTACCTACCTTGAACAAAGACCTGCTATTATTGGTAGCAGTAAAATACTCTCCAATCCTAAAAAATACTCTCCCCACATTTACTGCTTCTCTTTTAGCCTGGAAAAAACTAGCAACCATTTATCCCCCTTACTCACCCACTAGATCACTTCAAATACCATTAAGAGTCATATCTGTATGTATCCCTGATTTGGACCTCTCTAACTGGCACTCTGTTGGTATCTCCAACCTGAGTGATGTAATACTTAATAAAAAACTGAAAACGTTCGCAGCCCTCCAGGAAGGATTTAAACTACCAAGTTCGGAAACCTCTACATATACAAGAGTCTCATTTCCTGTCTACTTCCAAATTACCAACCTCAGTGACTGTTCCTGCACCAATTTTTCAATACTAATTCTCCTCACCCTGCCCAAAAAAAAGGGATCTCTTTGATCTATCATTGCCTAAACGACACCCGACCTTGTTCTCAAATAGTCACTCTAAACAAATCAATTCCTTGATTCCTCGATCAGTGGCTACGAGCATTTAAGGAAACCTTTAGAGCATTGCACTGTACTAATCACTGGGAATCATATCAGAAAACAATACACAGATGGTACCTAACACCCTATTGATTATCAAAAATGTACCCAAGCCATCCAAACACATGTTGGAGAAACTGTGGAAGTGTGGGCACCATTGCCCACAACCTCTGGTTCTGTAAATCCTTAAGTTCCTTTTGAAACCAAGTTTTTTCCCTAATTTCCTCTATTACTGGATTGCATTCATCCCCAAATCCTACCTTAGCCATACTTCATATAGACATAGATAAGTTCCGACCTTCATCTAGAACTATAATCATTCACTTATTACACGCGGCTAAACTTACTATTACTAGGTTGTGGAAAACCTGCGACTCTCCCTCCATTTCAAATACTATCGCCACTCTTAACCTCCAATGTGAAATGGAAAGGATAGTGGCCAGGAATGATCTATATCTGGAAAAATTCAAAGTTTTATGGTCACCCTAAATGCACTGTTCATTGATATTACACTAATGACCTATTTCCTTTCTATATCTGTTTATGTACTTCACTATCAGATATCTGCTGATGTTGGTTCTCTTCTTTCTTTCTCCTCTCTTTTCCTTCCCCCCCACCCCCTCTTTACCTTCCCTACCCTCCCCCTTTCACCCCACTCGTCTAGATCTCACTTTGATTTAACGTTAATACCAGCAATATTTCACTCCTTTTCATATCCTCTGTCTCAATGCTAAGATGATGTTTATTAAATGTTCCATCTTCTACACGGTACAACTATTGAATGCTGTGATTATAACAGTTACTTGTATGCTATCTTTAAATTTAATAAAGACATATTTTGAAAACTGAAAAGATGAGAAGATGACCTAAAAACCACATTCTCAGGGGACAAACACTGTTAAAATATTCTAAAAGGTAACTAGAAGTACTGTCCACTGGGAACTCTCTTAAGACATGCTTTTGAGATTATATAGAATGCTACCCCCACATTTCCCCCATATGTTATGGAGAATGTAATCACGTGGTCACTATTCCACATCCTCTAATAATGTAAAAAAATGTACAGACTTTTGGATTTCCACTTTTCAAACTACTGGCAGATATAACTTGCCTTACTGTCAAACCTTCCCCACAACTGACTCCACTGAGTTTGGGCATACATTTTCATCATCCATTCTACTAAACAATTGTTCTATACTTCCGCAATGCAGCCTGACTATTTAATGACTAGGCCACTTTTTTCAACTTGGCACTACGCAACTTTAACTGACAATTGCGCAGTCATGCAATGCTGTACCCAAACGAAATGTACGTCCTTTTTTTCCCACAAACAGAGCTTTCTTTTGGTGGTATTTGATCACCTGTGCAATTTTTTTTTTTTTGCGATATTAATAAAAAAAGAGCAAATATTTTGCGAAAAAATTTACATTTTCTACTTTGACAGTTAAAAAATATCCAATATATTAAATTTTTGTCATATATTTAGGCCAAAATGTATTTAGCTACATTTCTTTGAAAAAGAAATTCAGAATGAGCGTATTTTTAACAATTTTAACCACTTTACCACCGGAGGATTGTGCTGTCTTACATCCAGGCCACTTTTTGCGATTCGGCACTGTGCGAATTTACCTGACAATAGCGCGGTCATGCAATGCCGTTCCCAAACAAAATTTACGTCCTTTTTTTCCCACAAACAGAGCTTTCTTTTGGTGGTATTTGATCACCTGTGCGATTTTCATTTTTTGCGATATTAATTAAAAAAAGCGACAATTTTGAAAAAATAACAATATTTTTCCACTTTGACAGTTAAAAAATATTCAATATATTCAATTTTTGTCATATATTTAGGCCAAAATGTATTTAGCTACATGTCTTTGACAAAAAAATTCTCAATGAGCGTATTTTTAACCGCTTTATGACCGGAAGGTTTTACCCCATTCCTGACCAGGCCATATTTTGCGATTCGGCACTGCGTTACTTTAACGGACAATTGCGCGGTCGTGCAACGCTGTAGCCAAATTACATTTATGTCCTTTTTTTCCCACAAATAGAGCTTTCTTTTGGTGGTATTTGATCACCTGTGCGATTTTAACTTTTTGCGCTATAAACAAAAAAAGAGCGACAATGTTGAAAAAGTAACAATATTTTTCAAATTTTTTTATATGAAATCCCCCCCCCCCCCCCCCAAAAAATGTAAAAATCAAAATTTTTTAACATTATAGGCCAATTTGTTTTCTGCTACATATTTCTGGTAAAAAAATATTGCAATAAGCATATTTTGATTGGTTTGTGCAAAAGTTATTGCGTTTACTAACTACGGGAAAGATTTATGTCATTTTAATTGTTTTTTTTTTTAACTAGTAATGGCGGCGATCTGCGATTTTGCGGGACTGCAACCTTGCGGCGGACAGATCAGACCCTTGACTGACATTTTTGACACTTTTGGGGGTACCAGTGACATTACTACAGTAATCAGTGCTATAAATATGCACTGTTACTGTAAAAAGGACACTGGCAGGGAAGGGGTTAACTTTATTGGTGATCAAGGGGTTAAGTGTGTCCCTAGGGGCGTGATTCTAACTGTCAGGGGGCGTGACTAGTGAGTAACCACAGAGACATGCGATCATATATAGCAGGATAGCATAGCCTCTGTGCTTACTTCAGGGAGAATGACAGACAGCTGTGTTTACATCAGCCGTCTGTCTTTCTCCGTCTCCTGCGGGAGATTGCGAGTGGCCGGCAGAGCCGCCGTTCACACGCACTGGCTCCCCAGTGAACGGACGGGGGCCAGAGCGTGCCGGCGGCGGTGCGCATTCGCCCCCTACAGGCTTGTGGGCGAGCGACATAGGTCTACGTCGCTTTGCCTGTAAGCAGCAGAGTGCCGCAGTAAATCTACGTGAGTCGGTCGTAAGGTGGTTAAGTTATGTTATTAGTATCTGATAAACGGGAATAAAATGACTTTATATCACTTTAATATTAGCTAAACAGAGCTTATACTGTTGTTCTGATTCAGTCTTGGTAACTTTAGTAAAAAAAGATAAACTTGTCAGTGAGAACTCACAGTCGGCTTATGAGGAAATGATAAAGGACACAGCTACACCTGACCATCTGCTGACCCTGACAGACACGACTAAAATAGCGGCAGATATTAAAAACACATTCTCCTCTGATATCACAGAACTTAAGGGAGATATCCTAGCCTTGTCAAATAATGGAAGGAGCAGAGAAAGCAAGGAATAGACATGACAGAGCCATCTGGATAAAGTCACTGACTCTCATTCAACCCACCTAATAGAGATGAACCGATACTTAGAGGTACCGAGACAACAGGGGGAGAAGGCAAAACATCAGGGTGCGAGGCATACCATAGGCCGTGGACTCAGAAGGTATTATCACTGCTTTACAGTCAATTTTCAATAACCTATTAGAACGCCAAGCAGACACCACAATTGAGTTTGAGAGGGCTCACAGGGTTATCCGGGCCTGTCCAGCCGACTCAGCTCCCCCAACAGACATTATTTGCTGTCTCCTCAACTTCAAATTGAAGGAATAAATTCTGGCAAAAGCCCATTAAAATGAACTCATGAACTTCCGGTTCCGGCGCCGCATGGAGTAGGTGAGCGCCCTGCAGCTCCCGCGGCGAGTCCCCTAAAAACTGCTTGAAAATCCTGCCCACAGCTCAGTACCAGCCTGTACCCCTCACCGGAGGTCCATCGATCCCCAGGGACCCGGCGGCAACACTTTGCACCCCGCCAGATGGAGCGGTATCTCGAGAAGGCCGTCTCGCGACCTCCGCCGGCCCCGCCACAAATCGAGGCCCCGGTCTCGGCCTGCTCCGGCGCGGCTGCGGAGCTAACAGATATGGACACCTCTCATCAGCAGCCGGGCACAACACAGCAGCCCTCTGCATTGACTCTCTCCCCCACGTTGCCAGGTACTTCCACAGAGCAAATAGCACAAGCAGTGGTGGCCTTATTAACCCCCACCATCTCTGCCTCTGTGGAGAAGGCTGTGGCTGCTGGCATGGCCAGCATAAAGAAGGAGCTAGAGGCACACTCCAAGAGGCTTAATGAGGCTGAATCCCAATTATCCAATGTTGAGGACGAGCTATATCAGATGCAGGGATCTGAACAGTCTCAGGACAAGCTAAATCGCATCATTATGGACAAACTGGAGGATCTGGAAAACAGATCGCGTCGGAGCAATCTGAGATTTATAGGGATCCCGGAGAACGTTGCCCCCTCTGCCATCCCTGAACTTTGTGCAAGAAAAATCCCCGCAGCTTTGGGGCTACATGGCGCGTGTGTGGTCGAACGGGCTCATAGGATGGGGTTGTACTCCGAAGATCGTAAGACTCCGCGCCCGATCATTGCTACGCGGACAAGTCTGCTATCTTACAAAAATTTCGGCAAACTTCCAATTTCCAAATTGAAGGCATGAAGATTCTGATATTTGCGGACTATTCTGATGACGCAAAAAGACGCAAAGCCTTTCAGACCGTGTGTTCAAAACTGCATCAGGAACACCTGAAATTCACTTTGGCCTATCCGGCGACTCTACGCCTTCGTGCACCTAACGGCGACCAAATGGCTTTTCAGGATCCAGAGGAAGCAGAAGCTTTTGTCCGCTCACTCCGTCTAGGGGACCAGGGCCCCTCTTCATCTGCCAAAGCCCTTCCTCATCTGGAGCCCCAGGAAGGAATCCCCCAAACGCCAAAGATATGCCGACGTGGTCAGCTCTGGTCGCCCGAACGTTCCGCGCTGAAAGGACCCCCTCACGGTTATCTGTGCTTTTTGTTTTTCTAGGTTTCCACCTGGGACTGTTCCCACTAGGCCGTGTGCCTAGAGGACTCGCTGCGTCCCTCGTCATTCTCTCAGGTTTGCTGTTTATGCTGTTTTTGAAATGTTAATATTGTCTGCATCATTGCCTAGGTTTATAGCTATGTGAGACATTTTCTTTTACTACCGTGTGCTCCTGCTCTATTTCCACTCTGTACACCTCGGCTGCCCATTGTCCCAGGATTGGGCTGGGAACCCGGGCTACCTTGACCGTTTGGACCATTCAGTGGGCCTGGACATCCCTGCCCGACTCAGGGGGCACGCTTGGTGGGCTGTGCTCCGTGTTGTACACATGCGGAAAAAAGAGAGGTTCCTACTGTATGTATTATTGATCTGCTATGTTACACTTTGCGTTTATTCACGGTTCCATCCCATTTTCCCACCCATCCCATCCGCACCCCATCCCCCTATGAAGGTGTGCTTTTCCCTTCAACCTGTGAGCTCATGGATACGAGATTTTCTGCGGGTCAGCAATTCCACTTCAGTCCACCCCCTTCCGCTTTCCCCGGGTATAGCTGGGTCATATGTGATAGCTTCTGGTCTTAAATCCTTCTATCCCATCCCATGCCTATAGTAACTTGGAACGTCAAGGGTCTTCGATCCCCGGCTAAGAGGATGAAAGTCTTACGCCACCTCAAACGGCTTAAGGCAGACATTGCTCTCATCCAGGAATCGCATCTGCTTGTGGAAGATCTGAAGCGCATGGAGAAACTTTGGGTGGGCAAGGTCGTAGGATCACCCTCCTCCGGCCGCAAAAGCCGGTGTGCTGATCTTATTCCACAGACGCCTCCCGGTGGGAATCCTTTCCGCGGAAGCGGATAATGAGGGGCGGTATGTATCTGCTCATATACGGCTTCATAACACTGAACTAGTCATTTCCAACATATACGCCCCTAACGTCTTGGATCGTTCCTTCCATGCCGCAATTGCGGCCCGGCTTCTCACCCTTCCCAATGTTCCCCGTATTGCTGGCGGTGACTTCAATGCGGTAATGAATCCTGTTCTAGACAAGTCATCACCTCGCCAGGGACCATGTACCACCCCCCGAGACGGCCCCACTCCACTGGCGTCGGTAATGGAATCACTCTCCATGACGGATGTCTGGCGACATTCACACCCCACGGATCGGGAATATTCCTTCTACTCCCATCCCCATAAACTATTTTCCAGAATCGATTACCTGTTTTGCACCGACTCCCTCCTCCCCCTCCTGCGTGACGCCACCATACATGACATAGCAATCTCAGATCACTCCCCAGTTTCCGTATCCCTAACGCTCTCGGAATCCCCCCCGACCCCTCTTATCTGGAGATTCCCCTCCTATCTTAAAAACAACTTGGATTTTACCTCATACCTACATCGTGCATGGGAAGAGTACTCGGCGACGAATTTGCAACACTGCAGCTCTCCTCTCCTCTTTTGGGAGGCAGGGAAAGCCTTCCTGAGAGGCCATATCATTTCTTATGCGGTGGCTTTTAAGCGTCACACAAATAGCGGATACAAAACGGCCAGCGAACGGTTGACGAACGCCCAGCGGGCACTAGTACAGGCTGATACCCCCACGGCGCGCACAACATGGCTGGCGGCCAAGCAGGAATTCGACACCTGGCCGACAGGGTAGAACTGATACATAAGGCGCACCTCATGGCGACGTTGCACTGCTTCGGTAACAAGGCCGGAAAATTGTTGGCCAGGTTGTGCAAGGGCCCTATGTCCACCACCCACATTGGCTCGCTACGGAACAAATCGGGAGTGGTTGACTCTACCCCGCGAGGGGTGCAAGGGATTATGCGCGATTTTTACGCCTCGTTATACGCCCCCGAGGACATGGACAGCTCCGTGGCTGATTTCTTTTTGTCTGGTACTGAACTTCCCAAAATCTCCGGAGAACACCTAGAATCACTGAATTCCCCGATCACGGCGGACGAGATTGCGTCGACGATAAAGCACCTTGCGGCCAATAAGTCACCGGGCCCTGATGGTCTATCTGGGGAATTTTACAAGGCAGCCTCCCCCAGTATAATTTTGACTCTTGTCGATGTGTACTCCTCTATTTGGAACGGCGGTCCCTATCTTCCGACAGGCAACCAAGCCATCATTAAGCTCCTGGCCAAAAAAGGGAAAGATCCACTGGAGCCGGGCTCGTACCGACCTATATCCTTGTTAAACCTCGACGTCAAGATCCTCTCGAAAATTACAGCCTCCCGCCTAGCCAACATTATGCCCCATCTGATACATCCTGCGCAATCAGGGTTCACCAAGGGTCGCTCGGCTACTGTTAATATCAGGAACGTACTGGTAGCACTAGACCAAGCCCGTATACATCCGGACCGAGACATGGCCATAGTTACTCTTGATGCCGAAAAGGCATTTGATAATGTCAACTTCCAGTGGCTGAGTCGTGTCTTGGACAGCATGGGCTTTCATGGACCCTTCGTTAACCTTATTACCTCAATGTATCTCTCACCTTCAGCCAGATTGTGTGTAGGGGGTGCCCTCACGGACGACTTTATACTGTACAAAGGCACCAGAAAAGGCTGCCCCCTCTTGCCGCTCTTATTCAATCTCGCGCTCGAACCCCTCTCCCGATATCTACTAACTAAAGCCCCTCTCCACGGAATACATATAGGCTCCCAGGAGCTGCGCCTATCCCTCTTCGCGGACGATGTACTACTATTTACCTCAAACCCCTCGGCCGATATCCCAGTGATAGTCTCCGCATTTGACAAATTCAAACAGTGCTCGGGTCTCAAGATAAACTACTCCAAAAGTGAAATACTCCCATTAGGAGCAGGTCCCCCCCGTCCATGGAAAAGGGAATCCCCGTTCATGATAGCATCTAAACACATTACCTATCTGGGTATTAAAATAGGGCGCACCCCGCCATCTATTTATACACTAAACTACCCCCCTTATTCTCCAAAGTAACGAAGGAACTGGACAATTGGATGGAACTGACGCTTTTGGGGAGATGCCACCTCATTAAGATGGTCAGCTTTGCCCGCCTCCTTTATCTCCTACAAACTCTTCCTTTACTGATCAGACATAAGGATGCACAAGTCCTACAAAAGGCTTTTTCCCGTTTCCTGTGGCGGGGAAAGAGACCAAGAATTTCTTATAAAAAACTGCATCTCTCCAGGAGCGACGCGGGTATCAATCTTCCCAATCTGAGAATGTATAACCTGTCTTGTTTGCTCAGGGCAGCTTTGGACTGGGTATCCCAGACTTCGCAATACTCCAACTACGAGCTGGAGTCTCAGATGGCCAGTCCACTCTCTTTAACTGCTCTTTTGCACACTAAGTGGGCGACACTTTGCCCTGAACTCCGTCACAATCTACTTCTAAGAGACACTGCTATAGCTTGGAGGGAGATACGCAAACTTTTGAAACTGCCACTGCATTTCTCCAAATTCCTTCCGATCCGGGGTAATCCTTGCTTCACTCCGGGCTTAACCAAGTCTGTGTATTACCAGTGGGAGAGGAAGGGTTTGTCGACCTTTGGACACCTGTGTGATATAAGCTCTGGTACCCCCATCCCTTCCAAGCCATTGAGGACAAATTCGATTTACAGGACAAGGACACTTTCTACTGGGCGCAATGCCTCCATTACCTCTCTTCAGCAACTGGGAAGCCTGAGACCCGCTTCAAAACGTCCCTCATAGACTCCTTACTGGATTCTGGCACCTTTACAATTTCAGTGATTTACAAACCCCTTTTGAAGCAATGCCCGCCGGCACTGTTCACCTCAACTGCTTCCAATTGGCTCAAGGACTTTCCAGGCGAAGACACCCTACCCAACATGATCAAAGGTCTCAAAACCACCCTTGCTCTCACACCCAACTCAATATGGAAAGAGACCCAACTAAAGATCTTCCACCGTGCACATGTTCCTTTTCTCTCGGATAAAACTATCCCGGATGCTCATAAATGCCCTTTATGTGCGTCAGAAAGGCCCTCACTTCACCACAAGTTCTGGTCCTGTCCCGGTATATCCATTTTCTGGGACCAAGTCCTGTCATTCATAAGGGAAGTGACCAAGATCAGCCTATCCAAGGACCCTTTGTTACTCCTGTTCGGCTATTGGGACAAACGCCTTCAAAAATGGTCTAGCACACCTGTGAAGCCACCTCGGATGTGGATCCTGTCCTGTCTATTAATCGCCAGAAGAACTATCCTAAGCAATTGGATTTCCACATCTCCCCCATCACTCACCTGGGTTAGATCAGAGCTCTCCACGCTTTTCACCATAGACAGCACCAACACGGATTTCTCAGCCCCCTCTTCACGGGAAATTTTCTCTGAGAAATGGGACAGCTACATCTCATATACTTTCCCTCGGACTGACCCTACTATGGCTCATCATAGGTTAAATTTTCGAGTCTCGCCCAAACCATCACCCTTGATCTCACGTTCACCATCCGGCCTCTTGAGTCACTGAGGCGTTTCCTCCCCATTCCCCTTTTTCCACCCCCCACCCTCCCCGCCCACAGCTCTCTTTTGCTGAGGGTCCCCTTTTGCATAAAGTATGAGTATATTTTTATTGTACATGCTGTTGAATTTCAAGTGTTATATGAAAAAATTTTAAATAAAAAAAAAAAAATGAACTCATTACTTTGAATGGAAAGGTGATCAATTTATTCCAAGACCTATCACCGATCACTCTGAAAAATCGCCATGCTTTGAGACCCCTACTGGAAACGCTTCATAAAAAAAATACACCATATCAATGGAAGTTCCCTTTTTCCCTGAATGTGTCTTCTCAAGGCAAACAATACTACCAGCGCACACTTGATGAGCTGTAGATCTTTTGCGACAACTTACAGATACCAGTCATGGATCCTCGAGACTGGTATAAGGAGTTCCGTAATCCATCATTAGCATGCAGCGAACCAAGCTCTCCCTTGACCATGCCAACTAAAGCACCTTTCAAAAAGGAGAAATTTCACAAAAAAAATTAATCGGGTCCACACCGCACCCCGGGACATACCAAAGCACAGAGAGCTTTAGAAAAGGATATTGAAAATGACCGAAAATGGTAACTCATTGGATCATCTTGTACTCTTGGATGCTACAAACCTCTACTCAATGAGTCCACAGCGAGTAAGATGCCTTACCTCTGATACCTGTTCATTGATTCCTTTTGGAATCCCACATATACATCCCTACTCTGATGCCTAAATTAGATCTCTTGATAAATCTTTCTCCATTGACTTCTACCAACCCATAAACCTAGGAGTATGCCTGGGATTGCAAGGCATACCCGGTATATTGGTGAACCATATGTAGGAAGCCCACACAGGAACAACCATCCTGGATAGCCGACTTATGATGATCCTTTACAGGCCTTAAATACTGGGACACCCAAAGGTGACTTCAACACTATCTTTACCCCTGCCCATATCCTCTCCCCTATATACTCAGTCACTCCTATGGTTTCACTTTTTTAGGAAGACAATCATGGACTTCCACCTATATGCCTTTTTTGGTCAGGCCGCTATAGATATCATGGTAACACAAAAAAGAGTTCTGGCGCTATGGATATCATATAACAACAAGGCACTCACTGAGTTATACTCACTAAGTTATACATATTCTGCTTCTCAGAGCTTTTCGTATTAGAATGTTGAATGTTACATTAGTAATGTGTTATACCTGTTTATATATCTTCATAAGTCTTAACTGGCCAGATAAACATCAGTATATAGTGGTACTCAGTGATCCATTATTTACCACAAACCCATGGTTAATTAGTCAGCAGTTTTGACATGAATCGTTTTGGTTATAATAATAGCCCCATTTGGGGCTGATACTGTCGTCTATACATTTTAAATACTATTTTAGATTTTTGATAAGAGTCAGAGAATACAATGAAGCGCCTTCTAAAGACACTGTTTTTTGTTCCCCTATAAGTCGAGAGCTTAATACGTTCTCGCTCATTTCTCCCACTTTCCCAACTGTGGGTACTGTGGTATATATCCCATACCCATTTTTTCTCCTTGATATTCACAGTCCCATATTTCAGTAATACCTCTGGGTATTGCTACTCGGAGCTGATATACGCATATCCTACTACTACTCCCTCTGGAGAGAGGGCTTATTTTTCCTTCTCTTTTATTCACTTTTCTCTACCCACTTAAGAGAGTGTGAGTGGGTGTTTTTTTTTTTTTTTTCACTCGGATACATCAGATCCTTACAGAACTACACAAAATATGGTATATTCTTCACTGGGCAGATGTTCTACTGTAATCTCACACAACGTAAGAGGGCTGAATGTACCCAAAAACCTGACACAATTATTGTGCTCTCTCAAGAGGGAGAGACTGGCCTTTGTTTTTCTACAAGAAACACATTTTAGAACACACTCTAAACGAAACTAAACTGACAGATAATTTATTTAATAAAGTCTTTCATGCTATCAACTCAGTAGCTAAGACTAAAGGTGTATCCATCTTATGTGGTGTAGTGATTGTAGATTATGGCGTGATATTTGTGCAATAAAGGATGACCATTTATGCTTAAGTGACAGAGTGCAGTATGTTCATAATAAAGTGCTTGGTGGATATAAATATGCTCACCAAGAGCACAACCTATTTTTGGGAACGGATCACTCCAAATAATGGGATAGAAGATACCTCACAAAAATGTTTTTTTGGACTGTACACTTATTCATATATATATATTGGTCCACACTCCCTTGGACCCTTTGAAATATAATATATTGCACTTTTATAATAGTCATACCTTTCTTGTCATATATATATTATTTATTTTCATATAACTTTTGAGCATATTTATATCCACCAAGCACTTTATTATGAACATACTGCACTCTGTCACTTAAGCATAAATGGTCATCCTTTATTGCACAAATTTCACGCCATAATCTACAATCTACGTTTGCACAAAATCACTTTAAAAATACCAAGTTGTGGACTATAGCAAATCAAAAATAGTTACACTTTTTACATGCACTTTTGAACCCACATATATTGCATCAATTGCACTTTTTCTTGATTGCACTGGGAATTGCACTATTGCACTTTGAAATTGATAACATTAATGATGGAAAAATTATTTTGATGTATATTTATGCATTGTTGCACATTTTGCATTGGTTTGCACATTTGTTTGATTGCACTTAATATTGCATAATTGCACTTTCATATAATTTGAATATTTAAGGCCAAACATAAACCAAACTTGTGCCTACACAGGATAGTAGTGGTACACTGCATCCCATATAGCAAAAATCTTGATTGCACTTGCAAAAAATCTTGATTGCACTTCAAAAAAATCTTGATTGCACTAGAGAAAGGCACAATTGCACTTTAACACTGGAAATTGATTTTTTCTGGGTCTGTACTAAAAGAGTTAAAAAATCATCACTCAGCAAGGGTAGTAGCGCCTCACTACACCACATTTCCTAATTTAAGCGCACACTTAAATTGATGGCGAAACTACCCCATTTTTTTACATTTTAAGGGTAGGTGCGGCATTTCATATATACAATGTATCCATCTTAATTGGAAGAAACTCACTCAACAATTGGCAGATCCAAGGGGGTCAGTATCTCTATCTTAAGGGGATAATTTGGGAACTTACTTATAACCTTAGCCAATGTTTATTTCCCCAACACTGCTCATGTTTCTTTTTGTCGTAAAATAATAGATGAGTTATCTTGGTTTGCATCTGGGTGCATTATTCTTGGGGGAGATTTCAATATTCAGTTGGACCCCTTTTAGGATACATCAAACAGCAAATCAGTCATTGCCTTCCGCATACTCAAGAGAATTAGAGTGATGTTTAACTCTCTAACCTTAGTTGACTCATGGCTTACAATTAACCCACAAGTAAGAGACTTTACTTACTTCTCAACAGTTCGCAATAAATATTCACGGATAGACTATATTTTTATATCCCAGGGAGACTTGACCTCCCTTAAGGAAGCTCACATAGAGATTCCAGATGTTCTCAGATCATGCTCCCACCTCAGTTACATTACAATTACGTAACCTACCTCCCAAACCTTGTACTTGGCAACTTAACCCTACTTTACTGACAGACCCCCTCAATCATGACACACATCTCAGAAATCATAAGCACATATTTCTGCGAAAACACTACTGACGATGTCTCCCCACTTTCCATCTGGGAGGCACACAAATGCGTGGTGCGAGGAGAACTATTTAACCTAGCTACTCATCGTAAAAAAGTATGTGACAGAGAATTTCAATCCTTGACAGACAAAATCTCCAAATTAGAAGCACAACATAAAAGATCATTAGCTGTAAAGTCGGCCTGTGACCTCTTAGCTGCAAGCAAGGATCTTCAAACTAAATTAGACTTAAAAACGAAACGCACTTTGTTCCTCAAACAAGGTTTTTTTCTATGAACATTGTAATAAAAGCAGCAAGTTTCTAGTTAGGGCATTAGGAGACATCAGGTCCTCTACACATATCTCCAAGAATAAATCCCTAGACAATAAACTGGTTCACACAACTGAACAAATTGCCTCAGAATTCCATTGTTTCTACACTAAACTTTAGAATTTACCACCGTCCCATAAGCCATCAGCTCTTGAAGGAATTAGGCCCCAAATAATTCAGCAATACCAAGAACAAAGTGGGCTGCCCATTCTATCTGCACTTGATGCTGAAGAACTCGATAAGCCAATAGACATAATAGAGCTTACACAGCCAATTAAATTATTGAAGTCTGGCAAAAGCCTGGGCCCAGGCGGCTTTTCAGCTATCTATCATAAGACATTCAGTTCTTTAATATCAAAACCCTTACTTTGTGCACTAAACTCGCTAAAAAGCCCTCAAGTAGTGCCAACTTCCTTCACTATGGCTCACATTACTGTACTTCCCAAACCTGGCAAAGACCCTGCCGACTTCACAAGCTATAGACTGATTTCTTTGCTTAATTTAGATGTAAAACTGTTAGCAAAAACTATAGCAATGAGATTATGCCAATTTCTCCCAGGACTTTTTGGTCCGGAACAGGTGGGCTTCATGCCAGGTAGGGAGGCCTAAAGCATTGAATTTTATCCACATTCTTAAAGATCATACAGAAGAAGGCCTTTGTCAAGGTCTTACCTTTCCCTCCTGTTGGCAGCCATCTTGGACATGTGCAGACTGCTGCCTCTTATAGACTTTGTTTGCATCATCACTTCCTGCTGCCTGGGTGTCGCACAATGATGATGTCACACACCTGACTATATCTATCACCTGCAGGGTTGCAATCACTGCCCTTGTGTTCGTGCTCCAAGGTGCATCTCTGCTAGCAGTCTTTTGTTCTCTGTGTTCCTCCGTGCATAAACTAGCTTGGCTGACGACTCTCCTGGCTCTCGACCGGGCATCGGCTGACAACCTGGCTTTGGCAGACGACCTGACTTTGGCAGACGACCTGGCTTTGGCAGACGGCCCGGCTTTGTCAGATGACCTGACTTTGACAGATGACCCAGCTTTGGCAGACTACCCACTTCTGGATCTGACCCCAGCTTGGAGTACTACCCGCTCCTAGACTTGACTCTGGCTTGTTCCTGCTCTCATTTCCTCACTGTTACTGTGCGATTATTATTATTGTTGTTCCTCCAATAAACTGCTTCATTTTACCTGCATTCCCATGTGGTTTGGTTTTCTGGCACCCTGACAGCCTTCACCTGTCTACGGATGCAGAGAAGGCCTTCGACAGAGTAGCTTGGGATTTCATGCTTTCAGTGTGCACACATATTGATTTAAAACCAAACATGCTTACATGCATCTCGTCACTAGGCAAAAAACCAACAGCTAGACTAAAGATCAATGGCACCCTTTCAGACCCAGTGCAAATTCATAACGGTACTAGACAGGGTTGCCCATTATCACCCATATTGTTTATACTTACTTTGGAACCTTTCATTAGAACTGCAAATGGAAACCCGTCAATTGAGGGACTAACCCTAGGTCACACACACTGTAAACTTGCTGCATATGCTGATGACCTCCTCTTCATTCTTCATCCTAACACAACCACATATCTCTGTACCAAATCTTGTGAAAGAATTTGACATATTTGAAAATACCACAAATCAAAGGCACTTAATAGATCTCTTACTACCCAAAATCTACAGACAACCCAACTGAACTGTCCTTTCAAATGGGTATCGCAAAGCTTAAATATCTAGTAATCTTGCTGATTCCCAATTTGGCAGACCTATATACACAGAACTTCTCACCTATTTTACACAAATTGAAACAAGATCTCAGAAGCTGGAACGCGAAAACCTTGCTCTTGGTTTGGTAGGGCAATGGTGGTGAAGATGACAGCGCTACCTAGAGTACTGTACCTCTTCCATTATCTGCCTATCATTCTACCTAAAAGGTTCTTCTCCCTATTAAACTCAATTATACGTGACTTTATACGGCCAGGTAAAAAGTCACAAATTCGCATTCAGACCTTGTCACGACAGCGGGGGTTATCAACATCCCAAACTTTGTACATTATTACTATGCCTCCCACTTAGTGAGGATTACTGACTGGAACTATCAAGCTAACCACAGGGACTGGGTTAAAATTGAGGGACTACAGACTAAGACACCTCTACGATTCCTACCTTGGTTTCCTAAAGAATTATGCCCAGCCAACATCAAATCACACCCGACAATAGGGCCAACCCTAAAAATCTTTCAAAAGGTAACTCAAAATACAACCTTGCCTCCTCTCCTGGCCCATTAACACCTTTAGCACATAAACTGGACTGGGCTCTAGGTCAAATAATTACAGTGTCTTCACAGAAGGAAGACTCAACACCTCTAGTTGTATACCATTGCATGGCAATGGGCAAACTTAAATCCTTTGAACAACTACAAGCAGAACTACCCACAAAATAGTTTATGCACTGGCAATATTTACAGCTTTATAGCTATGTTCATTGCCATGCTAATCGGAAACATTTCCGAATCCTTAGACAACTGACACATTTTGAGACATTGTGCATTATTGGGGAGACCATAGACAAACCAACTTCACTGATGTATAATTGGTTGCAAGCCAACGAAGTGGCAACCCCCACCAAATTCAGGAAAGTGTGGGAGTTAGCTTTCAAAACAACTTTTACAGATGACCAGTGCCTTGATGCTTGCATTTTGTCTCACAAGTGCTCCATTAGTTCCAGCATCCAAGAAACATCATACAAACCAATGACAAATTGGTATATCACATCAGCCAAGATGCATGCTTGGTACCCAGACACGCCCAACACATGCTGGCGCTGTGGTAATGACGTAGGCACTATGCTACATATATGGTGGCACTGTCCACTTCTACACAATTTCTGGAATGCTGTCAGTTTACATATCTATAGTATAATGGAGACAAAGCTTACACTTACACCAGAGTGTTGTCTACGGAATATATCAAATTACTCCCTTAGAAGTCGCTTGTGAGATATATGCTGAATGCAGCCAAATCTGTCTTTCCTAAATATTGGAAATCCTCTCAAGCTCCCACAGTTACAGATTGGTTGTATTCAGTGGATTCAGTCAATGCAATGGAAGAGTTGGCAGCCCTTGCATTAGAAAACACAGAAAAAGTCAACAAATTATGGAGGCCTTGGGTTTTATTCAAGTATTCTGATTCCTATGATAGATTACGAAGTGGTTGAGTGACCCTGGTTCCAAGAAACTTTAAGATGTCTGCTCATGTGTAGTAATATAAGTGTGCCTAGATGTATCCTTGGTTCTTTCTTTGAGTGAACTTTGTTAAGGTGGATTATACCTACATTTAATTCAATCTACATAACCTGTTGATACCAGCATTACTTTTCTATTTCTTTAGTCTCCACTTTTCGCCAATATTTTCCCTGAATATAATGTACAAATACTTGATGTTTGGATCAAGTTTGACGTACATGATGTGAAGTATTGTTCATTGATCTTAACTTTATACTTATACTGTTTGTAAAATTGTACATATTCTTTATATTATTACAATTTCTATTGCAATAAAAAAAAAAAAAACATTGCTTTCAATGGCATACTAGAGCAGGAGGAAGGGGCTACCTTCAGATGAGCCTGCTCTGTTTGTGTTTTGCTATATATATCCAAAAGTTGGGAAACTCAGATAGTTTAGAGTTAGGAACACCACTTATCGGCGGTGCCTTGACGCAACAGTATTATTATTATTACTATACAGGATTAATATAGCGCAAAAAGTTTACACAGCGCTTTACAACTTGAGGGTAAACAGTACAAATACAATACACCCTAATACAGTAGGAATCAGAAGGCGCTGCTCATTAGAGCTTACAGTTTAAGAGAGAGGGTCAAGAGATACAAGAGGAAGTAACTGTGGGGGATGCGCTGATGGAGAAATAAATGTACAATTGTTAGGTGGGGGCCAGCTAGGCTTCTCTGAAGAGATGAGTTTTCAGGGATCATCTGAAAGTAGACAAAGAAGGAGATAATCGGACAGATTGGGGTAGAGCATTCCAAAGGATGGGAGAGGCTTGAGGGGAAGTCCTGGAGGTGAGCAGGGATGAGGTGACTAGGGAGCTAGAGAGCAGGAGGTCTTGGGAGGAGTGAAGAGGATGACTTGGTTGGTAGTTTGTTCAGGGGGAGTTACAGGTAAGAGGGGATATATCACACTAATGGGTGATGGAGAAACATCTTAATACACAGTGATCACGATAATCCTTGTTAATGTAGCACTGTCCCAGTAGGGCTTGCTGTGTGATGACTTGTTGGGCCTCCTCTGATTACCAGCAAACAGTCACTTAGGTTACAGTTCTCACATTCATCCTTACTCCCAATGGCTCATTGCTCAATAAAAAGTCCAGGGGTGTTGGTTTTTAGTATTTATTGTGGAACTTGGATGTGAGAAGGGAATAGAGGGATACTCCAACTAGAACTATGTACATTAGATTAGGACAACTCTCACTTGGCCTCACCACTCACCAGGTTGCTTGTAGAAGCAGTCACACTGCTTAAACCATACTGCCACATGTATGGAAAGGGTTAAGCCTCCTTGTTTTTTTTCTCCAGCAATAGACTTTGTGATCTACTTTATCTTCAGGGCACTCTCTAGCATCCCCTTTACTGGAACCCGTCCACTGACTCTTCTAGCAGCAGGGGTGGCCCCCCTCTTGTCAGGCCCCTTGACACAGATCTGTACTCCTTGTACTGCAGAATCAGATCCTTCAGTGTCTCCCCTCTCAGTCAGCTCCACAGGGCCTCCAGGTTCAGCTTCTCTTTAGCTCTTTAGGACCTCAGGTGGATTACCTGAGGCCACGTGGCAACTTCTACAGAGGAGGAGGCAGCCGCCCTCTCCCTCCGGGACTCCACTTTCCAGACAAAAGATCCTGAGCACATGTGCTCCTGGCTTTCATACAGTATCCCAGCAGGCACCAAGGCACTTTCCTCTGCCAAATCACCAGGGCTGTATTAAAGCCTGTGTACTCATTTGTCAGGTTGCCTCCCACTGTCCAATGTGCCTCCCTATTGGACCAGTGTGAAAAGAATGGTGAGTTGCACCTGAGTACATTGAGTGACCCCCACTAACAGATCCTGCTCTCTGGTAGGTAGAGAACAATATAGATTTACCTGCAGTCCCTCTGGTAATCAGACAAAAAACAACAATATTAGAGCGCTAACGAACCACCAGCATATGAAGGGTAAATGAATGGGTAGGAAAAAAGGGGGGAGGGGAAGGGAAGGATGAGGGATGGTAACTATCCCAAGAAAATACACAAAATGGGAGAAATACCATAGAATTGATAGATGGATAGTCCTGAAAGAAAATGTCCAAGGCACTGAGCTGCTCTCCACAGAAAAGAGGAATTCTGGATTGAACAAAAGAAAGAAAAATAAAATCGCTCTAAGTGCAGACAGTCTTTATTGGCAACAAGGCATAAGTGATAAAAACTCACTAGAAACCAAGATAATGGAGCTGTATCATATCACGGACGTGAGAAGATCCTCTGGGGGGTGCCATCCATTCGTGTGTAGCAGTCTGTGGCTTGATCGCTGGTCACAGGAGAGAAGGAAGCCGGCTACCTCCTGCAGCGGTCAGCGTCTAAACCAGCAGCTACGATGTGCGGTGGAGGATGGAATGCAGCCCCGTCACCAGGGAATGTGAGGTATGTGGGATATACACGGTATGCACGACGCGTTTCTGAGCATGCGCCAGGTCACGTACGGCCTCGCGCGCTCTTTTTTCAGGTGCTCTGGTAATCAGACAGGATTCAAAAACTATACTCTCTCTCTAGCACCTACCTATGAGGGTGCTACATCAATATTCTAGTGATGCTGACTAAATAGTACATAGAATCTTTGTATTATTTGGACTGAAAATATCAAAAGAGCATATCAACCAGTATTTTTAATATAATCCAATTAGAGATCTCAGTACTGAAGCCCCTAAATGGTAAGGTAACTTTTACACTGTTTCCTTACTTTTTCCCCCCTACCCTACTAGGAAGCCCATTGGGCTCATGACCCCATGACTGCATATGGAACACTATGCTCTATAGAAGTCCATAGGACCAGTAGACCAACAGGGGAGAATTCATTCCCCAGTAATATAGAAGTCTATGGGGCCAACCTGTGCATGTGCAGACATCGGGTCAAGAACCCCCGTGAAGAAATGTAAACAGTGCTGCAGGCCTTAGTGGTGAAAACAGTGGAAGATAGAGAAAAACTGTGTAATTGTAGACATCGTTTAAAGCTGAACTCTGGGCATGTATTTTTTTATATTCTTGCAAGCAGTGCCTGAATTTGAAATTGAATTAGCCCCTTGTAATCCCCTGTACAGTAGAGCTCAGACAGAGAGGGAATGTAAAAAAAAGGCAGTCCGTTGTAATGCAGTGGTCATGTGGTGAAAAGAAGCACGCCAATAGGAGGCAGAATTAAGGAGTTCATCAGTCTGCTGCTTAACCTACAATTGTTCAGTAACAGGCTGGGGACAGGTACAAGACCTCTAAATGTTGCTTATCTGCTGCATCCGGCCTGTCAGACAGGGCTGTGCTTAATGGCAGAGATGTGTAAATCTCAGAACTGGATGGACACAAATACAAATCGTTTGTCAGGTAAAACAGTCCAAAATATTTTTTTATTCTATGTGTTTAGCTGTTGATCCAAAGTTCAACATTAAACTGTTAACGTTTACCTGCAATAGATTGTATCGCAACATGACACCTAGACCAGTGTTAGCCTGTAAAATCGATTACATTTATACCGAATTGTGCAAAAACGATAAATTATTGAAATAAAAAATGGGATGTTTTGTATTTTTTTCTATTAGATGTATACAGTATGTTGTGACCATACATTTCTATGTAACGTTCATCATGGCAGTCAGCAGTCTTATACCATTTTAATAAATAATCATTATTGTATTGTACATTTTCTTAACATTGTGTGGCACTACTGAATGAAAATATCTGAAAATTAGATTGTCAAAAAATGACAGCGTGGGTTTAGTGTGGTTATATAATAGACATCAAGATAACCTGTTATCTCCATTACCGTGATATCACAAGCACATAATGAAGAGTCAGAAAGAATATTGTATTTGAATGTCAGCACAATTAATACAGCCTTTTTTTGTTATCTGAAGGTTTTCAGATTGAAAAGCAAAATGAGCTAATTTTTATTATGCATTTATTATTCAGTGTAATCTGTATATTAATACATTTTAGTATGCCTTACATTATTTTAGACTTCAAAAGACTACTAAAGCTATACATTACAAAGTCTATTACTGTCTGATGGTCTATAAATTTTAAAAATGCCTATATCAGGCTAAAGATTTGATGCCATGTAAAGACACTATTAGTCATTTATAACATGACTGAATTGTCAGAATGAATCGTTAGTTCAGATGAATGCCATGTATTTTTAAAGATTAAATTAAATTATTTCTGCATTATTTAATATAAAATATCCGGACTGAACCATTAGAATTCATCTTACTCCTAATCTGCAGATACAGGGTGTAAGAAGAGCAGAAACTACTTTTGCATATTAACATCGTATGTACTGTATGTACTGTAGAGGAAGAGAAAAATATAATGTAGTTTACATTGCAATACCGAACCAGCATCTATATTGCCTTTTAGTTATTAATGACGTTGCTGGGAGCAGATTCCCCTTGCACATTTTTATTAAAGTACCTTCGTCATTTTACAATGTCATTTCTCAAATAAATCTATGTAACAGTAGTTGTAGTGGAGCTGTATCAAATCAGGATTGGTAATGATTGTACCAGATTTGCAACTGAAGGAGGGCCTTTGTAGCTCTGATTGTGTCAAAGTGTAGGAATATTAATCAAGATGAAGATCACTGAAGATAGAATGTATAGAGTTTGGGGTTTATTTTTGTTGACTGTTCTGTTGGGGAATTTCCCCTCCACTTCCTGTCCTGGAGATTCTACTGGAAATCTTTCAAAATTTAAGGGAATTTTCTTCGTAGACATTTTGCACCCAAACAGGTAACCCCATTAGAAGATTTCCACTAACCTCTTGTTCTATTGTCTATTGTTCTATTGTCAACTATAAAATTTTGGATTTTACATTGCTTTTTTGGTGACCGTGTCACCAAGACAAATATACAATGCCTTGAAAAAGTATTCATACCTCTTGAAATGTTCCACATTTTGTCATGTTACAACCAAAACTGTAAATGTATTTTATTGGGATTTTTTGTGATAGACCAGCACAAAGTGGCACATAATTGTGAAGTGGAAGTGAGTTACAAATAAAAAATATTTGAAAAGTGTGGCGTGCATTTGCATTCACCCCCCTTTACTCTGATACCCCCAACTAAAATCTAGTGAAACCAATTGCCTTCAGAAGTCACCTAATTCATAAATAGAGTCCACTTGTGTGTAATTTAATCTCAGTATAAATACAGCTGTCCTGTGAAGCCCTCAGAGGTTTGTTAGAGAACCTTAGTAAACAAACAGCATCATGAAGGCCAAGGAACACACCAGACAGGTCAGGGATAAAGTTGTGGAGAAGTTTAAAGTAGGGTTAGGTTATAAAAAAATATCTCAAGCTTTGAACATCTCACAGAGCACTGTTCAATCTATCAAATCTATTCTGAAAATGGAAGGAATATGGCACAACTGCAAACCTACTAAGACATGACCATCCACCTAAACAGAGGCCAGGCAAGGAGAGCATTAATCAGAGAAGCAGCCAAGAGGTTGGTAACTCTGGAGGACCTGCAGAGATCCACAGCTCAGGTGGGAGAATCTGTCTACAGGACAAATATTAGTAGTGCACTCCACAAATCTGGCCTTTTTGGAAGAGTGATAAGAAGAAAGCAATTATTGAAAGAAAGCAATAGGAAGTCCTGTTTCTAGTTTGCGTAAAGCCATGTGGGGGCACAACAAATATGTGGAAAAAGGTGCTCTGTTCAGATGAGACCATAATTGAACTTTTCGATCTAAAAGCAAAATGCTATGTGTGGTGGTTGGTGGACAACTAACACTGCACATCGCCCTGAACACACAATCCTCACCGTGGCACATGGTGGTGGCAGCATCATGTTGTGGGGATGCTTTTTTTCAGCAGGCAAGCTGATCAGAGTTGAGGAGAAGATGGATGGAGCCAAATACATGGCGATCTTAGAAGAAAACCTGTTAGAATCTGCAAAATACTTGAGAATGAGGCAGAGGTTCACCTTCCAGCAGGACAACAACCCTAAACATACAGCCAGAGCAACAATGAAATGGTTTAGAACAAAGCATATTCATGTGTTAGAATGGCCCAGTCAAAGTCCAGACCTAAACCCAATTAAGAATCTGTGGCAAGACTTGAAAATTGTTGTTCACAGGCATTCTCCATCCAATCTGACAGAGCTTGAGCTATTTTGCAAAGAAGAATGGTCAAAAATGTTAATGTGCAAAGAGACATACCCAAAAAGACTTGAAGCTGCAATTGCAACGAAAGGTGGTTCTACAAAGTATTGACTCAGGGGGGCTGAATACAAATGCACGTCACACTTTTCAGATATTTTTTTGTAAACAATCCTGAAAACCATTTATTAGTTTCCTTGCACCTCACAATTATGGCACTGTAGAAGGTGGATATACCCATGAAACAGAGAAAGCAATAATAATTTGACAAAGATTCCATCCATTCAGGACTTTATCCCAAATTAGACAAAACATTTTGGCTACAGATAAAATGTAAGAAATCTTGGTTAAAGGATAACCTTGCACCCCTTATACCAGCATTGTATAGTATACCATGCCCACGTGATATGCAGATGTTCAATGTCTTTGCAGTGTGACCTGTCTGGTACCATACAGCAACTCTTCAAACTTTTCCTAGTTCAGCAATTGGCCCCAGTAGAAATGCAATCCTAATTAAATTCCCATTAATGGAAAGCCTACCTGCAGCCCACTGAGTTCAGAGTTCAGGGCTTGAATGTGCTGGGGGCAAGGTGTCAGACTAGAAGGATTTTGAACACAATTAGAATGACCGTACAGCAAAAAACTAAAGTAAGGCGCTCTTTAGGTAAGTATTGAATAGTACAAAGAAAAATGTTTTTTTTTTTTTTTTTTTTTCACAAAACAGACTTGTTTATTATGGAGAAAGTAGTGTCCAAAATAATTTAATCCATGGCAGCAATCAGAATTTTCATTTAATTCATTTTTCAGTTACTGCACATGATCGTTGCACTTTGTCCTTTATAATATAAGCCTAATGAGTATCAGAAGCAAGCAAACCCTACATACCGTATTAAGTTTTAGGATGTTGGGAAATCTGAGATTTACTTTGTCATATGGCTGACAACAGCTAAGAGGGTCCCTAAAGCATTCTTCTTGCTTATTAATGTATGTCTATGTTTATCTTGAAATTTTGGAGTTCTGTGGATGTAAAGGCTCTGGATGACTACACAGTGTACATTGTCATGCTTCAATAGAGAAAACTACACTTCTAACTCTATTTTCCCAGAAACTTCCTTCTAAAATCGCCAAAATGATTTAACTATAAAATGTTAGTCTTTTGCAAAGTTCCAGATTCCTTTTCTGTATAGTGTGTCTCAAAGCTTACTGCCTCTGCTTTAAAAGCATTGTTGTAGTACTGTAAGTACCATTTTCATATGATATGCAGTGGAACTAAGCTGTATTAACCTTTTCGCTGCCAGAACCGCTTTGGCGTTTTTTTGGTCAAAAATTGGGGAAAAAATTATTTTAGGCCTGAAGATTACACAAAACCCCCAAAATTATATATTTTCTTAAAGCAGACACCTTAGAGAATAAAATAGTGGTAGGTACAATTTTATGTCACGTTTTATTACCGCAAATGTCTAGGAAATGCAAAATTTCAGTAAAAAACACATTCAAGTGAATTTTAAGGCAAACAAACACAATAAACTACCCACGTTTTTGGTCAAATATAAAAGAAGAAGTCGCACTGAGTAAATAGATACCCAGCAAATCTTAAATTTGCGACAATCTTCAGTGCCCCATATTTTCTATAGGCGACGCTTCAAAAGCCCACTATAGTTATCAGTTTTGTGTTACGGAGCAGGTCTTGTGTTAGAATTATTGCTCTCACTCCAGTGTGCGCGGCGTTTTATAACATGTGTATCGCAATAGACGTTTTAAAGCGTAGGCACCTTCAACCCATGTGTTTACTTTCATATGTGTGTACATGTGGGGGTGGGGCTCAAAATTTATTTGCTTGGGTGTAACTATTTTTTTTTTACTACATTTTTTTGTTCATTACTTAGGGGACAAAAAGTCCCCTATGTAATGATTTTTAGGTGACAGGTTCTCTTTATTGAGACATGCAGAGTCTTTTAGACTCTACTTCGGGCTCCACTAACCATTTTGCAATGCAGATCGCATTGTAAAACATCCATAGTGTAATTAGTGTAATTTTTTTTATAATAAAAACACACTATGGATTTCTCCTGGTTCTATCTCCCTACACTCATATGAGGTTCTTTGACCTGTTTGCCGGAGTCACAAAAGAAAGAAAAAAATCATTCTTTGCCACTGGAGGATTCTTTTTGAAACACAGGGGTTTAACCCATCGCTAGTCGGTGGGTAAGGGCACATAAGGAGGGGAGCACAACGGCACTTGTTGGAACATACTGGCACTGGAAGAATAAGATAACCAGCACTTTAAAGGACTTCTAGTTCATGCACATTTTTTGCACTGATTGCACTTTATCGTTTAATTTTTTAAAAGTATTATGCATTGTGATTTAAATATTATGTTGTACCTCAAGTTTATGTGCTGAAAGCAAAAACAAATGGGCAAGTGTATGGATTTGAGTGACTTTGACAAAGGCCAAATTATAATGGCTAGATGACTGGGTCAAAGCAACTCAAGGACTGCAACTCCTTTGGGAAATACATAGCTTGCCATGGTTAGGACCTGCTAAAAGGTAAAACTGGCAAACTGACGACAGGGAGCATTGATGCACATGGTAAGCGAAGGCTGTGTTTGATCCAATTGAAGAGCAACTATAGCTTAAAGTTGATCTTCACCCCCAAATACATTGTCCCTCCTCCCCACCCCTGCTCTGGTCCTTTGCACAGATAGGGCGCTTTTTATTATTTACTTTATTTATTAGATTGTCCACACATGCCCCACTTGCATGTCATTCGCCTAGGCAAATTACGTGCACTGTCCTCCTTTTCATTCAGTAAATAAGGAGAGGTGGTCCTAACGGCACGTCATTGGGAGGTACACCGGGCTGAACCAGGAATTTCCGGAAGCCTCTCGGTTACGTCACACTAAAACATGGACCACAGAGCAATGAAATAATGTGTCTTTTAGGTTTTGACTTGGACTCCAAATTCTCCAGATCTCAATTCAATCGAGCAGCTGTGGGATATGCTGATAAAACAAGTCTGATATACAGAGGTCAACTTGCAGGATTTAAAGGATCTTCTACTGATGGCTTGGAGCCAGATAACACATCATACCTTCAGAGGTCTAGTGGGGTCAACGCCCCGATGGGTCAGGGCTGTTTTGATGGCTGTTGGGTGGTCATGTTATGGTGGGTGGTCATAATGGTATGGCTAATCGTTGAAAGGACAACTCTAATTTAAATGCCTGTTAGGAGTTGCTAGTGTTTGCCAAGGTCGCAGGTGGCTAGCTGAAGTTGCATTCACAAATATGGATTTATTACGGTTCCAATACAATTTGAATCTAATAAAGGATATATTTTATTTATAGCACTGGCTGCATAATGCTACCAGGGGAACGCAGAAGCCTAATCAGTAACCATTATGAGTGGTTGCTGATAAGGTAATTACCATGATTAACCACAAGGCAGCAACTTCCTTTCTAGTTGAGTTCAAGCTGTGTACCTTCCTAATGCTAAATCCAACTCTCTGTTGTTCAGCTGTCTGTTCCCAGATCCTCAGCAGGTAGTAGAGATTTTGGCATGGGCCTAGGATCCAAGCAAGTACAATAGAAAGTATTAGAAAACTAACACAGGCACCAGTGGGCACCACAAGTTGCCTGCACTTTAACACTGCTGTTAAGTAATATTAGGCCCAGTCAGATCCATTTTAATTTTTAAATTTGATTAAAGTGTTATGTTACAATCTAGGCTACAAATTTCAGCGATGTTAACATTTATTTTTATTTCAGTATATTGGAAACATTACAAATCAATTTAAAAAACATAAACGCAATTCTATTGCTTAAGAGCACTGGATAATCAGTATATTTATAACATACTATCTAAAGTTAAGAGCTATTCAAAGGCATAATAACCACATTATACCCAAATGTGATAAATCAACCCCGGGGAATTGTTTTTCTTGTTATATACATCACCCCAAGAAATCCCCTTTAACGCATTCAAGTGTTGATAATAACAGATGACATATGGAATTCATATGCTCAGTGATTGCACCAGGGAACCATCCATTCAGATTAATATATTGTCACAAATCCAGTCAATAGTTTTTCAGCTCCAACTGAATAAGGTAAACTGTGCTTTGACACCTTTAATGAACAAGAGATAAACCTGCAAATAAACCTGTTATTTGTTTTTTCCAGGAAATCATTGACAAGTGAATGGGGATCACCATCTAGGGGGAACTTGAATAGGCACCGAGTGAGCCTGTCATTTTTGTCACACATGAAAGATGTTAAGCAGTTAATGCTAGGCTATTAGTCACAATTTTAATAATTCCCACTATGAAGCATAAGGAGATAGTAACGAAATCCAATACTGACTGCCACAACACCATGCTGATTTTCATTAAATTTGTTCAAAGGGGACCCAGCATGGAATTTCTAAACTACTTTCATAGGCAGATGACTAAAGAGGCTTGTCTATTTATGGAGATCACACTCAATCTTTATTCCCTGTACACATGGGTGACAGGCAGAATTGAAATTCACCAACTCTTTACCCGTTTTTCTAAGCCCTGATAAACATAAAATTGTGACTGCAGCAGAATGATGAGAAGAAGGTGACATTATATTTTTATAAAATGCCACTCTTTTTCTTTGATGTTTCTGTTTTGAGTTTGCATTTTTAATACAAGATCATAAATTGTACTTTCTAATTCCCTGCGCATAATCCAAAAATAACTGGGTGAAACTTTAATTATACAGTTAGCAGTAGCTATCTATAGCATGAAAGGGAAAACTATAGGCTTTATCACTTTGTTAGACTGGAGGTCAACTCATTTTCTGTAACATGCATTTACAGCTAGAAAGTCTGTATATTTATTATAATTGTGTTATTATATTGTATTGTGTTTATCTTATTTCTAGTT
The DNA here is from genome assembly GCF_965119305.1 of Pelophylax lessonae. Lineage (NCBI taxonomy): Eukaryota > Metazoa > Chordata > Amphibia > Anura > Ranidae > Pelophylax > Pelophylax lessonae. The sequence continues at coordinate 593,274,881 of NC_138768.1, forward strand.
ATATTGAATTAAAGTGGTCGTAAAGACTTATGTTTTTTTTTTTCTATCACCATAATAAATATGTAATTTTTAACTGCTCTGTGCAACAGTATAGCACAGAGCGGCCCCAAACCTTCTCTTCTGGGGTCCCCTATTGGCAATCTAGGCCCTCCTCCTCAGTGTCTGCCACCATAGCAAGCCTCTTGCTATGGGGGCAGTTGAGCAGGCTCGCTCCTGAGCCAGGTTGTGTGCATCTATAGACACAAAAGAACGTAGCTTTGCCCTGCCCTGCACCCTGCTATTTGCTCACAAAATATGATTGAGAGCAGCAGGAAACAATGGCTCCCTATGCTGCCTGTGAGAGAGGAGAGAGCTGCGGCATATGGGCACAGCGCTGGATTAATAAAGGACTTAGGTAAGTATTTAGTGGGGGGGGGGGGGGGAGGGCATACTACTATCAGGATATTTTTTACCTTATTGCAGGGAATGAATTAAGGTAAAAATGTTTGTCTTTAGAACTAATTTAACCTGTTGCCGCCCAGTCACAGTATGTCATCCAGCCAAGTGGTGCACAGCGCACCACTTCTGCTGTGTCAACCATAAACATTGGTTTTCAGCTCCCGGTATCCGGATGCTTTGTGCAGCCGGGGTATTATGTGATCGGTATGTGATCACAATGTTGACAAATCTGTTATAAATAATTTCACTGATAACAACTGTTATTCTTATTGTGATGCTGTGATTGTCTCACAACTATCACATGGTACCTGGGCCATTCATAGCACAGTGTACCATGTGATAGGCTGTTTGATCCTGTCTTCTCTGATCCTCCCCTTCTTTTACATTCCCCAATCCATGTGCTGATAGAACAGAGCCTTGGAGGCACTCTGCACAAATGCTCAGTTTGGTGTGTATAGCAAGAGAGTTTTTTTTATTTGGGAGGGTGCAAGTGATCAGCACAGAGCCAATCAGCATTGTCCAGACAGAGGGTCAGGGGTCCTTCAGCCTCACAGGACAATCCGAGGAGAATGAAAACTCCTCTTACAAGCTTTAACCAGACACTGATAGAAGTCACAAGACTGCTATATGCTGCTAATGAGAAAAGGTATTTAGCAGTTTATATGTATTAAAATAATTGCAATTCCATATTCTGTGTACTGTGGGAGACCAGATATAGTGAATGCAGAGTCTTGGGTTTAGTAACACTTTAAGGTGATTATAAAGTCTTGTTTAAAAAAAAAAAAAAATTACAAGCATGTAATACTTACCTGTCCTGTGAAGTGGTTTTGCACAGAGCAGCCTGTATCCTCCTCTTCTTGGGTCCCTCCTCACTGCTTCTATCCCCTCCATCCTATCGAGTTCCCCCACAGCAAGCAGCTTGCTATGGCGGCACCAGAGCCAAGCTGCAGCTCAGTGTGTTCATTCAGACACAGAGCTGCTGGTCAGTCCCGCCCCCTCTCTCTCCTGATTGTCTTACTGACTTTGATTGACAGCCACGGGAGCAAATGGCCTTGCTGCTATGTCTCAGCCAAATGGAGGGAGAGTCCGAGGGATTAGTGGACATCGCTGGACAAAGATGGGGCTCAGGTAAGTATTAGGGGGTACTGGTGAGGCTGCTGCACACAGAAGGCTTTTTATCTTAATGTATAGAATGCATTAAGATGAAAAATCTTCTGCCTTTAAATATAAGCATTCTGACAAAGTGAAGCACGCAAAAAGATCTCAAAAAAGCAACACATCATGCTAAAGAAATTCAATAACTGATAAGACACAAAATAATTGACATGTATTAGACTGGAAAGGTTTACAAGGCTATTGCTAAGGCTTTGAGACTCCAGCGAACCACGGCGAGAGTCATTATCCACAAATGGAGAAAACGATAACTCATCCAGGAGGTCATGAAATAACCCAAAACAAAACAATCTGAAGAACTGCAGGCCTCACTTGCCTCAGTTAAGGTCAGTGTTCATGATTCAACAATCAGACAACAAAGAGACTGGCTAAAATAGGCATCCATGAGAGAGATCCAATGCAAAAGCCACTGATGACCAAAAAGAAGACAAAGGCTCGTCTTACATTTGCCAAATAATTGCAAAAGGGTTCCCCCCTTATGGAGATGGGATGTTAAAGGCTCAAAGAGTAGCATCTAATGTTATTTAAAATGTGTAATATTTATTGAAAGAAAAGGTAATTAAAGTACAATACACAAAATCACATAATGAATATAAAATTAGGGTACAAAGATACTCATAACATAGTAGCACAATGTTGCTGTAACAGTCAGCATGCAGGGGTTTGCATAGGTTTGCCCCATCTCCATAATACAGGGGAACCCTTTTGCAATTATTTATTAAGGGATGGGGCCACACAAAGCAGAATAGATCTCCCAATTATTTTTATATACATTTTCCAAAAAAAATCCTAATTATCCCCAAGACTTTTGGGTAAATATTCTGTGGACTGATGAGACAAAAGTTGAACTTTTTGGAAGGTGTGCATCCCGTTACATCTGATGTAAAAATTACACATCATTTCATAAAAAGAATATAACACCAACAGGCAAACATGGTGATGGTAGTGTGGTAGTCTGGGGTTGCTTTGCAGCTTCAGGAGCTGGACAGTCATAATTGATGGAACCATGAATTCTGTGCTCTACCCAAAAATTCTGAAGAAGAATGTTCAGCAATCGGTTTGTGACCCGCAAGCTCAAGCGTACTTGGGTTATGCAGCAGGACAATGATCTGAAACACACTATCAAGTCCACCTCTACATGACAAAAAACAGAATTAAGGTTTTGAATTAGCCTAGTCAAAGCCTGGACTTAAATCAGATTGAGATACTGTGACATGACCTTAAACAGGCCGTTCATGCTCGAAAACCCTCCAATGTGGCTGAATTAAAACAATTCTGCAAAGAAGAGTGGGCTAAACCTCCTCCACAGTGATATGAAAAACTTATTGCCAGTTATCGCAACCGCTTGATTGTAGAAGATGTCGCCAAGGGTGGTACAACCAGTTATTAGGTTTAGGGGACAATTACTTTTTCACATAGGGCCAGGCAGGTTTGGACAGTTTTTTCCCCCTAATGAATGAAATCATCATTTCGAAAACTGCATTTTGTATTTACTTGGGTTATCTTTGTGTAATATTAAAATTTGTTTGATGATCTGAATCATTTAGGCGTGACAAATATGCAAACAAATACAAAAATCAGGATGGGGCAAATACTTTTTTCACAGCTACTGTATATGTATATTATTTAATTAAATGTTAATTATTTATTTATTTATTTTCTTTAGTCTTTCTAGTCTGAATAAAAGTTGAATTACAAAACGTAGTTACCATCACTATTTACACTTCACAAAGAATGTCAGCAGTAGTAAAGTATTTTATACTTTCCTGTATAAAATATAATATATGACCTACTGGACTTAATGGTGTGCCTATTTCCATTTGAGTGAGTCTGAGTTCATGCTGTGACATTTTCCACTACCTGTGCCAGATTGTCAGAAACAGTTTAATCATGTTTGTACCAAATAGAACTATTCATAAATAGCCTTACACAGAGCCTTAAAGCCTCAATAATATAATTGCTGTAATTGCCAACATTACTGCTCATGTACTGTAGATGCGCGTCTAAAGTGCACATCAAATGCGGGTCAGTCGATTCGCACTATTTTAATGGAGTAGTGTGGGTGACAGTTGAGACTTTGTTTGACCTGTTTGTGTTGCATTTCTTTGTATGTAGCAGGTCCTACTGACTGGAATCTGCATTGCAGCAAAGCAGGTCAAATGCATCCCACTACTGTGTTTTACACTGAAGCACATGCAGCAGTGCTGCTTTCAAATGCAAAAGGCAGTGCGTGACAACAACACTTTAAATGGAAATGAGTAGTGGTTGCACAATAGTGTTCAGTGTCCACACTATAAAAATGGTCATTTTTCTATGAAATTTTCCCCAGTATGTTTGGTTGTAAAGCGTGGTTGCTCAACCTGTGGCTGTCCATCTGTTGCAGAACTACAAGTCCCATCATGACAAAGGTGTAATAGAAAATCTAAAAACGTATAGATAAATCCACAACACTAGCAGCGCTAATGAGCATAATATGCTGATAACAATACTAAGGTCACTCCTGCATGGGAGAAATGATGACAGTCTGAAGTTTAATTCCAAACAATTCCAGTGAGAAACAGTCCAAACCACAGGGAAAAGGGTGTGAAGGATCTCTCTATCATCCACCAAAGCTCCACCAACCACCGGTGCTCCCCCCTCTCTCTGGAAACTCACCAGATGTTAGATCAAAACTCTCCCTCAAAAGATGCACCGATCCACAAATAAGTGACTCCAAACTCATAGGATCGAACTTCCATGTGACACTTAGTAGCCTTCATAGAATACTCCATTCATGGTATCATGTAAATAAATAGAGTGGGGGCACATAGTGTAATTCCGCAACTTTTAATGCCGGTGTATGGGTGTATGGGAGCGATCCCTGTTATCGACCCGCCATTTACCCCTGTAGGGGTACGGACATCCGGTAAGCACAGGACCCCAGGAGAGGGGGAGCACCCTATCTTCCGACCACTCACTGCACTCCCGGATCATAGAAAAAAAGAGCACCTTACTCCATCCTTATATGGACTATAGAACTGTACCAGCTCTGATTGCACTATTTTTGGACAATTTTAAAATACACAGAACCTGCTTTTTGAGCCTCTGAATTTATATGGTTCTCACTTTCATAATTTATATAGTTATTTGCACGGCTGCACTTATTTATTTACTAGTGTTTATATTGTCACCAGTGTGGGATGCACATAGTTCACCCGCTTATTTATTTTCATTGCTTATGAGTATGCAGTTGCACTTTATTGAATAGATGGTTATGACTATTCGGAATGCACCTTATTTCGTTTGATTAGTGCACTATATTTATTTTTTAGCACCTTTGCACACTAACTCTCTATATCACCATAATTTATTAATACTATCTTTATATGCTTTTATATTTTTATACCTACATTTACATATATTTGCATATTTATGTTGAGTCTCAATAAGCAAATTAGGTATTGAACACATTTATTATTTATTTATTGATTTGGTATCAGCACATAGTGTTAATTTTACACACATATTACACACCCATTGTGTTTTTTATATCCTATTACTTATATAGTTCTCATTCCCACATACATTCTATGGGCATTTGCATGTGTTGAACTTGGTCTTGAACTATAGGAGCCTAACCCAGATTTCCCATTAACCTACTTTCCTGGCATCGCCAATCACTTCCCTTTTTGACATATACACCTGACGCTCCCCCATTGGGGGTGCATCTTTTGAAGTGGGCAGCAGCCATTAGTGTTTTATTTATAGAAATTTTACGCACTATTTTATAGATAGCTTATCCTAAGCGCGGATCTTTCTTCTTTTCTGCATATTGTACTTGTTTGTAGCCTAAATGCTGAAATGTGCACTTAAAACTGTAGTTTTGTAACTTTTGGAAATGCCAGTAAAAATGTGGCTGTGCCAGTAAATTGAGGGGGTTGTGTCAGTAAATTTGAATTTGGTAGGTTGGCATCACTGGCAGGGGGGTTGTGGTGAATGCTGGGCCCCTATAAACCGCATAATACTATACCCTGAACAGAAAGGTTTAAAGATCTGTAAGCATACAGACCTCACATGTGATGCAGGCTACGAAGCATAAACTGAGGTAATAATATTGTGTAAGTGGTGGTAACTTGATAAAATAGAGAGGTTTTCATCTGCCACATCTGGCCACTAGGCTTAAATTCCACAAAGCAAATGAGAAATAACATTCCAACAGCTTACCATTACCAACTTGATAACAGTAATCACAGATTTGTCTCTTTGTCTGAATAATATGGATATTGAGAGATGCTGGTAAATAGAAATAGAATCACTCACCAACATCTCATGCCTTTTGAGGAACTTACAATATTAGTGAGAACATAATGCTGGACCTCCTGCCCCTTCCACCCATACCTCCTTCCCACAAAGACACACACTCCTGGTACTTTTCTTGCTGCAAATACAGTTTCAATGATTCTACTGCAGCCTCCTTTATCTAAACCAGGGGTCTCCAAACTTTCTAAGCAAAGGTCTAGTTTACTGTCCTTCAGAATTTAGGGCGGCCGGACTGTGGCCAGTAGTGAGTAGAAAATGTCCCAGCATCAGTGGGAAAAAATAATGCCCCATCATTTGATTCAGTGAGAGTAATTGTGCCCCATCATTGGTGTCATTAGGCTCCATTGTTGGTGTCATTGGGAGGAATTGTGCCCCATTGTTGGTGTCATTGGGAGGAATTGTACCCCTTCGTAGGCGTTAGCTGGGGGGGGGGGGATTTATGCCCCATTGTTGGTATCAGTGGATGAACTAGTGCCCCAAGGGCCAGATAAAAGCATGCAAAGGGCCATATCTGGCCCGTGGGCTGCATTTTGTAGACCACTGATTTTGCCCTTTTATTAAAAATCACACATTAGCACTAACATGTATGATTTTATTATAAGGGTGGGTATCTGTCTGGCATCATTACAGATCAACAAAGTCAACAATTTTCATTCGGATACCTCTGCAGCAGAAAGAAAAGCCTGTTTACCAATGAAGCAAGTCTGGCAGTCCCATATGCATATTTTTAAATTTACTAAGACTGACTAGAGCAGACAGAATCTGGAGCAGCTGTGTATAGTAACCAATCAGTTTCTAGCTTAAGCTTTCTCAGTTAAGCCCCGTACACACGATCAGATTATCGAACGATCTGTCGTCCATTTTTTTGTGGCATGCTAGTCTGATGTGGAAAGTGAAGAGGTTATTTTTATACGAATTTTCCCGTACGACAGAATTCTACTTCAGAAGTGATGTCATGTGTTGGATTGTTTTCTATGTGTTCTTTCGTCTCTAAGCATGCCTAGTCTTGCTCATAAGATTTTTTTCCGTTGAAATCTGTACTTATGAGACGGACGTTGTATTACGGACGACAAAAATTATATAGCCTGCACATCAGGATTTTGTAAGCCGAAAAGTCGGTGTTGGCTGTCGAAAGCAACATACTAACAATCCGAAAATTGGCAGATCGGACGTCGGACAAATTTTCCCTACAGATTTTCTTATCGTGTGTACAGGCCTTTAGGCTTTGATAAATGAAAGATAAAAGCTGATTGGCTGCCATGCACAGCTGTTCCAGATTCTGGCTGCCCCAGTCTTAGTTAATTTCCCTCATTGATATATTACTACTAGTGAGAAGAGAAATGATTTGCAGTATGAACTAGCAGCGAGTACAGAAAAAAACAATGCACTTAAAGCAGTATTAAACCCAAAATCAAAATTGTAATACATTACAGCCTACCAATCATTAGAAGGGATGGGCGAACCGTGAGGCCCGAGCATGAGTTTTGGCCGAACATTTGCCTGTACAGCCAATTCTCTGAACACCGAAATTGCAAAGTGTTTGCCAGGTGTTCGCCCCAACGAACATCCTGCAATACACTGAATACTGCACAGTGCATTCTGCACCCTGATTGGGCAAATCACGTGACATCAGAAGGGGGCAGTGCCACCAAATGACATAGCCAGGTTGGGCATACGGCGAGAGGCCTCCCAGGAGGCAGAGCATTTTTGTTTTTTTATTTCTCGGGTCGATGGGTGGCGTGATTGACGATGGATTTAAATCGAGGGACACTATTTTTTTCCAAAAAGATTTGTCAAAAACTGTCTCCTGCGCTTATTACTTTTGTACACTTTTTTGGTGAATGGGTAGGGGTACTTTGTATCCGATACCCATTAACATGGTAAGGGGGCAGGATCTGGGGGCCCCCTTGTTAAATGGGGCTTCCAGATTATGATAATTCCTCCTCCTGCAGAGCCTGACAACCACAGCCCAGGGTTGTCGGGATGAGGCTATTGTCCCCATCAACATGGGACAGAGCCCCTCCTGCCCTAATGCACTCATCCCCCCCCCCATGTTGAGGGCATGTGGCCTCTGGTATGGATCAGGAGCGGGGGCACTTGCTCGCCCCGGCCCCTCTTTTCTGACCTGCCAGGTTGCATACCCGGATAAGGGTCTGGTATTAATTCTGGGGGGGGGACCAATGACATTTTTTTTTTTTCCCTAATTTTGGGAAATAGCCGGGTGTCGGCATTTGTAACTTTGAGTCATTTTAAATTGGATTTTTTTTTCATTAGAAATGTAATTTTTACTGTAGCAGGTTTTATGGATGCTACAGATGTGCTACTTTACTGGCACATTAGCCACTTAAGGACCAGGCCTATTTCTGACACATGTCACATGACACCCAAACATTATATATATTTTTTACCTAGAGAATAAAATGGAGATCGTTGCAATACTTTATGTCACACTGTATTTTCGCAGCGGACTTACAAACGCCTTTTTTGTTTGGAAAAAATACACTTTTTTTAATTAAAAAATAAGCAAACAGTTTTGTGGCGATACCTCACATGCGTGGTTTGAACACCGTTTATATATGTGGGCGCTACTTGCTTACACGTTAGCTTCTGCAAACGAGCTCAGAGGGTCGGGCGCTTTACATATTTTTCTTTTTCCTATTTACTTTACTTTTTATTTTTACACTGTCCTGTTAAAAAAAACAAAATGTGATCACTTTTATTCCTATTACAAGTAATGTAAACATACCTTGTAATAGAAATAAGCAGGACAGATCCTATTTAATGTGAGATCCGGGGTCAAAAAGACTACACTTAAAAGCAATAAAAAAAAAAGTCATTTTTTTTAATCAAAAAAAATGTTGGCCCTTTAACCACTTGCCGACCGCCGCAAGTAGATATACTGCGGCGGTCAGCCCCTCACAGGCAAAGTGACGTATATATACGTCACTAGCCTGTGAGGCTCTGGGGAGCGAGCGCGCGCCGCCGGAGGCGCGCTCCCGCACCCGCGCGGTCACGGACCCCCCCGTGCGTGTGACCGGCGGACCCGATGTCCACCAGTCACTCTGCGATCGTCGCTGCAGAGGGAGAAAGTCAGGCGGCTAGTGTAAACAAGCCGCCTGTCATTCTCCCCTGTGTAGAAACACTGATCATACGGTTCTACTATGTAGGACCGTTGATCATTGTTCCTACAGCTCAAGCCACAGCCAATCACAGTTAGAATCACGCCCCTAGGGACACACACAGCCCCTCCCTCTCAAATAAAGTTAACACCTTCACTACCAGTGTATTTTTACAGTAACAGTGCATATGTATAGCACTGATTACTGCAGTAATGTCACTGGTAACCCCAAAAGTGTCAAAAATGTCAGTCAAGGGTCCGATCTGTCCGCCCCCATGTCACAGTACCGCAAGAAAAATCGCAGATCGCCGCCATTACGCGTTAAAAAAATTTACAAAAATCTTTCCCTTTGTTAGTAAACACGATAACTTTTGCGCAAACCAATCAAAATACGCTTTTTACGATTTTTTTTTACCAAACATATGTAGCATAAAACAAATTGGCCGAAAATGTTAAAAAATTTTGATTTTTACATTTTTTGGGGGGGGGAATTTCAGATAAAAAAATGTGAAAAATATTGTTATTTTTGCAAAATTGACGCTTTTTTTGTTTATAGCGCATGATCAAAAAATCGCACAGGTGATCAAATACCACCAAAAGAAAGCTCTGTTAATGGGAAAAAAAGGACGTCAAATTTGTTTAGGTATGGCGTCGCACGACCGCGCAATTGTCTGTTAAAATTACGCAGTGCTGAATCGCAAAATACCCCCTAGTCAGGAAGGGGGTAAAATCTTCCGGGGCTTTAGTGGTTAAGGCCGTTGCGCGGAAGTGATGTTTGACGTCGCTCCGCGCCTCCATGGGCATAGAGTGGAGTGGGGGCCATCTTGCCCTCACTCGACTTCCTGCCCATCAGGCCAGAGGATGGTTTTCCCAGCTACCAATGACTCTGGTAAGCGGGTAAAACAACTGGGAAGCGGCAAGAGGGGAATGGGCACCTCTCCCGCCACCCATAAAAGTGATCCCGCAGCAGTTTTTTTACCTTCTTGCAATCTATGCATGTAGGGAAAAAACCTTTATTATGCAGCTCCCCACAGACCCCCCCCCCCCTCCACCCCATACCTACCTGGGCCCGATCCGGATCCTGCGATGTACACAAGAGCAGCTGCTCTCCTGGGTCTCTGCTCTCCTTGGCTGAGACACGGCAGAGAGAGCTGTCAATCACAATCAGGAAGTAGGGAGCGGGGGCGGGGCTGAGTCCTGTTCTGTGTGTCTTATGGACACACAGAGCGGGTGCCCGGGAGTAAACACAAACGAGTGCCTCCATAGCAAGCGGCTTGCTATAGGGGCACTCGGCGGGGGGGGGGAGACAAAAGTGCCAGCGGGGGGACCCAAAAAAAGGAGGATCAAGCCTGCTCTGTGCAAAACCATTGCACAGAGCAGGTAAGTATAACACATTTGTTAGCCTTTAGTAACCATTTAAATACGCCTGTGTGAACAAGGTCTTAATATAATTTTCGCTGTATTACATTCTACAGATGTACCACTTGACAAACAAATTTAAAACATCCCCCAAGTATATTATTTGAAGAAATTGTGCATTTTTAATGTTTCACCTTAAGCCTTATTAACCACTTGCTTACTGGGCACATATACCCCCTTCCTGCCCAGGCCTATTTTTAGCTTTCAGCACTTTTACGCTTTGAATGACAATTGCGCAGTCATGCTACACTGTACCCAAATTAAATTTGTATCATTTTTTTCACACAAATAGAGTTTTATTTTGATGGTATTTAATCACCACTGGGTTTTTATTTTTTGCTATACAAACAAAAAAAATAAGATTGAACATTTTTGAAAAAACAAAACGTTTTTAATATTTTGTTGTAACATTTTGCAAACAGGTAATTTTCTCGTTCACTGATGGGCCCTGATGAGGTGGTACAGATGGGCACTAATAGGCTGTACTGATGAGGCGGCACTGATGGGCACGGATAGGCAGCACTGATGGGCACAAATAGGCAGAACGGAGAGGTGGCACTGATAGGCGGCACTAATGGGCACTGATAGGTGGCACTGGTGGGCACTGATAGGCAGAACGGAGAGGTGACTCTGATGGGCACTGATAGGCGGCACTAGTGGGCACTGATCAGGAGGCACTGGTGACAAGGCACTGATGGGCACTGATTGGCAGCACTGATGACCACTGGTAGGTGGCACTGATGGGCACTGATTAGCAGTACTAATGGGCACTGATAGATGGCACTCATGGGCACTGATTAGCAGTACTGATGGGCACTGACAGATAGCACTGGTAGGCAGTGATTAGCAGCACTGAAGGGCACTGATTAGCAGCACTAGTGGGCACTTCGGGGACCGATATCCCTCTAACAGAAGCTGGTTAATGGCCTTCTTCTTTTCTGAATGCTGACAGCGTGAAAAAAAAAGCCGGTAACTGGCTTCTGTTTACTTCCGTGATCAGCTGTCATTGTCTGAGAGCTGATGATTTGGTAAAAGGTCCGCTGTGATTGGCTCTTTACCCTGCTCTGTGATCAGCCGAGTCCCAAGGACCCGGCGATCACAGAGCACACCGCCCGCGCGTGAGAATGGGATGACGTCCATGTATACCCTTCCAGCATTTTAAGCCTACGGCGTAGCCTTCTTTTGTCTAAAGCGTGGGCATCAAGTGTGGTTAAAAGAGCTGCCCCCTGCCAAATTGTAATAATGGTATTTAATGGAATGAAAGTGCACAATTTTGGATGTGTTTTCTGAAAACTGCCCTCAAATGGAACCTAAGCAGATTCGCTCATCACTACATGGGAGTTAGTTCATTCCGCCACTATGGCTTGCAAGATTTTACACTGAGCTGGTCGTGCACAGCTCACTGCACATTCGAAAGCAGTTTACAAGCAGGCAGGTAAGAAGAGACATAGGGGTTGACTTACTACAGGAAAATAGACTGTGCACCTTACAAAGTGCAGTTGCTCCAGAGCTTAGTAAATGAAGTAAAGCTTTACTTTGCAAGGAATACCCAATCACATGCAAGGAAAAAAAAAATACTGCATTTTTGCTTGCTCATGGTTGGATGATGGAAGTCAGCAGAGCTTCTGCTCATTTACAAGCCTCTGGAGCAACTGCTCTTGCAGAGTGCAACTGCAATTTGAAAAGTGCCCAGTTTATTTTTCATTAGTAAATTAACCTTATAGTATGAATATGGGAACTTCTTGCTAACATTTTTTTAAATGAAATTTATTTCAAAATTCCATAATGACTCTGAGATCACTATTGACCTTCACTTATCCCGGAAAACCCACATCTTACTACTGATCCCGGAAAACCCACATCTTTCTACTGATCCCGGAAAACCCACATCTTTCTACTGATATGTGTGATATATTTTTAAAAAACCTGGTAAACTGTTTTTAATTAGTAACTTCTGACTCATTGATACTCCGTATTTCCAAGTAGAACACATTTGAGACAATAAATACGGCTTTTAAATAAATAATCAAACATTCACGTTTCATAATATTAAACTCCGAGCTGATATACAACAAAGAACCTAATTGTCACTAGATATTTTACTGGCATCAATAATGTTAGGATAATTCACAATCAAAACATAATGCAAAACAGTTCTAAAATAAATTCACAGAAGTGACTTCCTGATTGCTCGATCTGTTATTTACACCACCTGGCAAAATGATATGGCACTGTGAGCAAGGTAAATTGTCCCATTTACAGACAGTCTTTTCATAGCTCCCAATGTAATACTGCATTGGGCAACTAATGGCTGTAGGAAGCAACACCTAAATCACTCATAGAAGCAAACATGACAGACAGCCTATATAAACATGCCATGGAGCTGATGTCTGCCAGCTGGAATGCCAAATCAGCACCATTCAAATGCTTTGAATAAGAAGCTGGTAATTTCACAAAACACTGAGCAGAGGCGAGTGGACAAAGCAACCTGAAATTGATGTTAGTCCATGCAAGATGTTGAAATCGGTGCTTTGTGCGTATCACAATGCATGATGTATAATTAAACTGAAAAAGACAAATTGTCAGTGGGAAGCATTTATATGAGCTTCTACTAACAGCAGATTTAATAAGAATAGCATATGCAGAGGTACTTCTCTATAAAAGGTAAAGCAATAAAAAATCTGCCTTTATATTTTCTTTTTTCAATTTTGCTATTTAACATGAGTGAATCTGATTTCAGTATATTCATATAAACAGTTAGAGAAAAGGTATAAGGCTGGGTTCACATATGTGTGGACGCGGATTCCAGCCTGGGGACCGGTTCAGGTGCTATTCTGGTCCGAATTTTTGCATGATTTCGACCCATATATGCACAGGACCCCTTTGGCCACCCCGGACATGTGGGAAACAGCTCCAATGAGGGTCAGTCACACTCGCATGTCATGCAAATTGGATGCGGTGAAAACCACATCCAATTTGCACATATGTGAACCCGGCCTAACCCACAACCTTATCTCCCATTTTTCAGAGATGAAAATGAGAGACATCTATTAGCAAAAGTATATAGGCGTTGGACACCCCCCACGCTCCCTTTAAAGGAGAATTGTACCAAAAACAAAAACGACTGTTTAAACCCACAAGGGCTTTATTACCACTACTATTCCTTTATATTGGCTTTTGGAATTTACAAATGCAGTAATTTGGAAATTGGATGAAAGGTTTAGCACTGGGAAACACCTTTTGATAGATAAGTAGTGCATTTTATATACAACTATATAGACCAGACCAAAATGAGGGACATACGAGAAGGAAAGAGGGACAGAGGGACTTTGTTCTGAAGGAGGGACAGTCCCTCAAAATCAGGGACTGTTGGGAGGTATGCACAACTGCTGTCCTAGTAGTACAAGGAGCAGGGCCCTCTGATTCCTCCTGTATTGAATTGTATTACAACTGTACTGTCTGCCCCCATTTTGTAAAGCTCTGCACAAACTGTTAGTGCTATATAAATCCTGTATAATGTTAATAATACCAGCGGAACAGTACTGTCTGACCTCCTTATAGTTTATCCAGGTAGCCTGGAGTGTGTGTACATACATATCAGTTTATTTTTCTATGCAGAGTGATAATAGGACCCTTCCTTCCACAAAGAATGAAGCCCATGCTCCAAGGAAGTGCTGGCTTCCCGTCCCATGGGTGACAACACAGGAGGTTTTGGTGGTGACCCATAGGAAGATAGCTTATTGTGTCATTCAACAATGGTTACCTCTTTAGGGGCCCCACAGCATATTCCATTTTTAGTGAACTGGTAAGTGGCTCTTTCCTCCCCCTCCTTTTTTGTCTTTTTACTGGTGGAGTGAGTCCTGGACTGTCAGAATAGGTTTTCTATTACTCGCACATCTATGCTGTCCGATAACACAATTATGAGGCAAGAACAATTATTAGCTTTCAATTTTATCATTGTAATCGCAACTGCTATTTGTTTGGGGCTAGGCAATGCAAAGTAAGATTCTCATTAACATTTGTATCATTTATTTGACAAGATTTAAAGTGGTTCTAAAGTACTCCCTGCATTCAGGTAAAAAATGTTTTAGGTCTTGCTGTGCTCCTCCTACCCTCTAAACCAGAGATCCTCCAACTACGGCCCTCCAGCTGTTGCGGAACTACACATCCCATGAGGCATTGTAAAACTCTGACATTCACAGTCATGACTAGGCATGATGGGAATTGTAGTTCCTGAAGAACTGGAGGGCCATAGTTTGAAGACCCCTGCTCTAAACACTTACCTGACTCCTAGATTAATCCAACTCTCTGCTCGGCTGCAGTCTTCTCTCCTCTCTTCCTCTTCCCACAGGGTCTAATAGACAGCAGCCATTGGCTCCTGCTGCTGTCAGTCAAATCAAGTGAGGAGGAATAATTGGGTGGGTCCAAGCCTTGCTATGTGCATCAATAGATGCAAGAAAATAGAAAGTAGGCAACTGCACTCCTGATTGAAAGTGTGAAATAAGTAAAATTCATTTATTGAAGGTCCAAACGGTCCATAGTGACAAAAATCTGAGACAGAGGATAAATACAGTTGACGCATTTCACGAAATTACATTCACTTAGTCATAACCGATACGGTTAAATAAATAATAATAAATGGATTTTACTTATTTCACACTTTCAATCAGGAGTGCAGTTGCCTACTTTCTATTTTTTTTCAGCTGCCGGGATTGCGGACCTAACCAGCACCCTGTTTGACTGTTTGGACATTTATACACCGGAGCGGTTTTCCTCTTTCTTCTATGTTTGGCATCAATAGATGCACACATACAAGCTCGGGAGTAAGCCCATAGGTGTGCTCCCATAGGAAGCAATGATCTATATTCCACAGGAAGGCCCAATGTGAGGGGGACAAGGACCTTTTCTAATGTTTAGGCCACAAAACCTGTCCCTGGCAAGGTAACAACATAGTCATGATACCAAATCCTCTCCAGAACACTGCAAAGGCCTCAACAACACTTCACAAAACACAATACAAAATCCTTTATAAAAATCAAGCTTCATGATGAAGGGATTTATTTTTGTTGTTGTTATAGGGAAGTTGCAAACAATGTAAGATGAATTCTTATAAGTAATAATTTAGGCCAGCATGAAGGAAGACTCTGAGATAACATAGCATGTTTTAGTGGGGCATCTTCAAGGTAAATGATAAATGGAATACACCATGAATCAGCTATGCTCCACTGTAGTCTGTCAGTTTAAATGATCTGATCTGGTTTTATATAGGTACTCTTCCTAATTAAGAGACTTATGCTCTGACTGTCAGTTATGTTTAACTTTTAATAAATTGGGACCACAGCAACTATCATAAGTCATGTATGTTAATTTGTATACAGGCCAATTACTGGCAGCTGACTGCTGAGCCTAAATTAATTACTGTGACTCAATTTATGATTGTCTAGACTGTATTCATATAGAAACATAAGTTCTAAATAAAAATGAATTGTCTTTCTGAACAGCAAGATGTGTGGTACCCAAGCAGCTGGATGCTGGCGATTCTTGCCAACTTGTTTAACTAAATCTGCTGCAGTAGATCTTTTGCATGGGAAGTGGCATGTGTTTCGGTGTGGCTCCAGATGACTGTTGTTCTGCATTATGTTAATATGTTGGCATTAACTGTATATCACAGACACACTTTATTTTTAAGCATTCATGGAAGGATGGATGAGGACAACAGAATAGTAAAACATCACACTAAAGTCTAGCGATTTAAAGTTAATCTGTAGTGTTTTGTGAATATTTTCTTTAATATATTCAGAACTAAAATACTGTTTGTTGTTTATTTAGTTACACAAATGTACAATATTGCATATAAGACCCCATTCACAATTTGCGTAGTGGGAACACACGTTCCTGCTCACTTTATTTTATTTTTTTTGCTTAAAGCGGAGTTCCACCCTGGAATTTTTTTTTTTTTTAAATACCCCCGGGACAGTCAGGGCTAGTGCATTCCACAATGGCTAGCCTCTGATCTGTCCCGGGTTGCACTTACCTTTTAGGACAAATACTTACCTTGAAAACGTCTTGTCCAGCGCTGCCATCTCAGATGTGGGCAGCTTGAAGCCAGCGAGATCCTCTTCAGCGTCCTCTTCCGCCTTCTTCGGTCCCAGGATGCCCTGCGCCGGCCCCGACGTCACTTCCGGGTCGCGCGCGTCATCCCTCCACAGCTTCTGGGCATGCCCAGAAGCTGTTTAGAAGGGGATGACGCGCGCGCCCCGGAACTGACGTCGGGGCCGGTGCAGGCGCAATGATTCCTGGGAGCGATGACGTTCAGCTCCCAGGAATCATTGCAGAGCCAGGAAGTGACGACGGGCCGCAGCCGAGGAAGGAGGAAGAAGGAAGTAAGGTAAGTATATTTTCTTCGCTACGAGGTAAGTAAAAAAAAAAATGCGATTATCCATTTCTTTTTCAGGTGACCCGGAGCGAGAAGATGGAGGCAAGTATAAAATTAGGGTGGAACTCCACTTTAACTTTAGCTTATTTCTGCACATCGCACATTGGGGCAGCCAATCACTTGAATGGACTGCCCTATGCGCAAAAAATGGGTCAAAGAAGTTCATGCATTTTTTTGGTGTGGAGCATTGCTCATTTTGTTAGAATAACTATTGTCATATTTGTAGCACGGAAAATGCGCGACATACTGGTAGCCATGTTTGAGTTTCTATTAGACCTAGGTGAGCATTGAACGTTTTGCCACAATTTTGGAGCAATCTGGAATTTGGGTGGGAAGGGAAGCGTGATTGATGACGGATTTACATCGGGAGACACTGTTTTTTATTTTTTAATAAAAGGATCTTTTAAATGCTGTCTCTGTGTTTTTTTCTACTTTTTGACATTTTTTTTGTGATTGGGTAGGGGTATGATACTCATTCACACAGGGGGGGGCAGGATCTGGGAGCCCCATTGTTAAAGTGAGCTTCCAGATTCTGATAAGCCTCTCGCCCACAGACCCCCACAACAATCATTGGCTACGTGGCCACAGTTGTGGGGATGAGGCCCTTGTCCTCATCAACAGCCAGTCCAAAATTACCCACTCTCTATGTTGGGGGCATGTGACCTGGTATGGTTCAGGAGGGGGGGCCCCCCTCTTTCCTGACCTGGTGGGCTGCATGCTCAGATAAGGTTCTGTTAGAAACTTTGGGGGGTACCCAACGCTGTTTATTTTTTTAATTTTGGCAAAAGTTATTGCGTCTACAAACTAGGGAAAGTTTAATGTCATTTTTATTTTTATTTTTTTTTTTACTAGTAATAGCGGTGATCAGTAATTTTTAGCGGGACTGCGACATTGCAGTGCACAGATCGGACCCCTAACTGACATTTTTGACACTTTTGGGGGGGGGCCAGTGACATGACTACAGTAATTAGTGCTAAAAATATGCATTGTTACTGTAATAATGACACTGACAGGGAAGGTGCTAACCCAGAGGCGATCAAAGGGTTAAATGTGAGCCTAGGGGTGTTTTCTAACTGTGAGGCTTGTGGAACCAACACAGAGACCTGTGATCCTAAATAGGAGGAACACAGGAGCTCTGCATTGATTCCTGAGAGAACAACGGTCTGCTGTGTTTATAACAGCAGACCACCATTCTCTCTTCACGGGAGCGATCGCAGGGGGCCCGGCGGCAATCGCGACCGCCCGCCCTGTGCCTTGGCCTCCCCGCTAGTGAGTGGGCGTGCGCGCGCCCCCAGGGTTGCTTCTGCGAACTGATGTACAGGTACGGCAATTCGCGGGAACCTGCTGCCGTATATAGGTAGCGGCTGGTCGGCAAGTGGTTAAAAGGGTGTATAGGAGCAGCAGACCACCGTTCTCTCTTCATGGGGAGCGATTGCAGGGTCACGGCAGCAACCGTGCCACCCGCCCTGTGCATCGGCTTCCCCGCTAGCGAGTGGGCATGCACACGCCCCCAGGGTTGCTTCTGCAAACCGCTATACAGGTACAGCGATTTGCGGGAACCTGCCTACCTGCCGCCGTATATAGGCAGCGGCTGGTGGGCAAGTGGTTAAAAGGGTGTATGAGAACAGCAGACAGCCACAAAATCATACTCAGAACTGCAGACTCTACCAATTCAGTATTACAGAAGGGTACACTACAGCAGTTCTAAGCAGCCCCAACACTGCTAGCTCCATCTCTTTATGTCTATAAACTTCCAATAAATATCTGAAGTTACTAAATGTTCAGCCAAGGAAATTTTGGCTCCTTCATAAATGAAGGTCCGTCAAAGAGCTTGCTTATAATATATTTTCACTCTGATCTCTTAAGAATATAAATATTTCATTTAATATAAGTGCAGCCAAACAGTGTGATTAGGATAATTGGATACGTTTAGTTAAACGTTTGTTTGGCTCCGGCAGATCCCCTAACAAAGTTTGACGGACACTCTGCTCAAGGGAGTCAACTGTAGGAGCAAGCTGGCAACACGACTGAAGTGAGCAAGACAGCGCCAACGGAAAGCATTCTCATCTGTTGCTTTTAAAAATTGTATGATCTATTACACAATTACATTTATCACAGGACAACATTAATCACACAATACACTGCTTTTTACAGCTAGCGTTTGTTTGGATATTCTGAAAGTGCTTAATTGCTCCTCCGAGCAAAGTACAAAAGCTGGATTTGTTATTGTTTTTCTCCAATTGTACTATGTAATCTTTCACTGCAAAAACAAAGTCAGAATATGTTAGCTGTATAATACTGTATAAATACAGGTGGTCCCCCCGGTTACAAACATCCGACTTACAAACCTCTCCTACTTACAAAATGGAGGGAGACAACAGGAAGAAATCTACCCCTAGGAAGGGAAATTCACTCCTGTAGGAGTTATCATGGGAAAAAGGTGTCGCCACTGAAGCTTTATCACCAAGAGTTCTTTACTGTCAGAGCAGTAAGGATGTGGAATTCTCTTCCACAAGCAGTGGTATAAGCAGGGAGCATCGATATTTTCAAAAAGCTATTAGATGGGCACCTTAAAGCGGAGTTCCAGTCCCCGAAACACTCTGCCGTACCTGTGTGCACATATAAAGTTACATTTAGATAATGTTAAATGTGTGTTCCTTGTAGTTTCTCTGAAAATAGTGGAAAACTAACCAGATCTCAGAAGCAGGCAGGTTCCATGTCAGGTGTGGGCATCTGAAGCCCTCTACTCTTCATTTCCGGAATCTGGTGCAGCTGGCTAACCAGCATGCACCTCCCGATCTCGCGAGTGCCTGCATGAGACTGTCAATGCCATGGTGCCTGATTTAGATGGACAGTGCCTGTATTCAGGAAAGAGTGCCCGCATCAAATTTTTTTATTGTACATACAGGCTTGTCCTGATCAGAGATACTCCATTCCTCCCGGCAGATGCAGTTCTTCAAAAATGGCACCTAACTATTCCAGTTTGCCTCATTTCCAGTCTGGAAATAACACAAGATTTTGTCACTAGGCGATTCACATGGACTCCTGGGATATATGATGCCGATATCCCAGAAGTCCTTGCAAATCGCTTAGTGACAACACCGGCTAGGTGGCCGCGGCTGCAAGTGGTGCTGAAAATAATAAGAAAAAAGGTATTTACTTAAAAAAGAAAAATGAATGCCATTTGTAAGAGCATTCTTAACCACTTCTGAACCAGAAGATGTTCCCCCTTTAATGACCAGGCCATATTTTGCAATTCCGCACTGCGTTACTTTAACGGACAATTGCGCGGTCATGCGACGCTGTACTTAAATAAAATTGATGTCCTTTTTTTCCCCACAAATAGAGCTTTCTTTTGGTGGTATTTGATCACCTGTGCGATTTTTTTTTTTTGCGCTATAAACAAAAAATAGCGACAATTCTGAAAAAAAAAAAAAACATTTTTCACATTCTGCTATATGACATTCTCAAAAAAAAAAATAAAAATAATTTTTTTTAACATTTTAGGCCAATTTGTTTTCTGCTACATATTTTTGGTTAAGAAAATCCCAATAAGCCTATTTTGATTGGTAAAAGTTATTGCGTCTACTAACTACGGGAAAGATTTATGTCACTTTATTTGTTTTGTTTTTTTACTAGTAATGGCGGTGATCTGCGATTTTTTGCGGGACTACGACATTGCGGCAGACAGATCGGACCCCTGACTGACATTTTTGGGGGTACCAGTGACATTACTACAGTAATCAGTGCTAAAAATATGCACTGTTACTGTAATAATGACACTGGCAGGGAAGGGGTTAACATTGTGGGTGATCAAGGGGTTAAATGTGAGCCTAGGGGAGTGATTCTAACTGTGGGGGGGGCGTGGCTTGTGAAATGATCATAGAGACCTGTGATCCTATTTAGAAGGATCGCAGGGGCTCTATGATCAATCCAGGGAGAAGAACGGTCAGCTGTGTTTACAACAGCTGACCGTTATCTCTCAGCGTGGAACGATCGCGGGTGTCAGGCAGCAATTGGAGCCGCCTGACCCCTGCATCGGCTTCCCTGCTGCCGAATGGGGGCGGGAGCGCATCGCCGGCAGTGCGCGCTCGCCTCCTAGCTGCCCACACGCGACCGATGTAGACCTACGTCGCTTTGCGCAGGAGAGCCACCTTGCCGCAGTAAATAGGTGGCGGGTGCTCAGGAAGCGGGTAATGGCCATTATATAGATTGCACACGTAGAAAATGGGTGGAACTCCACTTTAACTACCTCAATACTGGGCACTTAAACCCCCTTCCTTCCCAGACCAATTTTCAGCTTTTAGCGCTGTTGCAATTTGAATGACAATTGCGCGGTCATGCAACGCTGTACCTAAACCAAATTTGTGTCATTTTTTCCCCACAAATAGAGCTTTCTTTTGGTGGTATTTGATCACCGCCAGGTTTTTTCTTTTTTGGTGCACAAATAAAAAAAGACCGAAAAGTTTGAAAAAAAAAAAAAAGTTTTTTTGTTTAGGTTATAAAATTTTGTAAATAGATATGTTTTTTCCTGCACTGATGAGCACTGATGATGCCGCACTGACAGGCACTGATGAGGAGACACTGATGGGGGGGCACTGATGGGGTGGTACTGATATGCAGCACTGATGGGCACTGATAGGTAGCACTGATATGCAGCACTGATGGGCACTGATATGTGGCACTGATAGATAGCACTGATATGCAGCATTGGTGGGCACTGATAGGCAGCGCTGATGGGCACAGATAGGCAGAACTGATGAGCACTGATTGGCGGCACTGATGGGCACTGATGGGCACTGATAGGTGGCACTGTTGGGCGGCAATGATCGGCACTGATCGGCACTGATGGGTGGCACTGATCGGCACTGATGGGGGACACTGATGGGCACTGATAGGCAGCACTGGTGGGCAATAATGGGCACTGGTGGGCGGCACTGATAGATGGCAATAATGGGCATTGGTGGGCAGCACTGATAGATGGCATTGGTGGGCAACACTGATAGGGAGGGCACTGGGGGTCTCTCTGAGCCCTGCTTGCCATCCCTGGTGGCCATAGTGGGCATCCCTGGTGGTCATGGGTGGGCATCCCTGGTGGCTTAGTGGCACCCCTCCCCCCCAGGGCTGCACTGGTAATCAATGTTCTGATTACCAGCACAGACCCCCCCTGTGATCAGTGAGTAATTAGAAATACTCACTGATCACCCCCGCAGCAGCACCGATCCATCCCTCTTCTCCTCACTGACAGGATCTGATCTGACAAGAGATCGAAGCCGTTACAACAGCTCTATTTACATTACATGACGGCTGTGATTGGACACAGCCGTCATGTGATCAGGAGGGCCAATCACAGGCCCTCCTGCCGAATGATGTTGCTCTGTATCCGAGGGACACAGGCACATCGAGATCGCGCCGCTGCGCGCGCCCTCGGCGGCGCGATCTCTCTCCTTCTGAAGGACGTTCCGGAACGTCCATTCAGAAGGACGAGACTCCCGCCCGGCCGTATATGTACTATGGCCGGGTGGAAGGTAGTTAAAGACCACAACAGGGGTATACAATGTACAGTTAACAGAAAACACACTCAAAAGAGGTTGAACTGGATGGACTGGTGTCTTTTTTCAACCTCACTAACTATGTAACTATGTAACCCTTGTTTCCATAACAACCCACATTTTTCAAAATCCAATTGTGACAGGGACAGAAATCTTTGTTACATGGGTGTTAACCCTTCGCTATGCTACCCAAAAACGTAAGCATTATTTTTTGGGCTGGAGCAATACTTAAAAAATGTACCAGCTCTTACAAACAAATTCAACTTAAGAACAAACCTACAGTCCCTATTTTGTAACCCGGGGACCACCTGTATATGTAACTTTATAGGGGATGAAACATTTTTGCCTTCCAATAAACAATACCTTTACATTTTTCAAAAGGTCCTGCGGCATACAGAATGTCACTTGTCACACGGGCTATTGAGTATATTACATAGTTGGTAAGGTTGAATAAAGACACCGGTCCATCCCATTCAACTTGTGTGGGTATGTGTGCTCATGGTATTAGGGACTGAAATAAAACCTCACGGAATATTTGTTTTAATCCTACCTTACATTTATCATAACCAAACCAGGTTCTGCAAATCGTTCCACTTTCCTACAATATTCAGCCTCAGCGAGGCATGCAGAGGTGCGTTAATGCAAAAGATTGGTCCTCTTATCTTTTCTCTTGGACACAACGGCAGTTCCAACCCATAGAATCTCTATTTTATATCACTGCTTTGCACTTTATGGACATGCACTATTATATTGAACAATCCTGATCATGTTCACTGTTCTTCAGGTCCAAAAAGAAGTCATTAACCACTTCTGGACCGGAAGGTTTTACCCCCTTAATGACCAAGCCATTTTTTGCGATACGACACTGCGTTACTTTAACTGACAATTGCGCGGTCGTGCCACGCTGTACCTAAATAAAATGTATGTATTTGTTTTCACACAAATAGAGCTTTCTTTTGGTGGTATTTGATCACCTCTGCGGTTTTTATTTTTTGCGCTATAAACAAAAAAAGAGCGACATTTTTGAAAAAAAAAAAAAAATTGTTTACCTTTTGTAAAAAAAAACACAGCCACTAAAAAAAATAAAAAACAATCATTTTTTTTAATCAATTTAGGTCAATATGTATTCTGCTACATATTTTTGCTTAAAAAAAAAAATCCAAATAAGTGTATAGTGACTGGTTTGCGCAAAAGTCATAGTTTCTACAAACAATGCACTATTTTTATGGAATTTTTATGTTTTTACTAGTAATGGCAGTGATCAGCGGTTTTTAGTGGGACTGCGACTTTGGACATATTGGACATTTAACTGACACGTTTGACACTTTTTGGGGATCAGTGACACTAATACAGTGATCAGTGCTAAAAAAAATGCACTGTTACTAGACTAAAGACACTGGCAGGGAAGGGGTTAACATCAGGAGCAATCAAAGGGTTATGTGTGTTCCTAGGGGGTGCTTACTAACTGTGGGGGGGTTGCACTGACTGGGGGAAGACAAAGATCTTCATCTTGTCCCCTTGCAGAATGAGGATCTGCCTTGTTTACATAGGCACCTTTTAGTCCTGCCTCTCCCTGGGATTGACATCCCTGCTAGCCAATCACGGCATGATCGCACCTCTAGCGGCGCAATGGCGTCATCCATTGGCTACTGAACAAAATGATGTACAGGTACATTGTTTCGTGCAATAGCGCCACTTTGCTTCAGTATATACACGGCAGCTGGTCGGCAAGTGGTTAAAGCAGAACTTTATTCAAAAGGGGAAGTTCCAATGTCTGCCTCCTCGTCCCCCCCCCCCCCTTCTTCAGTTTTGCCACTTTCAATTTTTGGGGGGAGAGTGGGTACTTGGTTTTGCCATGGTGATCCATGTAGCCTTCTGGGACACGTCACAGGTTCCAGAAAGCTACGGGAACATTCATAAAGCGCAGTGTGGCTCATGCGTGTGCACTGGAAAGCTGGCTGTGAAGTCGCATACTGGCACAGTCAGCTTACCACACTAAAGATGCTGGGGACCCGAAGAGCCGGCTCATGTGGGGACTGTGCTGGATCCCTGGACAGGTCCGTGTCCTATTATTAAAATACAGCAGTTAGTAGTTAGTAGCAAGTAGTTAAACATGCTGCAAACTAATAAATGTAGAAAAAAACCTCTAAATATACAATGAAAGGTAGAGTTAAAGTTAATCCCACTAACAACAGCATGCCCTTGAAGTTTGGTTAAAGTTAGGTTTGGTTATATGGTTAGGTCAGATGCTTTGGGGTTGATTTACTAAAACTGGAGAGTGTAAAATCTGGTGCAGCTCTGCATAGAAACCAATCAGCTTTCAGGTTTTTTTTTTTTTTTTTTGTCAAAGCTTAAAGTCTTTCTAAACCCATAACATTAAATCAGTGTGTATATGCAGTAAAGCATGCTTGTTATACTCACTACAGAACCTAAGGGGTAATCCTCTACATTCTGTAAAAAGGCTATTTGATCCTCTCTTCTCTGATCCTCCCCTTCTTCCACTGACTCCAAAACATGTCCGGATAAGACAGAGTTCCTGGAGACAGGCTGCACATGCTCAGTTTGGTGTGCATTGCTAGAGAGTGTTTTCTTTTCTTGGGGGAGTGCATGTGATCAGCACAGGGCCAATCAGCACTGTCCAGACAGAGGGTCAGGGGTCCTGCATCCTGATAGGATGGCCAGTGCAGTGTGAAAACTCCTCCTACAAGCTTTACCAGGAACTGATGGATGTCACACAGTTGCTATATACTGCTAATGAGAAAAGCATGATGGAGAATAATAGAGTACCTATCCACTCATAACAGGAGTAGTGGAGACAGAAAAAGGGCGCTGTTAAAAAAAAAAAAAAAAAAGTGTCATCATATTCTGGTGAGTGTGGTGACAAAGGAGGGCAGTACAGAGTGGCTTTCACCATAAAAACATTGAATGTCCTGAAGTTTGAGCACCGTTCACTTTAATCTGCACACAGTGGACTTTTATGTTTATGGACTTTTTATTCATTGGATTTATTATATTGCATTTAATGAGCATATTAGTAAGTATTAGAGTTGGATATTGATCACATCTGTTTAGGATTTACTTGATGATGATATAGGCACAGTGCACTATACATATATATTAATTGGTTTACACATTTTTTAATTAGATCGCCGCCATTACGCGCTAAAAAAAAAAAAAAAACAACAAAAATGACAAAAATCTTTCCCTTTGTTAGTAAACGCAATAACTTTTGCGCAAACCAATCAAAATACGCTTTTTGCGTTTTTACCGCGCAGTTGTCCGTTAAAGTCACGCAGTGCCGAATCGCAAAATAGGCCCTGGTCAGGAAGGGGGTAAAATCTTCCGGGGCTTAAGTGGTTAAGGAGGTAATTCTTCCCAATGATGACAAGAGTAAGGAGTATTATTCCCTCTGACTGTCACACTAATGTGTCATGAGTTGTAGATTTTTAATTTTTAGCAGGGGTTCCCTGAAACCAGAAATTTATTTCAAGGGTTCCTCTGTGCTGAAAAGGTTGAGAAAGGCTGATCTAGCAGATCCTGACTGGCTTCTAATGCTGGCCCTATCTGTCCTAGAACAAATTTAGGTACCTAGACTAGTTCCATTCAAAAATACAGATATTGGTTTATTTGCTACATATGTGCATTATTTGGTATTTTATTTTATTTTATAGGTGTCTGGAGCTTAGCGTACCCAAGGTTTGCTATTATCCTGCTAATTCCATTCTCCACTGAGCCAAGAGGCGACCACATTTATTTTAAATGTTCTCCTGAGCATTGTGCACAGAGGAATCCTATACGAATTGAATTTTTGCTCTGCATTTCATGTCCGTGATTTACAAATATTGATACACCAAAGGAAATATCTATTAGTTTATCTTTTTAGCAGTACAGCACCAAAGAAAGGAATCTGGTTGCCTTTCAAAGCTATTGATCAGTTTGCTTCTCTGGGGAGATGGATACCTGAAGATGATTTTCAAAAGCTGTGGATTTGCAGCCGAGGAGCAAATCAAAGCGTTATTGTGACATTCAAAGCTGAAATCCAGCCGAAGGAACATTTTATCTATTTGCATTGTAAAAATAAAAGAGCATTAATGAAGTGTGTTCTATGTGTGGCTGCTGCTGTGTTATATAATGCTCTTACTTTCAATTCCCCCGTTCAGTACTGTCAGCAGCGAATGTGTTCTAGTTACATTTCAGTTCACAGATTACAGCTGGTCCTTCTCTTTGCAGATCATCCACTCAGAAAATGTCATGCATTCTTTTCAGTGATGGCAAGGCATTCCGTAAATGGAGGAGGGGAGATCCTGACAGTCATCTGCACCTCTTCCAATCACAGGAATACTTTGCGGCCACAGAAAGGAATGCAATGACATTCTGTGAATGGATGAGCCATAGAGCAAATGATTTGCTGTGATTGGTGTGCTTCAGCCAGAACAGTAACTTTTATCATCCACTGCTGACTGTACTGCATAGGGAAATGAAAGTAAGAGAGAGTATTACACAAAAGAGCAGCCACACATTGCATTCACATGTTTATTTTTTCAGTGCAAATGACCAAAAATTGTTTTTGGCCAAAGTTAACCACTTCAATACTTGGCACTTTCCCCCCTCTTCCTGTCAAGGCCATATTTAAGATGTCAGCGCTCTTGCACTTTAAATGACAATTGTGTGGTCATGCAACACTGAACCCAATTCAATTTTTTCCCCTTTTTTAGAGCTATAGAGCTTTATTTTGGGAGTATTTAATCACCACTGGGTTTTTTATTTTTTGCTAAACAAACTAAAAAAGACCCAAAACTTTGAAAAAGAAAAATATTTTTCTTCATTTCTGTCATACAATTTTGCAAAGAAGTAATTTTGATTTTTCCACTGATGTGCGCTGATTAGGTTGCACTGATTGGCACTGATAGGCTGCCCTGGCTGCATTGATGGGCCCTGATAGACACTGATGAGGGTGCACTAATGGGCACTGATAAGACTGCACTGATAGGCATTGATGAGGCTGCACTGATGGGCACTGAGAAGGGGACACTGATGGGCACTGATAAGGCAGCACGGGTGGGCACTGATAGGTGGCACTGATATGCTGTACTGATGGGCACTGATATGCTGTACTGATGGACACTGATATGGTGCACTGATGGACACTGATTTGCTGCACTGATGGAGCTGCACTGATTATCAGGGAACTGATGATCAGTGCTTTGATTATCAGTGTAAATATCCCCTGTAACTGGAAAGCTGATTATCGGCTTTCCTTTTCTCAGACACTGACAGCGCTAAAGAAAGGAAATGCCGATAACCGGCATTTGTTTACATGTGATCCAAAACTAAAAATAAAAAAGTTAGGTCGAAATTTCCACTTCGACTTAGTAAACTCTAAATGTTAACATGATAGAAGATAATAAAAGTAATAGATACATGTCATATCTCATTTTTATTTTTGACCACAGATACACATTAATTAATGTCACATTCTGTCCTTTTGTCAAATATGTAATATTACATTGGAATTCCACTCAAAACCTTTTTTTTTTATACTTCTGGGCCAGGATTATAATCTGTATAAAGTTTTAGTGCTGTCTGTGCTTCCGCTGTGGAAGACTTCTCTCACTTCCATTGACAAACGGGAAGTGAATGCAGATATTTTCATTGGAGGATCAATAACAGGGGAAGAGTTGTAATCTGCATCAGGTTTTTTGCTGTCTGTGTTTTTACAAAGAAAGACTTCTGTTACTTAGGCCGGCCATACATGGAGCAAATTTCTTTCCTGCAACCCGAAGTTGCCAGGCAGGGGAAGCTTTCCCCGCTGGGAGAAGACAGTGATTATTGCTAGTGGCTTTAGCAGTCGTTAGCGATAATCATAGGTAAAACCCGGCATGCAGGTTGTACCCAAGTTGATCAATCAATCAACTTGGTACATTCGGCCTGCCCATACATAAATCAAATCTTAGCTGGTTCCTGCTGAACCAGCTGCGATTTGAACCGTGTATGGACTGCCTTAAGCTCGCCATACACTATACAATGTTCCATTAGATTTACCAAAACCATATAATAGGAGGTCAAACCTAAACACTTTAAATTAGTATGTAGTAAGGTAGGCCCTTGCACTACTTAGTTGAAGGTAAATCTAAAGAAATTTGAATAATAAAATTGTATATTGTTCGGCCAGCTTTACTATCCAAGTAACTGAAACAGAAAGTAAATTCAGATCTTTCCAATGAAGATTTTTAAAGCAATAAAAATAATTAAGGGGGTGGGGGCAGAGTTTATAGGATTTTTTTTTTTTTACTTTTTGTGTTTTAATTGGAGAGGTTTTCCTTGAAAAATTGTTCTAGTGACAGAAATTGAGATATGTTGTGGAGTGCTGGATCAGAGCTAGATCCAGCTCTGAGGAAGAGGGGATACCCCTTGAAACACGTCAGCTTCCTTTGGAGATATCCATTCCATGACTGCCATTGATTAGCAGACCATGCTAGGTGGAAATCTGTCTTTTACCTTTATCTGCTTGAATTGTCTTTCTTATTTGTAAGTATGATGTGCATATATTTTAAATAAAATCCCTTTGCGCTAGGCGGGTGCACCCTCTTTACTTTTTCTTTCCGGTGACAGTGATCAACGGATGAGACTAAAAGACCAGCAGAACCTTAATTCATGCTAAATAAATCTACTCCAGTATACCTTCTCTACTTTCAGCTTTCTTTAAACCCTCACTTGCAAAAGCTCTGCTTAAGGCATATCGGTTAAGAGCACCAACACGCTGGCTACCCTTTTGACAAATAGAGAGCCTTTGTTTAACTAAAATGTCAACATATCTAAATACCTACCAAAATCTTAATGATGAAAAATGAGAGAATAAAACAGAATTGGACTCTCAACTATACTCCTGGCACTCTTTTACCTCTACAAAACCAACGAGTGGTAAAGACAGAACTCGAAGTAGAGGTATAATATCTCCAATTGAAAAATGCAGAGCACCAAATAAAGGAATATGTAGAGAGGGGAAGGATGTCCATTTTTTTTCCCATATCATTTTTATTTAAAAACCCATTGGGAAATAAAGCATACAACTGGAGCAAAAACTTGTGTCCAAGTTTTGCCCATTAATAAAGCATATTCTCAAAACCTGGGCCCCAACAGGTCCAGCAAGAATGAGCAACTGTTACAGGGCTATAACAAAGTCCAATAAAGACAATGTACAAATTGAAAAGAAAAGAAAACAACAAGCTACCGAGCAAGACAGGAATATCATGGTGCCTAGCCACCCCACTACACTTTCAATAATATGCTCAAAACCAGTATATTTCAATGGTGTCAATTCCAAAGCTATGAACCCAAGGCTCCCAGCAGGATAGCTGGTGACACACTGTCCTGCAAAAGCGGATGGGCTCAAGGATGTCTATTTCGTATCATTGTTTCTGCTTCCAAATGGGAGAATACTCTATCTGTCCCAGTGACACTGATCCCCTGCCAAGTAGTGAAGTCATATCTCCTCAACAGGGATCAGATCCAATACAACAATGACTTATCTTCTCGCACTTTTGTACTCTATGAAAAACTAAATAGAGCATGTTTTGGTTGGATTTATACTTGAATACACATGGTTTGAATACACATGACATTCACAGAATAGAAACTGTAAGAACTAGAAGATAGCCTAACCATACAGCATTTTTAGTTTAGTGTAGACTACCCTGTACATTTTCC
Organism: Pelophylax lessonae; assembly: GCF_965119305.1. Taxonomy (NCBI): domain Eukaryota; kingdom Metazoa; phylum Chordata; class Amphibia; order Anura; family Ranidae; genus Pelophylax; species Pelophylax lessonae. The sequence continues at coordinate 593,305,023 of NC_138768.1, forward strand.
ATTGCAGTCAATAGAAGCAATATCTAGCACCACTTAAAATGTTGCAAAAGGAAAAAGTGAACCTGTAATTTAACGTGTTAAAAAGAATCTATTACGGACATTAGATTTTCTTTTAGCTTTGAAATGTCCTTAAAACATGTGGCTGGCCATGTAAAATATTCTATTTTTTCATATCCACAAGGCAGATAAAATGACTGATAACGATAAGAGTATAGAGTCTTACAAAGAGCCTTGAGTTTGATGTCATGTGACACAAAAGTCCCAGGCCTTGAGAATGCAGTATGAAACTATATATGCTCAGACAAGGCAGCCTTGACATATCTTGTACATTATTTTATTTTTAAATTGCTGTTTTTAAACTTCAACCACAAACTCTTCCTCTCTGTGTTTTACTGATATTTCACGTCACGTAGAAGGTCTTTCATAGGAATCTTGTCATTTGTCATGATATATTTGTGACAAAGACATAAAACGTCTTTCACCAAGGTAAAGAATACATAGCATTTTGATGCATTGTCAATTAAACTGCATAAGCACTAGACATTTTAAATCTCCAACTGGGACTGGTATCGGTATACAAATATGTAAAACTTGAGCCATCTAAGTTAGAAATAAAACTGAAAACTTTGTCTTTATGCTCCATCTTACCTGTCAACCTCGAATCTAAACAGATCCGCAGAGGTTTTTTTTTTTATTATTTATAACAGAAGAAGTTCTGTCAAACTACCATAGCTAAAAGATGTCATATACTAGTTGTATTATTGATAGTACCATTGTAGGTTTCATGCAATTCAGTATAAAGTGGAAAACAAGACTTCTGTAATAATCAAAAATATATATATATATTTTTAAAAAGGGTTCAACAGCAGATTACAAACAAACACGACCCTGATATATAAATTTCACAAGACATTCCTTCCTTACAAATAAGAATATATTAGGAACACTTACATCACAGATGATGGTCTCAATGTAAAAGCCTTCAAGTCTGCTGTCAATTCTGATCTAACATTGTCCCAGTTCACGCGTTTCAGTGAAGTTTAGGTTACATAGTCCAAAGAATTTCGGGATAGAACAAATTCTGCAATTTATAGTGATTTCTTACATGGTAATTTTAATGCAGTCCACAAAAATGACTAGATGTAATACTAATTAAAATATAATAAAGAAGGTTTAACAAATTGTACTAACTCCGGTGGAGTTTTTATATGTACAGATTAGAAATAAGACAAGATGACAATAGAAGACAGCACAGTATTGTCCAAATGAAAAGCTTAGTAAAAAAAAAAGACATTTCTAGAGTGACAGCATGTAGACAGGTAACATTTTGAGAAGTAAAGCAAAATTCAACCACTGTATGGCTGGGTCATTTAATTGCATTATTAGAAGAATGTGTGAGTGATATATGATGCAAGTTAAATACTATGGAGGAGACATACTAAATCTGGTGCATACAGAATCTGGTGCAGCTGTACAAAGTAACCAATCAGCTTTTAGGCTTTAGCCCCCGTTACCCTTCGGTGTGATTTGAGATGTGATTTGACAGGTCAAATTGCAGCCTATTGCCAGATATTTGCCACCCAATTTTCAAAACTAGTTCCTGCACTACTTTTGGTGACTCCAATAGACATCTGTGCATGAACCCACACAGATGTATTTCAATTTACCCCAGAAGTCGGACTGAAATGCAGCTTTTAAATCGTGTTCAGATGAAGTCGCACAATTTCAAACCTGCATGCAAAGTGAATGAAGGCTTATTGTCAAAGCTTAATTGAACGAGCTGAAGTTAGAAGCTGATTGGTTACTATGCACAGCTGCACCAGATTGTGTGTGCATTCGTTTTAATAAATCTTCTAATGGTCACATTTTCTTTTTTTTTTGTACATGATTGTCTTATAAACAGGGCTGTATTTTCCATTAAAGCCAGTGCCTAATGAAAGAGGAACAACACCATGACACAAAATTTACTAGTTATTTTTCTCTTTTGGAAACTTTTTAACATTTGTGGCTAAATTTAGTAAAATAATCATGAACCGGAAGGTGTACAGGAGATATTTAGAGGAGTCAGAGGACTTATCTTACTATAATTTATTTACTGCATATAGCGCCGACAATTCACACAGTGTTTTACATTATATGTATATATATATATATATATATATATATACATATACACACAGTACATACTATATAAATATAGTACATTTACAGCAGTCCTTGTCCTCAAAGAGCTTACAATCTAAAATCCTTAACTCGCATTCATCCATACACATACTAGGGCTGAGACAGGGGACAATTACCCTCCAGTACCAGCATGTCTTTGGAGTGTGGGAGAAAACTTTAGTACACAGAGGAAACCCACCTGCCGTGGTTGGAATTCAAACTGATGAGTCTGGTGCTGCCAGGTAAAGGTACTAACCACTAAACCACTGTATTGCAGAAACATGAAACTAGCTCCTTTTTTTATTGTTGACTGTACAGGTAAAAAATACATTTTTCATTATACAAGGGATGGAGCTTTTATAGAAGATCATCATACCTCAGGTGTACCTTGAGCAGCATAATGTAATATATATACTATAAATTGAGGCCATACTCATCACTAACCATAGACATCTGTATTGGTATATGGTCAGTGACTGACCCATATGGCACTAAGACAAAAGTTCAAGAAGATATTTGGAAAAATTATCAGCCAATTAAAAAAATATTAGTATCAGAAGATAAGTTGTATGTAGGAGAGCCGCTCAATAAGTTGTCTGCTGACCCAGTCACCTACCATCATCAACCCCAGGTCTTATCTGCCTTTTTCACAAGGACTTCCTTTCCATTTTCAAGAGGATTTCCTTGGGTCCCTCATTGAGTGACCTAGGGATATCTATCAGCACAGCTCTTTTGAGGTTTGCACATAGGTCAATGAGCCCCTAGATACTGGGTGACATACCCCATCACGTGCATCACTGCAGTCCTCCACCTTACCCTGTCATATGGACTATTCCTGTTCATACAGGAGGGACAGGATATTCTTTCATCACTGTGCTAGATATCTAGATGGCTGACTTCATTAACATTTATACTTCCTCTATGCTGCCCTAAATGTCCTTACTACATGGAGATAGTGTCCTTTATCCGCATAAATTTGAGATCTCAGCTATTGGCATAGACTGCACCCAGAGTCCATTTTTTGGTAGCTGTATAACATTGCATGTCATTGGGATAAGCTTCTGCAATTTATGGGACTTGGTACGAGTGGTGTCGAGTGGATGGATGGGGCCCTCTGACGTGTGTGTTAGTGTGAGCTTGCGTGTCAATTGCTGCAACAGCAGGTTGCCAGGTCTTCATTATCTGCTACATGTTAGTATATGATTTTTACAGTCACATACTGTACTACCAATAAAAGTTTATTTTTGCAGTTGTAAACCAGAGTTGAGCCTTCCTTATGCAACCAGTTCTGAGTTGATTGTCTATAATCCCCAATTTTTCTTCTTGGTGTGCAGTTGTATGTAGGCCAACTAGCTTAGTCCCAATCCCTACAACTACATACAAGAACGACAATAAGAGTGAAGGTGCTGTTTTTGGAAGTGGCGCACTGTTAGCAATATAAAAAAAGTTCCAAAAAATTGCAGAGAACTTCCCCACAACTGATCCTATAACCTACCATGGATAGTAAAATAAACTCTTGATTTATCACAGAGTATGTGCACATAAATCTCAATTTAGAAAGTGCTTCCAGCAAAAAGTCATCTCTTCATAGTCTTTCTCTACAAAGTCAACCAGACCAGCATGTTAAAGAAAGTAAACCCATTTTTCTTTTGCTCATAAATAAATGCTGCCATTTGCATTTCCAGAATCAGCATCCACCACATAGACTGCTGTAACCAGAACCATCTGTTTGTCATTGGTTTCTTTGGTTATAAATAAAGCAAGTGGCTTCAACGTTGTCTACATTTACACCAACCTGCTGTCACTGGCATAGTTAATCCACTCAACCATTTCACACCACCAGAAGCCTACATTTCTGAGCATCTGGTCATCATTACATTGTAAAGTTATCTCTAACGATCCTTCTGTTGAGAGTTTTAGATAAAACACAAATTTAACAGGCAGTGTACCAGAATAAAAATAGATTACTTATGTTACGTCAATACAAAATGGAACAACTCAAACAAACTCTAGCTCAAGTGAAAATGGAACATAAAAAGACTAATATAGTTAATATAATACTACAGCAATGTTCTTCTGTATCTCTTATAAAGATTCTTATTTTATTTTAGTGCTTTAACATGCCTCATAAAACATTTGCAATAACAGAGAGAAAGAGTAAATTCTGTACTAAAACTGAAACAGGGAGAATGGTGATATTGCCAGTTTGCAGACAGTCTACGGGAAAAAACTAATGATCATGTTAATGTAAAAGATATTATTCCAAAACAACAAACTTCTATAGAAGATGCCTTGAATTATTCAAAAATAGGTAATGTATATGGAACACAAAAGCCAGTTTTTTTATTATTTTGCGCAGATGATAGCATATTCGAGAAAGATATGTTTTTATTCATAAGCTTAGTGCTATGTCGGATAAAGGCCAATTAAAGAACCCTTGCTGTACGGGAAGGGTATGCATTATTTTAAAAGCATAATCCAAAATCATAATCTACTGAATTTACTTATTATAACAGTTGAGCTCTCTTACTGTATAATCAGAAAATCCAATAATCAACACACAGTTACACGATTTGCTTGTGGTCATTGCCTCTACTATATGCACAGATCATGTAAATGTAGACTAGAAAACCACCCTTTGTTTTATGGCAGTTAAATTGTATTTCTGATTAAAGCCTATTTAGCTATAAATTACTAAAGAGGAGTAGTGGTCATGCACAGGGGCTAATCAATAATTTGTATATTTTGTTTGAATTAAAAGTACGTAGGACGTAATAATTTTTTTTTCTGTACTTGCAATGCGGTAATGTTGTTTGGCCATTTTACATAAAATACCGCTTATTGGTATTGAGATATGGTGCTAAGCATATTTGCAGAGATTCACTTTATCAGTCATATGTGGGCTGCCATTGAGAAAAAGATTAGTGGATCAATCATTCCTGGTTTGTATACCATGGGGATGATTTACTAAAGGAAATACAATGTTCACTTCGTAAAGGATTTTTCCTCAGAGCTTAGTGCATGTAGTAGAATTTCACTTTGCAAAGAATATCCCATCATGTGCAAAAAAAAAAAAACCTGAATTTTTGCTGATAATTGCTGATGACCATGTAATTAGCACATAATTAGATGATGGAAGTCAGCAGAGCTTCACCTCATTTACTAAGCTCTGGGGAAAATTCCCTTGCTAAGTACAACTGCACTTGCAAAGTGAAATGTCTATTTGCCTTTAGTAAATCAACCCATTATCTCATAATGTGTCAACAGTTTTTTTTTTATATATAATGAGATACAATTCTGGTAATTCTCTGCAGATATATGCATTACAATTGTGTACATTTATTAATGTTTGCTGAGCATAATAATTTGTTTATAGTTTTGGTTAAATATGCTTTTATTTTGTATTATTATTATTATTATTATTATTATTATTATTATTATTATTATTAATAATAATAATTAAAAAAAAATCATAGAAAAATACAGGTAACTCTACATCACAGAAATTAGACTTCATATATATACATAATGACAAACCAATAATCAAAAAAGCATACAGTATCATTCTGAGGTGTAGAAGAAACCCTGATAATTAGTTTATAGTTTTGTGCACCTGTATTGTATGACCTGCTTATATCTATTATGTCTCAATATTTTTATTTTCATAGAGCATCATGTTATTAAGTAAAATAATTGTAAGAGAATACATAGAAATAAAAAAGATGCATACATGTAAACAATAAGGTGTGGTTGGTGGTCCCTAGGTTTCTGACCCTAATATTGGAGATAGTACAATAAAGGTATCTATAATTAAGACAAATATATGAATTGATGTTTCAGTTAACCTTGTGAATGAAGACTGACTGTTTTTTTATGTATAAAAAAAAAAAAAAAAGTAGGAGAGGAGAGCACACTCAGAGGCGCTCTCCTCTCCTTCTTTTATCTACTATCCAGAGTTGGCTTCACTCTTCCGGAGAGCTTGCCCTTTGTAGCAGATCATCTTACCCCGGAACTTTTATGGACCCCACAGATGGACTTTGACACAGGCCTTTATTTATGTCCCCTATCCCCTGTGCATGCATATGGACACTGAATTGCCTCTTGCTCATGTTATGTTCCCTGTCCCTTATGCTTTGCTCTGCTGTGGTACATCTATATATATCCTAATGCGCAAACACCCCATGTGCTTTTTTTTCTACTGTTTTTATGTAGTTTCACAAACTGCAGAAGTGAGTATTTGGGACCCACAAAAGGAACCTACAAAAGTGGGTATTTGGGACCCACAAAAAAAGAACATGAAGAAGTCAGAATTTGGGACCCACAAAAAAAGAACCTGAAGAAGTGGGTATTTGGGACCCACAAAAAAAGAACCTGAAGAAGTGGGTATTTGGGACCCACAAAAAAAGAACCTGAAGAAGTCGGAATTTGGGACCCACAAAAAAAAGAACCTGAAAAAGTGGGTATTTGGGACCCACAAAAAAAGAACCTGAAGAAGTCGGAATTTGGGACCCACAAAAAATAGAACCTGAAAAAGTGGGTATTTGGGATGCACAAAATGCATTGTGAAAAACTTGTGGAGATCCCCCTACCAAAGTTATCCTGTATCTACAAACTACTCAGTTCTAATAATAACAGAGGAGACAAGGGGCATACAGCACAGTAGGAAGATCAACAATACGTTGTAAAACAAATTTGTAAAATCTCTACGCATTATATTTTTGTAAGGAAAAAAAAAGCCTTGGTGGTCAAAGTCGTGTTATATTTTTAGTGTTTTAGTATGAAGTGAATACGTTGATTAATAAAACCAAATTAATGCAGCGCTAGCAACAAATTACTACAAAAAATTACAAATTATTTAAATTGAAACCAATCTATATCATGTGAATACAATATGTAATAATAAAATATATTAATCACATTAAGGTGCATAAATTTCTATAGAAATATTTTAAAGTGCATATTTAAACTAGAATATAAACATTCAAAATGTGAGATTTAAAGTGCAAAAATGGTGGGATAAAGTCCTTATTGATGATCCAAAAAGGTGCCAAAGTGCCAAGTAAATAAAGGTGCTTGTGAGGTGAAGGTGCCCTCTTGGTTCCCCACTCACCGGAATTAGATAGTATAAAAGCCCTTGGTTTTATTGCACATTTGCCCAGGATCAGGTATGGAATTCCTCCGATGTGTCCTCCGTATGGAAATCGTTCCCGATAACACCATTAAAAGAAAAGAGGGCCATACATCGTGAAGTACGTAGATATAATTTTATTCCCCAAAATACGATTGAATACTTACAAGATCAAAGGATAAAAATGGCATATAGCATACAAAGCAAGTGGCGCCGCTCTTGGCGTGCGTTCCACATACAGGAAGTTCCCGACCGGAAATGACGTTACGTCCGCAACCGGAAGTGCGTCAACGCGTTTCGCCGTCACACACAGCGTCTTCAAAGGACATCACTTCCTGTTGACGATATATCTGTTGTCTGAATGCAGAGCGGTGTGCCGTGTTGGCCGGATTAGGGGGTGTAATCCGGCCAACACGGCACACGTGTTAAGGTTTACTTTACTTACCATTACATTAACACCCATATAACTGTAAATGATGTATGATAACACATATTGCTATTGGTGTGCATGTCATATTCCTATGATGTCTCAAATATTTTTTGGCCAGTTCATCCGAGAGTGGTTCTCCTGATTGGTGGTTGGTGGGATTGGTGGGAAAAGTGGAAATTTGCAATGAACTATTTTTCATCACTGATCAGTCCTATCCAACTGACTCACAATATATGGAATTCTTTCCATATAGCATGGTTTCATTTCTTATATTGCATTGCATTGCTTTGTACTTTGGCATAGTTCAACAGGTCTTAAACAAGCTCTGTACAGCATTTCAGTGCTGCCATTGAGAAAAGTCCATGACCTACAGATAACAAAGGAAGCCACCACTGGTTACAAACTACTGTTGTAATATTTCAAGCAGAAATTGAATATTTCAAACTTGAACATATGCTTTTTTATTGTAATAATGTCCTAAGAGATTCGTTAAAACAACAGAGAGGAGTTAATCTTCAAAATTCCCTTCTGTGCTCATTCAGTGTCCTGGGGGATTAAAATGATCTATGATAAGGCCAGACTTACAACAAGCTTTCTTACAATATCATTTACTACTATACCAATTATAATACACTATTATGCTAATCATTATGAATCTTAATACAACTTTTATAGTGAATCAAATACATATTTATAAACATTTGAAACAGTATATTCAAACTGTAATAATACACATAATACAAAAAATAATATTCCTCTGTCTGTCCTATGAGGCTGCATGACCCCTGATTTTCTTTTGTCTGGACAATGCTTATTGGCCCTGTGCTGATCACATGCGCCCTCTCAAAAAAAAAAAAAAAATCTCTAGCAATACACATCAAACTGAGCAGAGTGTCTCCTATGGCTCTTTTCTATCAGAAGATGGATTTTGGGACAGTAAAAGAAGGGGAGGATCAGAGAAGACAGGATCAAACTACACAATGCAGATAATGAACCCCTTAGGTGCCACAGTGTGTATAACAAGCATGCTTTACTGCATATACAGACTGATTCTACTGTTGTGGGTTTAGTGTTAACCACTTATTCTCTCAGGAATCAGCACAGAGTGCCTGTGATCCTCCTATTTAGGATCACAGGTCTCTGTGTTGATTCCACAAGCCCACCCCACTCACAGTTAGAAAACACCCCCTAGGCCTACACTTAACCCTTTGATCACCCCTGAGTTAACCTCTTCCCTGCAAGTGTCAATATTACAGTAACTGCATATTTTAGCACTGATTACTGTAGAAATGTCACTGGTCCCCTCAAAAATGTCAGTTAGGGACCCGATCTGTCCGCCACAATGTCACATTCCCGCTAAAATCGCTGGTCGCCACCATTAATAGTAAAAAAAAAAAAGTAAATAAAAAAAAATGACATAAATCTTTCCCCTAGTTTGTAGACACGATAACTTTTGTGCAAACCAATCAAAATACACTAAGCCCCCGTTCACATAGGGGCGACGCTACTTCGCGCCGCGACCTCGGAGCTGCCGCCACGGACTTCATAACATTGAAGTCTATGGCGGTCCCCTCCTGGTCACCCCAAAGAAGCTCCAGACCCTTTTTCTAAGCCGGAGCGACTTGTGTCGCTCCTATTAGAATGGGTCCGCAGCTTCCCTATGGGAGGCAACCTAGGGCGACCTGTGAGGCGACCAGGTCGCCTCACAGGTCGCCTTAGTGTGAATGGGGGCTTATTGGGATTTTTTTTTACCAAACATATGTAGCAGAATACAAATTGGCCTAAAATGATGAAAAAATTTGATTTTTACATTTTTTTTAATTGGTAATGTTATGTAGCAGAATGTGAAAAATATATATTTTTTTTTCCAGAATTGTCGCTCTTTTTTTGTTTATAGTGCAAAAAAAAAAATTACAGAGGTGATCATTAACCACCAAAAGAAAGCTCTATTTGTGGGAAAAACGAACATCAATTGTATTTGGGTACAGCGTCGCACGACCGTGCAATTGTTAGTTAAAATAACGCAGTGCCAAATCGCAAAAAATGACATGGTCATTATGGGGTAAAACCTTCTGGTCCAGAAGTGGTTAAAGAAGCAATGTCACTAAAGACCATACACACGATACGGAAATCGGAAGTAAAATTTCGTCCGACGAACGATCTGCCGATTTTCGGATTGTTAGCATAGTGCTTTCGACAGCCGAATACGAATTTTCGGATGACAAAATCTGGATGTGCAAGCTATAAAATTTTTATCATACTTCAACACAATGTTCGATTTTCATTTAATCAGTACAGTTTTCATCCGAAAAAACTTGTAAGAGCAAGACTAGGCATGCTCAGAAATGAAAGGACACATACAAAACAATTCAACACATGACATCACTTCTGAAGTTGAATTCTGTCATACGAGAATTTTCGTATGAAAGTAACCCCTTCACTTTCCATACGAGACTAGCATGCAACAAAAATCAGACGAAAGATCGTTCGATAATCTGATTGTGTGTACGAGGCTTAAGACTGTTGTTGTGTTTGGTCTGACAAAGGCGTTCGTTCTACTGCCAAAATATTTAACTTGTGAAAGTTATTCTGTGTATGATGGACTGTTCTCTTTGCAAGGACATTTTCCTCAGAGCAGAAGCTCTGCTGACTTCCATCATCCAATAATGTGCAAGCCATTGGAAAAAATTCATTGCAAAATGCAAATTCGCCAGCAAAGTGAAAAGTCTACATTGCAAATCTCTATGTGCTCAAAAAGCCTTTCATGTAAGGCAGTGCCATGGGCCACTATAAAATGAGGGGACTTATTTATAAAGCAGCGCATCTGACATTTACGAAACATTCACTGCAGGCTAATCGTCCAGGTTCATATGTTTTAAAGGACAGTTACTGATTCACTGCCAGTAAATGCTTGATGAAAGACACTTTCACTGCTTTATAAATACCCCCTGAAGGTCTATGGTAACATTTTAAAAAAGATTGGATATTCTTTTTTAATAATGGCATATAGATACTAATTTCTTTATTTACTTGCAAACTTACAACACATATAACTGTCATCTTGTAGAACTGTTGAACAACAATAAACAGCAAAGTAGTACATTTACTTTAAACGCAGAAAAAAAAAGTGTATGGTTGGCCTACTGTGACCAAAAGACCAAAAGATGGATTATACCCTATTTCATGCAAGCACTTTGTAACTTTGGGAAGGTTTAGTGACAGCGTTAGTGGTTGCCCAACCAATAGCCCTCGGCAATATTTCATCTAAACCACTGACAGCTTCTTGCCTGCTAAGTAAGAAATCAATGATCAATTCTGTTAATCTGCTAAAATCTATCCGTCATTCACCTTTTCCCTCACCTAGGTTGATATTGATCATAGAATTGATGTGTGCATCAACTCTGATCAATGTACTCCTCATTAGCCAAATGATTGGCTATCAGCTTTAACAGAAATAAAACCTCCAAAGGAGACAGGCAGAAGAGTATAGCTCAAAGTTTTACAGTATGCATGGCCGTAAGCATCTAGCTCTCCTACATTTGCATTTTGTCAAATTTTTGCAAGTAGTACACTGCATGCACCTACTATCATCCAGTCTTCTGTCTGCCTGCCTTTTGATATTTATCTGCAATCAACCAAGAATAAGAAGCCACAAATGGTTCTCCTAATAATAGTTTAAATAACTTTATTATGTGCCAACAAAGGCTGTATGACATGGTAGGTACTGGAAGTTGAGAACAGTTTTAGGGGTTAAGGCTGGCATTAGTAATCAGAAAAAAAATGCAATATATTGTGCATCACTATTGATAAATTATAGACTTACGGTATTAGCTTTGATATCCAGAAACAGTCTTTATGTGTCTACATAATTGTGGAATTATCAAATTAGTAAAACAATTATATTATGCTTAAGACATTTATATTGGTTATTTTTTTTTTTTTTTTTTTACTTGGGCCTGCAAATTTGTATTAATACGACCCCCCCATGTTAAAACGGTAACTCCATATAGGGAAAAACAGAATTGTTGGAAAGCCAAGCTAGTGTTCACAATAATATTGATTGATAATACCTGCTCACTCTTGTAAAATCTAAATTAAGTCAACAGAGTGATACTCATATGGCAAAAAGCATATATAGAAAAAGAGAGGACATACAAAAGAAAATGCCCAAAAGCGCCATATACTGTAGAGTATAGAGGTAGAGATTGAGTAATTTTTCCCAAAAAAACGCACCCGCAGAGTTCCAAGTAAAAAATATATAAGTTTATTGAATCCGGGAACAAGGGAGCTAAAATAAACAACCACACCACCATAGAAAATTGACTGCGTAGTCGCTAAAAACATGCACACCACATGCATCCGCTGCAAAAAATTCACCATCATAAATTATCTGAACCAATGAAGATTTATGGCATACAAGGAGCAAATTGAAATCCAGTTAATGAGCAGAGTAACACCATGGGACAGCAACAACAGATGAACTGTTTGCCACCCTCATGTGCTCTGTGCTCAAACTGGAAGAAGGGCAAAACCGGTTGAGAGCAGTAGTGTCATGGAATAATGCCCACAAAAGTCTAACAAATCAATCAAAACAAGGGCTCAGACCAGCTTGGTAAAAATCAGTGCTGATCATCTTGGACAATCATATCAAACTGATAGCCCCAAATAATGGGTAACCATGAAACATACTGAACTCGCCGGTATGCAATTGGAGAGCGAATAAGAAAAAACGGTAACTCCACTTTAATGGGGTAAAACGAAAATAATCTAACATTTACAATTGCGACACAAGGCATATTGTAACATACCGTTTTTAAAAATGACCTTTCCTTTTCAAGCTGCAGCACTGTATTTGTCTGTAAAATGAAATGCAGAAATGCAATATGGCAACCTGGATGTGTTCTGTATAAAGATGGCGTGCAGAATGTCCCCAGAAATGTCACTTCCTCCATGTGTAATTGGCCCACTAATTGTCCCAGAAGTCTGCATTAAGATACAAATCAGACTTTGGGCATCCTCTACAACAAACATTTCAGTTTTGTTGAGATACTCCCAAAAGCTTATTCACATCTAAAAGGGATTCAGACCCAGCCATTTTCCTTGTTCAGCAGCTGATCGCTAATGAAAAGGTCACTACCATTCACATTTACTTTGCACGTGGACACAAACAAACAGTTATTTCTTCAGAATAACAAAAGGTAGGAATCTGCAACAACATTGTTAAAATACCTGCAATGTATATAGATCACTCCGAGGGGAATGTTTTTTCTAAACAAAAGTGGACTCTTTAAGGGAATGAACAACCCAGCTCCAGCAATAGGAACTGATTTTTTCATCTGGAGTGTAGCCAAACTCTGTTTCACCACCTCCGTCTCTGACCCCGTTTCCCACTTACCACTGTCACTTGTAAATACAGAAGTGACAGTGGCTCCTACAGATCTGATTTTCTGAGGAGCTCCCACTGAGTGCAGGGTGGGGACAAAGGAGATGCAGGTGCCCCCGGGAGCAGTGCAATCATGGGTGGAAGGGGGGAATTTTTAGGTAGGCTACATCTTCTGAGATCTGTTACCTGGTGGCCGGATGTCAATGCCTTCTCTAGATGATCTTCCTGCTTTTGAAAGAGGCAGAGCCACTTACAGTGTGTGACGAGATACTAGACCCGGCTAGTGGGGTTCTGCTTAACAGTAACAAAGGTAAGACATGTAGAAGATAATGAAGCTTTTAAGGTAGGGAGTGAGAAGATGAGGGCAGCTAGGGAGGGGGGGTGTAAACATCTGCAGAGGTCATAGCTAAGAAGGGGTGGAAGTGAGATGCAGATGGAGGATGCAAAGGAAAGGAGCTGTGGAAGTGAGTTGATCTCTGCACCCTGTGCGTAGTATACCCTTGAACTCTGCACCCGGTGTGTAGCGCACCCCTGAACGCTGCACTCTGTGTGAAGCACACTCCAGAACACCCCTAAACTCTGCACTTTGTATGTAGCCCACACCTGAACTCTGCACTCTGTACTAAGCACATTCCTGAACTCTGCACTCTGTATATAGTGCACCCCTGAACACAACTCTATGTATGTAGCGCACCCCTGAACATGGTACTCTGTATAAAGTACACCCCTTAATTCTGCACTCAGTATGTAGCGCACTCCTGAACTCTGCATTCTGTACGCAGTGCATCTCTGAGCTCTGCAATCTGTATGTAGTTCACTGCTGAACCCTGCACTCTGTGCATAGGGCACTTCTGAACCCTGAACTCTATGTGTAGCACACTGCTGAATGCTACACTTTGTGCATAGTGCACTCCTGAACCCTGCATTCTGTGTAAGAAGCACACACCTGAACCCTTCATTCTGTGCGTATCGCATTCCAAAACTCTGCATTTTGTATGTAGCACACTCCTGAATGTTGAACTTTGCACATAGCACACTCCTGAACACTACACTCTAATGCCCTTTTAATACCTCCCAACTGGCAATATGACCACACCCACCATTTGATGCAGCTTTGGGTGTTGGGGGGGGGGGGGGGGGGTGGTTGAGTTTTTGCACCTATTCTCTGAGAAAAAAATCCCTGGGTAGATTTAAATCCTTCAGTGCTCTGTGTTATGCTAAGAATCATAGTGCTTCACATTTGAATCTGTAAGTTGTTACTATATGCTACATATACCGCACATCCAGCAGCCTCACATATTAGTAAGGGACATAGATCGTTTAGACCAAGCTGGCCCAAACGACTGTGTAAAGTGTATGAAGAGAGGACATTCAGCTAACATATCAGTGTCTCCTAAGGATTTTGCAAATGCTTTTTGAATATGCAAGATTTTGAATATGGTATTTGCATGCCCCTAGGTTCCGCTGCTCTATCTTGGTGATAAGCTGCTCATGGATGCAGAATGGGACATGCCAGTTTGCCTTATACCAGGAAGCTTAAAAAATAACTAAAGGCAAAACTTGTTTTCATTCTGCATAGAGCAAGAAAGGTCTATAACACATTTGTTTTTTTGTTTTTTATGGGGGGGGGGGGGGTTGGCTGTGTTCCATTAGGGAGATTTCCCTTCACTTCCTGTCTCATAGTCAAAACAGGAAGTGTAAGGAGATTCCTCCAAAGTGAGGGAATCCTCTCTATCATCAGCAGAATTAGTGTCCTCAGTGGAAGATTTGTTTATTTTTCTCTAATCTGGTGACAACCCAAAATGTGGGATTTTATTTTGCTTTTACTCTTGGTAATAAAAGAAAAATGGACAAATAGAACGGTGAATCACCCTAATGGGAGGACAATCAGCAATAAAAATCTGACAGGTGTTCTAATATCTCTGCACACTATCGAAACAAAAAAAGTTTGCCTACAGTTATACTTTAGAATTTTTTTTAGGAGGCTACAGCAGCACACCAGGAGGAAGGCAGGCATTGATAAAGGTGATGTGATATAGCAGGGTGCCTGCTAGGTATCTGCAGGGCAACTTGGCTTTGCATCACCTTATTACAGTTTTACCTTAAGCAGAAAAAGAGCACAGCCTATGTAGAACTTATAAGGCTGTTACAAAGCTTTGCCTGTAAAAAGAAAAGGTAACTATTCCATTAGAGATTGACGTTGCAGCAGCAGGTCAAATAACATTACACAATGATCAAGAATGGCAGCCAAAATAATATATAACTGCTAGTCTGCTATCCATAACTGAGTCAGAAAGACAGAAAGCAAGGAACAAAGCAATGAAAAACAGCTTCAAAGGAAAACTTACAAATGTGTTCTTGCTTCCAGAAAATAATATTTTTATCCACAAAAAAAGTCTGACAGTGTTTCAAGGGAAATAACCTCCCTATTGAAATGCTAAATGTTTTTACATAAGCCAGCTACTTTCTGAAGTGAAAAAAGTTGGTATGAAAATAGTTTTATAAAATATTGAACTATATTTATTCATACCAGTCTGTAGAGTTTACCTTTATTTGAAAAACTAAAAGCAGAAAGAAACCTTGTGATTGCAAAATGACCCGTTTACATTTGTAAAACAGGAATCACTCCAAAACAGAAACTGTAAAGAAAAGGCAACAAACCGTCTACATTTTGCTCGTTGTTCAAAAATTGTATTGTGTACTAAAGGAGGCCATGCACTCCTAAAAACTGATACCTTCATTCACAATATACAGCAGAGATGGACACATCTCCCATTGTTCCAATGGTATTTTGAGAGATGGCCCCTTCGGCTATCAAAATACCCAAGCAGCCTTTGCATCTGATTGGATGCACCCTCTTTTTAGCCAGCAATTTTCTGCCCAGCTCTTGAAATTTTCCAGCCGAGGGATGTCGGGCGGGAGGCAGCCGTCAGGGGCACCCACTGAGCGAATTTGGCCAAGCTCCTGGGGAACATTTCAAAATGGCTCAGACCAAAACCAATGGTATAGGGCCTGAAGGGAAGCTGTGGTTTTGGAGAAAACCGTCTGCAACAAACGTGGAAACAAAAGCAGAAATGTAAACCATGACAAAAGGATTTAGAGCAGGGGTCTCAAATTGAAATTACCTGGAGGCCACTGGACACGTTTTCATATCCCATGGGAGCCGCATGCAAACTTTCAAACTTAAAAAAAAAAAACATTAAACTATATACATTGGTAGCTACTGCTTGCTACCAGTCACTACAGCCTTACTGTGCCCATCAAATGCTCCCATACCAGTGCCCATCAAATGCAGTCTTCCAGTGCCCATCAAATGCTGCCTTATCAGTGCCAACCAAATGTAGCCTCTTTGCCCATCAAAAGCAGCCTCACTGTGTCCATCAAATGCAGCCTTAATGTGCCCATCAAATGCAGCCTCACCAGTGCCCATCAAATGCAGCCTACCAGTGCCTGGATCACACAGAGCGATGAGCTCCCACTGTTGTATGGAGCTTGGATTTGAATTGCAGGGGCAGCCACTGTAACAAAGTCCCACCTCCTAGACCAGCTCCTATCATACACGTCACACTGATTCAAACTCCCGGCATTGGATCAGTGTGCCGCCTATCACAGGAGGGGGTCTAGGAAGCGGGATTTTGTTACAGCGCCGCCAAACAATTCAGACCCAAACTACATGACACAGCGGGAGATCCCCACTGTGTGTGACATACACAAGGAGAGGAGGAGGGAGGGGAGCACTCTGGAACTTTGGCATCCCCCGCCTCAGCTTGCGGCGCCTGGGTGCAGTGCACTCTGTGCACCTGCCCAGGATCAGCCCTGCCACTGCAGCCACAGCTCAAAGCGGCCCCAGGGCAGGCGGCCTACCAGGAAATTTCCAGGTATCCCAGTAGGCCAGTCCAGCCCTGATCCTGGTGGACCAGTCCTGCTGGCCATTTTTAACCGGTACTTCGATACCCCTGATTTAGAGCAAATGAAAATGCAGTATTAAAGTGCTAATAAACCCAGGACCCTGCATTCACTATATCTGATTTCTCACAGTATACAGAACATGGAAATGCAATTATTTTTGGTAAATATAAACTGCTAAATACCTTTTCTCATCAGCAGTCATAGCAGGCTTGTGACTTCTATCAGTGTGTGGTTAAAGCTTGTAGGAGGAGTTTCATTCTCTTTTGACTGTCCTAATAGGCTTCAGGACCCCTGACCCTCTGTCTGGACAGTATCGATTGGCCCTGTGCTGATCACTTGCACCCTCTTAAGAAAAAATGATTTAAAAAAACTCTCTAGCAATACACACCAAACTGAGCATGTGCAGAGTGACTCCAAAGGCTTTGTCTTATCAGGAGATGGTTATGGGAGAGTGGACGAAGGGGAGGATCAGAGAAGACAGGATCAGACAGTCTTTTTACACAATGCAGAGGTTTAACACCTTAGGTCCACAGTGAGTATAACAGGCATGCTTTTCTGCATATACAGGTCAATTTTACTGTTGTGGGTTTAGCAACACGTAAAGTAAACTTTTCATGTAGTTTATTTAAACCTGTCTTGAACTTCAACCTATGAAGCTGGGCAAGGCACTTCTAAAACAAACACAAAGTGATAATTCCTTATACATTTACTTTAATGACTATTCTGTCCTCAGTTTGAAAATGGCACATCCACTGTGTTCTGCCAAGCACCTCTCCCTCACTCAAATCTTCTATGGATTGCTTTGATCCTCTCAATTGGTGAGGTCTGATTTTAGACTTCAGCGATAAATTTACATACTAAGTGCCAAAAACTTGGGGTTTACATGAGAGTTCTGAGATATAAAGAAAATATGAGCAAACTCAACCTGCCTTGACTGCTTTGCTCAACTGATTGGTATTATTTTAAGACAAATGTATTCTAAACTAGGTAAAAAATGTTAAAAGGCACTGGTATCCCTGAATATAAAATATATAAAAAAGGTGCACCAAAATATTAATATTCTAGAAAATAAATAGATATGTAAAATGCAATAGCTGATGTGAATCTGTGACAGAATATTAATATTCTAAAAAATATTATAAATATAAGGTGCAATATTCATGTGTATCTGTGACAAGAAATAAATAATGGTAAAAAATAACTTATTCTTAATAAATGGTAAAAAATATGTAGGTTAAACTTTAAAACCAATAATCATATCTACCATCATAAACCTTTTCATAAATTGCTGGTGTCACAGAAATATATTATGCAAAAACAAATAAATATATAAGGTGCTGGAAAGTGCAATCAAGAACTGATAAAAGTGTATTCTAAAGAGCATTTTTTTTTGTAATTTACTTTATTTATAGGTTTAAATCATAATACACTTAAATAGAATGATCAATGACAGACTTGATGAGGTCAGACATACTATGTTGCCAACTGCAAGGGGTTGGGAGCATGGCCTTGTTGTGATTCACAAATAAATGAAACAATATTAATAGAGAAAGATCAAATCCAATTAATCAGCATAATAGGAATAACAGTATAAGCATAAGAAACATAGGTGAAAATATATCTAAAACAACAATTATGTGGCTAACGCCTAGGGACTGGTGGGTCTATCAAGGTGTGTGGTCAGAGGCTTTGTTACACAATAAAGGAGCACTCACAGTTAGAATCCTCGGCTAGAGGAGGAAAGGGGGGGGCGTGACTCTAAAAGTGGTTTCAGTAGTCTCCTTCTTCTTAGTGTAGCCTGTGACAGATCCGTGAATATCTGGATATTAGCGCTTTCATATTGTATAGGTGTCTTTCTTTTCAGGCTCTCCCAATTTTGGGCCTTTTCTACTTAGCTCTGGAATCTTATGATTACGTCTCTTGGGGCCTCCACTGGTATGCCTTTTGATCTTCTAACCCGGTGTACTCTTTCAATTTTTATCTGTTCAGCTTCTCCACTGTCCAGTAATGGGTTAAAGATTTTCCTCATTTTGTCTGTCCTCTCCATGTGTTGGTTCTGGCAAGCCTTGTATTCTCAAGTTCTTCCTCCTACTTCAGTTTTCTTAATCTTCTAATTTATATGCAAGGCTTCTGTATCCTGTTTTTAGATCCTTCATCTCTCTTCTTAACTCATTTATTATTTGTATATGGCTGTCTTGTCTTTTTTCCATATCTTCCACTCGTATTAATAGATGGGCCAGATCGTTGTGTATTGTTGTAATTTCTGTTTTTAAAGATTTTTCTAATGCTGCGAACATAGCAGCCATTTTTCCCTTTGTGGCCAATTGGGCACTCACTGTTTGCTCAGCAAGGCGGTCCAGCTCTGAGTCACTCTCTAAGTCCGATCTATTCTTGATTGCCCTGTGGTGTCATCTCCTGAATTCTGGTTGCAGCAGAGGATTTGTGGACAAAGTGGAGAATTTTTCCTCATTGCTGAGTAGTTAGTTGAAGTCCTAGATCTTGCTACCATTTTAGCAGGAAAGGGGGGGACATATGAGCCTCCGGCTTGATCAGAAAACGATAGATGGTAGTGAGGTAATGACGTATGGGTTCCTGTTTATGACATTATTAAGCATTTAAGGTCAGTTATGGGACAAGCCATGCCTTGCTGTCTAGGGAGCTAATGCAGAAAATGGTGCCGCTGCGGCTCATTCCATAAATCTAAAGGTGAGTCAAAAAGGTGTGTCACATCTGATGGAGGGTAACCCCCCTCTCCTGAGAGAAAGTCAGAGAAATTAGAATAGCCACAAGAGGAAGAGGAAGAGTTTGGATCGTACTCCAGGCATAAACTCAAGATTGCCAATGACTGGGACGAAGGGTGAGGGTAGCAGTGAAATCAAAATGCAATGAAAAATTTGCCTTGCAACCACGATCATTTTCCCCAGAGTGGGATGCTCTTGATGCTCAGCAGAGAGAAGATCCAGGGCCAGCACAATGCAGTATCCCAGAAGTTCTTAACCTCCATCGCTACCCAATGTTTCACTGAGCCATGACAATACTTGTCAACTAGTCTGATAGGGTGGGCCAATTTATAGTAAGCCCAAATTTCAGGAATGCCTACTCTTCTAGAGAGTTTAGGCAGTGACAAGGGTTGTAGTTTTAAAGGATAAATTTACCTTTTGACAAAAAAATAATCAATGCACATTTTTTTGCAGGGAAAAAAATGTGCATTTATTATTATTTGTTGCAGGAGCCTGTAAAGCATTTCCCCAGTGAACAGAAGATAACTGATGCCATGTAGGTCTCCTATAGACCTGTCAG
Source organism: Pelophylax lessonae (assembly GCF_965119305.1). Lineage (NCBI taxonomy): Eukaryota > Metazoa > Chordata > Amphibia > Anura > Ranidae > Pelophylax > Pelophylax lessonae. The sequence goes on from NC_138768.1 coordinate 593,325,336, forward strand.
CCTATCTGCATTGTAACAGGAAGAATCAATTAACTACCACAGCGCTAACAGGTTTGTAGTTTTCCGTTCACAGAACAAGTGACATGGCCGATCGTCAACACACATGGCCTCAGCAAGATTCGGTGAAGACATTTTCCTACACATTCCTGACCTTCAGCCACCATATTGTATACAGTTAAAAGTGAGAATGGTTGCTTTTCAACTTGATATGAGCAGGTTTGCCACCGGTGGTCAAACTGGCTACCTCTCTTGAACTTTGGAGTTTTAACTAACACCCAATCCAGATGTTGAATGTGTTCTTAAAAAGATTTAGAAAAGATGATAATATTGTCTAGGTAGATTACCACTGTTTCAAAACTCCCCCAGGCATCACTCTATCAGCCTATGGAAGATGCTGGGGGCATTAATCAGCCTGAAAGGCATGCAATTTAATTCATACAGTCCTAATGGTGTTATAAAAGCAGTCTTCCCATCATGTTTTCTTACCCGAACCTGCCAGTAGCCACTAACCAAGTTCAAGGTGAAGAATATCAGGCTTCCCAAGGGCCATAAGGGAATCCTCCACCCGGGGCAACGAGTAAGCATCCCATTGGGTACAGTCGTTAAGCTTGCAATAGTCCACACAGAAAGCACACAAGCTTCTATCTTTTTTTTGGACCAGAACAACAGGTGCAGCCCAAGGGCTATGACTCTCCCTCACAATCCAGCTTTGCAGCATGTTCTGAATCAAGCCCTTGGTTTTTTGGAACAGAGCAGGAGGTATATATTGATATAACCCCCGAATGAGTGCTGCTTCTCCTGTATGTATGGAGTGATTCAGTGTTTCGGTACACCCATAATCCTCAGGGCCAGCATGAAACACCAGCACATGTTTTTCCAGTAAACTGTGTAGCATCCATTGCTAGGACAGCAGAAACTCCTGGAAGGGGATGGTCAACTGATCAAGTAGCACTGAGTGGCCCCTAGGGAAGGCATAGAGCCTTGCACTGGAGCACATTTACCCCCAACCACGGGTTGGAAGGCAGCAATATAGTTCTTGGGCACTACAAAAATGTCTGCTAGTACTATTTCACTGGGCAGGAGGGGCGGGGTGGTTCCCAAGCTGATCAACTGAACCAGTACTTTGCACTGATGAATCTTGGGAAGGATTCTGGCTCTCGGCCTTTCTCCTGGCACCTCCACATCTCTGTGAGGTTCTACAATAACAGAGGTCCCTTGAAGCTTCTTCTCGGCCCCTATAGGAAAAGGCCAGACAATGTCTTGCTGTGGCGTTAACCACAGCTTTTCCTTTGGCAGCACATGGACCACTCCCACCCTCTCTGGCATCCGTTTCTAGCTCTCCCTTCAATGTGGCTTACAAGTGTGGATTAGGTTTTACCAAAATACCCAATGCTTACAAATTCCAGATAGGGCCATAGAATCTTTCCATTTATGTTAAAGCCAGGACAAATTCAAATGCTTGAGGATGTTCATGCCCAGAGACCACAGGGCTGAGGGTCACCACTATTCCTATCCATTTCACCATTTGGTCAAATACCTGCATTGTTATCCAGGTAACCCTTTCCATCATGATGGATAAGTTATTAGCTTCTTTCAAGGACAACAGTGACTGACCCAGCTGATTCTGAGCCCCAAATCGCCACACATTAAAGTCATACTCCATGGTGATTTCAGACCCTGTGTCAGTTAGACATGGCACTTGCTGTCCATTTATTAGTGCTGTAACCACCAGACTTGGGGAGAGCATTGAGTGAGAAGTCTTGGGACATTTTGATGTGTTCCTGTTCTTGTAGATTCTGGAATTCCACCTGACCTTTCACCCTTCTGCTCAGAATAGAAATTGACAAAATTATATATGTTTGGCAGGTGAAACAGCTACATTATATGTACTGCATTTGTGTATTTAGCAGCTAGCCTGAAGCTTAGCTAAGGGTCTAAAGCACACAAAGGCTAAAATAAAAATAAGCTGGGTGTAAAATGTCAGGGTTTTCTCCAACTGAAGAGCCACAGGTGCTATGTAGTAAAAAATGAAGAAGACTTTTATAAACTTGAGATCAAATGAATAAATAAAAACGCACCCAGCATATTTTCCTTTTACTGTCCACGTGCATGAGGCCTTAATGGTTTATTGCTACAAACACTTTTATAAACTGTAGAACAATTGAATAAATAATAACACATTGAATTGCTGTGAATGCTGTGAGTGTGATTACAATTTGCATTTTTTGACTCGTCATCGCATCAGTCACGTTTACTTAATAACAGTTAAATTATAATTGCCATGAAGCAAATAATAATTACTGTGAAAGTACTGCAAATAATTACATCAGTTACCCTAAACGTTCATACCTGCAATATGTGTACTTTGTAGTTAACCTTTATTTACAATAAACTTTTATTAAAGGGTACCTCCACTTTTGTGGGGAAAAAATAGCAAATAAAGAAAAAATAATATAGTGTTTACAATTGTGACACAAGTCATACTGTAATTGAATGCTATTAAAAATTACAATCATAATAAAAATGTTCAATCTTCAGCTGCTGTAAATTTCTGAAATGCTACTTGGAGGTGTTCTGTACATAGAACGCCGACCAGAAACATAATTCCCTGCTTATGTGATTGGCTCACCAATTTTCCCAGAAGTCTGCACTAAGATACAAGTAGATTTCAGGCATCCCCTGCAACAAAACTGTAATTTGTGGTGAGATACTTCCAATAGGAAATCATGTCTAAAGGGATGCAGGCCCAGCAGCTTTCCTCATTAGAGCCCTGCAGTTGACCAGCTGATTGATAATTATGAAGCCACTCCCATTAGACACATTTTCCCACATGGATACAGTCAAACATAAGGATTTCTTCAGAATAACAAAAGGTAGGAATCTGCAACAAAGTTTGTCAAAATCCCTGTAATGTACAGAGATCACCCAGAGGGGATTTTTTTTCTCAACAAAAGTAGAGTTACGCTTTAAAGTGGAAGGCAAGTCAAAATCTAAGTAAGCTTAAATCTACTCACACCCCCATTCTAAGTCTATTCTATCTACCTTGTAAAAGGAAAGATGTCTATACTTACCTATTCTGAAGTTGCTCAGGTCAGGTCAGGTCACATGATCTCTTCACCACCGGCATCAGTGTAGAGGAGAGATCATCAACAATGGCTGCAGAGCCTGGGTAATGATGACACCCTTAGGCTTACTATGAGGCAGTTGTTGTTACCTGTTCCCCCTCTTTATTGAAAGCCAGCCTTGTGACTGGACAGACTTCAATATAGGTATGTATAGACCAGGAATGTACAGTCAAGAGAGGCGGGTGAGGCAGAGAAACAAAAAAAATGTCAAGCTTCGAGGGTCAAAGGTCGGGGGTGGGGGAGTTAGCCGAAGTCCTACCCAACCACTGGTCAAAATTTGGGGCTCCTAACACCTATGGTTCCGAAGATACGGGATTCATTGTGCAGCCTGTCAAAAGCTACATACAGCGCAGCCAGTTTAAAAACAAGCTGGCACACGCTGTTTGCAGCAGACTGAGATGATAAGCTCACAGTTCCTCTGACAAGAGCTCAATGGACAGCTTGGAGCATTGGACCAATGGTAAAGCACCATTTCTCCAAGCTGTCCAATAAAAATGCTGCAGTGGAGGCTCTCCTCTCACTGCCATGCCATAGAAGGCATGGCAGAAGATAATTATTTGTATATTACTTACTTATGGTAATTAACCACTTGCCACTAAGGCCAATTCTATCACTTCTCTCCTACATGTAAAAATCATAATTTTTTTGCTAGAAAATTACTCAGAACCCCCAAACATTATCTATATACTTTTTAGCAGACACTCTAAGCAATAAAATGTTGGTCGCAACTTTTCTCTTGTCACATGGCATTACCACAGCATTTTTTTTTTAAACCAGTTTTTTTTTGGGGGGGGGGGGACTGTTTCATAAATTAAAAAAAAAACACTAAAGTTAGCCACATTTTTTTGTATAATGTAAAAGATGATGTTACGACTAAATAGATACTCAACATGTCACGCTTTAAAATTGTGCACACTTGTGAAATGGTGTCAAACTTAAAAATCTCCATAGGCGTCGCTTTAAAGATTTTTACAGGTTACATGTTTAGAGTTAGAGGAGGTCTAGTGCTAGAATTATTGCTCTCGCTCTAACGTTTGCGGCGATACCTCACATGTGTGGTTTGAACGCCGTTTACATATGCTAAAACAAGTATTTATGCTGGTTAAATTAGTAAACTATGAGAAGTAATGAAGGTGCTATATATACGGTAATCTATATAATCAGAGAATGGTTCAGGTTCTATTCTTTTATTATATAGATTATATATGGCACTTTCATTAGTGTCATAGTTTACTAATTTAACCAACATAAGGACTTGTTTTAATAAAATCAGGACTGTTGGTAGCTATGCTCAGCTCAGTGTAATTTTTATTTTTTATTTCTACATTCTGTAACAGCCATGTACTTGACCAGTGAAAACTCAGCATTTACAGGGCTGTTACAGAATGCAGAAATAAAAAATAAAAATCTGCTGTCCAATAGATTCCTTTCACTAGACGCTTATTTGTCTGGGGGAATCTGATTGACTGCCTGCATCCTGACGCGCAGGTTTTTAAGCGTAAGCCAATTGGCTGAAGATTAAGATTACATTTTTTATCTCAAACCGCTCGCTACACTGTGGGGTTTATTCACAAAATAGTGATGTGGGGGTTAATTCACTAAATGGTGATGTGGGGATTTATTCACTAAATAATGTGGGGGTCATGTCTGGCTTTGATACTAGCCAGTGCCTCACCAGCCACTGACCTCACCGCACATCCCTGGTATAGATTAGGCTTAGAATAGGGGTATGGGTAGATTAAAGCTTAGTTAGGTTTAGACTTGCCTTCCAATTTAGGTTTTGTGACAACAGTAAAACAACAAGAGAAGGGCGCACTGACCTCGTGCATTACCACTAAAAAGGTTTAATAAAATCCAAAAAACCAACATACATTGTACTCACAAATGTATGATAATTGCACACATGCAAACACAATGGAACCAATTGCCTCCAAGATAGCCAGGATACTCCTACGGTGCTGGATAACTTGAAGATAACTGGGATGGATTTTATTTATGGGAAGTCTGTGATGCCCATAACATTAATATACCTAATGTTATGGCCATCACTGACTTCCCCTAAACAAATTCCATTCCAGTTACCCACACCCTTAACCTTTGCTCCCTGTGGGGCGGGGTGGGGTGTTGTGGGTGGTACAGATTGACTATAAAACACCTTGCATATGCAATGGTGGGTGAGTAGCACTTTTTGGCTCTGAGGAAGAGGGTTCACCCTCGAAATGCATCAGCCAGGCACATGCATATACCATCACATCATCCAGCACCGTAGGAGTATCCTGGCTATCTTGGAGGGGATTGGTTCCATTTTCTTTGCACGTATGCAATTATCATACGTTTGTGAGTACAATGTATGTTGCTTTTTTGGATTTTAATAAACCTTTTTAGTGGTAATGCACGAGGTCCGTGCACCCTTCTCTTGTTGATGTTTTTCAGTGTATTTGGATACCTTTCATCCTGAGGGGGGGCGGCAAGACCTTAGGTGTCAATAAAGACCCCATAGGACCACTCACCATCTTGCATACTACTTGAGCGCAGGAGAAATATCGTTTTTTGATCATTTGTGACAACTATAACAGGTTTCTCCTCTGTACATTTAATTACATAATTCTGTAATTTTACCATGTTCATTCTTAAGATTTTAGATGTATTTTCAAGATATATATGTTGTAAAATAGTGTCTTTGTTGCTTTAGTTCCCCTTTTGACTGAATGGTTCTAGTGTTTTTTAATATTTGCTGCTGTACAGGGAGGGTTCTATGTGTGAGTAAAAAGAAGAATGAATCACAGAAAATAGATTGTGAGGATGATGAGAGGAATTTGTTGAGAGTATGGCATAGGGTTTGAGTATAGGCAGTATTGATTGAAAACTCATGCCTGCATGGGGAATTAAGGAGTGCTATTCTCTAAGTGTTCTAGCGTTCAGAATCACTTAAATTATGAGATGTCATCACTTGAAATTGATCTGGACCAGGGAAGCCTTGTCGGTTAAATCTACCATAAATTTTGCTGTAATAATTTTCCAAGTAACGTAGGATTTAACCCCTGGACAAAAAGGAAAGGGTTGGTCCATGGTTCTATCTGAGTAAAAGTTTGTGGTTATGCCCTACAGCATGTTTTGGTCATTAATCAGAGTTCTATTTTCTTTCTCAATTAAACTGAGGGTAACTTTTAAGCCTTGTTCACATTCATGCAAGTCTGTCGGTCAGTCATGGTTTACACAAATCTCCCGCAGCAGGAAAAAGACCCTTGTTATTTTCAACCAATAAGGTGGCAGAAGGAAGATTTACAAAAATTGTACTGTTAGTTTAGATCCTGGCAAATGAGTAAGAACATATCAAGAAAAATTATATTTAATAAAGCAGGGAATGGTTAGAATCTATCTCTGGGTTTTCCTGCAACCTGGGTTCTTTATAGATATTTATCCTCAATTTTGGTTTTGTTGACAACTGTTTCACCAGACAGGATGTGAAGGGAAATCGGTAACAAGGATAAAGAAAGATATAACACGACAGGGGTTCTAGGGTACCCTACTCAACTAACCATAAGCATGTACAGTATATTTCTGCTTATATTGCTGCTAAGTTCCCTTTAGTTCCTGTCTGAAAAAATATTGCCAGAAGGACAGGAATTGAGGGAAGATTTCTTTGTGTCGACAGGCTTCTGTTTGCTTCAAGCCAGTTTTGCATTTCCATACAAGTCTATGAGAGTGCAAAACCCATACAAAGCAAGTCAGGAGGAGGTCAACTGTAGGTCAAATGCACCGGTCAATACATTTTTATTGATCTCAGAAGTCTTAAAAATGATTGCCATTGACATAAGCCAAAAGCCACTGAAACAGGACTAATGGTGCCCCAGAAAACAGTAAAAACCTGACAAGGAATCAACCTTTCCCACGAAATCCAACCTATGAAAAACATTTTAGCTGGATTTACAATTTAAAGTTGGATTCTAAGCACATAGAAAAGCACAATGAATACAACCTTATAATCATAAATCCATAATTAAATGTTTTTTTTTTTTTCTAATAAAAGCTATGTATGTATCTGAATTTGGCCTGGTATCAGCCACTTGCAGTCCCAAAAAAGAAAGGATGGAGTCTAAGAGGAATTTAGCCAATCAGTTCATGTGCTTACAAGAAGCCTGATAGGGGTAATAATAGGAAGAGATCAGAAGAGAAAGCAGAGTAACAGAGAGATGAGCTCATTAGGCCTCATGCAAACTGCAGCTGTCAAACACACACCGGCGTATTACTTTTTTATTCTGCCCCTAATTGCTCCTCTATGTTAGCCTATGTGTCTATGCACACATAGGCATTTACAGGTGTTTAGAGGCAGGGGCAGCACTCTGAACCAAAATTGTGTTTAATACTTTCGCTGTCAGGCCCTGTGCTTTAGTTTAAACTCAGCTGGCAAAACCATTTTTGCAATTTTTTCCATTGCTTTTTTATTTTTCACTTACAGCTTTAAGAGTAAAGAGTAAAACTATATCTAGACCTCTGTTCCTGATCTTTGCTGACAGTATTATGACAGGAAATGTACCGGGGGATTGGAGGAAAGCTAACGTGATACCGATATTCAAAAAAAGGCAGAGGCATGTTCCGGGAAATTATAGGCCGGTCAGTCTGACATCGATAGTATGTAAACTTCTAGAGGGGATGATAATAGACTATATCGTAATGGACTATAGAAAGGGATATTCCAGAGATAGAACTACAATCCTACCACTTTATAAAACTCTGGTATTCTGTCCAGTTCTGGTTGCCAGTCCTCAAGAGGGATGTGTTGGAGCTGGACAGAGTGCAGAGAAGGGCAACTAAACTAATTAGGGGATTGGAGGACCTTAATTATGAAGAGGTGTGTTTAGCAATTAGCAATTCACCTCGTTTAAAAAACATGGCTTTAGGCATATTTTTATGCTGCTTTTCTCCTGTCAGGAGAAAGGTGCTCAGAAGAGCCTAATGTGCATGAGGCCCTGGAGTGCTGCTTCTCTTTACACTGTCCGGTCACAAGCTGAGGCAGGCCCAGGAATGTCTGGGTTTAGAGGTAGTGGGTTGAATGATTCTGGACATCAGACTGAGGACAATTAATACCAGAAAAAAAGTACAGAGGAGGAAATCTCTACATTAAAACTAGATTAAAACTAGATATTGCAGCAAAATAAGATTTGTGTAAAATCTTTTACTTAAAATTTATTGAAGGACACTACATTCCTAAACAACCAGTTTATACTGCTGCCTACAAGAGTTTGGGACAATGGCAAACACATAAGTTGAAGCCAGCCCTAAAATAATTCCACTTCAAACTGTCATGCCTTAGTTTTGTGAGCGAGCAGAACAGAGTGCAAATAACACGGGGGGGGGGGGGGCTGTGTCTCTCAGTGAACTTTAAGATTACAACTGTATTATCCATTGAAGGACACATAGATTATTAAACAGTCAAAAAGAAATCCAAATGAGGTGTGAAGAACAGCCCCTGAGAGGGCCAATAAATGTGGAGATATTTCTACAAAAGAGTATCTGAAGGAATCAATTACTGAATCAAGATGAAGAAAGGCTCAAGTAAAATATGGAAACCGCCACAACCAAGGGAGAAAATGAGGATTAACCTGGGGCTCCAGATCAGCACAGATAATCACCACTAGGGAAAGCTGCTACCTGAGGGAACAATGTGCCTCAACCAGTGAAAGTAGAGGGTCAACTAACCATCCACCAAAACCAGTGGAACAAACAAACTGGGGTCGACCGATTATCGGTGCGGCCAATTATTGGGGGCCGATATTCACATTTTTAAAATAAACAGTATCAGTCACAAACTTACCAATATTACCGATATCGGATGGTATGCAGACCATCTCTTTGGAGCCACAATGTCATCCACCCGGGTAGAAGAAGCCTGGACTTGGCTTCTTCTACCTGGATAGGGCAAAGGTCGCCGCCTCCCTCACCTCGGACAGTGCACAACACAGAACGGCAGAAATAGATCAGAGAGGATACATCAGCCAGCAGCCATTAACCCACAGCGGGGAGCCAGGCCGCCTACCCACACTCCCACAGCAGGGTGCACCGTGCCAGCCAGCTACCCAGAGCAGGGTACCAGCCAGCCACCCACCCACAGCAGGGTGCCAGCAAGCCAGCCACCCACCCACAGCAGGGTGCCAGCTAGCTAGCCAGCCAGCCACCCACAGCAGGTACCAGCCAGAGAGCCACCCACAGCAGGGTGCCAGCCACCCACAGCAGGATGCCAGCCAGCCACCCACCCACAGCAGGGTGCTAGCCAGCCAGCTTCAGCAGGGTGCCAGCCAGCCAGTCAGCCACCCACAGCAGGGTGCCAGCCAGCCAGGCACCCACAGCAGTGTGCCAGCCACCCACCCACAGAAGGGTGCCAGCCAGCCACCCAATTTAATAAACATTAATATGTTCAGTGTTAGGATTGAGTTCACCTGCTGGTGGCACTGTGCTGCTCTGCGTTGATTACTGCAGTTTCAGTGTCCACCAGCAGGTGTCTCCCAGAAGCCAGCAGGCTGTAATGATCACTTACATCTGGGTTCAGCTGCCAGGTGGCTATTTAAGGCTGCTCCTTTATTTCCCAAATGTGTTACCCTACCCTGCTGCCTTGCTCTTGTACCCAGTCTTGTTTCCCCTCTTCCTTGCTTCCCGGTTACCCTTGTCCCTTATATTGTAGATATTTGTAGATGGTCATCTCTTAGGTTTATTCGTTTTTTTTTTTTTTGTCTTTGGGGTTGGTTCTTCCCTGCTGGAGTTACCTATGTTCACTGTTTGCTGTGTATGCTTGTTTGTGTTTTTCACTGTAAATAAATCTCACTTTAAAGATATCTACATTGTTTGGTTTCAGTTTCCATGTGTAGCTATATGTGTCTGGTCTCCCTAGCTGCTGCTGAATCCTGACATTCAGTTTATACCAGATTTGTGTAGAAAATTGTGTTGATTTTTCAAAACTTTAAATGTACAGAATATCGGCACCTGATATCAGCTATCAGCCTAAAAGGGGTCAAAGGTTCACATGGAGTGGACTTTGTGAGTGAGGACTTGAGCTGAACAGCCCCACTCAATGATTACTACCAATGCTAGATAACTGCTAATATGCCTCAGACATTCAGTCTTCAGAGAAAGAGCCAATCCAAAGGCTGTGCCATGGTTCTGAACCAGGAAACCATTTTGTCGCTAACTAACATAGTACACAAATTTCTGCAAAGCACCAAAATGCAGAGCCCTGTTTTGGAAGGTCACATTCCAGTCTAATTCCAGAATTCCAGTCCAAAACGTTTTTTTATTTTACTATGATATGGATGGAAAATACTGTGTGAATGTGTATGCATATACAGTATCTCACAAAAGTAAGTACACCCTCACATTTTTGTAAATACAATTTTATTATACCGTTTAATTTGCCAATACTAAAGAAATGATTCTTTGCTACAATGTAAAGTAGTGAGAGTACAGCCTGTATAACAGTGTCAATTTGCTGTCCCCTCAAAATAACTCAACACACAGCCATTAATGTCTAAACCGCTGGCAACAAAAGTGAGTACACCCCAAGTTAAAATGTCCAGATTGGGCCCAAAGTGTCAATATCTTGTGTGGTCACCATTATTTTCCAGCACTGCCTTAACCCTCTTGGGCATGGAGCTCACCAGAGCTTAACAGGTTGCCACTGGAATCCTCTTCCACTCCTCCTTGATGATATCACGGAGCTGGTGGATGTTCGAGACCTTGCACTCCTCCACCTTCCATTTGAGGATGCCCCACAGATGTTCAATAGTGTTTAGCTGTGGAGACATACTTGGCCCGTCTATCACCTTTACTCTCAGTGTCTTTAGCAATGCAGTGGTCGTCTTAGAGGTGTATTTGGGGTCGTTATCATGTTGGAACACTGCCCTGTGGATCTGTTTCCAAAGGGAGAGGATCATGCTTTGCTTGAGTATGTCACAGTACATGTTGGCATTCATGTTTCCCTCAATGAACTGTAACTCCCCAGTGCCGGCAGCACTCATGCAGCCCGAGACCATCCCACCACCATGCTTGACTATATGCAAGACACATTTGTCTTTGTATTCCTCACCTGGTTGCCGCCACACACGCTTGATACCATCTGAACCAAATACATTTATCTGGTCTAATCAGACCATAGTACATGGTTCCAGTAATCCATGTCCTTAGTATGCTTGTCTTCAGCGAACTGATTGCGGGCTTTCTTGTGCATCATCTTTAGAAGAGGCTTCCTTCTGGGATGACAGCCATGCAGACCAATTTGATGCAGTGTGCGGCGTATGGTCTGAGCCCTGACAGGCTGACCCCCCCCCCCACCCCTTCAACCTCTGCAGCAATGCTGGAAGCACTCATATGTCTATTTTCCAAAGACAACCTCTGGATGTGACGCTGAACACGTGCACGCAACTTCTTTGGTCAACTATGGCGAGACCTATTCTGAGTGGTACCTGTTTTGTTAAATTGCTGTATGGTCTTGGCCACTGTGCTGCTGCTCAGTTTCAGGGTCTTGGCAATCTTCTTATAGCCTAGGCCATCTTTATGTAAAGCAACACTTCTTTTTTTCAGATCCTCAGACGGTTCTTTGCTATGAGGTGTCCTGTTGAACTTCCAGTGACCAGTATGAGAGAGTGAGAGCGATAACACCAAACTTAACACATCCACAACCCATTCACATCTGAGACCTGTAAAATCAACGAATAACATGACACCGGGGAGGGAAAATGGCTAATTGGGCCCAGTTTGGACATTTTGACTTAGGGGTCTACTCACATTTGTTGCCAGCGGCTTAGTCATTGATGGCCGTGTGTTGAGTTATTTTGAGGGGACAGCAAATTTACACTGTTATACAAGCTGTACTCTCACTACTTTTCATTGTAGCAAAGTGTAATTTCTTCAGTGTTTTCAGTGTTGTCACATGAAAAGATATAATAAAATATTTACAGAAATGTGAGAGGTGTACTCACTTATGAGAGATACTGTATATATACAGTGGGTACGGAAAGTATTCAGACCCCCTTAAATTTTTCACTCTTTGTTATATTGCAGCCATTTGCTAAAATCATTTAGGTTCATTCTTCTTCCTCATGAATGTACACATAGCACCCCATACTGACAGAAAAACACAGAATTGTTGACATTGTTGCAGATTTATTAAAAAAGAAAAACTGAAATATCACATGGTCCTAAGTATTCAGACCCTTTGCTCAGTATTTAGTAGAAGCCCCCTTTTGATCTAATACAGCCAGGAGTCTTTTTGGGAAAGATGCAACAAGTCTTTCACACCTGGATTTGGGGATCCTCTGCCATTCCTCCTTGCAGATCCTCTCCAGTTCTGTCAGGTTGGATGGTAAACGTTGGTGGACAGCCATTTTTAGGTCTCTCCTGAGATGCTCAATTGGGTTTAAGTCAGGGCTCTGGCTGGGCCATTCAAGAACAGTCACGGAGTTGTTGTGAAGCCACTCCTTCGTTATTTTAGCTGTGTGCTTAGGGTCATTGTCTTGTTGGAAGGTAAACCTTCGGCCAAGTCTGAGGTCCAGAGCACTCTGGAGAAGGTTTCTGTCCAGGATATCCCTGTACTTGGCCGCATTCATCTTTCCCTCGATTGCAACCAGTCGTCCTGTCCCTGAAGCTGAAAAACACCCCCACAGCATGATGCTGCCACCACCATGCTTCACTGTTGGGACTGCATTGGATAGGTGATGAGCAGTGCCTGGTTTTCTCCACACATACCGCTTAGAATTAAGGCCAAAAAGTTCTATTTTGGTCTCATCAGACCAGAGAATCTTATTTCTCACCATCTTGGAGTCCTTCAGGTGTTTTTTAGCAAACTCCATGCAGGCTTTCATGTGTCTTACACTGAGGAGAGGCTTCCGTCGGCCCACTCTGCCATAAAGCCCCGACTGGTGGAGGGCTGCAGTGATGGTTGACTTTCTACAACTTTCTCCCATCTCCTGACTGCATCTCTGGAGCTCAGCCACAGTGATCTTTGGGTTCTTCTTTACCTCTCTCACCAAGTCTCTTCTCCCCCGATAGCTCAGTTTGGCCGGACGGCCAGCTCTAGGAAGGGTTCTGGTCGTCCCAAACGTCTTCCATTTGAGGATTATGGAGGCCACTGTGCTCTTAGGAACCTTAAGTGCAGCAGAAATCTTTTTGTAACCTTGGCCAGATCTGTGCCTTGCCACAATTCTGTCTCTGAGCTCTTCAGGCAGTTCCTTTGACCTCATGATTCTCATTTGCTCTGACATGCATTGTGATCTGGAAGGTCTTATATAGACAGGTGTGTGGCTTTCCTAATCAAGTCCAATCAGTATAATCAAACACAGCTGGACTCAAATAAAGGTGTAGAACCATCTCAAGGATGATCAGAAGAAATGGAAAGCACCTGAGTTAAATATATGAGTGTCACAGCAAAGGGTCTGAAACATAGAAACATAGAAACATAGAAACATAGAATGTGTCGGCAGATAAGAACCATTTGGCCCATCTAGTCTGCCCAATATATCTGAATCCTATGAATAGTCCCTGGCCCTATCTTGTATGAAGGATAGCCTTATGCCTATCCCATGCATGCTTAAACTCCTTCACTGTATTTGCAGCTACCACTTCTGCAGGAAGGTTATTCCATGCATCCACTACTCTCTCAGTAAAGTAATACTTCCTCATATTACTTTTAAACCTTTGCCCCTCTAATTTAAAACTGTGTCCTCTTGTGGTAGTTTTTCTTCTTTTAAATATGCTCTCCTCCTTTACCGAGTTGATTCCCTTTATGTATTTAAATGTTTCTATCATATCCCCTCTGTCTCTTCTTTTTTCCAAGCTATACATGTTAAGGTCCTTTATCCTTTCCTGGTAAGTTTTTTCCTGCAATCCATGTACTAGTTTAGTAGCTCTTCTTTGAACTCTCTCTAGAGTATCTATATCCTTCTGGAGATATGGCCTCCAGTACTGCGCACAATACTCCAAGTGAGGTCTCACCAGTGTTCTGTACAGCGGCATAAGCACTTCTCTCTTTCTACTGCTTATACCTCTCCCTATACATCCAAGCATTCTGCTGGCATTTCGTGCTGCTCTATTACATTGTCTTCCCACCTTTAAGTCTTCTGAAATAATTACTCCTAAATCCCTTTCCTCAGATACTGAGGTCAGGACTGTGTCAAATATTCTATATTCTGCCCTTGGGTTTTTACGCCCCAATGAATACTTAGGACCATGTGATATTTCAGTTTTTCTTTTTTAATAAATCTGCAACAATGTCAACAATTCTGTGTTTTTCTGTCAGTATGGGGTGCTGTGTGTACATTCATGAGGAAGAAGAATGAACTTAAATGATTTTAGCAAATGGCTGCAATATAACAAAGAGTGAAAAATTTAAGGGGGTCTGAATACTTTCCGTACCCACTGTATATATATATATATATATATATATATATATATATATATATATATATATATATATATATATAAATCACTACCGCCATAAAACATGAAATCATGATATTCAGAAATTAGTAGTCTTTGAAAACTATCAGCAAGCTTTTGATATTTACACTTATATCTTATATATTTCTTATAGATTACATGTACTCTTTCCAATGAAAGGGATTATTAACAATAGCTATAAAAGACAGAAGAGTCATATTCCGAAGATTCCAGTGGCGGCTACAATAGAGTATGTACTGTATTATAAATGTATTTTAAAAGGCTATCTTTGCTTTTAAACAAGACTCCAGCCAACACTGTTTGTTTGTTTTTTAGTTTTGGGCTATTTATTTTTCCCAGAGGGAAGATCTTCACTCCGACCTAAGTATAACATTTTAGAGTTCTGCTGTGAGATGAACATTGTGATTCTGCATTCTTCATGTTTACTATGAAAGGAATCAGCATTGTCACTGGCTCCCTAATCGATTCTCTGCAGTAATATATGTAAAATAACACTCCATAAATGGAAACCATTAAAGAGGAGCCTCAGTCAGATGTGCAAAAACTGTAGCTGCTGACTTTTATTTAAACTGACACTCACCTGTCCTAGGATCCAGCTCTGTCCTCAACTGGCCCGGTTCTTCACCAGTCCCCGGTGCCGGCATGTTAACTGTGGGCAGCCAGCTGTGACTCCTTGCGACTTCATATCCAGCTGCCACCATGCATGCGCAATCTGTGCTGTGCTTCCTGAATGGTCCCGCCTTCTGGATCCTGTGACATGTCCTAGAACGTTGCAGGAGGGGGGAGAATTTCTGCTTGAATCGCCTAGGTGTTCCAGGTGAAAGTGAGAGTGGGTACGTAGTTTTTTGGGGTTTTTGTTATATGATGTATTGCAAATAACATTCATGTCTTAATTTTCAATTTTCTATCTTGATTTTCTTTTATATGACGACTGCGCACTGCAACTTTACTGCTACAGTGTCTTCTGGCTGTACAGAATCACATAAATATATATATATATATATATATATTGTAACAGGAAGTCAGCTAAATCTGGGAATGTAGTCACAGGAAGGAGATACATTTCCACCTGAGTTAGAAAGTCCATTAATTAATTTAGGGTGTTGGCTACAGAGCTAGCCAGCAGGAAGTTGAAAGGCCTTCACCTGTTCAGAATGAGGGAGTTAAGGCTCTATAATTTGTTCAGAGAAATTCCTATTGTTTGCTGCCTCCAGAAGCTGTGTCCTGAAGCCATGTGGGCTGGGAGCAGGAGGACAGTCAGCGTGTGCCTCCCGACAGGATGTGTGGGCCTGGGAGAAGACCCCCCGGAGTGATGTGTGCCCGGGACGGTAACCAAGGGTGAATACGTCTCAAAGGTGAGAAGACGAACTGTTGATGTGAAAGAAACAAAGGACTGTGTTGCCCTGTGAAGCTATTATAAAAGGACTATTGAGTGTCCGCTGTAGGACAAGGAAGTCTGCCCGACGGTAGGTTGGAGACAGACACTTAGGCAGGTTCCAGTTGTGAGAAGGTAGCCGCCCACAGAGGCAAGGATTTATTTTCTGTTTTATTTTATTTTGGATGTTTTGCTGCATACAGCCTGGTGAAGAAAACACCATTTAATAAACCACACTGTTTGTTTGCAAGCACTTGTCGGCTACCTCTCTGGGAAAACGCACCCCCCAAGGGGTCATCCACACCCGCCACCGAGCTAATCCCTCACATATGGTGGAGGTATGCAGTGGGCATAAGCAGAGATCCCTGCAAGGAAGTGCATATGTTTGATGAACTTTATCTGGTGCATGAGATTGCACAATCTATGTGTGCAGGAGAGAAGATCCTGACAAAAAAAAAAAAAAAAAAAAGTGTTTTAAAGAGACAGGGGTCTCAAAATTTTTTGATGAACTTTGTTGTGTCTGGTGCAAGTGACTGCACAAACTGTGTGCGCAGGAAAAGAGATCCTGCAAGAGAGAGAAAAACTACATGTGTTGAAGAGACAGTGGTCTGAAAATTGTTTGCTGGACTGTGAAAAATTTTGTTTGTGGAGTTATTGAAGATGGGGCGGTCCAAACGCCTGAAAAATGCAAAGATAGATGAAATGAGAGACCGGATTCTATGGATGGAGGGGATGTTGCCGTCTGAACCAGCCCCATCCATGCCTAAAGAGAGTCTACTAAAGAGGAAGGTTGTTGTCCCTAGCAACACTGATGAAACTGCTATGGAGACGCAGTGTGCTCAGATGAAAAGTAAACTCAAAATGGAGGAGATGTTGAAACATCTGATTATATCAAATGCAGCTCAACAGCAAGCAAATGCAGCTCAACAGCAGGCAAATGCGGATTTTCAGCAGAGCTTTGCAGCTCAACAAAAGGCTCATCAAGAGAGCATGGCAGGCTGGAAACAGAGACGCCAGCAGCCAATGGAGGCCATCGGTTTGGAGGAAACCGAGTATGTGTGCAGGGCTGAGTTGGATGCCTTGCAACGGAAAATGGAAGAAAAGGAACAAGCCTTGGAATTGCTTAAAATGGAGCATAGAAACTTGCAGGAAACAAATGAACTACTCAAGTCTCATGTGTCACAGTGGGAAGAATCCACTGCTCTTCTTTTGGTCGAGTTGCAAAAACGCAGAGAGACTATAATGGAGAAAGATACCATCCTCATGGAAAAGGAAAGTGAAATTCAGACTTTGCAGAAGCAAAGTATGGCTGATATGTTGGAGTTGCGTAATCAGCTGGAAAAAAGTCTTCAGTCTTTGGGAGCTACAAAAATAGACCTGCAGGAGTCGCAGGAACAGAATGTTGCTCTGAAAGCGACATTGTCTCTCAGCGACAAAGAGAAAAGTGAAAGAGAGGCTAAATTACTGAGTACTGTGTATGAGCTCACTACTTTGAGCAATGTGGTAGATGAATGGCGTGCGGACTGTGAAAGTTGGAAAGGGGAAGCCCAACGTGTCCAGCAGCAGTTAAAGGAGAAAGAAGCCTGTGTGGCAGAATTACAGTCTCATTCCCAGAAACTAGCCAATGAGGTGAAGGCTCTTATGCAGGGAAAAGAAGATTGTGAACATAAGAGGGAAAAAGTAGAGGCACAGCTTCTGGAATCGCAAGTCAAGGTGTCAGAAGGTGACCGATTGTGTGCTAAGCTGTCAGAGAAGGCAAACCGACTGCAGGTTGAGTTGGACAATGTTACAAATCAGCTTTCTCAAGCAGACAGCAAATCTAGAGAAATTGCGGAAGATTTTTCTATCTTGGAATCGCAGCTGCAAGACACGCAGGAACTCTTACAGGAAGAGAGGTGTCAAAGGCTGAGTTTTAGCACAAAGCTCAAACAAATGGAAGATGAGAAAAATGGCTTCCTGGAACAATTAAAAGAGGAGGCGGAAGCAAAGAAAAACCTATCAGAGCAAGTCGCAACATTGCAAGCTCAGATAGCGGATATGAAAAAACGCATGGAAGAAAGCGTTGGTTCATTACAGTGTGTTGAAGATGTGAAAAAGAAGTTTGATCACATGCTTGGTGAAGAAAAGACTGTGTCTGCAAAATATGCAGAAGAACGCGCCCGTGCAGAAACGGAGGTGCGTGATAACGAGAGCAAAGCCCTGTTCTTGGCTCGCTCTTTGGAGGAAGCTCTAGAGTGTAAGGTTGAACTAGAAAGAGTTAACCAACAGCTGTGTACAGAAATGGAAGATTTGGTCAGCTCCAAGGATGATGTTGTGAAAAGCGTTCAGGAGCTAGAAAAGTCTAAGCGAGCCTTAGAACAGCAAGTAGAAGAGATGAAGATTCCGTTGCAGGAACTGGAAGAGGAATTCCAGGCAACAGAGGATCTGTCCCAAAGAGGGGATAGTGTGCCTGATGCAGTTTTTAAAAGGATCAGTGTTTTGGGGTCTGTCCTGAGTGAGCCTCAGAAATGTGATGACACGTGGCTTGAATCACCCCTTTGGAATAAACCGTTCCTTCAAAAACTTCAAGCATTGGAAAATGTATCATTAGAGCTTCAGCAAACAAAAGAGTTGTGTAAGAAATGTGATGATTTCTCAGTTCAGGCTGAAAACCTAGTGGAGAAAACTAAGGCTGTTGGTGAAAACGTGAAGCAAATGAATAAGTGCCTTTCAGGGAGTGTTTCCAAAATGGAACTGGTGAAAGACGGGTGGCAGAAGTTTGATCGTGATCTTGAGATGCATTCCATGTGGAATTCAGATAGAGAAAAAGAACTAGGTGACCTTGAGCGGTCAAATAGTTCAGCAGAAAGTGCATTGAAGAAACCTGTAAAAGAATGTGTTGCAGTTCCATGCTTCTTCACTGATGCAGAGAGGAGGTCTATAATGGATACCACCCAGATCGCTGGGTTCAATTGTGTTGTTGCCTTTGACCCCTATGTTGGTGGAAGGAAAGTTGATGATGTTCTGGTTGGCTACTTCTGTGAAGAGTTTGGCAAGAAATATAAACTGAATATCAAATCAAATAGTAGGCCTTTACTGCGACTCGCTCAGGAGGGCGAAAAGTTTAAGAAGTTGATGAGTGCAAATGCTTCAGATCTGCCTATGAATATGAAATGTTTGAATGATATTGATATCTCTGGGAAAAGGAACAGGGGTCACTTTGAAGAAATGTGTGACAGCCTGTTGTCTCAATTGGAAAATCCTCTGCACAGCATCTTAGAGCAAGCAAAGCTCAAGAAGGAAGATCATTCCCTTTTACAACAAAAAGTCAATGATT
The DNA here is from genome assembly GCF_965119305.1 of Pelophylax lessonae. Lineage (NCBI taxonomy): Eukaryota > Metazoa > Chordata > Amphibia > Anura > Ranidae > Pelophylax > Pelophylax lessonae. The sequence continues at coordinate 593,344,597 of NC_138768.1, forward strand.
GTGTACAGCTGTATGGAGAGGCAACTCAAGTCACAGAGGGATGTCAAGAGTCCCTACTTGGAACAAAGCTTAGTGAAGCAAAGGTTCTCAAAGTTGTGTGGAAAACATTTATGGATTGCAGAGAGAGGCGTCTTAAGAATGTTGAAGACATTAAGACTAGCCCAATTGAGTTGCCTATGGATCACGGTCCTCCATGGTGGATTGGACAGACGGTTATGAGGGACAAGCTGTCTGACATTTATGAGAAAGCTGTCAATGAAGATGACAGAAACGAGAAGGAGCAAAATGATGCCAAAAATGCAGTTGAAGAATGTGTATATGAGATGAGAGACAAACTGTGTGGCATTTATGAGAAATCCGTCAATGAAGATGACAAAACAGTTTCATCCGGAAGCTTGAGGATAATAGGAGGCTTATCAGTGAGTCAGCAGTGCTTGACACATGCGTGCCTGGAAATCTGTGTCCCAACCCTAGGGTTGAAACAAGAGGGGGGGGTATGTAACAGGAAGTCAGCTAAATCTGGGAATGTAGTCACAGGAAGGAGATACATTTCCACCTGAGTTAGAAAGTCCATTAATTAATTTAGGGTGTTGGCTACAGAGCTAGCCAGCAGGAAGTTGAAAGGCCTTCACCTGTTCAGAATGAGGGAGTTAAGGCTCTATAATTTGTTCAGAGAAATTCCTATTGTTTGCTGCCTCCAGAAGCTGTGTCCTGAAGCCATGTGGGCTGGGAGCAGGAGGACAGTCAGCGTGTGCCTCCCGACAGGATGTGTGGGCCTGGGAGAAGACCCCCCGGAGTGATGTGTGCCCGGGACGGTAACCAAGGGTGAATACGTCTCAAAGGTGAGAAGACGAACTGTTGATGTGAAAGAAACAAAGGACTGTGTTGCCCTGTGAAGCTATTATAAAAGGACTATTGAGTGTCCGCTGTAGGACAAGGAAGTCTGCCCGACGGTAGGTTGGAGACAGACACTTAGGCAGGTTCCAGTTGTGAGAAGGTAGCCGCCCACAGAGGCAAGGATTTATTTTCTGTTTTATTTTATTTTGGATGTTTTGCTGCATACAGCCTGGTGAAGAAAACACCATTTAATAAACCACACTGTTTGTTTGCAAGCACTTGTCGGCTACCTCTCTGGGAAAACGCACCCCCCAAGGGGTCATCCACACCCGCCACCGAGCTAATCCCTCACAATATATATATATATATATATATATATATATACGTGAGTCTGAATTTCCAGGTAGGGGGCACGCATGCGCACAACTGCCGACCCAGATGTGCTGTCACTGGCTCCAGCACATGCCGCTTAGAGGGTCCCAGCCAATGGTTCCAGGCCAGGATCCCCCAACCGGCGGAGCAGATGACAAGAGAGAGATCTGTGTATGTAAACAATGCAGATCTCTCTACTGACAGCCGGGATGTGCTGTCCACCAGTACCACCAAAAGAAAAGCTCTATTTGTTTGAAAAAGGTGATAGAAATGTAGTTTGCGTACAGCATTGCATGACCACGCAATTGCCAGTTAAAATAGTGCCAGGTCATGAAGGGGGTAAAATCTTCTGGAGCTGAAGTGGTTATACACTATGTGGCTATCTATTATTCATAAGCCATCTGTCTGATTTATCTTGGTCCTGATACATCAATTTGTCACCCATCACTACATATAATTTTCTGTCCATGCTCAGTGACCGTGTCATAATAATAAAAACAACATTTAGAGATTATCTGAAAACCCTAAATATCACCCAGGTCACAGGAACATGGTAACCCATGGTTTTCACATATTTGTTTATTTCATCCTGAAGGTCCTCTCAGAAGCACAGAAATGTAAATATGTTTATATCCCTATGTGTGTGGTAATGTATATGTATATATATATATATATATATGCAGGTGGTCGGAAATTTTTCAGTATACATACTACTGTATATAGTGTATGTGTACTTTATATATTCCAGACAATTATACCCAGCCATTATCTCTGGTTTAATCCAAAATATTTAAATTATGCATTCATTTTTATAGTATGGTCTTGAGAAAGATAAATATACATATGTATTTGTGCACTTTTATAATGTTTTTGCAATTACAATAAGTTTTGATTCTAATACAACAGTTTTTTTTAATTTTCTTATGTCCTTTTGATTTTTTTTTTTAACAATTGTTTTATGATTTTACAACAACACAGCCACAGCTTAATTATTATTATAATTAATTTTATCCGGGTTTAGGATATGTGACATAGTTCACTCCTTGCTCCTACACTCTGCAATTTGCGGCACTGTCACCAGCACCTCTGGCTCTTTGACCCTCCTGGTGAGCAGTTGCAGCTTTTCCTGGACCCATCCCTACAGTGCTGCGTTTATTTTTGACGAGTAGCTACTTTTAGACAGGTTGAGGAAGAAGCGACATGCTTTGAAACGCGTCCCTACCTCCCAGCAGTGTCAGGCATCCTCCTCTTCCAGGATCCTGCTTTCATCCCTGGTCGGGTTGTCTCCCTGCGGCAGTGGCTCCCTTCTGCCTGTGCTCTTCTCCTCCTGGCTCACAGCCAAAGCAGGGAAATTCCACAGTGGCTCTGGGCTCCAGAGGCAGCAGCTTTGACTTTTTCTACTTTGCACAAGCTCCTCTTTTGTGAGTGTGCGTTTAATCATTATTAAACATTGTTCGCCTTGTTTACTAAACTATGGATTTGTATTTGTCTTTTCCCTTTTTTTTTTTTTTTTGTTTGTTACCCACTCCCCCTTAAAAAATGTATTGTCCCCAATATAAGGGGGGGGAGGAGGAAGAGCGAAAACTTTCCCTTTTGGATCAAGTTCTGCTTTAAGTTCAGCTCACAAAACCCATGGATATTATATGATCAAAGGCAGGGTTATCATATACTGTGCGTTGTAAATTTTCATTAAAGTGTTATTAAACCCAGGACCCTGCATTTACTAAATCTGGTCTCCCACAGTACACAGAAAATGGAAATGCATTTGTTTTTATAAATATAACTTACTAAATACCTATTCTCATCAGCAGTATATAGCAGTCTTGTGACTTATATCAGTGTCTGGCTGAGTACTGGTTAAAACTTGTAGGAGGAGTTTACATTCCCCTCTGACTGTCCTATGAGGCTGTAGGTCCCCTGACCCTCTGCCTGGGCAGTGCTGATTGGCCCTGTGCTGATCACATGCACCCCCCCCCCCCAAAAAAAAATCTCTTCAGCAATACACGTCAAGACAGGATCAAACATCCTTTTTACACAATGCAGAGGATTAAACCCCTTAGACCCCTTTCACACCCGTCCGCTCCATTTTTCTCAGCAGGGGATCGATCTGCCGATCCCCCGCTGAGCAGGCGGATGGCAGCTCCGTCTCCACTCTGTGTGCGGAGACAGAACTGTCAGGTCCCTGCTGTCATCTATGGGAGAATCGAATGAGAACGGACCGCCTGTCCGTTCTCATCTGATCACATCCGATCCGATCAGCCAGACGGAGGGAAAATAGTGTTTCCATCCGTCCGGATTTGACGGACAGGATCAGATCGGATGGCAGCGGGTGTCAGCGGACATGTCTCCGCTGACATCTGCTGCCCCATAGAGATGCATGGGGCATCCATTCAGATCCGCCTGAAAAACTGACAGGCGGATCTGAAAGGTCCACATGTGTGAAAGGGGCCTTAGGTTAACAAGCATGCTTTACTGCATTTACACACTGATTTTACTGTTGTGGGTTTAGTAACATTTTAACTTCAGAGCTAAGAGAAGAAAACATTTTGAGTTCAGTTTCATTTTAAACTACAATTAAAACAACCAGTGTCTGAGGGTTCATTTTTTCATGTCTTGGAAAGCTTCATGTTAGCATATGCTCAGGTACCTGCTTTATACACTATCTATTTTAAAGTTTAAATTCTCTTTTTATAAATATTCTGCTTACCCCATGCATGCTGATATACTAAAACATTGGCTTTAATAGAAATAAAAGAAAATGGACTTTTCGACTCAAGAATAAAATTGTTGCTGCACATTTTCTTCAATTTAATATCAGTTGGTATCAGAGGGGTCAATTGCCAGTGGATGTCTACAGAAGCACTAAACCTGTTTTTCCTTTTCCCAGTCTTATGCATACTACAGGCAAGGCTGAATTTATACTTCCAGCCCCCAGGGCAACTGTCTTTTACCACTCCTCGATTCTCCAGTTGACTGCCTAACCTTAGAAACATACTATAAAACAAGAAACAAATCCGCGTTAGGTCAAGCAAAAAGAACGAAAAGGTAAGCAGCCACTTAACAAACTATGATACCAGCTGTAAATGACCAATGGTAAATAATGTGGCATGAAAACAACTAAACATGCAGTAAATAAATAATGATATAATGAAATAGGTGCAAAATCCAGTGTTAGGTGAACATAAAAAAGTCCTTACAATTTAAAAGTCCTTTTCAATATTAAACAAGAGGTCAATAAATTGCAAAAAAGCGTATAGATAACCTTGATTGATGAAATCCACCACCAGCACCAACACTTAGCATACGTTTCTTACCAGATAACATGGACCATAAATTATAATGGTCATAAAAGCACAAAATAACCCAGCATCCGTGATAGGAGGTGGCTGCTCAGCAGCAGCTCCAAATGGATCGGGAATAAAAACGAACAAGCATAGTGAAGCCTGCTAACATTTAAATCCTTTAATTTAAAACATATAAGAAGTACCCTTGATGAGTTGTAAACCAGCACAAATGAATCAAACACCAGCAAACTGTCAGCTCATGAGAAAGGGCTAAGCAAATGTGATATCTTCAGTAACAACCAATCCCAACGCGTTTTGTCATAGGTGACGTCTTCCCAGGGACAGGCTGAATGTCAGATTCATACTAACTAGATCAGACATCATCGCCACAAAAGACATTCCAAAGCTAGGGGCAAAGATGTTAAAAGATGATATTTATCCAGTCTGTTAGTAAACCCAGAACTGATGATTAGAAGGGTGGGACAAACTGTCACCTTATAGTCTCAGAGTGGGTGAAGTGCACATAAACATTGCAAAATGCAAAGACGGTGCAGGGATAATGAGAAAGAAGATTTTTTTTCTGACAGGCAGAATGGTGGTCTACAACCTTTAAAGTGGTATTAAACCCACAAATGTAGCTTTTTCTTTTAAAGCTATTGTTTATATAAAAACCCTACCTTTCCTAGTTCTTGTTTTTGGGTGGATCCCCCCTCTTACAGGGTCCCATGGATGACATCTACAGACTAGCCCCCTTTATGCTGCATGTATTCACAACAACAGCGCACTGGGTGAGAAGCTACTCTCCTACTCTCCCATTTCCTTCCTCCCTTCTTGAGATGAATGGTAGCTGGAGCCTGCCCTGTCAGTGCATGTGAATTAATAAGGGCAAGTGCTTCCATACCCAGAAGAATAGCTAAAGCACTAATAAAATTTATATGTAGAAAGAAAAATATAACATGACAACCAAAACAATCTACCAGGCCCAGCATTATTTAAGTAGAATAATTGTTCTTTCAGGAAAAAATAATACAATTAAAATGAGTTTACAGAAGTAGAACTAAAATGTCCTTTCTGATTCTTCAGAAAGTCTAAAATAGGATTAACTTGTAAAGCTATGTGTAGCTCCAGGCCAATTTAAAGAACTGTTATCAATTGTTGCATATGGCTGCGCCAGAGATAATTTCAGTAAAATGTATTTTATTACTTTTTCAGAGTAATGGTTTTTGCTTGGATGTACATTATGGTTTCTTTAGTTACCAATATAAAAAAAAAAAGAAGTAAACGCATTTTTTTTTTTTGTTTAATCCTAAATATTAAAGATTTTTTTTTCTTTAAAGCTCAACCCCAAGAAAAACGTTTAGTTGAAGTTTGGTTTCTACTGCAGTCTGTGCCCCTGTTGCAGAGATTTCTTTCCACCTCTGTCCCTCTGGCAGGGCAGGAAATGAGGGGAAGTCTCTCCAAGAGAGACACTGTCAGAAAGAAAAATTGCAATTTGTGTTCTATTGTCCATTGAGGGACACAAGAATATGGAATCTTTTTTTTTTTTTTTTTTTTAGAAATCTCAGTTATACTGCATCCTAAGGAAGGTTGGGACACTGGCAAACAAAAAACATTAAGCAAGCTCCTGTATACCCCATTGTCCATTATAAGGCCAATGACACAGGCCTGTTTGTCAAAGGACAAAAGTATAAAAGTAAGTGCTGGATAGTAACCAATGGGAGATTGAACAGATGTGGAAATCATATAACAAAGAGGATAGACGAATCAGGGTGAACCAAATATGTAAATTACCACAACCCAGGGGGAAGGCATTAATGATTGACCTAGTTCTTCGGACCAGGACAGGTAATCGCCAGTAAAGGGAAACTGCTACCTGAAGAGTGATGGGCCTAAATTAGCAATGTGTAGGACAGCAAATATTGCACCATAAATAAATCTGGTGGAATGACAAACTACCTGAACAGGAAATAAAAAACTTGGACTAACAACTAGGGTGGTCAACAAAAGTAATGTTTACTAGGATAAAGGCCTAAGCCTATTAAAATAACCCTTGACCTCAAGGAACGGATGCTTGGATAGAAAAGATATTCAGAAAAAGAGCAACCAGGCTTATACAGAACTCCCTAAACCCTTCACTTGAGAGAAAGATGTAGGGGCAGATATACAGGGGTTGCAGGAGTCGCCATCACGACCAGGCCACATGATGCAGGGGGTCTGTGCGGGCCCCCCTGTATGCCTGGATAGAAGGAGCAGCAAGGGAGGCTGAGAACAAGCTCCCCAATCCTTAGCCGAACTGTAAATCGGCACTGTGGGAGCTGGTCACACATAAGAAAGTGAAAGCATGTGGTGTGCTGTGCTCTCTGCCTCCCCCTACAGTGCAATACTCGGCAGGAAATTAAGGTACAGTACTCTGCCGTTTTTTTAAAAGGGTATCACTATGTTTGTGCATTTATATATATGTGTGTGTGTATATGTGTGAGCATATGTCCATTTATATATGTGTGTGTATGTGTATGTATGTGTGTGTGTGTGTTTGCACGTGTGTATGTATGTATCTGTGTGCACAGGGGTGTGTTCATGTGTGTGTTTATATCTGTGTGTGTGTGCGCATGTGTGTGTACATGTGTGTGCATGTACATGTACAGGTGTGTGTACATGTATGTTTATATATATGTGTGTGTGTATGTGTGTGTGTGTACAGGTGTGTGTACGTGTGTGCGTGTGTTTATATATGTGCATGCTTATGTATATGTGTATGCTCATACATAAGTGTGTGTATTTATATATATATATGTATGTATTATGTGTGTGTGCTTTTATATGTGTGTGTGTGTGTGTGTGTGTGTGTGTGTGCTTATATATGAATATGTATATGTGTGTGTATGTGCGTACATGTGTGTTTGTGTATGCACATTACTTTTTATCCTGACCCCCTATATGTGTACAATCAGAAGTGATTTATTTTTTTTTATTTTTTTATGGCTTGTTCATAGTACCAGCAAGAAAATGCTGTTCCTCTGAAAAGCAATATATGTTCATATTGCTTTTCCGAGGCACTTGACAGGCAGTAAAAAGGCAATATGTTGCCTCCTCACTGCCTGTTTTAACCCCCTAAATGCATCATCACTATGCTGAAATTGTGTGCAATGCACATAGCTGCAGGGTAGTTGTAGTGCAGCCCCATTTTCCTGGGGGGAATACTTACAGCTACAGCATGTGTCCACCTCAAGCTGCTGCCTCTGCAGCTACAGGGTGAACAGTTGGGGTGGTAAAAACACAGCTAAAGTGTGTGGTTTTACCACCCCTCAACCTCACATGTGAACAAGCCCTTGGTTCACATCTGTGCGGCTGTGTGCTGCGTATAGGGCAGGAAATTCATTTCAGTGACCCACAGAAACTCAGGGCAAAAAATTCCCTTATCTTTTTTACTCTTTAATTGTGCTGCACCAAAAATTCACCATGTTTGCCAATGTGTAGGGGTACCATTAAGAATGAGTGACAACCCTTCATTTTTGTCTGCGTGTCAGGAACACACGCGTATTCCGTGAAACGGAGTAATGTGAACCAAGCCTTAGACTGGGGGGCCTCCAGACTGAAAACTTAAAATACTTTCAAGGTGCCCTGACTGGAAAAAGATTGAGAAACACTGGCATAGAGGAACCCATCGCTCCATTTTCCTCCTCCAGACACTGAATTCCTGTGGGAGGGAGAGGAGGAGAAGCGGGGTTGAAGAATTAAGAGATTGGTTCCTTCACAGCTCCTTCTATGCAGCTTCTTTCTGCTGCCCCCCCCCCGTGTGCTCTCCAGCCCCCCTGTGCTTTTTCCTGCCCCCCCCCTCATCCCCACAGCTCTTCAAGATTCCCCCCTCCCCTCTTCCACCAGCTGCTGCGGGGGATCGGTCAGAAAGAAGCCTTTTCCGAATGGAGAGTCAGTGATTCATACCGATCACTGACTGTCTATTCAAAACTGAAACATAGTAGACTGTATTTACAATGCTTCAGTATCCGAATGAATGGGAAGCTCTGTACAGAGCTATTCCTATCCAATTATTCTGTGCAGGTGAGGCTTCAGAGATGGAGATGGAAAGTTGTGTCCTCCATCTTATTTCTCAGTCTCAAAGGTGGAACATCAAAGATCTGTTTAGACTCCTGATATTTTACCAAAGCCCCCCAACAGGGCTCCTAAAAAAATTGTAAAAAAAATATAAAAAAAATAATAATATTGTAAAAAATATGAATAAAACAAACGGTGGAAAAATTTATAAAAATAAAAAACTACTGACACCAGTGGCTGAACTACCACACAAACACTTGCAACCGGCCCTGCCATTCTGCCACTGGGCTGGGAGGGAAGGGCTCTGTCCGAGGGTAAGGGGGCCCTTCATGGTTTCTTGCAATGGGGCCCTGAAGGTTCTAGTTACACAACTGTTACAAGGTCCAGCATGGTGACTATCCAAAATTAGGATTCTCTACCTCAGAGGAGAAATTGAAACAGGATTTATAGATAGCACAAAAAAAAGGACCATGGTAAATGGAAATCCCTGTCAATCACATAAACCACTGAAAGATAAGGGACAAAGATCCACAAAGCATGTAAACAATAGGACCACAAAGAAAGGCGCATCGACCTAGCGCATTATCCTCAATACAGGCTTTATTGTTAAAACATAGAATTGGCTACTCACAAGCAAAGGTATAAATCAATCACATCGGACTCAAAATCTTGAGTATCGAGAGTAGTCCATACAAATGTCCCTTGTCCTATTAGGATGACGTCTGATGCGTTTCAAGGCATACGCTCAGTGGCTCTGAGGAAGAGGCGTATGCCTTGAAACACATCAGCCATCATCCTAACAGGACAAGGGACATTCGTATGGACTACTCTCGATACTCAAGATTTTGAGTCCGATGTGATTGATTTATACCTTTGCTTGTGAGTAGCCAATTCTATGTTTTAACAATAAAGCCTGTATTGAGGATAATGCGCTAGGTCGATGCGCCTTTCTTTGTGTTTCTTGTTTGCAGTATTGTTGGATTGCCCCAGTCCTTTTAGACAGCAGGATCCTAGCCATCCAAGACGCCATTTTGAAAGTCCCGTGGGCAGAGCAGTCAAGGAGTCGGCTTTTCTGAGCGCAGGAGATAGGTGGTTTATCCACCTTGTTTTGTTTGGAGTGTAAACAATAGGACCTTTGGCTTCAGCTGGCCATAAACTGGTGAAAAATCGTATCATTGTGTGGCAGTCCCTATTCAACAGAAATTAATCATTTGATAGATTTCTGTTGAAGGGACATGCTGGTAAACTTTTGTTGATGTGTAGCTGCAGCCAATCAGCCACAGCTGCTGATCAGTGTATTCTGACAGTGTCGGGTTCTGCTGTCAGAATACAATGTCCCAGCAGTGGGATTCCTCTATCCATATCATTTGCATGAATGGATCTTGCATGAATGGAAAGTCCATTTTTTTTTTTTTACCTTCTGGCTGAGTAAAAAAAACTACCCTTCTATGGCCAGCTCTAGCACGAATTGCAACAAACTAGGACAATGACTCTTAGTAAAAGTAAAAGGTCCCCTGAGTGCTCCACAATTGAAAGACTGGAAAAGTGGTAGACATACAGGTGCACCTAAAAAAATTAGAATATCATCAAGAATTAAATTTATTTTAGTAATTCAGTTCAAAAGCTGAAACTCATATATATTATAGATTCATTACACACAGAGTGATATATTTCAAGCATTCCTTTCTTTTAATTTTGATGATTATGGCTTACAGCTGGTGAAAACCCAAAATTCAGTATTTCAGAAAATTAGAATATTGTGGAAAAGTTCAATATTGTAGACTCATGGTGTCACACTCTAATCTGCAAATTAACTCAAAACACCTGTAAAGGTTTCCTGATTTCCTGAAAGCGATTGCAAAATCATTTTTTTTTAATAACAAATATGTTATACTTACCTCCTCTGTGCAGTGATTTTGCACAGAGCAGCCCAGATCCTCTTCTTCTCAGGTCCATCTTCTGTGCTTCTGGCCCCTCCCTCCTGTTAAATGCCCCCACAGAAAGCAGCTTGCTATGGGGGCACCCGAGCCAAGCTTCAGCTCTGTGTGTCCACTCAGATACGTAACTGCTGTTCGGTCCCGCCTCCTCTCTCTCCTGATTGGCCAACTGACTTGATCGACAGCAGTGGGAGCCAATGGCATCGCTGCTGTGTGTCAGCCAATCCCAGACGGCTAAGGGAATTGTGGACAATGCTGGATAGAGATGGGGCTCAGGTATTTATTTGGGAGGTGCTGGGGCGGCATCTACACCCAGGAGACTTAAGATAAAAAAAACCTTCTGCCTTTACAACTCCTTTAAATGGTCTCTCAGCCTGGTTCAGTGGGTTACACAATCATGGGGAAAGGGAGAAATGAGGGCGCTCTTGTGAGGAAGGCTCCTTTGTTGCGGTGGAGAGGTTGCACTGAGGGCAGCACTTGTGTGAAAAGAAGCAGCTCTATAGGATTATATAAGGAAAAAAGGCGCCTCTAATTGCAGTATTAAAAGGATTTATTATTTAGTGCAAGGGATTAAAAACACAAGATGGCAGAGATAACAGGCATGTAATAGGCATTAAAAACCTGTCCTCTTGGTCCGCTGTGTCCTCTGTCTGCCGGCTGAGGGAGGATGAGAGAGCTGTCCTGCAGTTGTCTGGATTCCCTGGTGACATGGAGGAACGAGGAAGCGGAGAGGCAGATGATGGTCCAGGTTTCGGAACCAAGCTGAAACGCACGGGGCCAATATGGCGTCAGATGAAGGCGGTGGGTGGTAACGCGAACCAAAAGAGGACAGTCATTACATTCCTAATATCTCTGCCATCTCATGTTTTTAATCCCTTGCACCAAATAGTAAATCCTTTTAATACTGCACTTAGAGGCGCCTTTCTTTTCCTATACAATCGTGGGGAAGACTGCTGACTTGACAGTTGTCCAGAAGACAGTCATTGACACCCTCCACAAGTCGTAAAAGGTCATTTCTAAAGAAGCTGGCTGTTCAGAGAGTGCTGTATCCAAGCATATTAGGGTGGTAGAAAAAGGTGCACAAGCAACAGGGGTAACCACAGCCTTGAGAGGATTGTAAAGCAAATTCAAGACATTGGGGGAGATGCAGAAGGAGTGGACTATGGCTGGTGTCAGTGCTTCAAGAGCCACCACACACACAGGTGAATCCAGGACATGGGCTACAGCTGTCGCATTCCTTGTGTCAAGCCACTCCTGAACCAGAGACAATGTCAGAAGAACCTACCTGGACTAAGGAGAAAAAGGACTGGACTGTTGCTCAGTGGTCCAAAGTCTTCTTTTTGGAAGTAAGTTTGCATTTCATTTGGAAATCAAGGTCCCAGAGTCCGGAGGAAGAGTGAAGAGGCACAGAATCCAAGTTGAATAAGCCCAGTGTGAAGTTTCCACAGACAGTGATGATTTGGGGAGCCATGTCATCTGCTAGTGTTGGTCCACTGCGTTTTATTAAGTCCAAAGTCAGCGCAGCCCTCTACCAGGAAATTCTAGAACACTTCATGCTTCCTTCTGCTGACCAGCTTTATGGAGATGCTGACTTAATTTTCCATCAGGACTTGGCACCTGCCCACACTGCCAAAAGTACCAATACCTGGTTTAATGATCATGGTATCGCTGTGCTTGATTGGTCAGCAAACTCGCCTGACCTAAACCCCATAGAGAATCTCTGGGGTATTGTCAAGAGAAAGATGAGAGGCACCAGACCCAACAATGTAGATGAGCTGAAGCTCGCTATCAAAGCAACCTGGGCTTCCATAACACCTCAGCAAAGCCACAGGCTGATTGCCTCCATGCCATGCCGCATTGATTAAGTATATCATGCAAAAGGAGCCCCGACCACGTATTGAGTGCATACTATACTGTACATGGACATACCTTTCAGTAAGCCAACATTTCTGTTTAAAAAAATCCTTTTTTCCATTGGTCTTATGTAATAATCTAATTCTTTGAGGTACTAAATTTTGGGTTTTCACTAGCTGTAAGCCATGATAATCAAAATCAAAAGAAAGAAATGCTTGAAATATATCACTCTGTTTGTAATGATTCTATATAACTTTTTGATGATATTCTAATATTTCGAGATGCATCTGCACTGTATGGGTCAGTGTTGTGGGCAGCATCCAGAACAATCATAAGGCACTGACAAATCAGGTGCTTACAAGGTAAAGCAGTAGTAGGAACTAATCTCTGTTTATCTTGCAAGACACAAAATCCTGCAGCAGAGAGACAGGGTTGAAGAGAGTCAAGCAGCACAAGGGTTGTAATCATCTGTGATGAATTCCCAATAGTAAGGTGTTATCAGTGTAGGAATCAGAGATCCTAGGTTGCTGGGAACCCAAACAAACAAACCTGGGATAAAGCATAATGGGATGCAGTAATACTAGAAATTGTAGATAAAGTGAAAGTTCTGATTCAAGGCTGTAGAGTTGAAGCTACAAGAGTAAGTCTGAGCATCCACACTGTGAGGAAGAAATTCAAGATGGATAGACTGCCCCTCGCTTGCAAAAATTAGAGGGTACGTTCATGCATAGGGCTGAGTAGATAAGATAGAGTACTTCTGGCTTTAAGATCTGGAGCTTGAGAGGGAGGTAGACTGTGATTACCCATGAGGTACCACTGTATTAACAAATGAAGAATGGTAGATACACTATATCACCAAAAGTATTGGAGCGCCTGCCTTTACACGCACATGAACTTTAAATGGCAGATTCCCAGTCTTAGTCCGTAGGGTACAATATTGAGTTGGCCCACCATTTGCAGCTATAACAGCTTCTACTCTTCTGGGAAGGCTGTCCACAAGGAGTGTGTCTATGGGAATGTTTGACCATTCTTCCAGAAGCACATTTGTGAGGTCAGGCACTGATGTTTGACGATAAGGTCTTGTTTTCAGTTTCCGCTCTAATTCACCCCAAAGGTATTCAGTCGGGTGAGGACTCTGTGCAGGCCAGTCAAGTTCCTCCACCCCAAACTCACTCATACATGTCTTTATGAACCTTGCTTTGTGCACTGGTCCAAATCATTTGGTGGAGGGGGGTAATGGTGAGGGGTTGTTTTTAAGGGGTTAAGCTTGGCCTCTAAGTTCCAGTGAAGAGAACTCTTAAAGCGTCAGCATACCAAGACATTTTGGACAATTTCATGCTCCCAACTTTATGGGAACAGTTTGGGGATGGCCCCTTCCTGTTCCAACATGACTGCGCACCAGTGCACAAAGCAAGGTCTTGAATAATGGTCAAAGATTCCCATAGACACACTCCTAAACCTTTTTGGACAGCCTTCCCAGAAGAGTTGAAGCTGTTATATCTGCAAAGAGTGGGCCAATTCAATATTGAACCTACGGACTAAGATGCCATGAAAGTTCATGTGCGTGTAAAGGCAGGTGTCCCAATAATTTTGGTAATATAGTGTATGTGCAGAACAGAAAATTGTATTTAGTTTCATTTGGGATAGTTTCGGTTTGATACTAATTTAATTTCATTTTGGAATTAGTTTAGTCTGGTTTCGGAATTTGTTTAGTTTCGTTTGGTTTTCATTAAATTTTGTTTTAATTATTCATTTTCTGAAGAATTCTAAATTTTTGGAATGATTCGAATTCCGATCAGTCGAAAAATGATTGACCAATTCAAATTCTGTGTGAAGAATAGCTGGTTGTTAAGCATCGGGTCAGGAAGCCCGCCGCCGTGTCCTTAACAATTGATGACTCATCAGCTGTCAGTGGGCTTCCCCACTGATAGCTGAAATATAAACAAAACAATGTCGGCAACAGAAAATCCAGAAAAAAAACAGCGTGCCCCCCCCCCCCCAATCCATACCAGGCCCTTCGGGTCTGGTATGGATTCTAGGGGGAACCCCATGCCAAAATTTTAAAATCTTTACCAGACCCTTATCTGAGCATGCAGCCTGGCAGGCCAAGAAAGGGAGGGGCAAGTGAACACCCCCCCCCCCTTCCCCGGGTGCTTTGGGGCAGGGGGGCATGCCTCACTCATGTTGATGGGGACAAGGGCCTCTTCCTCACAAACCTGAGCTGTGGTTGTGGGGGTCTACTGGCGGGGAGCTCAACAAGGGGGCCCCCAGATCCTGCCCCCCCCATGTGAATGAGTATGGGGTACATTGCTCCCCTACTCATTCACCAAAAAAAGTGTCAAAAATAAAATAAAAACAGTAAACAGGTTTCACAATTCCTTTTTTTTTTTTTAAATAAAAAAACAATGTCCACCTGGTGTAGATCCATCACCAGCCGTCATCGCCAGACTTGAGAAAGAAAAAATAAAAAACGCTTCCCACCAAATGCCTGCTCCTCCACTTGACATTTTTTAAATAGCTAAGGGGCGAAGCCAACCGATGACATCAGTGGGTGACCTTGCCCCCCTGTGATATCCATGATCAGGGCATTCTGGGTTGGGGATGTCACAAGGGGGCAGGGCCACCAGGTGATTTCTTAATTATTTAAGAACTGTCAAACTGCAGAGCAGGTATTTAGCAGTCAGCTGCCCTCACAGGCGGAGTTTTTTTTCTTTTTGGGTACGGTGGTGCGACGAGCATTGTGATTGACAATGGCTCTACACTGGGGGAAATTGTTTTTACATTTTTTTTTAATAAAATAATTTCTCAAAAACCTGTGTACTATTTTTTATTTATTTTTGACCCTTGCTTGGTGAATGAGTAGGGGTATAATGTACCCCTACTCATTTGCATGTGGGGGCAGGATCTTGGAGCCCCCTTTAAAGGGGGCTTCCAGATCCTGATAAGCCTCCTGCCTGCAGACCCCCACAACCACAGCCCAGGGTTGTCAGGAAGAGGCCCTGGGGTGGGGGGGGGGGCAAAACTCAGAGCCACCTTTGTTTCAGCCAGACTTTTTCTGACTGTAACTTTTTTCTGCATTACTCACTTTGTGAGTTCTCAGAGGCCGGGTCATACCAGTGGCTGTGGCATGGATCTGGACCTCTGTGGCTAACTAAAAGAGCCTAGAGTCCAAAGGTCACATTCTGGCCTAAACTCACTAGAATTAAAGGCTAAATCACTCTTTAGACATTGGATCACACCAGAGACTGTACAATTACTTTGAACCATGGGAGGTGGCTAACTAACACAGAGGTATGGAAAGCATCACAATGCAAAGCTCAGTGCTCAAAGATCCCATTCCAGGCAAGTCCCACAAATCTTCCAGCTTAGCAGGGTTCAGGTACTGCCTTTAAAGTAAGGATCCTGAGGATATGCTGTCCTGGATAGCTACTATGCCGATTCCAGCTCAATCAACATTTGTCTTGATTGAAGTCACCAAAGAAAAAATATCCACTGTATACCGAATATCTTAATTGAAGTAACAATAAAGTAAAAAAAAAAAGAATAAAAATGCTAGAAAAAATATGGGTATAGTTTTTCTCAGCCAGCGGATTTGAGGAAAAGGCACCCAACACTTATAGGACACTAGCAAGAAAATGATGTATGATGATTGGAGGCAGAGCTATATAGGGGCTGGCCTAATGTTTTTTTGTTTGCCAGTGTTGCTCCTGTAGGTGGCAGTTTAACCAAGATTTATAAGAATGACTACGTTCTCATATCCCTAGATGGACAATAAAGAAACACCCATTTTATAATGTGGGTGAATACATCTCACATCCCTTGTATGCGTGTCAATAAATCATCTCAAAATGTGTTAAAGATGTATGTGAGCTTTGTGAGTGTAGTCTTACGGTTGGGAAAGGCTGTGATCTCAAATGAACCAACATATGGTGTTGTAGGTAAATTAGGTTATCAAGTTTCTCTTTAAGGAAAGGCTGAGATAATAAATAATATAATTCTTCTTTCAGGTTATTTGTAGTGTATATTTACAAATGATTTAAAACAATCAAAAGCAAAATAAAAGAAATGGATAATGCCAGATAATTTTAAAAAAAGTGCAAACTGATTTAGAAGGTGTTTTTTCCTATATGGATTGGTTTATAGTAAAAAGCAATCATTTTTAACTGGTCAATAGGCAAGACAGGTGTCAATCATTCACAACTATACAAATTCATGTTGGCCACAGACATAGGAAGTTGGTTGAAGTATCAGTTTACTGAAAGATCTTATGTGAGATTATTTCAAGAACAAGTATGATTGTTTTCGTCCGATATGCATTATGCACCAAGCAGCCACCTGCACCTTGCGTTTATGGATTTCTGCTGTGGAGTTTAAGCGGTGTTTGGAGGGAGTGATATACCATATGGTTGTTTTTGCACACTGTATTTGTAAGTATTATTAGCAGGTTTTAACAAATACATAATATGCAAGCAGTACCACATAAGGAGAATAGTTGTTATTTCGGAAATAGGCTTACCATTGGACCCATTTGAATGCTAAGTCTTTCTGTTGCAGATGAAAATACAGAAGATGAGTGATGCTTGTATGGCTCTTCATTTCTGTCTTTCACCTATGATCACAAAAAGAAAATACATGAAAAAGAGTAATAAAAAAAGATGTAGACATTGCCCCTTAAGTTAGGGGTAAGGTCGTTTTAAAAGAAAAACCTTGCTTTAAATAATAGAAAGCACAAAAGTGCCTTCATAAAAGCAGAAAGTATTTGCTTGTCATCACTAGCACTACAGTTTACACCAGTAAACAAATGGTTATTCCTTTTTCAGAAAGGCAATTTTGTGCTCCATTGTGGTAGAGTAGATAGGCTTCTGCTTTTGGACAATATCTCCATAATCAAACTGGTTACATTGATAATAATATTACTTCCCAAGCCCTAGTTCCTAGAAAGCATCCTTATCTTCCACCAATGAATGCTAGGAAGTCTGCAACAATTACTTGCACGTTGAGAACTTTCTGTATCCGTATCATGAAAAAGTAGGTCCTGCACAGCTGGCCAGTAATGTAGAAAGAAATCATTTTGGTGGAGTGTGTGTGGTTTATACAATGCAACTGTATAGTCTGACAAAAGGATCTAAAAGTCTGATGGATTCTACTACCGCTAAAAAGAACTGGGAGACATTACTTTATCATTAGTAAAATGTGAAAAAATATCAGTAACATAATCTTTTCTAAAAGTACAGAGTACCTGAGTAGGGATGAGGTAATCTGCTTGAGTTTAATTTGCCAAGGGTTTGGCAATTGCAAATGCTGTTTGAAATTTAGATTAACTGAATTTAGCAGTGAATCCCATTGAAGTCTAAGGGAGGTAAATCTTTTTGGCAAGTTTTAGACATTCTAGGCCCAATAGCAAAACTGTTATAAAAAAAATAAATAAATAAAAACACATAGAAAAATATCATATAGAGGGGAGGCATTTGGGAAGACACAAATCTTTAAAATCACATGCATGGGGTATGCCTTGCAGCTGTATGTGGTGTCACAGAAGAGTACAATTTACTTTACGTGGACAGTCTCAATGATGGCATTACCTTGCAGTACTTTTTTGGCTGTGACGCTGATGTAGTTCTTTTACAATTAGCTTGGCTTACATACAGCAGTAGCACCCCAGGGGAAGGGTCCACTTTAGGACGTGGTAGGCCCAGGGAAAAACATTCATAGGAGGGACACTCATCTTTTTTTTATGTAAAACACTGCACATCATGCACAGTATGATGTTCTGGAGTAAGTACAGCTGTGGCCAAAAGTTTTTAGAATGGCGCAAATATAAATTTTAACAAAGTCTACTGCCTCAGTTTTTATAGTGGCAATTTGCATATACTCCAGAATATTATGACGAGTGATCAGATGAATTGCAAAGTCCCTCTCTGCCATGAAAATTAACTTAATCCCATAAAAAACATTTCCACTGCATTTGTGAAGAAGGCTTCAGGGAGCCCAAGAAAGTCCAGCAAGAGCCAAGACTTTCTCCTACAGCTGATTCAGCTGCAGGATCGGGGCTCCACCAGTGCAGATCTTGCTCAGGAATGGCAGCAGGCAGCTGTGATTGCATCTGCACACACAGTTAGAAGAAGACTTTTGGAGGATGACCTGATGTCAAGAAGGGCAGCAAAGAAGCCACTTCTCCTTAGGAAAAACGTCAGGAACAGACTGATATTCTGCAAAAGGTACAGGAGCAAAGAAGCCACTTCTTAGGAAAAACGTCAGGAACAGACTGATATTCTGCAAAAGGTACAGGGATTGTACTGCTGAGGACTGGGGTAAAGTCATTTTCTCTGATGAATCCCCTTTCCGATTGTTTGGGGCATCCTGAAAAAACCTTGTCCGGAGAAGAAAAGTTGAGCGCTACCATCAGTCCTGTGTCATGCCAACAGTAAAGCATCTTGAGACCATTCATGTGTGGGGTTGCTTCTCATCCAAGGGAGTGGGCTCACTTACAGTTTTGCCTAGGAACACCGCCATGAATAAAGAATGGTACAAAAACATCCTCCAAGAGGAACTTCTCTCAACCATCCAAGAACAATTTGGTAACGAACAATGCATTTTCCAGCATGACAGAGCAACTTGCCATAGGGCAAAAGCGATAACTAAGTGGCTTGGGGGACAAAACATCAAAATTTTGGGTCCATGGCGAGGAAAACCTCCAGACCTTAATCCCATTGAGAACTTGTAGTCCATACCCAAAGAAGCGTGTGAACAAAAAAAAAAAAACACAAATTCTGACAAACTCCAAGCACTGATTATGCAAGAATTGGCTGCCATCAATCAGGATGTGGCCCAGAAGTTTATTGACAGCATGCCAGGGCAAATTGTAGAAGTCTTGAAAAAGAAGGGTCAACAATGCAAACATTGACTCTTTGCATAAACCTAATGTAAGTGTCAATAAAAGCCTTGACACTGATGAAATGCTTGTAATTATTTCTTCACATTCCCTTGCCTATCTAATCTAGGGGAAAAAAAGTGTGCTAAACCAACCGCTGTGTCCCCCCCCCCATTCCTTATATCAGGGGTGTCAAACTGGTGGCCCTCCAGCTGTCATGGAACTACAAGTCCCATCACCATCCCACTGCCTGTGGGAGTTATGCTTGGAACTGTCAGCCTTGCAATGCCTCATGGGACTTGAAGTTCCGCAACAGCTGGAGGGCCGCCAGTTTGACACCTGTGCCTTATATACTGCTTACCCCCTCCCTACCCCTCCCCCCTTTTTTTTTTTTTTCCCTCATCCCTTTTGGTCTCCTATATGTTTGCTACATACATATTTTGTTAGCTATTGTTTATATGATGAACCGGGTTGTAAAGGATTTCACTTGAAGCTCTGATAAAAATCGTATGCCAACTGTTGATTATTAGATGTATACCATTCCTGTACTTTGTTACTTCTGTTTGTACCTTAATAAAATAAAGTTTATGGATAAAAAAATAAAAATGGTATTGTAATTATACTTCCATATACCATAGTAACATCTGACAAAAAGATCTAAAAACACTGAAGCAGCAGACGTTGTAAAAATGAATATTTGTGTCATTCTCAAAACTTTTGGCCACGGCTGTAGTATACAGCCTGTGGTGCTCAGGAGTATGCAATGTACAGCACAGCATACAATGTTGGATGGTCAGGAGTATGTAATAAATGACACAGTGAAAGCATGGGGTGGTGCAAAATTCACAGTATACAGCACAGCATACAGAGTAGATAAACGCAGAGTTCTAACTTACAGCTCAGCTTACAGAGTGGGGAGGACAGGAGTATGTAATGAAAAGCACATTGTACAAAGTTGGGCAGCCCGGTGTACAGCAAAGTGTAAAATGCTGGATGGTCTGGAGTACATAATGTACAGTACAAGTTGAGTGGTGCAAAATATATAATGCACAGTACAGGATACACAGTGTAGAGGTCAGGAGTATGTACAGCATAACATCCAGAATGGAGCAGTCAGGAGTTGTTAATGTAAACAGTATAGTGAATAGAATTCGGTGGGCAAGGGGTATGCATTGTACAGCACCTTGTACAGAGGAAGGTGGGGGAAATATCTAATATACAACACAAGATATATAATGGAGCATTCAGGAGTATGTAAAAAGTAAAAGCACGTTGTACATAGGAACATTGTACATGGGTGTTCTGGAATATATAATGTTTAACACAGTGTAAACAATTGTTCTTCCTAATGTACAGCACAGTGACAGAATGGTGAATACAATGGACAGCATTGTACATGATATACACAGTGCACATAAGATCATTATCCTTACTGTTATAGCAGAGCTAAATGTCCCAGCATTGCCTTAGTTTACGAATAGTTCCCCAGGCTTTCCACAACCCACATATTTTATAAATATGTGTACACAACAAGCAGCTGGCTGCTTAGTTGAATTACTTATAGGCCCCTTTCACACTTGCGACTTGTCATGCGATTTGGGACTGCAAAATCGCATGACAAGTCGTTCTCTATTATTTCCAATGGGCCCCATTCATATCTGTGCCACTTGAAGTCGCACCGACTTCAAAGTAGTCCCTGCACTACTTTTGGCATGATTTTGATGCGTTTTGGAGGAAAAGACATTATAAGCCCACTCAAACTTGCATCAAAATCGCGGCAACAAAGTTGCGTCAAAATCGCTGTAAAATCCTGCGACTTTGAAGTTGCACAAGTGTGAATGGGGCCATATGCAGCATGTAGGCAGGAAGGGGTTATTGCTGCCCCAGCAGGGAAGTTAGGGGTTAACCACAATTCCAGGTTTTTCTAGGGGGGGGGTTCTTGGGTCTGACCCTCCGTTCCTGTGTGCTATAAAGGATAAGGGCCCGATCCAAAGCACTCTCTAAAGTTCTGGAGAGAGGGGAGACTTGGTCACACACAGTTGGTACGGGGAGAGAGACACAGACAGCCAGCAAGATGTAGGAAGAATGATGGAACATGCAGTCCTACCTGAAGATGCAAACTCCTAGATTCTGCCAAGTATGAACTCTGCCATAGATGGACTCTTTCCTGTTTGCACATTGTTTCAAACTGTTACCTGTGAATGCCATCATGTTCATTTATTCTACAGGTGATGCTTTTGAAATTTTGCCCTTGGCTGGTCTGAAGTCACTAAAGGGGTGCAATGTAAGTAACACAGTCTACAGCTCGGGTCACTAAACACATTGGGGTATGAAGACATCAGTACAAAGTGTTATTACATTCTGAAGTGGTTACTAAGGGTAACAAAGGTTTCTCTATCAGCCTGTCGTAAGAGTGTACATGTAGCAGCGAGCAAGATGTTGTCGGCACTCCTTTGGCCGTGATCCACCTCCCTTAGCAACAGGAGCAGTTCTGCACCACCGAGGCCCTTATGCTGTCCACAGGTATGGACAAGAAAGAGATAAGTGAGGTGAAGTACATGCATGGAGTCAGTGCTAGGTGCATGGCGGGACCCCATACCATTACTGGGAGTGAGGTAGGGGTAATACGCTGGACAGGTGGAGAGACCATTGGCTGTGTGTGTCCCTCCTAAATGCACAAGTAACTGTGGTGAAGTACATTACATCAAGAGAGTTTACTAGAGTTTCTTCATGTTTGTCATGAGCGAGAGCATGACTCAAGTAAAGCTACCCCATGTGTAGGAGCATGATCCTGTACAAAATGCATAACGTAGCCCAGAAGAACCCACCCGGGGAAGGCACCCTATGTGACCCACACTTTGCACCCAATAAGAAGGGAAACATTGAGAACATGACCATTACAATGACCGGCCTCCTCCCCCCCCTTACACGCAGTCATGGAAACTTGCACTTTTAATGACAATTTTATTCTTCCTCAGTGGCACCAGTGGGACAACTCAGAGGCACGCCTATCAAAAGGTTGACCCTTTCAATTGTCTCCAGCTGCTGTACAAGTGCAATGCAACCTTAATGACTGGGCAACCATATTAAAAGATCCATGAGGGTGTCCTGTTGTGGCTTGCTAAGCAGCCAAGGAACCGGGCTGAGACACGAGTAGCTCTCTGTGAGGTAATGGTAAGGACAGGACTGCTTTGCCAAGATGAGAAGGGGTTCCTAGATGTTGTGCTGAAGGTAGCTGCCCTACTTGCCCTTATTATAGAGGGGGCCCTGGCCCTAAGGCCCCTTTCACAATGGTGCGACTTGTCCTGCGACTTGGGACTGCAAAGTCGCGTGACAAGTCATACCTTATGAATTCCAATGAGTGCATTGATTTCAAAGTAGTACCTTCACTACTTTGGCCCGACTTTATTGCGACTTGAGGTCCATACACCTCAAGATTACCCAGGCATTGCTTCAAGTTGCGTTAAAGTCACGTGACTTTCAGGTGAGAAAGGGGCCTAATATGGTGATAACAGGAGAGTACAATCGTAGACAGTTGTCACTAAGTAACAGAAAGTACATGAACCCTAAAGCAAGATCATTAACCACTTAAGGACCACCCCACGTACATTTACTGCGTTAGGGCGGCCCTTAAGCACAAAATCACTCTGCGCTTCCATTGTGATAAGACACAGCGGGAGCCAATCAGTGGGTCCGGCGATGGTTGGCAGCCACAATGGCCGCTGGCCACCTGCGATCATTTGGAGGAATGAAAGGACAGTGGTCTGCCTATGTAAACAAGGCAGACCATTGTTCTGTCAGACAAGAAGAGAGATATCTTGTGTCCCTACTAATCAGGAACACAGGTCTCTCTCTTCCTGCAGTCAGTCCATCCCTCACACAGTTAGAAAGCACTCCCTAGGAGCACACTTAACCCTTTGATCGCCCCTGGGGTTAACCCCTTCCCTGCCAGTGTCATTAATACAGTGACAGTGCATTATTTTTAGCACTGATCACTTTATTAGTGTCACTGGTCCCCAAAAAGTGTCACTTAGTGTCAAATTTGTCCTCAGACTCGCTAAAAATAGCTGATCGCTGCCAATACTAAAAAAAACAATAAAAAAATAAAAAGTCGATAAATCTATTCCATAGTTTGAAGACACTATAACCTTTGCGCAAACCAATCAATATACGTTTTTTGGGATTTTTTTTAATAAAAATATGTAGCAGAATATAAACTGGCCTAAACTAATGAAGACATTCGATTTTTTTTTTTTTTTTTTACATTTTTGATGTGTTCTATAGCAGAACGTACAACATTTATTCATTTATTTTCTTTAAATTGTCGCTTTCTTTTGTTTAAAGCGCAAAAAATAAAAATCACATAGAGCGTTATTTTGGTGGTATTTGATCACCTATTTGTGGTGAAAAAAGAACATACATTTTATTTGGGTACAGCGTCACACGACCGCGCAATTGTCAGTTAAAGCAACGCAGTGCCATATCGCAAAAAATGGGCTGGTCAGGAAGGGGGTAAAACCTTCCGGGGCTGAAGTGGTTAAACAATATATTAACTCAGCATTTATTATTCCTGCTATGTGCCTGCTGTACCATGTACTTGTATTAAAAAATATCCTTTTCTCTTTGCATCACTTCCTTGGTGTAAAACCCCTTCATTTTCATGCCAGACCCTCTGCTTTCCTATTAAAAATTGACCACAGTGGGCATAAGAGCACAGCGTGGTCAGTTTTCTAGCTGTGCTGGAAGTCTGCTCTCCTCAAATTATCAGATTTGTGCTGACATGCTCTCCCTGCACGGCCTTTTATTGGGAAGATTAGTGCACTGCTGCTTCTCTTCCCCCAGCTCTCTGAGCTCCTTATGGGGCTGAGAACAGAGAGTTTGTGATCACTTATAAAAAAGGAAATAAAGTGCATTTATAATGTTTTATATATATATATATATATATATATATATATATATATATATATATGCACATGCTTTGCCTTTCATTTCTATTGTAAACTGAATGGGTTGTTTTACAAGGTGATGGTTTGTATTGTAATGAGAAATTCATAGTTATATTGACTAAAAACAACTTCTGGAATTACATTAACAGGTTAAGGCTTATATGAGATTTAGCGATTACATTTGGATTTTCTTTAATAAATGGATTTCGGTAAGATGGAAATTAATATTTCTGCTATACATGCAACGCCACTTTATTACTTTCTACTGCATTCAAGCTACATGACTTATGATAATGTATTCACTGCGTCAGTCCTATCTCTTTCAGTTCTATTACAGCTTTACAACAAGGACTCTATCCACACCTGTAATATGATTTCTCTATTTTTCACATTTATGTGAAAGTTCTAGTAATTGAAACATGTTAGTTCCTTAAGGAAGAAAGGTAGTTATATCAGCAAACTGAATCACATTTTTATGAAAATTTCATTTGAAGTCTCTGTCCTGACAAATCACTTAGGGGATTACCTTCGAAATCTTAAATGTGATACAACATTTATTGCTTTTAAACCTGGTTCTGTTCACACATCTAAACAAATTACGTTTCTCATGCCAATATCACTCAGAATCTAATGGCCATTGTTCTGTCTTAGGCAGCAATCAAGCTTACGGTTTGCAGACTTCAGACACGTGTGAATATATTTTTATCGTTTAATAAAGCATCTGTTACACAGTAAGATTTACATGTTTCATTGTTTTTCCTTTGTGCAATGAGTTTAATTCACTTACAGATCAAATTCTCATATTTTAAATTTATACAGGTTTTTTGCCATTGTCAATGTCTATTCGAGTTCTTTTAAACATCTTTATGTATTATCAAATACCAGAACTCCAATTATAATAGTTTAGTTTTGTGTGCAATTAGGTTACACTTATTTTTTTTCTTTTGTCAGAACTGTCAGTTCTGCAAGCCATCTATCATTTATTGTCTCAACAGAGGCAGTGGACACTAAAGCCCTGTACACACGCACAGATTGTTGGCCGTAAATTGTCGGCCAACGTCCGATCGGCCGTTTGTAAGCTTGTTAGTATGATGCTTCCGACAACCAACTGCAACTTTTCGGCCGAAAAAAATCTGGTGTGCATGCTATAAAATCTTTGTTGGCCAACAACACAACGGCCGATTGTTCCTCAGTCAGTACAGATTTCGGCAGACAAAAATCAGATGAGCAAGACTGGGCATGCTCAGAGAAGAAAAAACACACGGAAAGTCAACCATCACATGACATCACTTCTGAAGTTGGTTTTTGTTGGCCAACAAAAGTCCAGTGCAAGTCTAGAGCACATTTCAACCAACAAACAACACTGGACAAAAGACGGCCGATCGGTCGGCCAACAATCTGTGCGTGTGTATGAGGCTTTACCTCCAGAAGGTAGAGGCTATTGCCTCTTGCCCAAGGCCTCATAACGTCACTGAGCTGAGATCATTCCCAGTATCTGCTCCTACTGGGTTTGCTAAAGCCCCGTACACACGCACAGATTGTTGGCCAACTGATCGGCCAACTTTTGTCCAGTGTTTGTTGGTTGAAATGTGCTCTAGACTTGCACTGGACTTTTGTTGGCCAACAAAAACCAACTTCAGAAGTGATGTCATGTTCTGGTTGACTTTCAGTGTGTTTTTTTTTCTCTGAGCATGCCCAGTCTTGCTCATCTGATTTTTGTCTGCCGAAATCTGTACTGACTGAGGAACAATCGGCCGTTCTTTGTTGGCCAACAAAAATTTTATAGTCTGCACACCAGATTTTTTTCAGCCGAAAATTCGCAGTTGGTTGTCGGAAGCATCATACTAACAAGCCAACAATCGGCAGATCGGACGTTGGCCAACAATTTACGGCCAACAATCTGTGCGTGCGTACGGGGCTTAAGACAGCTCAACTCCCAAAAAAGTTTCTGAGGACTTAAAGGAGGAATATGGTTCAAAGCTATCTAAAGTTCCAAGCTAAAGCATTTAGACAGTCTCAGGAATCAATACAAGAAGAATGAACAGACCAGTGTGAGCAGGTCTTATGTCTAGCTACTGTAGAGTAGAGCTTGGCTCACTCTGTGGTTCTGGCATATGTTGGCACTGCATGCCAGCAGTGAGAGACTTGGCAGAGAGTTGTACTAAAAGAAAAATAGACATTTGAGGCTTGTTATTTATGGAAGTTTGAGCTTACTTACTCCCACTGAAAAGAATTATCCCACTAACAAGTTACAGCTCCTGGAATAGGCAGTGGTAGACAAGCTGAAATATTAGTTCTACAAGCTGAATTTAAAGTCAAGACAGACAACAATCCACTCAACTATATACTCATAAAGATTCACATCATGGGGCATCAGTGGCTAGCTGCTCTGTCTGGACTTCACTCTGAAGCACAGACTGGTAATTACAGAGAATTTCAGACAGAGATACGTATGCATTGTGCAGAAGACCTCACAATTCTGAAGCCCCAGACCAGGAAAGGAACTGGCTGATGTCGGAAGGAATCCAAATCCTCTGCCAGGGGATTGAACACTGAACCAGAAGAGCGACAGGGTCTTAGGTCATTGGGGTCACAGGCATCAATATGCTCTTTTGCAATCTGATTCAAAGGAGAGATGGGGGTCTGCCTGCTCTTAGTACTAACCTAAGACCTAGGACCTAAGGATAGACCAAGCAGAAAATCCCTTTTGTTATTGACTTTGACTGTCCTAGAGAGCTGTTGCCTAGAGTGTCTTCTGACTAATTCTATCACCTAAGGATTCTAGCAAAAACAAAATGGGATCTGGTGAAGTGAGCTGGGTTATTTGGGTATGCTTTAGGGGCGGCGCTAACAAAAAATTTTGCCAGTTTCCAAACGCTTGAAGGTAGCAGCATCTAATCCGTTAACCTATGAATACCTGTCCTGTGCCCTGTACGATTAAATAAAAGGACTTACTGGCAGAATCACAGGTGAAAATAAATGAAAAAAAAAAAAAAGGCTAAAAACAAAGTCAGTCCTTACATCTAAGAAAAGATAGCTGCAAAAAAAAAATCACTTTTTTGTTTTGAGTTTAATACCATGATATGATCTGCAACTTAGGGACCCAGGAAACCAACATCTCACAAGCTCCTTTGGGAATCAGAGCTATAGATGTTTGTTCCTAAAATACTGCATAATCAGATAAATATTATGCATGTGCCAAATTCAGCCAACCCATTCTAAAGAGCCTTTAAAATGTATGTCCAGCCAAAATTCTTCCTTAGTTTGGGTAGAGTGGGGTAGGATCAAACTTCTGATGGGATTTAACTGCTAATCAGGGCTGTTTTAGAGGGATTTCCCCTCACTTACTGTCACAATGACAATGGTTTCACAAGACAGACAATGTATATCTGTATTGCTTTTGAAAATGTTTATTTTACCTTCTGTCCAGTGAAACAGTTGTCATTGGCAGAGAAGGTGTGTGGGCAGGGCCAGGAGGTTGGTACTCAAGTTGAAAAAATGACAAAGTCTAGAAAAAGGTTGAAAGTTGCTGTATTGATAGGTTTCATGTAAAACAGATAACAAGGTAAACGCCAATCTGCAATCACTAGCACTAGTAATATGGTGGTAGCAACTGTGGCACAACACTTGAAGTATCAGTTTTAGGTACTCTTACAGACAGTAGCAAACTCAGTTAGGTGCAGTAATGCTGATAGTAGAAGTCACAGTAATGCTGGTAGTACAACGTTACATCTTCAGCACCACAGGATATCACACAGGCATATCCTACATTGCTAAGCAGTATCTAAAAGAGGGGTAGTTGACTGGCCGAGCAGGGGCACGAGAAGCACCTGAGGAAGCTGTACAGGTCCTATACAGTAATCCCGAAGAATAGCAGGGCACACAGCGGTGTCCCACTCACACATGTGCACCAAATCCAGCAAGGCATTGATGTTTATTAACACTGCCCATACTAAAGATGGCCACCAAAGGTCGCTACAATCGGACCACAGCTCCCCTGGTGACACCTACAGAGTCTGCAGATGAACAATGTTCTTCCCAGCTACTATCCCATCTGCACAGCGGCACAGCAACGCAGTACCACCTACCAAATGAAGGATAAACTGTACTTGCCTAAAAGTGAGTGAATGTTATTTGAACAAAAGGCTTTGAATCTTTCCCCACTCAATCCAATGCTAAAAAAATGAAAAAAAAAAAGGCTGGATATACACTTTAGTGAATTCATAAAAACATGTTGATCATTAAAATAAGCCCTGTAATGACACACAAATGCAAGCATTAGTGAATTTACTATTTTGTCAGTTAACAGATCATAAGTCTTTCTAGGTATCCACCACAATTGTATCATTCTGAACTTTTAGGAATTTTACATGAAGCCATGAAGCAAAATTTGTAGCAAAGTCATGTATAAGACATCTGAGACTTCTGGTGTTTGGCTAACTTTGACATAGTATGGAAATAGTCTCTCTGTTGGGTCATCATTTGTCTTCTTTTGCTTTCAAGACAAATAACCTTTTGCCCTTTCAAATGTATTTCTGCTTTATTTATCCACTAATATTGCTAGAGTAGGCAGTCAGAAAACTTACTACATAGTGACTGGGTCCTGGAGTCCATACTGCATCGCTGTTCGAGATGGACAAGGCACGTACAGCAGAAGATCCAAAAGCTCCCCTTTTTGAGCACTCCAAGTTTGCCCTCTTCAGACTATCACTTGCAATGCCATAACTAAATATTTCGTAAGAGCCTGGCCCTAAAAAAAAAAAAAAAATTATTTCTGGCATTAGTATTAACTTCAATTATAGTTTCTGCAGCAACATTAGTCAACCTATCATGAAAGTAATACATTGCTTACTTTTATTTTACTTTATTGAAATGCCAAAGCTTTACAATTGCAAGGCACCACGCCAGAACGCCAGCCACAGCAGACACTATGCGCATGGTAAAATGCAGTGTTTAACCTTGCACAAAGTATGACCAAGCCCTAAGTCCTTTTGCCAGTGGGCTTTCACGTGCTTCAAGCAGGTTTTGCATTCTCATACAAGTCAATGGGAATGCAAAACCTGTTAGAAGAAGGTCAAATGCAGATCTAAAGAAGGTCAATTGCAGGTCAAATACACCTATAAATTGATTTTAAATATGAGAATCATCTTAAATAGATGATATCAATACAAGCCCAAAGCCAATTGACACAGGCCTTAGGACTGCTGTTTGTAAGGACTCGCTAACAGGCTGCATACTTCTTCCATATCACAAAAGCCAAAGCATCAGTATTATTGCCAGGCAGCTAGCATCTTCTGACGGAGGACAACAATGACTACACATGTATAACAAAAAAGTGTATACTTACCTGACAGTAATTTTCTTTTCTCAAGCCTAAACATGAAAGTATATATGTAACAGTGTAGCCTCCACCCCCTGCCCAATCACCGAACCGGTTATTCTATATAAATAAGTAATTTCCCATAAGGCTGCATCCTCATAACTATACTAAATGCAAAGCCTAAATGCTGTCATGTTTAGGCGTCAGGAAAGGAAAATTACTGTCAGGTGTGTATACCATTTTCCATTTTTCTGACACAAGCATGGCAGCATTTACGTATGGAATGTAGCACACCACAGATGGGGGGGGGGGGGGGGCGGGGTGTTTATGGGGGGGGAGTTTAAATCATTAGATCTGTCCAACACTGAACGGCCACATTGTACTACAGTTAAAGCTGCCGGATTCACTTTATAATGGTCCAGAAATGTGCTGAATGTAGACCAGTTTGCGGCTCTACACATCATCTCTGGAGATACTCCTCTAAAGTCTGCCAAGGAGGCCACCATCCTTCTAGTAGAGTGGGCCCTTAGATTCCAAGAAGGTTCCAACATTTCTGCAAGTTAAGCCCTCCGAATAATCTTGAACAGCCACAAAGCCAACATCCTGCGATGATGCGGCAAGTCTTTTTCTAACCCCGCCTGAAGGATGATGTAATTTCTTTATGTAAAGTTTTAGGACCAAGCCGACCTCCAGCTTATGAGGCACCATAGATGATTCACCTTTCAATGTTGGAAGGATGATGTCTTGATTAAGATAGAATGGTGTGTTAACTTTAGGACGATGATGCAGGAGAGTCCTCAACACTACCTTATGTGGAAAGTGGCAACAATAAGGAGGCTTGTAGCCTAGAGCTTTAATGTCTGATACCCTCCTTCCTGACATCACGGCTGTGCGAAATACTGCTTTGAAAGTCACGTTCCATAATGATGAGGATTGATTTACCAAAAAGGGTGACTGGGATAGCTTATCCAGTACCACTTGTAAATTCCATTGGGAGACAAACAATCTTTCTGGAGGATGGATTCTAGCACATGCTCTAAGGAATTTGGGAACAAGTTGGTGTATAGCCCACCTTACTCCTGTTAGCGAGGACAGATCTGAAATCTGTATTCTGAATTTGTTCACACATAAGCCCATTTCCAAGTCTGCTTGCAGGAAATGTAATACATGTGATTCTGATGGTGACATGGGATCAAAGTCTCATGCTTCAGCAAAGGCAGCTAATTTTTTCCCACATCTGGAATAAGTATGATTTGTCATAGGAGCTCTTGCCTTCAGTAGAGTTTCAAATACTGCTGATTAGGGATGATGGAACGGTTCGGGTCGACCACCGGTTCGACCCGAACATTGGGTGTTCAAAATTCGGCCGAATTCCAAACTTTTTGCGGTAAAAGTTTGGGAATTCGGTCAACCGAACCGCCCAAAATGCAATGGGAAAGGAAGTGGGCTTTAAAAGCCCATGATTGGCCCAGAAACGTCAGTAAAAGCCAATGAGGGGGCAAGAGTCTGCTAGGAACGTGATTGGAGTGACTACGGGGACCAGAGGCCAATCAGGAGTGAATACGCCCCCCAGTATATAACATAGCCCCGCCTAACCTCTAGCACTGTAATACAGAGGCTTTGGAAGAGAATGGAATTGGAATCAGATTGATAGCTGATAGGGGCGCCATTGACTGTCAATCAGATTCTGTGATAAGGGAGCGGGGGGTGGGGCTGACCCAATAGATGCAAAAAAAGGTGGGTTCAGAGTGAGTGCGCATGGAAGTGAGCCCGCACAAGTGCTTACTATGGGGGCACTCACAGAAGAAGAGGAGCCAGGAGTGCCAGTGGGGGACCCCAGAAGCAAAGGATTAGGGCTGCTCGGTGCAATACCAGTAGGTATGACATGTTTGGTATTTTAAAGGAAAAAAAACCTGAAGGTTTAATGTTACTCTAAGGCCTTAGCCACCTAAGTGTCAACACCAGCCTACAGGAACTGCTAGCGGACATGTACATTTTTTCATGTCAGCCTCCATTCTTCTGTCTAGAGCATCCTTGAAGGATACTGCATCATCCATTGGTAGTGTCTCATGTCTGGCCAGCCTAATGACTGTCGCACCTACTTAAAGCTTGGCCTCGAACAGACTGACTTTTTTCTCCTTAAATAGATACATTTTGATCAATCTATTTGATAGCAACGGTTTCCTGTCCACTTTCTTCCACTTATAATAGATGAGATCTCTCACCTCGTCAATTAAAGGAAAAGAGGGCAACAACTTATTTAGCTGTAGATAATATTTCTTGCCCTTAGCTGGTTGCACCATGTATTGCTGCCAATCTAGAGCCCCTCTGACTGCTTTCACAAGAGGTTGTGCTAAGGCAAAATCGAAGCTCTTCTTTCAGGGACTCCTCCCTTGATATGGATTTTGGAGCATGTGCTTTCGGGGAACCTTTTTACGTCAGAGGTGGACTTGATACAGATGTCAATGCTTGACTTGATTTAGCAGATAATTCCTGTAAAGACTCCTTAACAGTTTGCTTGATAAATAAAGCTATATCAGCTTTCTCTGTTTTCTTGTCCATTGCTGCCTCTAGCATGCATGCTGGGCACAGCATTATTCCTGTAAGCTCTGTTTGGCCTCAACCTAAACATGAATCATCTCTTTGAGGACCCTTGTGCACCCGGCCCTCCTGCCAGGCTTTTGAATAAGCTGCCAGTTTTTCGGGGCTTGATCCTGGCCCTGAGTGATGTGGCACATTCATCTCTACTTCTGAAAAAGCACTGGCGAAAAGGGCTGAAAAGATTTACAATGCATTAGCCATGCGCTCTTTTTTAAGGCAACATATACCCACTCACTTGACCCTCACCTTATAATATGTGTCTGATCTTTGGGAGAGACCCTATAGCTGTTTCTTTAAGAAGCTGCAATCCTAAGAAAGCACAAACAGTGGATGGCCTACCATTTACCTGGACTAGTCCCAACGACGCACTGGCAGGTAATACACTGTAAAAGAAATGCCTGTCAATCTAAAGGTCTTGCACCCCATAACATAGTGTCACAACTGCTGGCTCTCTTACCTGACACAGCGTGTCTCCAGACTTCCTACCTTGTACAATGAGCTGTACACGCTGGCCAGCTATAAAGTGGTGGGGTGGATGGTTCTCCTAGCTGCAGGTGCTTCCCCAATTAAGCTGCTTGGCCGCTGAGTGGCCACCAAACCTCCAGCTGTCTGATTCGTGGCGAACCTGCCACCATCTTAGTGCTTCTCCACTGACCCGGCCAGCCTGCGGTAGAGCTGCCGGAAACGAACCAGGTGCCATTTTGGAAGAGGAAAGCGGCCCAAATAGAAATCCCGGCAGTCAGAACTCAATCATGGGCAACAATACAACGTTTTCCTCCTGATGAACAGGGACACGCTGCAGCCGCACCCAAGTTAAACAAGAGGATCCTCCTGAAATGTGAAGCATAGGGATTATGCTATCTAACCCCTGAGACCAGTACCCTGCAACCTCAGTTCCTGGACATGGAGGAGGCTTCCTTCTTGTAGGAGCTTTACAACCTGTACAGAAGGAGCTTCAACACAGGAGAGGCTGAACTTTTGCAGATAGGCCAGATGAATCTGGCAAGGTGAGGGTAAAACTTTTTGCTTTAAATAATTCCAAACCCAGCTGAGCAGTGAGTAAAAAAAAGGAGAATTCTGCCTTATGGAAAATTACTTATTTATATAGTATAACCGGTCCTGCAGTGTGGCAGGGTACAGAGCCTATACCCATACGTATATGCTGTCATACTTGTGTCAGGAATTAAGACTTGCAATACTTTGTAGAAAAAACGAAACTAGATTTTATCATGCTGTGTTTTATTTACTGTATGTTATAGTGCATTCCAACTACTAACAAAATGTAGTATATTTATGATATGCACACAATACATAATAAAAACATTTTAGTAAATGATTAATATGCACAAAAAATGCAGTAGCACATAGCATGTGTATTTTATGTGAAATTTTGTTAATGGGCCCCCCCAGTCCTGTTCCCAGTTTAATTGTTTACCTGGTGTTTTCTGCAATCTTGAGTCTTGTATAAAGCGCACTGCCTTATAACCAAATGGTATTTGTGCCATGCTTGATGTTTTCTTCAAAGACTCAAATGCTGTACGCTGTTCATTATAGGCACCTGGGGCTGGGGTGATTGATTTCACAGGTATAAATCGCTAGTGTGGCACACAAGAAAATAAAATTAAATATTCTGAAATAACTGGCAGCTGCATAGGTAGTAAAATGCATTTGAGCTTATCCAACAACTGTAGAACACTCTTAAAGCAAACCTGTGCCAAGACTATCGAAAACACCAACACTTCCCCTATGTTAGTGAGTGTACATAAGAATAACTTTGCACAGCTACACATTCTCTCCTCTGGGATCTCTGCACAATATCACTGTAAGAAAATGGGGTTAATTTACTAAAGGAAAATAGACTGTTCACTCTACATGCGATGTTGCACTTTGCAAAGGGAATTTTCCCCAGAGCTTAGTGAATGAGATGAAGCTATACTGACTTCCATTATCCAATTATGTTTCAGCAAAAAATGCTGTCTTTTTATTGTCCTTGCACATAGCTTAGAGGGAAATTCCTTTGCAAAGTGAACGGCCTATTTGCTTTTAGTAATTGAACCCCAGTGAGTCATGTTGGATTGCTCTAAAAGAGCTAACCTTGATGTACCATAGCAAACCTGTAAGCACACTGCTGGTACTAATCAACTTGCTTTTGTGACAGCATCTGTATATTTTTCACAAGCTGTCAGTGAATTTTTAGGACATTGGAAAAACGCTATCAAGAAAATTTAAAGGGACATAATTAATAAAACTAATCAGGAAATCGCTTAGTATGAGCTTGAGAAAGACTCTTGGTGACAACAATATAGGCAGTATATATATTCTAACCATAAAATAAAAAAAAATGGAATCTGCAAGAGAATTACCTTAATTACTATATTTAGATTAGTGTATTTAAATAAAAAAACTCTGCGTCGCTGCTGCCACCCGCACAGTTCAATGTACAAAACTACATGATACTTATTTTAAAAATACATATACATTTTTATTTTTATCTATGAGTCATAGCAACAACATTTTGCAAGTCTGTGTTTTGTTGTCTTTAAATTGGATCTTATTCAGTGCTTGAATATTGATAATATAAAGCAAGGGAAAAAATAACTCATATCATTATATTCATTATAAATGTAGGTGTACAGAACAAACTTACACCATATTACTAATCATAAAAAAATGTTTAAAAGAAAAAACTCTTCACATTACTGCATAGTGTTTTTTATTCAGCTTTAACTCTTTATATGAATTTTTTGCCTTACCCTCACTTTGGAAAGATTTCTCTCACTTTCTTTTGTGCCTCTAAAACATGAAGTGAGATTACAGGTACATGTCAAAAAATTTAAATATCATCAAAAGTACATTTATATCAGGAATTCAATTCAAAAAGTGAAACATATATATTATATAGATTCATTACACACAGAGTGATATATTTCAAGCATTTCTTTCTTTTTATTTTGATAATTATGGCTTACAGCTAGTGACAACCCAAAATTCAGTATCTCAGAAAATTAGAATATTACATAAGACCAAATAAAAGAGGAATTTTAATACAGAAATGTTGGCTTATTGAAAAGTATAATAACCAGGGTGTAATAGACAATCTAAAAAAATTAAAGATGAATCCACAACACTAACAGCGCTAATGAATAAGTCTGCTGATGTCTAGGTGACTCCCATGTAGGAGGACTTGATGACAGACAGAAATTAATACAGTTTGCAATCACAAGATGGTTTCAGTAAATGATAGTCCAAATCTCAGGGAAAGGGTGTGAAGGATTTGTTATTCATTCACCATGGATCCACCAATCACCGGTGCTCCCCCCTCTCTCCTGGAACTCACCAGATTTTATTATCGAAAAGTATGTACATGTACAGTATAGTATGCACTCAATACTTGGTTGGGGCTCCTTTTGCATGAAATACTGCATCAATGCGGCGTGGCATGGAGGCGATCAGCCTGTGGCACCGCTGAGGTGTTATGGAAGCCCAGGTTGCTTTGATAGTGGCTTTTAGCTCATTTGTTGGGTCTGATGTCTCTCATCTACCTCATGCAAATACCCCACAGATTTTCAGGTCACAGTAGAGTTTGCTGGCCAATCAAGCACAGTGATACCATGATCATTAAACCAGGTATTGGTACTTTTGGCAGTGTGGGCAGGTGCCAAGTCCTGCTGAAAAATGAAATCAGCATCTCCATAAAGCTGGTCAGCAGAGGGAAGCATGAAGCGCTCTAGAATTTCCTGGTAGAGGGCTGCGTTGACTTTGGACTTGATAAAACACAGTGGACCAACACCAGCAGATGACATGGCTCCCCAAATCATTACGGACTATAGAAGCTTCATACTGGACCTCATGCAACTTTTATTCTGTGTCTCTCCACTCTTCCTCCAGACTCTGGGACCTTGATTTCCAAATAAAATGCAAAATTTACCTTCATCCGAAAAGAGGACTTTGGACCACTGAGCAACAGTCCAGTCCTTTTTCTCCCAGGTAAGATGCTTCTGATGTTGTCTCTGGCTCAGGAGTGGCTTGACACAAGGAATGTGACCGTTGTAGCCCATGTCCTGGATACATCTGTGTGTGTGGTGGCTCTTGAAGCACAGACACCAGACATTGTCCACTCCTTGTAAAATCTCCCCCAAATGCATGAATGGCCTTTGCTTCACAATCCTCTCAAGGCTGCAGTTATCCCTGTTGCTTGTGCACCTTTTTTTGCCACACTTTTTCCTTCCACTCAACCTTCCAATAATATGCTTGGATACAACACTCTGTGAACAGCTAGCTTCTTTAGCAATGAACTTTTGTAACTTACCCTCCTTGTGGATGGTGTCAATAACTGTTTCCTAGACAACTGTCTCCTCAGCAGTCTTCCCTGTGATTGTGTAACCTACTGAACCACACTGAGAGACAATTTAGAGGCTCAGGAAACCTTTACAGGTGTGTTGAGCTAACTAGCTGATTAGAGTGTGACACTATGAGTCTAGAATATTGAACTTTTTCACAATACTCTAATTTTCTGAGATATTCAATTTTGTGTTTTCACTAGCTGTAAGCCATAATCATCAAAATTAAAAGAAAGAAGTGCTTGAAATATATCACTCTGTGTGTACTGAATCTATATAATATATGAGTTTTACTTTTTGAACTTAATTACTGAAAAAAATACCTTTTTGATGATATTCAAATTTTTTGAGATGCACCTGTACATCTCCCCAATAGGACATAGACAACCAAAACAAAAAAAAAAGGGGGGGGGGCAATTGAGATGAAACGTATAATAATGGATAATGAATGATGACAAATAACCGGCCGCATTATTGGATGATATTTTTGATGGCACATCTATCATACGGTTCATGTGAAGGGAGTATTACCTGCATAACCACAGTGGCATGTCTAGACCATGTTTGGGGGTCTCCTCATCTGGTAGGCATCCATTCATTTTTATATATGGTGGAGCACGGACAAGGGATCACTTGTAGCACATTTGGACTGTAATTAAGCACGTGTTGAGCACCTGTGTCACCTCTGTCTATATCATTTACCAATTGTATGCCACATTTGAAGATTTGTCATTTTGAATGAACATTATTTGATGTTTGTTATGCTTTGCACAGTATAATTGTCACTTTAATTGAAAATATCCAATCTGTATACCTTACTTGGCACTTTATTGAATAATATCAATTATGAATGCACATGTTTACAGCTTTATGTGTATATATGAATGAATTTTCTTTTTTGCACTTTTAGCACTTTATTCTAATCAGTGTATGAGCACTACATGATTTTGATTATTTGAATACATGTTTGTTCAAATAAGTAATGGGCTGTGCAATACAGTGAGTCAGTGAGTGCTGCTGTTTATTAATCATGAATCACTGATTTTAGATCACACCTAGCGTAGATTATTTCTTTGTCAAAATTAAAAAAAATGCCAAGCAAATTTTTTTTAAAATTCCTGAACTAAATTTTAAGACTAAAGCTGAAAACATGGATTTTGGTCTTTTCCTACCTGCGCCAAAGACAGAAATGGAGGTTGAGAATTATTAGCAGATTTGGTCAGCCTGTTTGCTACATCAAATTGACGTGTAATCTCATATTTTCCTGGTCCTGGAACACCCTAAAAAATATATAGACACATAAAAAAATCAATAGGCAGGACAATTCTAAAAGTTAATACATATATATGTCTGGTGCAGCACAAGTCATGTTAGGCTACCAAAAATACTGCACTGCTTTAATACTAAAAGTGTTTTGTTATGCATTGCTTAAACCCACAAGAGCCATTTGGAGTTATGGATTCTCTGTTCTTTGCCATGATTCTGTATATCAGAGCATTCTAAGATATAAAGCCTTCTGTGCGAAGCAGCCCCTCATATACTTACCTGAGGTCCATCTAGATCCAGCGATTTTGCTGGAGTGTCTCGGCTGCCCAGGACTCATTGGCTGAGATGACACCAGTGGCTCCAGCTGCTGTGAATTAAAGTCAATCAGCCAATGAGGAGAGAAAGGGAGCAGAGCTGGGCCGCAGCTCCATGTCTGAATGGACACAGGGAGCTGCAGCTTGGCTCGGGTGCCCCCATAGCAAGCTGCTTGCTGTGGGGCACTCAACAGGAAGGAGGGCCCAGGAGCACTGAAGAGGGACTCGAGAAGAGGAGGATCTGTGCTGCTCTGTTAAAAACCCCAGTGGTGATGAAATACCACCAAAAGAAAGTTCCATTTGTGTGAAAAAAATTATACAAAATTTCATATGAGTACACTGTTGCATGATCATGCAATTTTCATTCAAAGCGTGACAGCACTGAAAACTGAAAATTGGCCTGGGCAGGAAGGGTGTGAAAGTGCCCAGTATTGAAGTGGTTAAGGGTCAACACCTAACTCTTGGCTTTCAGAACAAAGGTGCCTCAGATATATATATATCTAATGAAGCAATCCAGGAAAACAATCATAAATTTATGGCTTACCAGATATAGATCTCCATGGGCAAACTCATGAGTTCTCATAAGTCAAAACAAGATCATTTAGAAACCAATACATACATTTAGACTTACAAATGGGGTTCTCTATATCATATAGAGCTGAGGGTATACTTCAACTAAACTCACAAATACAAAGATCTCTATCACTGTCATAGCAGCAGCGGCAGATGGATATATATGGTTATCTACAAACCTAGTCAGTATAAAAGGCCAAACCCTTTCAAAGTGCACAGTGCAGTCCATAGGGTATTGTCTCCAACTTTGCTAATCTGATAATTTACAAAATTAAAAAAAATAAACAGGGGCAATCAAAAATAGATCATATACCACACCGTTCAATAGCAACACTTGCACACAGCACAAATTTGGTTCATGTCATTAAAAAAAAAATTGTCTTTCCTGCTCAACTTCCTTTCTCCCTCCCTCTTCTCCTTACATGCCATTGACTACCTATACTAATAAGTATAAACACAAAATAATACATCACACATTACAAAACCCAAAACTATGAGGGTACTGAAAATACATTTTTGTAGAACCATACACATAATACACATCAAGATTTAAAGGTTGCATATAACAATAAAATAGCATTAGAACCAACTATTGTCATCAGGAGGCAAGTGCAAGTACTGTCACATTCAGTAAGAGCTCTCATAATAGTATAGTGCTCTACATTTAGCCAGACATGGGAGTAAGTCCCACATGTGCAAGTCACAAGCAAGTCTCAAGTCTAAACCTTCAAGTCTCAAGAAAGTCCCAAGTTACTGTGGCGAAAAGCAAGCAAGTCAAGTCGAGTCCCTGCTAGAAGTCAAGCAAGTCAAGTCAAGTCATTTATTTTGGTCAAGTCACAAATAAAGTCAAAATACTGATCTACCCCAATTTTCACCTTTTAAATCAGTTAAAAGTCAGTGGTCAGGAAAGGTTTTGTTTTATTTTCAACATTAACAAAACTGCTAAGTGCTTTTTTCTTGGCATATTAAAGAAACACTTTGAATGCCCAAACAGCTCAAAATCCTTCATCCGGTCATGTTTCAACACCACAGTCACTAAAAGCATGTTAAGTATTTCCATTGTTAAACAGCCACTGTCCTAAAAATCAGAACACACTGAGGTGTTTTAAGTGACTGTGGTGTCAGAAACATAACAGGCACATTGATTTTGCTTTAACACATCTTGAGAAAATGCAAATATTTAATAACTTAAAAAAGTAAAGTCATTTCGAGTCATATGTCTCAAGTCAAAGTCAAGTCTCAAGTCATGAATACCAAGTCAAAGTCAAGTCGAGTCTTTTATTAATTTTAGTCAAGCAAGTCTGAAGTCCTCAAACTGATGACTTAAGTCTGACTTAAGTCAAGTCATGTGACTCATGTCCCCCACCTCTGCATTTAGCTAAGGTACATCTGGAGAGATCAGGGAAATATGATACTTTAACCCCAGCAAAAAAAAGTGTACTTGTGGAGCAAGCTTTCTCTATTCTTTCTTCCCTGAGGTGAGTTCACACAGGTCTGGCTGCAGTTTGCAGTCTGGTGTCCTGTGCATTTGTATTCACTGATTCAGGTGTGATTCAGATGCAAATGTTTTCTTGAATTCACACCTGACTCATACCCAAAAACGCAGGGAACCCTTTTCAAAGTCACAACGCAGGCGCCCCATCTCCATTGAAAGCCGGTCACACTCACATGTAATGCGAATGGGATGCCATGTAAAATGCATCCATTTTGCATATATGTGAACCCAGCCTAAAGCAGAAATAATGGACCTTAAGGAAAACATCACATGGATTTAAATATTTAGATCTGCAGGCACCTGGGATCCTATGGTTCCTATAGATTTTAGTATGTTCAGCAGCAGGCCTCTATAAAAACGTATTGAAAATGCTGACCACAGTAGGCTTTAGATTTTCCAGACTGGTTGCTTTAGGTATCTCCCTGAGGTGAATGCTGTTGGGACGGTGTCTGTCTTCTATATCATCCAGCTGGGCCAACAGTCCTCATATAATGGTGTGTTGTTGTTGAACCATCTGCTGGAGCTCCGTCATGACCATAATAACAGGGAGAAGTATGGTCTCCACAGAATCAAGCCTCTGATGAAAGGTCTGGAGTCTTTCTCTGAGATCTTCCATATCTCTCTTGTGAGCGGACTCAAGCTGGCAGAACATAGACTCCATATCAGGCAGCAGCAAAAGAAAGCACCCATTAAGCGGCTTTGAGGGATCATTTTTCTCCCCTCCCTCCTCACTATATTCTGGCAGATGAGGAGGGGGCTGGCTGTGCAGGTGGATGCAGGGAAACAACTTCCACATATCAGCGCCATCTTTGACTGAGGTTGAGAGCTGCGCAGATTTCTATGGCAAGAGAAGAAATGTTCAATCCAATGAGAACCAGCTGTGCATGCTCTACTGTCCTGTGGGTGTGATCTTACCAATGCAGCCAATTTACTTCTATATAGTGCAATCACAGCTACAGGTGGCTTGACTATGTCTATGGGCATTCCCAGGAGGTACACTCCTCCTCTCTGCTATAGGTACTCAGTTTGGTCACAAGCAATGTCAGAAGTAT
The DNA here is from genome assembly GCF_965119305.1 of Pelophylax lessonae. NCBI lineage: Eukaryota > Metazoa > Chordata > Amphibia > Anura > Ranidae > Pelophylax > Pelophylax lessonae. The sequence continues at coordinate 593,385,712 of NC_138768.1, forward strand.
TAAAACTCCATAGAGGGGCGGGTGCTGTGTCCATCAATCAACATCAGAAAAATGGATTTTACGGTAAGTAAAAAATCCCATTTTCGCTTTTGTTCACTGACGGACACAGCTCCTGAGAATGTTGACCAGTGGGAAGTCTCAAAGCAGTCTCAAAACATGAGGGGTGGGAACAGCAAACAAATTCCCAATGGCTAAACCGTAGCCAACCAGGTAACAGGTGCCCACAAAAAACAACTGGAGCCCACCTAAAAATAACTTCCCCAAAGAGGGGATAGACCCTCTAAACAGCAGCCTGCAAAACCTTGCACCCAAAAGAGGCATCTGCAGATGCCAACACATCCACTTTATAAAAAGTTGTGAAATTGTGCACCGATGACCAGGTAGCCGCCTTGCACACTTGCGTCACTGATGCCTGATGACGGAAGGCTCAAGAAGCACTGAGCGCCTGTGTACATTTCGCCTTCGCAGGGAAAAGAGGAGCCTGACTCTTAATCGAATAGGGCTGAGTCACCGCCTGTCTGATCCATCTAGAAATGGTCACAGACGAAGCAGACAGTCCCTTTCGAGGCCCATCCGTGAGTACAAATTGAGAGTTTGACTTCTTAAAAGACTCCGTAGCTGCCATGTATACACAAATTGCCCGGACCGCATCCAGGGCATGCAACGCAATTTCCTTAGGATGTTTCGGCCTGGGACACAGGGAAGGAAACACAATGTCCTTATTCAAATGGAAATCAGAGACAATTGATAGCCACCAAAAAAGCCACCTTCTGGGACAGAGCAAGCAGGGGAATCTTTCAAATTTTATCAAAGGGAGGCTTCTGGAGGACTGAAAACACCAAGTTAAGATCCCAAGGCGGTAGGGGAGACTGCAATGGTAGAGCCAAATGTCGAACCCCCTGAATAAAGGTATACACCAGGTAGTGCATTGCCAAGTATTGCTGAAAAAAGACCGCCAAGGTCAACACCTGGCCCCTGATGGTACTCAAAGCCAATTTATGCCTAACCTGACGTTGAAGAAAGGTCAAGACCTGAGCCACCGAGAAAGGGTGAGGGTGAACACCAAAGTGACTCACACCATGAAATGTACATAGTAGATCTTTCTAGAGGTAGACTTCCTAGCTTTTAAAAGTGTTGGATTTACCGACCCAGACAAACTGCTATCCTTCAGCACCTGGCTTTCAACAGCCAAGCCTTTAAAGCCAGCGACTGTAAAGCAGGGTGGAAGATCGGTCCTTGGGACAACAGATCCTCCCTGAGAGGCAGTCTCCAAGAGACATTGACGACCAGTCGCACCAGGTCGGTGTACCAAGACCGGCGAGGCCAGTACAGGGCCACTAGAATGAGGGCCACCAGTGCATCTGTGGCGAATCTTGTGCCACAAACCTTTGCACCTTCCTGTTGAGCTAAGAGGCCAACAGATCCACCTCGGGGGTGCCTCACCAGAGACACAGCTGATGAAACACATCTGAATGAAGGGACCACTTCCCTTGGTCCAACGCCTGCCGACTGAGATAATCCACCTGCCAAATTTCCACCACTGGAATGTGTGCGGCGGAGAGGGCCGGAACAAAGGGCTCTACCCACTGGAGAATGCCGGCTACTCCCAGAGCTGCCAACACACATATTGTTCCACCATAATGATTGACATAAGCCACGGCCGCAGCGTTGTCTGATTGGATTCACACTGGACACCCCTGAAGGCGATCTGTCCAGTGATTCAGGCACAGTCTGATCGCTCAGAGTTCGAGGACATTGATCTGGAGTTTGGACTCTTCCAGTGTCCAAACTCCCTGAGCGAAGCTCTGGCCCAGGACACCTCCCCACCTGGACAGAGGCATCCATGGTGACCACTGTCCAATACAATGGGGAGAAAGGATTTGTCCTGACAAAGAGCTGGAGAGAGGGACCTGGTATGGAACTGTGCAAATGGGACTGCCTCGAAGGTAAAAACCATCAGGCTCAGCACCCCCATGCAAGTCCAGAGGGACGACCACCTGCTGGACAGCAGGAGATGAATAGCAGCATGCAATTTCTGGAGTTTGTCTAGAGCAGGGGTGGGGAACCTATGGCCCATGAGCCATATGTGGCCTGAAAAATAATTTGGTCCAGCCCCCGTGCCGTTAAGTCTGTCTGTCTCTGCTGAGCTGTCAGAATGGAGCCGATGTTTCCTGTATACTTCATGCTCTGTCCAGCCAGCACTACCAGCCTGAGCCAGCAGTACCCACAGCAGTACCAGACAACACTACCAGCCTGAGCCAGCAGTACTAGCCAGCAGTACTAGCCAGCACTACCAGCCTGAGCCATCAGTACCCACAGCAGTACCAGCCAGAACTACCAGCCTGAGCCAGCAGTACCAGCCAGCACTACCAGCCTGAGCCAGCAGTACCCACAGCAGTACCAGCCAGCAGTGTATCAGCCTGAGCCAGCAGTATCAGCCAGCAGTGTACCAGCCTGAGCCAGCAGTACCAGCCAGCAGTACCAACAGCACAGTACCAGCCAGCAGTACCAGCCTGAGCCAGCAGTACTCACAGCAGTACCAGCCAGCAGTACTAGCATGAGCCAGCAGTACCCACAGCAGTACCAGCCAGCAGTACACACAGCAGTACCAGCCAGCAACACCACCCTGAGCCAGCAGTACCAACCAACAGTACCAGCCTGAGTTAGCAGTACCAGCCAGCAGTACCCACTGCAGTACCGGCCAGCAGTACCCACAGCACAGTACCAGCCAACAGTACCAGCCTGAGCCAGCAGTACTCACAGAAGTACCAGCCAGCAGTACCAACCTTAGTCAGCAGTACCCACAGCAGTACCAGCCTGAGCTAGCAGTACCCACAGCAGTACCAGCCAGCAGTAACAGCCTGAACTAGCAGTACCCACAGCAGTACCAGCCAGCAGTACCAACCTGAACCAGCAGTACCAGCCAGTGCCAGCCTGAGTCAGCAGTACCCACAGCAGTACCAGCCAGCAGTACCAGCCAGCAGTACCCACATCAGTACCAGCCAGCAGTAACAGCCTGAGCCAACAGTACCAGCCAGCAGTACCCACAGCAGTACCAGCCAGCAATACCCACAGCAGCACAAGCCAGCAGTACCCACAGCACAGTACAAGCCAGCAGTACCAGCCTGAGCCAGCAGTATCAGCCATCAGTACCCACAGCAGTAACCACCAGCAGTACCAGCAGTACCAGCCGTACCCACCAGCTGTACCCACCAGCAGTACCAGCCAGCAGTACCCGCCAGCAGTACCCACCAGCAGTACCCGCCAGCAGTACCAGCCAGCAGTACCAGCCAGCAGTTCTTTTCAAAACTTTCCACCGCAAAGAGTCGACTGCACTCCAGACTGATGGACGCAAACCTGGAAAACCAGTTGCAAGTAGCAACATCATCAATACCAGCTAACATCACACACCTCAGCAAAGAAAAGCAGTTCCAGCCATCACATTAGGGGTTAGTTAATTAAATGTTTGACCAAATATAACAGGCTAATTTGTAAGTTGATAATTTTGTACAGCCCCTGAATGATGTTATAAATATCCAAATGGCCCTTGGCAGAAAAAACCCTGGTCTAGAGGAAGGAACACTCAATCGATCAACTTGGGTACAACCAGCCTGTATATAGCCGCTAGCAATAATCACTGTGTTCTCCCTGCAGAGATGGCTCTCTGTGCCCCCTGCTGGGATAATACAATGGCTATGAGGGAGGGATTCCCCCATCAGCACTGACTGTGTTGATGGGAGGAAATGAGCGATTTTCTTTCCTGGCACCCGTGGTGGCAGGAAAGAAAATCCCCCCACCTATGTTCGGCTTGAGTTGGATGTTTAAATTACAGCTTACGCTCCTGTGCATTGTAAACAACAGAGCAGCTAACAGTATATAGATAAGCATCTGAAAAAGAGCCTAGTGCTCCACTTGTTGGGTGGAATTCAGATAAAAAAAATTAATGTAGAATATTTCACATAATAATAAAAAAAAAAAAAAAAAAAAACTATACATACTAACATTAAGAAAGAGAAGCTAGTGTGGCTACAGAATATCTGTTGGAAGTGTTGGAAATTCTGTTAATGTACAGTAAAACAAATTACACAGCATGTTACTACTTTGTGACAATATTTTCCTTGAACTGCACAATGTCACAAAGTTTGTTTGACACATATAAACACTTTAGAGTACAGAGAGACCAAATTCTGTATATAAATAGCATATGAGATGCTCCACCATGGTCAAACAGGGTACAAAACACATTTTCAGGCAAAATCAACCTAGATAGCAAAGTCAAAAATATAAAAAGTAGATCAGTAAAAAGGAAATATGTAATTATATTTTTCAATATGTATTGACTATTACCACCTTGTTTATATCACCTCTCAGTCCCGGTTCACATTTGTGCGATGCGGGAACGCTGCGAATATACAGCGTGTTCCCGCATTGCATCCGCACCCCTGGCAGTTCACACTGCCACATGCGATAAGCAGGGGGTGTCAACTAAAAGTTAACGACACCCCCAGTTGAGATCGCATATCGCAGTGCGATCTGCAAGTTCGCACAGAATCGGATCGCACTAGTGTGAACCACCATGCGATCCGATTCTGCTGTGGATTAAAAAAAGGTTCGTGTGCGTTTTAAGTGCTATTGCGGTGCAAATTCAGCCATACAAAATGTATGGCTGAAATTTGCACCGCACAGAGATCGCATGTAATTTAGGAGCAGTGCGCTCCGAATTACATGTGATCTTTGTGATCGCACTAATGTGAACCGGCACTCAATGGCAGTGACACACAGGAACCTTTGCTGCCAGTTATTTCTTGCCTTCTGTGCTGTCAAACAAGAGATTGTTAAAGGGGAACAAAATAATTTTTTTAAACGGTTGTTTTAGATCTGTTTATTTCCAATGCTCTCTCCACATTACCAGTCCTTTACCAGACTTCCTTCCTCCTCACCATTCCTCACCATTCCTTCAACTTCTCTATTGAACTCTTGCTGGAGATGTCTCCTCCATGCAGACACTGTATGTATGCTTTGTCAATCACTGAACTGCAGACCATGTCAAAATATATCCAAAACCTCCAGAAATGAGGTGTCAGAAATTACAAAATATCTGCTGGGGCCGAGATTTTCTTTGCAAAGCAAAAATCCAGTTCACGTCAGCTTTGTATTGATTACAAAAGCTGACACAAGTTGGATCTCAGAAGGGTATAAAATCGAGTTAGGATTCATGAAAGCGATGAGTGAAAGACTGCCTTCAATACCACAAATGGACATTACTAGTACTTTGTGATGGCCTTTAGGTTATGCAACACCCTGGAAGTCTTAAAAAATGTTATCAACATAGTCTTCTATAACCTCTTGTATACTTGTGTTATAGTATACCTAGATTATATTTTGGTCCTTTACACAGACTCATGCACCCATCATCCTCATGTGAAAATGGTTCTACAGGGGCTTTGAGACAAAAATTTCTATGCCAACTTGAAAAAATGCCTTGTTGAACAAATGCTTGGCTACATTGTCATGGATCAAGGACTTTTTATGGATCCAGACTATGGGCTATATCCAACTGGTGCCTATTATGTCTGTTACCCAAAGAAACATTAATGAAAAAGAACCCCTGAAGCCATCAATGCCTTTTTTCAAACTCAAGACTGCCTTTCTCTCAAATTACATTTTCCAAAGCCCTGATATCACCAACCCATTTTCCTTGGAAGTTTATGTTTTCTTGGTTGGGGTAGAAGCCAATCTACCTCAAACCCTCATGAGAAAGTCTTGACCCCCAATTTTCTCCAAAACTTTTTCAAATGCTAAGGGACTACACCATCGTGGACTGGGAGCCCTTGGCTATTAAACTTGCTATCTTTTGGAGGGTTCCTTACATATAAGGAAATCACAAGAACCTTAAATATATGCACTCTGGTTGGAGAGTGAACCCGTGGCAGGTTCTGTGGGCACTGGTGGGTCCTCCCTTTTAGCTTTTGCTCAGGTCACAGTTTGAACCCGACAGTTTCCATCCACCTGGCAGAACAAGAGGTACTTTGCTGTACTATTTTTGGATTTTTTCATTCAATTTGTAATAGATGAATACGTAATTGCTATGTTTTAATATTTTTATTATATTGACTCTATACACTCATGATGAAGCAGATTGTTACAGTCCAGAAAACGTGTTGAGCTCAACAACTGTCAAAGGGTACTGGATAATTATAATAATGGGCAATCCTGTGGTGAAGTGTGCTTTACTTGTCCTAAATGCATGATAGAGCTATAATTTGTCAAGGAGTTATTACATTGCTTTTTATTTATTTTTTTTTGCAAAATTTTGTTTTATTTTTCCTAAATAATCTGCAATAATAGTATGTAGTGCCTCAAATGTCCAGCCATTCTTTACTGTTGCTAAATTTGTATATAAGGACGTGGAACAATAATTTGAGCCAGGTAATATTATTCTTAAGTTTACGTATACATAAGGTAAGGCAGATGAGTGCCTGCAAATTGGCTGTTCTTTCTAACAGCCAGTCTACGAACGACAATATTTAATGCAATAACTAACATGGGGAAAAGCAAACAAGAAATAGCATGAAAGTCACAGAAATTGTGAGCTTACTGAAAATACAACATACCTTTCCTTTTAAAACCAAATCACTTGCAAAGATTTGCAAGTACAAAATAGGGGCTCACTCAGCTTACAACAGAAACAAGTATACTTTTTTTGTGTGGACATATATACATTACATATTTACATTACCAAGCAACTATCCTCAAGTTTCAGATGATGTTTCTTCCCCCTTCTTTTACATTTCAGGCCAGATGAAAAATAAAAATAAGTATATATTTATAGGATATATATTGTGTAAACTACTAGTTTCATTAGACCATATGTAATGGAGGCAAACAAAGGCAGGTATGTTTTGAATTCCCAGGGTGGCTACAATGGTTCCCTTCCTAGATACAGAGAAGGAGTAAATGTAGCCACCAAGAGACATGTGCTTTTCACGGGTAAAACCAGGTGAAAATAAAAGAAAATATGCCTGAAAACAGAAAATGAATACAGGAACAGCATCTAAGGATTGGTAAACTGCAATATAGATTATAGCATTTTTTTTATTGGGTTTAGATGTGTTTCAAGTATGTGATAACTTCCCTATAAGGAGTGAATCACAATATTTCTCAATATATAGTTGGGTATAACAATTTTCATACAAATGAAAATGCTATGCTAGTTACTGTAATATTTTGGTCTTTTCATTACATATAACTGATTTACAGATATACAATTTATAAGAGTAAATAACACAGGGCTTGACAAATTTGCTTGAAATCTATGAACCAGCTAAAAAACGTAGGAGCCTGTTTTTTTCATGCATGCCGAATGCCATACACACGGGCCCAATGGCGGCCAGTTTTTAATGAACCGACTGATGTTGCCCGGCATTTGACCCGTGTGTATTTGTTTACTTCTTCTGAGGGATATTAAAAGAACACACCGACCACCATGACCACTTCAGTGATTTGAAGTGGTCATGGTGGTGAGTCAGAAACACTGCACATGTTGGGATACTTACAATTATGTGCTGGGGGCTAGTTGCACCCCTAGCAGATGTGACTTACTGCTGGCGGGTACTGCTGGTGGGCACTGCTGGCTGGTACTGCTGGCTGGTATTGCTGTGGGTATTTCTGTGGGTACTGATGGCTGGTACTGAGTAGGGTACTGCCGGCTGGTACTGCTGGTGGGTACTGCTGGCTGGTACTGCTGCCTGGTACTGCTGGTGGGTACTGCTGACTGGTACTGCTGTGGGTACTGTTGGCTGGTACTGCTGTGGGTACTGCTGGCAGGTACTGCTGTGGGTACTGCTGTGAGTACTGCTGTGGGTACTGCTGGCTGGTACTGCTTGCGGGAAATGCTGGCGGAGAGTATGAGGAGTGGCACTGCAGGAAGCATGCAGAGCCGATGCTTCCTGTATCTCTCCTCAAAGGTGGAGTGCATTGGATATCACTCCGCCTGTGACAGGATGAGGCCGGAACTATACAGGAAGCATCAGCTCCATTCTATCACAGCTGACAGACACCATTCTGTCACCAGACATCCCAAGATGTGCGGCACTTGCGAGTGTCAGGAAGCCGCAGCCCACATGCGAGAGACTCCCACACCTCGCAGGAGACTTGGGATGTCTAGCGACAAGACACTTGTCGCAGTGTAACACAGGCACAGTAATTCTACTCTAATGCGACCTGGCGCCTGGGGTTTGTCGAGCCCTGAAATAACAGTTAGTTGAACTATTAAATAAAACAAACATTTTAAAATTCTGAACAAAATAGGGTTACATTTGTAAAGGGATAGGTTTTGATGCACTTTTAGAAACAATATAGTAACATGAGCAATCTATTGCAGAACACGCAAATTTGCTATCAGGAGACTGCAGCACCTTAGTATTTAGGCCTCAGTGAGCAGCTGGCAGCACTAGTATATGCACAAAGCATTGCTGTTGGCAAATGTCCTTAACAAAGGGCTAGATGCTTTAACACGGTGCTAGTTATTTATCTTGGCAAAAAAAATATAAAGAAAAATAGAGAATGAAATGGATTTTATTAAAGCAAATGTTCCAAAAATGAGCAAAACATAGAAAATATTTTCAAAATAATCCCAGTAGTAATAATATCTTTTTTTTTTTGTTTAGAAAGTGCTAACACAGCATATATACTAAGAAGTGATGAATCACTCAAACAGCCAGGAAATTGTTTATTAACACTGTTGGTTCAGGAAGAGAAATATATTTCTTTTCTTTATTGTTTAGCATTGATCATATGTTTTATTGCTTTCTCTTCCTTGTAAACACATCTTAGTAATCACTGACAATTATGCACTTGCAAAACTTTTATTTTTTAGTAGGTAGACTTAGCATTGTGATGAACCAACAGCATTAAGACAGGCCATACATGATTCATTTTGATTGCCCCAAGTACACATTCTATGTGGATGGGGAAAACGCTACCGCGGAGCTATTTTACAGTGACAGTGGGGAAGCTTTTCCGCCATCAGAATACACTCATCAGCCATGCCAGCTATAGATCAAGTGAAAATTTTGTACAACCAGCCTGCCCATAGATGGAATGAAAATTGACCAATCCCTGCTTAACCGGTCACATTTCAATCTATCTATGGCTGGCTTAAGTCAGGAGAATTAGAAGATATCTTCAATAAATAACGCTGCTTTTAGGAAATGCATAAATTGCATGGTAACATACTTGTATTGCAACCCAAAAAAAAAAAAAAAAAGCTGTGTTAAAATTTGTAAAGAAAAGTTGATATTTTTACTTTTATGGGTCCCTTCATGCTAACAGTGTTCCCTTCCATATGGAATGTACCATACACTGCGTCTTCACTTTTACCTATTGTTTACCACTTGGTTTTCCCATTTCTCTTTTAAAAGTAAAACCTGAATGGCTGAAAAGCTAGCATGCTTCTATCAAGTGACTATAGATAGAATTCTTTGCCTGCCTGTTATGATTTTTTAACCAGTCAGAGTAGTATACTGCTAAAATGTATACAATACTGCCAACTAAAGCTTTGTACTCTCTGCTATCCCTGCTGAATTATTTTCCTTGCAACACATCTGGAAAAGATTTCAGAGCTGACAAACAATTACTGTACGGTGTTATATATGCTTAAAGTGAATCGATAACTAGGCTGTGGATGTTTATTTTATTAAGTACTACTAACAAGCAGTACACAAGCTTAAAAACTTACCTCTGTAGCTACAATAACTGCAAAGTAATTAGTTTTAAAGATCACAGCAGATATCACTTTGAATTTAGGTTGCAGTTTCTGAAGAGCCCATAGCACCTGCTGTTTCTTTACATACGAAGGCCGGTAGGTTGCCAAGTCATTGCGGCCAGAGGAAAAATGGAGGATAAGCTGCAATTTCATTTCCTCTGTTGTGATCTTTAACCACTTTACAACCGGAGGATTTTGCTGTCTTCCGTCCAGGCCACTTTTTGCGATTCGGCGCTGTGCGACTTCAACTGACAATTGCGCGGTCGTGCGACGCCGTACCCAAACGAAATTTACGTCCTTTTTTTCCCACAAACAGAGCTTTCTTTTGGTGGTATTTGATCACCTGTGCGATTTTTACTTTTTGCGCTATAAACAAAAAAAGAGCGTTTATTTTGAAAAAATAACAATATTTTTCACATTTTTTTATATGAAATTCCCCCCAAAAAAGATGTAAAAACCAATTTTTTTAAAAGTTTTTGGCCAATTTGTTTTATGCTACATATGTTTGGTAAAAAAAATCGCAATAAGCGTATTTTGATTGGTTTGCGCAAAAGTTATTGCGTTTACTAACAAAGGGAAAGATTTCTGTCATTTTTGGTGTTTTTTTTTTAACGCGTAATGGCGGCGATCTGCGATTTTTTTTGCGGGACTGCGACATTGCGGCGGACAGACCGGACCCCTGACTGACATTTTTGACACTTTTGGGGGTACCAGTGACATTACTGCAGTAATCAGTGCTATATATATGCACTGTTACTGTAAAAATGACACTGGCAGGGAAGGGGTTAATTTTATTGGAGAGGGAGGGGTTAATGTATGCCTGGTGCTTACTGACGTGTAGGGGGGGAGGTGACTATGTGATTCATGGACAGATCGGATGTCCAGCTATGCTGAACAGTCCGATCTGTCACTCCCTGTCACTATGGAGATCCGCCCGCTGTGTTTACACACAGCGGGCGGATCTCCAGACTCGATCCCCGACGATCGGGTAAGAGCAGCGGCGATCGCCGCTGCTCCTCCCCTGGCCCGACTCCTGCTGTGAATGAAAACAGCGGGAGCGAGCCTCCGGCGGCGCGCAAGCGCCGCCCAGAAGGGGAGGAGTCCAGTCACGTTAATACTACGTGGCTGGACGGGAACGAGCCACTCTGCCGCAGTAGTATTACTGTGAGCGGTTGCAGAGTGGTTAAAGTGATTGTAAAGTCTCATTTTTTTTTAAATTAAAAAAACAAACATGTTATACTCACCTCCTCTGTGTTATGGTTTTGCACAGGGCAGCTCCGATCCTCCTCTTCTCGGGTCCCTCGCTGGAGCTCCTGGCCCCTTCCCCCTGTTGAGTGCCCCCCCACAGTTAGCAGCTTGCTATGGGGCACCCCGAGCCGAGCTGCAGCTTTGTGTGTCCATTCAAACACAGAGCTGCCCAGTCCCCTCTCTCTACTGATTGGCTAACTATGTTTGATTGACAGCAGTGGGAGCCAATGGTGCCAATGCTGTGTCTCAGCCAATCAGGAGAAAGAGTACCGGATGGCTGAGGCACCCGTGGACATCACTGGATAGAGAGGGTGCTCAGGTAAGTATTAGGGATGCTGGGGGGGGGGCTGCTGCACACAGAATGTTTATTTTTTTTAATGCATAGAATGCATTAAGTTAAAAAAAACCTTTTGAATTTACAATCCCTTTAAGGATAAATTGCTCCACGGGTTCTTGCAGCTACGGAGGTCAGTGTGAGATGGTTAAAAAGTTAATTTACTTGTTGTTAGGAATATGACATGGGTACGCGTTTATATCATTACATGTTTTCCAAAAGTACTCATACAGGGGGGTATAACTTAAAAATCAAATACCAGGCAATTTTCCCCACTTTTCTACTCCCCTACCATATGTTTTTCTTTTTCCCCAATGATTCCACACTTTCCTTCCCTGTTGCTCTGTCATTTTCTTTTTTTTTTAGCCATGCAGCACGGTTCTTTGCATTGGCTCCTACATCCTGTAGTGTAGAAGCTGGTTGGAGGAACAACAGCCCAATGCTGGGATGCAAGTATACAACGCACCCTGAAATACTCGTAGCCCCTCAACATTAGCAACATGGCAAAGTTTTAACACATGGGCAACAAGAAAATTACATATTCTCTTTTGTTTGGAGGCATTTCTTTAGAGAAATTGGATGTTCTCCCCAGGTAAGCTCATAAAGAAATAGATGGGTGATGCAATATTTGCATGGGAGAAGCACTATTAGAGCTCTGATATATAGGTGGTGACCTGTCCATGAGAAACAGGAGCCGCACAAATGCAAGAATAATAACTTTGAGGCATAGTGAGGCCCTGTCCATTGAAAAGGAGATAACATAAAGATGAGAAGACCAAGAGTGGAGTGTGGCCTAAGAATGTGTCAGATCTATCTATCTAGCTGCATTGGGACATGCTTCCAGAAGCATCTGGAAAATAATTCCCTCTCTGCTGAAGCATTTTCACTACCTGGAGAAGGCTTTTTCTTTGTTGTATACCCAAATAGTAGAGCAGTAGTACAGAAGAGCAGTAGGTAAAACCAAAGGTGATAAAAGTATCACCTTTGCTAAATCGCCATTACACATATGGGAACGGACACCCTCACTATAAAAAAATTGGAAAAAAGTGAAATGCGTATATGATAAAAAGTCCTTATAAAAACACAATTATGGAACAGTACCATTTGAGGGCCAATACATCAATTTGAGAGAAATCAGAATGCTAAATATCACTGTGTCTCTGCAGACATCCAAAGGTATAGTGGAGACCAAAGAAGTAGGGTAATGTGTACATGCAATAAAAATAGTGTTTTTAATAGCATAGGTCATTTAAACAATTAGTGTACCAAACCATATGATAGATAGATTACATACAGTATCTCACAAAAGTGAGTACAACCCTCACATTTTTGTAAATATTTTATCATATTTTTTCATGTGACAACACTGAAGAAATTACACTTTGCTACAATGTAAAGTAGTGAGTGTACAGCTTGTATAACAGTGTAAATTTGCATTACATTACATTAATGTCTAAACCACTGGCAACAAAAGCGAGTTCACCCCTAAGTTAAAATGTCCAAATTGGGCCCAACTAGCCATTTTACCTCCCGATGTCATGTGATTCGTTAGTGTTACAAGGTCTCAGGTGTGAATGGGGAGCAGGTGTGTTAAATTTGATGTTATCGCTCTCACTTTCTCATACTGGTCACTGGAAGTTCAACATGGCACCTCATGGCAAAGAACTCTCTGAGGATCTGAAAAAAAAAATGTTTTGCTCTACATAAAGATGGCTTAGGCTATAAGAAGATTGCCAGGACCCTGAAACTGAGCTGCACCACGGCGGCCAAGACCATACAGCGGTTTAACAGGACAGGTTCCACTTAGAACAGGCCTCACCATAGTCGACTATAGAAGTTGAGTGCACATGCTCAGCCTCATATACAGAGGTTGTCTTTGGGAAACATTGCTGCAGAGGTTGAAGGGGTGGGGGGTCAGCCTGTCAGTGCCCAGACCATACGCCGCACACTGCATCAAATTGGTCTGCATGGCTGTTGTCCCAGAAGTAGCCTCTTCTAAGGATGATGCACAAGAAAGCCCGAAGTTTGCTGAAGACAAGCAGACTAAGGACATGGATTCCTGGAACCATGTCCTCTGGTCTGATGAGACCAAGATAAACGTATTTGGTTCAGATGGTGTCAAGCGTGTGTGGCAGCAACCAGGTGAGGAGTACAAAGACAAGTGTGTCTTGCCTAAAGTCAAGCAGGGTGGTGGGAGTATCATGGCCTAGGGCTGCATGAGTGCTGCTGGCACTGAGGAACTTGAGGTAACCATGAGAGTTCTTTGCCATGAGGTGCCATGTTGAACTTCCAGTGACCAGTATGAGAGAGTGAGAGTGATAACACCAAATTTAACACACCTGCTCCACTTTCACACCTGAGACCTTGTAACACTAATGAGTTACATGACATTGGGGAGGGAAAATGGCTAATTGAGCCCAATTTGGACATTTTCACTTAGGGGTGTACTCACTTTTGTTGCCAGCAGTTTAGACATTATTGGCTGTGTGTTGAGTTATTTTGAGGGGACAGCAAATTTACACTGTTAACCACTTAAGCCCCGGAAGATTTTACCCCCTACCTGACCAGGCCCTATTTTGCGATTCGGCACTGCATGACTTTAACGGACAATTGCGCGGTCGTGCAACGTTGTACCTAAACAAATTTGAAGTCCTTTTTTTTACCACAAACAGAGCTTTCTTTTGGTGGGATTTGATCACCTGTGCGATTTTTTGATAATGCGCTATAAACAAAAAAAGAGCAACAATTTTTCAAAAATAACAATATTTTTCACATTTTTTTATATGAAATTCCCCAAAAAAATGTAAAAATCCAAATATTTTAACATTTTAGGCCAACTTGTTTTTTGCTACATATGTTTCGTAAAAAAAAAATCGCAATAAGTGTATTTTGATTGGTTTGAGCAAAAGTTATTGCGTTTACTAACTAAGGGAAAGATTTTTGTCATTTTTTTTTTTTTTTTTTTTTTTTAACGAGTAATGGCAATGTAATCTGCGATTTTTTTTTTTGCGGGATTGTGGCGGACATATCGGACCCTTGACTGACATTTTTGACACTTTTGGGGGTACCAGTGACATTACTACAGTAATCAGTGCTATTCATATGCACTGTTACTGTAAAAATGACACTGGCAGGGAAGGGGTTAACTTTATTGGAGAAGGAGGGGTTAAATGTGTCCCTAGGGGCGTGCTTCTAACTGTTATGGGATGTGGCTGTTTGTGTAACTACAGAGATATACGATCCTACATAGCAGGACCGTATGATCTCTGCACTTACACAAGGGAGAATGACAGGCGGCTTTGTTTACATTAGCCGCCTGCCTTTCTCCCTCTGTACCGGACGATCGCGAGTGACCGGCGGACTCAATGTCACATGCGCGGGGATCACAGTGAACGAGCGGGGGCGGGAGCGCGCCTCCGGCGGTGCGCGCTCGCCCCCTATTGACTCACAGGCGAGTGACGTACCCATACGTCACTTAGCCCTATTGGGAAAGTGCTACATATACATTATCTCACAAAAGTGAGTACACCCATCACATTTTTGTAAATATTTTATTATATCTTTTCATGTGACAACACTGAAGAAATTACATTTTGCTACAATGTAAACTAGTGATTGTACAGCTTGTATAACCACTTGCCGATCGTCGCAAGTACATATACTGCGGCGGTCGGCAAGTGGTTATACAAGCTGTACAATCACTAGTTTACATTGTAGCGAAATGTCATTTCTTCAGTGTTGTCACATGAAAAGATATAATAAAATATTTACAAAAATGTGATGGGTGTACTCACTTTTGTGAGATAATGTATATGTAGCACTTTCCCAATAGGGCTTGCTGTGTGTTGACTTCTTAGGCCTTCCTCTAATTACCTGCAGACAGTTGCTGGGGGATTTTCACATATCCCTCCTTACTCCTGCTTGCTTGTTACTCAATAAACAGTCTAGGGAATTTGGTTTTTATATTAAACTTGGATGGGAGAAGAGATTAGTGGGATACTCCAACTGAACTATTTACCGAAGATAAGGACAACTTGGCCTCACCAGATTACTTGGGGACACTAGCTTTGACCATACTACCAATTTTATGGAAGATTTAGGTCTTCTTGCTCTCTTTAGCAGCAGACTTGATGCAACTTCTTTATCTTTAGGACACTCTCTAGCATCCCCTTGACAGACACCTGTCCACTGACTCTTCTACTTGAAGGGATGGCGCTCAAAGGAGAGGCCCATGACACAGATCTGTACTCACTTTAGGCAGATTCAGATCCTTTTTAGTGTCTCCCTTCCAGTCAGTTCTGCAGGACCTCTGTGTTCAGCTCCTATCTGACTTTCAGGCCCTTAGGTCGACCACCCTCTGGGACCCTGCTCTCCAGCCAAAGACCACGAGCACATGTAGGAAGAAGAGCACATGTGCCATTGGCATTTATACAGTCACCCAGCATGCATTGAGGCACTTTCCTCTGCCAATCGCCAGGGGTGTAACAATGCATGTGCCCTCACTTGTCAGGTTTCCTCCCACTGTCCCACTATCCAGTATGCCTCCCTACTGGACTTGTGTGAAGCATTCAGACCAGCTGAGCTGCACCTGAGCACCATGAGCAGATCTCACTAATAGATCCTACTCCCTGGTAGGCAGAGAGCATTCTAAATTTACCTAATTGTCCTCCTGTTAGGCAGAAAGACCCAAAACTATACTCTCTTCTAGCACCTACCTAGGAGAGTGCTACATCTAGATTGGAATAGATAGATAGATAGATAGATAGATAGATAGATAGATAGATAGATAGATAGATAGATAGATAGATAGATAGATAGATAGATAGATAGATAGATAGATAGATAGATAGATAGATAGATAGATAGATAGATAGATTTTCCTGGTACCACTCTTGTCTCTGCTCCGATGTTGAAGAATACCAAACTATCAAATTAAAAAATCCAGCTCAAATGAAGTGTTTTTCTTTCAGTTAAATGTTGATGAAACTGGATTAGTGGTGAAGATGCAAAATTTTCTAGTTAATGATGGAAAAACATGGTTTTCGCACACTTCTGTGGGTAAATCTGACTACTTAGTTAAATAAGCTGCATTATAAGAGGTAATGCAAATGGAGTTGGAAAAGAATTGCAACCAACCATTTCTGTCTGGGCATTCTCCAAAAAAGTTTCTTGTGGATGATACTAGCAGTGTACGACCCTCCTTTTCAACTGGCATTGAATTTAATTTGCATAATAATTATACGCAGATGTCCAGAGTACCCCCTGTTTTACCTTGTGCTGCTGTATCAGCAGGCAGAGCTGAGAAGTAGAAGGTGCAGGGTCTGGAGGAGGGCCAGAGGAGGGCTGGAGTCAGCTGAATGCTGAGACCAGAGGAGGTGGAGAGTAGGCTGTGCAGTGGCTGCTCAGAGAGGCGCAGGATCTGTAGTTCTGCCCTCCTCTCTGCTGCCAAGTGCTGAGACAGGGGGGGCAGAGAAGTGCCTCTCTGCGGCTGCATGGAGAAGTGCAGGATCTAGCGGAGGAGTTCTGTCCTCCTCTCTGCTAACTTGCTGAGACAAGATGGGGGCAGAGATGAGGGGAGTGCCACAGTTGCAGAAGAGGTGTGAGGGCCACATGAAATGGCCTGGAGGGCTGAATTCGGCCCGCAGGCCATGTGTTTGACACATATGGTCTAAAGGGTATAGTGTGCTGTCAAAGAGTGTGGAGTATATAATGAACAGTGGATATAATCAATTAGTATGGAGAATTTAATGTTATCAACATAATGCCCACTACTGGCCAGTGTGGACAATAACATGTAAATCAGACTGCATACAGTCAAACAGTACAGAGCATAGTAGTTGTACTGTACAATATATACAGCTCAGAAACATGTAATATATATTATGCAGCATAGCTAAGCAGGATGATACACATTACATATATATAGTGCATACAACCAAGTACCATGGAGTATCTTATAATATTAATGGTATATATATATATATATATATAGTATTATTTTTTAAAAATTAATTCTTCTCAGTCTGCATAACTGAGTACCTGGCAGGGATTGGTCCTTTGTTTAAATACCATATTTTGTGGCAGAAGGTGCCCTTTTTCTCATCTCAGAACGTTGGGAGTTGTCTCTTCTACAAATCTTTTTAATTAAATATTTGTGTAAATGTTTATATAGAACAACCAGTATTTAGCATACCACAACCTAGTTTTCTGCGTTCACCAAAGATAACTTTACATACCTAAAGTAACAATGAAAAAATATACATCTGGGATATATTAATCTTATTGGGTCACTGTAAAATGTGCAGAAAATCTGCTTTTAACTGCTCATACAAGAATAGTAATCTTGACTTATATGTTTGAAACATAACTTATTTATATTTTACAGTCAAGAATATTGGCAGAATGAAAAATATAGACAATAAAACAGCTCAGGAGCCGTAAAGGTATAATAAAAGCATGTGTTTTTAATGAAGCCAGTGAGCACAGACTGCTCTGTAATACAAGTAAAATATTTACTTGACTTAAATGAAAGAATTTTTTTTCTAGTGGTAAGCTTTGTATTTATCCTTTGCAGCCTTTTTGTGAAGACACAGAATATTTCTGGTTTACTTCCACTTAAAGAAGACTTCCGTGCAGTGTTTAGCTTTGGTTGAATTTAAAAATTCAGCCAGGTTAAAAACCAACACTAAGCATAGATATTATGAGAGTGTACCCAGTTAGTATTGTATTTATTTTAAATTTGACCTGCAGAAGTAGCTGCACTAAGAAAGCTCAGTACTAATGCTGGCCATACACGCACAGAATTTCGGCCGTTTGCAGACTGAACGATTATTCGTCAGTCGAAAGCGAATTGGCCACTAACTTACAGAATAAACTCTTTTACATAATCGTTTTCATGATCATAATGATCGTTCGATAACATGTACAATACCAGTCAATATTATTTTCATTTCAATTTTACCATACACTTAACAACTTTTGTAGAAACGATAAAAGTTTTCGCTATGGATCCATCGACATTAGCAGGGCACACAATCGAAATCGTCGGTAAACTTGTGTTCACTAATGGCCCGATTTTCGAACGATCTTTCCTAAAACGACCATTTTCGGCCGAAATTCTGTGCGTGTATGGCCAGCATAAGTGTGCTGTCTATCATAGGTAGGAGCCGGTCCAGGAGGCGGGACTTCGTATGACAGCGCCCACGCTGGGTAAGCAGAAGAACCCTGCTCTTTGTGTAATCAGGCGACACTCTAATCCCCATCCCCCCTTCCACTCGGGAGGCAACCCATACCCTAAGAAAATATCGGTCATAATGGCCAAGTTTGTGGCCGATACCGATACTTTCAAAAAAGTGAATACCCGCCACCGATTATCGGCCAAACCTATAATTGGTCGATCCCTACACTATACATAACAGTATATATATATATATATATATATATATATATATATATATATATATATAACTACACCCCTCACATTTTTGTAAATATTTGATATCTTTTCATGTGACAACACTGAAGAAATGACACTTTGCTACAATGTAAAGTAGTGAGTGTGCAGCTTGTATAACAGTGTACATTTGCTGCCCCCTCAAAATAATTCAACACACAAAAGTTAGTACACCCATAAGTGAAAATGTCCAAATTGGGCCCAAGTGTCAACGGCTTCTCCAGACCCTTTCACGTCTGTCACATGTGCTCAGGGTGAACCTGCTTTCATCTGTGAGAAGCACAGGACACCAGTGGCAGACCTTCCAATTCTTGTGTTAAATGGCAAATGCCAATCAAACTCCACTGTGTCGGGCAGTGAGCACAGGGTCCACTAGAGGACAATGGGCTCTCAGGCCACCATCCTGAAGTATGTCTCTGATTGTTTGGTCAGAGATATTCACACGAGTGGCCTGCTGGAGGTCATTTCGTAGGGCTCTGGCAGTGCTCATCCTGTACCCCCCTTATACAAAGGAGCAGATACCAATCCTACTCATGGGTTAAGGACCTTCTACGGCCCTGTCCAGCTCTCCTAGAGTAACTGCCTGCCTCCTGGAATCTCCTCCATGCTCTTGAGACTGTGGATAGAGACACAGCAAATCTTCTGGCAATGGCACGTATTGATGTGCCATCCTGGAGGAGTTGAAATGCCTGTGCAACTTCTATAGGGTCTAGGTATTGCCTCATGTTACCAGTAGTGACACTGACCCTAGTCAAATGCAAAACTAGTAAAAAACATTCAGAATCCATGAGTAGGAAAAATTTCAGTGGCCTCCACCTGTAAAACCATTCTGTTTTGGAGGTCATCTCATTATTGCCCATCTAGTGCCCCTGATGTTAATTTCATTAACACCAAAGCAGCTGAAAGTGATTAACAAACCCCTCTGCTACGCCACTGACCAGATCAATATCCCAGGAGTTTAATTGACTCGATGCTATACTCTTATTAAAAAGTGGCGACCATTTCTGTAAGTGCACTGTGTCTTGTTTGTACTTTTTTGGCATCGGGATGCATGTTTTTCAATTGTAATTAATAGGCGCTGTCCATATAATTTTAAAATAAAAATTCCTACACCATATACAGCCCCTTTGATGTCTGGATCCTTGAGGTGAGCGCTCCTTCGGTGGTGCATATTGTTCAGCATCCTTAAGCGGATTGGTTCATTGGACTTTTTGCATGGACTGTTTTTATTCATTTGTTACATAAATGTATTGCTCGCTTTAATTTTTCACAATTTTTTTACTAGCTGGGATATATTTATTTATGTTATATCACTTTGAGATCATACTTACTTTTAGGTGCTGCACTTTATAGTTCTTACAGATTGTTTTGTGGGGTTTGTATACTTACTCGCTGCCAGCTGCCTTATACATCTTTAGTGCTGACCTAATACATCTGGTGTGTACAGCTCTTTCATTGGACGGCATGCCAGGATGGCTGAGAGCAATTCTAATTGGTAAGCAACGGTTATGAGTAAGCGGCTGTGTGCGCCGTGAAACGCGTTAACCCTGGATTACCTGTTCCCTGCACTGTCTGTTCATATATGATTTGAAGAATAAAAAGTATTTCTTTTACTTTCATCTACCTGAGTGCGGTTCCACTATTTCCTTGCACAAGCAACAGCACAGAGCATTGCTCTGGTGGCTCCCAAAAGAGCTGGACTAAAAAAAAAAAAAAGAGGGAGAGCGGAAATTTCCAATCCCCGGACCGCTACATTGGCTGCATGGGCATTGACAAATCTTCGTCAACTGGAACGGGAAGGGAGAGGGGGGGAGGAAGGGAGAGGGGGGGGGAAGGGAGAGGGGTGTGTACGGTCTTAGTTCATCTTTTCCTTTTTTCCTGAAAACCATTTAAGCCTATTGATGTCTCTGATGTGGATATTTATGCCACTGAAGAAAGGTGGTATTGTGTGATTTGCAGATTTTCAGGTTTTATTAATTAAATATATATATATAAATATAAATATAAAAAAATGTAGAATCTATGAAAATATGTGTTTGCCAGGGGGTAGCAAAAAGCAGTAGACAAACTGTGTTTTTATTCTGTTTTTCTTTAACAGAACCCCCCTTTAATGTATTGAACATTTTTTTTATGATCTACAAACGCCATTCAACATCTACAGCACATTGGAAAAGCCAAACACACATTTCATTGAGATCACAAACTGACCAACACCATTTCAAAAAACTGACAACTCAATAAACTGAACAAAGTTCCATTTTAATTGTCAAAATTTATGGTTAACATTTTCAGTGTCTTTCTGCCGTGAGTGTAGCCCCATCATTCATATAAAGAGAAAATGAGTAAAACAGAAAGTGTCCACATATTCTGCAAGGGTTGTAATAAATAGTAAATAGTTGGCGGAAACATTTTTCAATTTCAGGTAAAAAGGTCATTATTAAGAGATCTATCCCCATACAGTCAGCAGAGGCATCATACAGAAATCCTTGAGCAGCTAACATTAAATTCAGCCATATAAATGTCACCTGCCCCAGAATTACATTTCTTGCCTGGGCAATTTTTCTCTCTGAAAAACTACAATAAAAATGACTTAAAAATCCCTTTTGAGAAATAAAGGAGTGAATCTGGTCTAATATTACATCTTCCATTGCTTTTACAGCTCAACTTAGCATTATAAACTGTACAAACAAAATGTTTAAATACGCAGGTAATTATATTATATGCTTGTTCAAACAATCTATTTTCTAATCACAAAAAAGGGCAAGAATTAATGTTTAGTGAATAAAAAACTGGCAGGCAAAAATTCATAGTTGTGATCCAATAAGAATACAGATAATTGCAGTAAAAGACAAAATGGTGAAAAATGCGTCTACAATTAGGCCTATGCCCTTGGAGGCCCTAGGGCCACCTGCTTATAAAGTGATGTAACTTTTCAGTGATCTGTAATGTGTCTCCAAAGCCAGAATAACTGGTAGTAGAGGGAAAACATTCTAACAGGAGCATCTGTTCCAGTAACAATGGATTTTACTTCGTTTGAAAAACAAAAAACGTTCTTTTTTTCCCCACAAACAGAGATTTCTTTTGGTGGTATTTGATTACCTGTGCGATTTTTACTTTTTGCGCTATAAACAAAAAAAGAGCGTAAATTTTGAAAAAATAACAATATTTTTCACATTTTTTTATACGAAATTCCCCCAAAAAAAATGTAAAAATCAGAATTTTTTAACATTTTTGGGCAATTTATTTTCTGCTACATATGTTTGGTAAAAAAAATCGCAATAAGCGTAATTTGATTGGTTTGCGCAAAAGTTATTGCGTTTACTAACTAAGGGAAAGATTTCTGTCATTTTTGGTGTTTTTTTTTTTAACGAGTAATGGCGGCGATCTGCGATTTTTTTTTTGCGGGACTGCGACATTGCAGCGGACAGATCGGACCCTTGAATGACATTTTTGACACTTTTGGGGGTACCAGTGACATTACTACAGTAATCAGTGCTATACATATGCACTGCTACTGTAAAAATGACACTGGCAGGGAAGGGGTTAACTTTATTGGTGATGCAGGGGTTAAGTGTGTCCCTAGGGGCATGCTTCTAACTGTAAAGGGGTGTGGCTGGTGATGTAACCACAGAGACATACGATCCTACATAGCAGGATCGTATGATCTCTGCAGTTAGATCAGGGAGAATGACAGGTGGCTTTGTTTACATTAGCCGCCTGCCTTTCTCCCTTTCCACGGGGAGATCGCGAGTGACCGGCGGACGTCGGGTCCGCCGGTCACACGCGTGGACTTGATAGGGAACGAGTGGGGGCAGGAGCGTGCCTCCGGCAGCACGCGCTCCCCCCCCCCCCCCCCCAGAGGCTCACAGGCTAGCGACGTAGTCCTATGTCACTTTGCCTGTACGGGGCTGACCGCCGCAGTAAATAGTAGTGCATCGGTCGGCAAGCGGTTAAGCTTAGTTAGGAATAGCCTGGGCTTCCACTTTAAAGGAAAATCTCCCCAACAGGATACAAACTTCAAACACAAAAAGAAAAAAAAAACTTGAAAATCATGAAACTTGGGGGGGATTAACCATTTACTACTCTTTCCAAAGCAAAAAAGATATACAATTGCATCACATTGATGCGGACCATGCAAACTGACTTAAGGCCAGTTTACACTGGTCCCACAAGCACTCTAACTTCGAAAGCATGACATGTCAGAATCAATGGCTCCCTATGAGAGAGTTTTCACTGGTCCAACTTGTGTTGGTCCAACTTTGAACAAGGTTCCTACACTACTTTTGGGAACGATTTCAGCCCCTAGATTTCAGCCCCTAGATTTGAATAGAAGTCACATGCAAAATGGATCACCTTCTTAACTGATCTGAATTTTGGCATGCTCTGAGATCAAGTGTATGTAATGTACAATCCCACCAAAGAAAACGCTGTGGGGTCCCCCCCAATCCATACCAGGACCTTTGGGATCTTGAGGGGGAACCCCATGCCAATTTTTTTTTCTAAAACGGCCCACCCTCCCCAAGACCATACTAGACCCTTCAGTCTGGTACAGATTTTGAGGGGAAACCCCATGTAAAAATAAAAAAAAATGCCCCCCCTCCTGAATCATACCAGGCCACATGCCCTCAACATGGGGAGATTGATGCTTTGGAGCAGGGGGGCTCTGCCAGTCAGTGGGTGTACAAACAAACCATACTGGCCAATATGTGAAAAGAAATAGGAGTCACACTTTGAAGCATTTGAGAAAAAAACACGGTGTGCCACGTGGGCCACCTGCCACCCACCTCTTATAATAATACAGTCCTTTTTAGGTGTAGTATGCTGAGGGGTCACACACAGAAGTTTTGATTCAAATCTCTGCACATTTGAAGAAAGAGGGCATTTTCAGGTACAATTACCAGTGTCATCAACATCACTGATCTTTTTTTGTAAAACCAGTGCCAGAACAAGGTCATATAGAGGGTAAACATGCAAAATTGTGCCCCCCCCCCCCCCTCAAGATGTATGAGCTTTATGTGTCAGAAAAGCACTAATCGGCATGCATAGCTCAAATCCTCTCAGTTCACATATGCTCCCAGCACAACCCCCCCCTGCCACAAAAAAAAACTCCCCCTCCCTAACAAAAATCCTCTACCCCTCAAATTTTCCCTCCAAGCAAGAATCCCCCCCCCCAGTCCAAAGCCCTCCTCCTGGCAAAAAGTCCCCTCCCCAATCCCCTATTCTAGTGCAAATACCCCCCCCCCCCAATTTCCCTCCTAGCACAAATGCCCCCAATCATCACTACTAGCACAAATCCCCCTTCCAAATAAATATCCCCTTTTAGCACAAATCCTACCCCCCATCATATTACCTTTTCTAGCTCAAACCCAAAAATCCCCTATACTAGCACAAGTCCTCTTCCCCGTCTCCCCTCTCAACAAAAATCTCCCCAAATCCCCACTCCTAGCACACCTACCCAAATTCCCTCTGGTAGGACAATTCTTACCTCCAGCTGCCCCCCAAATCCCCCCTCCCAACACAAATCCCCCCTCCGCAATCTCCTTGTGGTGCCCCCAAATCTCACATGATACCACAGTGCCCAGGACAGCCACCACTCCTGCCCACCCCTTGTCCCGGAGCTGAGTAAAACTATTCATAACAGGTTATGTTACGAGTCCACAGGCCATTTTGTGGATGAATGATCTGCTGTGGCATTCTGGCCTGGCACAACACTAGTGGCATAACAACGCTCACTGATTTTAGTATCGGAAATTAAGGTGCAATTAATAGCCACAGCACAATAATGACTCCGTCTCAGTCAACCAGCCAGCCCAGCATCTAGGAGAGACTCTGTCCCATGTTGCTTCTGCTTCCCCTTCACATGAGACTCAAGAAACTACCACTAATATAGAGACATTGAAGCATATCACTCTGCCAGGGATGGAGAGCCCTGAGGTGCTGGCAGCCAGAACTATAGCCTAAGCAAATCTCCCAACTTTCTGAGATAGGAATGAGGGACACCTATAAGCAAAGGAATGTAGGCATAGGACACACCCCAAGCCAGTTTTTTTTTACCATTACTATTCCATTATATTGGCTTTTGGAATCTACAAATCAGGAATTTAGAAACTGGATGAAAGGTTCAGCAATGTAAAACACTTTTGCATAGATAAATAGTGCATTTTTATACAACTATATAAATTAGACCAAAAATGAGGGACACATGAGGAGGAAAGAGGGACAGAGGTACTTTGTTCAAAATGAGGGACAGTCCCTCGAAATCAGGGACAGTTGGTTCTATGGCCTAAGTGTCAGGAGCCTCAAGATTATTCTGCAGACCACACAGTTCAGTCCCTGATTACAAATGCTGCCATTACTTTTTAGCTAGGATTGTAGTAAAAAGATGAACACAGGACCTGTCTATGAAGGCTGCTGGGAGAGGTACTGGGGGTGCTAAGATAGGTATTGGGGGTGCTTTAATACACCCAAACACCCCTCTCCCTCTGGTGCCACCACTGTTTACATAACAAGGCAAAAAAGTATAGTAAAGCCATAGCAATTAATTATCTTTTTTAACGTCAGTAAGAAATATGTTTTTTATAACTGAAGATACCATAAACATAAGGTGATTGTTACAAAACCTTGCAGATTTGAAGATGGCTGTATGCCTATATACACTCTAGGGACTACACAGAAACACCTGATTGAGCAATCTCTGATTGTCCTCGTTTGGTTTCCCTGACTGGTAACTATAATTTTCCAGAGATAAAAATCTAGTACCAGGGGAGTCTGTTCCATCCACAAACATACACACTCAAATAGATGAGCATGTCTCCTGATGCAGAAATAGTTTTAAAGAATGAACACGCACCTACTGGATCTTTCTTTCGGTGTCACGTCAATGAACAATCTGATTGCTCTATGCCAGTGATGGCGAACCTTGGCACCCCAGATATTTTGGAACTACATTTCCCATGATGCTCATGCACTCTGCGGTGTAGTGGAGCATCATGGGAAATGTAGTTCCAAAACATCTGGGGGTGCAAAGGTTTGCCATCCCTGCCCTATGCTCTTTGCATTTTTTTTTTTTTTTAACTAAGTGAGCCTGTCAATTTTCATGCATTTCATATAAGCAAAAATCTTGCTGATATTAACCACTTTACGACTGCTCACAGTAATATTACTGTGGCAGAGTGGCTCGTTATCGTCTGACGACGTAGTACTACGTCGTCAGACACTCCCCCTTCTGGGCGGCGCTTGCGCGCCGCCGGAGGCTCGCTCCCGCTGTTTTCATTCACAGCGGGAGTCGGGCCAGGGGAGGAGCAGCGGCGATCGCCGCTGCTCTTACCCGATCGTCGGGGATCGAGTCTGGAGATCCGCCCGCTGTGTGTAAACACAGCGGGCGGATCTCCATAGTGACAGGGAGTGACAGATCGGACTGTTCAGCATAGCTGGACATCCGATCTGTCCATGACTCACTCAGTCACCTCCCCCCCCACACGTCAGTAAGCACCAGGCATACATTAACCCCTCCCTCTCCAATAAAATTAACCCCTTCCCTGCCAGTGTCATTTTTACAGTAACAGTGCATATATATAGCACTGATTACTGCAGTAATGTCACTGGTACCCCCAAAAGTGTCAAAAATGTCAGTCAAGGGTCCGATCTGTCCGCCGCAATGTCGCATTCCCGCAAAAAAAATCGCAGATCGCCGCCATTACGCGTTAAAAAAAAAACCACCAAAAATGACAGAAATCTTTCCCTTTGTTAGTAAACGCAATAACTTTTGCGCAAACCAATCAAAATACGCTTATTGCGATTTTTTTTACCAAACATAGGTAGCAGAAAACAAATTGGCCAAAATTTTTTAAAAAAATTGGTTTTTACATCTTTTTTGGGGGGAATTTCATATAAAAAAATGTTAAAAATATTGTTATTTTTTCAAAATAAACGCTCTTTTTTTGTTTATAGCGCAAAAAGTAAAAATCGCACAGGTGATCAAATACCACCAAAAGAAAGCTCTGTTTGTGGGAAAAAAAGGACGTAAATTTCGTTTGGGTACGGCGTCGCACGACCGCGCAATTGTCAGTTGAAGTCGCACAGCGCCGAATCGCAAAAAGTGGCCTGGACGGAAGACAGCAAAATCCTCCGGTGGTAAAGTGGTTAAGATAGATAGATAGATAGATAGATAGATAGATAGATAGATAGATAGATAGATAGATAGATAGATAGATAGATAGATAGATAGATAGATAGATAGATAGATAGATAGATAGATAGATAGATAGATAGACATGCCAGTAGCAGAGAATATATAGAAAATTACAACAGCTATAAGGCGTCCAATGACATTAATTATGATATAAATGGGAATATTATTATTACTACTATTGTTATACATTTTAGAAACAATTTGCATGCAGCAATACATTTTGACATCCAGCTTCTTGGAGATCAGTGGGCACAATCCAAGCGCTTGATGATATAATTGAAATAGGAGGCAGATAAGTATAATTATTTTCAAATTATCTTTTTTATTCTAAATGTGTAGTCAGAAAATTGTAACCAATAATTAATAGTGGCATTGAGCACATCAAGAAATGTCCATTACACTGGCACTTTCTAGTTCTTTCAAAATGATAAAAGCCTGCAGTCCCAGACTTAATAATGGTGTGCCATATTAAATGCTCAAAATCCTTTGAATCAGAATGTCTGTCTTAAATAGAGACAAATGAAAAGTGATTATAATGCTTGTCGTCAGCCCCTTACATTATTCTGGTTCTCGGTAAACAGCGTGGCTGGGAAATAATAAAGAACTATACCAGCAACAGGAGCACCGCACACCTAGATACAAAAAATTATTTTTCCTTTAAATAGCCAGCGGGAACAAATCTGACACATTTTGCGCTAGGCGCAACACTTTCTTCTGGAATGACAAAACAAACCCACACACCATTATATAGAAACATTAATTTTATATATATATATATATATATATATATATATATATATATATATATATATATATATATATTGCTCAAAAAAGGAACACTTTGAAAACACATTAGATCCCAATGAGGAAAAATCTCATGCTGGATATCTATACTATGGATATGGACTGAGTAATGTGTCAGGAACGAAAGGATACCACATCGTTTTATGGGTATGGAAGTAATCAACCTACAGATTGCTGATTTCAAAGACACCCCAATAATCAAAGTGAAAAAATTAAGCAGCAGGATAGTCAATTTTGATGAAATTTCATTGCAGCAACTCAAAATGGTACTCAGTAGTTTGTATGGCCTTCACTTGCTTGTATGCATGCCTGACAACCTCGGGGCATGCTCCTAATGAGACAATGGATGATGTTCTGGGGTATTTTCTCCCAGATCTGGACCAGGGCATCACTGAGCTCCTGAACAGACTGAGGTGCAACCTGGTGGTGTCGGATGGCCTGAAACATAATGTCCCAGAGGTGTTCTACTGGATTTAGGTCAGGCGAGCATGGGGGCCATTCAATGGGATCAATGGCTTCATCCCCCAGGAACTGGCTGTATACTCTCGCCACATGGGGCCGGGCATTGTCGTGCACCAAGAGGAACCTAGGACCCAATGAACCAGCGTAAGGTCTGACAATGGGTCCAAGGATTTCATCGGATACCAAATGACAGTCGGGATGCCATTGTCTAGCCTGTAGAAGTCTGTGCATCCCTCCATGGATATGCCTCCCCAGACCATCAATGACCCACCACCTAACCAGTCATGCTGAACGGTGTTACAGGCAGCATAACATTCTCTGCGGCACATGCTCAGGGTGAACTTGCTCTCATCTGTGAAAAGCGCAGGGCGCAAATGGCGGACCTGCCAATTCTGGTGCTCAATGGCAAATGCCAATCAAGTTCCACAGTGTCGGGCAGTGAGCACAGGGCCAAGTAGAGGATGTTGGGCCATCAGGCCACCCTAATGGCCTGCTGGGGATCATTTTGTAGGGTTCTGGCAGTACTCATCCTATTCCTCCTTGCACAAAGTAGCAGATACCGGTCCTGCTCTCCTACGGGCCTGTCCTGCTCTCCTAGAGTAACTGTCTGACTCCTGGAATCTCCTCCATGCTCTTAAGAGTCTGCTAGGAGACACAGCCAACCTTCTGGCAATGTCACTTATTAATGTAACATCCTGGAGGAGTTGGACTGCCTGTGCAACCTCTATAGGGTCCAGGTATCGCCTCATGCTACCAGTAGTGACACTGGCCCTACCAAAATGCAAAACTAGTGAAAAATAGTCAGAAAAGATGAGTAGGGAAAAAAAGGTCATTGGTTTTCACCTGTAAAACCATTCCTGATTCGGGGGTCATCTCATTGTTGCCCATCTAGTGCAAAAGGTGTCAAAGCAGCTGAAAAAGATTAACAACCCCCCCCCCCCCCCTCTGCTACTTTACAGACCAGATCAATATCCCCTGAGTTTAACTGACCTGATGCTATACTCTGATTAAAAAGTGCTCCTTTAACTTTTTTGAGCAGTGTATATATATATATATATATATATATATATATATATATATATATATACATAGTTTATTAGAAGATGAACTTGGATAGGTTAGGAAAAGCATGGGATGCCCAGAATTGTAACTGGTATGTAAACTGAGGATATTGGCTGCTAAAGGTCACTATGCTGTCCTCCTGTAGAATTGACGAATCAGCCCAACTGGTAGCAAAAGATTCCAAACACTGGATGCAGATGCTATTCCATAGAAATTGTCAATGCACCTGGCTGTTTCCTGAATCCCCAAGTAAGGGGGGTAGGGTGGTTTTACAGACTTTAATTGGCATTAATCTGCTCTCTTTGTAGCAAGCAAGCAGGGTGTTTCACCTGGCTGCTTCTCCTTTTTCATCCCTTTGGTGAATCCTGAAGCTCAAGTGACTGCTGCACAGACCTCCTGCTGAAAAGCTCCGGATCTTGGCTTCTAGGATGACTTCAGTTACGCCTAGCGGAGGCTGAAAGGGTGAGGCTTTAGCTGATTCTGGTGTGTCTCTCTCCCTCTCCCTCTGTCTGGTTCTCCTGCTCTGTTTTCCACCCAGGGGCAGAGCCCCCCAGCACAAGGGTCCCCTCCAGGCAACTGGACCGTGGACTCTGCTCTCCTGCTGCCAGACTCCAGAATATTTATGGCCCAAATCCCCATCTTCTGGGCTGTACGCACCCAAGGATTGGAGAACACGCAATAAATATAGGACACCTAAAGTTGCATGACAAGTCACAGTCAATTGATTTCAATGGCACCCATTCCAATCTATGCAACTTAAAGCAGAGTTCCACCCTTTTTAAACAGTTGAGATGTACGTAATCCACTTTAAAAATGCTTTTACCAATGTAAACGTTTTTTTTTTGTAAGGAAATACCTCTTTTCTTCTTAATTCAGCCGCACCTCAGGGTGCGGCCCCCTAGGCGATTAAGTCACTAGGCGATTTGCAAGGGCTCCTGGGATAGCAGGATCATGTATCCCAGCAGCCCTGGCGAATTGCCTAGTGACGAAATCTCATGTTATTTCCAGACCGGAAATTATGCAAACGGGGGACCGGGATGACCTGATTGACAGGTTGCTATAGCAATGGAGCGGGAACTTCTGTCGACGCCGCCATTGCTATGGCAACCTGTCAGGAAGAGGAAGAGCCCCTCAATGGTATTAATGAGCAGGCGCGTCAGGGGGGTGCATGCTGGGTAGCCAGCTGCACCTTATCCTGGAAAAACACACGAGCAGGCTTCAGATGCCAAAATCCTCGATGGCCCCTGCCTGCTTCCGAGATCATGTAAGTTATTACAGATTTTAAAAAAACAAGCACGAAGGCAGTTAGGACAGTATCCAAATAACAATGTACTAGGACTAACAATCATTGGGAAGCTTTTTAAAAATTTGATTATAATAGACTGGAGCTCCACTTTAAAGTTGCAGCAACTTTGAAAAGGTGCCTTCACTACTTGCGACTAATGCGACTTTTTATATGACTGAGTCAGAGAGTGAGAAGCCCGATCAAAATTGCACTCAAAGTTGCATCAAAGTCACACTGTAAAGTCCAACTCTAAATCGCGCAACTTTGGCGTCGCACTAGTGGAAGCGTAGCCTTAAACTCCAAACAAAATACACAAATTACAACACAGAGAGGATAAATATTTGCTCTTTTACAACATATTATCTTTAGGCATCTCTGCCCTTTTATTTACTGAAAAGTACATTATGGAGAAGAAATGGAGATGTAGCTGTGTTCAGGTCCTAGGTGGATTTCATATATACAACACATGAGATACTAAAGAGGTGAAACCACATGTTCATCCATATATATCCACAGCAAAGCTTTGTTTACAAACAGGGATTCTTATTTTGCATATACAGTAATAAATGTTCAAGCTGGCAAACTGCAACAAAGCAATACCTCTCTGGCCAGTCCCTACTCTCCTCTACAGACTGCAAAAAATGTACATACTAAATGGCATTCTCTTAGGAGCATTGGCATACTGTGCCAATATGGGGCAAACAGACACAGCTGGAAGAGAGCTACTGACCAAGATCCAGCAATGCACAACCAAAGTGAATGTTTTAGAGGGTGGACAGCACCAATTGGTAATAGCAATTTATGTATGTAACTGGTTGTTTCCCAAAAAAACCCAAAATATATACAAAAAAATGCAAGGGGGTTACAGCACAGAAAGCATAATGATTTGCTCCAATAAAGAATAATCCAGCAGCTTCAGACACCTATGCCCTTTTATTAAATATTAAAACATTTATAATTAGAAAACATAAATAAATATCACAATATTTGCACTACAATGTGTATCATGCTACAAAGAATAAAAAAAAAAAAAAAAAAAAAAAACAGTAAAATGTAGCTAGAAAAAAGATACACGTATTGTGCAATTGCTCAGTTACACAGAATGCCATCTAGTGACAGAACTGATTGACTACAATCTGCTACAATATCCATTATTAAACAGAACACTTCATCATTATTACTAAAAATCTTTGTTACAGATAACTGCTAAATGCAAATAAGCTCCATATATAGATCAAAGATTTAAACAGGGCTTAATTTAACACAGAAAGATATTTTCGGGCACACACTATAAAATTCCAACTGTGCAAGAGGGAGTAACCTCATTCATAGTACTAGGTAACATCCCACGTAAAATTTATACTGGCTGGAACCCTGGTGCTTAACTCCTTCATCTCAGTTTGCAAATATGCAGCCTTTCAGCGGGTGGGCCTTGATGCCGAGCGGTCGCATATTTGTGTAAGAGAATGAAAACAGAGTTATGCCTAGAACGCACACTGCTACAGTTACCGGAAACTAACAGAAAGGAGCAAGGAACGATTGGGAGCTTTCCAATCATGTGACAGCCAATCACGGCAATCACATGATAATAAACCCAGCCCTGTGTACTTACCTATTTTTAATCCACCGTGGTTTGGTTTTTGATCCTGCAGCTCCAGCTTTCCTGTATCAGTGAGTGGTTCTTGCACTGGCGTTTTTGTATCTTATCACAGACAGAGTGCATTCACAGGTGTGAATGCATCCTTAGGCCCCTTTCACACTGTCTGTCCTCTGGACGGACTCCGTTTATCTCTTTTATCCCCCGCTGAGCAGGAGCATGACAGCTGTTCTCCGCGCTGTGTGCAGAGACACAGCTGTCAGTTCCCCATACATCTCTATGGGGAATCGCATGGGAACGGACCGTCGGTCCATTCTCATCCGATTCCATCCAAACCGATCCGCAGGACAGATGGAAAATAGGGTTTCCATCCGTCCAGATTTGACAGACCGGATCGGATGTCAGCGGACATGTCTCCGCTGACATCCGATGCCCCATAGGGATGTATGAGGGGACCGTTCAGATCCGCCAAAAAAACAGGCAGATCTGAACGGTCCGCCTGTGTGAAAGAGCCCTAAATGTTCTCTCTGCCCTGTTTCATTAAGTGCAAAATCTAGTGCAGCTGTGTACATAGTCAATCAGCTTCTATTTCCAGCTTGTTCAGTTAAGCTTGAAAAAAAAAACCTGGAAGCTGATTGGTTTCTATGCAGAGCTTCACCAGATTTTGCACTCTCCAGTTTTTGTATATCAACCCCATTGGATCTTGTTCCATTAGATATGGTACCTAAATGTTCAGTCAACCTATCTGTTAACCTCCTGCTGGTATGCCCTACATACTTAATATTGCATTCCACACACATTGTTGTATTTATGTATATAATATAAACTGTGTTATAATTAATAAAACATTTGTTAGAGAATGACTTATTTAGTGATGTGGGCGACAATGGGCGAAAATTCTTACTCAGTTTTACCTGTATGCAACAGAGGACAACGATTACAGCCACACCTCTATGTCATATGAACAGGTCTTTTTTTCTTAGAGTATAGGTGCCGGAACTCAACCATGCCCCCAACGCAAGCCCCCATCGTGCAGGGAGAGGGTGGGTGCGGCTAAATTGCACTAATAGTGGGAGGGCCCAACAAAGGCATTATTAAATGCCATTATGCACAGGGGTCAGACGCACACTACATACAGAGTGCAGGACTCAGGTGTGTGCCATATACAGGGTGCAGGACTCAGGAGTGTGCAACATACAGGGTGCAGGACTCAGGAGTGTGTTAAGTACAGTGTGCAGGATTTAGGAGTGCACTATATAGAGGGTGCAGGACTCAGGAGTGTGCTAAATACAGGGTTCAGGACTCAGGAGTGCACCACATACAGGGTGCAGGACTCAGAAGTATGCAACATACAGGATGCAGGACTCAAGAGTGCGTTATGTACAGGGGGCAGGATTCACCCACAGTTTGTGGTGCCAGACGGGCTATTTAAGGCATGATCTTGCTCACTGTCAATGCTGACTGGTCTTCAGCTTTCCCTGTGTCCTGGGTGTATCCTGTATTTGACTTCTGTTGATGACCCGGCTTGTTACTGACCAGATCCTGGATTCTGCTTGTATCTATACCCACCTGTTCCTGACTTTGGCTCTGTTCCTGACTATGCTTCCACCTACGCTTCTGTACATCGTTGCCTGCCTGCTACTGACCTTGGCTACCTCTGTGACCTTGCTCCTGCTTCCAACTTGGCTTCATACCACTTCTGAGTGCCTGCTTTGGCTGTCCTTTATAACCACTCCAGCCATCACAGTGTGTTCCTGCCTAAAGCCTGCTGAGAGCTTAGACAAGCTACGCTTTCAGAACCTGCAGTACATATGCAGTACCCCTTTAACCTCGGCTGGTCCAGTGTGCATCACATCTGCCCATGGCCTGATGTCCTGCCTGACTTCTCAAGCCTGCATCTCCTGCTGCAAATTCTGCTATCAACACCTGCCGGCACTTGCGTTCCTCATGTCCCTTGGCACCATTTGTTCCACCTTCAGTGGAGTCCAGGCTGGAGATACAAGAGAGGCCAACCTCATCAATTCAGTCTCCTATCAGGTATGAGACAGTGCAGGACTCAAGAGTGTGCAATGTACTGGGTGCAGGACTCAGGATTGCACGTTGTATAGGGTGCAGGACTTAAGAGTATGTTACATACAAAGTACAGTGCTCAGAAGTGCACGATGTACAGGGTGCAGAAATCAGAAATATGCTACATACAGGGTGCAGGACTCAGGAGTGCGCTATGTACAGAGTGCAATATTCAGGAGTGTGCTACGTACAGGGTCCAGGACTCATGACTGAGCAATTTACAGGGTGCAGGACTCAGGTATATGCTACGTACAGGGTCCAAGACTCAGGAGTGCCCAATGTACAGGGTGCAGGGCTCAGGAGTATGCAACATACAGGGGGCAGAACTCAGGAGTGCGCTATGTACAGAGTTCAGGATTCAGGAGTGCGCTAAGTACAGGGTCTAAGACTCAGGAGTATGCTACATACAGGGTGCAGGACTCTGGAGTGCACTATGTACAGGGTGCAGGACTCAGGAGTATGCTATATACAGGGTGCAGGACTCAGGAGTATGCTATATACAGGGTGCAGGACTCAGGAGTGCACTATGTACAGGGTGCAGGACATGCACAAATTATTTATTATTTGATCACATTTTAACAGTGAATCGGTTAATGATCATATGGAAATCATTACTCTGCCTCTATACAATGATATGTATGTTGTTTTGTCATTCTTTAAAAAAGTGATGTGCCAAGTGCAGAGCAGAACACAACAAATAGAACTTGTTCCTGCTGGCTTTTTTAATAAAGGAAGAATACTATTTTGCATCTTGTGTTGCGGTGATCCTGTTGCTGGTATAATCAGTTGCCTTGGTGGGGACGAGGCAAGCCAGTACCTGAGATGTTATAGTGGAGTGTGGAGTCTAATCTCACCTAGAACAGCATGTGGAATGTTTAGCATAGGAAACAACACTTTTTTTTTCTTTTTTTTTTTTTTTGGAATTCATGATCCAATTATATGTATACTCTCTTTTTCTTCTCACGGTACAGCATTTGGTGTCTTTAACAGTTTTCAAAACACTAAAAAAATTATTGTAATACTGTCTGTACGTTATTCTTTTTTAAAATGCTAATATCGCAAAACTTCCTACACTATATTGCACAGTTGATATTCTCATTCTTTATCTTTGTCATAAGATATTTAGGGCTGTCTTAGGATGTATTTATTAAGCAGCACCAGGTGTAATTCTCTAAGTTCCAACTGCAGTAAGCTTATCACATTATTCTGATTACTATCTTACTATACCCTAAGGGATTTTTTCTGACTGGCTGGCATGGATAGTGCATGCGCACTTAGCAGTTTGCTCTGTTAGATGTTTTAGTGATATATTCTTAGATCCCTTTTTAAACCTAGGGTACCTGTAACAACATTTTATATTCAGTATTCTTATTATGGAAACTCCATTGCAAGGTAAAAATTTAAAAAAGGTTCAAAGGATACAACATCCTACAACACTGGCAGTGTTTGCTGAATAGCATTACCAGTTTACATTATAATTTTATATGCCTGGAGTAAAGAAAAGGCAAAACTTTTTTTTTTTTGGTCTTAGAGTTGAGAAGGACACCTGTCAGTTTTTATTGCTGTCTGTGACCTCCTTTAAGGAGATTCACCCTCTCTATTTGAACTGTTTACCATTATCACTGAGAGTAAAAATTTTGGGTTGTCAACCAGAACAAGAATAGGGGGGAAATCTTCCAATGGGGACCTTGGATCTAGTGAAAACCAGGAATTCCCTTACTTTGGAGGGATCTCTCACTTCTTTTTTTGGCTATGGGACAGGAAGTGAGGGGAAATCTCTCGTATGGGACACAGCTGACAGAAAATAAAACTCACAGAGGGTATAACCCTCTTCTGCAAAGTACTTTATCCAGCAAGTTGTGCCTTTAGTTTTAATTAAAGGAAGTAGGTGGGTTGCCACTTTACTCCTTAAAAAGTCCGAACATTTTAAGAACACAAGTCTTCTAACATAATATTTGCTACATTTTTTTGAATTTTAACAATTATGTCAATAAAAATATATCACTATTTATGCTCCATATGAGATAATCTAAACGTCTCACTAGTGTAGGCTACACTATGGAGTTGCATCATTGCTTTTGTTTTTGTTTTTTTTCTAGTGGTTGGAAAGTGAGCGCCTTTCTGGTCTTCTAGCTGCAGCTCCTAGTTTTAGCCATGTTTAGCACTCTGGGCTTTCCTATGCAAACCGTTTAACACTGTTAGTATACATCATCAGTATTGTCATTTGCCAATCTTTTTCCGCAATGTTCATCCCTTATATTTTATGTAGCCAGGAGCGGACTACCATTATTTGACACTGCAGCTTTTTTCTGCTCTCTCAGACTGTCTCTATGCTCCTCTAGTGCTGGTCTCGGATTTCATGCATCATACTCCTGAGACTGGAAGAAAAGTATTGTGGGAACTTTAGTCTTCTAAAAGGATATTACTGCACGGCTGAATTGTTTAAGAACTACACCAGCGGGCTATTTGCTCCAGGTGAGAATTGTGGAAGAGACTATAAAGGAATCTGCTGAACAGGCCCATGCTCTCTTCCTTCCTGGGATCCATTGTGTATGCATTGGTCTGCCGCAGAGAGAGAGAGGACTGCGGCCTATTGCACGCCACCCAGCTGTCTGCAGACTCAATGACAATTGTTACATTGCGGACATCCCTGCAGCATCGCTGGTCGAGTAGAGTTGTCAGGACTCACTGAAACAGCAGAGCACAGCCATCTCAGTGTCTCACAGCGTGGAGAGTTGCCATTGCCTGTTCTTCCAGGACTCATAAGAGGGACATCAGGATTGGTGAGCGAGCACCTGCTCAGAATCCAGTTATCAGTTGTTACAGTTTCTCCTAAAGCGGAGTTCCACTCAAAAGTGGAACTCCCCTGATCTGCTCCCCCCCCCCCTCAGGTGCCCCATTTGGCACCTTTCAGGGGGGAGGGGGGGAACGGGCACCTGTTTTTGACAGGTACCCTTCCCCACTCCCTGGGAGACAGCGCCACGACACTGTCCTTCAGAAGTTTGCCTCCCTCCTTTTTCCTCCGCCGCTGGGCCAATTACAAAGTAGCTAAAATAATCGTTTGTGCCATTTAAACTTAATAAAAAAATAAAAATGTAGGTCCAGTTAGGCCCCTTTACACTACTGCATTCTAATGCATGCTCTCCAACTCATTAAAACACAATGTCATGGTCCACCATAACAAAGATGATGTCTTTTCCTTTCTCAGGGCTACAGTGCACTGTACAGACAGTCCCCAAGCTACAAACCTCTGACTTCCGTACGACTCCTACTTACAAAGGGAGGGAGACAACAGGAAGTGAGAGGAAATCTCCCCTAGGAAGGGAAATTAACTCCTCCAAGAGTTATCATGGGAAAAAGGTGTCTCCACTAAAGCTTTATCACCAATTCTTGTTTCCACAACAACCCAAAAGTTTCAAAATACAATTGTCACAGGGACAGAAAGTGAGGTGAAATCCTCTGAACAGGGGAACAAACCGCAAAACAAACATTACATGGGTGTTAACCCTTCCCTATGCTATAACAAAAAAAAAAAAAAAAAAGCTTAAAGCGGAGCTCTACCCCTTCAGTGTCATATTTGGCACCTTTCGGGGGTGAGTGGATACCTGGTTTTAAAATCGAACACAGGGAAAGAGGAAACTGCTCAGGTGAATGGATGTCCTAACGATCAAACAGGGTGCTGGTTAGGTCCGCAATCCCGGCAGTTGTACACAAATAGAAATAGGCAACCGCACTCCAGCTTCAAAGTATGAAACGATAAAATCCGTTTATTGAAGATCCAAATAATCCAAGCAATCCATAGTGACAAAATCAGAGACAGGGGACAAACATAGTTGACGCGTTTCACGAAATTACATTCGCTTAGTCATAACCAGTTATGAATAAGCGAATGTAATTTCGTGAAACGCGTCAACCATGTTTGTCCCCTGTCTCTGGTTTTGTCACTATGGATTGCTTGGATTATTTGGATCTTCAATAAATGGATTTTATCTTTTCATACTTTCAAGCTGGAGTGAGGTTGCCTATTTCTATTTGTGTACGGGTACCTGGTTTTGACAGGTACCCACACCAACCTCCGAGTAATCTCGCCGCAGTGAGATCTCCCAAAAAATGTTTGTAATTTGGGGACTGCCTGCATTTTGAAAAATACAAAATACTCGTTTTTTCTGTGTTTTAGCGCGTTGGGAGGCACAAAAAAGTAAATGGTAGCACATCAAATTGCACATAATATGCGTTTAGTATACTGGCAAAAGGTTTTAACAAGACTTGATCAATGACTGTTAACCCTATTCACTCCAAATTCTAATTTTGAAAACATATTGAAAACTTGACAATGCACCTTATAACATTTCCATAAATGCACCTCTATGCACACACATAAATTTAAATGGCCCCCAAGTCACTGTTATTTAGGGACGGGCCGAAAACACCCTGTTCAGTTCGCACCAGAACATCTCGAACAGGGAAAAAGTTCTAGCGAATATGTGAGCTCTCTTTAAGTCTATGGGACCCAAACTTCAAAAATCAAAAGTCCTCATTTTAAAGGCTTATATGCAAGTGTTTGCCATAAAAAGTGTATGGGGACCTGGGTACTTCCCTGGGGGACTGTATCAATTTTTTTAACAAATGTTTTTAAAGGAGCAGTGATTTTAATTACGCTTAAAGTGAAACAACAAAAATAAAAAATCCCTTTAAATATCGTGCCTGGTAGGTCCCCTTAATGTGCCTGTAAAGCGGCACATCTGTAAGATGTATAGAGCCTGCTGCAGCAATACTGACATTTTTAAAGGATAAAATGTCATTTCAACTTGCTCGCGGCTGTAATTTATTGTTGGCTCCTGGCAATACAAATAAAAAAAAGAAAAAAAAAAGGCATAGGGCCCCCCCCCCCCCAGTCTATTCCAGACCCTTATCCGAGCATGCAGCCTGGCAGGTCAGGAAAGGGGGGGATGAGCGAGCGCCCCCACCTCCTGAACCATACCAGGTCACATCCCCTCAACATGGGGGTGGGTGCTTTGGCTCTGCCCCCGCAGCCCAAAGCACTTTGTCTCCATGTTGATGGGGACGAGGGCCTCTTACAAACAATCCTAGGCTGTGGTTGTCGGGGTCTGCGGGTGGGTGGCTTATCAGAATCTGGAAGCCCTCTTTAACAAGGGGGCCCCCAGATCTCATCCCCGCTCCTATGTGAATGGATATCGGGTACATCGTACCCCTACCCATTCACCAAAAAAGTGTAAAAACCTAAGAACTCAGTTTTTTGACAAGTCCTTTATCAAAAAGAAAAAAAAATAGTGTCCCTCGATGTAAATCCATTGTCAATCATGACGCTCGCCGGACCCAAAAAATAGAAAAAAAATAAAAAATGCTTCGCCTCCTAAGAGGCTACCCGCCGTATGCCCAATCTTCGACTTTCACAATTCTTTTTCAGGCAAGGGGCAGGGCCACCCGACTACGTCAGAATCCAAACAGGGAAGACCGCTCTAGGTGAGACTGGAATCAGGTGCTGGTCGGATCCGCAATCCAGGATAGCTTCAAACAACAAAAGGAATGACCGCACTTCCGATAAATTTCAAAAAAGGAGTGTCTTTATTCCACATCAATCGAATTGGTAAGTACAGATACACACTGTGAGTGCAGGACAATCGGTGGACGCGTTTCACGACTGGCACCACCCCCTTCTGACATCACATGACATCCCACCCCTTGCCTATAAAAGAACTGTCAAAGCCGAAGATCGAACATATGGTGGGTAGCCTCCTAGGAGGCGAAGCTCTTTTTAATTTTTTTCTATTTTTGATTTGTGATTGATGATGGATTTACATCGAGAGACACTATTTTTTTTTCTTTTTAATAAAGAACTGTGTTCTGTGGTTTTTACTTTTTTACACTTTTTAAGTGAATGGGTACGACTCGAACATAAAGCCCATCCTTACTGTTATTCAAGAGTCTATTCTCTTACCGATTAATTAATATTCTTGTGCCTTCCATTCTAGTTTAACTGCTTACATCCAAGTAAATTGTATATCTGTGGGAGAGGTGGACTTCTGCTTATCACAGGCAAGGGGACAGATTTCAGAAGCAGAGAGAAAACTACAATTTGGTCTGGAAAACACAAAAGGTTACTTGCTGTATTCAAGCATTTCAAAAAGCAACTGTATATAACAGAAAGACATCATCCCTGAACTAGATCCAGAGGAAAAAAAATCTGCGGTAAATTGTGAGAATTTCATCAAGTGAATTGACCACTGGAAAACAGGAATACTGTAGCAAACACCTTTGTCATGCTCAGAGGTAAAATGAATCTCCATCAAAAATGCTGTAGCTTAAATGACAGCAATACAGCAAATACGTTCCACCAGCTAACAGACCAATCAGAATGATGCGTCTCATGCTCCTGGACCAAAAATAGTCATAAATCTTCTCTACCTCAACAGAGAAGACAGTGTTACC
Source organism: Pelophylax lessonae (assembly GCF_965119305.1). Classification (NCBI taxonomy): domain Eukaryota; kingdom Metazoa; phylum Chordata; class Amphibia; order Anura; family Ranidae; genus Pelophylax; species Pelophylax lessonae. The sequence goes on from NC_138768.1 coordinate 593,426,434, forward strand.
ATTTGATTAATTCCTTGTACCTGCAGATCTTCTATCTGAAAATTCACAAATGACTGCTTTATTCATTTTCAAGAAAATCATTTCTGACAAGCATCCAAAGATAATGCATTTTGTCAAATCACTCGAGCTGTCACACAGATTGACTTGATTTCATTTTTATCACCATTTCAGTGTTAAGAAATACCTGGAATTAGAGTAAGTTATAGCACACAGGTTATGTATAAGGAGACATTGCTACTATAATTTGTTTTTGTCATATATTACAAATGCAGTGGTACTGTCTTCTCAACAGAACTTCACAAACCATAATTAAAGCATGAACTTGAAAATAAAAACAATAGATTGGTTTTGATTTGTTTTTTTAGCTATGCTTGCTCGCACTAGGCAAGCCCAACACATGTAAGTAGTTATATAAGGATCAACCCTCTCCCTTCATATTTAGTTGAAAAGGTCTTAAAGAACAGCTTTGCTCAGAATTGTTTAAATGATGAAAAAGTAATCCTCTATAGTATGACGATTTTAAAGCTGAAATTCAGGCTGGAGGAAATGTTATACTTGCTGTGGGTCCTCTTCCACACTCCAAGGATTAAATGCTTGTTTTATCTATGGCAGTGCTTTTAAGCTAGAGAGCAGTTTGGGTTCTCCTAGGGTGCTGAGAACACAAGATGCAGTTTGCCCTGAATCAATGTTATGCATTGGAATGGTGCGGGCAGACTGACCACCAGCACTGTAACAATTGGTGGCTGGTGGCCCGTCTGCAGCATGGTAACCCAGGATGATAATCGAGGGCAGGCAGGATCACCCTCAGTATTGAAGGTAGCGACCTTAAAATTGATGTTTCATTTATGGATGGACTTTTGCTGAATCATACACTCAATCCCTGTATCACTTGAATTTCAGTGATAAGAAATTTTGCTTAACCACTTCAATACCAGGCACTTTTGCCCCTTTCCAGCCCAGGCCAATTTATAGCTTTTAGCGCTGTTGCATTTTAAATGACAATTGCGCGGTCATGCAATCCTGTACCTAAACTAAATTTATGCAATTTTTTTCCCACAAATAGAGCTTTCTTTTAATGGTATTTGATCACTGCAAGGTTTTTTCTTTTTTGCTAAACAAATAAAAAAAGACCGAAAAGTTGAAAAAGTTTGTTTTTGTTATAAAATTTTGTAAATAGATAAGTTTTTTCCTGCACTGATGAGCACTGATGAGGCTGCACTGACAGGCACTGATGGGGTGGCATTAATATGCGGCACTGATAGGCGGTGTAACGTGAGAATTACCTACCTCGTGAGAAAAACCTACCCTCGTCACTTCCTGCCAGGAACAGCTGAGCAGCGCAGCAGTGCGCATGCTCACAGCCCCGGATACGCAATGGAAGAGTTGAGGAGCTGACTAGTGCGCATGTGCACTAGTATGAAATGATCGCGGTGTCCGTGAAAAAAACCTACCCACGCGGCAGTTACATTAAAACAGCTGTGCTACAATATGAGTCATCTCCGCTCCTGTCCTTGTCGCTACCCTGATCTTGGCTAGTAAATATAAAAGCGGCTCTAGGCTCCGTGATTTATCTTTTCATACACCCGCTGCCGCTTTTATATTTACTAGCCCAGATCAGGGAAGTGACCGGGATAGGAGTGGAGATGACTCATATTGCAGCACAGCTGTTTTAATGTAACCGGTCGCGTTACACACACTGCCGTGCACCGGAAGTGACGAGGGTAGGTTTTTCTCACGGGTAGGTAATTCTCACGGAACAGCGGCACTGATATGCAGCACTGATGGGCACTGATATGTGGCACTGATATGCAGCATTGGTGGGCACTGATAGGCGGCACTGATGGGCACTGATAGGCGGCATTGATAGGCACTGATAGGCACTAATAGGTGGCCCTAATGGGCACTGATAGGCAACACTGATCGGCACTGATGGACGGCACTGATGGGCACTGATAGAAGGCACTGGTGGGCAATAATGGGCACTGGTGGGTGGCACTGATAGATGGCAATGATGGGTACTGGTGGGCAGCACTGATGGGGAGGGCCCTGGCGGGCAGCACTGATGGGGAGGGCACTGAGCCCTGATTGCCATCCCTAGTGGCCATGGTGGGCATCCCTGGGGTCATGGGTGGACATCCCTGGTGGCTCTAGTGGCACCTCCCCCAAGGGTCTGCACTGGTAATCAATGCTCTGATTACCAGTGCAGACCCCCTCCCCCTGTCAGGAGAGCCGCAGATTGGCTCTCCTCTACTGAGGAAACGAACTGAGGAAAGCCAAGGAAAGCCGATCAATGGCACTTCATATTTACTATGTGACCAGCTGTGATTGGACACAGCTGGTCACATGGTAAAGAGCCTACGTCAGTAGGCTCTTTACCGAGATCAGAGATGCGGTGTGTCATAGGACGTCCGGTCAGGATAATGTAACCACCTTCAATTCCCTATAGGGCGGGAAGTGGTTAATGTGTAACTAAAGGCAAAACATTTTGGAGAGGGATTAGAACCCCTGTCAGTTTTAGTTACTGTCTGTGTCCCTGTTAGGGACACTCACCCTCCCTATTTATCCTGTTTACCATTATCATGGAAAGTGAAAGGTAAAGAAAATCCCAAATTTTGGGTTGACTTCAAAACAGTAATAGAGGGAATATCTTCCAGGACCCTGGGATTCTGTCAGGATGGGCATACCAGTAGACAAGTGAACTCCTCATACATTCTCGTGCACTGCAGTGCTTGTGTGCACCTGTGAAAGATGGTGGCACCAAACGGGCCATTTAAACTCAGCCAGTGCTCAGGATCAGTGCTGCTTTGTATTCAGCCTCCTGTGTAACCTGTGATCCTATGAATATATATCCTGCTTCCAGTTGCTGACCCGGCTTGTCTTGACCATTCTCTGAACTCCACCTGCATCAACCTCGACTTGTCCCCTGACCTCTGCTTTTTTCTGTTTTTCTGGCTCCTGTTTCACTGATCGGTTCCAGACCTGACTAGTTCCGGACCATGCTCCTGTCTGTGCCCTGTACCCGATCCATCCCATCTGTGTATGACCTGACTTTGCTGCTCTGCCTGCTGTTGCCAGTACCAGCTGCCTGCCTGCTTGCTGAAGCTATCCGACGACTTCTCTTGCCCAGCATGGACACTGACTCTGCTTCTAGAAATATTTAAAGGCACTCGTGCCACTCTGCACTCCTGCACCACCTGTCTACACTATTAGGGTCCCCGAGTCAGAGGTGTAAGAGAGGCCTTCCTCATCATATCAGGCTCTGCTATCAAGTACGTGACAGATTCCCTCACTTTGGAGGGATTTCCTCTCACTTCCCGTTTTGGCTATGGGACAGGAAATGAAGAGAATCTCCACTATGAGATATACATGATTAAAAAAAAAAATGACAGGGGTTATAACAGTCACTAGGGGTTATAACAACAGGGGTTATAACAAAGAAAAAAAAGGCTTGTCTTCAAGGCAAATCTGTCATTTTCCAATGCAGGGTAAAGCAACAGGTTTGTTTTAATGGCCCCTTAACAACTACACATATTCCTTTCGCTTCCCAGCCACTCTGTTGGAAGTGAAAAACATATTCAATATATCCAAGTATGGAGTAGCATGTGATTCACTCCCCTACATTTCATGTGACAGTGCTAGTTCTTGGCGATTGGGCTAGCACTATGACACAGTGAGAGAGCCTTTGTAATGTAATATTAGGACTTACACAGGTCGTTCTTTCCTTACTTCTTGGTGGCTGTATGGGTGGGAAGTGAATGGAAGATAAGCACGGGAAGGGGACGTCTCTCCAAAACAGAAGGATCTGCTTTGGGGCACTGGCCCTTTAAGGTCCAATTAGAAAAAAACATAAAATGTGAAAATCATGGAACAGTAATGAAACAAGAAGACCGATATATAAACTGCATATACTCAACTTAGGACAACTTTTATGATGGTATCCACCCTGCCTTCTGCTTTGTATGTTATGGTAAACATAGTGGAGATGTAGGTATCATCAGCTCTTTCCATTGGTCAGCATTCTAACAACATTGTTATGTTTGTTATTGGTCAGCATTCTAGCAACATTGCTGTGTCTGTGTACCGTTAGGAGGATTCACCCTCTCTATTCTCCTGTTTCTCCTGAAAATCCCAAATTTTGGGTCATCCTCATAACAGTAATAAAGGGGAAATCTTCAAAAGACGACACTGGTTCCGGTGACAACCAGGGATTCCCTCACTTTAAGGGATTTCCTCTTACTCCCTGTTTCTGCTATAGGACAGGAAGTGAAGGAAAATCACTCCAAAGGAACGAAGCTGGTTAAAAAAAATAAGCCTGAGAGGGTTATAGCCTGGGGGCTGGCTGTTTTCCATGCACCTCTTTTAGTCCTCTCTATCTTCAGTATTTTCATATGCAGAGATGGAGACGCAAAGCATTACCTGCTTGTGCCTCATTTAAAGTCCCAAACTGTCTATATCTATACAGTAAAACCTTGGATTGCGAGCATAATTCGTTCCGGAAACCTGCTTGTAATCCAAAGCACTCTTATATCAAAGTGAATTTCCCCATAAGAAATAATGGAAACTCAGATTATTCGTTCCACAACCATTTATTCATAAATCCTTTAGTTTATAGTCCATATAAAAAGATTATAGCATTGCATTATAGCATTATAACCATAAAATGTCCATCCACAAATAGCTGCTTCCACAAGGGGATTAGAAGAAAAATCCAGCAGGAGCTACAGAGTATCAAAGAGAAGAGAGGCGCCTCTAAGTGTAGCAATATGGTTCCATTTAATGAAGGTTCAACATTAAGCAACTCACATGGTTGATGAATAAAACAGGCACATCTAAGTATGCAGGCATCCGGGGTAAAGCTGTCCACATAGACTATCTTCTGCATCGCCGGCTGCCAGTCTGTAATCCTGACCGGGAAGACCACCCTGCAGTAAAGCGATCTGAAAGCGAGGGGCAGCATGGAAGGGATGACGTAGATGGCGGTGCGGAGGATGGTCTATGCTGTGATTTGAGGCTACTTGTATATCAAGATATCGCTTGTATATCAAGTCAAAATTTATTTGAAAATTTTGCTTGTCTTGCAAAGCGCTCTTAAACCAAGTTACTCTCAAACCAAGGTTTTACTGTATTTTTCATAGCTCTCCCTTACTCTCTGCATAAATAAAAGGAAAAAAAAAAAGTTTTGGGTTTAGATCAATGGAGAAACAATTTAGGTGTTACATTTCTAAATATTTCCTACCCATAAGTATACTTTAGGTAACCCTGCTTTACAACAGTTACATATTTACCTACAGTAACAAAGACTGACAGTTCTATAATGCCAACACAGTTTAATTAGGTTGAATTTTAACTGTTAATGGCTAATTCATGTAATTATGAAGGCATTTCAAAGCCGTAATTAATACTGAATGCAGCTGAAATTTTGTTGTGCTCACTAAACTAAAACTTTCTGTATTATAAAACTAAATTAATAATTTCAGGAGCTTAATTTTCAAGTGTGATTCAGAGAAAAAAAATAATAAACATACTTCTCATTATAATAATTTTCCTGTCACATACCCATTTCAAATTGCAATAAATTGCACATTAATGCATTTCCGTCTTTTTTGAGAGAGAAAGGGTTCAGATCTTGTTCTCAGAATATAAATAGGAATGTTTCATCATGTTGTTCTATTCAGAATAAAAGACAGTATTTTGCTACTCTCATAAGTGAATGAAAGGACTTTAATAAGAAGAAAACCGCATAGTTCATAAAAGATTGCATTATTATTTTTTTTTGTCAAGCTGACCTTCCAAGCTGCGGGGAAGCTCTTCTGTTGTGTCTAAGCTTGTGCAACCCTCCTTCTATTTGTTGTATTTAAAGTGATAAAAAAAGGGGTATGTGGAAGTCAGTGAAGAATATGCAATGTTTTTTTATAGCACAGATTGCCAATCACTTCTTCTTATAACCCTGAGGGCACTACTGATTGTTTCCAGGAATATGTGCTTTTAATCAACCCGCAAAATAACAGCACAGCAACCAATAGTTAATCAATGGGTAGTAATGTTTCATCTTTTGAAGCGCTATGTCACACTAGCAATCCTGTCACCGGTGACAATTCATCAGTGATCACATCACTAAAAGCTACTAAGAAAATAGCTGCTGCCTTGCTCCCCCGTTGGCTAGATGACGTTTCGATCAACTGGCCAACAAGGGAGCAGCACATGGAAACATGTAAGTATTATTCTAACCTATTTAGCCCTGAAGAGCAATCTTGTCTCTGGCGAGTTCTCAGTATGAGGATCACTAGTGGGACATGGGTTCAGTAGGGCTTTTTTTCCCATTGCAATGTTTTCAGACTTTTTCTGAGCATATTGGGGCAGTTTTAACAAAGCTGTTTTTTACACACTGGTGGACCAAGGGCAAACATCCCTGGTTTGCTGCCACCCCATTGTATCCCATATGGCTTGTTAATACCAAATTCAGAGACAGAGAAAGAGATCATTATTAGCTTTGTATAACTACAAATGCCATCACACATGCTGACACCTGACATTTAATATATGCAAGTCAGGAAAATAATCCAATCCAGTGTTTTTTCAAGAGTATCTAACATTTGCAAACTTTAGTAATCCTCAGAGTTATATACTGTATAGCACCCACTGTACTTACAAGCAAGCACTCTTGCTGTTATTGAGTGAGAAATGTACATTACTTCTTACTCTCAAAGGAGCCACCAAGAATGCTAGTGACAGGGGGTTGTTACAGAGCTAGAAATGGCTCTAGGCCTGGTGGGCCACCTTGCAAACAAAAAAAAGCACCTACCCATTTTGCCTATATGGTTAATGCAGCGTAACTAACTGGTGTGGGTTAAAGTATACCTGTCAAAAAAATATAGAGATTGCCATTGTCAGATAATGATAGTTTACTAGCATCACATACATTCAGCCACTTTAGGCACCCTCGCTCTACTCTGATAAAACAAAGATTTGACATTTTCCAGTAGTGCCAAGACTTGCCTGCAACCCTCCTGTCTCTTCCACATTGTATTGTTGGTGAGACAGAGCATTGTAGTAATTTGCCAATGGGAATCTGCGGGGGTGAGAGGAAGTGGGAAAACCTTGACACTATCAGAAGGTGACAGAGCTTTGCCCATTCAAAAGTCACTGGAAGAGCACTGGAAGCTTCTACACCTGCAAGTGAAGGCACCTCTAGCTGTCTGCTCTTCCAGGTTGTCAAGAGTTTAATTTTTAAAGGGTTGTTCTCTGAGGGGCTGAGTTACTAAAACTGGAGATTGCAAAATCTGGTGCAGCTCTGCATAGAAAACTAATCAGCTTCCAGGTTTTTTTTTTTTGTCAAAGCTTAATTGAGCAAACCTATTAGAAGCTGATTGGCTATCATGCACAGCTGCACCAAATGTTGCACTCTCTACTTTTAGTAAATCTGTGTTTCCATTGTGGATATTTCCCCTCAATTCCTCTCCCAGTGACAACTGCAGAGGATGGACATGAAGCAAAAGAAGTCTCACCATCAAACACATAAAAAGAAATGACAGTCTGACAAATGTTCCAATATTGACCATTAGTGGTCTAATTCAACTGGTCAAACAGTTAAACCTAACCAATCAAATGACATCTCCTAATTTCATCATATGTACCTACCTTCCAAGTTTCAAGGTTTTTAATGATGTTATAGAGTTCAGATGGCTATTTACACCCCTGCACTGCCTGCTAGGTGTATTGCAATGTCCAGACAGCTGTGAATAGTGTTTGCCATCCTAATGATACTTGACCATTTGAACCGGATCTAAACCAGCTTCAAAATGTGCAAGGTTCTTTTGCATTTTCCTTACATTTTTCCTTACAGTTGGCATTCTGCAACAAGGCCTAAGCCTGACTTCACCACAGAAGTCAATCAGCCCTCACCTTACAGGAAAATATATATATGAATTTTTAGGAGGAGTCTCGCTCCGTAAATACCTGCACTCAAGCCTCTCATCTCGTCGACGTTACCGTTTATGTTGCTGGTTCCGCTTCTGGGTTCCGAACGTCAGGACGCCGACGCTGCCACAAGGGTTTCCTACACCGCGGTAGGCTGCACGAGTCTTCTGTGTAAGTTTCGGATTTTCCCCAAATTGGCCACTGGTTTTGCCACGATTTCGCAGGTTACTACTATCGGATTGCTTCATTCCTGGAACACTTGCTTTCACTGGTTTAGTTTCAGCATCGGTATGTTACAAAAATATTGTCCTTTTGCAAAAGGATCTCTTCTCATCCGCCTTTTCTTGCTATCTATTTATACGATTTGAATGTTCTACACATAGTATTGTTTAGCCTCATAAAATCATTATTACTTCCTTTACTTTTCTAGCTTCTGGGTTCTGGGTTCTGTCCTGGGACCAATCCTGTTTAATTTATTTATAAATGATCTTGAGGAGGGGATATCTAGTACAATCTCAGTATTTGCAGATGATACTAAACTAGGCATGCCACTATCTTCTATGCAGGATGTGGAAACCTTACAAGCGGACCTGAACAAAATAACGGGGTGGGCAACTACATGGCAGATGAGGTTTAATGTTGAAAAATGTAAAGTAATGCACTTGGGTGCCAGAAACCAGAAAGCAAGCTACTCACTAGGGGGGGAACCTCTGGGTGAGTCTAGGATGGAAAAGGACTTGGGGGTACTGGTAGACAACAGGCTTGGCAGTGGCATGCAATGCCAAGCCGCTGCAAGCAAAGCCAACAGAATACTGGGATGCATAAAAAAGGGGATTCACTCCAGAAATAAAGAGATTATTCTTCCGCTCTACAAGACTCTGGTCCAGCCACATCTGGAGTATGCTGTCCAGTTCTGGGCACCGGTCCTCAGGAAGGATGTGCTGGAACTGGAAAGAGTCCAGAGAAGGGCAACAAAAATAATTAGGGGAATGGAGGACATCAGCTATGAGAAAAGACTACAAGCACTGACCTTTTTCTCTCTGGAGAAGAGACGATTGAGGGGGGGGATATGGTATCAATGTACAAATACTGTACTGGCGACCCTAGCATAAGGAATAAACTATTCAGAGAAAGGAAATACAATAAGACACGTGGCCACTCACTAAAACTAGAGGATAAGCGGTTTAACCTTAAAGTACGTAAGGGGTTCTTCACTGTAAGAGCGGTAAGGATGTGGAATTCTCTTCTACAAGCAGTCGTATCAGCAGGGAGCATCAATAGTTTCAAAAAACTATTAGATGGGCACCTTAAAGACCATAACATACAGGGGTATACAATGTACGGTTAACAGCAAACACACACACATCATAGGTTGAACTGGATGGACGGATGTCTTTTTTCAACCTCATTAACTATGTAGCTTTAACCTCCCTGAACTCTTTACTAAGTGCTTATCAAATTTCGACTACGTCAATCTTTAAGTACAATTAAATGTTTTTTTGTTACGTACGATATTCATACATCATATTTACGCACCTGCATCTGAATTATCTCTTACTTTTTGGTTATATCCGTAGCCGCCGCACTATCGGTTCCATTTGATATGTACTTGTACCTCAGTACATACGATTTATACCTTGTGACGTGTCATGTGGTAACATATTTAAGGTACTGTTAGTTAAATGTCCAGCAGCAGTTACAATACTCTCGCTTAAACTGTATTGGTCATACTTTACATATACTGCCTGGTTTATTAGACACTTGCACTGTGGGTAGATCTTGTTACTTAACCTAGGGCCCAGGTAACATATTGACTGGGCGATGGTTTTCTTTTGTTTCTTAATTCCCATAGTTCTTGTTTCTACATATCCACAGGACTTACAAGTCTGAGTTTCATTGCAGTCAATACAGGTGGGTATTTCCTCCACTTTTATAGTCACACTTTTTAATATATTCCAAACTTTCACTTCTTTTAACATACACTTCAATTTTGTTGTACATACATCATTTATCCTGTGGTTTACAGCGTATCAATTGAGAGGTTTGTTCATTAATTTACTTATTGGTGGCAAGTCTCCTCATCCGTTAACACATACGTCATACGTTTATGACGTATCACAACTGTTAGGGATACAAGTGGTAGCCTGATGGCAGGAAGGCCCCACGTGTGCCAGAGGGCGGAGCTTAGACGGGAACCCCCAAGGTAAGTGACACAGGCTAACCTGAGGTGCGGAATCTAAGTATCCACCGGTTTTCGCAAGAGCCTCTAGTGGTGAGGATGGATTTTGCTGCGTGTGGATACCAGGTCGCAGTCCTCAGGGTCGCCCCACCAAGGGAGAAGCCGGTCAAGATCCGAAGGCAGATAAGCAGACAAGGGAGATCCGAGAGAATGGTCAAACAAGCCGGGGGTCAGGACAGGCAACAGGTCAACAAGGTCAGGAACAAGCCAAAGGTCAAAACGGATATCAAATAGGTAACAGGAAGCAGGCTTCAGGAACACAGGAAGAGCTGCAGACAAGTCAGCAAAGACACAGTGCTTCTGAGCTGTTTAAATAAGGCAGCCTGTTTGCCAATTACTGCAATTAGTCTGCTCTAGGTTAACCCTTTAGATTGCAGATTCATGACAGCACATCAGTGTGCTCAGGAACCATTCCTAACATTGCCCCCCCCCCCTTAAGGGCAACCTCCGGGTGCCCAACAACCTGCTTTTCTGAGGATGGGCAAGAAAAAATGCCTGGATCAGGTCTGCGGCATGAATGTTACTCTCAGGTTCCCAGGAATTCTCTTCTGCCCCATAACCCTTCCATTTAATAAGGAACTGAAGCTGGTTACCTCTTTTCTGGCAATCAAGTACAGCCTCAACTTCATACTCCATGTCGCCATCCACCATCACTGGTTCCGGAGGTCCAGGGCTTCTGCCGGGGAAGGCGTCGGGAACCACGGGTTTTAAAAGAGTGACATGTAACACAGGATGGATCCGTAGGGTATCAGGTAAGGATAACTCATAGGATATGGCATTGAGTCTTCTTTTAACGGGGAATGGGCCGATAAACCTGGGAGCCAACTTCTTGGATGGGCAGGCCAAGCGGAGGTTAGCTGTGGATAAAAAGACCTGATCACCTGGTTGGAGAATCAGTTCTCCCCTCTTTTTCCCATCAAAGATTCTTTTGGACGCTATCTGAGCCTTGGCCAAAGTGTCCAGGAGAAGTTTGTTGTTACTCGTGAAGAAGTCAATGGTGACCTGAACTGCGGGCACTCCGGAATCAGATGGGAAGTCGGGCAGAAAGGAAGGATGAAAACCATAATTGGCAAAGAAGGGAGATTGCCCGGTAACGGAATGTCGTGAATTATTAAAGGCAAATTCCACAAATGGTAGTAATGCTACCCAGTCATCCTGGACGAAGGTGGTAAAGCACCAGAGATTTTGTTCCAGAGTCTGGTTCGTCCTCTCTGTTTGCCCGTTCGTCTGCGGGTGGTAAGCTGAGGACATAGATAATTCAATTTTTAGTAGCTTACACAAGGCCCTCCAAAAGTGGGACGTGAACTGTACCCCTCTGTCCGAGATAATGTTCGTGGGTACCCCGTGGAGTCGCACGATCTCCCTAATGAAGACTTCTGCAGTTTCTTTCGCAGAGGGGGTACCTTTGAGGGGTAGAAAGTGGGCCATCTTAGTAAGCCGGTCTACAAACACAAAAATGGAGCACCCGGCCGAAGGTGGAAGTTCCACGATAAAGTCCATGTGGGATAACGTCGGTGGACGAAAAGCTTCGGGAGGTGCTGAGTCTACACTCCTTATCACGCCCGAATACCGGAGTTGCCCGCCCTGTGCCTTGGTGTCATCTATTTACACTTTTGCTGTATTACGTTCACCTCAGGGTGAGTGCATGTCTTTTACCTTTCATTAAATGTTTTAAACGTTATCACGCTATGGGCTTGTTTCCGTTTTGTATTATATGCATACTTTGCTAAAAGTGGATCCAGCCCATTCCAGTGGATTTGGAATTCATCCCAGATGGTTCGCTTCTTTTGAACAAGTTCGGGTGGACTTTCTAGGAGCTGCCTTGCAGGATATGGGTGGTAGTAGTCCCCGTAACTACTTACTGCTTTAACCCTTCCTTCCTCTGGTAAGAGGCTTCATGTGGTGGAGGTTTCACTGATTGTCTGTGTTTATATACATACACCTGGGTGGACGACCATATGAACTTCATTTCATCTACTTGTTATCTCTTTGGAACTGTATTGATGGTCTTATCCCTCTGTCTTAGCCTTTGGTGTTACGCATGGTTTATGGACTTTAGTTCTCTATATGAGTTCACAGTTCTGCACATTTAGCGCGACTCTTGTTTTATATTATTTGTTCCAGCATTCCAGGTGTTCAGAGTTCGCTGCTATAAAGGCGCAGGTTTCAATTTTTCAATATATTCATGTGCGATAGTTTGCCTGGTCCGGTCAGGGATTTGGAGTGGTCTGAGGAGACCCCATGCCTTACTTCTGGTGGTTTTACTCCTGGAGCAAGAAACACAGGAAGACACATAACTTCTGCAGTTTTTTTCCATCTCAGGCCACCAGAAGGTGCTTTGCATGAGGTCAAGGGTCCTATGAACGCCAAAATGGCCAGCCAGAGGGTGGTCATGGCAGGCAGCTAGAACCGAAACTCTGACTCCCTCCAGGACAAAGATTTTGTCCTTAGCCCACAACAAACCATCCTTGCGTGACAGGGGTATCCCAGGTGGACGGGAAATGTTGGCAGAGGCTTGCTCAAGATGGGATTTCAGGCTAATGAGCAGGAGCGGGAAGTTTTTCTCTGACAGGATAGTGTCAGGTACCAACTCTTGTTTAGGATTATCAAACATCCGGGACAGGTCATCCGGTTTGACATTTTTCGACCCGGGCCGATAGGTGATATGGAACGAGAATCTGGAGAAGAAGAGTGCCCATCGGGCCTGGCGGGGTCTAAGTCGCTTTGCAGATCTTAAGTACTCAAGGTTCTTATGATCGGTAAATATAAGAATCTGGTGTGATGCTCCTTCCAGTAGATATCTCCACTCTTCGAGAGCGGCTTTGATAGCCAGGAGTTCCCGGTCCCCGACATCATAGTTTTTCTCCGCGGGAGAGAGTTTCTGGGAAAAGAAGGCTATTGGGTGAGTTAAGTCTCTAGTTCCCTGTCTTTGGGAGATTACTGCCCCGACCGCTATTTCCGATGCGTCTACCTCCAGGAGATAGGGTAAGGCAGGATCCGGGTGACTCAGGATAGGGGCAGAGGTAAAATGTTTTTTTAAGAACCGAGAAGGCGGACTGAGCTTCTGGGGTCCACTGGAAGCGGACGTTCTTCTTAGTAAGGTGAGTAATAGGGGCTATGATGTTAGAGAACCCCTTAATTAACCTCCTATAAAAATTGGCGAAGCCAACAAAGCGCTGTACTCCCTTTTTGTCTGATGGAGGTGGCCAGTCCAGAATGGCAGAGACCTTCTGAGGATCCATCTCTATTCCTTCTGTGGAAATTATTAACCCCAGAAACGGGATACTGTTCTGCTCAAAAACGCACTTCTCAGCCTTGGCGTAGAGACCATGCTGGCGAAGGCGACCGAGGACATTTCGAACGTGCTCGCGATGCTGCTCTAGGGATGTTGAGAAGATTAGGATGTCATCCAAGTATACGATGACGAAGATATCCAACCAATCCATGAAGATGTCGTTCACAAAGTGTTGGAACGTGGCAGGAGCATTACAAAGGCCAAATGGCATTACCAGGTATTCGAAATGTCCGAATCTAGTGCGGAAAGCAGTCTTCCATTCGTCACCCTCTCGGATGCGCACCAAGTTGTACGCCCCATGAAGATCCAGCTTAGTAAACAGGATGGCAGATCTGAGTCTCTGAAAGAGTTTGGGGACTAGAGGAAGGGGATAACGGTTTTTAATAGTAACTTTATTTAAATCCCTATAATCGATGCAGGGTCGGAGGGTGTGATCCTTCTTCTCTACGAAGAAGATACCTGCCCCTGCTGGAGAGGTAGAGGGACGGATGAACCCCTTCTTCAGACTTTCGTCTACATAGTCCTTTAAGACGTCCAGCTCACGTTCAGAAAGTGGGTAAATCCGGCCGAACGGGATTTCGGCTCCTGGGAGCAAGTCGATGGGGTAGTCATATGGACGGTGGGGGGGCAAGGTCTCTGCTCCCCGTTTGCTGAATACGTCCAGGAAATCATGGTATGCTTTGGGCACCACAGAACATACATCAGGTTCGAGTTCAAGACAGAACAGAGTCTTGGGGAATTCAGGAAGAGCGGGTAGACAGGAATTCTTGCAGTAAAGAGATGGGAACAGGATGGTGCCTGTGATCCAATTGACTTGCGGGTTATGTGTTTGCAACCACAGTAATCCCAGGATAATGGGAAATAAGGGGGATGTGATAACATCCAGGCTAATCAGTTCCTTATGGCCGGGGGAGGAGACCATAGGAAGGGATAACGTTTCTTGGGTCACGGGCCCGGATTTGATGTGGGAGCCATCAGCCAGGAAGATGGTGAGGTCCTGCGTCTTGAGCCAGAGAGGTACGCCATGTTGCAGGGCGAATGAGCGATCAATGAAACAACGGCAGGCTCCCGAGTCAATGATTGCGGTAACTGGGACGAGTCCTTCCGGAAGCTGTAATGACACAGGAAAGGCTAGGTGGGAGGAACTGGCAACAGATGTCACACAACTGAATGGTGAGGCCGGCATGAACTTATGGTATTTTGCCGGGCAGGAGTGCATATAGTGGCCAGCTTCACCGCAATACAGACAGGCACAGGTTACCCAACTGGCGACGGCGTCTCTCCTCCGGGGACAAAGCAGGCCGTATGATCCCAAGTTGTATAGGTTCAGGCGTATCTGAGGCGACTCCAGCGGGAGCGGGGTTGGTAGGAGCTGACCCAGCAGAAGAAAAGTATGCAGGAGGAGCAACTCGTGGTAGCGTCCAGGCTGGTCTGAACTGCTGCAGAGATCGTTCTGCTCTGCGCTCCCGTAGCCGTCGGTCGATTTGAATGGCCTGGGAAATCAAATCTTCCAAGGCGTCGGGGACACCTACCCGCGCCAGCTCGTCCTTCAGTCCTTGTGACAAGCCGAGACGGAACTGATACCGGAGTGCTGCTTCGTTCCAGGAGGTATCGGAACTGAGGCAGCGGAAGTCAGTGACATAGTCTTCTACGGGCCTGCGACCCTGCTGAAGAACATGAAGCGCAGCTTCTGCGGTGGAGGATCGCTGAGGGTCATCATAGAGCTGTGCCATGGCCTCAAAAAATGACCGTAAGGAGTTTAAATGGGGGCTGCCCTCTTCAAGGAGCCGATGAGCCCAGGACTGGGATTCGCCTAGGAGCAGGGAGATAACAAACCCCACCTTGGTGGTCTCCAAAGAAAAGGTTTGAGGTTGCAGGGAGAAATACAGCTGGCAGGCGTTGCGAAAGGTGCGGAATTTACCGCGATCCCCAGAATATTTTTCAGGAGCAGGAACTCGAGGTTCTGGTGGCAGCATCACTATGGTAGGGCCAGAAGCAGGTCCAGAGAGTGCTGCGGCAGGAGAGGAAGCAGATAATACAGGAGGATCCCCCTGAAGTGTCATAGAGCACAGCCGTTCCTCTAGCTGTGTGTAGCCGTCTTGAAGCGACTTTACGGTTTGAGACAGGGCTGCGAAGTGTTGGCAGATCTCTTCCAACGGTGAGGCTTCTCTTGCAGGCTCCGTCATGGCTGACTTGTACTGTTAGGGATACAAGTGGTAGCCTGATGGCAGAGGAAGGCCCCACGTGTGCCAGAGGGCGGAGCTTAGACGGGAACCCCCAAGGTAAGTGACACAGGCTAACCTGAGGTGCGGAATCTAAGTATCCACCGGTTTTCGCCAGAGCCTCTAGTGGTGAGGATGGATTTTGCTGCGTGTGGATACCAGGTCGCAGTCCTCAGGGTCGCCCCACCAAGGGAGAAGCCGGTCAAGATCCGAAGGCAGATAAGCAGACAAGGGAGATCCGAGAGAATGGTCAAACAAGCCGGGGGTCAGGACAGTCAGCAGGTCAACAAGGTCAGGAACAAGCCAAAGGTCAAAACGGATATCAAACAGGTAACAGGAAGCAGGCTTCAGGAACACAGGAAGAGCTGCAGACAAGTCAGCAAAGACACAGTGCTTCTGAGCTGTTTAAATAAGGCAGCCTGTTTGCCAATTACTGCAATTAGTCTGCTCTAGGTTAACCCTTTAGATTGCAGATTCATGACAGCACATCAGTGTGCTCAGGAAGCATTCCTAACAACAACACTCATACCTCTTACCTGACACATTTTCAGGTAACTAAGGTCCGAGTTTACATTGTTCATTTGCCGGGTATGCTTCAGATAACTCAGCCTCTATCACACTCAAGGACTGACATGCTTTCAGTCCTGTGCAACTTAAGTTTTCGTTTGCTAACTGACCCACTATCACCATAGTGAGTCCACTCATTGCACCACATAACTCACACTTGTACACATTTTGAAAAAAAATAAATAAATACAGTATCTCACAAAACCCCTCACATTTTTGTAAATATTTTATTATATCTTTTTCATACACTGAAGAAATGACACTTTGCTACAATGTAAAGTAGTGAGTGTACAGCTTGTATAACAGGGTAAATTTGCTGTCCCCTAAAAATAACGCAACACACAGCCATTAATGTCTAAGCAGCTGGCAACAAAAGTAAGTCTCAATTACATAGGTCATGTCACAGGCTTCGGACATTGAAGAATTTGCCCTGTCCCACCATCTGCTGCCAGGGGATCAGAACATGGTAGCCCTCTCTGAGATCCTGGACCATCCCCAAGCTCATGACTGCGCTGCACAGATGCATATAAAACACCTGCATGGTATTGTATAGCAGGCCAGAGTTCTAGGCACAGATGAACTCTTTGTGTACATTATTAGTGGTCAGGCCACATTGCTCCAGTTACACTGAGGTACAGACCACTGAATTCTTTCAAGCGGTGCCAGACTTCTCCTTAGTTCCCAACTGTTAATTTACAGTAACAGCTGAATGGTACTTGCAGCTCTAATGCCCCGTACACATGTGCAGATTATCTGAAGACTTTTGTCTTCAGATTTACCTTTTCTATGTAGTGCAAGGGCCTGCCGGATTGCATACAAATTGAAAGTGTTTAGGTTTGACCTCATATTATATGGTTTTGGTAAGTCTGCAGACAAAAGTCTTCAGATAATCTGCACGTGTGTACGGGGCATTACATGTAATCCAGTCGAACAACTGGCAGAAGAAGTAACATGCTTCAATGATAAAAATTCCCAGGCTGTCATTTTGCAGGAACTTGTAGTGTTAGCATGCTGTGTGTTCTTTCCACCCATGCATTACACAGTCGCTGTTATCCCTGTTGCAAGGCATCCTTGAAGATTTGTGATGTCAAGTGTGTGACTTTGGGTCATTCCTGGGAGTAAGGAAGCATGAACACTCAGATCGGCAGCAGATATACTGTATAAGTCCAGCTCTCTGGCTACCTGGGTGTCTAGCAGTAATTTCCTAAAAACTTGTATATTTGTATATGTATACATCAAACCCACCTGCTCTGTACTAGATTAGATACGATGCAATAATATTCCTGTATGAGCAAAAAACTGTGTGGTTTCCTAGGAAGGCTGTTATTAAAGCTCTACACTGTAAATATAAAAAAAAAAAGTAGAAAGTATTGTCAATCTTGATATTCTCAAAATGTCCATCATACATCATCTTGAAAGAGTAACTTGGTATTTAAAGATGTTCCTGCCACAGGCAGCAACTAGACAAATAGCCTTGTTTTTCTCAAACCTCCACTAGATGCTTAGTGACCATGATTTCAATAACAGGTAAATGGCAAGAGGCCCTACTGGCAAATAACATACGAAACGGTGGTGAAAAAAGCAAATAATAGGATTCTAAAAAAGAAAAAAGATGTTCAAGGTTGACTAATGTAAAATCAAACTTAGCACAAGTATAAAATGTGGTTTCCTTGCTACTCCATCCTCATTCATAGGCATTTAATAAAGTCAGCTGCAAATTCAACAAGTACGTTTAGAAAAATATGTTCATATATACTATATATAAACATATATATATCTATATATATATAGATAGATACTGTATATATCTTAGCCAAAAAAACCAACATGTTTTGTTTTTGTGTTAACAAGCTGTTAAGCATTGCTCTCATTTCCTTCCTGCATTTACACCCTAAAGCCTAGTACGCACTATTAAACCAGCGGGCTAAACGAAAAAAAACTATCAGCTCCGGCCAGAGCCACTATACTATGTAAAGTTAGTGCAGAGATCGCTGATCGGGAGTCAGACGACAGCTGGTTTTCCAGCATGCACCACAGAAGCCGGCCAAACAGACCGACATACACACAGGCCGAATGTCGGCTGTTTTTTTTTTTTTTGAACTGGCAAATGTCTCCCAACATTCGACTCCTGTGTACCTGGATTTAGACGTGTCAGTAAATTGCACTGGATGGACTATTTACAATATCATTATCTGTTTTTTCTCCACATTTCCCTACAGATTAAGGTGTGGCAAAAATGTCAGTTACAGGGGTTTTGGCAAACAATAAAACTGGAAGGTACATTTTCAATGAACCATTTATATTCTCATAGTTTTAAGGGAATATGTTACTGGAGGGAAGAGGGTTAACAGCTATATGTATGAAGCGTAGGCTCCTAGAGCAAACCCAAACCTTCCTGTCAAGTGCTGGGCCATTCTGATAGGCAAAGCTTTGAAACTTTCATGTAGTGTCAGAGCTTGCTACCAAGCCTCAAACATTACTACTGGTCCTTCACTACGATGACCAGCCTCAATGGTCAATAGGAATTTACAAAAGGCAGAAAAAGGGGGGCAACTTTCAGCAATCTAAAGAAATAACTAAGCTTTGCCTATTAGAATGGCTTGAGATTCAGCTGAGAGAGGAAGGTTTAGGAGGCTACTGAAGGTATGTGTTCCTCTAGGTCCCTGCACCTAATACTTGCAGCAGATTGCCCCACTCCCCGGCACATGGCCACCTGACACAGCAACTAACAAGATGACAGCTGCTTTCCTAGCGAGCTCCTGTCTCCAGCTACCAACATTTGCCTGAGGCAAGCATTGGCATGAGGGAAACAGATCTCACCTCCCTCTGCATTATTATAGCTAGTGAATAACTCAAGCATGTGCTAGGACCTTAAGACAGGTGTCACCCTGCTAAATCTTTGATGGCGGGCGGACATGCACCAAGGGGGAGGGGGGGCGCCCTGTGCAACTAGTGTTAAAGGGCACCTAACAACTACATGTATTTTGTTACTTCAGGAACTGGATGCTGAAAAAAAAAAAAAAGTTTGTCCAAAACCCTCTTTCACTTTTGCTGAACAAATTAGTCTGCATGTTAAAGTAAATAACGTCATGAGAAATGACGATGTCAGTGGTCATAAAGAAGCCGGTTGTGCATTATGCTTGGCTTCACTCCCTAAATTGGAACTCCAAGCAAACAATTAAATACAAAGTTAAAATAAAAAAAACAAGGTGTGACAATTTAAATCCTGGAATGGACTGCAAAAGAAAAAAAAAATGTTTGTGCAGGAGCATTTTCATGGTGGAGAATCCACTTATGCCAGAGTTCCAGTCCTTTCCTCCGAACAGATTCCCAATACCTTTTAAAAATGTACAAGTAACAATGTTGGTTGACTGTTGTACCATGTTCTATGAACTTGTAGTGAACTATCCCTCTTACTATGAGCGTACAAGGGTTCGCACTCTGTCCACATTTGCATCCGTCCTTTACGTTTTTGGCTGCCCACCTCTTGCGTCATCGTTGACATCTTCCTGGCAATACTTAAACTGCCTATGCCATTTAAAAACACTTGGTTTTATCATGAAATGTTCATCATAAACCTGTTGTAACAGGTCTAAAGTTTCACTCGCACTTTTGCACATTTTCACACAAAATTTTATGTTAATCCGCTGCTCCAGATTCCTGTCACTCGTTTCTCGCCAACAGCGCAACGCACACATGTGTTATTTTTTCTACTGCTCCATAAAGACTGAGTCAACTGGTCTGTGACCCAGACGATGCAAGTTAGAACATGTCAGAACGCACTTGAGTGCGAATGGCTGTGACCACACAACCTCTGGCAGTCAGGACAATCACTTTACCATTCCACATTTTAGCATTACTACTTCCTAAACAAAAGGCCTGTTCATTGAAAAGATATGATGATTCTGCTTCACTCTCCAATGAGGAGGTTGGAGGTGAAGATGCAACATAGGAAAACTATTTATTAAACAAGTAATATGCATTTCTTTAAGTTCAAGTCTGGTAACTCCCTCCCTCCCTCATTGTCCTTTAACTACCACTCCCCTCTAAACTAATATCTGGGTTTAAAAATATATCTAAAAGCTTCTTTTACTTACCTAAATCCACATTTACATGGCAGAGTGGGAGGATCCTTCAAGTGCCCACATCACTGCCTGGGTGACATGGAAACTTTTCAATGGCTGTCCAATGACAGGGTCCTCCTAAGTCTCAGAAGACTTTAGCGCTGTGATGAAAAAATGATGGGAGAGCATAGAGAGTGTTGAGAAGCAGGATCACTCATCTGCACCCGAAAGAAGCACCATGGAAGGTTATGTACAAGCAGACTCAGGTAAGTAAAAAAAAAAAAAAAATTAGGTAAGAGCTTTTTTTTTTTTTTTTTCCTTGACCCCCGTGGTGGAAAGTAGGAAAATGGGACACAATAAAGTTTTCTATAAGGAACTATACATTGCACCTCCCTGGTTGTGCAGTATGGAAAATGTGTCTAAATTACCAGATTGGCTGTACAGGATTACATATCCTTCAGCTATTAAAGTGGAAGTAAACTCCCATGCATGACTTTTACCTATAGGTACTGTAAGCCTATAGTAAGGCTTACCTATAGGTACAGTAAATATCTCCAACAACGTGCACTTTTTAGGAGATATTTAATTGTGATGCAGCCAGTGACATCACCGGTGCATGAGCTCTGAAGGAATAGCATACCGTGCGGTTCCTTTAGAATCCTCTACTGTGAAGGGTGGCATGTCATCGTGGCTCTGACCACTCACACAGCTGGAGTCCACAAACCCAAAAGAAAGACTGGGTGAAGATGGAAGCGCCTGCAGCGGTGACAGCGTGTCACTGGAAGGCTTGTTTTAAGGTAAGCACATAATGGCATTATGGCATTGCCTTGCAAGATTATAAAGAAAAGCGGTTTACTTCTGCTTTAAAACAGTAAACAGATATACAGGCATACCCCGCTTTAAGTACACTCACTTTAAGTACACTCGCGAGTAAGGACACAGCTTGTTCAGCTTGGCATGACACTACTCCCTTTTTTTAACATTGACGTCTATAGGAAATCTTGGTCAGCTTGACATGGCACTGCTCCCAAACCATAAGTGACAGGGATACCAAACTTAGGGAGCACCGAGAGAGGACCCAGGACTACAACGTATCCTGTTTGTGGCTGGCCAGCTTGCCTAGGTAATCTACTATGTCATAGTCCTGGATCCCCTTAACATGCTCCCCAAGCTTGGTGTCCTTGTCACATGGTTTGGGAGCAATGCCATGTCAAGCTGACCAAGATTTCCTATGGAGCTAGTGTATTTACATGCATTGAGAAATTAAAAAAGGTATTGCTTCACTTTAAGTACATTTTCGTTTTTACATAAATGCTCTGGTCCCATTGTGTACTTAAAAGTGGGGTATGCCTGTACGTTAACTAGTATTGAGCTGTCTACCTGAGCTTTTGCTTTAAGAGTCTACTGCTTCACAGATGTTATCACCTTGTACCTATTTGAAGCCTATTCCCTATGGTTTTATACATGCCAGGTAAACCAAAATTTTCTGTTTGGGATAATAGGTAAAAAAAAAGCTTTTGATATGTTTTAATAAGTGTATTTTTTTAAATGAATGTATACTAACATGCAAGTGCCTATACTTAAAAGAGTAAAAAGCTTCTAAACAATTCCATGACATTTGATGCTATTTACTCACTACATTCCATTGCTGTCACGTTTTCTTTCATTTTATTTATTTCCAACAATTTTTTTTCTGTCCTCCATCCAAGGACACTTTTGCAAGGACAGTCCAGCACAGTGACAGAGCATGCTATTAATTTAAACGTGTGTTTTACTCAGCATGAAGTATCTTATACATGTGTGTCCTACACAGGATGACTTTGCCTGTCCTCTAGGTAGGCCCAGAGGGCAATGTAGGCAATAATGACCCATCTGTTCGCTACTTGCAGATAGGAACCTTCTAATGAAGACAGATGTGGGTCACCCTGTGCTGCCAGTCTAGAGAGTGTTAATGAAAGGACCTAATGGTCACTTCTTTGTCACCTTTGACTGATTGATAACCAAAAGAGTTTATCCTGATATAAAGAAGGGGCAATTTTATGTATCATCCGTCTTCCTGGGATATCTTTTTCACTTTCTAACACTCTCATTCTTCACAAGCATTCTTTTGCTATTCCTAGAGAATATGCCAGAGTCACTTTCTAGCTCAGTGATGTACTATGACTTTACTGTAACATGTCAGAAATTAATTCTTCTGAAACACCCCTGTCCACTGGAATGAATGATCACACAGCTGCTGGAGATAAGGTCAAAAACACAATGCAACTGGAATGAAATCTTTCCATAGAACGCACAACACTTTGCCAGATAAAATGAAACAGTCATTTTTTCCTCAATATTTCATGCTAGTTATCTCTATCCGTGTTCTATGCATCATGATATGGAAGTGGCTGGTGGCTACAAAATGTCAGTTGACGTCCAACTATTAGTCACTTTTGGCAAATCATTTTATTTCCTTATGACTCGTGCATAAGGATTAAGAAAAGCAACTTGTCATTCTCTTTGCAAGGGAACTAGCATTATAAAAATCCCAGCATAAAAATGACAAACGGACACAAAAATACATTAACAACCATTTAGGGATTCTACATAACCATAGGCATATTCAGTAAAGCTACTAATATGTAATATATGTTTAATTCAGGATTTATCTACTTCAAATCCCGCAGTATCAGCGATGGCTCATGTTAATTAATTAACCTGTAATTGTGTAGTGACCTAAAAATAGATGAAATGTTATGATTAAGTCAATGGGCATTTTTACATTTCACATTTTTACCACTATATTCTTAATCACATCAAGTGCACCTGTCACTTAGGTAAAGGGTAACTTCACCTTTGTGGGGGAAAAAAAATTAGCAAAAAAAGAAAAAATCATATAGTGTATACAACTGCAACTCAAGTTAAATTGTAATTGAATGGTATTAAAAATGACTTTCCTTTTTAATCTGTAGCCGCTTTATTTTTCGAGAATGCAATATGGCAGCCCTCCCCCCCAGTAACATCCTTTCCCGCTTGAGTGGTACTAAGATACAAGTCAAATTTTAGGCATCCCCTGCAACAAAAATGTCATTTTTGGTGAGATACTCCCAATAGAAACACATCTAAAGGGATGCAGGCCAAGCAGCTTTCCTCATTACAGCATCGTAGGTGCAGCAGCTGATTGATAATTATGAAACCACTCCCATTGGACTCACTCAGCACAGAGGCACAGAGGAACAAACATTGATTTCTTCAGAATAAAAAAAGGTAGGAATCCTTGTAATTTACATAGATCACCCAGAGGGGAATGTTTTTTTTCTCAACAAAAGTGGAGTTATGCTTTAAACTAAATACCATACAGTCCTAGAAGCATGCCCTGGGGTTCCAGAGCTCAGGTTCTCTATATGCAAAGTTGCCAGATGTTGGAATGCTAGAGGAATAAGCAGAGATGAACTGCATTGTGGGAAGTGTTCAAGCTACAATTTGCATATCCATGGTACCAGTGCACGGGGTAGAGAAGGAGCAGAGAAGCCTCGCAGGTTTGTTCTGGAACTGCACTGTGCCTTCTATTAGGCAAATATGACAAGTTAGGTGAAAGTGTACTTTTAATAAAGTTCTAAAAAGCAAATTGCCACCAGGAATAATTTGCAGACACCTTGAAGTGTTTGCATACCTGTCTATAATGTTTTTAACTCCTGCATTACTTTGCACATAGTACATTAACGCATACAGTTTATGTGCATTCCAGCTGGTAATATGACTAATTATAGTAAATGTCTGACCTGCCCCTTCCAAAAAGAAGAAAAAAAACGTTTTTTCAGTCTAATATTCTAAGATCCAGTCATCAGGAACTGTGCAGCATTTCTTCCAGATGTTTAGTAGCTGTGAAGGTTTAAAAGAAACCTAGTGGTATAATAACAAGATAGAAACTACAGTTTGCAAGAAGAAATTACCTAATGCAGAGTCAATTTTTCTTTTAAAAGAAGCTTTGCATCACTTTATACTACAAAAATGGCCATTTAGGAGTGTATTCTCTCTCCCATATATAAAGGCTTTTTCCATCTGTTTTCATCTGATGATCTGGCCAGTAACACGCCTCCTGTATTAAGGTGCCCCTAGTCTGGATGAATGAGCACAGGGGCCACATTTGGACAGCAGGATTGTCAGTCCGAGGGGATGGAAGTGTTAGATGTGCTAGCAGATTGAGATACACTTACAAACTGAAACCAAACTCAAGCTAATACTTTATAAGCAATCACAGAAAACACTATTTTTCCCTTTTGCAATAAAGGTTTGACATAAATAAAAAAAAGCTGATCATTTTAAGCCCCCTTGTAAGTGGTAAATTATTTGTCTCATCTATGTAAACTGATACATCTGGAAGAGAGTTCGTTCTTTCGAAAAGCAACAAATCTACTGGCTGGATCACCAGATGAAAATAAAGAAAACGAATGCAGCCATCACATCTAAGAATTTGTAAGCCGCTATATAATAAATGTTGTACTGAGACAAAAAAAGAGAGCTTGTCTGACCAAGAGTGTAGTTGCCATCATCGCAATTAAATCTACAAGAGAAAATTCCTCTTTTTCGAAGTCACATAATTTAAAGAGCCTCCAACCAGGGATGTGCATCATAAAAAGCATATACAAGCAAGGTCATAGTGAAAAAACAAAAACAAAAAAAACATTTGTATCATGTGTCAACACGCATATAACAAATGGGCCATTGTGGTAACTCCAGTTACTTGTTGTTGGCCGCCATCATAATTGCACATCCAGGTAAAATAGATGCCATAGAAAGCTGGAGATTCCAACGCGTTTCAAACATTCTATTTTTCCTTAGTCAGGGAATATTTACCACTAGTTTAGTCCCACCGCTAACCCACAGACATCATCTGCACAAGTGCATCAATCCTCCTCCTTGTACACAAGGACACTCTCGCCGCTATTCAACCGCCAGGTTGTAGAAATGTATTTTGTATATGGAGCTCAAAGCCCTTCTGAAGGGGAGCAGATTGTAGCCAGTGTATAGGTGTACAAGGTGGTCCCAGTTTAGGGGAGAGTGTCCTGAATAGGCTCCTTGGGGGGACAAAGCCCTTTCCTCGGGTTGCAAATCCTTCCTCGCTCTCGGTCGGTGTGGGGCAGAGTGAGATGGCGTCTATAATAAATGTTTGCTTTTGGGTTTAATGGACTAGGATTCAAGCTCAAAGGAAACATATTAGAAATGTTAAATGTGTCCACACTGAAAATCAACTTGTGTTTCATTGCACATACCTGTAAGTGTGCCTAGACCTAAAGCTTGATATCTGTTGTGTGAGAGACGCTGCTGCCTTTGATTGCTGGTCTCATCAGCTTTGGATTGAGTTTAATGAAGTATTTACTGTGCTGCTCCTTTTTCTCCTTGCTGAAGTGGAAGCTGTAGCATAGGAATCTCCCTGCTTCTACTTTATTTATTTTTGGGATCTATGCTTTCAGCATCTCTCCTATTGCTTCTTGATCATTACCCCACCAGTCATCAGATCACTAGTTTTCAGGGGGGCTGCTCTGACATGAGGAAGCCCCCCCCCAAAACACACACACACAGACACAGCAAAGCACAACTATAATCCCAAAATGGCAACCTTTCTTACTTATGTGCAAACAAATGAACCAACAAAATATGCAATCAGCAAACAAAATTGTTAAGGAAGTATACAATAAATAACATCCAATGAAGTGAAATTATATATTCCTAAAAGTCTAAAAGTAAATATGGTGTTGAATCAATAAAGTCCAAGATTTGTGAAAATATCATCACATGGTAATGAAGTTATCTATATCCCAATCACCTTGTGCACCTCCACATAAATTAGAATTGCACTCACTAACAAGGGTGACCTCCAAATTAATGGTAGGTCAAACATTCTTTTGTTCACACTCAGAGGCAATCATATCACCTTCTCTAATATCATAATATGTCCTATAATGTATAAGGAAGCTCAAATGTTGTAACCTCACATAGCATAATATTGTTAAAAAAAAGGAATAAAACCATTTGTAAAATAAACATTGACATGTGCCAAGTGTATGAGCTGCACTAAACTATTGCAGGCATCATAATATGGGCAACGAAACACCGCTTCCAACTCAACGAGAATCAAAGATCACATCAGCTCTTACCCTTCCTGCAATGGACAAGTCGCCAGCAGCCTTGTGTAGCATGTCTCATGTAGTGTGTGATAACATCACAGTTATGCTCTACTACATATTTCAACATTGCATCTTTGGCAGGAGCACCCTTTGTCTGTTGATTACATCATTTATTGGTTAATGTATCTGCTTAGGAGGCCTCATGCACACAGGACATTTATCTAACTCTCCTAGAAGCCAGCAGCGGTTTTGCAGAAAAAATGCACGACACTTGTAAAAGTGTCTAAAGCTTTTACAAGCTTTTAGGAACTTTTACAGGCATCAAGCTCTTGGGCATTAATTCATTAAATTTGCCAGAATAAATATTGTATCCTGGCCATTGAAATGAAGTATTGCTCAAGCACTAGCTTTTAGGCGTGTTTAGCAGCTTCTATCAGCTTTTAGAAGTGTCAAGCGTTTTTTCCGCCCAAACTCTGCTGCTCCTGGACGCACAGGCAGTGGGTTTTTTCCCTGCTTCTAAGAGGCAGAGAAATAAAAGCTCTTTTTTTTTTTTTTTAGCTGAAGTGTGCATGAGCCATAAAAGCCTCTAAAAGCTACTGTCACTAAACGCTGCTAAAAGCCTATGTGTGCAGAACACACCGGCCAGTGCTCTTCGCCATCGGGTGTCAATTGACAGACCTTTTTCGGTTATGCCTCTTAAGCCTCGTACACACGCAATGAATTTCCGCCGACCGGTCGTTCGTCTTTTGTCCAGAGTGGTGTCTGTTGGTTGGAATATGACGTAGACTGCACACGAATTTTGTCGTCCGACAGAATTATACTTCAGAAGTGATGTCATGTGTTGGATTCCTTTCTTTGTGTTCTTTCATCTCTGAGCATGCCCAGTCTTGCTCATAAGATTTTTCCCTGTCGAAATCTGTACTGACTGCACAAAAATCGGACGTGTTTTGACGGAGGACAAAAATTTTATAGCCTGCACACCAGAATTTTTTTCGGCAGAAAAGTCGGAGTCGGTTGTCGAGAGCACCATACTAACAAGCCGAAAATCGGCAGATCGGTCGTCGGACGATAATTACTGGCCGATTTTGACTCATGTGGGCTTTAGACAGAACAGGGTGCCATACACATGGGCCACATTTCAGATGGTTTTTATTGAACTGGCTGATGCCACCCAATATTTGGCTCGTGTGTGCGGCCCTTAAGTTGGTAATGGGGAAAATAAGCTTAAGGGCATTACTAGTGACTAGCCCTTTGATGCCTGCTTTAGCCATGTGTTTTAAGTAGTACATAGAAAAGTATATCAGGAAAACGTATATCGTATATCAACCCAGGCGGGTACTGATAACTTGTTTTGTTTTCGAAGAGAGTAAAAACAATACTATAAGAACTGCATTCAAATTCTGATGTTACCTTTGAACGAGTATACCTTCCATTCCATACTCATGATAACCAAATGGATAGCTATCAATCAGGAATAATTTTGGGAATCTATACAATAGGAAACCATCAACAGAGAACAAGTCTCCTCTTTAATGAATATGCAGCTGTATAGACACCTTTGATGTGGTCAATAGGAAATGCACTCTCTGTGTGAGATATGTTGTAATTTGTATGAGATAATACCCTTGTGTAGCATATTTGCTGGCATGAAAAGACAGGTAAACAATGATCTGAAAGCGGGAAGAGAATACCACCTCACTCAGTGAAAGGAACACAATGCCAGAATGAAAATTAGACACAGAAGAGAGGCTTACTACAGCCACAATGACTTTCCAAATAACCTTCAGTTATACATAACTACGATTAAACCATTACAGAAAAAAGTAAGCACGTGAACTGATGCCTCTGGCCTTCAAAGAAATATTTTAGCATAAAAATATTCACACTTTGAACTTTGCAAGTGTATTTTTATTCTGCCAATAAATCCTATGAAAGAATCATAAAGCGTGGGCTATTAAAGTGTGAGTTCACCTTTTGCAGTTGAAAAAGTGAAAAAATAGAGATGAGTCATATATGTTGACATGTTTAATTCAGGCATTTCCTACATTTCTAATATATTGTATCTTTCTGCTTTTAAATGGTATATGTTTAGGTTCTACTTGCAATGTTCTTTGATTCAGTTATTTTATGTATGTATATGTAAAATGAAAATCCATAATGAAGAATGCTTCAGTGCTTACAGCACTAATCATTTTTTGGAATGTTTTGATATGACTTTTATCTGGTGATCCTGACAGTTACAGCACTATGCAATGGGCGTACAGTTGCAGGCAGACAACACTAAGCCGCTGCCTCAACAATTAACATTGACATTTCCAGCCTACCATAAGCTCTCCTCCATTGGGACTACAGGACACTGTGCCAGCACACAGCATCTCTATTTTGAACTTAATGTGCTTCAGCTATGTTTCTTGCACCACCCTCTCAAGCTCACTTGGTTGCAACCCCAAGAGAATTACTTGGCCACATCAAGCATGGGAGCTGTGCACCTGCATCCATGATGTGCAGACACATTTAAAAAAAAAAGAAAGTTTAAAAAAAAAATTGTCTTGCCTAGAAACGCAACAAACTAGAAGTTATGGCAAAAGAGGATCTATTGGTAATTTTCACTAGCTTTAATTTAAAAATATTTAACAGCTGGCATACTCTGGTTCTTTTCTGAAGTAGACTATGCAGGAATGGTAGTAATCAATAGGTTAGGGTGATTCAAAAACCTTTTAACATTTGATGACATACAGGCTTTCAGTTTTGGCAGGTCACACAAGGCTACTGCCAAAACTAGTAAAAAAAAAGCTGTATTAAATTGTACCTGTATTCAGAAATAAGCCATTGTATTGACCTTAAACATTGTTAGTAGGCACTTTTGACCTTAAACATTGGTAAATTGTTGATTGAACTTTTCAAATGTTAATTGTTAATTGACCTTAAACATTGTTAGTTGCTATGTAAGGCAGGCCATAGAAGATGTGATGTTCTTTCCTGCAACCACGGGTGGCAGCAACGAAATTTGCACAATTCCCCCATCATCATAGACAGTGCTGACAGGGGAATCCTTCCTGCCGAGCTATTGTCTGTGCCGGGAGAAGACAGTGATTATTGCTAGAGGCTATAGCAGCCGCACATAGCAGAGGGTGACATTCCTAGATCTGACAGTTGAGATCACTGATCAACAGACTATAAAGACCATACTATACAGGAAATATATGGCTATGAATAGCCTACTACAGGCAGACAGTTTTCACCTCCGACCTTTAGTCCAGGGGAATTCCGAGTGGCCAATATCTAAGGGCCCAGAGAAATTGCTCGTATTTTGCTGATTTTGAGCTTGAGGCAAGGGAACTACAAAATAGGTTCCGAAATAGGGGATATAAACACAGGTGGCTCAATAGAGCCTATAAACAGGCCAAAGAGATTGAGAGGAATTAATTACTGTTTAAACCTGAGAGAAACGAAAATAGGGAGAAGAAGGAGGTTCACTTATGTCTGCAATAAACGGAGTTGGCGAATAGAGTCAGAGAAACGTGTGGGAGACACTGGTCTTTGTAAACCAGTGATCCAAAATAAAATTCAATTTGTCCCCAGTTTCTCCAAAAATTGTATACAGGAAGGCAAACTCATTAAGGGATCTCCTCGTACATAGTGACATACAGCGGAAACCCCCATTCCACACAGGAATGTAGGGGATGCAAAGATGTGGAACATGCAATTACTGTTCCTACATGGTAGAAGGTGACAGGTTGGTCTTGCTGATGGGAAGAAGCCTCAGTTGCAATCAGTGGGTGACGTGTGACATCATGGGGGTGGTCATTGTCATCTCATGCACCTGTGGGTCCTTCTACATCGGGAAGA
The DNA here is from genome assembly GCF_965119305.1 of Pelophylax lessonae. NCBI lineage: Eukaryota > Metazoa > Chordata > Amphibia > Anura > Ranidae > Pelophylax > Pelophylax lessonae. Next base: position 593,456,697 of record NC_138768.1, read on the forward strand.
CCATCCAGACGATTCGAAAGAGTTTGCAGGACCATATTAACTAAATTGAAACATATCATCTAAAGGCCACAATTGTATGCCATGTGTGCCTGCAACATAATTGAGACCCAAGATGTTTGAGCTGTTGGGTAGTTGAAGTGGTCCCAAACAATAAGAGAGGAGGTGATTATGACCACCTTGTCCTACAACATGAGGCAAGGTGGATTTGGGAATTGGAGGCGACAAAACCTCCTGATCTCAATGACATTTCAAGTTTTTCTCCTTTTTTGCCCTGAATTTTTTGAATTTTTAATATATGTAATTTTTTCTTTTTTTTTTTGAGAGAGAGAAATACATAAATGTATTTGTGTTTAACAAGCCAAAAGGGAGGAGAAATATATATGTATGATAAAGGAGAAAGGATATAATTTTTGGTGATGTACAGTCTCCCATTCACATATAGATAACTTCCTATCTGCCATATATCTGGTGAATACACACAAAATTAAAGCTGTGTAGGCAGTGCAGAGCAATTAGAACAGGAATCAATGCATCTAACAACATGTAACTGCTTAGCTTTGGCGACATCTAGTGTGGAGCCTTGAATTCACGGCTCCCTGGATGGATGGCCTTATCGTTTCAAAACTAAAGATGGTGGATTTACATGATGTCGCCACACCCCATGCGTCAACGCAAACTACACCATGATGTCATGAGGCACCGCGCATGTGTGATAGCATAATTTTCAGCCATTTTTCTGGACAATTCCTGAATACATACAGGAGGTGGACCCTCTTTACATGTAACAGCCTCTGAAGCAGCTGAGACACCCGGCAAAACCGGTCAGGATCCTTTTCAGTCCAGCTACCTGCGCCTATGGCTACTCTGGCTCCCAAAGCTTGGAAATGATGGTCTTACGATGTGAGGATGACTGACATCTGATGGCGCATATCCAATAAGTACTAAGTACTGTTTAAGAGATTTGCCTATATGAGCATCTACATATATAGGGAACACCTATTAGCAGTCTACACAACATATAGAGCTTTGTTTCTTATCCAATCAAACCAGTGCTGTGGTCTGGGATTTTGATCCATTAACCATGTTTATATATAATAACACATACAACTGAGAACATGCCAATATACAATATGCTACACCTTTTGAGAGTTCTAACGATGAGGAAATCATGTGCTGATTTGTTCTTTTCAAATTTACCTTATACAAGTTCCTGGGAGGGAAGGACAATACTTTTATGTGAGAGTCAATCTTCAATACATGTGACCTCCTCTGAACCAGGAAAAACATACACATTTAACTAGGACATTTATATATACCTGTGTGAGGGAGGCGAGGAGCTGTATATCCCTGTGGGGACAATCTCTATAATTGTAGTCTCCTCTGGACCACAGATGTTTAAATCAACAGTTTTAGCCCTTTAATTTGATTTCCTGGTGTGTTGGAGCAGACAAATCAACATGATTGTACCGTGTATATCCCTTTGATCACGATTGATTAACTTTTTTCAAGTTTATTGCAATTGCTTATGGATAAGGAGCTTATATGAAGCCATACAAGAAAACCATAAGGCAGAATGTTTTTTCATGAGGAGTTAATTTTAAATAAATTTACTTGTGGAGTAAGGACTGTATACGCATCATAAATGAATGAATTAAAGAAATCTGCCTCTCTCTATACCATGTGATTGGTTACAACCTTACAGCTGTCCAATTGATGGACTTTTATATTAATAATATGGGTGACTCAGATGGATGGCTACCCACTAAAACCTAAAAGATATATGATAAATACATACAAAGTATTAATGTTGGTTTGACTAGCCTATAGAGTTTCTGAGTCATATTATGACATCAATGAGCCAGAGAACAGGAACAGGCTGGCTAGCACATGCTTTTAATACAGTATCTTGTAATACATGGGAATTTCAAGTATTTTTCATATTTACTATTCTCCCCGTGGGGACAGTAGGACTACAGAATTTATAAGAAAGTTATCAGAATTATTTAGTGTACTTATCTGAATGTATAGGTAGGGGTTGAGCATCATCCATCTTGGTGTTGAGTAGTTGTGTTATAGCAATAATCACAAATGAATCTGGCATGCTGGCTGTACCCAAGTTGATCAAACGGTCAACTTGGTACCTTCAACCTGCCCACACATGGTTCAGATCTCAGCCGGTTCCAGCTGAACCAGCCGAGATTCGACCCGTCTATGGCCGGCCTAAGTTTAGATGGTCAAATAATGGCATATCCTTACTTACACCTTACAGTGTTATGTCAGTGCTTCAGCTGTAGAAGCACTTCAAATGGTTAATTATCCTTTGACCTAAGAGGGTGCCTACTGCTAACCGATAAATTCAGTGTTATAGCTTGTATCTAAATACAGATTTCTTTAAATAAAATTGAGAAAATTATAAAACGCAAAAAACGCAGCACGTATATTACAATGTATATTACGTTTTAAAACTGAAAATTTTGTATCCTATTTCGTATATTCAAACTTGACTGAGCTAATCTACATATTTTACTGATTCTATAAATGAAAGGCTTTCCAGCGCCACAAACCAATGTCAACACAGCACCTCACATTACCACCCTGTGCGATACATCATTCAGCAATAAGCTTCCCTTCTGTGCAATGTCAGTGGTTTTCTTCTGGATGAAAAAGACTGATAGAGATTTGAAGTAACTGATCTTGAAAAGCATTCTGTTGCCTAAAGCTACAAATGAGGTTTCTTAATCATTTCAGAGCTGGGAAGTAAAATAAATCATCTGTGATTTTCAAATCCATTTGAGTCGTTACTTTAAATGTTTTTGGCTCCTGTACTAGAGAAACTGCAGGTCAGGACCAATAGTTTCTAAGCAACACTCTATGTGGCAAGCTTAATATACAGCGCTGAAAGTGACCCTTTGATGTATATTGGAAATGTATGCAGAAGGTTCTCGTCACAGTCAATGTGCATCTGCAATATGTGGGTTCAACTTTCCCAGTCCATTAGGAGAGTCATAAATATAGTCACTTTACTGTAATGGTACCAATAAATCTACATAGCGTTATATAAAACAAAATGTCTCATCACAGCATTTGTAGAACTAAAGCCTATTGTTCTGTTTTAGAAAGTTGTAGAGTTAATTCACAGGACCGTCCTTCAAGAATATCCATGAGCATATTTTGCAGATACTATATAGAATTCACTTAGAGATCATTGATAGATAAAGGAAAATGGGTCCAAACAATCTAGACTGAAATATATATCTAAATGAATAAAAACAGCTTATGGTGGATGTTCACATTACAAGAAGGATGCCACCACACATTTCAAATGGCAATCTGCAAAGACTATATGTACTAGGACTATATTGGCACCCAATAAGGATGTTAATTTCAATTAAACAAGTATACTTTTATCACTTTGCAGAGACACAGGATCCATGCCTTCCCTCTTGTCAGAATGGCAATCTGCCTTGCTTATATAATCAGATTGCAATTCTGTCTCTGTGGCTGATAGCCAGCCTGTGCCGGCAGACATTGAGTCCATGGTATTCGCTGTGTGTAATCGGAGCGGAAGCCAGCAGCCGGTGGTGTGCATTCGCGCCCCCTACCTGGAAGTTCAGGATCCCGTATTTATATGTGACTATAAAAAGAGCCAGAGTGTCTCAGAAGTAAAGATGGACAGAGGTTTACCAATTTGTGAAAAGCTACATCTAAAAATTGTCAAACAGTTTCAGAATGATGTTACTCAACGTTAAACTGCAAAGACTTTAAATATAATGTATAATTATCTACAGTACGTAATATCAGCAACTGCGTTAAAAACAGGCATGAGTCTGTGATGGACCTCATGGACTGCATGGGATCAGGAATAATTCCAAAAATCACTGTCTGTGAGCTCTATCATGCAAAGAAGAAGCCATATCTGAACATGATTAAGAAACACCACCATCCTCTCTGGGTCAAAACGGTCTGTTTTAATGTTGAGAACTGTTCCGAGGTCAGAAAAATAGAAATTTGACATTCTTTTTGGCAACCATGGGCACTGTGTCTTTTGGACTAAAGTGGAGAGGGGCCTTCCAACTTGTAACTTGTTATCATTTGAAAAGCCTGCATATCTAATGGCACAGGGTGAGTTTGTGCCTTTACCACGGACAGCTTGCATATCTGGAAAAGCACCATCAATGCTGAAAGATATATCAAAGTTTTAGAGAAGCATATGCTCCCATCCAGAGGAAAGGCCTTGCATATTTCATCAGGACAATGCTAAAACTCATACTGCATCTAAGACAACAGCAACTTCATGGTAGAAGAGTCCAGGTGCCTAACTGGCCTGCCTGCAGTCCAGACCTTTCACCAATTGAAAATATTTGGCGCATCTTTAAACAAAATACAGAAGTATGACAAAGAAGGAAGGTTGAGCAGTTAGAATCCTAAACCCGGTAAGAATGGATGACATACCTATCCCAGAACTCCAGCAACTGGTCTCCTCAGTTCACAGACATTTATAGAATGTTGTTAAAAGAAGAGGGGATACTACACTGTGGTAAATATAGCCCTTTCCCAACTTTTTTGAGATGTCGCAGTCATCAATTTCTTAAAATGGTACATTTTCTGTTTAAACACTTGATATGTTTTCTACATTCTATAAAATGTGTTTATAAGATTTGCAACTTATTGCATTCTGTAGGTTATTGCATTCATGTAGATTTTACACAGCATCCCAACTTTTTTGGAATTGGGGGTAGTATAAACTCTATACAAGTTCTGGTTCCATGTTAACATTAGTACTAAAATGTCACAGCTCTATTTGCTTCACACATGATTGTGTCACCCTTTATCAACCTCTTATGATGATAGGCTTTTAGCAAAAGACAAGTCCTTGTATATTGTAATTAGTGTTTGTCAGTTTCCTTTTAAAAATAGATTTTGGTCTTTCTCTAAAAAAAAATGACTACTTTGTCTACAGAACAGAAATGAAATTGAAGTCTGCTTTCACACTAAACTAGAAATCTGCTACCACCTAGTGGTGTGTTAAGAAAGTTCACAACTGAATATTTTCAAAATGAAAAACACCTAAAGGCCTTACATTTTGGCAATTATATTGCACAGTTATATATATAAACTTATTTCATAATGCGAGGCAAATAGAAATGATCATATCATATCAATAACCGTAGCTATTTGTTTGTATAATAGTCAGATAAGTGAAAAGGGGAGTCAAATTGGTTGCTCTGGTTTGCTGCCGTTTACACTTTGATTTATCACTTATTGAATAAAGATGACTGCTGTTTTAAACCCCAGAGGTTATAAACAGGAGACACTACTGATCTTCTTAAAGTGAAATTCCAGGATAACCCTAACTACTCTTAAAACGTTCCCCCTCCTAATGCCTATGCTTTCTTACCTGTTTGTGAATGATCTTTATATTTACTGTAACTATGGATCTCCCATGCAGGGCTCACTAATAGGGCAGTAAAACTGGCCCTGTTGTACCAGGCCCACCCCCCATCAGATACACATCGGGGCCCGGGCAGCATGACAATTCATTACTGCATTTTAAACAATTTGCTTTCTAAACCCCTTTCCCTCTCCTACTTGCCTATGGAGGAGTGGTATATTATTTTCCTGGGCCCCATCAGGTCTACATAGGGGCCCAGGAGGTGAGCACAGTGGAAGGACTATTTCTTATTTTCGGGGTGCATGTACATCATGCCGTTCCACTACTTAATTAGTCCCGGCCGGCAGGGTGATTCTATAATTCTCCGTCCGGCTCCTGGCTGCTGTCCTCCTGAGATGTGAAGCAGTTGAGCAACTGACAGGGAGCAGCAGGAGGAGAGCGTGGCTGAAATGGACACAGTGAGTGGAGAATAGAGGATAGAATCCTCACTGTGTCCTCTTATATCTTAGCACAGCAGATTATCATTAGCCTTACAATAAACGCACAGGCAGCACAATAAGCAAGGTCTCTATCATGGCTCTATCATGGCTCTGTGTCACATGACACATACAGACTGTTACAGTCTGTAACTCTCAGTACAGCCATAAGTTGACAAAGTCAGCACCCAACAGTCGTGTGACACAGAGTCACGATAGAGCCACGATAAAGCCCCTGCTTATTGTGCTGCCTGTGTGATTATCATAATACTGATGATCATAGGACATGGTGAGGTGCTACTTTACACTTTAGTTGGGGGAGCATTAAACATGTGCAGCAGAGCTGCATTTTTATTGCCCCCCAAACCAATTCCCTTTAACTGCTTCCTGTCCAGTGACATACCAGTACATTGCTGGCTTGGAAGGGTAGATAGCTTGGTCATCAATACAAGAATGATAGTGATATCTTTTTTTTTAACCTCAGTTATTCTGCACACAGTAAAAGTAGTCCTAATCCTAGTCCTAAAAAGCCACTGGATTACTTTTACAGGCAGTAAAAAGGGGTCCCACCCCTGCCTTTACTGCCTTTAGGTTGCAAACAGCAGCATCCAGTTCCTGGGACACAGTGAGATGGATGGATGTCGTTCCTCCCGCTGTGTGACATCAGAAACCAGAAGCGACAAGGATTTTATCATTTCCAGTTTCAGTCTCATGTAGCCACTACCGGTTTTGAACAAGCATCTGATTAAACTGATCTTGGTTTGATCAGATGCTTTGGAGGCTAAAATACCCTAGATCTCTCCACAAAGACGCCCTGTCATGGCCCATGCTATTACAAGAGATGTTGTTTATCCTTTGTAAAAGCAAAAAAGAATAAAAAAATGTAAAGATACAGTGTAAGATTTCTTTTCTTTGTAATAAAATAATTATATACAATTTAAAAGAAATGTAAACTGCCCCCCTCCCCCACTTTGTGCTTATGCTCAATTGCAAATGCACAAGTTGGTTCCGCACGCATATGTAAAACAGCAACAAACCTACATTTTGTTTCGAGTCAGAGTCAGGGGTGGGGCAAGGGGTGGGGTAAAGGGTGTGGTTGAAGGGGACCCCGTCAGGCTGTACGGGCCCCATGATTTCTAACAGCGGCCTTGCTCCCATGTGTCAGCCAGAGCCAGATGCAGGGAAGAAGAGAGAGAGTTCTCCAACAATGGATGGTAATGCCTGGGAGTGGTGACGTCAGCCATGGGCTTCAATGGCTCATCTGTTGTCGGTGCTTCTTTATCTCCCCTGCAGCGGTGTTGGCTGACACAGGGGAACAGGATCACCGAGTGGCCTGTAAATTGGTAAGTATATGCATCTTTCTTTCACAGGTTAATAAGTATGGTTGTTAGGAAAGTGGGGAGAACAGTTTTAACAGTATTTAGAGTTATCCCAGAATTCTACTTCATTATCTTGCTTGTTGATTAGCTGTTATTGTCAATATCTGACTTATTGATTAATTAGTCAATGATCCAAAAGAAGGAAAGTGGTTAGGAGATATATCTTTGGTGAATGCATACTCCTTCCTGATTAGATACTCAAGTGTATGTATAATTGAACCTTTCTTTTCTTTTTGTTTGGAGTAGGAAAGGGTAATAAAAAAAAAAACCCTGCTAGTATGCAAAAAGCAGATGGAAAGCCATGCCACACCATGTTCTATCTAACACACACATTCTCCACACCCCATGCTCCAACTGCCTATAGTTGACATTAAAAAAACACATTTTTATTATATTTTTCATGTCAACTATGGGCAGTTAGAGCATGAGGGCAGAGAATGGGCATTTAGAGCAGGATGTGCCAGCTACAAAAAGCTGCAGCCCAGTTGGAGGAAGACTGGCCCAGTGAATGGAATAAACATTAGGTCACTGAGACATTTAGCATTAGGAAGGCCTGGAGTACTACAGTAATGCCTGCATGGGGAAAAACTGGTCCCCTCAAATCAGATAGGCTGTTTTATTATTGGCAATTTGTTTCATTTTTCTGTATTGGTTGGAGTGTACTTTTGAAACAAATGTGTCATTTATGACATTCATTCGACTTCATTACTGAGTAATCAACAAAATTCAGCGGTTTTGTTGCCCCTTTTTAAACTCCCTGCCTTCCTGCAATAAAATTTGCTATTACATTGTAACATTAGCTGGACACTGAAAGACTACATATGATCGTGAATTATATCCAATTACTCTTTTGTTGTTGACAATTTCACTTTAAAGTGGTAGCAGTATAAGTTTTTTTTTACCACTGTGACCCTACTACATCATTGGCTGTTACTATAGCATATCTTTCTTCAACCAGTAGTGAACCCCACTTGATCATTTTTATCTACAGGTACGCCTATAAAAAGGTTTACCCGTAGGTAAAATCAATATCTCCGAAACGTGCACCGTGTAGGAGATTTTCACCCTGCATGCAGCCAGTGACCTCACCGGCGCATGCGCTCTGAAGGTCCAGCATACCTTGTTGGAACTTCAGAGCTTTGTGCTGGAACCAAGCATTCCCGCACGCATGAGCAGGGGTGACATGATCGTAGCTCCAGCCATTCACACAGCCGGAGACAGTCCTGTAAAAGACCTGGGGAAGATGTCAGCCCTCTCAGCGATGACAGCGCACCATGGGAGGGCTTCATTTTAAGGTAAGAATTTTGTAATGTACCAGTATGCATACTAGCACATTATACAATTGCCTTACAGTTGTTTATTTTTTTCGTTTTTAACAGCCGCAGTTTACAACCACTTAGAACTTAGTCAAAAAAATTAAGATCTGATTGGTTACTTCCTGCTGGCCCCTTTTGCAGGTATAGTTATGTATGTACAACATAAAACATTAAAAATAAATGCCTATATTGTTTAAAACCACCCTGCACAGCACAGCTTCAGTTGCTCTCTATTCTACGCTCTCTATTCTCGACACTGTGCAAATTATCCGCAAGTAACTAGAGTCCTATCTGCTGACATCCTCAAGATTTACTGCTGCTGAGGGTGATGGGAGCAACACACATGGCACAGACTGTGCCAAGGAAGGACAGATTAGGGAGAGAGAAAAGAAAAGCAGGAGAGTGACAGGACATACTCTCCTGCCAAGAAGACATACAGTTAGGTCCATATATATTTGAAACAATACAAATTAATTTGAAGTACAGACTTTCAGCTTTAATTCAAGGTGTTGAACATAAATATCAAGTACAAATTTTAGGAGCTGCAACCATTTTTATACACAACCCCCCTCCCCCCCCCCCTGTTTAGGGGCTCAAATGTAATTGGACAAATTAATATGGTGATAAATAAAATGTTATTTTCTAATATTTTGTTGAGAATCCTTTACTGGCAATGACTGCCTGAAGTCTGTAACCCAAGACTGGTTTTCCTCCTTTCTGATGCTTTGCCAGGCTCTAGGTCCAAAGGGTAGTAATAAACAGCGCATACTCAGACTGGTCTGAGGTGGTAAGCGGGGTCCCCCAAGGCTCAGTCCTGGGACCAACCTTGTTCAATTTATTCATAAACAACATTGAGGTCGGGATCAGTAGTTCGATATCAGTTTTTGCAGATGACACAAAATTGGGCAGGGCAATAACTTCACAACATGAAGCAGATATCCTGCAGAATGACCTGGACAAAATAACAGAGTGGGCAACGACATGGCAAATGAGGTTTAACGTGGAGAAGTGTAAGGTTTTGCACTTGGGGACTAAAAACATAAAATCACAATACACGTTAGGAGGGGAGCCCTTGGGGGAATCAAAAATGGAGAAGGATCTGGGAGTATTGGTTGATGATAGATTAGGAAACAGCATGCAATGTCAAGCGGCAGCTTCCAAAGCCAACAGAATATTAGCATGCATAAAGAAAGGGATGCATTCCAGAGATAAGACTATAATCCTTCCACTTTATAAAACTCTGGTCCGACCGCATCTGGAGTATTCCGTCCAGTTCTGGTCGCCAGTCCTCAGGAGGGATGTGTTGGAGCTGGAGAGAGTCCAGAGAAGGGCAACTAAACTAATTAGGGGATTGGAGGACCTTGACTATGAAGAGCGTCTACAATCGCTCGATTTATTCTCCCTGGAGAAGAGACGTCTGAGGGGGGACATGATAGCAATTTATAAATATCTTAATGGGGATCCCAGCTTAGAAAAAAAGCTGTTCATTCGAAGGGATTGCATGAGGACTCGAGGGCATACAATGCGATTAGAGGAGAAGCGTTTTAACCTCAGGCAACGCGGGGGGTTCTTTACTGTTAGGGCAACAAGATTGTGGAATTCTCTACCACAAGAGGTGGTTTCGGCGGGTAGTATGGTGGCTTTCAAAAGACTCTTAGACTTACATCTCAAGGATCAGAACATTCAGGGGTATGGGAGATGATTACAGCCACACATGCCTACACAGGTTGAACTGGATGGACTATTGTCTTTATTCAACCTCACCTACTATGTAACTATGTAACTATGTAGCTGCATCTGTCTTCAGTTGTTCTTTGTTTATGGGGCTCTCTGCCTTTAGTTTTGCTTTCAGCAAGTGAAATGTATGATCAATTTGGTTAAGATCAGGTGATTGACTAGGCCATTGCAGAATATTCCACTTTTCCTTCAAAAGCTCCTGGGTTGCTTTTGCAGTGTGTGTTGGATCATTGTCCATCTGTACTGTGAAGCGCTGTTCAATCAATTTTGCTGCATTTGGCTAAATCTGGGTTGACAGTATAGATCTAAACACTGCAGAATCCATCCAGCTGCTTCTGTCTTCAGTCACATCATCAATAAACACCAATGACTCCGTGCCACTGGAAGCCATGCATGCCCATGCCATCACACTGCCTCCACCATGTTTTACAGATGACGTTGTATGCTTTGGAACATGAGCTGTTCCAAGCTTTCCCCACACTTTTTTCTTCCTGTCATTCTGGTACAGATTAATAAGTTTCATTGGTCCAAAGAATGCTTTTCCAGAACTGGTCTGGTTTTTTTAGATGTTTTTTGGCAAAGTCTAATCTGGCTTTCTTCTGGCATTTTAACCACTTAAGCCCCGGAAGATTTTACCCCCTTCCTGACCAGAGGGTATTTTGCGATTCGGCACTGCGTGAATTTAACGGACAATTGCGCGGTCGTGCGACGCTGTACCTAAACAAATTTGGCGTCCTTTTTTTCCCACAAACAGAGCTTTCTTTTGGTGGTATTTGATCACCTGTGCAATTTTTTGATCACGCGCTATAAACAAAAAAAGAGCGTCAATTTTGCAAAAATAGCAATATTTTTCACATTTTTTTATATGAAATTCCCCCAAAAAAAATGTAGAAATCAAAATTTTTTAACATTTTCAGCCAATTTGTTTTATGCTACCTATGTTTGGTAAAAAAAATCGCAAAAAGCGTATTTTGATTGGTTTGCGCAAAAGTTATCGCGTTTACTAACAAAGGGAAAGATTTTTGTCATTTTTGTTGTTTTTTTTTTTAACGCGTAATGGCGGTGATCTGCGATTTTTTTTTGCGGTACTGCGACATTGCGGCGGACAGATCGGACCCTTGACTGACATTTTTGACACTTTTGGGGTTACCAGTGACATTTCTACAGTAATCAGTGCTATACATATTCACTGTTACTGTAAAAATACACTGGTAGTGAAGGGGTTAACTTTATTTGGGAGGGAGGGGCTGTGTGTGTCCCTAGGGGCGTGCTTTCTACTGTGATTGGCTGTGGCTTGAGCTGTAAGGACACTGATCAACGGATCTACATAGTAGATCCGTGTGATCAGTGTTTTTACACCGAGGAGAATGACAGGTGGCTTGTTTACACAAGCCGCCTGACTTTCTCCCTCTCCCCCGCCGATCGCCGAGTGGCCGGCGGACATCGGGTCCGCCGGTCACACGCGTGGTGGGGTCCGTGACCCTCCGGGGGCGTGCGCTCGCTCCCTAGACCCTCACAAGCTAGTGACGTAGCCCTACGTCACTTTGCCTGTGAGGGGCTGACTGCCGACGTAGATCGGCGTTAGGCAGTCGGCAAGTGGTTAAATGGTTTGCACCTTGTGGTGAACCCTTTGTATTTGCTCTTGTGAAGTCTTCTCTTGATTGTAGACTTTGGCAATACGCCCACCTCCTGGAGAGTGTCCTTTACTTGTTTGGATGCTGTGAATTGGTTTTTCTTTACCATAGAGAGGATCCTGCAATCATCCACCACTGTTGTCTTCTGCGGATGTCCAGGCCTTTTTATGTTGCTGAGTTCAGCAGTGAGTTCTTCTTTACTCAGAATGTACCATACTGCAGATTTGGCCACTCCTAATATTGCTACTATCTCTCTGATAGATGTTTCATTTTTTGAAGCCTTACAATGGCCTGTTTCACTTGCATGGACAGCTCCTTTGAATGTATGATGTAGGTTAAAAGCAATAGATTCCAAATGCAAATAACACACTTGGAATCAACTCCAGACCTTTTACCTGCTTACTTGATGAAGAAATAACAAAGGAGTAGCCCACACCTGGCCATGAAACAGCTTTTTATTCAATTTTCCAATTGCTTTTGGTCCCTTGAAAAAGGGGGAATGGCTATTCTTAAGAGCTGTAATTCCTAAAATTGTACATACCCTCAAATTAAACCTGAGAGTGTGCACCTTCAGCCCATATCCATTATATAACTATAGCTTGAATATGTTTTGGTAGATACCTGAAAAAGCTAAAATTGTGCCTGTGTCCAAATATATATGGACCTAGCTGTAAAAGAGTTTAAGCGGAGGCATAGCTTGGAGCTTATGGGCATTGATGCAAAGGTTGACTTTGGGACACCGGCACTTCCGGTTCCGGCGCCTGATGAGCTAGGCGGGTGACTTAGCGGCTCCAGGCTCTTCTGCATACAGAGCCGTCCTAACAGCTCACCCGGCCAGTGGTGTCACTGCAATCCGCTCCCGATACACCCCGGGCAGGTATCGCATGGATCGGTTCGTCATCAACCCCGCAAAAGGACATGGAGAGGCTCGCTCGGAAGCCGAGCCTCCCGCTGTGTGCGTCTCCAACATGGCCACCGCAACCCTCCCTCTCCACAGCCTCTCTCTACCAGTGCTGCCCCCCTCTGGGAAGAAGACCAATATGCCAAAATAGCCCAAGTTGTAGCTGCACTTCTCTCTCCTACGATTACAGCAGCTGTAGACAAGGCAGTGTCAGCAGGTATAGCCTAGCTCAGAAAGGAGATGGGAGATCACTCTAAAAGGCTGTCAGATTTGGAACACAGATTGTTAGAAGTTGAAGATGAGGTGCAATCTAATTTGGCCAATGATCAGAAACATGCCCAGACTCAGCAATACATCCTGGATAAACTTGGACCTGGAAAATTGCTCTCGCAGAAACAACCTGCGCATCATTGGGGTCCCAGAATCTTACACAGTCGCTTCCCTTCCTGATCTATGCTCTGCTCGCATTCCTCGAGTACTGGGGATATCCTCACCCTGCACAGTGGAAAGAGCCCATAGGCTGGGCCCCCCTCCAATGACAGGCACACACCGCGCCCGGTGATCGCGCGCTACCTCAACGACACAGACAGGGTCGCTATACTGAAATCATTCTGCAATGCTAAATCACTGCAAGTGGATGGGCACAAGCTCTTACTATTCGCAGACTTTGGGGCCCCCACCATTACCATCTGCAGCTTCCAACGCACCAAGATACTCCCAAGTGGCTAGAGAGTTACTTTAGATCTTTATTTACATATTGAGATGGTAATTCAAAAGATTTTGAAGAAACTGTCCATAATTTGATATACCTCTCCAATTCTTTTGAATAGCTGGGAGCAGGGGTAGTCAACCTTTGAGAGGTGGAGATCTACCTGAGCAGCATGAAAGAGATCATAGATCTGTACCCTAATTTTTTTTAAATTTTACTCTTTTTTTTTTGGAAAGCCTAACTAAATAGAAAAATATAAAGTCACTGTAAAAATAAAAACTTGGCCTACCCTGAAAAGAGACAGTGTCAGTCAGGTTTGTGTCAGTAGAGCAATGGATGGTGTCAGTCAGAAGAGAAGTGGATGACGTCATTAAGGCAGAGGATGGTGTCAGTAGGGAAATGTATGGTGTCAGTAGGGTAGGAGATGGTGTCAGAAGGGCAGGGGATGGTGTCAGTAGGACAGTGAACGCGTCAGTAGAAATGTGGACAGTGTCAGTAGGACAGTGGATGGTGTCAGTAGCTTTTCATTTTCGGTATTTAATTTTTTAAATATTTAACATTATTTTTATTTTTTACAAATTTATTTTTGAATATTTAAAAAAAAAAAATTAGCATCCCTTTTGGGGGGGCTTTGGTGAAATATCAGGGGGTATAAAAGGACCCCTGATGTCTCACTTTTGAGACAGAGAAAGGAGATTGAGGACACAGTCCTCAACCTCTATCTCTGCAGCCTCAGCTTCATAGATGAATGTATAGGAAGCGCCCTGAGGCTTCCTGTTCATTCACAAAACAAAGCAATATTAAACACTATGCTTCTGTTAAGAATGGACACAGGAAGGGGCTGGTAAACATTACATACTTACAGGCCCCTTCCCCCGCTCATCATCCTGAAATAACTCCCTGTAGCAGCCAGTGGGAGAGAGGAGGGAGAACAGGGAAGCACACTGTGGGGCCAGGCAGCAGAAAAAGAGTAACCCAGACAGGAGGGGCAGCGGTGGCAGCACACACAGGAACCAATCCTCTGGGAGGGAGAGGAGGAGAAGCTGGCTTTCAGTGGCTGCAGGAGGAAAATACAGGAGATCAGTTCCTGTATGTGCCACCATCGTCGCTCCTCCAATCCAGGTGTCAAAACCAAATGTGACATTGAGGCCGCACAGTCCCCTGGAGCATGAGTGAGATCGCCTTTGTGACCCCTGAGACTAGACCAGTGTTGGGATCCCTTCACACAGGGGTCCCCCTGCTGCTTGCATACTACAAGTCCCAGCATGTCCAGGACACACCATTCCCCCATGCTTGCTCCTGTCACTACCTGCACATGGAATGTCCCCAGTACAGGGAGAGTCTGGGGAAGTCTCAGCCCTGTGTCCTGGACTGTAGAGTGCTCTCAGTCCTCCGGACATCCTCCCCTCCCCCCCCCATGCCCCACTCTCACCTCATATCACTTGATGAACTTGCTGCCCTGTTCTCACATCTCTGGTACCTGGACTGGTTCCAATTGGAGAGCATGTATCCTGGGGCTGGGTCCTAGCCATAACTAATGGCAGATTGGGGGCGGGGCAACATGAGAAGAGGGAGGTGAGGAGAGATCAGCGGGGACTAAATTGGAGCAGGAGTTGAGGAGAGGAGACAAGGGAGTAGGGAGCGGGACTCGCTTACATAGGGGCAGAGACAGGGAGAACACGGAGAGGAGACATGTGAACTAACACTCGCTACTCCTCCACTCAGTGGTCCTATGCCTCCTGGCATCCAAGTTGAGGGGAGGAGCATGATCTGTCCTATGATATTCCTTACATTCTATCCTCTCAGTTGACCCCTCCGTCCACACACACATGCTCTGCCCTATGGGTGCTCTATGAGTGAACAGTGACATGTGAGAGAGAGGCTTCCCTGGAGCATGGGCGGGGCCACAACAAAATGGCAGCCTCCAGCAAGAATAAACAGGAGCAAAGCTGGAGGCAATTTATAGCACACACTAATAATGGTAGCATAATTATTAATGTGGAATATATATATATATATATATATATATATATATATATATATATATACAAATCTCTTTTTTTTTTAAAGAACATTAATTGTTATCAAACTGTCATGGGTAAAGTTACACTTTGACTACCACCTAATGTGTGCATACGTGACATCTACTATATAATAGTACACAGCTTGCGGTCACGGTGTATGTGAATGTGACAGATACTGCAAGCCAAAAGAATACAACATGCAATCTAGAACTCTTCTGATGCAGAGCAGATAGAATACTGCCTTGATGCAGAGTGTACCTTTTGGTTAACACACATTTAAAGGGTTCGGCAAAATGAGTATTAATGTTTCAAACATTTGTTTTAATTCTAAAGATCACGTATTATTCACTTAAGTTCTGGGTGCTAGTGATTTATAGCGCTAGATCTGCAGGCTGTCAGTGATCCTGGGCTTTTGACTGCTCCACTGGAGCAAACTGTAGAAGAGATTGTAAATACAGAGCTTCTCTATTGTGTTTACATCAGGAATCTAATGACATCATTCCTGTCTTTACAGAGTATCAGGCAGAGCGGCTGAGTCTCTCCCAGCTGCAGTAGATCATGACTATAGTGATCTACTGCTGGCTGACTGTAACCAGAAATGAATATTATAAAAGAGCAGTTGATGCACAGTTGCATAGGGAATCTGACCAGATCCAGAAACCCCCATGAAGGAGGAAGAGGGGAAAATGTAAAAAGTGTAAAGGATAGAAAATGAATATACAGTAAGGTGACAAGATTTTTTAAATCAAATCCGGGGACATATTTTTTTTTTTAAATGGAAAATGGCACAGGGCTGCATAATACAGAGTGCTTGGCACAGGACTGCAAACTACACAGAGTGCTGGGCACAGAACTGCATCATACACAGAGTGCTGGGTAAAGGACTGCATAATACCCAGGGTGCTGGGCAGAGGACTACATAATACACAGAGCGCTGGGTACAGGACTGCATAATACACAGAGCGCTGGGTACAGGACTGCATAATACACAGAGCGCTGGGTACAGGACTGCATAATACACAGATCGCTGGGTACAGGACTACATAATACACAGAGCGCTAGGTACAGGATTGCATAATACACAGAGCGCTGGGTACAGGACTACATAATACACAGATCACTGGGCACAGGACTGCATAATACACAGATCGCTGGGCACAGGACTACATAATACACAGAGTGCTGGGCACAGGACTACATAATACACAGAGCGCTTGGCACAGGACTACATAATACACAGAGCGCTGGGCACAGGACTATTAAAATACACAAAGCGCTGGGCCCAGGACTACATTATACACAGACCGATGGGCACAGGACTACATAATATATAGGAGGGCAGGGTTCAGAGGTTTGCTATACCCCTTTGAAAAAGCTACATGTGTTGTAGCGCAACGCGTCAGGGACAAGCCGTGTTGACGCCACTTCCGGTCGTCGGCCGAGACCGGAAGCATCGGAACTCACCGCATCGGCGGCTGCTTTTGCTGTTTAACTACTGCTTTCTAGTAAGTGACCTGTATCTTTTATTAAATAAACATATACCCTGATATGCTACACCATGAGAGTTTTCCTTGTTTGAGCACCTGATAGAGGCACCGAGGGAGATTGGGATATACTCAAGTCGGGACCAGTTGATTTCCTCCGGAAATAGTAAGCTGTAGCCATTGGAGATAAATCGAGTGCATTTCTGAAGATTGAAAGGCCCGAGAAGAGCTAAGATTGCATCATTAAACGCTCGATTTGAGTGTTATGGAGGTGAGCGGCCATTTCACCTAATGCCGGATTGCTTGCTCACCTGCGCACATCCACCTGGCTGTGATTGGAAGTTTGATCACACGTTTTTATTCACCTGAATTTTTATTGAATTTCCCGGGCACTTTGCACTTTAATCACCTTAAATATATTTGGAAGGACTATATGGACATTTCTACATGCACTTTATGTAGCACTACTGCACTTTTTATATCTACCTTATTTATTCACAAGTGTATGTCTAGATTGACACTGATTATTCATTGCTGCTTCAACTTATTGTATTGATTGTTTATCACTTGATTTTTTGCACATTTCACCAATTAATTTGACAATTACTGTTTATTAATTTTATTTTATCTATTATCAAATTTTAGATTGATTACACGTAGAATCTTATTTTTATTTTGGATCTATTTCCTTTATCATCGCCTACATCACCTCTGTGCTTTTAGACATCTCGGGAGATTTTAAATAATTGTGGTTGGAAGATTTTAGATTTACACCATCCCCGACTGTGTGTTTTTTATTTATATTTATTCTGGATCATCCCACTTTTTATGCATTGTGTAGTTTTTTAGAATTATCCAGTTTCATTTCTCGTGTGGATACAGTCAGAGTGGTTCATCTTAAAGAGTGGAGCGCTGATTTTCTGCTTTTTAATATTGCTATGCATTCTGCCCCCACATCCATAGCTCACCTCTGCACCCTTCTCTCAGATTATCTCTGCAGCCACTTCCCAGCCCTTACCCCACAACAGCTAAACTCTCCATACAGCTGCATCAGCTCTGACCCTTGCTCCCCCACTGCCCTCACCTGTTTACAAACAGACCCCCCCCCCCATCTGCTCACCTCCCAGTCTCAGCCCTCCACACAGTACATTTTTGGCTCTGACTCTCCTCCACTGAACAATAGTAAGAGCAGCAGTGAGATCATCCACCAGGGGGCATCAGCATCCGAGCCAACAGACTGTTTCTCAGCCAGCATGGGATGCCCTGTCTTTGTTAATCTGGTCCTGAATCCGGGGACAGAACCGGGGACAGACTTGGTCTGGGGACAGTGCCCTCAGTCTGGGGAATGTCCCAGGAACCCGGGGATCTCTGGTCACCCTAATATACAGAGGGTATGTATAGAGAGAGTGTGTGTATATATATATGTATATATATATATATATATATATATATATATATATGAAAGATTGGTGAACCATAAATATTAATGCATAAATAAAACATAAGACAATCTTCTTCAATCTTCTAAAATATGATAAAATGTATAAAGTGAAATAGCGAAGGATTCCGCCGATGCGGTCCGTTCCGATACTTCTGGTCTCAGCCGTAGACCGGAAGTGACGTTCACCACGGCTTCTCCCGACGTGTTGCCTCACAATCGGGTCCTTGATAAAGTCACGTGAGATTGTGACGCAACGCGGCGGGAGAAGCAGTGGTGACGTCACTTCCGGTCTACGGCTGAGACCGGAAGTATCGGAACGGACCGCATCGGCGGGATCCTTCGCAATTTCTTTGAATGCTTTCCTTATCCTGCAATATTGTAAGTGCAATTTTAAGATTTGTTTCATTAAACTTTATGGAATTTACTGCACTATGAGAGTCTTCCATATCTTTCTCTGGTGAACGAGTACCCTGAAGAATCTTACAGCGGTTGCCACATACCGGAGGTTACTATAGAAGATCATCACTTGATGTATTCAGTGCACCCTTATATCTGAGGAATGCAGCAGATGTGAGATTGATCTAGAGGGTCTGCAGGTTGACCATTGATACCTAAAATGCTCTTCTGAGTGTTAATGGAGGTGAGCGGCCATTGCACTTAATTGTGGATTCCTAGCTCACCAAAGTCCGCACTGGGGGTCACCGGAAGTGTCCTGGGTCACTGCACCGCATATGAACTGTGTTTCATTATTAGTTTTCCTTTTTGTCACTTTTGGCATTTTTTGTGCACTTTTTGCACCTTTATTCTGGGACTGATCTATATTATATTGTGCTGTTCACTGTGTATCTATTCAGCACGTGAAGATAGATTTAATTTATTGTCACTACTTGCATCCTTATTGTCACTGGTACTTGATTTCATTTAGACCCACTGTGCAACTGAATGGTTGCAGTGGTTCACTTTTCATAAGGCATTTATTCAGCGCTTGAAAGATTTTTTTATTGTCACCATTTATTATTGACACATGGTTTAATTTACTTTTTATATTCACTTGTGCAACTGAAAGGTCGCAGTGGTTCACTTTTCACAACGCATTCACTCAGTTGCATATTAATTTATTATTTGCCATATTTTCTTATATTTATCACCGTTTATTACCACCTAATAGGAATATCATCGCTTATCATAATTATTGATATTTATTTGGCACATGAGCACTTTATTGATCACTTTGGCACGTTATACATTTTAACATATTTTAGAAGAATGAAGAAGGTTGTCTTATGTTTTATTTATGCGTTAATATTTATGGTTCACCAATTTTAGATATCTTGCGCTGATTCCCTTATTCCTTTCTTACTATAGTTGTATGTGGTGGCACTACAGAATTACAGAAACTACATTATATCATCAGTTCTGCTCCTCATTTCCGTTTCCTTCTTTCTATTGGTAACGCATAGGCTTACCCCTTAAAAATATATATATATATATATATATATACACATTTTTTTATTTCAACTTAAAAATTAAACCGTTATGGTGCCTTCACCTTTTAAGACCCGTGAGTGCTGCTCTCCTTTTTTTTTAAGGAATCTTTATTTAGTTTGCAAGTATATAAACAAGGGGGAGGCCAAACAGTGCCACACACCCAGGGGCACAACATATGAGGTCAGAATACAAGGCACAAGGTTAGCAAGTAGCATTGCAGAGCAGAGGGCGGAATTGCCAGAAACCAAAATCATGGGGCAACCGCGGGCAGCCACAAACAGCATTCGTGACACAGAGCTAGTTCCAAGGAACCCCTGGTCGAGGCCCACCCCGAGGGAGGGGGCCGATCAGCCTCCTGCTGCTCTCCTTTTGGTTTATATGCACTACAGTCTTTGTTGTGCACCCTGGTCCAATTTTTATCCCTGATTTGTGTATATATATATATATATATATATATATATATATATATATATATATATATATATATATATATATATATATATATTTTTTTTTTTTTTTTTATATTAATGTATACTGGTGAGGGGACACACTGCACATCTTTGCTGTCATTGTGCTATGTGCTGGGCGTCAATTGGGCCCCTGTGCCTTTAACCACTTCTGGACCGGGCCTTTTTCTGACACTTGCTGTTTACAATTTAAAATCATTTTTTTTTTTTGCTAGAAAATTACTTAGAACCCCGAAACAATATATATATTTTTTTTAGCAGGGACCCTAGAGAATAAAATGGAGATTGTTGCAATATTTTTTATCACACCGTATTCGCGCAGCAGTCGTACAAACCCATTTTTTTTAGAAAAAAATCACTTTTTTCAAATAAAAAATAAGAAAACAGTAAAGTTAGCCCTTTTTGTTTCTATAATGTGAAAGATAATGTTACGCTGAGTAAATAGATACCCAACATGTCATTCTTCAAAATTGCGCACGCTCGTAGAATGGCGACAAACATTGGTACTTAAAAATCCCCATAGGAGACTACAGGTTGCCAGTTTAGAGTTACAAGGAGGTCTAGGGCTCAACTTATTGCTCTCGCTCTAACGATCGTGGCGATACCTCACATGTGTGGTTTGAACACAGTTTACATATGTAGCCGCGACTTGCGTATGCGTTCGCTTCTGCACAAGAGCCAACGGGGACGGGGAGCTTTAATTTGTTTTTTTTTTTCTATTTATTTTATCTTTTATTTTTTATTTTTACACAGTTTTTTTTTTTTTTTTTTTTTAAGGTTGATCACTTTTATTCCTATTACAAAGAATTAAACATCCCTTTTTATAGAAATAAGCATGACAGGTCCTCTTTAATGTGAGATCTGGAGTCAAAAAAAACCTCAGATCTCACATCTACACTAAAAGAGAAAAAAAAAAAAGTATTTTTTTTTTCAAAATCGGCTCTCTAAATCCGTTGCTAGGAAGCGACGTGTGACGTCGCTCAGGTCCTCCAAGGCCATAGAGTCCAGTGAGGGCCATCTTGCCCTCACTCGACTTCCTGCCTGAGGGGACAGTGGACCGGATTGTTTTCCCTGCTGTTATATATATTTATATTTTATATTGTCAAAAATATTGTGATTCCTGTCTTTACACACACACCTGAACTTTAATGGCATCCCAGTCTTAGTCCGTAGGGTTCAATATTGAGTTGGCTCACTCTTTGCAGCTATGACAGCTTTAACTCTTCTGGGAAGGCTGTCCACAAGGTTTAGGGGTGTGTCTATGGGAATGTTGGACCATTCTTCCAGAAGCATATTTGTGAGGTCAGGCACTGATGTTGGAAAAGAAGGCCTGACTCGCTGTCTCCACTCTTATACATCCCAAAGGTGTTCTGTTGGGTTGAGATCAGTACTCTGTGCAGGCCAGTCAAGTTCTTCCACCCCAAACTCACTCACCCATGTCTTCATGGACAAGACATGTCTTTATGGACAAGTGGTTAAACTGCAGAAATGTAGGTCTGCCAAAATTACAGATCCTGCATCTTTTTTGACGATGGAATGAAAATGGGCCATATTTCAGATAATGCATGGTCTATTTTCCAAATTGTCCCAGTATAATGGCCCCCACAGAGCACCCTTATATCACTGCAGACAAGACAAGGACTAAATAAGATTCCTTGGTGTCACTAACTACAGTATATGCCAAACTTACTGGAGCCTTGCCTTGTTTTCTTATAATATATGCTGCAATAATATATATATATATTTTTAAATGAATGCACACATATATCTTATTATTATTATTATTTGCCTTTATCTTGCAGAATAAATTATATAGCAGATGCTGGCCTAGTTCATTTGTAAAAAATCAGAGTTCTTCTGCCTACAGTATATTACAAATCAATGAAAATCCCTGAGATAATTAGGAATGAATGTATTTCAAGTAAACTACAGATTGATCTTTTTCTTTTTAAAAACATTTGCGCTGTGCATTGCTTGTTGCAGTTATTAAAGTTTATTTCTAATCATATGGACCTGGAATTCACAAGTTCCACTCTCGTAGTTAATGATTGTATTTCAGTACCATGAACAGCCAAATTGACTTTACCTTCTTCTCTTCCTGTAATACGATTACTTCGTGATAGCGTGGAATGAATGGCTCATATTTTTTCTTGTCTTCCTTCTTAGAGTTGACATTCTCATAATGCAGTGCACTTTCCCTTTAGAAAGTTCAAAGAAAGATTTATGAGTCTGCAGTTCAGATTGCACAGACATCTAAACAAGTACAGAGAGAAAGCCTTTCCCCCTTATGTTTACAGGCTCTAATGGGGGCCAGATCACTCACTAATGGAGACTTACGCACTTATGCTGAAGGATGCAGTCACTGGGGTCTACTGTAAATGAATTTGCTGATACATGTGAATTGTAATGCTACCGCTATTTACAGGCACACAATGCTTAAAATATATGAAAATCGAAGCGTAACAAGTAGGGCAGCTTCATTCCAAATCTTTTTGTGCTTTCTGGATGCAGGTTACCGTTAACTTGGTTCACATCCGTGCAGCTGCACACTGTATGTGAGCCAGCCTATTCATTTTAATGGGCTGCCCTACCTATAAGAAAAGCATTCGGAAAGAACTCCTCATACTTTTTCTAAAATGGCTCTGCACTGAATCACATGGTGTTGTGACACCATGAGGTTTGGGTGTGTGAAAATTCATCCATCTGCTGATGAACTGGGGTGTCACTAGGAATTAATGGCACACTCACACATCTGCTACAGAGCAGCACATTTTTCTGCATGCTGGGAATGAGCGCGTTCCCGTCACGCAGTACCGTGAACCAAGCCTTGCGGCTGTTTTACAATTGTATAGGATCTTTAATTTGTTACAGGCTCTTAGGCCCCTTTCACACCAGTGGACCGATCAGGTCCGCCTGTCAGTTTTTCAGACGGACCCGAATCAGACCATCCATTGTTCTCTATGGGGCAGCGGATGTCAGCGGACATGTGTCCACTGACGCCCACTGGGCATCTGATCCGATAAAATCCGCTAAAAATAGATGTATGGTGATTCGTTCGCCATTTGTCCAGCGGATCGGATAAAAATTGGATGGAAACAGACACAGCCCCATAGAGGATAGCGGGCTGTGTCCATGTCCGCTCTGCATAGTAGAGCAGACACGGGCCTGTCATGCACCTGCTAAATGGGGATCAGTGGAGAGATCCCTGCTGAGCAGACGGATTCCGCTAGGATGGATCCGCTCTATCTGAAAGGGGCCTTAAAGGAAAACTAAGGGCAAAAGGCAAAACAGTTTTTTTTAGATTTGGATGAAGGGCAGAGGAATTACAATGCCTATTAGGTTTTTATTGCTGTCTATGTCCCTATTAGGGAGATTAACCCTCTCTATTTGTCCTGTTTACTGTTATCATCAAGAGGGAAGATGAAATAAATTCCTAAGTTTTGGATTGTGACCAGAGCAAGAATAGAGAGGAAATATTCCAGAAATCGCCCCAATAAGACTTAAATGGTAAAAAAAATTAAAAAAAATAACAGGGGTATAACGCTCCCCTACTCTATCAAAAATGAAAAAAGAAAGTTTTGTCTTTAGTGTTACTTTAATTTCCAATCAATTTAGTATTACATTTTTTTTTTTTTTGGGGGGGGGGGGGTTTGAGGGTTGTTTATGTAGGTATAAAAGAAGGAAAATTGGGGTGGGAAGAGACTGTACTATGTGTAGCTTTATCATGAAGACAAGTTGGCTGTATAGGAATAGAAGCAGGGTACTGCAGAAAGATTGGGATAAGAGATTGTGATTGCTATATATTTGTATTAAAAATGATGTAAGAACCCTACCTTTTCCTACATTGTTAAATTACATGATTATAATGTATACTTTTGTTGTACAGACTTATCTCAAACCCTTAATAAAAAATGTATAAGTGAAAAAAAAAATGTAGTATTAAACATAAATTACAGGCCAGTTTTTGTGAAAGAGATTGACTTTCTGTTTCTGTAAGTTTTCTACAGATGCCCAGAGTTTCTCCAAGGAAAGTTTCTTTGGTTTCTGACCAAACTGTTATAAGTATGTGTGTGCTGGTATGACTGCGAGACTCACTGAAAAATAAAGTAGCTCTACTAAGACAGATGCTGATGTGATAAGGTACCCTCTGAAGCTCTGAATACTATGTTAAAAAGTTGAAATACACGGAGGAAACCTGCTGCTTGTCTTTCTGATGCCTCATATTTGCAAGAAATACTATATATTATACTCTCCTTTAACTTTTTGTAAAGTCAGATTGTTATTTGGGCTCTTATCCTCTGTGCAGATAAAGGTACCATTGGAATTACCTGGTTTTATTAAAAATACCTAGAGCTATTACTTGTTCAGTAGTTCAGGTGCACATTTACTTGGCATGCATGTGTCAAGATTTTTTGTTGGGACAATCAACTTTCTTAACTGCTTGAACATGTTTTCTCAATCCGATACAGTTTATGTGATACAGTTTGTTCTTGAGGTGATTGTAGCCGTATTAGTGAACTTGTTACAAAGCCAATTGAGTAATACTTTGACATTTTTTTTAATTTGCACTAACATCCACATTTTCAGAACAAGCTTTTGGGGTGTGCCCCCTTCTTCTACTCCTTGCATCTTGAAGAAGGGGGCACACCCTGAAAGCTAGTCCTGAAAATGTGGATGTTACTGAAAATGTACACAAGTTTCACAAACAGTTTATATAGCTTTGTAGTTATGGTAATCAATGAAACAGAAATGCAGAACAGTTCACATTTCATATTTAATAGGGATGTGTAAAAATTTTGAACAGCGATAGTTAGAATGGTACAAGAACTTTCTGGCACTGAAATACCCAGAGATCCACGGATATGTTTGTTTCACGGTACAGCAAGTTCAATAGGACAGTATAGGAAATCACTTATTCCCTATTTATTGAATGCAGCCAAAGGACCCATTTCAAAGTTGTAGGGCATGCAAGAGATTTTATCAATTGGAGATGGCCAAGGAGGGTGGAAGATATCTGTACCATGGAAGAACTATACGACTCAAGTGAGGACTTGATGGAAACATTTTCAAGGACTTGGGAGGGGTGTTTGAGTTTAAAAAACAGCAACATAAGTGAAGTTGAAATGTTGATAGAAAGAATGAGAAGAGGAACGGAAGACTTTGAAGAGGTATTAGATATCATATTTTGTTGATATTGTATATAAGACAGTATATATTGTTTGTATGAAAATTGGAATATACCATAGATAAAATAAATACATAAAAAAATGCAGAACAGTGTCTGCACTGAAAAATACAAACACACATATATATATATATATATATATATATATATATATAGTACAGACCAAAAGTTTGGACACACCTTCTCATTCAAAGAGTTTTCTTTATTTTCATGACTACGAAAATTGTAGAGTCACACTTCAAGAGGTAGTCACCTGAAATGGTTTTCACTTCACAGGTGTGCCCTGTCAGGTTTAATAAGTGTGATGTCTTGCCTTATAAATGGGGTTGGGACCATCAGTTGCGTTGTGCAGAAGTCAGGTGGATACACAGCTGATAGTCCTACTGAATAGACTGTTAGAATTTGTATTATGGCAAGAAAAAAGCAGCTAAGTACAGGAAAACGAGTGGCCATCATTACTTTAAGAAATGAAGGTCAGTCAGTCCAAAAAATTGGGAAAACTTTGAAAGTGTCCCCAAGTGCAGTCACAAAAACCATCAAGCGCTACAAAGAAACTGGCTCACATGCGGACTGCCCCAGGAAAGGAAGACCAAGAGTCACCTCTGCTGCGGAGGATAAGTTCATCCAAGTCACCGGCCTCAGAAATTGCAGGGTAACAGCAGCTCAGATTAGAGACTAGGTCAATGACACACGGAGTTCTAGCAGCAGACACATCTCTAGAACAACTGTTAAGAGGAGACTGTGTGAATCAGGCCTTCATGTTAGAATATCTTCTAGGAAACCACTGCTAAAGAAAGGCAACAAGCAGAAGAGACTTGTTTGGGCTAAAGAACACAAGGAATGGACATTAGACCAGTGGAAACCTGTGCTTTGGTCTGATGAGTCCAAATTTGAGATCTTTGGTTCCAATCACTGTGTCTTTGTGCGACACAGAAAAGGTGAACAGATGGACTCTACATGCCTGGTTCCCACCGTGAAGCATGGAGGAGGAGGTGTGATGGTGTGGGGGTGCTTTGCTGGTGACACTGTTGGGGATTTATTCAAAATTGAAGGCATACTGAACCAGCAGGGCTACCACAGCATCTTGCAGCGGCATACTATTCCATCTGGTTTGCGTTTAGTTGGACCATCATTTATTTTTCAACAGGACAATGACCCCAAACACTCCTCCAGGCTGTGTAAGGGCTATTTGACCAAGAAGGAGAGTGATGGGGTGCTGCGCCAGATGACCTGGCCTCCACAGGCACCGGACCTGAACCCAATCAAGATGGTTTGGGGTGAGCTGGACCGCAGAGTGAAGGCAAAAGGGCCAACAAGTGCTAAGCATCTCTGGGAACTCCTTCAAGACTGTTGGAAGACCATTTCAGGTGACTACCTCTTGAAGTGTGACTCTACAATTTTCATAGTCATGAAAATAAAGAAAACTCTTTGAAAGTTTGTGTCCAAACTTTTGGTCTGTACTGTATATATATACACAGTATATCACAAAACTGAGTACACCCCTCACATTTTTGTAAATATTTTATTATATCTTTTCATGTGACAACACTGAAGAAATTACACTTTGCTACAATGTAAAGAAGTGAGTGTACAGCTTTTATAACAGTGAAAATTTGTCCCCCAAAATAACTCAACACACAGCCATTAATGTCTAAACCGCTGGCAATAAAAGTGAGCACACCCCTAAGTGAAAATGTCCAAATTGGGCCCAAAGTGTCAATATTTTGTGTGGCCACCATTATTTTCCAGCACTGCCTTAACCCTCTTGGGCATGGAGTTCACCAGAGCTTCACAGGTTGCCCCTGGAGTCCTCTTCCACTCCTCCATTCAGGGTCTTGGCAATCTTCTTATAGCCTAGGCCATCTTTATGTAGAGCAAACATTCTTTTTTTCAGATCCACAGAGAGTTCTTTGCCATGAGGTGCCATGTTGAACTTCCAGTGACCAGTATGAGAGAATGAAAGCTATAACACCAAATTTAACACACCTGCTCCCCGTTCACACCTGAGATCTTGTAACACTAATGAGTCGCATGAAACAGAGGAGGGAAAATGGCTAATTGGGCTCCCCATTTACTTAGGGGGTCCCCGTTTTCACTTAGGGGAGTACTCACTTTTGTTGCCAGCAGTTTAGACATTAATGTCTGTGTGTTGAGTTATATTTGATGGGTCAGCAAATTTACACTGTTATACAAGCTGTACACTCACTACTTTACATTGTAGCAAAGTGTCATTTCTTCAGTGTTGTCACATGAAAAGATATAATAAAATATTTACAAAAATGTGAGGGGTGTACCCACTTTTGTGAGAAACTGTATGTATGTATATATATATATACATATATATATATATATATATATAAAATTTAAAAAAATTATATTATATATACAATAAATATCCAAAAAACTAGCACACTAGCAGATACCTATCACGCACATACAGTAAATATTTGTATGAAGGTATACTAAGAATAATTATCGAAAATACATAGTTTGTACTTGAATTTGCAATTCATGCATGACTAAGCAATGCATTTAACCTGCAGGTGAAATGAAAACCAGAAGCTGCAAAGATTGTTCTTTTTATTTTTTTAAACCTTTAAACAATCCCTAGTAATGTATATTATTCTAAATGTATGTTTCTACCCAGAAATTTCCCATTTTACAATGGCAAATGATTTTATGTTTCCATTAGTGAAATGAAGGCCAAAATGGAAAGAAGACAATTTATGAATAATTAATTTCTAATGAACAGAATTAAATATTTAATTGAACCAAAACAGAACTATAATGTTGCTGCACTGTGTGTTAGCAATGCTCCTGGAAAAAGTCTGCTACTGTGAAATGAGAAAAATTAAATGACTCTATTTTGAATATTGTATTCCTAACCATGAAAACATTGATACTGGTAATTCACTCCCTCTTAAAACAAAATGTTACTTATCTATTATATATGCTATTTATAAGATGTACAATTTTTATTGTCACAGCCTCTTAGCTTTTTACTGGTCCAAAACCTAAACCTAACATACTCACAGGAACCTATCCATTTTGACAGTCATAACTTCTGCACTTACATATTTTTGGGAGAATATTTTAGACTTTGTTTTTGTTATATTTATCTTTTTGGGGAGATTTTCTTTCATTTCCTGTCTCAGAGGCACTACAGGAAGTCAGTGGAAATGTCTTCATAGCAAAAGTGTCATCTCATGTTCCAGTGACAGCTGTAAAATTTTGATTGTTTTCATCATTTTCAGTCACAAGAACAAATGGAGAAGGTTACTCTCCCTAGCAAATACAATGGCAGCAACAAAAACTTGACAGAGCTTCTAACACTGACCCACTACTGTATATCCAAAATTAAAAGAAATGTTTTGACTATGGATGCACTTTAAAAATAAGCCAATGAGGTTGTTCTTCTTATGTTCTACCTGTGTTCGGAGAATGCACTGGGGGTGGCCCCTCTCTTCCCACGCTTTGGCACAGAATGTTCCCAGTCGGGGTGCCAGTGGGGGGAGTGGGCTTCCTGACATGTTGAATATAGTTAGAGTTCAGGTTGTGATATTGGTCTCCACATATTACCTTATATCAGTGTTTCTCAAATCCGGTCCTCAGGGCACACTAACAAGCCAGATTTTAAGTATTACCTTGGGGAGATGCAGACTAGAATGCTGCAATCACTGAGCAGCAAATTATATCACCTGTGATGTATTTTAGTTTTCTTGCAAACCTGGCCTGTTAGTGGGCCCTGAGGACCGGAGTTGAAAAACACTGCCTGGGTATGATGTACCTTTTGATGTATAGATAAGCGACAATATTGCTTTATTGCTTTTTTGCTTTATTTACTTTGTACTTTTCTATTCTTGTTAAAAATGTAATAAAATCTATTGAAACTAAAAATAAGCCAAACTTCTGTTTGAAACCTGTTAGGTCTTATCAGTGCAGGGTATGAAACGTAAAGCTTTTTTGTCTTACAGAAAAAAAAAAAAACATTCCTGTACATGATTGTGGTTTTGACTACTGCTCTATTTGCAAATTCATACCAGCTTCGTTTTATCAGATTATCTGGCTATCAAGTGAGAGGACACAATCCCTGGGCATAGTTTAGCTTCAGTTTCTGGCTCTGATCCCTTACTATACTCCTTTTATGAAGGCTATATTATCCATTATGCATTATATGAAAACTGGTTTTGACAGTTCCTATTACAACACTAGCAGTTAAATGCTAGAATATAATTCACAATGCAATAAAATCTGCCACCGCTACAAGCTGGAGCATAAATACCCATCTAAGCGTCTCTTTAGAAAATCAAGCAGCTTTGAATTACTTATTGGAGAAACATAGCAGTAAGTGTCATGTAAGAGTTAATAAAAACCCTGAGAAAAATGTCATACATACTGATCTATATCGTATTCCCCTGGGCCAGGTCCATCATGCTTTTGAAACTCAGTACGTTTTGCTGAGTACTTTCCAAAGTGCACACCACGGTATTTCAGAGTTGCGTATGGTTCATTCTGAAGCAAAAAAACAGAACCAAATGTGTTGTTAAGCTTTATGTGATGGAAGGTATCTGTCCTTGAATATGTAAGATGTTTTGAACAGTTCATTGTTAACACAATCCACACAAAATTCTTCATAAATGGGTAATGGACACAATAAACACAATATGAAATAGTTTAGGTCAGAGTTACCTTCATTATAGTAACAATCAAAGAGTCATATTAGATGCAACACCAAAAGCAGAGTTTGAAATACACAAATAATGCCAGAACTACTTGTGCATTGTTCTAAAAACAGTAAACATTTGATTTTTCAATTTAAAAACTATGAGTTTAAAAGGAACAGTGGTAAAGAGAAATGGTAGTCCCAAATTGAAGCTCACTAATGGCTCATTTCCACTGAGCTTTCTGGTACGGTTCGGTTCGGTACGGTACGCTATTTATGCCGTTTCCATTGTGAATGGTACCCTAATTCCGAACCGTACCGTACCACTTTTTTGGTACCCTTTCGTTGGGGTACCAAGCACATTAGTACCGTACCAACAGAGTGGAGCTACACTCTGCAGAACTTGAATGGTTGACAGAGAATCGTCGATCACAGCTTTCTTGCTACACCACGCCTATCATGAAAGGGTACTATTGGCAGTGGAAACGCAAGGTGTACCGTTCCGAACCGTACCGTACTGAACCGAACCAAACCGTACCACTCAGTGGAAACGAGGCATAAGACGGGCATTTAACAAAATAGTTTTTAAATGCCACAAAACTACAGAAAGACTGAATTAGCACCTTTGTGATCCAGTCTAAACCAACTCTGTCAAGCAATTAACCCTCCTTTATTTAAGAAGCTGTCCATGGTGATGGATATGTGGTATTCTTATAATCTTTCTTGGCCATGTAGAAATGACTCTCTTACCAATTACCACAAACAATCTTACCTCAAATGCCTCCAAATCATTGTGGATAGCAAAAAGTTTCATAAATTCTAGTTGAAAGTGATTAAATGTGGGGGCGTGGCCGGCAGCCGAGGACGATGGCCGCGTGAGAGTAGAGCTCCGTATCCTTCGGTTCTTCTCCAGCGTGCATAAGCGACGAGGGTAAGCGACACCAGCCTGGTTACCCACCTGAACCCTATCTCAACACCCGCTGGCCATGGGGAAGCGAAAAAACCACGGGAAGCCCCGCAAACTCACAGACTTTTTTGCCTCCACCAGCACGCCGCGCTCTCAAAATGGCGCCGCGGCCTGCTCACAGCGCAGCGGGGCTGCCGAGCCCCGGGGAGGGGGCTTGGCGGGCTCTCCTTCCCGGGCTCCTCAGTCCCCGGGCTCGGGACGTGGGTCTCCCCCGGGTCCCTCTCCATCTGTCAGCCCGAAGAAGGCAGCTCCGCGGCGCTCTTCCGAACATCACTATGTGGGGGATAGCAGGGCGGGAGACATTTCCCAGGACAGCACTCTGGAATTTTATGAGCATATCAGAGACTTTCCTACCACGGGGCAGCCCCTCAACGATACCAGGATGAAGGAAATGCTCCTAACATTCACTGGCTCGCTATACAGAGATCTTATGTCCTGTGTTACACATCTCAGAACCGATGTGACAGGCCTGGGAGACCGAGTAGATCATGTGGAGGTGAAGATGGCCGATTTCTCGGTGGCTCATAACGAGCTGGTGGACGCTCACAACGACACATCAGATGAGGTGGAGACGCTTAAAGCTAAATTGGCCGACTTGGAGGACAGAAATCGGCGCAACAACATTAAACTGCGGGGAGTGGCGGAAACTGTTCCTCCTACTGAACTGCGCTCCTATGTACAGGCTTTCATAATGGCCCTGCTGCCTGACACCTTAACTGGTGAGGTTATTGTGGATAGAGCTCATCGCCTGCCCAAGCCCCAGCATCTGCCTGAAAAAGTGCCCAGGGATGTCATAGCGAGGATCCATTTTTTTCATGTGAAGGATGACCTCATGAGAGTGGCTAGGAAGACATCCCCTCTCCCTGACCCATACCAAGGGATCACTGTGTATGCGGACCTCTCTCAGTACACGATGGCTGCCCGCAAGAAACTGATTTCATTGACGAAGCTGTTCAGGAACAACAAGGTAGTCTACTCGTGGGGGTACCCGAGTTCGGGACGTGGGTCTCCCCCGGGTCCCTCTCCATCTGTCAGCCCGAAGAAGGCAGCTCCGCGGCGCTCTTCCGAACATCACTATGTGGGGGATAGCAGGGCGGGAGACATTTCCCAGGACAGCACTCTGGAATTTTATGAGCATATCAGAGACTTTCCTACCACGGGGCAGCCCCTCAACGATACCAGGATGAAGGAAATGCTCCTAACATTCACTGGCTCGCTATACAGAGATCTTATGTCCTGTGTTACACATCTCAGAACCGATGTGACAGGCCTGGGAGACCGAGTAGATCATGTGGAGGTGAAGATGGCCGATTTCTCGGTGGCTCATAACGAGCTGGTGGACGCTCAC
The DNA here is from genome assembly GCF_965119305.1 of Pelophylax lessonae. Classification (NCBI taxonomy): domain Eukaryota; kingdom Metazoa; phylum Chordata; class Amphibia; order Anura; family Ranidae; genus Pelophylax; species Pelophylax lessonae. Next base: position 593,489,308 of record NC_138768.1, read on the forward strand.
AACGACACATCAGATGAGGTGGAGACGCTTAAAGCTAAATTGGCCGACTTGGAGGACAGAAATCGGCGCAACAACATTAAACTGCGGGGAGTGGCGGAAACTGTTCCTCCTACTGAACTGCGCTCCTATGTACAGGCTTTCATAATGGCCCTGCTGCCTGACACCTTAACTGGTGAGGTTATTGTGGATAGAGCTCATCGCCTGCCCAAGCCCCAGCATCTGCCTGAAAAAGTGCCCAGGGATGTCATAGCGAGGATCCATTTTTTTCATGTGAAGGATGACCTCATGAGAGTGGCTAGGAAGACATCCCCTCTCCCTGACCCATACCAAGGGATCACTGTGTATGCGGACCTCTCTCAGTACACGATGGCTGCCCGCAAGAAACTGATTTCATTGACGAAGCTGTTCAGGAACAACAAGGTAGTCTACTCGTGGGGGTACCCCACGAAATTGCTTATCGTACGAGAAGGCCGCACTTACGCTATCCGCACAGAGGAGGAGGGATTTCGCCTGGCTAAGACTTGGGGCCTGTTGCCTGATCCGGAGGCTTCTCTGCAAGTGTCCAACTCTCCCTCACACTTGGATCCGGAGTGGTCCTTGGTAAAGTGATCCTGCACAACCCCTACGACAGGGGGTCTGTGGCGTAGAAGGGGGTGATAATCCTCGTTTTTTCTGTGGGCTGGTGTACAGGAGGGAACTGGAGGGTGGGAGCTGTTTCCCCCCTACCCACTACTTGCGATTGAGTTCGCATGATGGGGTTTACCCCATACTCTACCTGTGTTATGTTTTGTGTTGTTTTTTGGACTTGTGTTTTTGTTTTCCTTTGTTTTTTCAGCCTCCTTACAAGCACCGACTTGAACGTGGACTTTGGACTTTCCTCATGTGCTCAGTACACTCCCGCAGTAGGGAGGTTTCATGGCTCTGCTCCAGTGGACGGATTTGCTGGGTATGGTGAGAGTATACTCAGTGACTCTCTGCTTTTTTTTGATGACCATTTTCTCTTTTATGACGTTGGTCTCATCCTTGGGATGACCCTTACTCGCTTATATTTTAAATTCTCATGCCACTAAAGTTTGTTACTTTAAATGCCCATGGGTTGAACAGCCCCTTTAAGCGGCGGTCTCTTTGGAGGGAGGCTCGCAGTCTTAGGGGGGATGTTCTGTGTGTGCAGGAGACCCATTTTGCGAAATCTAAACAGCCTAAATGCTCAGATAAGCGATACCCCCACGTTTTCACAGCCTCTGGGGCGACCAAGCGAAAAGGGGTTCTAATAGCGGTATCTCAATCTGTGGCGTTTCAGCTGCATGACACGATTGTGGATGACGCAGGTCGTTATTTAGTACTCATATGTGACATTAACAATGTCACATATACTATCGTTAATGTATATGCGCCTAACCAACGCCAAATCAAATTTCTACGATCACTGGTTAAGAAAGTGGATCGAGTCAAGAAGGGTCTCCTGTTATATCGTGGGGACTTCAATTGTATAACTGACGCTTCCTTGGACTGTACCCTCCCTCAGAGGCATGCACGAACCACGCTACAGAGGTTCTTGCACTCTTCTGATCTCTATGACCTGTGGCGATGTGTCAATTCCACTGAGAGGGACTACACGTATTTTTCGGCACCCCATCAGTCGTACTCCAGACTGGATCTTTTTGTGGCAGACCTGTCTGTACTGCGTCTGGTGGAGTCCGCCACTATTCATACCATTTCCTGGTCTGATCCCGCCCCGGTCTCTGTGGTGGTCGCGGAGAAGCACAATGATGTGCCTGTACATTTGTGGCGGAACAACGTCTCTATTCTCCGGGACCCCGGCCACGGGGAGCGGTTGCGGGGTCAGATTGAGGACTTTTTCCAACATAATGATAGGTCTGACACGGACATTTTTACCTTGTGGTGTGCACATAAAGCGTATGTTCGGGGCCTGCTCCTACAGCTGGCCTCTAGAGTTAAAAGGGAACGTGCAAAGGCTATGTCCTCTCTCATGTCTAACCTTAAGGACCTGGAGACGAGACATAAGGCCACTCCTACACCTACATTGCTGCTGGAACTTAATTGTTGTAGAGCGCAGGTGAGAACTAAGTTGCTGGAGGAACACCAATCTTTGTTGTTTCGATCTAAAGCGCGGTTTTATGCTTCTGGAAATCGCGCGGGTAAGATGATGGCCAACTATCTTCGGAAGAGGCAACAACAGGCTAAATTATCCTCTTTAAAGGATCCTCACACCTCTCGCACTGTCTACCATCCGTCTGAGATAGCTAATGCCTTTGCCAAGTACTATACAGATCTTTATAATCTAAAGGACGATGCGACTTCGCCGCAACCGTCGGCGGAGGGCATACAGAGGTTCTTGGCAAGATTGAGCCTGCCCACGGTCTCGGAAGAGATGTTGGCGAGCTTAAATGCCCCTATTACGGACCAGGAGATTGAGATGGCTATTGGCTCTCTGCCTCCTGGTAAGTCACCGGGGGCGGATGGCTTTTCAGCTGAATATTTTAAGACCTTCGGCTCTATCGTAACGCCATACTTAGGCCGGGTGTTTAATGCCGCTATGACCAGATCGTTTTTCCCTGCAGAGATGCTCCAGGCTTTCATAGTGGCACTGCCGAAACCGGGGAAGCCGCCTGATGCTCCGCAGAATTTCCGCCCCATATCCTTGCTGAATTCTGATCTGAAGCTTTATGCAAAGATATGGGCGCAAAGACTAGCGAAGGTCACGCCCTTACTAGTGCGGAGTGATCAGGTTGGATTTGTTACGGGCAGGCAGGCCCCCGATGGAACTAGACGGATGTTTGATCTTCTGTCTGTGGTGGAAAGTCGCAGGGTGCCCTCGGTGTTCCTGACGCTCGATGCGGAAAAAGCGTTTGATAGGGTTCACTGGGGGTACCTAAAGGCGACGTTAACGAAATTTGGGCTTCGGGGTCCTGTCTGCTCGGCCATTTCGGCCTTGTACACTACTCCCTCAGCTAGGGTCTTTACTAGCACAGCTATGTCGGACACCTTTACGATCACAAATGGCACCCGCCAGGGGTGTCCTCTGTCTCCCCTGATCTTCTCCCTAGTTATGGAGCCACTGGCGGAGGCCATTCGGTGTGACCCATCCATATTGGGTGTTAGGGTGGGAGACAGGGAACATAAAATAGGGTTATTTGTAGATGACGTAATACTCACTCTGACCTCCCCGTCCTCGTCCTTGCGCAACCTGGCTAGGGTGCTGGAGGAGTACGGGGCGGTCTCGTATTATAAATTGAATACTACCAAGTCCCAGTGCCTCCCGATGTATGTCCCCTCTAGAGATCTAGAGGCGTTGAGAACAGAACATCCCTTTCAATGGGCTTCCAAGTCCTTGTTATATCTGGGTATACAGTTATCATTTCCAACAGCCTCTACATACTTGATTAATTACTCTGAATTAACTAAGATAGTGCATAGGGATCTGTCTCACATTGCCCAACACGAACTGTCGTGGGTGGGCAAGGTGGCGGCGTTCAAAATGCTGGTACTACCCAAAGTATTGTACTACTTTAGAACGATACCTATAATCGTTCCGCAACATTTCTTTAATGACATGGACAAGCAGCTTAGGAAGTTTTTGTGGAACGGGAAGGTACCCAAGCTTTCCTATTCTACCCTGCGCAGGCCTAGGAGCTGGGGGGGAGTGGGAATGCCGGATCTTAGAAGTTATCAGGCAGCAGCCCTCCTGGATCAGGCTAAGGAATGGTGTACTCCCCACTCCGATAAGTTGTGGGTTATCATTGAGAGGGCCCTGGTAGCTAATAGAGACCTTCCCTCCCTACTAATAGCGGCTCAAACTGGGCGGAGTCTCCAACTTCCTGGAGTTCCGGCCATTCAGGCTACAGTTCATGGATGGGGGGCTCTGCGACAGGTGTCTGGAATTCCTACCTTGCCTAAAGACCTCACACTGGCTTCTTACGAGTTTCTCATTCCCTCGCTGAGGTGTCCCAGCCCTGGTGCCCAGCGCTCCCTTACCTATTCCCAGGTCCTGTCCTCCTCCACTCCCTATGATTTTTTTTTTCTGGCACAACTGCGACATTACCACCTGAGGTTCCCGGAACTGCAAGTTCGGGTGCCTCAGGAGGTGTGGGAGTACCTCACCTCGGGGAAACCGAGAGCTGGCGGGTTGTCTTGGTTTTATAATGTACTGAGGCAGCCTAAGGCCCAGTCCAAACTGAAGTGTATGTTATCATGGGAACGGGACCTAGATGCAGAATATTCCATTGGGGATTGGCAGGCAGCTGTACAATCCTCTTTTAAATATACGCACTGCACTAACCACTGGGAAGGGGCTCTTAAAATATTGCATAGGAGCTACCTTACTCCATCCAGACTGGTCCATATGTACAAGGACTCTTCAGATGCTTGCTGGAGAGAATGTGGAGCGAGGGGCACTGTACTCCATACTTTTTGGGAATGTAGGAAACTACGGAGCTACTGGGTGGCCATCTACGCTTTGGTGGCCACGGTAACAGGATTAAACATACCTATGACACCGTCATTGGCCCTGCTGAATTTAGGCATTCAGTCCGTCCCGAATGAACATAGATGTATTATCTCACATATTTTAACGGCGGCTAGAACTAATGTAGCGGCGGCATGGAAGTCTACCAAAATCCCTACGGTCTATGAAGTCATCAACCGAGTGAAGATAATTCACTCATATGAAAAATTTTTTTTTAGCTCGGGAAATAATTTCCAGACATTCCAGCAGCAATGGAGGGGGTGGCTAGATAAATACCCTAATTGAGCACGCTTGCTATTCACTTGCTTGTGAATTGGAATTGCTGATTGTTTATTGAATACAGGAGGTTTTGTTTGTTTGGACTGTCCAGTTGATAGTCTACTGGTTTTCAACATTTGAGTGTTATCTACTCCATTCTTGTTATGTATCCTATCACAGCAGAGTCTTCGGAGACCGGTTCTGTCCCATGCTCCAGGTTGGCTGGGAGGAAGAGATATGGGATATGGGACTAGTGTACTGGGGACCCATGCACGCTTGCTGGGGATCTGGCTGGGGGGGGGTGGGAGCCCGGGGGGCATGGGCACAGTATGCTCCCGAAGGGGTGCCGGGCTCCTTGGGTTTCCCACCTGGGCCCTTTGGGGCAACCCGGCTATGTCGCCTGGCACGGGCTTGAGGTTCCCTAGGGAATTGGCTAGAACTCTGAGGGGCTCTGTGTAATGTATGTACAAGTTGTGATATGAGCTATATTTTCTCATGTTGTATTATCATGTTCTATGCAATGCTAACGGAATATGTTATTGTATGTTGAAAATCTTTAATAAAAACTTATTGAAAAGAAAGTGATTAAATGTATAAGAACTAGGAACTATAAGAATCTAGCAGTTCCTTACCTTTCCAGATACTAACAAGTATCTCAATTAGCTCAATTCTCAGCAGTTTTTTACAGCATGATAAAGCCTACTGAACCATTATGAAATCCCTATCAATCCCTCACATTCTACTTGAGCTTTTTATGTGGCTTACCCCCATAAACTCTTTCTCTGTGCAGCAACATTATCCCATTATATTGCACTTTGGGATAGTTTAAGAAACAAAACATAAACTACACTCCCAAAACACACCTTTGGCTCCACTATTTAACATCTCCACATTCACACCAGGCTCCAATCCAGAGGTGTTTCAATGGTGGTTAAACACAGGCTTTTTTGGATAGGGCCATTTTTCTCACCAAAAGGCATTCTAGCTATGAAACATTGCTCGGAAAACCCTGAAATGTCCACAACAGAAAAATTTTGTTTGCATCAAATTCTATTTTTTCTTTAAAATCTTTACACACCTTTGGAAGATAATATATACACATTTATTCTTCATACAATACAAACCTCAGGTTAGAGAGGAGGAATCACTGTGAATTACTCACTTCTGTTAGAGCCCCATGCTAACATTTCCTATCTGACATTGGCAATTTGACTGATGTAGAAACATGGCACAAAAAGGTGTTTCTGCACTTTCCAAGGCATTATAAATGTCTTTTTTTTTTTAAGAAAATGTTTTAAGGTCACTCAAGATGCTAACTAGATCAATCTCACCTGTCATGTTCCCTGGTTTGTCTTCCCTATGTTTTCAGAACTGTGGATATTAGGGCACTGTTTTTCATGCATGATGGCGATGCCCCAAAGTCAAAAACTTCTGGAATGGGTTCTATGTGCTTCCCAACAAACCTATCCCTATTATCTCACAATGATCTCAGGTATTAATATTTTTATGCCCTTAGCTGCCAAACTCTCAATAGCCAGATCTTGGAAAATTTGGAAAAGATAAAATCTCATGGATCATGACACATGAGAAATGGTGAGCGGGGCAAAATGTATCAGGGTGTGTGGTTTGGTGGAGACATGTAGGCTAAGGCCACACCTTGTCGTTTATTCACCTGGGCTGATCAGGAGTAGTGGTGATCCTTTCCTCTTTGCATTTACTAACCCCCTGGATTGGTATCAGGACAAGCCTGCAACCCATGTTCTGGGAAGCAGGGATATGCTTTCACCTCTACTTTGAGCAGCGCCAAAAGCAATCAAACAGGTCACATGAGAAACTTTCTAACCAGAGGTAGGCCGAACACCACCCTGCTCGGTTTGCACCAGAACTCCCAAACAGGGGAAAAGTTTGGCACTGTGCCGCAAACTCTAATAAAGTCTATAGGACCGGAGCATGAAAAATAAAATGTCCCCATTGTGAAGGCTTATATACAAGTTATTGGCCAATAAAAGGGTATAGGGGGCCAGGTACTTCCCCCAGGGGACATGTATCAATGCAAACATTTAAAAAAAAAATGATTGTTTTAAAAGAAGTGATTTTAATGATGCTTAAAGTGAAATAATAAGAATAAAAAATTCCTTATTCATATAGTGCCTGGGGGTCCCCTTAGTCTGTCTGTAAAGTGACGCATCTGTACCATGTACAGAAGCTGCTGTAGCAAAAATGACATTTCTTAAAAAAAAAAAAAAAAAGCATTTAAATGTACCTTGTGGCTGCATCGATTTTAAGGGGAACCCCACTCCAAAGCACCATGTCCCATGTTAATCAGAACAAGGGCCTCTTGCTGACAACCCTGGGTTGTGGTTGTGGGTGTCTGCGGGCAGGGGACTTATCGGAATCAGGAAACCCCCTTTAACAAGGGGGCCCGAGATCCCTCCCCCATGTGAATGAGTATGGGGTATATTGTCCCCCTACGTATTCATCAAAAAAGTGTCAAGAATAAATAAAAACAGTACACAGATTTTGACAAGTAGTTTTTTAAAAAAAGAATAAAAAAACAAACAAACAATGTCCCCCAATGTAGGTCCATCATTAATCCTGACGCCGATGCCGACGCCACCACCAGACCAGAAAAAAGAAAAAAAAAGAAATGCTCTGCCTGCAAAGAAGGCCAACTGCCTACTGCAGGCTCCGCCATATGACAATCCTTATATGGGTAAAGGGCGGAGCCACCTGGCGACGTCACCTGGTGGCACTGCCCCTTGTGACGTCACTGACCCAGCATACTCCGGTCGGTGAAGTCAAAAGGGGCGGTGCCACCATGTGACGTCACCAAGTGGCTCCGCCCAACGTGGCATCGTGATTGACGATGGAGCTACATTGGGGGACATTGTTTTTTATTTTTATATTAAAGACTTGTCAAAAAAAAACCTGTGTACTGTTTTTATTTATTTGTGACACTTTTTTGGTGAATGAGTAGAAGTACAATGTACTCCATACTCATTCACATGGAGGGGCTTGGATCTGGGGGCCCCCTTGCTAAAGGGGATTCCACATTCCAGATTCCGATAAGCCCCTTGCCCGCAGATCCCCACAACCCCAGCACGGGGTTGTGGGGAAGAGGCCTTTACCCCATTAACATCAAAGCACCCCCCCTTGTTGAGGACATGTGGCCTGGTATGATTTAGGAGGGGGGGACTCACTCCCCCTCTTTCCTAGACTGCCAGGCTGCATGCTCAGATAAGGGTCTGGTATGTTTTTTTTTTTGGGGGGGGGGCCAAACCGTTTTTTTAAACTTTTTGCTATTGCTGGTAGTGTTTTGTTTTTTTCATTCAGCTGTCAGCTGGGTAGCTGGTGACTCATCCATTGTTAAGGACGCAGCAGCCGGCTTCCTAGCCCCGCTCCTTAACAACAGCTATTCACAGTCAACAATCAATCACCCAAGGTAAAGTGGATTTTGGTTGATAATTGGAAGATATGATTTTAAGTTATCATTTGCATCTCTGTTTTCACAATACAATCTCATAATCTGAACAATTGAAATGTGATCAGATTCATACCAAAAGCATTTCAGTACTGCCGATTGATGCAGCCAATTCAATTGTGTTGATCAAATCGTGATCAGATAATAAAAATTTAAGTGTGTACGGCCACCATAATGAACAAACACCAGAGATCTGAGAGCACCTGGGATGCATGAATAAAATATATACCAAAACAAACACAACTAGAAAAAGTCACTCCCATTTAAAATATAGCTAGAACACTCTCCTGTCCTCCCTATACCCTTCTTTAATTTCTTCCCAACTTTTATACATTAACAGTAAGATCTCTATGAAACATTGTGCATTTTATTATAGTCATTAAATAGGTTCAAGACAGCTCTTGTACTGTTGTAAGTCAAAGTTGTATAACACTTTGTTATTTTCTGTACAAATTTATTGTAAAAACACCAATAAAAAATATTAAAAGAAAAAAATATATATTTTGGCAGAACTGATTTTCATCAGAAGCTGCCTGTGTTCAGGATGAAAATACAAAGATGCATAAGCTACTAACAAAATCTGGTTTCCTGAGCATCGAAAAAAAAGTAATATTGTCTAATGGTAGTCATTTCAAATCTTATTACCTATATCCAGACATGTTTATGTTTGAGTCATTGAACATCTGCATGTCTACAGCTTGCACAGATGCCTCTAGCGCTGGATTTAAGTCTGGGGAATATTAACAAATTCCCTATGATAATTCATTCCAAATGATCAAGCTACTAAACAAAGAATATAGCCATACATATAGTGAAAAAAGGGGAAGGAAAGACTAGTGACAAGTCAGGAGCAAGATGTGCACTCCAAAGAGAATTCACTACAAACTTTTGAGAGATGCGTCTTGGCTCTGAGGAAGGGCTGTAGAACGGTGTAGACAGAGATGGGCCAATTAATTAGGAGGCCTGGCGCTTCACCTCTGTTGTAGAGCAAAGCAGCAATACACTTTACTGAAGTTGCACCAATACCAGTATCAGTGCCGAACCTGAGCATTTGCATAAGTACAAGTTCCTGCACCGCTCCTGTGTGAACCCAGACTTGTCATAGTGGCTGCTGCCTGTGTTCACACAGGAGCAGTGCAGGAAACTGCATGCTATTTGGACGGGAATCACACCACATTCCTGTTCAAATCCCATGCGATTCTTTGCAGTCCAATTTGAGCACATTCATTTTGTATGGGCTCAAATCTCACCGCAAAGGTATCAGTGAGGACTTGACCGAAAGTATGAATACTCGTACTTTGTGTTAAAACTGTATTGGTGCAACCCTACACCATACCCTGCCAGATTTCAAGGAGGAAAAATAAAAACCTTGCTCAGCATATATGTACTGTTGTATTAAAGACATAGCAAACATTTGATGGGTAAAAAAAAAAATAAATAAAATCAAATCTGCAAACTAAAGGTAAACAATTGCATACCCGTAAGGCTACAATGTGACTTTACAAACACTTTAAAGCCTCGTACACACGCAACGAATTTCCGCCGACCGGTCGTCCATCTTTTGTCCAGAGTGGTGTTTTGTTGGTTGGAATGTGCCTAGACTGCACACGAATTTTCCAGCATGACAAAATTCTACTTCAGAAGTGATGTCATGTGTTGGTTTGCTTTCTTTGTGTTCTTTCTTCTCTGAGCATGCCCAGTCCTGCTCATAAGATTTTTCCCTGTAGAAATCTGTACTGACTGCAGGAAAATCGGACGTGTTTTGACGGAGGACAAAAACTTTATAGCCTGCACACCAGAATTTTTTCGGCCGAAAAGTTGGAGTCGGTTGTCGGAAGCATCATACTAACAAGCCAAAAATCGGCAGATCCGTCGTCGGACGAAAATTCCCGGCCGAATTTCGACTTGTGTGTACGGGGCTTTAGTCTCAGCTAGGTTTAGAATAAGGAAGACAACTGTCTACCAAGAAAGTCACATACATGTGACACTACGGTTAAAGTAAAACAAAGCTTTATTGAAAAAAATATCACATTGCAAAAAAAAAGCACCAGTAAAGTGGCCTTCACCACACCCATATTAAAATAAAAGATAACGTTATGTAAAAATGGGGGTAGCAGCTGCACATGCAATCATCCATACACATAGTCGCTCTCAGCAAGTTGAGGACTAGAGCAATGGTATTCCTGCGGTAAGGACAACATCATTCCTCATCTAAATAACAGGTAAAGCTCAAAGTTTATCTTTGAAATCACATTTAGAGCTGGTTCAGGGCTCTAAATTATCAGAGTATTTGAAGAATGACTGGGTGTCAGATGAAACAGCAGGTATGCATGGGAGATTCCTATGTTGCTGGCGCTGGGCAAAAGTTCAGTAGATTTAAACAATATGCTATCCTGCCAGGAACCAGGACTCCTAGATATGTAGGGGAAACACAGTGGTTGGGGTGCTAATTGGTGCAGTCAGAGTGGATAAGTCCTAAGCTCCAATGGAGCTGAGCGGAGGTACCTCTGGGGAAGATTGAACTGGGGGAGTTGCTCACCACCTCATGTATGTGGATATCTCCCATTTCGGACGTTGCCCCTTCTCTCACAATTTCACTCATCACTGGCATCGGACCATCCATTTACACATACTCTATTTGGCTTCCACCACATCTCCTCAGCATGTTCACAACTGCTGTCCCCGAGTAGACATCTTGTGCGAGCCAAGCCAGAACCAGCCTGTTTAGCAGAAAGGCCAAGCAGCAGCCCCTCTGGAACCTGAGAGCTTCGTAAAGGGACCAAATGAGTACAAACCAGCCATCATCTCTAAGGGAAAGAGAAGACAGTGACATGCAATACCTCACATGTCTGGGACCAAGTGTAGCTGAAGTGCAGTACAAGACAGCTAGGAGCATGATATATCTTTAACCTTGGGAGTAGAGCACCCAGGTGCCGTGCAATACAGTCAGGTGCTGTGTCTTTAACACAACTGCTTAGAACTTTTATTCCATGTTACTGCTGCACTATTACTCCTACTGTTGCAGCACAATTCACAGATTGAAAAGCAGCCACAGACTTGGTAGATCCTCAACTGTTTTAAAGTTCTACAGTTTTGAGTATTCCATGCACCCCCAGTTAACTTTTCCTAAATAACACCAAAAAACAAAATCCCTAGACTGTTTATGTAACCATGTGGAAGTAAGTTAAAATACATTTCACTTGGCTGTGGGTGCTGTGAGGAGGAAATAGCCAGAAACCCAGCAGCTCCTTCAGTGATAGCGCTACAGTTTAATTAAATAAAATTCTTGTTTTTTTACAATTGTTGGCTTCCTTCATGCAGGGCCACCTAAAGTGCCTAAGTGCCTTGAAAAAGTATTCATATCCCTTGAAATTTTCCACATTTTGTCAAGCTACAACCAAATACATAAATGTATTTTATTGGGATTTTATATGATAGATCAACACAAAGTGGCACATAATTGTGAAGTGAAAGAAAAATAATAAATGGTTTTCAAAATGTTTCCCAAATAAATATCTGAAAAATGTGGTGTGCATTTGTATTCAGCCCCCTTTACTCTGATACCACAAAATAAAATCTAGTGGAACTAACTGCCTTCAGAAGTCACCTTATTAGTAGATAGAGTCCATCTGTGTGTGATTTATTCTCAGTATAAACACAGCTGTTCTGTGAAGCCCTCAGAGGTTTGTTAGAAAACCTTAGGGGACAAACAGCATCATGAAGGCCAAGGAACACACCAGACAGGGCAAGGATAAAGTTGTGGAGAAGTTAAAAGCAGGGTTAGGTTATAAAAAATATCCCAACCTTTGAACATCTCACAGAGCAATGTTAAATCCATCATCTGAAAATGGAAAGAGTATGACACAACTGCAAACCTACCAAGACATGGCCGTCCACCTAGGCCCACAGGCTGGGCAAGAAGAGCATTAAACAGAGAAGCAGCCAAGAGGCTCATGGTAACTCTGGAGGAGCTTCAGAAATCCACAGCTCAGGTCGGAGTATCTGTCCACAGGACAACTATTAGTTGTGCACTCCACAAATCTGGCCTTTATGGAAGAGTGGCAAAAGGAAAGCCATTGTGGAAAAAAAAGCCATAAGTTCAGCTTGCAGTGTGTGAAAAGCAATGGGGGGGGGGACAGCAAACATGTGGAAGAAGAGACTGAAATTGAACTTTTTAGATTAAAAGCAAAATGCTATGCGTGGCAGAAAACAAACACTGCACATAACCCTACACACATCATTCCCACCGTGAAACATGGTGGTGGCAGCATCATGTTGTGGGGATGCTTTTCTTCAGCAGGGAGAAAAAAGCTGGTTGGAGTTGATGGGAAGGTGGATGGAGCCAAATACAGAACAATCTTAGAGGAAAAACTGTCTTGAGACTGGGGCAGAGAGACTGCAAAAGTCTTGAGACTGAGGCAGATAGTTATCTTCCAGCAGGACATTGACCCTAAACATACAGCCAGAGCTACAATGGAATTGTTTAGATCAAAGCATATTCATGTTTTAGAATGGCCCAGTCAAAGTCCAGACCTCTCTCTCCAAATGTGCAAAGCTGGTAGAGACAAACCCCAAAAAGACTTGCAGCTGTAATTGCAGTAAAAGGTGGTTCTACAAAGTATTGACTCGGGGGACTGAATACAAATGCATGTCACACATTTCACATATTTATTTGTAAAAAATTTGAAAACCATTTATTATTTTCCTTCAACTTCACAATTATGTGCAACTTTGTGTTGGTCTATTACATAAAAAGGGGTATGAATACTTTTTCAAGGCCCTGTATCAGTTTGACAGCTTAATCCTGCAGATAATAGGTGCCAGTACAGTGAAATATACCCTGGGGACCACATATTTAAAAACTGCTACTGTGCTGGGTAGGACAGAACAGTTGAAAGGTTTGAAATACCAGTTACCTAAATCAATTATTAATATTGTACAGGTTTTTGGATCATCCATTGTACCTACAGGTACATGTAATTTTTTTGTAATGCAAAAACTGTAGATATGTAGAAAATGTTACATTTTCAGGTGCCAATACCTGTAGACACATCTTCCTGGTAAAGACCAAGAACACATCAACAATCTGTACCAGAAACTTTAGACTATAAGATCTGGTAAAATTCTGAAGCAATCACTTGTAGCATATAAAGACACATGCTGAGAGGGCTGCTGGGCTAGTCTGGCATGCTAATGGCAGGATGTCTGAGCTGTATGAGTTTTATGTACTAAATGCTGTTATTATAGGGATGCATGTGAAATCCTATGAGTAATAAAACTCATTAAAATTACAGCACGGAAACTAAAGATAATAAGCATGGCAGGTACACATATCTGAAGTCTTAACAGCATATAATATACTGTGCATTAGTAATTTATTTGAAAGGAACGCTAATAATGATTGTACAATAACAACTATAAAAGTGAATGCATAACATTTGTAATGTTTTTTTAGATATGCATGCATAATATATCACCAGATGCAAACATACAAAGTATAAACGTGAGTTTTCATGGCCTTTTGGCTAAGATCAAGTGTAGTATATGTTCCTATCAGTGTCCAGTAGGGGTGCTGTGCTGTCATTCTGAGCTGGAGTGGCTGGCTATGTACCCCTACTGGAGTAATGGGGACTTGGAAGGCTAGTATCGGCTGGAACAGAAATCAGGGCCCCCGCAGGCTGTCGAGGCACAAGGGTAATTCCCCAGGAAAACTGGAAAAGCCCAGTTCCTCCCAATTTGAGTGTATCTGGGAAGGGCTGGGAAGGCAGAGGGTCCTTGGTGTCTGTGGCCCCTGGGGGTGGACACCCTAGGGGTGCTCTTAATAACTGTGTGAACAGGCACATGGTCACAGTCATTAAAAAAATTCTGCACTGTGCCTTTTAGGGCTGGGCCTTTTGGCCAAATCTGGGGAAAATTGCTGTCTCCCAGGCCAATGCACATGCACGGCCCCCTTTTTTTAAAATGTATTTTCCCTCCACTGTTTGTCGCTCTTTTACTTTTTGTGTGTTTTTTCTCACTAAGATGAAGGTTGCGAATCCTCAAGCTTGCCCTGAAGGGGCAAGGATGTGTGGCCTTCTTGTTCCTTTTTCCCCTGCCCTTGAGGGAGGGAGGAGTCTCTCAATCCAGTATTCAATGGTAGGCTCTGGCTGACCTAGAAAAATGGGGTCTGCTAGGCCTTCTGGCTAGGCAGACTATTGGAAACCTATGTCCCTGACAGGGGACTTTCACCCCAGGGGATCAGGTAGCGGTCCTACCCCTCTGAGGGGGTGGACTAAAGCACACCCTTTAGTGCATTTTTAGTGTGCATTTCACATGCATGTTTTTTGTTCCGTCATGTGCCATCACAAAGGGGCAGGTACTCTGGGTGATGTCACTGCATGGCCATGCCCCATGGCTATATAAGAAATGGCAGACTGCAGAGCCAACAAATGAATGCAGCCAGCATTGAAGCAAGACCATTTTTAAACTTTTAGCAAGCCAGTGACGGCAGAGGAAGAACACATCACTGGAGGGAGAAGACAGCAAAGGGAGAAGAAACTACCAGAGGGAGAAGACGGGAGGAAGAAGACAGCAGAAGGAGAAGAAACCACCAGAGGGAGAGGACCAACTTGTCAAAAACCACCTTTTGTTTTTTGTAACATTACAATGCTTTTTTTTTCGGTGAATGGGTAGGGGTACAATGTACCCCATACTCATTCACATTGGGGGGGCAGTATCTGGGGGGCCCCTTTCATAAAGAGGGCTTCCAGATTCCGATAAGCCCCCTGTCCGCAGACCCCCACAATTACTGCCCAGGGTTGTCGGGAAGAGGCCCTTTTCCCTATCAACATGGGGACAAGGTGCTTTAGGGTGGGGGGGCAGAGCCCCCTGCCCCAAAGCACCCCCCCCCATGTTAAGGGCATGCAGCCTGATATGGTACTCGCTTATCCCCTCCCTTTACTGACCTGCTGAGCTACATGCTCGGATAAGAGTCTAGTATGGATTTTGGGGGGACCCCACTCCCCTCCCAATCCATACCAGCTCCAAAGGACCTGTATGGACCCTGGGGGAACCCCAAACTTTTTTTTCTTCACAATTGTTTTTTACCGGCAATTTTTTTACATTCACCTGTCAGCGGGAAACCCCACTGATAGCTGATAACTCATCGGTTGTTAGGGACCTAGCGGCCAGCTTCCCGACACGCTCCTTAGCAACCAGCTAAATACAGTGAGTTTACAGAGTGTTTAAAGAGAACTAAAAAACGTTAAATGCAAAATGCATGAGAAATGCCTGCAAAAACACATCAATAGGGAGGGTTTAAAAATGCAAAACGTGCCTGAAAAATGAATCAAGCGCAGTCCGCATAGATGTTAACCTCAACTAAAGGAGTACTGAGGACACCTTCTGATAAAAGGAATTACTGTGGAGGAAAAAACAAGAGGAGGCACATATTGTGGACAGAGCTGTGTTAAGGTTTATAGGCTAGCTTTAAAAAAAAAAAAATTATAATAATTACCTGGAGTTTATTATACATAAAGAAATATTAGCTCAAAAGATGTGCATTAGCTGGAAATACCTTTCCAGTAACAAGAAAAGAGCAGAGAAACATGCATTGCTAGCCATCTATGAGGTTTTCAGAATAATGCTATGAGGAATACAACTCTTTCTCACTAAGGCTTGCTATGAATTAAATAGTAGCCTAACAACCATGTCCAGGGGAGATTTCAAGGTTCTAAATAAACGAGTAAAAGTGTCTGACAGATCAGCTGTTTGTATTGCCCAAAGCAATTTATCTCCCTTTGTTTTCTAACCTGTCCCACAAACCGCTTTTTCGGAACAAAAGACCAGATATGAAACTAGAAATACATGCATTCATTAAAAAGAAATCCTTGTAGAGAAAGAAAATAATGTTTTCTAGAACCCAGATTGTAAGAAGCTCCAGCCTGATGCATAACGGTGTGCAAGATCATAAATATGAGAATTGTAAAGTCTGTACACTATGACATCCACTTTATTAGAACTTAATATGTCCAGTATAAGGCTTTAATTACAAGTTGGTGAACAGAGATAAAATACTTTTAGAAACGCGTGTGATCTGTTACAAGTTTTAAGCTCTGCACTCCAATTTGTGAAAAAAGAGAACAATTAAAGTGAAGCAAAACGACATAACTATTTGATTTTTTTTTACATATATTGGACACAAATATTAAAATATTTGCATACAAGCTAGTTATAAAGCAGTATCATTGAGCAAGCAACATACTTACATTTGACAGTCTAAAAGTACAAAAGGATTGAAGGACAGGTACGGTGTATGCAAAATATACAGATACCAAATTAATGGCAGCCATTCTGCACAGCTTACTATTTGGCTCTTATTTTGGAAAATGTAAGGAACTCATTAGGAATGCGTATATGTATTACCACTAAATTCTTACAAACATTCCCTCTAGGACTTAAAACGGTTGTAAACCGCAGGGCAAAGGCATATTGTGCTAGCATGCATTGCACATTATGTGAAACTTACCTGAAAACTAAGCCTTCCAGCAATGCGATGTTCCTGCTGGAGACAGCTTCCATCTTCACCCGTATTGCTTCCGGGTTCACGGACTCCGGCTCTGTGACTAGCCGGAGCCATGATGGCATCGGTCATGGCACAGGGCTCTGAAGGAGTGGCTGTTCCTTTAAAACGCATGCACCAGTGATGTCACCAGTGATGTCATTGGCTGCATGTACAGTAAATATCTCCTAAACGGTGCACGTTTAGGAGATATTTACATTACCTATAGGTAAGCCTTATTATAGGCCTACCTATAGGTGATATTTTAAATATGGAAGTTTACTTCCTCTTTAAAACATACATTACCCCAACATTTCATTATCCTAATATGCTTTTGTTGTACATGTTTAAAAGTATGTTTAAAGGTATCCTGTTCTCTTTTCATTTCTTCCTTTGTGTGAAATATCTGGTGATCCTGCTAGTCTTCCTGCTCTCCTAATTCTAACTAACCACACTAGGCATAGAAAAACATCCTTCCCAGTGTGGTCAGAGAGCACAACCTGGCTGTCCTTCAATGGCCAACACTTGTGCTGACATGCCCCCCTACACAGCCATTTACTGGGAAGATCAGTGTATTGCTCTCTCTCTCTCTCCCTCTTTTGTCACATCCTCTGAAATCTCCCCACCAACTCTCTAAGCCCCTTATGCAGCTGAGAACAGAGGTTGTGATCACTAAAAAAAAAAAAAAAGAATTATACACACACACACTTTTATGTTTTACATTTAATATCTGTTTTAAACTGAATGGGTTGTTTTACAAGATGCAAATTCACATAAAGTGGTTGTAAAACTCATGGCCTGATGTGGGTCTGCCATTGTTACCGGTTACCTCTCCAGCCCATGTGAGCTGCGACCCTGGGTGTGAGAACTGAGACATTGACAACTCCGGCATCATTGTTTTGTGGTTTTATTGTAGATAAGGGGATGGGAGAAGGGAATGAGTGGGATACTCCTTTAGGCTTAACTAAGAACAACTTGGGACTTTATCCAGAAAAATGTCTGTTAACGCTGCCTTGACGCCAGCCGATGCTAGCCAACGCTCGCTGACGCTTAGCACACACTATAACTTGACAGAAGTTCTGAATCCTCGAATCTAGGTCCAGAAGACTCAGGACTGTGGAGCATAGAACTGCTGACACTGCTGCACTGCAAAGTCACTGACTACTCCCTCCAGCCTGGCACCCGCTTGAGGTAGCTTGCTGTGAATTCGTGTATGGCTGCAACTCTCAACTGGTACTCTGAACAATTAAGGGCCCAAACCGCAGGTGCCCCCTTTACACTTTTAGCTCTTCAGGGTCCACTGACTATGTACCCCCTCTGTTATTTCAGGGTCCTCAACCTAGGTACCCCCTTTCAGCTAGCTGACACTGAATCCCAGAACCCCCTCCAGAGTGGTCTCCTCTAACCCTTCAAGGAGACCCCCAGGGGCAATCCTCAGTACTCACGACCTGTGTAGGCTTTTCTGGGACTGGACCTCTCTCGCTCTCTGCTGGTTCTCGGCACACCGGATCCCCTCAGTTCAACTCGGCACTCTCTGGATTCTCAGGCGACACCCGGAGACATCCGCTCCCTCAGACAGGAGGAGAGACAGCCGTTCTCTCCCTCCTGGGACTCTGCTCCCGCCAAAGACGCAGAGCCATGCACCCCCTTCAGACTTATATCCTCTCCCAGAATCCTCTGCGTGTAACGCTCCTGCGTTTCTTATATGGTGTGGATTTTCAGCTGCAGAAATAGTTCCACGTCAGTAGTCATGTAAGAGATATGCTGAGATACCATTCCCAACCTCAATGACTCATCATGTGTGGAAGGTCTTATTTCAGCCAGTAAATACACACAATTAGCAAGCTGGTTCCTAGAGTGACTTTATGTATGTGGTAACACAATGATGAAGGTTGAGGGATAGGTTGAGTGGAGGTGGTAGGTGATAGACACTTGAAGGTGAGACAGTAGCAGATGGATGCAGGAAGGTTTAGCAATGTTGTATGGTAGCAGATGACAGAATAGCAGGTGGACATACAAAAGAGATCAACCCAGTGCAGAAAAGTAGCAGTAGTCTCAAGAGCTAGCAATCTAGTTATGCAGATGTGATAAACAGTCTTTACTATGCAGAGCTAGATAGTGTAAGCTTAGTATAAGTTTATAGAGAATTCCCCTGCGGGGTACTTAGCACTATTAGCGATACAGCCGAAGGGTGGTTCAGGAGAGGCGGATGATCCAGTAGCGGGATACAGGGATCAGCGCAGCGAGGTTCCGTCAGCGAGGTAAGCTTGCAAGCATGGAAGCTTCAAGCAAGGTTAGCATCCAGGTAAGGGTGTTTGAACGAACACATGTGAGTGAGAACCGGCGCTTTAAATAGCCATCTAGTCCGGCGCTGGGTGATGACAGCTCCAGTCTTAAAGGTGTATGCGCACCTTTCCAAAAGTAAATGGTGGGGCGCATACACTTGTGGAAAGTGTAATTTAGGGTACCAAAGGTACTGGAACATTACACTGCGGCAGAATCTGCCTCCTGGGGTAGATACAAGTCTGAATGTATCTCTGATTGGGTTTCCTCCACTGCCCTATCAGAAGCCTCCAACAGAGCCAGTGGGGAGACTCCCCTTCTCAGGAGACACACTTGGGATTCATGACAACCTACTTGACAAAAAGAAACATGGCCCTGCTGTTAGACAGACAAGGCCTACTATGCTTTTACCTAGAACCTACCTGTAGGGTGCTACAAATTTCCTGACACCAAGAGAAAAAAGGTGACACAAAGGGATGTCCAGCAGATTGACAGCCTCCACTCTGACAGAAAATTGGATGGAAGGGACACCTTCCCCCTCCCCTTCACACAGGAACAGAGCTCTCCTCACTGAGTCCTACAGAGTGTGACTTCAGCTCTCCCCCTCCTTTTCCTGAGCTCTGCTCTGGATATCTAGTCTTACAACCGGCCCTTTTCAGAGCAATCATAATGGTGATGCGGCCCGAAATATAATTGAATTTGACACCCCTGCTCTAAAACATAAGCCTGTAGCTGTTTTTTTTTTTATTGCAATGAATGTGTTCTTTTAAAGCAGGGGTGTCAAACTTAATTTCATCATGTGGTGCATCAGCATTATGGTTGCCTTCAAATGGTCAGTTGTATCTGTAAGATTAGATGTATGGAACACCCCCCCCCCTTACATTAGGTGTCAAGAGCCCCCCTACCAGTGGAAGTCAAGAGTCCCCCACCTTCTTTTACATCACAGTGCACCCCCTTATCTTGTGCTGCTGCTGGGAAGAAGCTGGGGGCAGGCGCGGGAAGCGGAAAGTGCAGGGTCTAGAGAAGGACAAGAGGAGGGCTGACTGCCAGAGTCTGGTGAATGCTGAGACCAGGGGAAGTGGAGTTGAGGGGGTGCTGCACCTGCATAGAGAGGCACAGGACATGTAGAAGGAGTTATGTCCTCCTCTCTGCTGCCTATTGCTGAGATGGGGGGGGTCAAAGACAAGCACAGAGTCTGGCAGAGGTGTTTTGTCCTCCTCTCTGCTGCCAACTGCTAAGACAAGGTTGGGGTGGAGATGAGGGGGGAGGTGCAAAGGCCACATGAAATGGCCTGATGGGCAGGATTATGCCCATAGGCCTGGTGTTTCATACAAAGCAAGCACTTACGTATATAATCAACAGTTCTAAATACCTTATGGCTTTGTTCAAACAGTGCTGAGGCCTATAGACCATGATTGGGCCATGTGTTTCTTCGGTTTGAGCCACCAGGTGCTGTATGCAGGCAGCCTACCTAAGGACATGGAGACACAATGACTGCATGGACACATTTGACAAGCATGTAGACATAGATGAGTGGCCCTTAAAACACACTGTCTTCGTCCAGGGACCCACCCCAGCACCTGCATGCCTATCAAATTGGGAGGAGCGGTTATGTCCCTTCAAAATATACAGACTTTGACCATGTAAATAAGGCCTATATCTTGCTGATAAGATTTATACTCTTGCAGATAAGGATATGACATTTTCTATAGCTGTATACAGATATAAATATATAATATATAATGTTATGCAGCGTTACATGCCTAGCATTTTTTTTTTTCTATTAAGAAACCTAAAGGACTAAAATATATAAAAATTAAATAAAGCAAACAACGATCAGATAAAGAACATCCCCAGGATTATTCAGGTAATTTTCGATAATTGCCATTAAAGCCAATGACAAACAAGACAAATTCCCAGCTATTAAAGCAATAATAATTTAGTTACAAAAATAAAACTGCTTAGCCGGTTCCTTTACATTTTCGGAATATAAAGCTGAGTCTTTTACAACAAGATCTTATCTACATATAGCTCCTATTGATCTGTGAGTAGGGTCAGCGCCCATTTATCGTAATTATAAGAACAGGAGATCAAATGTATTTCCCTTTCCAAAGTGGTTTGACGAGAGCTTATTCTTTTGTAAGTGAACACATTAAAAAAATCTATGTCATCATACGAAAGCTGAAATCACTGCATTAAAATAATATAAATTGACTACTACTTAAATGAGAAGCCTAAGCAATAAGCATTACTCAGGTACCAAAAAAATCACATTTGTAATTGAATTAAATAGCCTTTTAAAAACTCTGACGTGGACAGAAGAATAAATTGATGTTCTATTAATAACTTTAAATCACCATGCGCATTGTGCCAAGAAGTGTTGACAATATCCACTTCAAGGTCACTGTCAGCTTGGTAAGTCATTACCAAATAAAATATGGCTTAATTGAAGCAAACTCAGCAAGGAGCTGCATTATTTTAAGTGAACATTGTAATATAACTCCAAGAAGAATTACTAATCGCCACTCCCGGTGACAACAAAATGGATGAAAAGGTGCTTTGCAACTTTTTCCTTCGACATGCCACAATTAAATATGGAAATAAATTCAGTAAAAAATTAAAAGTCTTGGAGTGCATTCATTTAGGCACTAATGGACTGCGTTCCAGTATGGCTGCGCACAGGTAGTTCACAGTGTGTTTCCAGGGCTAGCTCATATGTCATTGTCGAGGCTAGCAGCAGAAAGCAATTTCGTGTCTTGCCTGGAAAATTGCACAGTTTAGCGGTACATGAAGAGAGTCTATTATCCAAATTCTGCAGGACAGTATTGCCAGTCCAAGCATAAGCAGTATTTCTTCATCATTTATAATTTTACAGTTGTTTGCTCCTACAGGCACACAAAAAGGCTATTTCACTGTTACACATAACGTATCTGTCACAAAATTCTATAAGAACAACTATTGGTAATCTGATGAATTAAAAAAAAAAAAATGATAATTAAATAAATAACAATGGTTATACCTTTGGCTTAGAACGACATACAGTATTTCAGTAGAGTTCATGTGTGCTCAGTATTGGGTAAATGTAATACAAAGGTCCCTTTTACAAGGGCTGTCTAGTCCGATCAGCAGAGGATCCTTTTGTGACATCTATGTTTGTTCAGTTTATTGCTGCAGGAGCTTTTAGGACCCATATAAGATCTTTGGGTGGCAGGATGTAAAAAAAGATTCACGTTCGTTTTTTTTTTTTCAGACTGCCTCTGATCCATAAACGTTTATGTCCAAAAAATGGAAAATGTTGCAGACTTTTCCATTAATTACTCCCGACCTGGAGGTAATCTGATCTAAAAAGACGCATGGTCTTTTTCATCTGCCTGCCTTCAGACTTATACTGAGCCAGTGCCATCTTAAGAGCCTTATAGGCCCCCGGGCAATGAGGGAGCGAGAGCGGGGAGAGAGAGGGGAGAGAGAGACAAGCAGCAGTCTGATTACCTTCCGCAGCGGCCGTACACAGCACAGGAAGTGAGGAGGTGGGTGGAGCTATTCTGGAATAGGCGCGAAGGAGGACGAGGAGGATCGTCCTCCGCTGTACATTCTGGGTCCTCTCTTCGGGAGGTCACTGGTTGCTAGATGCCAGTCAGCTGAGCAATCCTAGCAACCAGTGTAGCGCAGAGCCGCAAACTAAAGACGGCGGCACCTGACAGAGGAACAAACTGGTCTGGGGGGGGGGGGGGCTAGACCACCAGGTCAATTAAACTGGGGGGGGCAGATTGGGGTAAATTTCCACTCTGGCGTGGGGCCCCTTGGCAAGTGGGGCCCCGGGGCAACTGCCCGGCGTGCCCATTCGGAAAGATGGCCCTGTACTAAGCTCCCGATCAGGTACGCCTGATATACTGACCTGATCAGAAGGTCCACGTGAAAGAGACAGGTATTTAATACCTCTCATAGACTTCACCAGGCAATGCCTTACTACAAATGTTTGATACAGATCAGCTGCCCGCTGCGGTCTTCCACCTCGTGACAAAGGCAAAGCGAAAAAGAGGAGACTGAAGAAATGCTTCTTCCTGCCTGCAACAGACTGATTACATCATCTCATTCTAGGAAAATTAATTGGTTTGGAACTCAATAAAATCTCATTTTAAAATGTGTTTTCAGTCTGGTGATTTCATTTAAATAATACCTGTGATCCTTTCCTAAAGCTATTTGTTAAATTATATCTAAACCTTGTAAAACAACCCATACAGTTTAAACTACAAATGAAATGCAAAACATTTGTGTATATATAAAAAAAAAAACATTATAAATACCCTGTTTTCCCCTTTTTATAAATGATTACAGTAAACCCCCCTCCATCGCGGGGGTTACGTTCTGGACCCACCTGCGAAAAGGGAAAATCTGCGAAATAGAAAGACCCTATTTAAATACACTCTAGGCATGTTTTTATAACTTTCACCGAACTTTTAAAAGCATAAAAAGCATTAAACACAATTTAAAACAATAGAAACCCATTTAAACACATAAAAGATACTGAGAGACAGAGCAAGAGCAATGGAAAACACAATAATATTTAATTAACAATGATTTCATTAGTAAAATAATAATAATAGGTCTTACAGAAAGAAAACGCAATATACCGGGACTGCAAAAACTGAACCGCGATATAATGAGGGTTTACTGTACATATTCTGTGTTCTCAGCTGCATAGGGAGCTCAGAGAGCCAGGAGTGGAGAAACAGCAGAGCACTGATCTTCCCAGTAAATGGCTGTGCTGGGAGGGGGCACAGGTCTGATCATTGGAGGAGAGCAGGCTGAGTTTTAGCACAACCAGAAAATTGACCACAGTGTGTTCTCTTGCTTGGGGTGGTCAATTTTTGAATGAAAAGCAGAGCGACTGGCAGGAACACCAGGGATTTCACACAAAGGAAGCAATACAAAGAGAACAGGATACTTTTTCATACAAGCACATGGTACAGCAGGCACATATCAGGAAAATAATAATTATTATTATATAGGTTTTTTGATCGCGCCAGCAGTTTACGCAGCACTTTACAACTTGAGGGTAAACAGTACAAATACAATACACTTTAATACAGTAGGAATAAGAGGGCCCTGCTCTTTAGAGCTTACAATCTAAGAAAATATAAAATGTTGGGTTTACATATTCTTTAGGGCACTTCCTATTACAGGGTAACAACTGTTATGCTCCTGAGTTGCCACCCTTCTCAAATGGGCCCTTAATTGAGAACACCATAGCAGTCGTAACTACGCATATTATAAATAAAAGAAAGAAACAACTGCGCTAATCCAACAGAGATTGTTTGTAAGCAGCGACTTCAAGTGTGACTAGCACCCCAAAAACGAATAATAATAATAAATCGCGCTAAAAATGATACAATATTAAAATTGTATCAAACATTAAATGAATAGTCCATAAAGTCCATAAGCTGGATGTTATAAAGATGACTTGTGGAATAACCGTATGAATAGGAGGCTTACCAGAAACCAATGAACACGTGCCACATAAGATCACAGACTCCAGAGATACAGCAAAGGCGGTAGACAATGGATCTCTAATGCCCCATACACACGTGCAGATTATCTGCAGACTTTTGTCTGCAGACTTACCAAAACCATATAATATGAGGTCAAACCTAAACACTTTCAATTTGTATGCAATCCGGCAGGCCCTTGCACTACATAAAAAAGGTAAGTCTGCAGACAAAAGTCTGCAGATAATCTGCACGTGTGTATGGGGCATTAGTCCAAATAAATCATCCTCAGTGTTGTGGTTATATATGGGATAAAAGTGAAAACACCATAGCGTAAAACCAAAAACAAATGTGGGGTAATACAAGAAAATATAGCGCTATCTGGAGATGTAAAACACCAAAGTGCCAAAAAATAATGATATAAGGGGTGAAAAAATATAAGGGGTGAAAAAATATGTGAAACTCCACCAGCAAATCTGTTAGATACTTCTTACCAAAAGTGAAAATAAAGATATCAAACTAAATATGCTGTAGATGATGTGAACAGATCCCTCCACCGATAGGAATGCAGCTTACCAGATAACTTTATCCAAAACGCCCATAGGGAATGTGAGAATCACAAGCATGCTAAACTGTATCACCATAACTCCTAAATACCTTACCAGATGATGATAAAGGGTAGGCCAATAACAGTGGCTGGCATATACAGGAATGGAAGACCCATATGACCGCAAACAGTGGCTCAGGATACGGTGGATAATCCAGTCATGAAATAAAAGAGGGGCGCCAATAGCGTAAAATCCCACAATTTATTTAATATAAAAAGAATCACACTTACAATGCAGAGAAGAAAAACGGCAAGGGAGAGAAATACAGCCGCCGGCCGGACGGCTCCGCTCGCCCGCACTTCCTAGACGCTAATGAGGATGACGTCAGCACGCCGTGATCTGACGCGTTTCGTCAGAGATGACGTTATCGAAGGTACGGGTGGCATGCTGACGCCACCTATTTAAAACAAAAAAGGCGCTAAATCAATGACCGGAAGCTCCCAATCGGCCATTTTTGAAATGGTGGAAGAGACAGGAACTGGTAGGCGTAGAGCGGAACTCCACGATCAACCATGTAAATAAACAAATCGGCCATTTTTAAATTGTAATAAAAAACAGGAACTAGTAGGCATGGACCGGAACTCCTCGACCATGTATGTAAACACAAGATATATCTTACCCCGGAACCACTTAATGGGTCTCGGTCGGCCATATATATAAAATGTCATGAAATGGACCATCAAATGGAGATAAGATTACACTCGATACATCCATAAAATTATGAAAATATGTAAAATTGTATATTTAAAAAATATATATATATATATAATATATATATATATATATATAAAAATACAAAACACATGTAATACATCTCTGCAATACCTACACATTTCCCCATGTTTTATCCTTTTAACCCCTTCTTGAAGTCTCCTGGTGGTCATTTAGGTGGGTCCTAATGCCAGGAGAAAGGACGAACCTTCCAATACCATGATCACTTGGATTGGCTGTCACAGTGGTCACATGATCGCGAGCCCTTTTTAGTTCCAGCGTGAGAGGAGAAAGCATCAGACAGGGAGTACACAAGCATTAAACTGACACTAGTACACAGTGTCACTATATACAGTATACAGACAATTTACTGATCACTGTATAAGTGTCACTGGTGACGCAAGTTAGTGTGACTGACAGTTAGTGGTGGTTAGTGTCTCTCCCAAATAGGCGTAAGGGACCCGCTATATATCCCCCAATAAATATTTAACCCCCTGATCACCCCCTGTTAACTCTTCACTGCCCTGTCACAGTGTCACTATTATAGTGTACAGATCTTTTATCTGATCACGGTCACAGGTGACATCAGTTAGTGTTAACGTTAGTTAGCGTCAATCCAGGATAGCATCAGATTGCCCACCACATATTTAGTAATAAATGTTATCCCTTTGATTGTAAGTGACACACACACACACATTAAACACCTCCATTACTAGTATAGTGTCTGAACGGATCAATATCTTTGATCAGATCAAAACTATACTAGTGTCACCTAACTAGTGACAATTCATCACTATTAGGTGATGAAACTGTTCAGGAATTCAGATGGGCTCACTATTCAGGGACATCGGGTCCAGGTCGTTGCGGACCTCTCCCCGTGTACTGTACAAAGACGTCAAAAGGCTCAAAAGGACATAACATACAAATGGTCCTTTCCATTTTGCCTAAACTTCTCGTATCGGTACAAGGCCCACAGCTTCTCATCATTTTCTGAAGGTGAACGCCTGCTTTTACACCTGGGGCTGATTACACAAGAGATCCCTCCATCTTCGACCGCCTGGGGTTCCTCACTTGCCAAAAGGCCTTCTCCTCCTAATCCACTTACTCCAGTTTGGCAGAAACAACAACCGAAGAGGTCAAGGGAATCTCAACCTCTCTGAGGAAGTCCTTTGGATTAAGGACAACTGGATACTGTTTTGCACTTTCTGGAACTGATCTTTCAGACGGCTTTCCTCTCCCCATGACTCGTGCTAGCTTTTAGCATGAGTTTGCCTCTTTGTTTCCTGGGGAACTCCTCCGGGGGGGGGAGAGGGGACTGGAATTTCTTTTCCCCAATGTTTGACGAGTTCAAAGTCTAATTTGTCTTAAAGTTTTCAAGGTTTTTCTAATATCTTCCCTTAGTTATACTTGGGCATATTTGTTCTTAAGACACAGCTGGGATGTCATCCAGGGTGGCTCCTAGGGTTCTCCCCTTTGGTGGGGCGAACTCTGAGACCCACTATACTCACTGGATGCATTACTCTCCGGAATATTATGATTAACCCTTTGTAGTTGCCCCTTTGATGCTCCAAGCAGGTAACAAAGAAACCTTTGTTGTCTGATTGCTTGACAGGGGTTAAGGAGCAGCTTGGCGAAAATTGTTCAGGCCCTAGTCCTTCCATGTTTTAAGGAACAGTGCTCTGTTTATTTGAAGTTATCTATTATATCTCTAGGCGGGTGGACCGAAGTGGATATGATGCGCCTCCATCTGCCGCTGATGCGTTAATGTTTTACGGTCAGTGGAAGATTGATGTTCCCCACTTTTTTGGGATATCACCATTCATAGTTTTTTTTTGGTGGGAAGTGACTGGATCCTTCCTCGCCTGGGTGGGTTACTGGGTTTTTGGTTTCATTGTTTCTCTAATTGTTGTCTTGTATTCTTTAGCTTCCCCGTCTCTACCTCTTTTCTTTTTCTTTCTCTAACCTCTCTCTTTCCTATGGTCTGCCTGGATCCCCTCCCACATCGATTCACAGGATTAAGACATTGGAAAGGCTGTGGATGCACTGCTCAGGAGGACAACCTGTCTTCACTGGGTGAGATTTTTTTCTATTTTGAGCTGTCCAAACTCTGATCTATGGCTAATTCTAAACCTTCCAATATGATCATGCAGAATATATCCCACAATGTACAGAGTCTTAATTCCCTGGTAAAACGGCAGAAATTGTTTAAATTATATCATACCCTAAAGACTGATGTTATTCTCCTACAGGAAACTCATTTCCCAATCTCTTATAACCCCTCCTTCCTTCACCAGAGTTTCCCCCAATTTTGCCATGCTAATGCCGTAAACAAGACACATGGAGTAGCAATTTGCTTTTCCAAACGTTTAAATTTCTCCCCTTCCAAAATACTCAGGGACCCGGAAGGTCACCTGTTGGTGGTGGGTACCATTAATGGAAAGATCTATACATATGTTTCCTATTACACCCCAAAAAAAGGTCAAGCGGGATTTTTCGAAACCATGACACAAACACTGAAGCCCTATTTACAGGGCACCATAATTTATGGAGACGACTCCAATATAGCATTTGATCTCTCATTGGATAAATCAAGTAAGGGGATCCAGAAATCAAAATGCCCCCCCCCCCCAGACAAAGCAACCTAAAAATAGCAAAGGTTTCACTCTCTTGGCGTCATAGATATCTGGAGGGAATTAAACCCTCATGTCAGGGACTACATGCACTTCTCGGACCCCACATCACACGTATGCCAGGATAGAGCATATTTTCATAAGATCTTCCTCTATTCCCCTAGCCATACCATCCAAAACTCTAGACAAACCCCTATCAGACCACTCCATGCAGGCCCTCCTGAGTCACCCTATACAATGTACAATCCTAGAGAAACTCCTTAAGGAATATTTTACAGACAATAACAATAACAGAATTTCACCAACAACACTTTGGGCACCCCACAAAGCAGTGCTGAGAGGGAAACTCATTCAAATTTCTTCCCAACTGAAACGTGAATGCAGAGCTGAAACCCAGAAACTGAATGAGGAATTCCTTGATCTGAGCAAATGTCACAAACGTAACCCTACCCTTTCCACCCTAGCTCAGCTAGACTCTGCCAAGGTGAAATTAAATCTAGCTCTGACTACAACAGCAGAAAAGTACATGGACTGGTGCTAAATTCTACTCACAGAAGGACAAGGTAGGTTCTAAATTGGCAAACAAACTATGCCCTAGACTGCAAACCTTACCCTCCCCCAAATTTTACACTTCATCAGGGGACTTAACCAAAAACCCTATGCATATCATGGAAACCTTTTAGACTTTCTATTCTAATTTGTATGACTCGCAATGTTCACTTGCCCCACATAAATTGGAGACTTTCCCCCTACCCAATATCACACAAACCCCTAGGGAACTCCTCGATAAACCTTTCCCACCAGAGGAGATATTTGAGGCCATTAAACCCCTCAGACCAGGCTCAGCGCCTAGGACTGACGGTTTGTCGGTCACCTATTATAAGAAATGTGGCCCCTTCTTGCCCCCCTATAAGGCTCGATTTTTTAACTCCCTTCGAGATGGAAACCCCCTGGACAGTGATACCTAAATTATTCCCAAACCTGGAAAAGATGTAAGTGATGTTAATAACTATCGTCCGATATCACTTATTATTAACGACCTCAAATCTATGACGAAAATGCTTGCATCGAGACTGTCTAAATATTCACAAGGACCAGGTGGGTTATCCCTTGGAGGCAGGGCCTAGACCAAGTTAGGAGAGCCATAGATATAATTTCATTGCTACACTCTTATTGGGATTGTCCACTGACCTCCAGAAGGCCTTTGATTCTGTCTCTTGGCCCTACCTTTTTGAAATACTAGGAAGATGGGGTTTCGGCTCAAAATTTTTGGGACTCATTCAGTCTTTTTACTCTACTCCGAAAGCACAGGTCCATTTGATGGGTCATTATTCTAACTTTTTTTGACATAAAAAAAGGGACAAGACAGGGCTGTCCCTATTCTCCTCTCATTTTTGCAATAGCTATTGGAACCTTAGCAATCGCCATTGGATCGCACCCTGATATTATAGGAGTCTTGTGTGGTCCCCAGGAACATAAATGTGCATTGTTTGCGGATGACCTACTGCTCTTTATCACATCTCCCCTGATCTCCACCCCTAATGTATCTCAACTGCTCCAAGACTTTGGTTCTATCTCGGGTTTAAAAGTAAATTTCTCCAAGTCTGTAGCAATGAACATCTCGGTTCCTCTGCAGCTAGTTGACCAGTTGAGGCACTACTTCCCCTTCTCCTGGTCCACTGACTCCATTCCCTATTTGGGAATTAATCTACCCCACAACATTGACAAGCTGTTCTCTGTTAATTATCCCCCCATGTTCCGTAAACTAGAGGAGGAATAGAAACAATGGGCAAAATGTGATATATCCTGGCTGGGAAGGATAAACTCTATCAAAATGACTCTTCTACCATGTCTTCTGTACCTCTTAAGGTCCCTCCCCATCTCGATAAAGTCTCAAATTTCCATCGAAAATCATCAGCTTTGCCTGGGGAGAAAGAGTTACCGCTACCCTAAAAAAGTCCTCTACTGACAGAAAAGTCAAGGGGGGCTGGGCCTACCCAATTTATGGTGGTACTATCAGGCTTCGCAATTAGCACCAGAGTATATTCTAGAGGTCCCAAACCTGATTGGATTGCTATGGAAAGACAGGCAGTCCCCCTGTTTCAGTTTTCTGTTATAGAGTGACTGTCTCTGTCTCCCAGTTGTGAACCTGCATTGTCACCCTGTTACACAGGCTTAAGATGGAGACTACATAGATATGGTCTACTTTTGTAACCATTAGGAAATCCGCCCAAAGAAATGGCATTCAAACATCGCGCATGTAGAGGGGGAGTTCACGCATGTAGAGAGGGAGTCATGGAGATCAATAACACTGAGACGCAAAAAGGTGAAAAAAATATATTTTAATAATTATATTTAAAAAATTGTAACCACCAATGACACATAGTTGAGCAAACTAAATATCTACTTTAGGATGTGTATTTCCTGGGCTGGAGCGGAAGGATGATTTACATCCTTCAAGAAACTGATTTATGCTTTTAAATGATTTGTAAATTATTTTTAGAATGTGATACTATTTAGACTAGGGTTCAAAGTCTAAAACTGGCATGATATGCGGTCTGAGATAGCCCAGCTGGTTCACAGGGGAACAAAAAAAACCTTTTAACACAAGGGCTGATCTGTGAAAGGCAACCTGTGGATCCCCATAACGTACCCTGAATTTAAGGCTGAAATGTAGGCTTTCCATAAAATCAAATTAGACAAAACTTTCCAACCTGATGTATTTTCTTTAACACCAGAAACCCCACGGTTGAATAATTATGCTGATAATTTTCGCAATAATTGCATCCTTGCATTGTCACTAAAATAAACTGAAGTGGCAAGTTTTATCTTCCCCAGTGTCCGCAGTCGTAACCAAAGTTGGCCATATAGTTTAAAATTTCTCTTGTTTAGTCCCAAGGACTGAATGACAGAAATCACTAGATTCCTCTATCTATGCTAAACAAAATAGATGGACATATCTAACTTGCTGGCTATTGTATTCTGACAGCTGGCACTCACAGCTCTTATCATACCTAATGACCGAATCTGATTGGATGCAGACACTATTTTGCTGTCAGTTTTGCACCTGTCTCCTTTAGTTTAGTGGAAAAGAGGGAGCCAACATGGCTCAAATTTCAGCTGGTAAATAAGGGAGCAGACACAATTTGCTGGATGTATGGCCAGTTTAGGAGTGTTCTGGAAGAGGAGAGGAGGAGAGAGGAACAAGGGAGTGCCTTGCCGTAATAGGATATGGGGCTGTGTGTTTCTCTTGATGCACACAGTGCAGGGAGACTACATTAAAGGGAGGTTCCATAGGATGCTGCAAGAGAAAGGAGCCAACCTAAAACAAGAAACCTGGGACAGTGGTCATGGCGCCAGTCTAAATTAGAACATAGGTAAGGAATTAAAGATGAAGAAACTGTGTGCTGAAAGTGTTTAAAAAGCTTATGGTTTAATATCACTTTAGGTATGTAACTACCATACTCATCTTATAGAATGCTGGTGTTATACATTCCATAGACCTTGCTTAAAAAATTTGGTTCAGGGCAACATAGAGTCATAAGGACAATTTATTTTAAAATACCACATCATAAAGTTACATTTAATTTTATGACATAAATGATTAAAGCAAAATGCTACTTGTATATTTTATTACAAAATGTACTGTACATTCATTTCATTTAAACCTCTAAAAATTTCTCAGTGTTACATCTTCACACAGGTGCGTGATTTACGTCTTAAAACTTTTTCAAGGAATGTATTATTATATGCTTTAACTCACTAATTAATAGTCTATTTCATGCTCTTAGCATTAGCAGTCACTAAATCAAGTGAGGAAGCTGAACTGAACAGTAACATACCCCACAGTATTCATTTTCACATGTGAATTATATATGAGTGTCATTGGAAAAGGTGATAAATGTGGTTATGAGCTAAGCTTGTTTTTTTTATATATTTTGACAAGAATATCCACATGGAGTATTGTATTCACCAAAAATTGCAGACTCGGATTTCCTGCATATTTATTGTAAGCAATTAGGAAACAGATTTTAAGTGTGTCATGCTTGAATAATACCCTTCTCTATATTTATGGATTACCATCATAAGCCAAAATATATATTCATATGTACATATGAAATCATTTCATTAGGCATTTGCACAATGTCTTGTTTTTTTGGGAAAAAAAGAATCTAAAATATTTAGCAAATGGGTTAAAAATTGCAGTTATAAGAATAGACACATATTTCTGCATACTGTAATTTTCTTTCCTTCATTTCAATCATTTTGACAGGTGCAGGTAGTATAACAGTGAGATTCAGAACACTAAATATGTAAAGTATGTTTCAGATTTTTAACTAATGCAAAGTACTATTAAATAGCGAAGGTTCTGAAATGATTTACTGAATTAATTTCTGGTTCCCATAGCTATTTCATGAACGAAATAGCCATGTAGATCTTTATGTGATTAAACAGCGAGGGTGACCATAAGCATGCTTAATGTGAGCCTGTGCTTTGCCCATCGAGGGTAAGAGCAATTAATTATTAGTCAGCTAGAGATGAACTCTTGGCTTTATCTAAAGATAGGTTTGGACCAAACTTTGCTTGTTCAGGCAATGGTCCCAATGCCAGAACGTTTAGCAGGTTAAGGGGGAGCCAAAAGTCATAAATAGTGCTGTTTTTTCTACTCCTACTATAAATGTTAGCTTTCTTTGTCTGCTGTCAATGTCAGTTACTGGTAAATTAAACTGGAGTTTTGTCTTTGCAATTGTCGGTTTTTGCTGTAGTAGGTTGTATACATCGTACAGGTGAGCCACTTCACAAGCAGGTTAAGGGCATCCCCCTGGCATGTTGCTTAAAGGTTTTTTGCATTTAAAATTTTGCCTTTTAAGCATTATTAAAATCACTGCTCCCTGCCAAATTTAATTTTTAAGTTTTTTTTTCTTTTCTTTTTGGTAGTGGACAGCCACCAACTGCCCACCACCACCGCACAACCACACCCCGATTCCATCTGTTTGACAATCCCTATTACACTAGAAATTTGCATTTACTGTTTTTAATATTGAGCCCCCATTGTCTTCAATGGTGTTCACATTCATCACCCGAACTTCAGTTCTGTTCGCTACCCCCTTGAACCGAACCCAGGTAAGTTTGGATCATCCCTATTCACAACAGATGAATTAGACACTCCCTTGATCAACAATCTTCTGTGTTACTTCTTGTACAATTTAATGGACAGTTATATTTTGTGTATTTAGAAGCACACTCAGACTTTTTCTGAAGCAATCTACTAATCTAGCTACAACTAGCTTGTGGAAGTCTGTTTGATACAGTTCTGTTGAAAAGTATTTGCCCCCCATTCTTGTATTGAACATTTTTTGCACATTTGTCACACCTAAAGTATTACTAAACCCACAACAGTAAAATCAGGCTGTATATGCAGTAAAGCATGCTTGTTATACTCACTGTGGAACCTAAAGGGTTAATCATCTGCCTTGTGTAAAAAGGCTGCTTGATCCTGTTTCCTTTGATCCTCCCCTCATTCCACGGTCCCCAATCTATCTCCTGATAAGAGAGAGCCTTTGGAGTCACTTTGAACATGCTCAGTTTGGTGTGTATTGATAGAGATTTTTTTTTTTTTCTTGAGAGGGTGCATGTGATCAGCACAGGGGCAATCAGCACTGTCCAGACAGATGGTCAGGGGTCTTGCAGCCTCCTAGGACAGTCAGATTAGAATGAAAGATCCTCCTACAAGCTTTAACTAGACACTAATAGAAGTCACAAGACTGCTATATACTACTGATGAGAAAAGGTATTTAGCAGTTTATATTTACTAAAATAATTACATTTCCATGTTCTGTGTACTGTGGGAGACCAGATATAGTGAATGCAGGGTCCTGGATTTAGTAACGCTTTAAATGATTCAGATCATCATACACTTTTTAATATTACACAAAGATAACCTAAGTAAGAACAAAATGCAGTTTTTAAATTATGATTTAATTTATTAAGGGCAAAAAGCTATTCAAACCTGTCTGGCCATAGTGTCAGTCAGTGTCCGACTGTCCATCGCAATAACATAGTCCTGCTATAATCGCTATTACTAGTAAAAAATACAAAATAAATAAAAATATCCAATAGTTTGTAGACGCTATAACTTTTGAGCAAACCGATCAATAATCCCTTATTGGGATTTTTTACCAAAAATATGTAGCAGATTACATAGTGACCTAAATTTATAAAAAAATTTAATTTTTTTTAATTTTTTTATTGGATATGCTCTATAGCAGGAAGTATAAATGTATATATATATATATATATATATATATATATATATATATATATATATATATATATAATTTTCTTTTTAATTGTTTGTCTTTTTACGTTTATAGTAAAAAAAAAGAAAATAAGAAAAATGCAGAGGTGATCAAAAATCACCAAAAAAAAAGGCTCTACGTGGGGGAAAAAGGGCCACGCAATTGTCAGTTAAAGTAATGCAGTACCGTATCGCACAAAATCGCATGATCAGGAAGAGGGGTAAACTTTCCAGAGGTCAAGTGGTTAATAAATGAAATCATCATTTAAAACATGCATTTTGTATTTACTTGTGTTATCTTTGTGTAATATTAAAATTGGTTTGATATTCTGAATCATTTAAGTGTAACAAACATGCAAAGAAATAAAAAATCAGGAGGGCAAATATTTTTTCACAACACTGTATTTTCACTGCTTTCCATATGCAGAAAATACATCTCTTTCGCTCCAGTCACAAAGAGTGTCAACTGGTATTTTGCAATGACATTCAAGTGAACAACTCTGTACTAAGCTTACTATATGGGCCATTAATGTATTTATACAAGGAGATTATATACCATTATTGGGGAAATAAACTTAAACTTTTCCTAAAGCTAAGGACCTCAGTGACCCTTATAATTGCACTTCTTTGCATTCTTTCCAGTTCCCTAACATTTTTTTTTTTTTTGTGAAGGGGTGCCCAAAACGGATCTCCATATTCCAAGTGAGGTCTCACTCGTGTTTTATGCAGGGGCGAGATTTTGTCTTAACAGATAAAGCAGTTTCCATAATGAAAAAGGTCTACCTGCAGCATGTGTAACCTATATAAAAATAATTATCTCACTGTATTTTTATTCTGTATGAAAAACAGATCATAAAATAACATAATGAATTCATGGAGAAAGCTACGTTTTTGTTTTTTTTTTTTGTTTTTTTCTAGATTTAATTTTAATATTTAATCAAAACCAAAAATAACTATTATACGTTACCAAGTGGGGACTCAGTAAGAGTAAGATGCATATTGAGTGCAAATTATACCAACCTCTATGTGTTGACCCTTAACTTCCACAGAACCAGGTCTTTTCAATATTTTATATAACAGTTGCCCTCTTGCTCTGCTCTCCTTTTTCTTTCCAGTCCCCATGACAAAATAACTAGCAACTTTCTCTCTTTTTTTCTAAGAGACATAAATGTGTCTAAATGAACAATTGCGTTTCTACCTTTTAATGCTATGGTTTTTCCAGTACAACTGCCATTTACAAAACGAATAACCAACCAACTCAGTGACAATGCCATGTATATGAATACCTAAACATATAGCAGGACATGTAGGAATACAGATGTTTCAACAGCATAATGTTAGCTTATGGTTGTATGCGGGGATCCTTTTAAACCACCTTACTTTTTTTACCAAAATATTATAATTTAACCAAACATATGGCTTTCATATATCGCAGTGCTAAGAAATGAGATCAATGGGGCTATTAAGAGAACCTGTGAGGATAGAAATGTGGGACCTACCACTGCTAAGTTGAATTTAAAAGGGACCATTCATGAAAATGAGTATGTTGCAGGTCCCTACTCAAAAAAAAAAAAAAGGCTACGTGAGAACTATACACGCCGGGCACTTTATTAGGTACACCTGTTCAATTGCTTGGTAACACAAATTGCTAATCAGTCAATCACATGGCAGCAACCCAATGCATTTAGGCATTCAGATGTGGTGAAAAGGACTTGATGAAGTTCAAATCGAGTATCAGAATGGGGAAGAAAGGGGATTTAACTGACTTTCAACGTGACATGGTTGTTGGTGCCAGACTGGCTGTTCTGAGTATTTCAAAAACTGCTGATCTATTGGGATTTTCACGCACAACCATCTCTAGGGTTTACAGAGAATGGTTTGAAAAAAAAGAGAAAATATCCAGTGATCAGCAGTTGTGTGGAAAAAAATGCCATGTTGATGTCAGAGGTCAGAGGACAACTGGCAGACTGGTTCGAGAAAGGCAACAGTAACTCAAATACAGTGACCACCTGTTACAAGCAAGGTATGCAGAATACCATCTCTGAACACACAACACATCGAACCTTGAGGAAGATGGGCTACAAAAGCAGAAGACCACACCGGGTGCCACAACTGTCAGCTAATGCCTCGTACACACGCAACGATTATCGGCCGACCGATCGGTCGAATTTTGTCCAGTGTTGTTGTGTTGGTTGAAATGTGCTTTAGACTGCACACGAAAGGGTCAATTTAGACAGGAGCCAATTAACCTACTAGCATGTCTTTGGAGTGGGGAAGGGAACTGGAGAATACAGAGGAAACCCACACAAGCAAATGCAAACTCCAGGCAGGTAGTGTCATGTTTGGGATTCGTAAAGCCTAATTGGCTTCCAGTGCTTTACTTTATTCTCCCAGACTAAATGCTGTCTTTTAGGGGCAGTACAGATTTTAGATAAGATTACAGAATGTAGGTAAAACACATGTAACTATTTTTTTAAATTGATAACTAAGCAAAATTTAGAATTTAAGGAAACCAATGCAGACTTAAGAAAAACATTGGCTTGAAATTTTCAGCTGCCTGCCTATCTCTAGCTTCTATATGAATCACTAATCCAGAACAAGCACGCAGCAAGTAAAGTCAGAACCTCCTGATCTGCGTGACAGTTTTAGATCATTCACCTAAGAATAAAAGAGACCCTGACACCAGACCATTAACGTCAACAACAATCTTCCCATATGACTACATGTGCATTTAACATATTGTATGCATGTCATTTACCTGTAAAAGCCTCCCTTATGTAGACATCCAAAATCACGGAAACTGCTGATGGGTGCTGCCATCTTGGATTGCAGTAGTCCCAGCAGACTCCAGGCTGTCACTCAAGAGAGACTCTATAGTATAAAAGCTTGCTTCTCCCCTTGGAGCTACATAAAAGGTTATGTAGGGAGGTGCGTGGAGGGACCCTGGACATCATAGAGAGTAATTAGACACTCCCGTGGTAAAGATTGTGACATCATCGCTCCTTCTCTGTAACTTGGGCAATCACAGAATGCGATGTAATTGTTAGAAAAAATACAAGGAATTTTGTAAAAGGCAGCAATGTCAAGCAAGCGCCCCATGTGTTCGGTATGCAGAGAGGAGGCTGCTTGCACAGAAACCCAATATAAACATAAACAAAAAAAGAGGGCGCACCAGCCTAGCGCATTATCCTCAGTAGGCTTTTATTAATAAATAATTAAAAAGTGTCTACTCACAAACAAGTGATGTAAACCAGCATATTAAATCCGACAGACAACATCCATAGTGTTGGAGTCCACTGTCTAAGTCCAGGAGACCGGCTGCCCTCCTGCGATCATCAGGGAAACTGACCGAAGACCCGCCTGCTTATGCAAACAAAGCAGGCGGATCTTCTGTCAGACAGGCAAGGAGAAATCAGCAGTTTCAGCTAAGCTGGAACCGCTATCTCTCTGTTCCTGTCACAGAACCATCCACCCACACAGTGAGCAAGCACTTTAGGCATACATTTAACCCCTTTCATCACCCCCAGTATTAACCCCTTCCCTGACAGTGTCATTTATACAGTAACAGTGCATATTATTTAGCACTGATTACTGTATTAGTGTCACTGGTCCCCAAAAAGTGTCAAAAATGTCAGTTAGGGGTCCAATCTGTCCGCTGCAATGTCGCAGTCCCGCCAAAGAACGCTGATCGCCGCCATTACTAATAAATAAAAATAAATAAATAAATAAAAAGTCCAATAATCGATCCCGTAGTTTGTAAACTCTATAACTCAATTCAAATACCCTTTTTGGGATTTTTTTTTTTTACCAAAAATATGTAGCAGAATACAAATTGGCCTAAACTGATGAAAAAATAAAATTTTATTGGGAATGTTTTATAGAAGAAAGAAAAAAATATGGCGTTTTTATCAAAATTGTCACTCCTTTTTTGTTTATAGCGCAAAATCTAAAAACCACAGAGATGATCAAATACCACCAAAAGAAAGCTCTATTTGTGAGAAAAAAAAAAAGACATCAGTTTTATTTGGGTACAGCGTCGCACGATCGCGCAATTTTCTGTTAAAGTAACGCAGTGCTGAATCGCAAAAAATGGCCTGCTTATTAAGGGGGTAAAACCCTCCAGGGCTGAAGTGGTTAAACAAACATCAAAACTTAACACAGGTAAGTCTTCCCATGAAGGGGGTTCTCACAATCACT
This sequence comes from Pelophylax lessonae, assembly GCF_965119305.1. NCBI lineage: Eukaryota > Metazoa > Chordata > Amphibia > Anura > Ranidae > Pelophylax > Pelophylax lessonae. Next base: position 593,528,285 of record NC_138768.1, read on the forward strand.
GTAAAAACATAACATTCAGCCTTTTGGCTCTTGTGGTAGCTTTACTGCTCCAAGTACCTCTTCAGGGTCTCTCCTGAACTTTAGTACCTTTGTGGTCCTCCTGACCATGAAACACATCCCAGTGTTTATGAATAGACCCTGCACCTCAGCTCTTCCTTACAGCTTCCTAGCTACACTTTCCCACCTGAACTTTCTCTCAGCCTCTGGCCTTCCTCTGTACCAACCTGTACACCATAGTTCACACAGCACCTCTCACGGCTCCCTTCACACACTAACCCCTTCAGGACGGTGGGGCCCTGAACTCTAAACCTGGCTCTCATTTGAATGCAGCACACACCTGAGCCATAAGTGTGCTTGCTACCCAGAAAACCTGGCATAAACCACCATTTTACACAGCGGCACAGGGTCACCCTACTACAATGCTCACAAGTGCTTATACATACAAATTCTTCCACCTCCTAAAATGCCAGATATTCACGGGGTCAGGTGTGATTTACACACGTACTTACCCATATTCCCATATGTATGAAAAATACTGACCAGTAATGCCAATTTTTGGTTTTCTTTACTGATCTAAATGCAGAACTACTTTACTGATATTTACTCACCTGTGTGTGCAAATCTTCTTATACAGAATACAAAATTCAGTTTACAAAAATCTTTCTGCTCCAGTATACTTCTTATTCACTTCTGACATTATACAGGCACAGTCGTTTTCTGCCTAGCATAATCTCTAACATTTATATCTAAATGAGGAATATAAAACCTCTCCCCTTATTTTCACCTTTAAAGTCATCCCTATAAGATTCTCATTGTATTACCAGCCAACTCTGAAAAAGATGCGCTCGTTTATTCTGATTCAGCATTCTACCTTGCTGCATCCCTTTATCACAATCAAGCATTCGCAGAGCACAGTAACAATTATAAATTGCCTCGACGCCCAATTATCAAATATGTGTCAGATACATATCTACCATTTTGGCATACTCAGCAGATGTAGGGACCATTAGTATAAAGCACAAGTAGGTTAAAGCCTGAGGAAATCTTACATTTTCAAATTTCAAATCATATCGCTGAAAATGTATCCTAAGCAATATGTTCCAGGAAATTATTAGATAAATGGATCATGCATAAGAAAAAACACTAACGTTGTAACCTGTAAGGTTTATTATTAGCTTTATTCAGCTAATAATAGCAAAGACTGCCAACTACAGGCCCTACTTGTCTACATCTTGCAGCTGCTACTAAATGACAGCTTAGGCATCAGCAATACCAACAGGGTTTTTTTCCTCATCCTTGTCTCTGCCCCCTACCCACCCGCCAGCACTGCCCATTATCTTCATCCCAACCCACCTCTCAACACCACCAATAAATCCCCCTACAGTAGCAATAAATTCCCCAGCAGCAACAATATACAGTGCATTGAAAATGTATTCATACTCCTTGAAATTTGCCACATTTTGTCATGTTACAACCAAAAATGTATTTTATTGGGATTTTATTTAATAGACCAACACAAAGTGGCACATAATTGTGAGGTGGAAGAAAAAAGATAAATGTTTTCCAATATTTTTTACAAATAAATATCTGAAAAGTGTGGTGTGCATTTTTATTCAGCCCCCTTTAGTCTGATACCCCTAACTAAAATCTAGTGGAACCAATTCCCTTCAGCAGTCACTCAATTATTAAATAGAGTTCACCTGAATGTAATTTAATCTCAGTATAAATACAGCTGTTCTGTGAAGCCCTCAGAGGTTTGTTGGAGAACCTTAGTGAACAAACAGCACCATGAAGGCCAAGAAACAGGTGGGAGAATCTGTCCACAGGACAACTATTTGTTGTGCACTCCACAAAACTGGCCTTCATGGAAGAGTGTCAAGAGGAAAGCCATTTTTGAAAGAAAGCCTTAAGAAGTCCCGTTTGCAGTTTGTGAGAAGCCATGTGGGGGACACAGCAAACATGTGCAAGAAGGTGCTCTGGTGATATGAGACCAAATATGAACGTTTTGGTCTAAAAGCAAAATTCTATGTGTGGCAGAAAACTAACACTGCACATCGCCCTGAACACACCATCCCCACCACGAAATGTGGTGGCAGCCTCATATTGTGGGGATGCTTTTCTTCAGCAGGGACAGCTGGTCAGAGTTGATGGGAAGGTGGATGGAGCCAAATAAAGGGCAATCTTAGAAGAAAACCTGTTAGAATCGGCAAAAGACTTGAGACTGGGGTGGAGGATTACCTTCCAGAAGGACAACAACCCTAAACATGCAGCCAGAGCTACAATGAAATGATTTAGATCAAAGCATATTCATGTGTTAGAGTGGCCCAGTCAAAGTCCAGACCTAAATCCAATTGAGAATCTGTGGTAAGACTTGAAAGTTGCTGTTCACAGACATTCCCCATCCTATCTGACAGAGCTTGAGCTATTTTACAAAGAAGAATGGGCAACAATTTCACATTCTAGATGCGCAAAGCTGGTACAGACATACCCAAAAAGACTTGCAGCAGTAATTGCAGCGAAAGGTGGTTATACAAAGTATTGACTCAGGGCTGAATACAAATGCACGCCAAACTTTTCAGATATTTATTTGTAAAAAATTTTGAAAACCATTTATCGTTTTTCTTCTACTTCACAATTTTATGCCACTTTGTGTTGGTCTATCACATAAAATCCCAATAAAATACATTTACGTTTTTAGTTGTAACATAACAAATTGTTTTCAAAAAACATTTAAAGGGATATGATTACTTTTTCAAGGCACTGTACTCCCCCACTAACTACAATAAAACCCCCATCAGCACCAATACATCCCCCAGCAGCAACAATATGTAATTAGGTGGTGTGGAATAGGGAACATACAGTATGGTATATGGAATGAGGTAGTGTGGATTAGGGAATGTACAGCATGGCATACAAAATGAGATGGTGCGGATATGGAAACATAAAGCATTGGATATGGCATGCACCAGCAGAAATATTTTTGTACCCTAATAAAATAATGGCGACCCATTCAGACCTCGATTAGGACAGACTGCCATTGACTGCAGTGATAGCTTGACATGTTGATCCGTGATGAGGGGAGTTATTTGCCGCTTTAGTTAGGCTGCGTCCCATTCAGACCTCCCGTTGGCACAGACAGCTTAACTGATCACTGCTGTCAACATGTAAACAAGCAGCTGGGGCAAAGGAATACTTAAGCCAGCCAAAAACTTTTTTAATATTGGCCGATTCAGCAGGGACTGGCCGAGATTCTAAACATGTTTTAGCAGGCTGAATGTACCCAAGCTGATCAATCAACATGGGTACACTAAGACTGTCAGATTTTACATGCGGTTATCGCTATTGGCTGTTGTAGCTGGCAGCAATAATTACTGTGTTCTCCCGGGGGGGGGGCGGCTTCCCCCACTGGGAGAAGACAATGTCTCTGTGGGAGGACTCTGTGTTGTTGGGGAAATCAAGAAAATTGAGTTCCTGAAACCCATAGTTGCATAGTTGCAGGAAAGAAAATTTGTTCCGTTTGCCTGCCTTACACTACTCACTCCCTCTGTGGGGCTCTGCAAAGAAAATGTAATTTGTTAGAGTCCAGCAATAGAAGTGAAGTCTGAAAGGGGTACAGATTAACTGGGGGCAAACAACAAAAGACAAAGTATATTTAAAGGCAGAAGACCCTTCTTGGATAGAGTGGGGAAAGGTTAGTACCTCTGCTGTGTTTTTACTGCTGTCTGAGACCTCCTGTCCTCTATGTTTGTCCAGGGAACCATTGTCACTAAGACAAAAAGTTATGGAAAAAAATAAAAAATATTGTCAGCAGAACAGGATTAGAAAGGGCTTATGTTCCAATGGGGATACCTGTTCTGCTGCCAGGTACCTAGAGGTGATTTCCTCCCACTTTGTAGTGATTTCTTCCCACTTGTACAGGAAGTAAACGAAAATCTCCCCACTGGGGCACAAGCAAAAGTTTTATTCTTTATTCTTTTAATAGACAAAACGGTTTTACACTATGGAAGCCTTTTTTTTCATTTGGTGGTAATCTCCTTGGCCTTTTTGGAGTTACTCGACCAGGATTCCACTGCAGGTCCCCTGAAGTTCATCATTCTCACAGGCGATTTGATCATCCCCTTTGGGTAAGAGGCAAATCTCACTGGTGCAGGCTGGCATCTCATCTTGCTTGATTCTTTTGTTTACTTAATCTGGCCCAATCTGATTATTATCTGGTAAGAGGCGAGCTTTATTGGTGGTGGTTATCTACACAGAGGACACCTACTTAAGATTTCCCATTCACTTTGGCGTTTTTCTTCTTTTTATTGTGGTAAGATGCGACACCAGCTGTTATAGGATTGCACCTCACCCATATGTTTTGCACGTATTTCCAGTTATTTTTGGTAAGGGGTACCTATAGGTGTCCCACTTAAGAGCAGTTTTCATTACTTTTGATTGTTTTGATTTTTACACTGGTGAAGTTTCACACACTTTTATCCAAGTTTTTTTCACTCACATTGGTGTTTAAGTTTTTTCCATTTGTGTTGGGTTTTACGCTATTGCGTTTTATATTTTTTATCCAATACCGTTGAATCAACGCGAGAATATTGGTTCCAGTCTGCTATCAAGGGGACGAGATTTATCTTAGAGAACCTGCCTTTTGATTTACCATTTCTGGTAAGCGTATACCCATAGGGAGCCTGTTTGAATACTGTGATCCTGATACATATGGACTTTATTTTCCATCATTCAAGCTAGCGCGACTTAATATAGAGAAACAAATAAAACCTGTCGGGGTTTTAACCATTCCCAACCAGGGGAGGATTGGGCCAGGGGGCAGGGGGGCAATTGCCCCCTGGTCTGCTCTGATGCCCCATAAAAAGGCTGCACTGCTTCTGCCACAGACATGTCTTAAGGGATTCATGGTGAAGAGAAGTAAAAAAAAAGTCCCTGCCGCTGACTACTGAGTGCAAGTTGAAAACAAGGACAGAGTGCATACCTCCGTCCATCCGTCCACCCCCCCCCCCAAACCCCCCCCCCCCCACCCCTAGCATAGATGGTGTAAACTGTCTCTGAGCAGAGGCCAGTTCCATGCCCCACTGGAGACTCTTCTCTCCCAGCCAGTCCCGACTGAGCTGTCCCAGCTCCTCCCAACCGCCCCCTGCTGGCTAGGTCGGGAACCCGGATTTAGCCGGTAAGTAGAGAGTATCTGGAGCAGGGCTTCAGCTTGGAATGGGGGTCAGGAGGAAGACAGGAATAGGGAGAGTGGGAGGGGGGGGCCGAGTCACGGCATCCTGGGCCTCTGGTTTCTACTTGCCCCCTGGGCTGAAAGTTGCCAGTCTGCCCCTGTTCCCAACTCAATCCAAAGCTAAACAAAAAGTCAGTTTTAGTTATACTTTAAAGCGTTTTCAAACCCAAATCAAAAATGTAACATACTTTAGCTTACCAATCTTTAAAGTGTATCTATGGTCAGAATGTGAAATGATATATTTCCACATTGTATTTCAATTATTTCTAGCCTACACCTATTAATCTGAATTATATTGAAGCTTGTAACTTACTTTGTGAAGATCCCCAGACATTTACTTCCTTGAATTCTGTGACATGTAGTCACTAGGGATGAACAAACGGTTCGGGTCGACCATCGGTTTGACCCGAATATTGACTGTTCGAGGTTCGGCCGAATTCCGAACTTTTTGCTGAAAAAGTATGGAATTCGGCAACCAGAACCGACCAAAATGCAATGGGACAGGAAATGGGCTTTAAAAGCCTGTGATTGGACCAGAACCATCAGTAAAAGCCAATTGAGGGGGCAGGAGAATGATAGGAATGTGATTGGAGTGACTAGGGGGTCCAGAGGCCAATCATTAGTGAATATGCCCCCCAATATATAAGATAGCCCCGCCAAATCTCTACCATTTTAATACAGGGCTATGGAGAAGAGTGGAAGCAGTTCTGTTACTTCTGCTCTCAAAGTGTCATTTAGCAATTATTAGTGTGAGGAAAGGGATATCTAGTGTAGTTAGGGTACTATTTTCCACTATAGTTAGATTTAATAATCTAGTTTCTGTAGGGAAAGTGTTAAGTGTAAGGGGACCGTAGTGTAGTGTAGGGTTAACTGACTCCGACTGCTATGGCAGGGTGACAAAACCCTTCCATTTCATGGTGACCGCTATAGAGAAAAGATTGTTTCTCTTAGAACACTTATAGAACCGGATAGTGGCTTCGCCCCTGCCACCCTGCTTTTTGTTGCAGGTGTTTATAGGGCTTTTTTGAGGACATGTTTGGAGTCAGGCATGATATCTGAACTTCTGTGTAGGGGTATATATACACACGCACATGTATGTATATATACACATACACATATATAGGTGTGAAAGTAGCAGAACACTATGCTTGCGCTAATGAAATAATTAACACCCATATGGCTTCTCTACTATAACACCTATATATGTGTATGTGTATAAATACATATAAGTATGTGTGTATATATACCCCTATACAGAATTTCAGATGTTTTGCCTGCCTCCAAAGACCCCCAAAAAATGCCCAAAAAAAACGCCTGCTGCAAAAACACACCTGGGCGTTTTTGTAGCTGGCGTTTTTTTGGGCATTTTTTGGGCTTCTTTGGAGGCAGGCATAACATCTGTACTTCTGTGTAGGGGTATATATATACACACATGTATGTATATATACACATATATAGGTGTGAAAGTAGCAGAAACCTATGCTTGCGCTAATGAAATAATTAACACCCATATGGCTTCTCTGCTATAACACCTATATATGTGTATAAATACATATAAGTGTGTGTATATATACCCCTATACAGAAGTTCAGATGTTATGCCTGCCTCCAAAGACCCCCAAAAAATGCCCCAAAAAAACGCCTGCAACAACACACCTGGGCGGGTTTTTTTTTGGCGCAGGGTTTTTTTTGGGCATTTTTTGGGGGTCTATGGAGGCAGGCATAACATCTGTACTTCTGTATAGGGGTATATATACACACACACTTATATGTATTTATACACATACACATATATAGGTGTTATAGCAGAGAAGCCATATGGGTGTTAATTATTTCATTAGCGCAAGCATAGTGTTCTGCTACTTTCACATCTATATATGTGTATGTGTATATATACAGTACATACATGTGTTTGTGTATATATACCCCTACACAGAAGTTCTGATGTTATGCCTGCCTCCAAACACCTCCAAAAAATGACCAAAAAAACGCCTGCGCCAAAAAAAAACGCCCAGGTGTGTTGTTGCAGGCGTTTTTTTTGGCCATTCTTTGGGGGTCTTTGGAGGCAGGCATAACATCTGAAATTCTGTATAGGGGTATATATACACACACACTTATATGTATTTATACACATACACATATATAGGTGTTATAGCAGAGAAGCCATATGGGTGTTAATTATTTCATTAGCGCAAGCATAGTGTTCTGCTACTTTCACACCTATATATGTGTATGTGTATATATACATACATGTGTGTGTGTGTATATATGCCCCTACACAGAAGTTCTGATGTTATGCCTGCCTCCAAAGACCCCCAAAAAATGCCCAAAAAAAACGCCTGCTACTAAACCGGCAAGGTGTGAAAATAGCGGAGCCACTATCCTGTTCTATTGCAATTCTAATACAAACAAACTATTTTTTTCCGGTTCTGGACATGCTACAGAGCTGAAACTTCACAGGTACACTTTTTAGACCCCTCAGACATGAAATCCAAATAAATCTCTTTTTTTTTTTTAAATATTTTTTTCAATAATTGTCTCTCTATCAAAAATGACAATTTTTAAGAACTTTTTTTGTGTGATTAATAGTCCCTGGGGCATGTCCCAGAACCCTAGGCACTTTTTAGGGGCATTTATTGGGTTTTAGGGCTTCAAAATGGTGTTTTTTGATTACCGAAGTTCGGGTCCCATTGATTTCCAGACAATGCTGCTGTCCATAAAACATTTTCATTGTTCGTCCATAAATAAAAAAGACAAAATAAGACTGGCCATAGATAACTTGAAAAAACATCCAAACAAGTGAGGAGAATAGAGGAATCCTCACCACACAGACATTGTATTCTTACAGCTGGACTTCTCTGCCGTCAAACTATACTGATCAGCAGCTGAAGCTACGGATTAAGAAATGTTTTCCAACATTCTAGTTTGACAGAAGTCTAGCGATCGACTTCTGTTGAATGGGGATGGCCATACATGGATCGAAATCTGGTGGTCCCTGTTGAACCGACTGAATTTTGATGCATCTATGGCCAACTTAAGGCAGGAAGTGTGTTACTGGCCAGATCACCTGGTGAAAAATAAAGGGGAAAAAGCCAAAAAACAGAAAACAAATGTAGCCATCACATCTCAAAAGTGATTGATTGGGTAAGATAAAAAATATTAAACTTTTGTTTTATGGTTAAGATATGCTTTCAATTAAAAATTAAATAAATAAATAAAAGCTTATAGTGGCTTAGGCTAGAACTCCAGAAAATATTTTTTTCCATTTTGGAACCTCTCTTTCTCTGGAGAATGGGGGAAATCCATGTAAGGGGAACGTCAAAAAAGTATGACATTTACAGGAAAAGACCTGCACAAGATTACCTATTTCTAAAAGATTATTATTTTCCCTTTAAATAACAGCAACACACAGCTACTTTAGATGCATCGACATTGGATTAGTATGCAATGCACACAGACTAGTAACACCCATTGAAATCACTCAACATGGAAGATATTTGTCAGTGAAGTAAATGAACCCTCTAGCTGTAGCAGACTTTGAATGAATGTATGTATTAAGTTCTGTTCCTCCTACATGTATACAATAATAAAATAAATTAATTAAATCACTATTGTAGTTTATGCTCTGAGGATTTACATTAAAAATGCAAATGCTTAGCTAATAAACCCAAAATGGAAAGAGGCAGGCCGTATTGGTTCATGATGGATGATTTAAGCTTTGACTCATTAATCAAAGAGAAAATGGTAGCATACAGTGCAGTATAAAAGGTGATAATACCTGTCAATGCTAGTGTGCAGAATTATACTTTTCTTGTTACAAAATATTCAAAGCATGCATTCAAGTAATACAGCAGAGAAGACATCTCCAACCACTGATAAATGATGTATAACCCAATTAAATCCTAATCTTCTATAATTTTAAGAGCAATCAGTAGAATTGCTAGATTGATTGAGCTAACAATAAATATCATATAATATGTATAAAATTGAAATAAATTCCATTACTCTAGTGCTACTTATGATTATAAAATATCAACAGCTTCAACAAGAATGGGGCTGATTATCGTAAAATGGAGCTTAGAGCAAGCAGATTCAGATTATTTTTTTTGCAAAGCAAAAGACGGAAAGCTAAGTAATGGATTGGTTGCTATTTTTATGCTTTAGTTTAATAAATGAGTCTCCATTATCTTTATTTGTGTGTATTTTGCTTGTACTTGTTCTACTTCAGTGAAATTATACACATTAAACTATAAAATGTTGACTCAAAATTATTGCAATGGGCAGGGTATAACTGTATTAACAGCCCGAAGGATGTCTGAAGCATCATAGTCAAAGAATAAGGATGTCTTAGTCATTCTGAAGGGGGAACACAAAGGATTGACCACTTTTTACAACCTGCCATGTACCTAACTTTGAGGACTCCATCCATCTTCTCCCCTCTATTTTGCTGATTTCCTAAAGCAACAAGGCAATTGAACAAGAACACAGTTGTTTGGTCTACCATAGTCCCAAAGATGCATCAAGTATGGTGGTTCACATAATTAAAGGAAGACATTCCACAGGTAAGGATTTCACTGACTAGAAGCCCAGCAGACCTTATGCAGAGCCAGGGAGGGCACTGATTGCATGCATGTGCATTAAATAAGAAAAAATATATACAATACAAGTATAGTCCCTGTCTAAAGTGAGCCTACTGAGCAGGCATAAAAAGATTCCTACATGTGCTTGAAGGCACCTAATACTCAATAATGTCACTCTGACCTTCATGTCAAGTCAAGCTTGGGAATGCCCCCCCCCCCCCCATACACCTCAGTGTTGTTTAATGAAGTCAAATTTATTAGTTATAGACTTCTAATGAGGTTCTAGGGGGTAAGCTTGAGGCCAACGTCAAGAGCTAAACCTAAGAACATAATAAAATGCCCCAAATTTGAGTCTTCTGGGGTGCGGTTACTTCTAAGTGTCTGTTTTTCTGGTCTGCGATCACTCTAGTGCCGGTCTGGAATTGACTGCATGCAATGGTTATGTGCTATTTTGCAGGAGCTATAGCAGTTTGCAGTGCAATTGCAGGGGGCAAACCTTAAAATATGTAAATGAGAAATTCATATTCTACATCCACCACTAGAATAGATGTGTTATTCGCCTAGGCTCTTCCAGGGATAGGGGCAATCTAGCCCACTCATGATACAGTAGCTCTTTACAAAGTTTTTGTGCCAAAGAAGCAGAAATCGAGCCTGCCCAAACCACAACACAACATGCTGGTTTAGCAGTACAACAATCCTTCAAACCAAATCTGTCTGAGATTTACATGCAGACCTATTGCATTTGACCCAACTTGTGGCCCTTACTCTTCTCTTGGATATTCCACAGCTATCTGTCTTCCAGCACAGACTTGGCCCGAATTCATATCTACACCTGTGCAGACTTTGCCAAAGCAATTTTGCTGATTATCATCAAGATACTGGTTTGGAATCTGTCTTTCTGAATAACCTTACCAAGCTCAGTTTGTTCATGTTTCTTCTCCTCTGTTTACCTGTAAACACTGCCCCTGAGATAAACTTAAAAACTCCGATCTGAAAGTATCCTTGTAGGCAAGTCCACAAATTTTAAAAATGGTAAGAGTGAAGACAGGCATAAAAGAAGTTGCAACAGAATTGAATAACACTTGTTAAATTCCACATAGGGATATTGTGCAAATAGCACTTGTCCCTATTGAATTTGGTGCTGTAGTTCCTAAGCAGCCTTGTCGTATAAATAGCACCTCGCACCGCTATATGGCAACATTGGACAAAGGAGACAGAGGAGAGGGGAGATGCGCACACACTGAACTCCTGCATTCTCCTACAGCTCTCTCTCTATTCTGCTGCCATGCCTACTCTGCTCCTGTTAAAAGACCTGCTGTCACCGGCTTGTTCAGATGAGATTAATACAATAGTTACTGGCAGCTTGTGTTGTGTGAATAACAGCACAAAAACACAAGCCAACAACAGTGCATGCCAACAGTTACTACATTTGTTAAAGATAGAATAGTGTAGTAGCTGCCAGAGTGTGCTGTTGTAGGCTTGTGTTTTTGTGAATGACCGGAGCTGCTGCCAAGCTGCCCTCATTCACAAAACACAAGTCACTAGCTAGCTACTACTAAAGTTCAGAATAAAACTAAAATCTCTAAATCTACTTGCAGCCACAATCTAAGACTAACCTATCTAGCCCTATAAAGCCAAAATTGCTGAACCTTCCTTTTCTGAAGCCATCAGCGGTGGTTTCTCCGTGTAGGCTGGTGCAGAAGAGGAAGCTGACAATGGAAGCCCCATAGTAACTCTCTGGGCGACATCACCTCCTAGGCATTTCCCAGCCGTTGTCTGCTGTCACCTGCACACAGCTTCTGCTGCTGGACACTGGACTGGATCGGCTGCAGAAAAGGTATGTACAGGTGCATCTCATAATATTAGAATATAATAAAAAAGTTCATTTATTTCAGTAATTCAATTCAAAAAGTTAAACTCATATATTTTATATAGATGCGTTATACATGGAGTGATATATTTCAAGCATTTCTTTTTTTTAATTTTGATGATTATGGTTTACAGCTAGTAAAAACCCAAAATTCAGTATCTCAGAAAATTTGACTATTACATAAGACCAAACATTTTTAATACAGAAATGTTGGCTTACTGAAAAGTATGTTCATGTACATCATAGTATGCACTATACCAATACATGGTTGGGGCTCCTTTTGCATGAATTACTGCATTAATGCAGTGTGGCATGGAGGCGATCAACCTGTGGCTCTGCTGAGGTGTTATAGAAGCCCAGGTTGTTTTTATAGCGGCCTTCAGCTCTTCTGCAATGTTGGGTCTGGTGCCTCTCATTGTCATCTTGACAATACCCCACAGATTCTCTATGGGGTTTAGGTCAGGCGAGTTTGCTGGCCAATCAAGCACAGTGACACCACGTTAATTAAACCAGGTATTGGTACTTTTGTCAGTGTGGGTAGGTGCCAAGTCGTGCTGCAAAATGAAATCAGCATCTCCATAAAGCTGGTCAGCAGAGGGAAGCGTGAAGTGCTCTAGAATTTCCTGGTAGAGTGCTGCGCTTTGGACTTGATAAAACACAGTGGACCAACACCAGCAGATGACATGTCTCCCCAAATCATCACTGATTGTGGAAACTTCACACTGAACCTCATGCAACTTGGATTCTGTGTCTCTCCACTGTTCCTCCAGACTCTGGGACCTTGATTTCCAAATGAAATACAACATTTTCCACATTCTGTGAAGATTTAGGAAGCCATGTCATCTGCTGGCGTTGGTCCACTGTGTTTTATCAAGTCCAAAGTCACTGAGATACGGAATTTGGGGTTTTCACAAGCTGTAAGCTATAATCATTAAAATAAAAAAAGAAATGCTTGAAATATATCACTGTGTGTAACACAACTGTATAAAATATGAGTTTCACTTTTTGATTTGAATTACTGAAATAAACTTTTTGATGATATTCTAATTTTATGAGATGTACCTGTATGGCGATTTTTGCTTTCCAGGGCTAGATAGGTTAGTCTTAGATTGTGGCCGCAAGTAATGTAGAGATTTTAGTTTTAGGCGGAACTTCCACTTTCAGGCTGGGTTCACATTTGTTCGTTCACAGACATCGCATGTGATTCACACCGCTTTGCTGTGCACATCATATGCGATATCTGTGCAATGTGAATTCAGCCATACAAGCTGTATGATTGAAATCACATTGCATTTGCACCGAAATAGTACAGGACCTTATTTTTGTTCTGCACTGGAATTGGATCGCATGGGTGTTTACACCTATGTGGTCCTATTCCTGCACCATTTGACAGTTCACACCGCGACCTATAAACCGATCTAGGGGGTGTCATTAACTTTACATTGACACTCCCAGCGGTTCGCAGATGTCATTGCTTACCGGTGTGCGATTCAGGTGCGATGTGGTAAATGACACTGAAACGCAGGGTTTCCCGTATCGTGCCAGTGTGAATCGGGACTATGTGATCTGAACTAGCTGACTAGCTGTGGGATATTTATTGTAAGCTCAGGCTTTTAACACTAGCAGAGACATGACTCCTGAATAGAAGGGGTTGGGGGGGGGGGGGGGTAGGAGGTTGTGAGCTCAGCGTTTTTTTTATTATAAAAATGGAGCAAAGGAGGCAGAGGAATGCAAAGCAAGGAGAGCTACAAAATTGAAAGGGGGCCTGTACCCCCCTCCCCCCTATAAGAACCCCCATAAGATGGGATTCTGCCTGGGATGGAGATACATTCAGCACTGACAGTAAAAAAAAAAAATATTTCGAAACCATAGAACAGAGTTTAATGGGCACAATTACTATGTGCACAGTCCCCTGGGGATTTATCAAGTCTAAAAACATGTGATATTTATTCTGTGCCAACTTATATTTCCACTGCCATGTGACAAAATATGGCTTGCTAAACCTGTACTTTTACTTAATACTCCTCTCCAAAAGTTCCCATGGAGCCTAATAGTGTAAACACTGGCTCCTGATTTTAAAAAGCACTATCTAATAGCAATGCAGACGCAGACCACAGGGATCTGAAGGTGATAAGCCTGATCTGGCTTCCGCTATTTATGTTGCAAAGTAGGGTGACAATTGTACTGCAAAGGTGCACTGATAATAATTCTTTTTCTCAAATTGTATTTAATAAATTTCGGTGGTAGGTTTGAAAATTTATTTTAATGATGTACTTTTCTTGTGTGTTTTTAGCTCGTGGGATAGGTGAGTGTGTGCTTATTAAAAGTCAGCAACTATACTTTTTGTAGCTGCTGACTTTGAATAAACACAAAATGGCTGGAACTCTGCTTGCAATTCATTTTATTAGCAAAAAATACAGGTAGCAAGGATTTACAGTAGCTTTTCCCATTCACGGATTCCAATAACATAAAGCCAGGCAGCATAGCACCATAGGAAAGAGAGGGGGGTTTAGTTCCGCTCTAAAGTAAAAAAAAAAAACTGCCATTGAAGTGATTTTCATCATCTATTAACAGAGCTACAGGACAATGAAAATGAATTAGAACTGAGTTTATATATCTTACTTGCTTTTTGCATTTGCTGTTTTTGTTTTAACACCTTTCCATCTAATGTCATGAAAGCAGAACTCCACCCAAAAGGAGAAGTTCCGTTTTAAGGCCTCCTCCAACCCCTGCTCCTGTTTGTGAAATGGCACTTTTGGAGGGGGTAGGGGGCAGGTATCTGACTTTGACAGGTACCAGCTACTGTAGAAAGAAAAAAAAAAAAAAAGAAAGAAAAAGAAGAGCTCTGAGGAAGAGGGGACACGCCTCGAAACACGCCATCTTCTTTTGGAGATTTCCATTCCATGATTGTCGCTGACCAGCAGGCCCTGCCAAGTGGAAATCTGAGTTCATTCACATTTTTATTGCTTGAATTGTCATCTTAATTTGGGAGTATGATGTGCATATACTTTTTAATAAAACCATTGTTACAAAGGTAATGCGCTAGGCGGGTGCGCCCTGCTTATTTTTTTCTCTCTAGAGTGCTATTCGGGTTCCCCTGACCTGTTGAGAGTGGCAGCACAGCCCACGTGGCGCTTGTGGTAGTGGATCTACAGTCACATCACCACCTCTCAAGCACAGGAGCATTAACTTTGTTTTTCTTCAGGTACCAGCTACTACTTCCACTCCGATTGCTCAGCCAATCCGAGCAAAAGTTCTCCTTTCGCCCATGCACAGTGCCACAAGCTATCACAGCCATGTTCCCACAGTTAAAATGCTGGCAATGGGGACAGAAGACAGGAGGTGAAAAGAGCTGGGGTGAGCACGGCGCTGGATTATGGGACAGGTGAGTGGCTGTTTATTAAAAGTCACCACATTGAGTTTCTGTAGCTTCTGTCTTTAAATTTTACACAGGAGACTGGAGCTCCTCTTTAGCTAAGTATATGTTAGAAAGGGGTTGGATAAGTCCAGGCAAAACTTAACTAACGCTAAACCTGCTCTGTGTGACATTCTAAACCTATTCTATCTAACCCTGTAAAGCAAAAATCACTGTTCTTACCTAGTCTGCAGTCAAACAAGGCTGGTCCCAGCAAAAAAAAAAACTATATATATATATATTTTTTTTTTTTTTCAGAATGGTCGCTCTTTTTTTGTTTATAACGCAAAAAATTAAAATCGCAGAGGTGATCAACTACCACCAAAAGAAAGCTCTATTTGTGGGAAAAATAGGGCATCAATTTTATTTTGGTACAGCGTCGCACAACTGTGCAATTGTCAGTTGAAGTAACGCAGTGCTGTAAAGCAAAAAATGGCCTGGTCATTAAGGGGGTAAAACCTTCCGGTCCAGAAGTGGTTAAAAAGAAAATGTATTTTTTAACCACTTACGGACCGTCCGCCGCAGTTTTACGTAGGTACTTTGACGTTAAATACCGGGGTTAGGGCAGCAGATAGCTGCCCTAACCCTGGTAGTTTTTTTTTAAACTATCCAGTGGGATCACCTTTATGGGGGCGGAGAGGTGCCTCCTCCCGCCGCTTCCCGGTCCTTTTTCCCACTTACCAGACCCGTCCGTAGCAGGGAAAACAATCCGGTCCGCTGTCCCTTCAGGCAGGAAGTCAAGTGAGGGCAAGATGGCCCTCACTCAACTCTATGGCCTTGGAGGACCAGAGTGACATCATACGTCGCTTCTTAGCAATGGATTTAAAGAGCCCGTTTTTTTTTTTCTTTTTTAGTGTAGATCTGAGGTCTTTTGAACCCCAAATCTCACATTAACCACTTCCTCCCCACCTAACGTAGATTTACTGTGGCACTCTGCCACTAACAGGCCACAAGACTATAGGGGGCAAGCTTATTGTGATTTTTTTTTACCAAAAATATGTAGCAGAAAACAAATTGGCCTAAAAAAATTTAAAAAAATTTGATTTTTACATTTTTTTGAGAATTTCATATAAAAAATATGAAAAATAGTGTTATTTTTTCAAAATTGTCGCTTTGTTTTGTTTATAGCGCAAAAAATACAAATCGCACAGGTGATCAAATTCCACCAAAAGAAAGTTCTGCTTGTGGGAAATAAAGGACGTCAATTTCATTTGGGTACAGCCTCGCATGACCACGCAATTGTCCGTTAAAGTCACACAGTGCTGAATGAATCACAAAATAGGGCCTGGTCATTGAGCAGCCAAATCCTCCGGGGGTTAAGTGGTTAAAAAAGTCCTGTTATGCTTATTTCTATTACAAGGGATGTTTACATTCCTTTTAATAGAAATAAAAGTGATCAAAAACATTTTTTTTTAAAAAACTGTGTAAAAATAAAAAATAAAAGATAAAATAAATAGAAAAGAAAATTAAAGAGCCCTGTCCCCATTAGCTTGCGCGCAGAAGTGAACGCGTACGCAAGTCGCAGCCACATATGTAAACGGTAATCAAACCACACATGTGAGGTATTGCCACGATTGTTAGAGCGATAGAAATAATTCGAGCCCTAGACCTCCTCTGTAAATCTAAACTGGTAACTTGTAGAAATTTTTAAAGTGTGGCCTATGGGGATTTTTAAGTACCAATGTTTTTTTGCCATTCCACGAGCGTGCGCAAAATTGGCCTAACTTTACTGTTTTCTCATTTTATAATTCAAAAAAAGTGTATTTTTTCCAAAAAAATTGCATTTGTAAGACCGCTGCTCAAAGACGGTGTGATAAAAACAACAAGCGCCAGAAAAAGGCCTGGTTAACATTCAACCACAATATTATTTGTGTCGCAATAGTATACGCTATATTGTTTTTTCTTTATTTGCTCTTTTTTTCCCCACGAAAGTGGAGTTACCCTTTAAGACATTTTATTTGAAAGCTGCTGTATTGTAACTGTATTAAACAATGTTTTTTTTCCTCTTGCTGTTATAGTTTAAATATTATTTCTGGGGTATGACATTGTTTGAGTATTTGTGTTGTGAATTTAGTACCAGAGAGTGAAGACAAATTTTATACGGTGCGGCTTGGAAGCTAATTATCTACACAGTATTAATTTATGAGAACTGGACACTGTCCAAACACACACAGGACACAAAGCATTATTTTAATGCAAAGACAAAAAAAAAAAAAACAGTATAAATATCTACCTACCTCCTAACCACAGACCAATCACTTCTCTCCTCCTAGCGCCATAAGCTGTGCTGGAAGCATTCATTTCTTGCTTTTGACATTTTAACACAATTTATCTCAATAAATTTAAAAGACAAGGCGCCTCTAAGTGCAGTAGGCTCTGAGTATTTATTAGGTTAAAAGTATAAAAGCACTCACATTTGGTAAATATGACATTGGCATAGCAAAGATCTGTCTGGAGTCTTCCTATCCGCTGTGCTGAGTGGTTGCAATGAGGACATTCGGTGATCCGCTTTCTGTAGATGCGTCCTTTCTTCTGTGTTTCAGCCTGGTCAGCATGAGATTTCCTGAAGGCAGGGTGTGGATGCAGCGGCTGGTGTCCAATAGAGCGGGTGGTGGGCGGTTACATGTTTCGGAGCTCAGCTCCTTCCTCAGACCTCCCGGGAGGCCGCTGCGTCCACACCCTGCCTTCAGGAAATCTCATGCCGACCAGGCTGAGACACAGACGAAAGGACGCATCTACAGAAAGCGGATCACCGAATGTCCTCATTGCAACCACTCAGCACAGCGGATAGGAAGACTCCAGACAGATCTTTGCTATGCCCATGTCATATTTACCAAATGTGAGTGCTTTTATACTTTTAACCTAATAAATACTCAGAGTCTTCTGCACTTAGAGGCGCCTTGTCTTTTTATCTTTATCACTTTCAGAGAAGCTTCTCCTCTCCAGTGCTGCCGAAGTGCAGTGTCTCACCTAAAGCCTGCTGTATTCCACGGAAGCGCCCATACAACAAACCCTTTTTCTCTATCTCAATTACATGTACACTAAAACCTGAAAAATATCAAAATACCAAAGCCCACCTGAACTTTTAAGCCTGGTACACACTATCAGTTTTTTTTTTCGTTCAACCCGCTTTCTGTCAGCTCAGGTCGGAACGGCTGTACTAACAATCCAATGTTAGTACAACGATCTCCCCAGCTGACCTATTGTGTTCTGACGTGGGGGGAAGACCAATGCCACCCCCCTCCTCCCCCCACCAGAACACTCCGCTCCAGTTGGCTGCTGGTTTTACAGCATGCTCGTCCGACAGAAGCCGGCCGCATGGCTGTCATACACACGGGCCGAATTGTTGGACGGTTTTTAGTAAACTGCCCAATGTCACCTGGCATTTAGCCCACATTCAGGTGCATCAAAACAAAAAGTGTCCAAATCTTAGGTTTCTCTAGAAAGCAGCCACTGTCTGAGTAGAAAAGTTTGCCCCTGCTAGCATTCTGCAGAAAAGGACCCCTGCTCTTTGTGTGGAAATAGTGGTCACCCTACAGTGGTCCAACACAACCCTTTCCCGAGTAAGAACTATAGCTTTCCAGCCAAGAGCATGAGCTTTACAGATTGCAGTGCTATATGTCTGACTCAGCAGAGGGCATGTTAGATGTCTGCATTGAGACCACTTCTACACAGAGAGCAAGGGTCCCTCCCTGCATCACAACCCCTAACATGTAGCACCTTGTAGTGTTTGCTAGATATAAGATATCTTTTTTTATTTTTTTTAGTATAGGTTTGTTAGTGTAGGAAAATATAGTTCAGCTCAGCACTAAGCCTGAGTTGTGAATCTGGGTCAGGGTTCAGTGATTCAGGGCTGGATGACTCATCCTGACAGCTCCTCTGGTGCCTCCTCCTGGTATAGAAGGTTGTAGAAATTTCTAGAGTTGGTGGGGGGGGGTGAGGAGGAGCTATTTGGAATATTTATGAGGACCTCAGCCAATCCCCAGTTAAGGGCTGGCAGGGGTCAAGGCTTACCTCATAAATAGCCATGAGCCATGACAGCAGGAGGAGCCAGGTGGAAGATGGAGATAAAGTGCTGTGGAGTCTCTTGGTGACCCTCAGGGATACCCCTTAGTGGGGGGGGGGGGGGTGACCTAGGGCCGGAGGTCAGGTGGTGGAAGGATCCTGCTATAACACACAAAGTAAGCCCGTCCTGGCTTACTTTGTGTGGCACAGGAGAAAGTGTGAGGACAGTGTTTGTACAGCAGGACTACTGGGGACTTTACAAGGGGGGAGACTGCCACATGCAGCCAGTTCTCCCTGAAGACCCCATTGTACCAAGTCTTCATTCCTTCCCTGGGAGATCTCCTGAGAGTCAGCTAGGGCTGGTGTGAGTCAGTCTGGAGGACTGTAGAGGAAAGTTAGTCTGGAGGGCTAGTGAAAGAGTTAGCTGCAGCCAGGTGGGTTGGCAGTGCCTGAAGAGGTGGTGCTGGCCTGGGACCAGTAGCCACAGGAGGAGTAATACAAGCTGATCACTGTATTCAGCTACACAAGGGGCTTTGAGTTCCTGACTGCAAAGGGCCATTGCTAAAAGCTGACTGTGCCTGTCAGATCCACAAAACGTGATTCAGCTGGAACTGCAAGCAAGTGAAGTGTTGGAGGAGTGTTGAGGGGCTGTATATAGACTGCATATAGACTATGTATAGGAAGACGTCCCTGAAGTTGTTGCCAAGTTTGTCAAGTGGCCATTCCATAACTTCCCATCCCCACCCAAGGTATTAACAATAAACCACAAAAACAAAGTCAAAGACTGTTCTCTGTCTCTGGAGTTCCTTTGAAAATTTGGTGTGCCTGGCTATGCAGGGTGTGGGATCCGAGTTCATCTGCGGCTCCCTAGGGAATGCGCTACCTTTGGGGCTCGTCCAGGATATTGCCCACAGCAACCTGCACAGCCATTGCTCCTAGTAACTGGAGTTCATTGAACCAGATGACTGTGCTTTGCTTCCAGGATCACTGTGGGGGGTTAAAACAGGGGGGCAGAGTTGTGCGCCCTGCAAAACTGTGACTGTGTTGCCTAAAGTCAAGTGCAGTCGTCCATAGTAACCGGTGGGAGCTGCTGCCGAGCCAGTATTGCACCACATACCCAGTTGCCCCAACCACAGCTGGGACAAACACCTGTGATGAGAGCCTACTGTTTAGTGAGAACTGTGTTATCTGCTGTCACCCGTGGCAATCATGGCGGCCGATCGCACCCGTGGATTACAAAATGTCCAGCAGTCTTTTTAAAGCTGTAAAAAAGTGATTGTATGCTGCAATGTCCTGCTGAGAAGGGTAGATGTAGTGAGAAGCAATATGTCTGCTGTTACCCAAGGTGATCGGGGTAAGCCAGCGGGTGTGTGCAGGAGGGGGATTTATCAGTTGCCCAACCACGGCTGATGTTAAAGACTGTCCTAACCCTGCTAAAAACAGTGTGACATGTGTTAAAGACTTTGCTCAAAGAAACCACAGTAAATGCTTGCTACCATTTGCTCCCAGTTGCGCAGGCACAGTCGGTGCCAAGCGGCATGTCCTGACAAGTTCTGCAAGTCTCAGTGTGCATATACCAATCACCAACATACTGTCTGCATCTGCAAGTTTCAAGTTAGCCAAAAGGGGTTACAGCAGAGCGCGTGGCAATAGGCTTGCTTATCAAAACTGGGGGCAGAACCACACCCTGGAGGAGATCCAGCGTGCCCTGAGATAGAGGAGCAAGATGGCAGACGGTGCACGTGTGTACCCAGCACTGACCTAGTTGCCTGACATGCATTAGGTGACATTGGTGGACACATGTGTTCAGTTGTAGCATTGAGGGGGATTCACCCTCAAGTTAATTGAGGGGATTGAGAGGCTGTGTCTGCTATGTCCTGGCTGCAGGAGACCCACCACAGTGAGCAGTGCCTGGACCCAGTGCAGGCACTGCAACAAACTGCTTACCAGGCTGACAAACCGCTCACCTACAGCGTGGATCTGGAATCAGGTCTCTGCATGGAGCAGCCGCCGAAGTCCCAGAAAGCCAGAGCGGCCCTTAAAGTGACTGCTCAAAGTGGGGTTGAGTCTGAGGCTGGTGACTCCATTGCGAAGAGAAGTGACATCGGGAAAGAAAGCTGGAAATCTGCCTCGGCCCACAGCCTGGTCAGGGAGCTGGTACTGCCTAGCAGGAGCCAGATGCTGTTTTTGAAAAGCCAGTTGTGCCCGTACACCCTTTCAATCCCACCTGGAAGGATCCAGTGTAGGAAGACAGCTCGCCGTCAGGTGAGCCAGTGGGGAGCCGCAGTGGTGGGGCCATAGACTGGGGGTCACCCTAA
Organism: Pelophylax lessonae; assembly: GCF_965119305.1. Taxonomy (NCBI): domain Eukaryota; kingdom Metazoa; phylum Chordata; class Amphibia; order Anura; family Ranidae; genus Pelophylax; species Pelophylax lessonae. The sequence continues at coordinate 593,549,699 of NC_138768.1, forward strand.
CTGCAGGCAGAATTTGGGCCCTTGGATTAAGGAATATACAGAGTGGACATCCCATAGCAACTTGGAGGAAAAGTGGGAGTGAGGAAACTCAGGAGAATGTGGAAGTGTTGTCCAAGGAGATGGGTGCGCCAGACTCAGCTGAAGGGACTGAAGGATCCCTGCAGATCCCAGTCTGTGTATAAGGCAAAAATTCCAAAACAGACCCTCCAGGCTGTGTATAGACTGTATATAGACTGTGTATATGAAGATGTCCCTGAAGTTGTTGCCAGTTTTGCTGCTGAAGTCAAGTGGGCATCCCATAACTTCCCATTCCAATCCAAGTTATTAACCCTCAATAAACCTAAAAAGTCACGGACTGTTCTCTGTCGCTGGAGTGCCTGTGAAAATTTGGTGCGCCTGGCTGTGCAGGGTTGGGGATCCTAGTTCATCTGCAGGTCCTAAGGGGGTGCTCTACATAAAAATGACTTTTTTTTTTTCTTTATTTCAGAATACCTTTTATGGTAAACTGATACATTTTTGTTGGACATTCTGTTGGGCATTTTTAGAAACTTTTTTATATTTCTTCTAGAAAAGTATTCAATCTTTTGTAAAAAAAATAATGTTTTTTCAACCCTTAAAACAATTTCCCCTGATAGACTATCCCATATTTTCATACCTCTTACAGTATAAAAACCCATTCCACACAGAGCTTACCACTTCTCTAATTCGGCCTTTTACAGTGAATTCATTAGCCCATCAAGGCCTAGCTGGAGAGGGGACCTTTTACTTACAGATCTGCTCCCCACCCCTGCCCAAACCCTGTTGTGAGTGGAAACAGTGGAAGGAGAAGCAGCATACTGTACTGCTTAGCTCACCTCTCTGACACTTTGCTTTTTCCTTATATCAGCATGCTCTTTGCTCTGACTTGTGCTGCTTCTACCCAACCTACCCCAACACCCCACTTAGGGCTGTTATATATTTTATATATATATATATATATATATATATATATATATATATACAGGGCTTTTTTTCAGCAGGAACGCGGGGGAACGCAGTTCCGGCACCTCCAGCACTGAATGTATGTAATGGCAAAGGGTGTGCTGTAGGGTCTACTGATGCTGGATGCTGGGGGATCTATTGTTGCTTTAGTGGATCTATTTTTTGAGGTGGTCTGGAAGGGATCTACTATTGTGGGAGGGATCTATTGTACCTAACTGCTGGAGAGTCTATTGATGCTGGCTTTTGAAAGATCTGTTGTTGCTGCCAGGGGTCTATTGTTGCTTGGGTGATATTTTGTTGCAGGGGGTCGACAGTTGCTGGGGCAATCTATTGTTGCTGGGAGGGGGGGATATATTGCTGCTGGCTGAAGGGGGGGGTCTACTTTACAGCTTTTCTTGTTATCATTAACAAATTCCATACAAATTACTTAACACAGCAAAATTATACTTGGCTCTGTATTCCTTAAATGAGGTGGTGCTTAGAGGTGGGTAAGGGGTGGAAACAAGCGATGGTGTTCGGAGGTGGGTAGAAGGCAAAGACATGAAAAGACTCAGAAGGAGGAGTTCCAGCACCTTTTCACTGAGAAAAAAAGCCCTGTATATATATATATATATATATATATATATATATATATATATATATATATATATATATGTATATATATATATATATATATACACACCTTTTTTTATATACATTTTTGCATATTGTAATAAAATAGTAGCTATTGTAGTACCAAATCAAGCAAAGTTCTTTGACATTAAAAATGTGCCTAGTAATCTCATTTGCGTAAAATATAACAAGCTGTCAATTTACGGAAAGTACATTTTGGTTGTAATCCAGAAACTAAAAAATAAATTGCTGTGTAGCAAGACAGACCAAGATTCATCCTGAGAGCAGCATAAATTGAACATTATCTATTGCACATTATGTTCAAAAATCAAGCACTGAAACTGATCATATAGGAGCAATAAAAATAATCAGATATCTATAAACCACTTTGCTTTAACCTTTAAAGCCACTTCCCCACATTTGTAGATGGTAACGCATTACACAATCCCTCAGAGAAATGCCCCCTTTGTTGTCACTATAGCATTCAGGGGGGTTGAATACCCTAATGGAAACACAGACAGCAATAACAACCTGACTATAGGCACACTTAACCCTTCAGATAGAAAAAAAATGGATGTGCTGACATGTTGTAGCCAGCTCATAGATTTTGAAACGATTTCTGATGTGCAAACTAGATAAACCATATTATAAACAAACTAGATAAACCATAGATAAACAAACTAGATAAACCATAGATAAAAAAAAAACTATATAAACCATACCTCCCAACTTTTTGAGATGGGAATGAGGGACACCTGTTAAAAAAAGTATGTGAGAATAGGACACACCCCCTGCCACACCCCCTTCAAGGAGAAATATACAAAAAAATATTAGTTATACCCACAAGTGCTTTCTTTTTACCACTACTATTCCTTTATAATGGTTTTTGGAATATACAAATGCAGCAATTTCGTAATTGGATGAAAGGTTTAGCACTGGGAAACACTTTTTGGAAGATAAAAAGTGCATTTTGTATACAACTATATAGATCAGACCAAAATGAGGGACAAAGGAGGAGGAAGGGGGGGACAGAGGGACTTTGTTCCAAATCAGGGACAGTCCCTCGAAATCAGGGACAGTTGGGAGCTATGGATAAACACAGGACTAAGCATTTTTGGGTTCAGTGATTGCCTCCTCTGCTATGGTTGCTGCACCTATATTGATGTCCAAAATCATAATATAATACATGTGCCATTACCTACCTAGGAGAGGCAGAGCCATGGAAATCTAAAGGTTAAATAAAGCATAGGTTAACATGTTACCAACTACAAACCCTGTGCTGGAAAAGCTAACCCAGAGCAGTATGGGTTTTTTAGGAGAGCACAATATAGTCTTTCCCCTTACAGAAACAGTAGGGTTAATTTATAAAAGGAGCAGAGGATATTTACTTTGCACAGTGGATGACAGTAAATAAGGTGAATCTGTGTTCTCTTTGAATACACAAAAATGGGTAAAAGAAATTAGAAAACAGATTTTTTGCTAGCACATGAGCTGCTTTAGTTAATCAACTCTACTGTTTCTAATTAACATGTTCACTTGTGTGTGTGAATCTGTGCTTGAACTATTGAACTCTATAAACAATATTCTTCTTCATTACAGCTGAGAGAACACAGAGGCTACAATTGCTGATAACTTTTTCCTTTAAAATGACTCTGCCACTAGAGCAAAGACCTAAAAAAAAGGGTCTCTAAAGAAAAGAATGAATACCTACCTGTTCTGCCACTGATCGTCTTTCTCTTATAGAGCTACAGTGGTTAAAGGGATTGTAAACGATCACCTTGTAAAACAACCCATTCAGTTTAAAGCCTCATGCACACTGGACGTTTTTACAGCTGCTGTTTTTGGCGTCAGACGTTTTTTTCTGCAGCCAATAAACGCCCCTGCATGTTATCCCATGTGTCCATACACACACAGGCCTTTATCAGCAGTTTTTCACAGAGGCAGTTTCTGGCTGTAGAAAAAAAAAACAAAACAAAAACTAGTGGGTTTTGAGTGGTGTTTTTCAACTGTAAAAATGCTGTAACGTTAATAAAGTCTGATAAACACCAAAAAACGCTGCCAACTGGTGTTTTTTGACGTTTTTATACCATTGCTTTTTTTAAGTCTGGGTTCTGTTTCGAGGTGTCGTTCATGGAAAATAGCCTGGGTTTACACTGGTGCATGCTGAACACTGCATGTGATTTGCACCAAAAATGCACCGCCTTCCTGTTCACATCACATGTGATGTCTGTGCGATGCGATTTAAGCCATATATTTTGTATGGCTCAAACTGCATCACATTTGCACCAACGTGTGGTAGGATCCTCTTTTTCTCCACACCTAATCACATTGCATGGGTGTGAACATTTTGCAATATGTTTCGGGGTATCGTTCATGGAACATGAAGCCCCGTTGACATTGTGCTGATTTGGCATGTGATTTGTCATGTCCAAACACATGTAAAATTAGAGCCTATTGCCGGCAACTGGTTCACACTGAGGGTGGGTTTGAAATCATTCAGCTGAACGAGCATGATTTAAAACTCGCATGTCAGTGCGACTTTGGGGGCGCATGTCAAATCTGCCTGATATGAACGGGGGCCTAATGTATCATGAACTACACCCTGAAACAGATTGCAAAATGCAGTGAGCTTGACAGAATCGCATCGCATGGGTGTTCACACCCATGCAAAGCGATTTTGATGCGGGGGGAAAAAAGAGGTCCACATTTGCACCAAAATGTTGTAGGATCCTTTTTTCCCCACACCTAAATCTTATCGCATGGGTGTGAACACCCATGTGATTAAATTCTGGCAAGCATTGCATTGTGGGAAAGTGGGAGTAACTAAACTAGCAGAGAGGAGATTTTTCACTAAAAACGCCAGAAAACGCTATTGCCAAAAAAACACTAAAAAAATGCTCAAACACACTGAAAAACGCCAATGCAAAAAAGCTAAAAAACGCTGAAAAACTCACTACAAAGCTACTGGCGTTTTTATAATGTCCAGTGTGCATGAGGCCAAAAATAGAAATGAAAGGCAAAATATTTTTGTGTAGATATTAAAAAAAAAAATAAGGCCCCTTTCACACGGGCACCTCCCTTAAACGGATTCAGCTTGTACAGTGGGGGATTGCTCCTATTATCTCCACTGAGCAGGTGGATAACAGGTCCTGTCTACTCCACTGTGCAGAGCAGACACGTTTCCAAGCGATCCTATCCGATCTGCCAGACGGATGGAAAATAGGACAACCACTTGTCTGGATTTTGCGGAAAGAGGACAGAATCAGATCGGATAGCGATGAATGTCAGCGGACATGTCACCGCTGACATTCTCCGCTCAATAGGGGAGAGTGGAGGGTTTGATCAGGTCCACCTAAAAAACTTAAAAGTGATCACATTCCTCCTCTTCTCACCTGCATAAGAGCTGGAGGACAGGGGAAGCAACAGCACACTGTTTCCCAGTGAAAGGTTGTGCCGAGGGGGCATGTCAGGACAAGTATGATCATTGTAGGAGAGTGCACTGAGTTCACAGCATAGCTAAAAAAAACTGACCACAATGTGTTCTCCTGCTTAGTGTGGTCAGTTTTTAATAGGAAAGCAAGAGAAATAGCAGGTACACAAGGGAATTCTCATAAAGCAAGCAATACTAAGAGAACGGAATACTTTCTCATACAAGTACATGGTACAGCAGGTACACATCAGGAATATGAAGTGGTATTGCGGTAACAACGCTATAAGCAATCTTCAGCATCCTGCACTGTTCCATGTTTGTTGGATGCCTGGTCCATCAGTGTAGGGATGTAGGGGCTAGTGGATCGAACCACAGAGAGCAAAGGAGGGGCAGGCATCTGACACAACCCAAACTGTCAGATGTTGAATTGACTTGAATTGCAATTGCAAGCTTAGCTCTTGAAAAACAAATTGGCTGCGTGGGCAGGTGGCAGCGTAGAGAAGTACTAAACATTCTCTTTATTTTTAGTTTATTTTTTTTCTAGGGACAAAGTCACATTTAGGTGTAGATAAACTAAAACTATACATCAAAGTATCTAAATATTGTAAACGAGCAATAAGCGCCCATTCAGACTGGCGCGACACGACTTGCTGGGGCGACCTGTGAAGTATATATAATTGAATTCAATGCAAGTCACCTCCAGGTCTCCCCAAAATAGTATAGGACCCTTTTTCTAAGTCAGAGTGACTTGTGTCACTCCTATTAGAACGGGTCATGTACTATTCAATGGCGAGCGAGCGACCGTGACTTGTCAGGCGACCAAGTCGCCTGACAAGTCGCGCTAGTGTGAATGGACCCTAACAGTACTCTAAGAGACGGTTCACACTACTCCGACTTGGGACACGACTTGTGTGCCTCAAGTCGCCCCAAGTCTCTTGTCATCACAAATTCAATGTAAATGAATGAGAGCCGTCTTAATATGCACTACTGAAGTCGCTCCGACTTCAGAAAAGGTTCCTGTACTACTTCAAGGCGACCTCTATCCGACTTGTGCACATAGACTTCAATGGGAGTCGCCTCTAAGTCGGATCCTTATCTATTTTCAAGCGACTTGTTATCAGACTTTCCAGGAAGAAGAAAAATATTAGCCAGGCATTCCCCACAGACAAAGTCGCCTATCATTTAAGTCTCTTCAAAGTAGTGCACAAGTCTCTTCCAAGTCTCTAAACAAGTCTCTTCAAAGTCACTCTAAAAAGTCGCTCCTTCATGGGGTGACTTTCTGGTCGTGGTAGTGTGAACCAGCTCTAAAACAAGCCCTCACTGACTTCTGTAGCTGTAGGCATTGTGAACAAATGAATCTTAAAAGTCCACAAGGGAGGCACTGAAATTAAAGCTCCTCCTACTCCCACTATTTTCTGTGGCAGCAGAAACTTGAGAGTTTGCCAGCTTTTGAATGTAAACACACAGCAGTTTCTAAGATGTTAGAAACTGCAAACAAAAAAAAAAAAAACAGTTTAGCCATCTTTGAGGATGAGCTATGTCACAATACAAGCAGCTAAAGAGGCCAGGGATGGCTTAAGAATTCATGCATGCAGACTAAAATAAGCAATTTTTTTGCTTAGAGTAAACCTCCTAGCTCTTTTTCGGACCCAGGGAGCTGCTCACGCTGTGTACCACCATACAAGTGAATGGCTGTACACGGCCAAACTCTTCTAAACGTCAATGCTTCTTTTGCCGCGTACACCCATTCACTTGTATTGCAGGCTATACATGGCACGTGTAGCTCCCTGGGTGTGGGAAAGTATCTGGAGATTTATGCTAGGCATAACAAATGCCAAATTTAGTCTGTGTGTATGAACCCTTAAGTTTTTTTATTGCTTGCTAACAATATATAACCACTTTAAATCAATGATGGATGCTGATCGCCTTAAAGTGATTTGTAAAAAAAAAAAAGGCAATTTAGTTACTTACATCTACTCTGATTCCACTTCCTGGTTTGTATTTTCACTGGGTATGTAGCCTTGGTCTCACAGGTACAGCCTGGGAAGGCTATGTCACCAATGCCTTCCTGTGAAATTGTGTATATACACAGGCAGATCTCGTAAGAGTTCACTAAATCTTTTGAGATCTCCAGAAGAGGAATTTTTTAACTTTCCTTAGAGTGATTGGTGAAAAAAGTCAATCTGCTGTTACTTACAGTCAACCTAATGCCTTTTCATGGTCTCTTTAACCACTGTTGACATAGCCATGCCTTACTGGGGTATCCTGGTAAGGCACACAGTGAGATATCACAGGATATTGCTAAATTATGGTTTCCATTCAGTGGTTTAAATGCACATGCATGCGATGTTATTGTATGTAATCATGAGCGGTGGGTTAGAAGTCTAGGACGTAAAGAGAGCTAGAACCTTCTGCTCTTTGTTAAAATTGACATTGAGGGAGGGTGAGCCCTGGAGAATAAAGATAGGAAAAATTCTCGGATAGAAAAGTCTGTCAATAAGAGTAAAGGCCCCTACACATGATAAGAAAATTGGAAGTAAAAATTTGTCCAACAAACGACCCGATGGTTTTCGGATCAATGGTACAGTGCTTTCGACAGGCGATTACGAATTTCCATACGACAAAAGCTGATTGTGCAGGCTATAAAATTTTTATCGTATGTGAACACAACGTCCGATTTTCGTTTAATTAGTAAAGTTTTAGACCGAAAAAAAACGCAAATGCAAGACTAGGCATGCTCGGAAATGAAAGAATACATACAAAACAATTCAACACATGACATCACTTCTGAAGTTGAATTCTATCGTACAAGAATTTCTGTATGAAAGTAACCTCTTCACTTTCCATATGAGATTAGCATGCAACAAAAAAATGGATGAAAATTCTTCCGATAATCTGATCCTGTGTACGAGGCTTAAATATGTCTTTTAATATAGGTCTTATAACAACCTTTTGCATGGTGGGTTTATTTTGTGACAGTTCAAGGGAAGGTCCACCTTAGGCCTCATTCAGCCAACCTGCATGCAGAGCTGTTGGAAGATACATATGCATCCACCTGAGAGCTCCATGCAGGCAGCTCATAGAAGTGGATGCACACACAGCGCCAGCACTGACACAATCGTATGTCAATGTTTGAGCAGGTGCATGGATCCGAACACAGATGGTTTTAATGTTCCCAGTCTGGGCACAAGTTGACTATAGTTGAGAGTATAACTAAAGGGATAACTTTTTCTTCTTTTGAGAAGAACGAAAAGGTATTAGAACACCCCTTTTAGTTTTTCTTTTGCTATCTGTCGTTAGAGACATTCACAATCTCTATTCATCCTGTTTACCATTATCACAGAGAGTGAAAGTGAAAGAAAATTAAGATTTTTTGGTTGTCACCAGAACAGGCATAGAGGTGAAATCTTCAATTGGCAAAACTGACCCTGGTGACAACCAGAGATTCCCTCACTTTAGAGGGATTTCCACTTACTTCCTGTTATAACTATGGAACAAGAAATGAAGGGAAATCTATCCAATGAGGCAATGTTGGAAAAAGCGGATAAAGGTGATAAGGGCTATAACTCTCACTTATACTGTCCAAAATTTAAAAAACAAACGTTTTGTATTTAGTTCTACTTTAAAGAAAGTGCTTAGAGCTCGACTTTCAAAGAGTAATACTCATGAGCAAAATTTCATATCTAGCTGGCTAACAAAAAGCTAAATATTTTTCAGCATTTTGTATTGTCCTAAATATAGAATAATCAAAATTTATATAAAAAACATCATACATTGTCATAAATTATTCATAGAATGTATAAACAGGCCAGACAGGAAAATCAATAATATGTTTAATGACGTTATTATGTGGCTATAATAAAGGCAAAAAAAACAGACATTAAAATGCTCTGTAGAAATTAAAACATCATGTGCTAAGAAACAAGCCTAAGGCATTAAAAAAATGATCAAAAAGACCATCATGTGGCTAAAAGGATGCTATAATCTGCTTCCAAATGAGTATGACAGCCACTTTATTTGAGTATTGGCATTCTCTTCTGTCCCAAGGTTCCTGCCATAGAGAGATGGTCCTGTTCATCTCATAATATTACCATGACCCAGGCTGGTGCTCGGTATGTGGACTTTATAGCTTTATGTATATCTTTATGCCCCCAGGGGCCTGCACGTACAGCCATAATATGTTTGCCCATTTATTCCCTTTGCTTCTAGCAAGTTAATAGTATAAATGGAAATTACATTTCCTTTTATTTAGTGAAATCTATTGGGTTAATATTCAGTAATATAATTGGAAATGACATGCCCTTTTATTCCCTTTGGAATAGTGAGTTAATCTGCAGTATTACAACTGGAAATTAGGTGTCCCTTTATTTCCTGGCATCTAGTGCGTTATTAGCATCCCTGGAAATGCAATTAATTTATTTCCTGGCATCTAGTGGTTAATAAACTTATTATAACATGAATTCCACCCCTTGCCTTCAGTCTGCAGGCCCTTTTTTTTCTCCTAGTACAGCACAGATCTGTTCTCCTTTCCAACGCACAACCCTCTGATTTGAAGTCTGTCATCAGCATGAATGGCAGGCTAAAACATTTAGGTATATACATTTAGGTATATGTCCACAAAAAATAGATAAATATAAAATGTTTTTCTATGTATAATATATATATATATATACACACACACTATATTACCAAAAATATTGGGATGCCTGCCTTTACACGCACATGAACTTGCCATCCCAGTCTTAGTCTGTAGGGTTCAATATTGAGTTGGCCCGCCCTTTGCAGCTATAACAGCTTCAACTCTTCTGGGAAGGCTGTCCACAAGGTTTAGGAGTGTGCCTATGGGAATGTTTGACCATTCTTCCAGAAGCGCGTTTGTGAGGTTAGGCACTGATGTGGGCAGGAAAGTCTGGCTCACAGTCTCCGCTCTAATTCATCACAAAGGTGTTCTATTGGGTTGAGGTGAGGACGCGATGCAGGCCAGCCAAGTTCTTCCACCCCAAACTTGCTCATTCATGTCTTTATGGACCTTGCTTTGTGCACTGGTCCAAATCATTTGGTGGAGGGGGCATTATGGTGTGGGGTTGTTATTCAGGGGTTGGGCTTCCAGCGAAGGGAACTCTTAAGGTGTCAGCATACCAAGACATTTTGGACAATTTCATGCTCACAACAGTTTGGGAATGGCCCCTTTCTGTTCCAACATGACTGCACACCAGTGCACCAAGCAAGATCCATAAAGACATGGATGAGCAAGTTTGGGGTGGAGGAACTTGACTGGCCTGTACAGAGTCCTGGCCTCAACCCAATAGAATACCTTTGGGATGAAGTAAAACAGCGACTGCGGGCCAGGCCTTCTCGTCTACATCAGTGCCTGACCTCACAAATGCACTTCTGAAAGAAAAGTCAAACATTCCCATTGACACTATATAAACATATGGTGCAGCTCTGCTGAATATCAGTGTTAATTTTGGCAGCAAATTTCAATTTAGTTTTAGTCTTAGTCTTAGGACTAAAATGGCATTTTAGTTTTAGTCCCATTTTAGTCTTCTGCAAGTGTTTTAGTTTTAGTCGTATTTAGTCGACTAAAACTCCAGTACATTTTAGTCTACTAAAACATCTTACATTTTAGTCGACTAAAACTCATTTTAGTCATCTCTAATCGAATGGGTGTAGTTCAATTGTAATTTTTAATGCATTATTTAAGCATTTCTCTACAAGTTTCAAACTCATTATATACTACTGCTGGTCCTGGAGTGAAAAATCTAATATGTTATTATTTATGGTATTAAGCTTTGAGCATGCACTAGCACAGCACTACACCAGTGTTAATTTTGGCAGCAAATTTCAATTTAGTTTTAGTTATAGTCTTATGACTAAAATGCCATTTTAGTTTTAGTCGTATTTTTGTCTTAAGACTAAAATGCCATTTTAGTTTTAGTCGTATTTTAGTCATCTGAATTGTTTTAGTTTTAGTCGTATTTTAGTCGACTAAAATTGTGTTCATTTAGTCGACGAAAACGTTTTAGTCGGTTTTAGTCGACGAAATTAACACTGCTGAATATTCAATACTGTGAATAATTCCTATTAAATCACAAAAGACGATAATAATAAGTGAATAATAATATATTCCACCACCGTGTTCCAATTTTTTAAAAAAAATAAATTGGTGCCACCCCCACCAGTTGAATTGAACGCTCACCTCACTCCTGTTAATAACAGACTTATTTCACAACCCCCGCCAGTCACTCTGAAGTGGATGTAAAACTTCTTTCCTTAGATCTAGTACTCTCATCTGGGCCAATACTCGTCACACGGCCCACATGTAACCAGTGTTGCCAACCGTCCGTATATTTACGGACAGCCCGCAAAATCAGGGCACTTTTCTCCTGCCCGTAAATGCCCGTAGCAGGAGAAAAGTGCCAGTAAAAATAGCTGTGACCGGCTCACCTCGGAACTGCGCATGCGCAGTTCCGGAGATGCCCGAGATGATCATCTCATTATCCGAACGATTCCGATGCTGCAGGGCCCAAGCTATGGGGGCGGGACTGGCAGAGGCTGTGCGGCGCGCTTACTGGTCGGGACTCAGGACAGTCACAGGAGGCAAATGATGATGTCATGGCGCCACGCCAGGAGGCAGGACTCGGAGCCGAGCGGGAGTTGATGCAATGGAGAAGCTGGACTCTGGAGCCCTGTGAGTGCTGTCACGCTGTGGAAGGAGTCAGAGACTCAGAGCGGTCCGGACAGTGTTGTCATTGCCAAATCAGTGCTTGTGTTGTGTTATTGTCCACTTCCTCTAGTCTCCACTGCTGTGTGCCAGTCAGATTCGGTACTTTTAAATGTGAGTCTGTCTGACCATCTGATCGTGGGACAAGCACTTTACTCTTAATTGTGATCCCAGGGGGCTATCCAGTGCTAACATTCCATCCCCAATGAGGCTATCTCAGTCAGTATTAATAGAGTAAGCTGGGTCCCGCAGTCTCTGACCACCCCCCTGTACCATGTCCGCAGTCTCTGACCACCCCCCTGTACCATGTCCGCAGTCTCTGACCACCTCCTGTTCCATGTCCGCAGTCTCTGACCACCTTTTGTACCATGTCCGCAGTCTCTGACCACCTCCTGTTCCATGTCTGCAGTCTCTGACCACCTCCTGTTCCATGTCCGCAGTCTCTGACCACCTCCTGTTCCATGTCCGCAGTCTCTGACTACCTCCTGTTCCATGTCCGCAGTCTCTGACCACCTCCTGTTCCATGTCCGCAGTCTCTGACTACCTCCTGTTCCATGTCCGCAGTCTCTGACCACCTCCTGTTCCATGTCCGCAGTCTCTGACCACCTCCTGTACCATGTCCGCAGTCTCTGACCACCTCCTGTTCCATGTCCGCAGTCTCTGACTACCTCCTGTTCCATGTCCGCAGTCTCTGACCACCTCCTGTTCCATGTCCGCAGTCTCTGACCACCTCCTGTACCATGTCCGCAGTCTATGACCACCTCCTGTTCCATGTCCGCAGTCTCTGACCACCCCCCTGTACCATGTCCGCAGTCTCTGACCACCCCCCTGTACCATGTCCGCAGTCTCTGACCACCCCCCTGTACCATGTCCGCAGTCTCTGACCACCTCCTGTACCATGTCCGCAGTCTCTGACCATCTCTTGTCTTTTATCATGTCTGCAGGGGAGTCTGGACTCTGGAGAGGAGTCAAGAGTGAGAGCGCTACTGGGATGGGGTCACGGGAGAAGTCAGATGTGTGGGGCCTGCAGAGTGGAGACCAGAGCAGTCTGACTGAGCCCTGCACAGTGCACCTGAGAGGAGGTCAGTGACAGCGCCGCCAGACCAGTCTGATGGGGGGGTCACTGATGTAAGGGGGCACTGATATAAAGAACCCTCTATATTAGTAACCCCCCCATATCTTAATGTATTCACTCTGTGGAAGGTGGTCTCTGGTCACCAGATTGCCCCCCACATCAGAGTTCCTTGCGTTCCCCTTTACATCAGTCTGCAGGATTCTCCCCTTACAGTGCGAAGGGGGAACTCTGGGGACCCTGATATAAAAGGGAACTCTGATGTAAAGGGCAATGCAGTGGACTTTGATATAAGGCGGTTTCTGGTCACCAGAGCACCCACTTAAATCAGAGTTCCCCCTTAAATCAAGATCTGCAGCATTCCTCTTTATGTCACTGTAAGGGGAATCCTGCACACTCTGATATATGGGGTAACGCTGTGCTGGCTGGGTTATATTAATCTGATATTCATGTAAATGGAGAAATATATTTTTTGACTTTTGTTTAACCTAAACACATTGCTAATAGCACTATCTACATGTTTATAGTTCAAGTATTGATATTTGCACGGTTTAGCACTGAAAAAAGCCTGTTTATGTACATTTTTGCCATGTCAGTAAAAAATTAGTGCCGTCCGTAAATTTTGGATGTTCTGCCAGTAAATTTCCCTCCGGGGGGTTGGCAACACTGCATGTAACACAAAGGCAACTCTATAGTGCTCTCCATTTAAATCATTTATTAGGATGCCCCAATAAAATACACTTACAAGAAATCAGATTAAAAAAGTATATATAAATCACCAAACGATCGTCAGACTGCATACCACATTATTCGGTTTTTGGGGTCCAGATGAGAGTCTTTGGTTTTTAGGGTTTATTTGAGAACTTGGATGGGAGAAGGGAGAAATGGGATATTCCAACAACTGAACTATGCACAATTAGGCAGGGACACTGAATGATGCTACTCGGCGCTACTTAGCGCTTCTCTGACACTGGTTAACACTGACTGATGCTGGTTAACGCTGACTGATGCTGGCCTCAGCAAGGCCAGTTACTAGAACTTACCCTCTGACCGTAGGAAAAGTCCCTTTATGCTCCCCAAGATATTCCTTCCTGAGGTAGCTGACTTTGAAGCAAACTGTATTGCTGAACACTTCAGGGCCCTCCCTAGGGTTTAACTACTTTGCACCCCTTTTCTGTGCACTCCTGGTTAGCTGGTTCCTGAATCCCCTTTGACCTCTCTGGAGTGGTCCCCTCTCCTAGGCAGACCCCTGGGCAGATCTTGAGTACTTACGATACTGTTTTTCCTGAAGATTTCTGCCCAACAGCTCCACTTGTTCAGCAACTCTGGATCCCTTGCAGCCCAGCTCAACCTCCGGTCCCTAGGCCGACTGCCTGGACCACCTTCACACTTCTACAGGAGGAGAGACAGCCGACAGCTCCTCCTGGGACTGATGCTCCCACCAAAAGACACTCTGTGACATGATTCCCACAGATTTATTCCCAATCCCAGGGTGCACTGCGGAAAACCCTGCCCACTGGGACAGTCATAAACCCTGGTGTGCTATTGGCTAGGTTTACCCCACTGCCCAGCAAGACCCCTCATTGGATACAGTGGGGAGACTCCCCAGACTCAACAGGTCACACCTGGAGGCATATGACAGATAAGCTAACAAATCCAGCCCCCCTGATAAGCAGACAGGGCCACAATTATGCTTTTCCTAGCACCTACCTAGGAGGGTGCTACACACACATCTGAATTCATTCCCAGAGACACACTCCTAAACCTTGTGGACAGCTTTTCCAGAAGAGTTGAGGCTGTTATAGCTACAACGGGTGGGCCAACTCAATATTGAACCCTATGAACTAGGGCTGGGATGCCATTAAAGGTCATGTGCGTGTAAAGGCAGGCGTCCTGATACTTTTGGTAATATCTAGATGATTGAGATATATATATATATATATATATATATATATATATATATATATATATACATACACATACACACACACATACACGCACATTAAAAATAAACATTAAACAGGATGAGAAAAACAAGAGTAAAAAAACCTCACAGGACACAGCATTTTAAATAGAGGTTCCTGTGCATTTGTGTACCAGGCCCTGCTTAGATGTTTTGCTATTTATTGGCTAGTTAATATTGATGCAGCCTAATCATTGTACCCATAGACAGAAATAATACACAGACTGTTACTTTTTTATGACTTTAGTTAACAAAGGCATTTTTAAAGCAAAATATGTTTTGTAATCTGTGTGTCTGAGCAGTGTTCATTTAATAAATCACGTAATAAGAACAAGCGCACGTGTAACCCAATACAGCAGAATTAAAGGAAATTCCATATATTTATTATAAATAATAAATAAAAAACAAAATTGTTCCCTTTAAGCCCTTTGAGCTCCTGTGACGTTTTGCCAGTGGAGCTTTGCTTCCCCCTACTGACCAAACTAAAATAAGATCCATGCAAGTCAGAGTACAGAAAAACATTTTAGGACTCATAACCCTTGTTTCAGCAATAGCATCGGTGTATACTGTATATGTTTTTTTTTTAGTTCACATTTTACATTTAGTATAACATATTGTTGAATAATTATTTAGTTTAACAAAAGAAATGTCTTATATGAATCGGGCTGTCGTAATGTGCCACAGTTATGCCATAAGCATTGAGCTGTCAATGAAAACATCCATCCACATAGCTCCCAACTGTCCCTGACGTTGAGGGACTGTCTCTCATTCAGAACAAAGTCTTTGTGTCCATCATTTTGGTATGATCTATATAATTTTATATTAAATGCACTACTTATCTATCATAAAGTGTTTCTCTTTGTGTACGTAAGCTGATTGCAAGAAGGTGGATATATACTGAAAATTTGACGCTAACAATGTGGATGAGGGTGGTTAATGCTGACATATCCATGTATCGTATGACATATGACCATAGGGGATCTCCCAAGAAGTTTAGGAAGATATGGTATAGATGGGTCGACTCTGCAGATACCTTAGTGGGTGAGATTGACGAATAGACTGGTGACCTTTTAGCTAGAAGAGGAGGGGGAGAGGTCTTCTGGGTTACTAATGACTAAAGCACATGCATCAAATGGAGTACAGGGGGTGAGGGTTTTTTTCAAGTTCCTCACCCTTCTTATTCTTATTTTTTTTCCCGTATTGTTGAAGGGGGAAGTTGCTATACCTTGGTCACGACAGTGGATACAGGGGGATCTAGGGCTAAGTTTAGCCTGGGTTGCTTCTTCTTCCTTGTTATGGGAAGGGGAGGGGAAATAATAAAAAAAAAATAATAAAAAATCTTTTATCCGACTGAGCTTTAACCACTTAAGCCCCGGAAGATTTTACCCCCTTCCTGACTAGGGGGTATTTTGCGATTCCGCACTGCATGATTTTAACGGACAATTGCGCAGTCGTGCGACGCTGTACCTAAACAAATTTGACGTCCTTTTTTTCCCACAAATAGAGCTTTCTTTTGGTGGTATTTGATCCCCTGTGCGATTTTTTGATCATGCGCTATAATCAAAAAAAGAGCGACAATTTTGCAAGCATAACAACATTTTTCACATTTTTTTATATGAAATTCCCCAAAAAAATGTAAAAATCAAAATCTTTTTAAATTTTTGGCCAATTTGTTTTCTGCTACCTATGTTTGGTAAAAAAAAAAAAAATCACAATAAGCGTATTTTGATTGGTTTGCGAAAAAGTTATTGCGTTTACTAACTAAGGGAAAGATTTTTGTCATTTTTGTTGTTTTTTTTTTTAACGAGTAATGGCGGCGATCTGCGATTTTTTTTGCGGGACTGCGACATTGCGGCGGACAGATCGGACCCTTGACTGACATTTGACACTTTTGGGGGTACCAGTGACATTACTACAGTAATCAGTGCTATACATATGCACTTTTACTGTAAAAATTACGCTGGGAGGGAAGGGGTTAACTTTATTGGAGAGGGAGGGGTTAAGTGTGTCCCTAGGGGCGCGTTTCTAACTGTCATTGGATGTGGCTGTGTGTGTAACAGCACAGATCAGCGGTCCTACATAGCAGGACCGAGTGATCTGTGCTTTTACACAGGGGAGAATGACAGGCGGCTTTGTTTACATTAGCCGCCTGCCTTTCTCCCTTCACAGCCGACGATCGCGAGTGACCGGCGGACATCGGGTCCGCCGGTCACACGCGTGGGCTTCCTAGTGAACGAGCTGGGGCGGGAGCATGCCTCCGGCGGCACGCGCTCGCCCCCTATTGGCTCCCAGGCTAGTGACGTACCGGTACGTCACTTTGTCTGGGAGGGGCTGACCGCCGCCGTATATAGTCGGGCGGCAGTCGGCAAGTGGTTAAAACTACGGCAAATTGACATGAGATACTACAGACTTTTCCGAATATTTAACGTTCCATGTTTCTGAATGTATTGGATGTATCAATGTAACCTATATGATGGAATGAGATGAACATCATGTGCTTTGACATTCCTTGTAAGCTTATGTTGGATAACAATAAAAATGTTTAAAAAAAAAAACAAAAAAAAGTGTTTCTCAGTGCTAAGTCTTTCATTCAATTTCTAAATTGCTGCATGTGTAAATTCCAAAAGCCAATATAAAGAAACCGTAGTGGTATAAAAAAAGCACTTTTGGGTTTAACCAATAATTTTTCTGTACAATTCTCCTTTAAGTGGGGTGTGGCAGGGGATGTGTCCTATGTATACATACTTTTGCCAATAGTGTCCCTCATCTAAAAAAGTTGGGAATTATGCATCCCTATATCCATGCATCCAACTTGTAGAGCTGTGTTATATACATACTGCATTAAAGTGTACTGTATGGCTAGCCACGACTAGATAATTTGGATAATGTGAGGAAGAATTAGCACACCTGTCAGATTTTATACTGCTATTCATGGCCCAATTAGAGAGATTTACACTCATTTATTGTCACATTGGCAGTAATGGAGATTTTAACCTTTCCATACTCTGTTAAAAAAAAAAAAAAAAGCACACTTTGATTTTTGTTCTCTGTCTATTGCAGATTTTCTCTCACTTCTTCCCTGTATTAGTATGAAAGTTAGGCTCGGTTCACACTAATGCAGGCTGTGTGCTCCAGTTGCAGGATTCCCACACCCGTGGCTAAATTGCGCTGCTATTGCAAGACGCACGGGGCTGCCCTTTATTCTGAATGGCACTCCACGCATCTAAGCCTGCAGCACAATCACTGGTGCGGTAACCGCATGGTCAGAACGGCCACATTTGTAAAAAGGTGCATGCACCTTTTTTCTGCGATTTATGCAGTAAATGAATGGGCTGCCGTTGCCGAGCAAACGTGGGCCGCACAGCCCACACTAGTGTTAGCCAAGCCATCTTGGCTGGTTATTCTGCCTTTTTACTGCCCCCCGACCACCCACCTCGAAATTATCATGACAGCTGGAGGGGCGAAATGACACTGCCACAGCTGTGATGCTTTGTTTCTTAGCATGGAAATCTCTTACTCCGAAGAAGTCAATGAGATCATGCCGCAACTGTCTGCCAGATGCAGTTATACCATTTGCGGCATAGTAGTTTAAGTAAAATCCCCATTGGTGGTGACAGTGTCACCTCCTAAATGCCTTTAAATAGCCTGCCATCTATGTGAATGGACCCTAAAGTAAGCAGAAATGTGTTTATCTGCTCTTGGATAGCAGTTAAAAACCCCAGAAAGGGTTTTAATAAACACCCATTTGTTTTGAAAAGGGATTTAATGATTGTGCAGGTGCAGGTGGATTCAGCACCACGTTTCTAGATAATTCAAGTTTCAGCCTGCCCCGGTGGGTTGATATAGAAGAGGCCAGGACGTTAATTGTTGGGAACTCCAGTGCAGAAGAGTACTCCACCTGCACCTAAAAGTCAATAAATGGTCCCCTTACTGCCCCTAACACACTACAAACAAATGGGGCACGGGGACGTTTTTTTAAATTGCTGCCCAAAAGTTGGTAGTCCCACTACAGAGCAGTGAATTAGCTTTGTCACCCTATCTAAAACTAAAGAACGTTTTGACCAGACATTAACTTTTAGCCTGGGTGTTGGCAGTTTGGCTTCTCTCATGCTTCCACACCTCACCTATGGTAACACCACACAACACTATGATAGGACAATACTGAGGTGGTTAAGATGAGGGAGAGGGCTAACATGCCGACTGTCAAAATAAAACTGGTATAATTGCATATAAATGATACAAAAGAACCTGCAGGAGCCTGTTATTGTATCAAAGTGCTATCCCAATCACATCAATAAAGATACACTTAAGGCTCGGTTCACACTAATGCGATGCGGGAAGGCTGCGAATTCGCAGCCTGTTCCCGCATCGCACACGCACCCCCGGCAGTTCACACTGCCATATGCGATCCGCTGGGGGTATCAATGTAATCTTAACGACACCCCCAGTTTGATCGCATATCGCAGTGCGATCGTGCAGTTCGCACAGGATCGGATCGCACAAGTGTGAACCGCTGTGCGATCCGATCCTGATGCGGCAGCAAAAATGCCTCCTGTGCGTGTTTGCTGCGGGTGCGATGCGAATTTAGCCATACAAACTGTATGGCTAAACTCGCACCGCACAGCTGATCGCATGTCATGTCGGAGCAGTGCGCTCCGACATGACATGCGAACCCCGCACACGCAGTAGTGTGAACCGGGGCTTAAAGTGGAGCGCCACCCAAAAGGGGAAGCTCTGATGTTTGCTTCCTCATCCCGCTGCCACATTTGGGAGGAGGGAGCAGGTACCTGTTTTTGACAGGTACCCGTGCCCATTTTCGGGAGACCCCGCTGCGATAAGGTCCCGTGGAAGTTTGGCCCCTCCTTTCCTCACCGCCGGACCATTCACAAAGTGCAGCGCACTTCTCACATACGCAGTAGGGAACTAACTGCGAAGCTGCAAGGCTTCACTGTCCATTTCCATTATAAGGAATGGCGGTGGCAGCACCCGAGAGCCGATTGAAAAACTGTCTGGGGTGCTGACATCATGAGATCCCTGGGACAGGTAAGTCCTAATATTAAAAGTCAGCAGCTACAATATTTTTAACTGCTGACTTTTAATTTTTTGGTAGGGGGGCGTAAGCTTCTCTTAACTGCTTAACTTCTTCAAAGAAGGCAATGTTTTACTCCTTTCCAAGAGAACATTGCTTCAGTTTTCATCTCATTTCACACAGCGAATACCGTCCAACAGTAAGCAAGGAGAGGACATGAAGATGCCATCATCCAACCCCTCAAACATGGAAATCTTCCATTAATAATTTACACACATATGCACATAAATGTGTGTAAAAGCATGTGTATACAGTACCTCACATTTTTGTAAATATTTTATTATATCTTTTCATGTGACAACACTGAAGAAATTACACTTTGCTACAATGTAAAGTAGTGAGTGTACAGCTTGCAGAAAAGTGTAATTTTGCTGCCCCCGCAAAATAACTCAACACACAGCCATTAATGTCTAAACCGCTGACAACAAAAGTGAGTACACCCCTAAGTGTAAATGTCCAAATTGGGCTCAAAGTGTCAATATTTTGTGTGGCCACCATTATTTTCCAGCACTGCTTTAAACCAGGGCATGGAGTTCACCAGAGCTTCACAGGTTACCACTGGAGTCCTCTTCCACTCCTCCATGACGACATCACAGAGCTGGTGGATGTTAGAGACCTTGCGCTCCTCCACCTTCTGTTTGAGGATGCCCCACAGATGCTCACTAGGGTTTAGGTCTGGGAACATGCTTGGCCAGTCCATCACCTTTACCCTCAGCTTCTTTATCAAGGCAGTGGTTTTCTTGGAGGTGTGTTTGGGGTCGTTATCATTTTGGAATAATGCCCTGCTTCAGTATGTCACAGTCTCCGAAGGGAGGGGAATATGCTCTGCTTCAGTATGTCACAGAACATGTTGGCATTCCTGGTTCCCTCAATGAACTGTAGCTCCCCAGTGTCCGAGCACTCATGCAGCCCCAGACCACGACACTCCAACCACCATGCTTGACGGTAGGCAAGACACACTTGTCTTTGTACTCCTCACCTGGTTGCCGCCACACACGCTTGACACCATCTGAACCATATAAGTTTATCTTGGTCTCATCAGACCACAGGACATGGTTCCAGTAATTCATGTCCTTAGTCTGCTTGTGCATCATCTTTAGAAGGGGCTTCCTTCTGGGATGACCAGGATCAATTTGATGCAGTGTGTGGCGTATGGTCTTAGCACCCCCCACCCCTGCAACCTCTGCAGCAATGCTGGCAGCACTCGTATGTCAATTTCCCAAAGACAACCTCTGGATATAATGCTGAGCCCGTGCACTCAACTCCTTTGGTCGATCATGGTGAGGCCTGTTCTGAGTGGAACCTGTCCTGGTAAACCGCTTGGCCACTGTGCTGCAGCTCAGTTTTAGGGTCTTGGCAATCTTCTTATAGCCTAGGCCATCTCTATGTAGAGCAACAATTCTTTTTTTCAGATCCTCAGAGAGTTCTTTGCCATGAGGTGCCATGTTGAACTTCCAGTGACCAGTATGAGAGAGTGATAACACCAAATTTAACACCCCTGATCCTCATTCACACCTGAGACCTTATAACACTAACGAGTCACATGACACCGGGAGGGAAAATGGCTAATTGGACATAATTTGGACATTTTCACTTAGGGGTGTACTCACTTTTGTTGCCAGCGGTTTATACATTAATGGCCGTGTGTTCAGTTATTTTGAGGGGACAGCAAATGTACACTGTTATACAAGCTGTACACTCACTACTGTACATTGTAGCAAAGTGTAATTTCTTCAGTGTTGTCACATGAAAAGATATAATAAAATATTTACAAAAATCTGAGGGGTGTATTCACTTCTGTGAGATACTGTATATATAAAACTGCTTTTACTGCATGAACAATGTCCCCAGTGTAAAATTGCTCATACACACTACAATATGAATTGGGAATTCTCTGTTGCAGAACCATGCTAACTTATATTGCATCTGCAGGCATTCATTGGACCAGATAAACAAATCTTTTGTAATATATGACCTGTGCAAATACTTAACCCAGAATTTATATTTATATACACACTAAGATTGGTGAGCTCATTGATTTCAGCAATAGAAGCAACCACTGCTTACAATATTCCTAAGCTTCGTCAGGTCTTTAGATAAGAGTGCTGCTTGATTCACAGTTCAGATGCAGGCGCGGTATTCTTTAACTCCTTTTCCGATAACTCCATTGGGTTCCCACAAGCCCTTGAGTTCCTGGACATGCCCATGTAAAATAAATTCCTCTGTTTACCACCCCCTACACCTCAGAGACCTCACCTGATAAGGCAGCGATGGCTTGGCATGTGATCTGCAGCCAGGTGTATGGTTTCTTCTGTTAGTCCTACTGTGCAGACAGTCAGGTCTAAGTCCAATAGCATGCAACTTCTACAGAAGCCAATGCAGAAAGCGCTGTTTCAATTGCTACTAAAGTACTCTGCTTCACTTAGGGTACCAGCCAAGGGATTCCTTCCAGCCGCTCACCTGTGGTGCCAATTATGAGGTCTCTCCAGTTGTTCACCTGTGTATCCAGACCTACTCCACACTGCACTGTGGAAGATGATGTTGCAGAGGCTAAGCACAAGTAGCTGTTTATAGACTGTACTGTTTATTGAAGTAGTGATTTAATTTAGACTGTGTGTAACGCTCCTGCGTTTTTTGTAGTAGGCTGGATTTGCAGCTGCAGAATCTCCACTCAGTAGTCATGTAGAGATGTGTTGAATGACCAGATCCAACTCTCCAGACTCATCACTGTGGGCTTGTCAGCTTCAGCATACAGATATACACACTCAATAAGATGTTCCTGGAGTGATAGGATGTATATAACAGTATGAAGATGATGTGCTGAAGGGACAGGTGTGAACAGTGACAGAGATGGCAAGCACTTGATAGAAATGTTCAGGAGAGTATTAGATGGTATTAGGTAGAATGCAGATAGGTTAGTAATCGAGTATGGTAACAGGTGGTAAGGACAGCAGATGACAAATACAGGATAGACTAACCCAGTGCAAGGATAGATGGTAGTAGACTCAAGAGCTAGCAATCTATGTAACAGTGCAGATGATAGAATTAGTATGCATAGATAGTAACAGTCCTTATGTGCAGAGGTAGATAACGTAAGTAAGGTTATGGAGGATTCCCCTGTGGGGTACTTATCACTAGTAAAGTTAGTAGTAGCAGGGTCCAGTAGTAAGGGAGTGATCCAGTAGCGAGATACAGGGATCGGTAGCGAGGTTCCGGTCTGTTTCCAAGTAAAAGGGAATAGCTGGAGGTTCCGGTAGCAAGGTAAGCTTGTAAGCATGTGGACACACGGCAGGTTGAACGAACGATGTGAGAGAGAACGCCGGCGGTTGAAATAGCCGCTCTGCGGCGCTCGGCGATGACGTCATCCGTCTTAAAGGTGTATGCGTACCACCTAATTAGAAAGGTGGGATGCATATTTGAAAGAAAAGTGGAAAATAAGGGTACCAGAGGTACCAGAATCTTACAGTACCCCCCCCCCCCCTTAAGGCCAGCTCCGGAAGGCCTATAGCACTGGTTTCTCCGGGTATTTCGAGTGAAATCTTCGTATAAGCCTAGGTGCGTGAACATCAGTGGTATCCAACCAGGTGTCGTCTTGGGGTCCATAGTTCTTCCATCTTATGAGATACTGGAGTCTTCCTCTGTGGATACGAGAATCCAAAATCTCCTTAATCTCATATTCTTCTCCGCCTTCAACTTGTACTGGAGGTGGAGGCAAGATGGTAGGCCTTATTCCCTGATTAGGAACATGGGGTTTCAGTAGCGACACATGGAAGATGGGATGGATCTTGAGATCTGCTGGTAAGGTGAGCTGTACTGCAGCTTTTCCAATAAGTTTCTTAATTGGGAAGGGTCCCAGAAATAAAGGTCCAAGCTTTTTGCTAGGGATCTTTAATCTTAAATTTCTTGTCGATAGCCAAACGAGGTCCCCAATAGCATACTGAGGAGAAGGTCTTCTACGTAGGTCGTAGTACTTCTTTTGTTGGCTATGGGCGTGTGAGATAGTGGTATTAAGTAAACCCAGAGAGTCCTTTATTTGGGTAAGATAGTCTGAGGCTACTGGGTTACTTGATGGTAGGATGCGTGGTGGAAGAAGTGTGGGATGAAACCCATAGTTCAAGTAGAACGGACTTTGCTTAGTAGTACTGTGGGTTGCGTTGTTATAAGCAAATTCCGCCAGAGGGAGAAGGTCCACCCAATCATCCTGTAGGTATGATGTGTAGCAACGCAGATATTGTTCTATACACTGGTTGACTCTTTCAGTCTGTCCGTTGGTCTGAGGGTGGTAGGGAGAAGTGAGCTCCCGCTCAATCCGTAGTATGTGACATAGAGCTTGCCAAAACTTGGAGATGAACTGTGAACCACGGTCGGATAAAAGAGTCTTTGGTATTCCGTGTAACTTGAACACATGTTTTATCAGTAGTTCCGCTGTTTGTTTGGATGAAGGTAGTCTACGGATAGCGATGAAATGTGCCATTTTTGTCAGGTGGTCCACTGACACTAGAATGGTATTAAATCCTTTAGAAGGTGGTAGTTCTACTATAAAGTCTAAGGATACAACCTCCCATGGAACCTGGGGTATTGGTAGACTGCAGAGTAGACCAGATGGTTTTGTAGTGTCAATTTTGGACCTTGCACAGATGTCACATGAAGATACAAATTTTTGTACAGACGTCTTCATATCAGGCCACCAAAACTGCCTAGTAAGCAAATTAAGGGTTTTCGTCATACCCATATGTCCTGCCATGGGCACATCATGTGATAACTCCAAGATCTTGGTACGCATAGTAGGGGGTATGTAGAGTTTGTCGTTGTAGTAGAGGAAGCCTTCTGCATCAGTACTTAGTTGTGGTGGAGGTGAATCCAATCTTATACTGTGCAAAATCTCTTCCTTCAGGGAACGAACAACCCCAATAATACGTTCATAGGGTATTATAGGAATAGAAGGGATTTCAGCGCAGTTATCTTCGGTTAATCGTGATAGCGCATCCGCATTTTTTATTTTTGTCTGCAGGCGTGTAGGTCACTAAGAAGTTAAATCTTAGGAAAAATAATGACCATCGTACCTGCCAGTGGGAGAGAGTTTTGTTAGTCTGGAGGTATTGAAGGTTTTTGTGATCTGTATATATTAATATTGGTAACCGGGTACCCTCAAGTAGATGTCGCCAATTCTCCAGTGCCAGTTTTATGGCAAGCAACTCCTTTTCACCCACTGGGTAATTCACCTCTGGGCTGCTTAATGATTTTGAAAAGAAAGCAACTGGGTGGAGTGGTGAAGTATTTGTTGGTCGTTGGGAGAGAACTGCTCCTACTGCCATATTTGACACATCTACCTCCAGAATATATTGGAGAGATGGGTCTGGATGGCGTAGTATGGGAGCAGAAGTAAAGCTTGATTTTAACAAGCAGAAAGCTCGATTTGCTTCTACTGACCATTTGAATGGTTTCTTTATACTTGTCAATTGTGTGAGAGGTCTCACAATGGCAGAAAAGTTCTTGATGAACTTCCTATAGAAGTTTGAAAATCCAAGGAATCGCTGTAATGCCTTACGAGTTGTTGGTATAGGCCAGTCCAGAATACAGGATATCTTGCTCATATCCATCTTAATTCCGGTTTTGGATATGATGTATCCCAGGAATAATATTTCTTCTTTATGAAATAGGCATTTTTTTAATTTCACATATAGATTGTGTGCGACTAATCTGGATAACACAAGTCTTACATGTTTTATATGTTCAGAGAGAGATCGAGAATAGATAAGTATATCGTCCAGATATACTACAACACAGACATCAAGTAAGTCTCTAAAGATGTCGTTTATGAACCTTTGGAAGGCTGCGGGAGCATTACACAACCCGAATGGCATCACAAGATATTCGAATAATCCGTATCTGGTTCTGAATGCTGTTTTCCACTCATCTCCGTCACGGATTCGGATTAGGTTGTATGCCCCTTTCAGGTCTAATTTAGAGAAGTAAGTAGCCCCACGCACTTGTTCAATGAGTTCAGGGATGAGCGGTAAAGGATAGCGATCCTTTATTGTAATCGTATTTAATTGCCTATAATCGATAATAGGCCTAAGACTTGAATCCTTATTGCGGACAAAAAAAAGTCCTGCAGCTGTGGAAGAAGTAGAGGGTCTGATGAACCCTTTTGTCAAATTCTCATCCAAGTATTCCTTGAGATGAGAAAGTTCATCCTGTGAAAGAGGATAAACATGACCGAAAGGCAATTTGCTGTTAGGGAGTAGATCGATAGTGCAATCATAATCCCTATGGGGAGGCAACATTTGGGCATTTTTTTCAAGGAATACTTCGGACAGATCCTGATAGCATAGTGGTGCAATCTCATCTGACACCACAGACAGGATCTTTCCATAAGATAGGAGGTTACACGTAATCTCACAATAGTGAGAAGGGAAAGACAAAGTCCGTTTTTTCCAATCTATGATTGGTTGATGTGTGTGTAACCAGGGGAGTCCCAAAATAATAGAAAAATGGGGTGAAGATAGTATATCAAAAGTGGTGGTCTCCATATGAGACTCGTTAGTAGTGACGAGGAGTGCTTGTGTCTGGTTGGTGATTGGACCAGAAAATAGTGGGATACCGTTAATGAAACTAACAGAAACAGGTTTAGGTTTTGAAATAATAGGTATTTTATTTAAGGTAACAAAACATGTATCAATATAGTTTCCACAAGATCCGGTGTCGATCATAGCCTTGGTGGTAATCCTAGTCTGGTCCCACTGTAATGTCAAATGAACAAAGAGATAGGGGTTAGAAAAGGAAGTCGTTAATCCTCCTAGCAAAACATGTGAACACTCACCCTCTTTTTTGCGGACAAGGGGACAGACGCTTATCAAATGATCCGGGGATGCGCAGTACATGCAGAGGTTTCTGGATCTTCTTCTGGCTCGTTCAGTAGTTGATAAAGGTGGGCGTATGGTTCCTACCTCCATGGGAGTAGGGTCAACGGCCGAAATCCGAGAAGGACTAGACAATGGCATTCCCATTTTCTCAGCCCTTCTTTCACGCAGTCGCCTGTCGATGTTGATACTGAGTTGTATTAAGGCATCCTAGGTGCCAGGTAAATCCGCTCGGGCGAGCTCGTCTTTAACAGCTTCTGACAAGCCGAGTCTGAATTGAGTTCGCAGAGATGTATCATTCCACCCTGAATCAAGGGTCCATCTTTTGAACTCAGCTACAAAGTCTTCTACAGGTCTCCTTCCTTGTTTTAAAGCCCTCAATTGAATATCAGCAGTACTCTGCCTGTTGGGGGTCATCATATAAACTAGCGAGTTCCGCTAGGAATAAAGAATAGGAGTTCAGAAGCTGATAATTTTTCTCAAAGAGAGAGTCTGCCCAGGCCCGTGGGTCACCCGTTAAGTATGAGATAACGGTACAGACTTTAATTTGATCAGTAGGGTATGTACGAGGTTTTAACAAAAAAAGTAATTGACATGCGTTTTTGAATTCACTAAATTTTTAACGATCACCTGTAAACACTAGAGGAGGGTTTATTTTAGGTTCAGGGGGTTGAGCAGCAGTGAGCCGTGAAAGACGGGTTACCTGCTGTATCAGAGTCTGATTTTCTTCTTTTACTTCAGTAAGAGCAAGCATTAATGCATTTACTTGTTGTGTTAATTGTGTCACTTGAGTGGGTAATTCTGCTGAATCCATTTTTAGGGTTCGTTCAATCTGTAACGCTCCTGCGTTTTTTGTAGTAGGCTGGATTTGCAGCTGCAGAATCTCCACTCAGTAGTCATGTAGAGATGTGTTGAATGACCAGATCCAACTCTCCAGACTCATCACTGTGGGCTTGTCAGCTTCAGCATACAGATATACACACTCAATAAGATGTTCCTGGAGTGATAGGATGTATATAACAGTATGAAGATGATGTGCTGAAGGGACAGGTGTGAACAGTGACAGAGATGGCAAGCACTTGATAGAAATGTTCAGGAGAGTATTAGATGGTATTAGGTAGAATGCAGATAGGTTAGTAATCGAGTATGGTAACAGGTGGTAAGGACAGCAGATGACAAATACAGGATAGACTAACCCAGTGCAAGGATAGATGGTAGTAGACTCAAGAGCTAGCATTCTATGTAACAGTGCAGATGATAGAATTAGTATGCATAGATAGTAACAGTCCTTATGTGCAGAGGTAGATAACGTAAGTAAGGTTATGGAGGATTCCCCTGTGGGGTACTTATCACTAGTAAAGTTAGTAGTAGCAGGGTCCAGTAGTAAGGGAGTGATCCAGTAGCGAGATACAGGGATCGGTAGCGAGGTTCCGGTCTGTTTCCAAGTAAAAGGGAATAGCTGGAGGTTCCGGTAGCAAGGTAAGCTTGTAAGCATGTGGACACACGGCAGGTTGAACGAACGATGTGAGAGAGAACGCCGGCGGTTGAAATAGCCGCTCTGCGGCGCTCGGCGATGACGTCATCCGTCTTAAAGGTGTATGCGTACCACCTAATTAGAAAGGTGGGACGCATATTTGAAAGAAAAGTGGAAAATAAGGGTACCAGAGGTACCAGAATCTTACACTGTGTTACTATTGCTTTAAAGAGACTGTTCTGTGCTGGCACCTAGTGTCCTGAGTGAGCCCCAGAAACATTGCTTTAAGCATCAGATTTTAACAATAGCCCTTTACAGGCAGTGACTTGAAGCCACTTGTTGTGTAGCACGAATGTAGTAAAAGAGCTTGTCACTCCTCTGTGGTCACTGATCCCAGCACCACCTTTTTCAGGCACTGCCAACCCACCTGGCTGCAGCTGCCCATTTCACTAGCTCTCCAGGCTAATTCTCCACACCAGTCCACCTAACTGGCTTTCACCAGCCCACCCAGCTCTCAGGAGATCTCTCAGGGAAGGATGAAGACATAAGCACACCACTTTCTTCAGAGAGACTGGCAGTCTCCCCCCCTTGTTAGTCCCCAGCAGTGCTGATCTACTCACTCTGCCCTCTCTTGCTCCTGTGCCTCATGGAAAGCCTCCTACTGTGTGTTGTAGAAGGAACCTTCCAGCAAGCACCCAAGCCCAGGGCCTAGGGGGCAACACTGAGGGCCACCAACAGCCTCCTCAGCACTGTATCTCTATCTTCTACCAGACTGTCCTGCTGGCATGAATCATCAATATTTAAAGGCACCCTGGCTCCCTGCCAGGCCCACTCCTGGGGATTTGCCAGAGACTTCCAAATATGCTGAGCAGCCCATCTGAGCTTCCGCACACTATCTTCAAAAAAGGTTCTCCAACGCTCTGGAAACAGGGGGAGAGCAGCTGAAATGAGTCATCAAGCCAAAACTATAGTAAACCCTGACCCAGATGCCATGGATCAGGCTTAACCCTGAGCTAAACTATGTTGTACCTACCCTAACTTCTAGCATACACTAGAGGGTGCTACATGGCATTGCTTCGTGTTACTGAAAGTTCTACCTCCAGATTACAGTTTTCCAAGCAGCATTGCAATAAATACAATTTGTCCTCGCTGAGAACCACATTCACATTTAGAATCTTGTTTCTACAGATTCAACAAAAAAATGTCCGTCCTTCTCCTTCGATGTTTTGACTCCCTATGGTCAAAAATTATTTACAGTACCAATAACTATTAGAAATTTGAACAAACATTCAGAAAATTAAAGTTTTTGAACAAAATTCACTGGTGTATAGAGTTACATTAACGTATAACTAAAAGCAAAACTTTTTTTTTAGTTTTGGATAGAGCAGAGATGGATTAGAACACCTGTCAGTTTTTATTGCTGTGTGTGTCCTCGTTAAGGAGATTTACCCTCTCTATTTGTTATGTTTACTATTACTATTAAAAGTGAAAGTAAAAGAAAATATCCCCGCAAAAGTAATAGTGGGGAAATCTTCCAATTAAGACACTAGTTCTGGTGACCTGGGGGTCCCCATGAAATTCCTTTTATTTGCAAGGATTTTCTCTCACTTCCTGTTTGGCTATGGGACAGGAAGTGACGGGAAATCTCTATCATGGGAAAAAAAAACAGCCTGACAGGGTTATAACCCTCCCTTGCTCTATCCAAAATAAAAATAAAATGTTTTGTCTATAGATCTACTTTAAAATTAGGGAGAAATACAAATAACATACATACATACATACATGCTGACATAATTACATTTTGAGGGAATTCATAGCATTTTTACAAGTCAAGAATGTAAAACTCATTACTCAGTAAGCTCCAGTCACCAAATGACCTAACTAAGCAGCATTATGTACTTATTAAGATGATGCAGCACACATCCATATGCCGTCAGCGATGGAACAATTTTCTGTGTTCCCTACTGTGCTCTGTGCTCTACGCTTCTATGAACATTTTCCTTGAGTGAGATAGGCGTTAGCAGCATGGTGTTTTACAGACTGACTCAACAGATTGTTAGAAGAATTGTTAAAAAGCATATTTCTTAAAATAGCCACAATTTTTATTTTATTCCACAATATGCATTTATGTTCAAATAACGGCTAATGTCATTCTGAAACACACTACAACTATTCAGATTAGAGCACTGCAGATTTACGACTGCTTACATGTTATAAACTATGATCCAATTATCTTTCTAAAATTCAATCTTTCTAAAATTAATAGACTAGATATAATTTGCTTAGCAAAGTCTACTTTTGAGAAAAAGCACTGTCCCATATCATAAAACATGCATACCATGAAGCTTCTGTGATACAACTTGTTTCATGTAGACTATAATCAACTGTCAATAATCATATGTCACTTTCATAATCAACAAACGTCATAGCCCTCTCCTCTTCTGGGAGTGTCTAAATACTATCTGTGCTGGCCCAGCTCCTCCACCCTTCATAACCTTTATGTAGCTACCAGGGCAGGAACAAAGGGTAATACTATTGAGTGACAGTTGTAAGTCTTCTAAGGCTACTGACCATCATATTCAAGATGGTGGTGACCAGCAGCAGTCTCTTACTGGACCCGCCGGTAGCGGGGCTTTTGGATGTCTACACAGGGGAGGCTTTACAGTTAAATAACATGCATAATATATGTTAAACACATTTATTCTTTTTGGGAGACTGTTGTTTAAATGAGATGAATGAATGGTTTGCTGACAGGGTCTCTATAAAACACATTGGTTTGAACTGTTCAGGCTTTGTTTAGACTTGGGGTTGGGAGTGGTGGCAAAAATGTAGCTGCATTTTTGCCGCCCGCCAACCACCCCTCCTTTAGCTGAAATAGGCAACGCACGGGGTTGTTCACATGCTGTAGCAGTGATGCTTCACTTCATTCCTGTGGCAAAGTTCAACCAACATGTAGCCATCGTTGGGTGGAAAGCCCACCCAATGCTACGCATATAAGTAAATGGGGAGACGCCGCAAACCCCCCACAACCATGTTCAATGCATGTTTTTGCAGCATGTTTGTCAGAAAAGATGAGGTGAAAACAGGCGTCACTTCACTTCCTAACCGCCTGTCAGTAGCCTCTGAAGAGCAATCTGAACACATATTGGAATCTACTCTAAGTGTCCAAGAAAGTAAATAACATTTTTCCAAAAGTGCATTCATCCAGGACCACAGCATCTTATCAACATATGGCGCTTTTCCACTGCATGGAACCGAACCGAACGCATTTTGTTCCAAGGATCTGATTAACGCTTGTTATACATTGAATGAATGTGAGTACCCATCTACATACTTTGTTATGAATAAAGGTTTTTATGCAGTATTACACTATTGGCCTTTTTCTTGCCCTACATGATCCACCTGCCCATATCTTGTCCCGCTACGTTTAGCCGACACTGGAGCATATACCCCATATGAGAGCGGACCCTCTATAGGAACCTCTCCTCACTCCGGAGCCCTACAGGGCATTCCCGATATATCCTTATCTCAGGACCACCAGAGGGGACCAGGATCCATCAGAGGGATCATTATCTATATTAATATACCCGCTCTTTACCCTTGTGTGGGGTGGGTTTTTTCTGGTGAGTTGGCTACCTACCCTAAGGGTCACCGAGCACCTCACCTTACTACCCACCACGGGGGTCACCTCCAGTATTTCTATATGAAGAATTTTGTCACCTATATGGACTAATTACACCACTTTGTCACCTTATTGGACCACCATTTTTTCCCTTTTTGCCACTTTTATTTTGGATGCACTGGCTGTAAGAACTATAGTTGTTTGCTGACCCTCAGTCACTCTAATTTTGATCTAATTATTTATTTGCACTGGTCACTTTATTATATTCATTTGCTCAATACTTTGTCATTTATTGAACACACTGCACTTTTATTGCGTTATCAATTTTGGATACTTATATTATTATATTTATTATTATTTTTTGTATGCACTTGGCCACCTTATTAATTGATTTTTGCCACTACTTATTCATTTTAACACTTTATTGGTATTACACTTATATTTCACAACACATCAGATTTTAGCCCATTGTATTTTATCTATTGTGTTATTTATTTATTATTTATTATTTATCTTTGTGTATTTATATCCATTGTATACACCTTTCCTGTCTATATATCACCATTTACACCGATTTTCTCAGTAGACAGCGCCATTCCCTTACCTTTACTTTCACATTTTGATATAGCCTTTGGCTATATTTCAGAGAGGCTGCAGCCTACTCACACATCCATAATATATTCCTTAGCACGGAGTCCAACACTTTTGCTAACTTATTTTTGCTTAAGAATCTCCTCCTGTACCTGCTGGCATTTTGGAGTATCCTGCTCCCTCATCCCTCTCTTCTGTTCAACTACCGCAATAAATCTAAAAAAAACACATCTCCTAGACTGAGCCAGGCAGCCTCTGGACAGGTAAGGCTGACCTGGGATATTTCCAGCAGACCCTTCGTGGATGGGTGCTACACAAGACTAAAAAAACGTTTGTCCCAATTAGATAAATGAGCACAGAGAACGAGGATGGGGACGGCAATGATGTACTAAGTGCAGTAACTAATGGCAAGAGGTTGTTTCAACCTGATAAAAGCTGAAATTGAAACAAAAGATGAGCTCTGATCAATTCTTATAAATTACCATACTTGTACACCTTATTAAACAAGCCATGATGATATTATACTTCTTTCCTTTCAGATATTTCAATAAGTTCAATTGTTTTTCTACTTACATTTGAGAGATCGTAGTAGGCAGGGCCCAGAGTATTGTCCATGGCAGGTGGACTTTGTCTGACAAGTGTGCCACTTGCAGTCTCTTCAAAACCAAATGCTTGTCCCGGTGTAGGGATGGATGGGGCACCAGTGTTCAGCACCTTTTTTGAATGGCTGTGAACTTTCTGTATGAAAAAAAAACCAAACAGATTTAATACATACCTAAACCTTTGTAGGCCTTCTCCTACCCTACCTAGACTTCAATTAAAGGAGATGTACAGCCAAAGCTCAATTGGCTGTACATATCCTATGGACCACAAGAGTGCAGATCGTTCTGCACTCCTGTGACCTGTTTTCAGCAGAGAGCGGGCTGAAGTCCACTCTCTGCTGACATCACAGAAGCCGGTCCAGGCACCGCGTCATCTCGACCATGGAATCGGGATCCGCCAGGTGCCTGGACCGACACCGGGCTCAGCCTCTCAGTGAGCCACTGAGAGCCTGAGCCGACTTCTTCCCGTCCCTCAGCAGCCCAGCGCTCCAAAGATGCTGCACCCACCTAGGTAAGTATAAATTGGAAAGAAAAGTAATCATATACATCTCCTTTAAAGCTGAAGTTTAGTGATTTTATTTTTTTTCAGCATCAAGGACAGTACTTATTTGAATAATGAATGTCCCGTGTGCTGGTGGCTATTGTGTTGCTTGAAATCTTTATTCATCTGCTCCCTGGGTATTCCCGATTTACTGGTGATTTAGAAGTGCTGACTATGTCCACCTTTCCCATCCCCATGACTGTACTATCAGTACCCTCAAAGAGAGTCACTCTACAAAAGGAGAATTAGCAAATTAAGTTCCACATCCTCGATTCATAGAGTGGCTTTCGCTAGTAGTACAACTTTATGAAGAGTGTGTAAAGAATGGGCATAGTCAGCCCTTTTAAAGACAGTTTGTGACAGGTGGAGGTGCTCGTATTACCCCCACAGAACCAGGGTGTAAGAGGGTGGGGAGGGTATAAGAATGACGATTTCAAGGAACAGAACAGCATACAGGACACTCACATTGGCTCTCAACTGTCCCTGATTTCGAGGGACTGTCCCTCATTTAGAGCCCTCTGTCCCTCTTTCCTCCTCATTTGTCTGTCATTTTGGTCTGATCTATATAGTTGTATGTAAAATGCACTATTTATCTTTCAAAAAGTGTTTCCCTGTGCTAAACCTTTCATCCAATTTCAAAATAGCGTTATTTGTAAATGTCAAAACCCAGTGTAAAGGAATAGTAGTGGTAAAAAAAGCACTTCTGGGTTTAACTAATCTTTATTTTTTTTGTATAATTCTCCTTTAACCACATACGGACTGCCCGCGGCAGTTTTACGTCAGTAATTTGACGTTAAATACTGAGGTTATGGCAGCAGATATCTGCCGTAACCCTGGTATTTTTTTAAACTGCAGGTGGTCCGCTTTAACATAAGGGTGGTCCCAGTGGTGGATAAGCCGTGGGATCACCCTTAATGGGCGGTGGGAGATGTGCCCCCCCCCCTTCCTGCTGCTTTCCAGTTGTTTTCCCTGCTTGCTGGACCCGGGCAACTTCCTATGACTACGTCTGTGATGACGAAACGCGTCGGTATTGCCATTTAACACTGCATTCCCTGATTGTTTTCACTGGGTGTTTGTAAGTGTATTCCTGTTCCTTTTTTTAAATCAATTTAAACAGTTTTACACTATGTCGGCTCTGTCTGGCTTATCCCTTTTATGTAATCGTGAGGGACTTCCTGGCATCCATATATGAAACGTACGGACCACCTTATGGGAACTTCGGGTGATTCAGCTACCTTTGGGGATTTTCAGTGAAACCAGCCTGTATGACCCATTTGCTATAAGGTATATTGGGTCCATATCCTCAGGTGAGCGCATTTATTGTCTTCCTTGGTGGTGGGATCATCCCATCTCTAAACGTCACCTAATGATTGGAAGATATTGCTTTTTTCACCTGCGACTCACTTTGAACATTTTACATGTTTATTCTTTCACCACGTTTTATATTATGCTTTTAGCACTGCACTTATATTTGTGTTATGGTTTATTCAACTTATGTCAGTTGATGTGCTAGCAGCTCATTTACTATATCCAGTTAGCGCAGTTTGATACTTTTATTTCCAATTGTAAACAAGTGTCAGAAAAAGGCCTGGTCCAGAAGTGGTTAAGGGGTGTGGCAGGGGGGAGTGTCCTATGCCTACATACTTTTGCTAATAGGTGTCCCTCATTCTCATCTCAAAAAGTTGGGAGGTATGCACTCGTCATTCATATGCCTTTCCTTACTGCTGCTGCTGTTCATTTAATAAGAAAAAATCAATCACTAGATTTCAGCTTTAACCACTTGCCGACCGCCGCACGACTATCTACGTCGGCGGTCAGCCCCTCACAGGCAAACTGACGTAGGGCTACGTCGCTTGCTTGTGAGGGTCTAGGGAGCGAGCGTGCGCCCCCGGAGGCGCGCTCCCGCTCCCGCGTGGTCACGGACCCCCCCGTGCGTGTGACCGGCGGACCCGATGTCCGCCGGCCACTCTGCGATCGGCGGGGGAGAGGGAGAAAGTCAGGCAGCTTGTGTAAACAAGCCACCTGTCATTCTCCTCGCTGTAAAAACACTGATCACACGGATCTACTATGTAGATCTGTTGATCAGTGTCCTTACAGCTCAAGCCACAGCCAATCACAGTAGAAAGCACGCCCCTAGGGACACACACAGCCCCTCCCTCTCAAATAAAGTTAACCCCTTCACTACCAGTGTATTTTTACAGTAACAGTGCATATGTATAGCACTGATTACTGTAGAAATGTCACTGGTAACCCCAAAAGTGTCAAAAATGTCAGTCAAGGGTCCGATCTGTCCGCCGCAATGTCGCAGAACCGCAAAAAAATCGCAGATCGCCGCCATTACGCGTTAAACAAAAAAACAACAAAAATGACAAAAATCTTTCCCTTTGTTAGTAAACGCGATAACTTTTACGCAAACCAATCAAAATACACTTTTTGCGATTTTTTTTACCAAACATAGGTAGCATAAAACAAATTGGCCGAAAATGTTAAAAAATTTTGATTTTTAAATTTTTTTGGGGGGGAATTTCATATAAAAAAAAGTGAAAAATATTGTTATTTTTGCAAAATGTACGCTCTTTTTTTGTTTATAGCGCATGATCAAAAAATCGCACAGGTGATCAAATACCGCCAAAAGAAAGCTCTGTTTGTGGGAAAAAAAGGACGCCAAATTCGTTTAGGTACAGCGTCGCACGACCGCGCAATTGTCCGTTAAAGTCACGCAGTGCCGAATCGCAAAATACCCCCTGGTCAGGAAGGGGGTAAAATCTTCCAGGGCTTAAGTGGTTAAAAAACATTATCTGACAAAAGATATCACAGCAGGATTTATGATATCACCTACAAGCCCCAGATGATTGTACATTCCCATAATTTACAGAAACTGACAAGGCCTGAACTAACATAATCAATAAAGAATAGGAATGGGCCGAACACCCCATGTTCGGTTCGCAGCAGAACTCCTGAACAGGGGAAATTTTCTAACCTGAAAGGCGAACCCCATTGAAGTCTATGGGAGCTGAACAGGAAAAATTAACAGTGCCCATTTTGAAGGCTTATATGCAAGTAATTGGACATAAAAGGGGTATGGGGGTCTGGGTACGCCCATTCGTCACAGAGGAAGCCAATTTGCGGGTCCGGCTGCCTCTATTGCCGCTCGCTACCGCAATCGCTCCCCGAGGAGACAGAACAGCGGTCTGCCGTTGTAAACACAGCAGACCGCTGATCTGTCCGTTATGTACAAAGGGATCTTGTGTTCCTCCTATTTAGGAACACAGGTCTGTGTGTTCATTCAGCAAGCCCACCCCCCCCCCCACCCACAGTGAGAGAGCACCCCTTAGGGACACATTTAACCCTTTGATCGCCCCTGATATTAACTCCTTCCCTGCCAGTGTCATTAGTACAGTAGCAGTGCATATTTTTAGCACTGATTACTGTAGTAATGTCACTGGTCGCCTCAAGTATCAAAAATGTCAGATGTCTGATCTGTCTGCCGCAATGTCGCAATCCCACTAAAAATCGCAGATCGCCGCCATTACTAGTAAAAAAAAATAAAAAAAAAATAAAAATGACACCTATGTGAATTGTTTTACCAAAAATATGTAACAGAATACAAATTGGCCTAAAATTATTTTTTATTGGGAATGCTATATAGCAGAAAGTAAAAAGTATTGTTTTGTTTTTGTTTTTTTCAGAATTATTTGTTTTTGTTTATAAATAAAAATTAGAAATCGCACAGGTGATCAAATACCACCAAAAGAAAGCTCTATTTGTGGGAAAAAAAGGGCATCGATTTTATTTGGGTACAGTGTCGCACCACCGCGCAATTGTCAGTTAAAGTAACAAAGTGCCGTATCGCAAAAAATGGCCTGGTCATTAAGAGGGTAAAACCTGCCGGTCCAGAAGTGGTTAAAAAGGAAAGGTATTTTTTAATAACATTCAATTACAATGTGACTTGTGTCGCAATTGTATACGCTATATTATTTTTTCTTTATTTGCAAAAGTGAAGTTACCTTTTAGGACATTTTCTTTGAAAGCTGCGGTATTATAACTGAATTAAACAATGTTTTTTTTCCTCTTGCTGTTATAGTTTGAATATAATTTTTAGAGAATGACATTGCTTGAGCATTTGTGTTGTTAATTTAGTACCAGAGAGTGAAGACACATTTTATACGGTGTGGCTTGGGAACTCATTATCTACAGTATTCATTTATGAAAACTGGACACTGTCCAAACACACACAGGACACGGTAAGCATTATTATTATTTTTTTTGTTTATAGCGCAAAAAATAAAAATCGCAGAGGTGATCAAATACCACCAAAAGAAAGCTCTATTTGTGGGAAAAAAAGGATGTCAATTTTATTTCGGTACAGCATCACATGACTGCGCAATTGTCAGTTAAAGTAACGCAGCGCTGTATCGCAAAAAACGGCCTGGTCATTAAGGGGGGTAAATCATTCCGGTCCAGGAGTGGTTAAATAAAAATATTAATAAAAATAAAATCCTCAT
Organism: Pelophylax lessonae; assembly: GCF_965119305.1. NCBI lineage: Eukaryota > Metazoa > Chordata > Amphibia > Anura > Ranidae > Pelophylax > Pelophylax lessonae. The sequence goes on from NC_138768.1 coordinate 593,587,768, forward strand.
TCATAATTATAGATACATGACCTAATTTATTTTTTGTATAGTAGATGCTCTTTGGCAATCCACTACAACATATTTTGCTGCTATGTGTGTTGGTTGTGATACTGGCAGGGCTTTCCATCATTCATAGCATTTACTTTGACCCAGGTCACAGCTTTCTTACCATCTGCAGCAAGGGAACTGGCACTCCCCCAAGTAAAGTGACAGATAGCAGGAAGGGGCTATGGTGGGAACTTTCTGTAATTCAGCATCAGTTCTAGTTAGAGGAATGACAGAATGCTTCTGTAGTGCTGTGCTTCCATATATATCTTAAATACTGTACAGGTCTAGGAAAAAATGCCAGTGGCATTCTGCATACAAGACTCAAATTAATCAGCACACAGCAAGTACATTTGCCAATATACCAAGAGGATACTGGCATTTTGCATTTTTGTTACTTGGCAGCACAGATGCTTGTTAAATTTCTGACTTTTTACCAATGCCGCTGTGAAATGCCTTACCACATTGGGAATTAATAACAGAAACAATGTGGAATAGAAAAGGATGGGGTTTATTGTTTATCTAATAATAAAGTTTCCATTCACACCTGTGTGTTTTAAATGCGTTTAAGTGCAGTTTGTTAAAAAAAAAGTCTTGCATGCTGCATCTTTGATGCACTTTTATTACAATGCACATTCTGTAGAGTTCAATGGTATTATGCCTAAAACACAAGTAAAAGGCACCTAAAACGCAATGCACAGATGTAAACCAGTCCTAATATGGCATTGTTTTGCTCTTACTGCTGCTCTTTTAGGCTACGTCTCCACTATTGCGGCTACAAAGTCGCGCTACTTCTAGCGCGACTTTGTAGTGTGACTTGTTTGCGGCTACTTCTGGGGACTTTAGTGCGACCTTCCTTCTATGAGGGACAAGTCGCACTGAAGTCGGCCCAAAAGTAGTGCAAAAACTATTTTTCAAGTCGCTGCGACTCAAGTCGCAACAGTTAGAACGGGCCAAATTGAAATTAATGGCTTTTGACTTGCTGTGCAACATGTGTCAGGTCGCACAACAAGTTGCAATAGTGGAAACGGAACCTTACTGTCCAGTACCAAGGTGGGAGCAAGGACCAGAAGTAGTTGTCCCTGGTGTTCAACAAATAAGCTGGCTGTGCTGAGTGGTAGGACGAATCATTTGGCAGATTTAACAGCTGTCATCTATGTATTTCATCTCATTTAATTTAAAGTTAAAGCAGAGTTCCACCCGAAAGTGGAACTTCCACTTTAAGTACTCCTAACCGGCTGACATGCCACATTTAGCATGTCATTTTTTTTTGGGGGGGTGCCTAGTTTTGACAGGTTCCCGCTCCCACTTTTGCTCCCTCCCTGCAATCTTCTGGGACACGTCAGAGGTCCCAGAAGTTTGCCAACCAATCAAGACGTGCAGCGCAGCTCATGCATGCGCAGTGCGCACCCGGCTGTGAAGCCGCAAGCTTTCACAGCTGGGTGCCCACACTAGTGATACTAGTAAACATAACTGATCACACGTGCAGCTTCATGGCAGTTGAAGATTAACCACTTCAGCCCCAGGAGGTTTACCCCTCTTCATGACCAGGCACTGCGTTAATTTAACTGACAATTGCACGGTCATGAGACGCTGTACCCAAATAAAATTGATGTCTTTTTTTCCACAAATAGATCTTTCTTTTGGTGGTATTTGATCACCTGTGCGATTTTTATTTTCTCTATAAACTTAAAAATAATTTTTCAATTTGGTGTTATAGGTGGGCATCCCTGGTGGCCATGGGTGGGCAATCCCTGGTGGCTCTAGTGGCATCCCCCAAGGGTCTGCACTGATAATTAATGCTCTGATTACCAGCACAGACCTCTCCCGTCGAGAGAGCCGCCGATCAGCTCTCCTCTCCTCGCTCCTGTCAGGCGCGAACCGAGGAAAGCCGATCAACGGCACTTCCTATTTACTATGTGACCAGCTGTGATTGGACACAGCTGGTCACATGGTAGAGAGCGTATGTCATAGGCTCTTTACCAGGATCGGAGATGCGGTGTGTCAAAGTGACACACCGCACCACCGATCGCCACCCCGGGGGCCCGCAGAGCAGTCTATCCTGCTGGATGTCATGTGACGCCCAGCCAGGATAGAGCAACCACTTTGCGGCCGCCATTTTGCTATATGACGGGCAGGAAGTGGTTAAACTGTTTGTCTGGAATGCAGTTTTAAACCAACAATTTAATTTCACACGTGTAGCAAAACTAGCAACGGTTGCCCAAGGGGTTTTATTTTATCTTCTTCTAAACCAAAATGACTGGAGCTGCAAAAGCCTGAACTTCATATCAGTCTATTTTCGGCCTTGTTAGACATAAAACTAGCGGTTTTGGATGAACTGACCCTTTGACACTGTAAGTAAGGTGAACAATGTTCAATGCAAGTCTAACAGGGTTCAGATAATGGTCTTTCTTGTGCAACCCATTTTATAGGTCAACCTCATCCAACTTATACAATGGAGCCGTATTTACTTTTCCAGATTTTAAAGATGTCTTCTTTCTTTCATCCATATCCAGCCCAACCTTTAGGTCATAAGCGCCAGGTCCAGGTGAAGAGGATGTAGTCTCTGGAAAACGCTTCTCTTTGTTCTGAACAGTCTGTCCTCCTTTCACCTTTTCCTACAAAAAGATACCCAGGAATAATATTACTCCACACACCAGCTGGAACAGCTGCACAAAGGCATCCAAATGAATCCGGAGATTTAATAGCAAGATGCAACCAAGCTTGTAATTGTTAAAATAAATTTGCTACCCAATATAATAGTATGAAACACTCTGAAGAACTTGCTACTAGACTAATAGCCTCATTTGTAACTGTAATAAATACAATAAATGTAAATATACTTCCCATGCAAATATTTTTTTTCTGCTTAAAAGAAGCCATAACGGCACAGTTTAATAGCGCTGCGTATATCAATATGTAAAGTTGGAAAGCTGAATTTACTTGTAAATTTTTTTACGTTACCATCAAAGCAAGAAGTTTCTAAAACTAAAATGTAAGTTACGGAAAAAACAGAGAAGTGCAGGGATGATATGTAGCAGCTAGGGTTGCACCGATACCGTTTTTTTTTATCTGCGAGTACCGATACTTTTGATTAAGTTCTCGAAGATACCGAGTACCAATACTTTGAAGTGTGATTTGTGCCAATACAAAAAAAATTGGCTCAAATCGTACTGCAAAGAATCTCATGCGATTTAAACAGGAATGCAGTGCAATTCCTGTCCAAATCGCATTCGATTTCCCCCACTGCTCCCGTGTGTGTGTAAAAAGGGATTAAAGTGCCACCAATCAGGTTAAACAATGTAAGAACTCACAATACTTTTCCTCCTTACTGGGTGAAAACAGACAACTGGTCGTGTAACATAGTGTAAACCAGGCATGTCCAACCCGCGGCCCGAGGGCCGCATGTGGCCCAGAACCGCAGGCAATGCGGCCCACTGCCCCCTGACAATCTTTTTTTGCTGGGGAGGAAGGAAGCCGGGTCAGGGGCACGGCCACAGCAGCTTCCAACTAACGGTAGGCAGAGGTTGAGGGGGGGGGGGGGTGAGCATGTGCAATGTTTCTGACTCCTATCACCATGACGACTTCAAATCACTGAAGTGGTCATGGTGGTTAGAGTGTTCCTTTATTGTCTCTCAGAAGAAGTAAACCTCTGTATACTGATTCCATTTCATTTAATCATCCTCTAGTTGTGTTAAATTAGTGCGGGGGGCGCGGCGGCATTTTATTACATGCTTAACTATAGTATATATTTTATATGTGGCCCGAGAAAATTTCTCTACACTCAATGTGGCCCAGAGAAGCCAAAAGGTTGGACACCCATGGTGTAAACGCTGCCGCTGTTCTATGAAAACACCAAATCTCCAATTATTGCTGCTGGAGAGTCACCAGAAGCGACCTGGTTGGAGATTTCGACGAGTTGGAGTTTTCGGCAGAACACCGGGACCCCCTGGGTATAGGGCGGAAGTGATGTCAGCTTGGGGGCGGGCCTCCTCTACATCTCCTCCAGCGGCCCTGATTTGCTACCAGATATGTACCACGAGTTCTAACAATATTTAACCTGACCAATGGCGCTTTAATCCCTTTGTACACACACAAGCAGTTGAGGAATTCCTGTTCAAATCGCATGCTATTCTTTGCAGTTCGATTTGCACCCATTCGTTTTTAATTGAAACAAATCGCACCAAAAAGTATCGGTTTCGGTATCGGTTGCATTTGAGTACTGATACTCGCTTAAATGCTTGGTATTGGCACCGAAAACGGTATCGGTGCATCCCTGGTAGCAGCCATCTGTGTTTCAGTTTTCTATAGCCGGATAAGTGAAAGGTGACAAGCTGCTATTCAATTATACACTTTATTACATTCTTGTTTTGACTTATTAATAAGCCCCTGTGTTTATTGCACAGGGTTTGCGATACATATGCACTTGCAAACAATAGCACATTACATTGTTATGGGCCCCACATGATACAAATATAATTAAGGTAACCATATGACTTGCCAGGTAGTTCGATTTTCAAAATAAAATCTGGGGACACCCTACATCCACTATTATTGGGGGTGGGAAAGACGCAGAGCATGTATCAGCATGTGAAATCATCAATGCCCTGGACACAGCCGGGAGCAGATAAACCCCTCCACTCCTGGCACCTGCTCCAGGCCAATCACAGAAATCTTGTTAACCTCTTGCCGACCGCCTGCCACAGATATACTGCTGCAGGCTGGCTCGGCTGTGCGAACTGACGTGTAGGTATGTAGCACTGCCCCCTAGGGGACTGCTGGATATAACACTTTCTGGTTTCCCCTGGGTTACCCATAGCAACAGCTTGCAGAAACGTATCACTTTAAGTACTTGGCTCAGTCAAAGATCAGTCCAGGGGTTGTTGTTTTGTAGTTTTATTTAGAACTGGGATAGGAGAAGGGATGAGTGGGATACTCCAATTAGTAACTATTCACAATGCTAAGGACATCTGACTTGAGGATGCGGCAAGGCCGCTGCTTCACTCTGCCACTGGAATGAAGGTAATGTAAGTGCTCCTACTTTAATTATCTTCAGGGTTCTAATTGGGCACTCCCTTTTTTTCTCTCAGTGTAGCTGACACCCGTCCACTTACTCCTACATTATGGTCCCCTTCCTGGGCAGACCCCTGGGCAAGTTCCTCTGTACTCACAGGCACTGTCTTTCCAGAGTCACCGTTGCCGTCAAGTCCACCAGTCAGCTTCTCCTGGACCTCTGGATTCAGCCTAACACTCTGGTTCACTAGGCCGACTGCCTATGACCACCATCCACTGCTGCAGAAGAGGAGACAGCCGTCACCCTCCTTCTGGGACCTGGCTTCCCGCCCAAAGACCCCTGCCTCATGTTCCCTTGGCTTTTATACCCTATCCCATAATGCATCAATCTCTGTGCCAAACCCATGGGATAATATCAAAGCCTGTGTGTCATTGGCTGGGTTTCCTCCATTATCCAACACAGTTGGACACAGTGGGGACACTCCCTCAGCCCAAATGTATCACACACTGAGCACATGGAGCTGGCCTAACTATGAATCATGCTCCCCTGAGAGGGCATCTATGTTTTGCCTGCTGCTCTCCTGACAAGCAGGCAGAGCCAAAACCACTCTCCTCACCTAGCACCTATCTAGGAGAGTGCTACAGGTACATCGTTTAGCGGGAGTACTCCTGGGGGCACCCCCATTAGGCAGCGGGGAAGCCGATCCACGGGGCCAGCGGCCGCAATTGCCACCGGGCACCCGCGATCGCTCCCCCATGGAGAGAGAATGACATTCTGCTGTTGTAAATACAGCAGACCGTTGTTCTCTCTGGAATGAACACAGAGTGCCTGTGATCCTTCTGTATAGGATCAAAGGTCTCTGTGTTGATTCCACAAGTCCCTCCCCCATACAGTTAGAAAACACTTCCCTAGGCTCACACTTAACCCTTTCATCACCCCTGGGTTAACCCCTTCCCTGTCAGTGTCATTATTACAGTAACAGTGCATATTTTTAGCACTGATTACTGTAGTAATGTCACTGGCCCCCCCAAAAGTGTCAAAAATGTCAGTTAGGGGTCCGATCTGTCCGCCGCAATGTCACAGTCCCGCTAAAAATCGCAGATCGCCGCCATTGCTAGTAAAAAACAAAATAAACATGACATAAATCTTTCCCCTAGTTTGTAGACGCGATAACTTTTGCGCAAACCAATCAAAATACGCATTTAGGGATCTTTTTTTTACCAAAAATATGTAGCAGAAAACAAATTGGCCTAAAATGATGAAAAAAATTGATTTTTTAATTTTCTTTTTTTTTGAATGTTATATAGCAGAATGTGAAAAAATATTGTTTTTTTGTTTTTTTTCAGAATTGTCGCTCTTTTTTTGTTTATAGTGCAAAAAAAAAAAAAAATTGCACAGGTGATCAAATACCACCAAAAGAAAGCTCTATTTGTGGGGAAAAAAAGGACATACATTTTATTCGGGTACAGGGTCGCACGACCGCGCAATTGTCCGTTAAACTAACACAGTGCTGAACCGCAAAAAATGGCCTGGTCATTAAGGGGGCAAAACCTTCCAGTGCTTAAGATGGATTACAATGCAGCCCCAAGGACCGGGGATGTCATTATATTAACCACTTGCCACCAAATCACGTAGCTGGTACATCATTTGACTTCAAGTAGTTGTACCGGGATGATGCTTGCAGTAGCAGGCATCACCCTGGTACCGTTGTTTAGAGCCAACGGTCAACTCTCTTGTAATAGAAGTCAGAGCTAACTAGCCACTTGATTGCTATTACAAGTAGCTGGAGGGGACTCCTTCCCCTCCCGCCTCCTTCTGAGGCTCTCTCAAGCATTCCCGTCCCTCTGGGAGACCCGAGCTACTAGCCAGCATGTCCACCAGCTAGCTGGAGACCCATACAAAGCCAGAATCAGCTTTGTTCTGGCCTCAGCTATGGTAACCCGAAAGCCTTTTTTGAAAATCTAAAGTCTAAAGATTTTTTAAAATGCACAAAGCAAACAATTCCGGACACTGAACTTCCAATAATCCTTTTTATTGAAGCTTCATATGATAAGTGGTTAACAGATGGAGCAGGGGACAAAGAGCTAGATGCATTTCGCACAAATGTTAGCACTTAGTCATTACCTCAGAAATGCAGATCTTGGTGTTTTGAATGCTTTCAAGTGCAAAGGAGGGATTTGGGGTCTTATAGACCCCAGATCCCTTCATGAAAAGTACCTGTCACGTGCCTATTACTGTCACAAGGACAGCGATAAAAGTGATGAGTCAGGAGAGCGGCGACCCCTTTTTCATTGCCTGGGAAAGGTAATAGGAAAACCCTCCCCAGGCTTTCAAGAATGCAGCGATGGATGTAGCGGAAAGTAGCTATGGAGTATGGCTATGATTACCTATACGCTCCCAGGGAGGTCATGTTGAACATTGAGGCTAAGAGAGATTTCTGGTGTGATGAAGCCATTTGGGATTTTCTCTTTGTCCCCAAGCCCTTTTGGGACTCACCCAGGACTGACCTCAAGGAAAGGTTTGATGCTGTAAAGACACAGTGGCTGTATGGACGATCTATCTATATTGACCTGGTGGAAGTTCGTCGTCCAGAGGGGTCGGACCAGGCTTGGTCCATCCTAGTATGGGACAGCCAGGGAGCCCTTGTCAGGGTCCCCCACCCAGAGTACTATATTTAAAGTCCATTTTTACCTGTAAGACTGTGAAAGCAAGGCTGGCTAGCCATCAAAAGGAAAATGTATAATGCTGAAGTTTGAAGTTTATGCTACAGTTTAAGTTGTTGCCTTCTTTTGAAAAAAAAAAAAAAAAGATTGTTATTCTACAGACCCTTTGGGCCACTGGGCCACCGGGCCAGGGTCCTACAAAGGAACTTTAACCTAACGGATCCCTTGGGCTACTGGGCCAGGATCTTCTTGATTACAAATATTTGTCTGGAAAGACTTCCGGAACTCTCAAGCAGATGAAAAATGGGTGGCCATTGCAGTAATGGGTGGTGCATCCAGGAAGTCTGGTGGGGGGTGCTTTGAAAGACCCCTTGCAATTCCCTGACTCAGCAGGACTGCAGGCCACTCAGGCTCCAGTGGCTTGCCCTGTTTCCATGCAAGGAGAGATGATTGTGAGTGACAGCAGGAAGATGCTGTAGTTGTCTTCTCCAAAGGACTCTGCAAACAGGTAGTCAGTGGTAGAGAACAGATTCCCCCAGGAGGAGGGGGAGATTGGACCCGGCGTGTGAAACACTGAACAGCAGAGGAGTCAGGGAGTGGAGTGAGAAGGTCGCCCCTGCGGGGAGAGTCTTCTCACTCAACTGTTCAGGTAGATAGTCATGTGATGAATACTGTATATGTGACATGTGGCTAATTCTAATATTTTTTCTCTATAGGTGGGCTCACAATAGAGATAGACAGTCAAGATGTGTAAATATGTTTTTTCCTTACCAAACATATTTGGTGGGGGGGGGTACATCTTTTCATGCACTGAATATATTGTGTATATGTGTACATAACAGAGATGTCATTATATTTTTTTATTTAATTTATGTGTACATTCGTTTCTTTCCCTTCTCCCCCTTTTCCAAGTTGGTGGGATACTCTTGATTTTTGGCAGATTTTTGTAGGAGGCCTCAGAGCCAATGGGGACATGGCTCCTTTTGGTGGGGGGTGGATGTAGCACCCTCCTAGGTAGGTGCTAGGGAACAGCAAATATGTGGCCCTGTCTGCTTATCAGGTGGGCCTGATCATTTAGTTAGGCTGTCACTTGTTTCCAGGTGTGGTCTGTTGAGTCTGGGGAGTCTCCCCACTGTGTCCAATGATGGCTCTTGTTGGACAGTGGAGGAAAACTGGCCAATAGCACACCAGTTGCCGCAAAGCACCCTGGGATCAGATATAAGTCTGAGGGGAGCATGTGACAGGTCGTCATTGGCGGGAAGCAGAGTCCCAGGAGGAGGGTGACAGCTGTCTCTCCTCCTATCAGAGCAAGCAAGGGGTCCTGGGCGGTCGGCCTAGAGGACCAGAGGTTGAGCTGGGCTGCAGGAAGGATCCAGAGTGCTGTGGACCGAGTGGAGCTGCTGGGCAGAAGTTTCCAGGAAAAACAGTGTTGTGAGTACTCGAAACTGCCCAGGGGTCTGCCTGAGAGAAAGGGGGCCACTCCAGAAGGTCAAAGGGATCCAGGAGCCAGCTAACCAGTAGAGGAGGCTTAGAAAGGGGGTGCCAGAGTCTAAGCCCTGAAGATTAGTATGAGAGAAAGGGGGCGCCAGTGCGGGCCCTGAAGTGTTCAGCAGTGCAGCAGTGTATTCTAATAGGAATAATAAACTTATGCGCGATTTTGAGGTAAGCGATCAGGCGGATCTTCCCAATCAAAGAAATCGATGTGGAACTCCTCCAAGCAAGCAGCTGATTCTGATAGTGTCCCCACTGATCACAACGTAATTAAAAAGTTAAAGAATCAGCACTCAACTCTCAATGAGGGGGGCCACTAAATTGAATTCCAATGTGTATTGAACAGACGTGTCTTAAGATAATAAATAGTGGTCAAATTAATAAATGTGTCAATGAAAATATGTCAAAAAAATGGGGTGTATAAAGTGATGATAGAATGAATAGATATATACAATAATGAACATCCAATCGAAAGTGAACCAAGTGAATAAAGTGCAATGCTGAGTGACTATTCATGCAAAACAAAATCATGTGCAGCTCTTATATGATCAAATAAACACAACTCCTAAAAGTGTTGAACATGAGCAAAGTGACCGAAATAAAAACACCTAAAAATATAGCAATGATGTGCTAAAAACGTGCTTCAACAGTCCATAAAATGCATATAATAATCTAAAAAATACACATGATGATAGTCCCAAATAAAGTGAATAAAGTGCAATGTGCCAAAAAATTCTTCTATATATGGTGGTCTTTCCAATCAACTCTAAAGGTGAAATGTGCTCTTCAAACACAGCAAGGTGAGTGTGTCCCGGTGAGCGCACAATCCAGACACCGAGTGCAGTGGCCGCTCACCTCCACAACACTCAGATTGAGCGTTATATATAAATATCCTGGCAACCCTTTCAACTCGTTCGCCAACAGCCCAGCGTGCTCCAGCAGCAATGGATCAAATAATGGGAATATAGCAGCATAGGAAGCTCAAAAATGCCTTAGTTCCTGTGTTGGTGCTTAAAAAGAGAGGCTCTCATGGTGCAGAAACGTAGGGTAGTATTTATTAAAAAAAAATAGTAGTGCAGGCTACTCACATTACAGAAGATACAACAGTGCAGACAGTGTCACAAACCGCCGATGCGGTGCGATCCGAAGTTTTCCGGTCACGGCCGAAGACCGGAAGTGACGTCAGTACGGCTTACGCTGACGCGTTGCGCTACGAACACCCGTAGCTTTCACGCTGGGCTGTTGGCGAACGAGTTGAAAGGGTTGCCAGGATATTTATATATAACGCTCAATCTGAGTGTTGTGGAGGTGAGCGGCCACTGCACTCGGTGTCTGGATTGTGCGCTCACCGGGACACACTCACCTTGCTGTGTTTGAAAAACACATTTCACCTTTAGAGTTGATTGGAAAGACCACCATATATAGAAGAATTTTTTGGCACATTGCACTTTATTCACTTTATTTGGGACTATCATCATGTGTATTTTTTAGATTATTATATGCATTTTATGGACTGTTGAAGCACGTTTTTAGCACATCATTGCTATATTTTTAGGTGTTTTTATTTCGGTCACTTTGCTCATGTTCAACACTTTTAGGAGTTGTGTTTATTTGATCATATAAGAGCTGCACATGATTTTGTTTTGCATGAATAGTCACTCAGCATTGCACTTTATTCACTTGGTTCACTTTCGATTGGATGTTCATTATTGTATATATCTATTCATTCTATCATCACTTTATACACCCCATTTTTTTTTACATATTTTCATTGACACATTTATTAATTTGACCACTATTTATTATCTTAAGACACGTCTGTTCAATACACATTGGAATTCGATTTAGTGGCCCCCCTCATTGAGAGTTGAGTGCTGATTCTTTAACTTTTTAATTACAGTGTATTCTAATAGCTACCTCAGCAGGAGTGCTTAGGGGAGCGTAAAAGAGGACTTCTTTAGTCAGAAAGCAGTCTAAAGTCAGTTCAGCGTTAACAGGCATCCGCCCAGCGTTAACCAGCGTCAAACCAGCATTGAGAGGCATCCAGCCAGCGTCAAGTCAGCGCCAAGTAGCGTTTTCAAGTGTCCCCACCAAACAGTTCAGTTCAAGGAGTATCCCACTCATCCCTTCTCCTATCCAAGATACAAAAAGAAATACAAAAACCCAAAGACACTGGACTGGTCATTGTCTCAGTGCTCACACTTGGAGAAACATGCATAAAGGTACTTTTGTTGCACCCGGGGACCCAAATCCAGCAAAATGGCTGGGAATTGTGCTACATACTGTATTTATAACATCCTCTTTCGAAAGAATTTAATAGGAAGGCTGGTTTACAGTAGGACTAGAGGCAAAGTGTTTTCTAATCCTTCTCCACACTATCCAAAAAAAAAGTTTTTCTTAGTTGTACTTAAAGAGTCAGTTTCCACCAGAACATGGTGTGGGAAACTCTTGTTTTGTGTGTGTTTTCCACACCGTGTTCAAAACGCACTGCACTTGCGATCTGCAGCAGGTGTTTTCTTAACGACACCCAAATGCAGCTCGCCAGCCTGCACTGGATCGCACAGTACAGTAGTACCATTCAATCCAGTTGTGTGTTTTTTAAAGTATGCATGCATTACTTTTAGTGCAGTGCAGTGAAATTTCAGCCCATTCGCACTGCACAAGGATCGCATGTGAATCACACAGTGCGTTACTGGATGGGTGTATACTAGGCCTAAGTAAATGAGTAACTAGGCAAATTAATAGAGCTACACATGTCTATGTCTGGGCAAAATAAAAGAAAGAATCATAGCTTGTCTCCTTAACAATGTTTTTAAGTACAAAAAAATGAGGTGTTGACCATTCCAGACATCCAATGAGCTTCTAGCTTCCTGAAGACAACTGGCAATGCTGCCTCTGCTGCACCAAAATCCTAAGCAGTTATATAAGACCTGCCTGAGTAAGGCTGGCCATACATTATACAATCTTCCTGTACAATTTTCCTTTAGATTTACCAAAACCATATAATATGAGGTCAAACCTAAACACTTTTAAATTGGATATTGGATATTGAACAAGAAAATTGTATAATGTATGACCAGCTTTATTCTCTTGTGGACTACAAAACACCTATGCTTTAGGCTCACAATACACATTACAATCTGACTATACAATTTCTGTAGCTTTAGATTTACCAAACTTTTGTCATATTAGAACCAACAGTACCTAATCTATCCAATTAATCTAAATCAAATAACACTGGCTCTTATACCACATAATTTTTTGTAGATCTAAAGGAGATTGTACAATCAGATTGTAACATGTATGGTAAGCCTTACAGAGTTAAGGTGAGGAGAAGGTGTTCTGTAGTCCAACAGGAGAGAGCTTGGGCAGAGATACTTTGTTGTCAGCTCAAATAGGAAATTATAGTCAGATAAGCAGGTATTTTTCTGTACTAATAGTGTGTTCAAGGGATACAACATGGGGGAAGGAACATGTATTGCAGGGATGTACTGAATATGTCCACTTTTAAAAGCTTATCGGAGGAACAAATAAATAACATAACATTTTAGTGCTCGGAGCTTTTTTGTCGGCCACAGTAAACTTTTTTGCCCAGTGACCTCTTAGATCCCTGGTGCCCAACCTGCAGCCCTTTGGTATATAACGTGTTACCCTTGGACCTAAGCAGTTTGTATTGCTGATTAGGGTAATAGCACTGATCTCCACTAGCCTCATGTAACATGTTCTTTTTTCATATTGTCTTCTGCAGCATATCCCAGATAAAAATGTAGCATGTCCACACTCTCTGACACTCATTTCTTCTATTATGTCTGCAGTTTCACAGTCCTCTCAAGCATTACATATACTGAACATTATGTGCAGCCTTTTGGTGATGTCAGGGGCATCATTTGAGACCCACTTTAGTTCATAAGTTGACAACCACTGTCTCAGATACTACAAAGAAAATTTAGAAAGTCACTGTAAAAAACCTCAACTATGCACCCCCCAGCCCTCTTAATACTTACCTGAGCCTGATCCAGCAATGTGCACGAGAGCAGCTTCTGTCCTATGCTCTCTGCCTCCTCATTGGCTCAGAGACAGCAGTGGGAGCCATTGGCTTCCACTGCTGTCAATCACCGCCAGTAAAAGGGAGCGGGGCTCGAGAACAAGCTTTCTATAGGGGCACTGGGCAGGGGGGAGGAAACAGAAGTGCCAGAAGGGGACCCGAGAAGAGGAGCACAGAGCAGGTAAGTATGACATGTTTGTTTTTGTTTTTTTTTGTTTTTTCTAATTTGAGCCTTTATTATCACTATAAGCCAGTTTCACATCTGTGTGGTGCATTGCATTGGCAATGCATAGTAGTGCATTACTATATGTTGCTGCACACTGCCACGCATGTGCATTGCTTATGCATGCATGTGCTATTCTGACATAATGCCACCCCAACACACTTAGTGCTTATTTACACTTGTTTCAACTTCAACACAAATTAAATCGCCTACCACTTTAACATGCTTTTTTGATGGGTTTTCTGTGGTGCTTTGATGGTTCTTCAGTGATGCTTATTTGAAGCTTTAATAAAGCTTGGCAAATGCCCTGTGTATTTGCTGATGTCTCATACCTGCAATACCTCTAAAAAGCAAAGCTAAAGCTGAACTAAAAGCCTCTCAAAAGCTGCAGGTGCTTCAAGCAAGCTTTGTCATAGACTTCTATCGAGGCTTTGAAGACGCTTTGAAGCACCACTAAAGCGACATGGGGTATAATTTTTGAAGCAAAGCAAAAGCAAGGTGTAAATAGGACTATAAGTTAACCATTTTATTTAGTGACAGGAGCTTTGAGTGACGTACAGAGAGCTTTAACAATGCGTGTCTGAAGCCATGTTTTAGAGCAAGGGTAAATGAGCCCTTTCACTTTCTTCGACTTCAACACATATTCTAGCACTTAGGGCTCATTTACACTTGCCTCGTCTTCAACACACATTAAAGCACCTACTGCTTCAACATGCTTTATGATGTGTTTTTAATCCTTTGTGTGCGTGTGTGTGTGTGTGTGTAAGTCTCATACCTGCAATTTCTCCAAAACAAAGCGAAGCTAAAGCTGAATTAAAGCCTCTCAAAAGTTACAGGTGCTTCAAGCAAGCTTTGTATAAGGAGCTGAGGAAGTCCCGTGCAGTGGGACGTAACGCATGCGAAGGGGGAGGGGCCGGTGACGTCACCCGCCATCCATTGCGGTCGAGACCGCTGTGTGTAATACAATCTGCTCATCACATGCACTTATATGGTGCTTTACAAGGTCATTTTTATGATTTTATGCTATGTTCAATAAAGTAATTTATTGTGGTAATGCACTATGTCCGGACCTTTGTTTTCCTATGGACCTGTGACCCGCTTTATGGACCTGTGATCTGTTACCTGTGAGCCTTATTTTCTGATGAAGAGGAATACTGATCTGATCTGTATTGGTGATATCCTTGGAGAAAGTTTGTCTTACTAGCCCGTCTGGTGACACAGGGGCTAAGTGTGAGGTGAGAGGCTAATGAGACTGGGTGGAGGATTACCAGCACATTGAAGAGCACTGAATGTTTATATCTTGTGCATGCTTCACCATAATTTGCACCTGTGGACTGTTCTCCTCGATATCATCTTCATAATCCATATTTGATAGTGCTGCACTTTTTGTTATATATAAGCTTTGTATAAGACTGCTATGGAGGCTTTAACCTCTTGCCGACTCATCGGTACGTCACTAGCCTGTGAAGCTCTGGGGAGCGAGTGCGGTCACGGACCCCCCCGCGCGTGTGACCGGCGGACCCGATGTCTGCCGGTCACTCTGCGATCGTCGGTGGAGAGGGAGAAAGGCAGACGGCGGATGTAAACAAGCCGCCTGTCATTCTCCCCTGTGTAGAAACACTGATCATACGGTTCTACTATGTAGGACCGTTGATCAGTGTTCCTACAGCTCAAGCCACAGCCAATCACAGTTAGAATCACGCCCCTAGGGACACACACAGCCCCTCCCTCTCAAATAAAGTTAACCCCTTCACTGCCAGTGTAATTTTACAGTAACAGTGCATATATATAGCACTGATTACTGTAGAAATGTCACTGGTAACCCCAAAAGTGTCAAAAATGTCAGTCAAGGGTCTGATCTGTCCGCCCCAATGTCGCAGTACCGCAAAAAAAATCGCAGATCGCCGCCATTACGCGTTAAAAAAAAAACAACAAAAATGACAAAAATCTTTCCCTTTGTTAGTAAAGGCGATAACTTTTGCGCAAACCAATCAAAATACGCTTTTTGCGATTTTTTTTACCAAGCATATGTAGCATAAAACAAATTGGCCGAAAAAAATTTTGATTTTTACTTTTTTTTTGGGGGAATTTCATATAAAAAAATTTGAAAAATATTGTTATTTTTGCAAAATTGACGCTCTTTTTTTGTTTATAGCGCGTGATCAAAAAATCGCACAGGTGATCAAATACCACCAAAAGAAAGCTCTGTTTGTGGGAAAAAAAGGACGTCAAATTCGTTTACAGCGTTGCACGACCACGCAATTGTCCGTTAAAGTCATGCAGTGCCGAATCGCAAAATACCCCCTGGTCTTTTAGCAGCCAAATCCTCCGGGGCTTAAGTGGTTAAGACGCTTTGAAGCACCACTAAAGCTACATGGGGTAATATTTTTGAAGCAAAGCAAACGCAAGGTGTAAACAGAACTGTAAGCTGACCACTTTATTTAATAACAGGAGCTTTGACGGGCGTTAAGAGAGCTTTAAAAAAGCGTGTCCAAAGCACTGTTTTGAAGCAAGTGTAAACGAGCCCTTACTGCTTCAACATACTTTTTTAAAGTACTCTGAACACCACTCAAAGTACCTGTCACTAAATGAAACAGTTAGCTTACAGTCCTGTTTATTTGCATTTGCTTTGCTTTGCTTCAAAAATTATACCCCATATCGCTTTAGTGGTGCTTCAAAGCATCTTCAAAGCCTCCGTAGAAGTCTATGACAAAGCTCACTTGAAGCATCTGCAGCTTTTGAGAGGCTTTATTTCAGCTTTAGCTTCGCTTTGTTTTTGAAGTATTGCAAGTATGAGATATCAGCACACACACAGGGCATCTGCCAAGCTTCAAAAAAGCATCACCGAAGCATTACAGAAGAGTCTTCAAAGACCCACCGAAGCATCATTGAAGCACCACAGAAGCATCAAAAACACATTAAAAAACTATGTTGAAGCAGTAGGCGCTTTAATGTGTGTTGCAGTTGAAGAAACTAAATTAGCCCTAACACGCACATGGTGCGGAACCATTCATTTCAATAATGTGCACATTACCGCAACTCAAAGATATTAAGCCTGCCTGAAAAAAACAAATGTCTGATTTCGCGGCACAATAAATCAGCATAAATTGTGATTCAATAACTCACATTGGTGAAAAATGAAGCAAATTAAGTAGCAGTTTCCTATTAGATCCCATAGGCTCAATTCACTACAATATAGCAATCATGATTTTCTATAATGACTGTTATTTTCAGCAATGAGAACCAATGACAGCTAAAAATAGCCGTCACATGACAGAAAATAACAATCGGTATGGCAAACAGCACTTGCTCTATAACCCAGTTTTAGAGGTTAAAAAAAATGAAAGTTATTACCATGCTTTACAACACTGACAATTTTTCCTTTATCCAGATTTCATTAATCAGCCCCAATGTGCTATCACTATTTTACAGATTAAGTAAAAGCTAGTTATGGTTTCAGGAAATAACAGTTTTTTGGATGACATTTTCAGCCCATTAAGGAAAGTGTTATTGTGTAAAAAATGACAACTTCCAAAGCAATTAGAATGAAATTAGCAGGAGCAGATGGTTTACAAGCAGTGCTCCAGCTCTCAGAAGGCTTTAACAGGCAGGAGGCCTATGACACAGGCTTGTGCTCCCATTGTATTCCTGCCTCGCATTTATATCTGTCCTCATTTGAATAATGTCTGTTTCATTATTAATTTCACCTTTAGATTGGATATTTCATAGTGTCCTGGTCCGGGAGCAACAGAGATAGTCTGTGGCGCGTTGAAGACAAAATCCCGCTTTGACATTGACAGAAATGGGGCATATCCACCTAGGATATATACAGTGTACAAATTAAAAAAGGAAAAACATTGTTACAGGCAAATATCATTACAACATTTATAACTAAATGCGGCTAATAATCATTCCCAGAGGAAAGTCACTCAAGCATTCCCCCCACAACTTGTTTTTTTAACCCCCTTCCCCTTTACCTGTTAATATGACTTGTCTTCAATTCACAATCTCACCCGCCCAGCAGATCGATCCTTTGCTGTCCCATTGTGATCCAATGTTTAAGTGTCATAACCCAGGTCCAATGGCGCCATCTTGGTTTTCCAAGTAAAGGCAGCCTTCCCTCAAAGATGCACACCAGATTTGCCCACAGTTGATGTGTGCCCCTACACATGCACCCTGGTGGGATACGTAATGGGAATACCCCAGGAAGCTGCCAGAGTTAGGTCTTACCTAGACAAGAACAGCGGAAGAGGGGCGGGGGGGGGGGGGGGGTTGCTAGATACAATTGTTTTTTTAAAACAGACGAAAAAAAAGTATTCTGTGCTTTATGCTAACCCTAAATCATGGGTGTCCAACCTTTTGGCTTCTCTGGGCCACATTGAGTGTAGAGAAATTTTCTCGGGCCGCATATAAAATATATACTATAGTTAAGGTATATAATTAATAAAACGCCGTCACGTCCTTCCTGCGCTGCCGCCCTCCCCCACCCCACACACTAATTTAACACAACTGGAGGATGATGAAATGAAATGGAATCAGTATACAGAGGTTTACTTCTTCTGAGAGATATTAAAGAAACACTCTAACCACCATGACCACTTCAGTGATTTGAGGTGGTGATGGTGTAAGGAGTCAGAAACACTGCACGTGCTGGGATATTTACAGTTATGTGCTGGGGGATAGTTGCCCCCCTAGCACATATGATTTAGGCAGCCAGGAAATGTAATGTCCTTATTCATACATGTATGAACAAGGACATGACATATAATGACAAAACACAACTAGTTATTAAAAAACTGTATTGCAACAATTTACACACGCTAATGCACATACCTTTTCTACTTATTTTGCAGACTGCTGGCGGTTACTGCTGGTGGGTTATGCTGGTCATGCGGGCACTGCTGGTCATGCGGGTACTGCTGGAGGAAGCAGCAGCTGCAATAGAGAGCAGAAGCCGCTACTTCCTGTATGGCTCCTGTCACAGGCGGAGGAGGGGTGCATTTCATATCACTCCGCCTGTGACAGAGCTGGAACTATACAGGAAGCAGCGGCTCTGTCACTGACTTCTGGGGAATCGCACGGCACTTGCAGCCTAGTGCGTGCCCATCCAATGCAGCCCAAACAGTGCCATCCAATGCAGCTTCACCAGTGCGTGCCCATCCAATGCAGACTCACAAGTGCATGCCTATCCAATGCAGCCTGATCAGTGTCCATTCAATGCAGCCTGATCAGTGCCGATCCAATGCAGCCTCACAAGCGCATGCCCATCCAATACAGCCTGATCAGTGTCCATCCAATGTAACCTACCAGTGCATGCCCATCCAATGCAGTCTGCAATGAAGAGAGAGAGCCGCTGGATTACAAAGAGCATTGATCTCCTGCTTACCTGGTGACCGCTGTCATACGAAGTCCTGGCTCCTATGATTGTAGTCACTAATGTGCTGTCTATCATAGGAGCCGGTCCAGGAAGCGGGGCTTCCTATGACAGCGGCCGCTGGGTAAGCAAGAGATCCCCAAACTGCTTTTAATCCGGCAGCGCTCCCCCTCCCCTCCCCTCTGAGGCAGCCTCTGCCTACAGTTAGTTGGAAGCCGCTGTGGCCAGTGCCATCTTAAGAGCCTTATAGGCCCCCGGGCAATAAGCTCCCCGGGAGAGAGAGGGGGGAGAGAGAGGGGGGGAGAGAGAGAGGGAGAGAAAGAGGGAGAGAGGTGGAGAGGGAGAGAGAGGGAGAGGGAGAGAGAGGGAGAGACAGGGGGGAGAGAGAGGGGGGGGAGGGGGGAGAGGGGGGAGAGAGAGAGAGATAGAGAGGGGGAGAGAGAGAGAGAGGGGGGAGATAGAGGGGGGGGAGAGAGAGAGGGGAGGCAGAGAGAGAGGGAGAGAGAGAGGGAGAGAGAGAGAGGGAGAGAGAGATAGAGAGAGAGAGGGAGAGAGAGAGGGAGAGAGAGAGGGGGAGAGAGAGGGGAGAGAGAGGGAGAGGGAGAGAGAGAGAGAGGGGGGGAGAGGGGGGAGAGGGGGGAGAGGGAGAGGGGGAGAGGGAGGGGGGAGAGGGAGAGAGGGAGAGAGAGAGAGAGGGGGGGAGAGAGAGAGAGAGAGAGAGAGAGAATAGGATGGCACACACAGAGCATATATAGGGCAGGAAAAGGATGGAACAGACAGTCGATGGAGAGAGAGTGAGAAAAAATAAATCAAGCAGTCTGCTTACCTTCCACAACAGCTGCATAGCACATGAAGGGAGGAGGTGGGTGGAGCCCATCTTCTAGGCGCGGAGAGAGGAGGATGAGCCGACGAGGAGGATCCTCCTCCGCTGTGCATGATGGGTCCTCTCAGAACGTCACTGGTTGCTAGATGCCAATCAGCTGGCCTTCCTAGCAACCAGTGTGCAGGGAGACTCAGAGCCACCGGCGGACAGCGGGGGGCCCGGCGGACAACGGGGGGGCCCTAGACCACCAGGTAAACTAATCTGGAGACTGGCCTTGGGGGGACAGTGTAATTGCCACCCTGTGTGTGGGGCCCCTTGGCAAGTGGGGCCCCTGGGCAACCGCCGGGTGTGCCCAATGGAAAAGACGGCCCTGGCTGTGGCTGTGCCCCCTACTCAACTTCCTTCCTCCCCAGCAAAAAAATAAAAATTGTCAGGGGGCAGTGGGCCGCATTGCCTGCGGTTCCAGGCCGCATGCGGCCCTCTGGCCGCAGGTTGGACATGTCTGCCCTAAATCTTTTTTTTTTTTTTAATATGTTGCCATCATGCTTTGCTACATATAGTAACGTTTTTAAGCAAATATTTTTTGAGAGTCTTTTTCTTAGTTGGGAATCCTGCCAGTCACATCACTTCCTGTTCCAAACTGACAACACTAAGCCACAGCCACTGCCTTGCATTTAGCAACTGCATTGTTAGCCTGCCATGTACACTTGGGCTCTCACACATGGGCGGTCAGGAGACGGTAAAAACAGGCAGCTTTGGGACCCTCTGGTTAATGGAGATAAACCACTCCATCCTCTATAGCAAGTCAGCTCTACATACCTCAATCCCCCCTCCCTTTTTTTTCCCCCTACCTGTCCTTCCTTTCCTTAGCTTTCTCTTTCTCTTTTTACTTGTCTTCCTTTTCTGCTCATATAAAAAACTAGGCGGTTTTCCATTGCGCAGTGGGTACGCTCCTGGTGTGCTCTCCTGGCATCAGCCCCCTGCCCGGGACTCCTATCAGGGGCTTCTTTATGACACATCAGATTAAAGCCTGACTGGTTATGTTCCCCCTTTTTCCTCTTTGATATGGTATGGAATCAATGTGGATTCTTTGCATATCTTTGACCAGTCTAACTGGTTTATTCATTAATTCTCACCAGCTTATGTTATAGTACTGAAAATCAGATGCTGATGGATCCTTTTTGTACTTTTTTTTCCATCTTTGTGTGTATTGGCACCTGAATAATTTGGAACCTGCCTTCTTTTCCTAAATAAAAAAAAAAAAAAAAACAGGCAGCCAAGCCATGGTTTTGCTTCCCCTGGCACCTACTGTAATGCAAATAATACAGCCTGTATGCTTTGAGGCCACGGCACTTTTAACTTGGGCTTCAGAGTTTGCCAGATGGCACCGCTGCCTGTCAAACTCGCCTACTGAAATCAATGGCGTCTCACTGTAACCACGAATCAAACGCTTGGCTCGCAGCTGTGGTGTGGTCTCATAATGTAAAATTGTTCCGCAATAAAAAACAAAAATGTAAAAAAAAAATTAAATACAGGCATCAGGAGGCAGCCGTAGCGCCTCCTGTCAGTTGCTGCTATGTCCCCCTCTGAAAAGTGATCCGTTACAGATCATCTTTCAGAGTAAGTACTGCCTCCTGTCTGAAACAAGCCTTTCAGTTGGTCATTAGGTCACATGTCAGGTCTGCACATACTTCCTGCAGATCTGATCGGCAGCACAATGGACAACTGAGGGACCATACACAGCAGGTTGACAATGCTTATGCTAATTGTAAAGCAGTGGCTTAATATAGTTAGCCTGCAACAGGAAGTTTTATTACTGGCAGGATCTCCAGGTAAGAAACTTTGCAACAGATTCACTCAAAATGATTTGCCCCAGCACAGCCAGTCTTTAGCGTTGTCACAGAAGGACTCAGAGACATTCAGTTTAGGCAGAGCTGCTCAGTATTTTATAGGAAAGTCAGATGAAAAGCAATGCATAAATGGGGAGAACATACAAATGCTATACTGATAGGGTACCACATCTGTACCAGGAGCTAAACATCAGCTGCTCTACCACGTTGCTAGCAAAATATTAATACAACAGAAAGGATTGTCTATAGATGAAAGCAGTAAACCTAAAATGATTATTATTAATAAGATTCTTTAACCTGAAAACTGTTTGAACATACTCTTCCACTCCACATATTAGGCAGGTAAAAATGAAATAGGTGCATTCCAGTTGAAACTGAACATTGGGACATGCATATAGGGAATGCAGCTGTTTATCCAGGCATTGCTGTAGCTACCAGTCTGCCCCACTCCTTTTAGTGGCCTGTTTTTAATGAAGGGGAGATTTCCAAACACATCCACTGCAGGCTCCTAAAGGGTCATACACATGATAAGAAAATAGGAAGTCAAATTTAGTATGACCAACAATCCGCCGATTATCTGATCGTTAGTAAAGTGCTTTTGACAGCCCATTCTGAGTTTTTGGATGACAAAACCTGAAGGTGCATACTATAAAACTTTTTATTGTATGTGAACACACTGCCTAATTTTAGTTGAATTAGTACAGTTTTCCTCCAAAAGAATACATTACAAAACAATTCAACACATTACATCACTTCCAAAATTGTATTCTGTCATACGAGAAGTTTTGAAAAGTTGAGCAACCTCTTCACTTTCGATATGAGACTAGCATGCAACAAAAAAACAGCTAGCCTTACACATGTAGAATTCTTTCGTTCAGCCCTATGGATTGAATGAGAAAAAAAACAATTGATTCCCCCATTCACGCTTTATGAAAGACTTTTCCCTGCCAGCTATTGCCGTTTGAGAGCAACTACTACCGCAGCTTAGAGTGGAACTACACTGTATCTGAGCACCACAAGTCAAAAACCCTATTTGATTAATATTGTTGTTTTGCGGGGACAGCAAATTTACACTGTTATACAAGCTGTACACTCACTACTTTACATTGTAGCAAAGTGTAATTTCTTCAGTGTTGTTACATGAAAAGATATAATAAAATATTTACAAAAATGTAAGGGGTGTACTCACTTTTGTGAGATACTGTATTTGTCATTTCCTACAACAAGTACTGTACTATGAATGAAGAGGTTAAATTCCCTGGAGGAGTGTGCATTTAACATCTATGCTTGCTATGGAGATTTCATCTCTTTGAGAAAGTCCAAGGTGACAAAACCCATCGGGAGAGTGGCCAGAACACATACCGACCAGGGTTTGGAAGCACAATGTGATGAGGAGAGCTGTATGAAATTAGAGCTACCATCAGGCCCAACAGGTGACAGATGAACATGCTTGATGTTCGGGAGCCGAATCTGAACCCCACTCAAGTCAAGGAGAGTCGAATGCTAAGAAACAGTAATGGACATTTTCTAGGCCAGTCAAGGGATGGTCAAAGGGATGACATGTGGCGCTGGACATTGCTCTAAGAAACATGTCTCTGTGATCCTCAGTAGTGCTGAGGTCTTGTATATTAATGCTGGCAGATCTGGCACAGATAGCAGGACCATTATATGTGAGTGCAATGTTTTATGGATTTTATTAACCTCCCTGGCGGTATGATTATGTCAGGAATTACATACCAAAAGCGGTACAATTGTTTTCATGGAAATTTGGCGTTATGTATTATAGGCCTACAATTCTTAGTAATTACTGACTTAAACCTGACCAAAACAAGACTCTAGTAGACATCCCAGATGTGATAAATTTGAAACACAAACACGTGAATTATAATTGAATCAATATTATTATTTTATTATTTAATATATAATATATATAATAAAATTATATTATTGATTAGATTATAATTCATGCATTATATATTATATATAGATATATGTGTGTATATATATATATATATATATATATATATATATATATATATATATATATATATATATATATATATATATAATATATAACGCATGAATTATAATTGAATCAATAATATAATTTTATATATATATATGTGTGTGTGCATATATATATATATACACATATATATATTTATATGCATATATATATATGCATATATATATATACCGGTATATATATATATATATATATATATATATGCGCATATATATATATATATATATATATATATATATATATATATCGGTATATATATATATATATATATATATATATATATATATATATATATATGCGCATATATATATATATATATATTTATATATATATATATATATATATATATATGCATATACATATGCATATATATATATATGCATATACATATGCATATATATATATATATATATATATATATATATATATATATATATATATATATATATATATATATATATATATATATGCATATATATATATATATATATATATATATATAATATAAAATGTGTTTTGTGCAACTTTTTTTTTTTTTTTTTTTTGAATTTCCCTCCCTAGTTCCGCTCCCATGCAGCATTGCTGCTGCAGGGAACGGAACTAGGAAGTGATCACACCGACGGAGGGACGGAGGAGCGGCGGGACTCTCGGCTGGCGATCTCAGCAATGAGAGATCATCGCTGGATCGCCAGGATAAGGTAAGAGAACACCGCTGCGCTCTCTGCAATCCACCCCGAGCGTGACTCGGGGTTACCGCTCCTGACATGAAAAATCAACCCCGAGTCACGATCGGGATTACCGCCAAGGAGGTTAAAATGTAGAAGTCCTTACTTTTTTACACTATGTGGATATTTGCCTTTCGTTTTGCATCACTTCAGGTATAAGGGATAAAGGCAATGGTAGAAGGAGGAGTTGAAAAGAAACAAAGGCATGTAGCCCACTCCTAGGTAGGTGCTAGTGTGAAAGTTTAGTTTTGAGCTCTGTCTGCTTGCCAGAGGGGCTGCAGGTAAATCTGTGTTGCTCTCTGACTACCAGAGAGCAGGATCTGTAAGTGAGGTCTGCTCATTGTGCTATGTACGTGATTTATTCGGTCTGGAAGGTGTTTCGCGTTGGTCCAGTGGGGAGGCATGTTGGACAGGGGGAGGAGGCCTGACGAATGGGTGCATAGGCTTTTGATACAGTCCTGATGATTGGCAGAGGACCAGTTGTTTCGGTGCATTCTGGGATACTGTATAAAAGCCAGGAGCACATGTGCTGCGGGTTGTTTGGCTGGAGAGTGGAGTCCCAGGGGGGAGGGGGCGGCTGCCTCCTCTGCAGAGGTGCCATGTGGCCGCAGGAGGTTGTCCTGAGGGCCAGAGGAGCGGTTGAGAGGAGCTGAACCCAGAGGCTCTGGGAAGCTGACTGAGAGGGGAGACACTGGAGACCCTGGGGCTGCAGTATCGTGAGTACAGGGACTCGTGTCAAGGGGCCTGACCTGAGGGGGGCCAGCCCTGCTCGTAGGATAGTCAGTGGAAGGGTGTCAGCAGAGGAAGAGAGAGGATACTAGGGAGAGTGTCCTTAAGATAACTAATTGTTCATCAAGTCGTCTTAAAGATAAGAGACTTAATCCATATTCATCCAAAGTGGCAGGATGAATCCACAGCCTGGCTGTTCCATACCTATAACAGAGTAGAGAAGATAGGAGTCCTCAAACACTGTGAATAGTTAAAATTGGAGTATCCCACTATGTCCTTCTCCTATCCCCATTCTACAATAAACAACAAAAACAGCCAAATACCTCTGGACTGATTATTGGAGTGTGAGCCGAGGAGAATTAAGGGATTGACTTTGCTTATGGCCATGTGCTGGTAACCAGGTGGAACCCACAGAGTAAATATCAAGCGGTCCTTACGGAGGCAGTTCTACAGGCAAATTCTATTGTAAAATGTTTCTGACCCGAAAGTTGAGTAAAAGCTCTTTCAGATTGAGGCGTTTTAAAACTGCCCATAAAACACTGAAGGCTTTTGCAGCGCATTTGCACCGCTTTTCAGGCACTTTTTGAGGTGTTAGCAGTGCCCTTTTTTAAAGAACACGTGACTCAAAAACTGCTTCAAGAACAATTTTGAGACACGTTTGAAGCGCTTTGGAGGCGCTTCCCATTCATTTCAATGGAGAGGGGCATTTTTGAGGCGCTTTTTTTTGCGCTCCAAACATGCTCCAAAGATGCTGCTTGCAGGATTTTTTTCACCCCTTCCGCCCCACCAGCGCACCTCCCCAGTGTGAAAGCATTCATTGATTTAATGGGAATACGTTTTCGTGAACTTTTCAGGTGTTTTTTTTTTTTCAGTGCAGAAGCTTGAAAAGTGCCTCAGTGTAAAAGGACTCCAAGGACTCATGCACACCAGGCTCTTCTTCCTGACCAGAGAAATGTAGCATTAATAGCACTCCTAAAGCTGTGTTTTTTCAATGTGGTTAGGTGCGTTCATGCGCATCAAGTGTTTGGGCATTTATTTATTACGTTGGTCAGAATATTAATTTCTGGCTATTGAAATTATTAAACGCTCAAAAGCTAAACGTTCCTAGATTTACACAAGTTTAGACACATCAAGCATTTTTGCTGCCCAAACGTTCCTCTCCTGATTGTGATTTTCGGTGCATTCAGATTCATGCCCATAATCACCCCTGCCTTTTTTTTTTAGGGGCAGAAAAAAAAATGTCAAACGCCTGTAAAATGGGTGTTTGACATCTGCAGTGTGCATGAGGCCTAAGGTCTTCAGTTCCTGTAGTGTAGGGAGAGCACTAAGTACTGGTTCACACTATAGCGATGTCAGACATTGCATGTGATTCGGATCACACTGCTCTGCAAATCACATGCAATTTCTGTGCGATACAAATTCAGCCAGATTGTATGGCTGAGTTTCCATCGCATTCGGACCAAAGTCGCACAGGACCCTTTTTTCGGTCCGCACCAGAATCGGATTGCATGGGTGTTCACACCTATGCCTTCTGATTCCTGTCCGAATTGACAGTTCGCACTGCGATATGCAAACTAATCTGGGGGTGTCATTAACTTTGTATTGACACTCCCAGCAGTTCGCATATGGCAGTGTGAACTGCCAGTGAGTCGGGTGCGATGCGGGAACCCGCAGTGGATTCGCAGGGTTCCCACATTGCGCCAGTGTGAACCAGCACTAAGTGTTTTGATTTCGTTGACTCACAAAGGTGAATGAAAAATAGATACTATGTTGCATCTGTTCTAAGTATATTTGTGTACTTTGAAGATGGTTACACATATAATACACATAAAAAAGAACTGTTACATATTCCTACACATGAGTATAAGCTCAAATACTTTGGTGCTTCTTTTATTATTTATAAAAATGGGATTTAACCACTTTACGACCGGCGCACGACGATCTACGTCGGCACTCAGCCCCGGCCAGGCAAACTGACGTAGGCCTACGTCAGCACAATTTGCCGGCCCTGTGCGCGCTCCAGCGCGTCTCCGCCGCCGATGATGACTCGATTGGGTTCAGAACCGATCAGTCATCAGGTCCAGGCCAATCATTTTTGGTCTGGACCTGTTGATCGGTCCTGCCCAATCAGATCATCCTCTAAGCCTGTGAAATGTAAACACAGGCTTAGAGGAGATGTGCCCTCCCCCCACAACGGTCTTTTTGGATCCAGCGTGAGAGGAGAGCACATCTTACTGTGAGTACTGCACCAAGCACACCCACACACAGTTAGATAGGCACATTTCACCCCCGATCGCCCCCCCAATTAACCCCTACAGCACCTGACACAACACACACTATATACAGCATATAGCATATACCTATATACCTGTATAAGTGTGATTTGTGAACAGGTGTAGCCCTTGCGACCCTCCCTTTTCCACTCAAATTACCCCCCACCCCCCCCTAATAAAGATTTAACCCACTGATCCCCCCTGAACCCCCCCTGATCACCGCCGTTAACCCCTACACCCTCTGTCACATCAGCACTAATACAAACGCAATATACGGTGTTATTGTATTTTTGTATTAGTGTCATTGTGATCAGAATTAGCGCAGGCGACTAAGTTTCTGTCCCAAGAAGGTTTAGGGTCCCCGCCACCCGCCCAATAAAGATTTAAGCCCCTGAACCCCCCCTGATCACCCCTACACCCCCTGCCATAACACACACCGTATACAGTATATAGCATTTTGCTATATACCCGTATAAGTGTGATTTGTGGTCAGGTCTAGCGCTTGCGACCCCCCTTTTTCCACTTGAATTACCCGCCACCCCCCCCTAATAAAGATTTAAGCCCCTGATCCCACCTGATCCCCCCCTGATCACCGCTAGTTAACCCCTACACCCTCTGTCACATCAGCACTAATACAAACGTAATATACTGTGTTTTTGTATTTTTGTATTAGTGTCATTGTGATCAGAATTAGCGCAGGCGACTAAGTTTGTGTCCCAAGCAGGTTTAGGGTCCCCCCCACCCGCCCAATAAAGATTTAATCCCCTGATCCCCTCCTGATCACCCCTACACCCCCTGTCACAACGCACACTGTATACAGTATATAGCATTTTCTATATACCCGTATAAGTGTGACTTGTGACCAGGTTTAGCGCTTGCCACCGTTCCTTTTATCCTTAGGATACCCGCCAGTCCCTTCCAATAAAGATTTAAACCCCTGATCCCCCCCTGATCACATCCCGTTAACCCCTACACCCTCTGTCACATTAGCACTAATACACACATAATATACTGTTTTTACTGTATTTTGTATTGGTGTCATTGTGACTTGAGGTTGCGCTAGCTAGCTAGTTTCTTTCCCAAAGGAGGTTTAGGGTCCCCGCCACCCCCCCCAGATCCCCAGCGCATAGTTTAGAAGTAACCCCTTGATTGCCACACACGCACGCACGCACGCACGCACCTACACTTCCATTTCTAGTATAGTGTTTGAACAGATCAATATCTGATCTGATCAGAACTATACTAGCGCCCCCATAGTTTAGGGTTCCCAAAACGCGGTGTTTGCACGATCAGTACTGATTCCGGCCAGCACCTGCGTTTAACCCTTTCACCCAGGCAAGTGTAGTAATCAATAGATTACTGTCACTTGCAAAAAAACACAAGACACAAAACCGCTGTGTTAGCAGAGTCAGGCCTGATCCCTGCTAGCATTAGCAGTTTTTTTTGTAGCGCTTGAAATAGTCTTCGACAACCAGGTGCTTTTATTACCTGTGAGTCGCATCACTGTACGAGTAAATTTAGTTGCCAAAATGACCAAACGTTCGTACAGGGATGAAGAGCTTCTCAGTTATATGCTGACCGAGTCATCTGATAGCGAAGGGGAAGCTACAATGACCGAATTAGTGTCAGTATATGAACCTGATGACGGCAGCGGCTCCCTGACAGATAGCTCCGACGACAGATGGGTCCCTGTTAGACCCAGGCGTACCCGACCCCATTCTGAAGTTGTTGTGATGCAGGAATCGCAGGGTGCTCGTATGGAGCAGAGTGTGGGTACTAGTGCCGCTCATCCTTCTGGCGACCTGGCAAGCGCCAGCGGCCTAGTACAACCTGGACCTAGTACAACCAGCACTGCAGTAAGACCTGGTGACGTGGCGAGTCCCCTAAGTGCAGTTGAAGCTGGTGCGGTGGCTAGCACAAGTAGTGGCCCGCAGCCACCGCGTATTCGAAGACAGGCCCGTAGAGCCCATAGTGCCCTCCCTGATGCGCTGGCATTTCCTAATTGGCAACCCACCGATACTACAGCGCCAGTACTTCCCCCATTCACCGCCCAACCTGGAATCCACGTGGAGACAGCTGGTTTTACGCCCCTGAACTTTTTTGAGCTGTTCTTCACGGAAGATCTTTACAGATCTATTGTGGATCAATCAAATTTGTATGCACAACAGTTCATCGCCGCCAACCCAAATTCACACCTTGCCAGACAATTCGGCTGGAAACCTATAACGGTTTCCGAATTTAAGATCTTTCTGGGCCTTTCCCTCCACATGGGCATAACTAAACAGAGTGAATTGCGGCTATATTGGTCCACTAGCCCAGTTCACCATATGCGCATGTACTCTGCCTCTATGTCCAGGACGAGATACGAGCAAATTCTGCGATTTATGCATTTCAGCGACAATGAACTCTGTCGTCCTCGGGGAGACCCTGCATACGATCGGCTCCACAAAATTCGGCCCCTCATAGACCACTTCAATCAGCGGTTTGCAGCCTTGTTTACCCCCGAACAAGTTGTCTGCGTTGACGAGTCCCTGATTAAATTTACTGGCCGCCTTGCTATGAAACAGTACCTCCCCAGCAAGCGTGCCAAGTACGGGGTCAAACTGTATAAATTGTGTGACAGGGCCACAGGCTATACAGTTAGTTTCCGGGTCTATGAGGGAAAAGATAGCTGTGTGGAGCCCCCCAACTGCCCAGACTACATAGGGAGCAGCGGTAAGATCGTTTGGGACTTGGTGTCACCCTTATCCGGAAAGGGGTACCATTTGTACGTGGACAACTTTTATACAAGCGTGCCACTATTTAGTCACCTTCTTGATTTACAAATTGGCGCATGTGGCACCGTGCGACCTAATCGTTCGGGGCTTCCCCCAACGGCTTGTAGATTCCCGTCTTAGTCGGGGGGCGAGAGCCTGCTTGAAAACGGACAAATTACTTGCGGTGAAGTGGAAGGATACACGGGATGTTTATGTTCTGTCCTCCCTTCACCCAGACACGACGATCCAAATTCCTACGGCAACTGGCGTTGTGGAGAAACCCCTCTGTGTCCACGAATATAACCTTAACATGGGAGGGGTGGACCTTAACGACCAGCTTTTGGCGCCGTATTTAGTTGCCCGTAAAGCCAGACGCTGGTACAAAAAAGTGTCTGTTTACCTATACCAATTGGCTATGCTGAACGCCTTTGTCCTATACAGGGCGTCAGGACGAACTGGATCTTTCCGGGAATTCCAGGAAGAGATCATCCTTGCCTACCTGTACCCAGGAGGCATGCCTGCCCAACTTCCCCTTCCAGATGCAGTGAGCCGGCTGCATGAGAGGCATTTTTCACATGTCCTCCCGAGTACCCCTACCCAAAGATGGCCCCAAAGAAGATGTCGTGTCTGTAGCAAGCGCGGATTTAGGCGTGACACCCGTTATTATTGTCCCAAATGTCCTGACCAACCTGGTCTCTGCATCGGGGAATGTTTCGAGCGCTACCATACACTAGTGGAGTATTAGTGTAGGGTACAGCACGACACAGTGTAGGGCACATAAACACAGGGTCTCGAAGGATGTTGGATGTCCATCGACATTTTGAGAGACCCAAGCTGGAAGAGAAGATCGCAGATGATCGCAGTCCCTCCCAAATCAAGAAGTAAAGGAACAGTTAGAAAGAAAAATAAAAGGATCCAAAAACTGTTGTGGTGTCAGTAATTTTATATGTCCTTCTACTCCTTTCTACTATACTTTTTTTCAATGTCCTTTGTTTGTTTTTTCATTCTTTTGTGACCTGTTTCTCTTGCAGGTCCCTCGTCGGCTACCACGCATTGATTTTATATATTCTGACACAAACAGCGTTTGCGCTCAGCATATATGGATACCTTTGCTGATAGCAGCTGTGGTGATTTTCTGATTTCAGCACTGCAGTTAAAATCCTATTTTGGTATACGTGGATAGCGCCGTGTATACCCATCATTAAATTCAGTGGGTGGTTGTTTGGGCGGTTAATGATGAAAATCCAAAAACTGTTGTTGTCAGTCATTTTATATGTCCTTCTACTCCTTCCTACTATACTTTTTTTCAATGTCCTTTGTTTGTTTTTTCATTCTTTTGTGACCTGTTTCTCTTGCAGGTCCCTCGTCGGCTACCACGCATTGATTTTATATATTCTGACACAAACAGCGTTTGCGCTCAGCATATATGGATACCTTTGCTGATAGCAGCTGTGGTGATTTTCTGATTTCAGCACTGCAGTTAAAATCCTATTTTGGTATACGTGGATAGTGTCGTGTATACCCATCATTAAATTCAGTGGGTGGTTGTTTGGGCGGTTAATGATGAGTAATACTACGCATTATTCCTGTGCTGATTTCTGATAGGTTCTCTTTTTTTCCGTTCAGCCCACAGGCTGCATGAAAAAAAAAAAAACCTATATGCCAAACAAGGACCAGCAATGTACTGGTACGTTGCTGGACTTTGAGTGGTTATACCAGGATGATGCCTGCAGATTTAGGCATCATCTTGGTATCGTTTTTCACAGCCAGCGGTCGGCTTACATGTAAAAGCAATTCTAGCAGGTAATTGGCCGCTAGACTGCTTTTACATGCAGTGGGAGGGGCCTCCCCCCCCCCCACCGCCGCCTTCCGCAGCCTTCCATGGTTTTTCTCTGGCTCTCCTGTCCCACCGGTTAACCCGAGAGTGCAGCCGGTGGTTCAATTATCTAACCATAGAGCTAATTGGAGATGAGAATGGCTCCAATCATCTCTATGGCCTAAGATGCCGGAGGCTACGAGCATTTTATGACTTCTGTTTCGCCAGAAATAAACAGGGCCATTGGGAAATTGGGAAAGTATTTTATCACACCAATTTTGGTGTGGTCAGATGCGTTAAGGTCAGAGGAGAGATCTAGAGTCTAAAAGACCCCAATTTTTTTTAAAAAGAGTACCTGTCACTACAGATTGCTATCATAGGGGATATTTAAATTCACTATGATAACAATAAAAATGATTTAAAAAAAAAAAAAAATTAAAGGAAAGGTGTCAAAATAACATAAAAAAGCAAAAGAAAAAAAAAAAAAAAAATTGAGCCCCCCCCCTTACCCCCGGTGCTTGCGCGCAATGGCGCACGCAAGCGGTGGTCTAGTGTCATATGTAAACCACAATTGCAGCATGCATGTGAGGTATCGCCGCGATCGCCAGATCGAGTGCAGTAATTCTTGCAGTAGACCTCCTCTGTAAGTCTAAAGTGGTAACCTGTAGAGACTTTTAAAGGTTTTCAAAAATGTACATACGTTTTTGTCGCTGCGCAGGCATGCGCAATTTTTAAAGCATGTCATGTTAGGTGTCTATGAACTCGGCATAAGATCATCTTTTAAATTTTACCAAAAAAATTGGAATTATATAGTGTATTTGTGCAATAAATTAAAAAAAATGTATTTTTTTCGCAAAAATTGCGTTTGGAAAATCTGTGCGCAAATACCGTGTGACAAAAAAATTTGCAACATCCACCATTTTATTCTATAGGGCCTCTGCTTTAAAAAAATATATAATGTTTGGGGGTTCAAAGTAATTTTCTAGTAAAAAAAAAATATTTTTTCATGTAAACAAAAAGGCACAGAAAAGGCTTGGTTTTCAAGTGGTTAGAAGAGTGGGTGATGTGTGGATAAGATTGAGTATAAAATGCCGGAACTGTTCAAACACCCCCCTAATGACCCCTTTTTGAAAAGTAGACACCCAAAGCTTTTTTCTGAGAGGCATGGTGAGTCCATGGAGTATTTTATA
This sequence comes from Pelophylax lessonae, assembly GCF_965119305.1. Lineage (NCBI taxonomy): Eukaryota > Metazoa > Chordata > Amphibia > Anura > Ranidae > Pelophylax > Pelophylax lessonae. The sequence continues at coordinate 593,620,802 of NC_138768.1, forward strand.
TTTTGCCACAAGTTTCGGGAAAATTATTATTTTTTTTTTGTTGTTGTTTTTTTACAGAAAGTTGTCACTAAATGATATATTGCTCATGCATGCCATGGGAATATGTGAAATGACACCCCAAAATACATTCTTTTGCTTCTCCTGAGTACAGGGATACCACATGTGTGAGACTTTTTGGGAGCCTAGCTGTGTACGCGCCCCCGAAAACCAATCCACATCTTCAGGTTTTCTAATGGCGTAAATTGCTGATTTTACCCCTGACTACCTGTCACAGTTTCAGAGGCCCTGAAATTTCAAGATGGCACAAAACCCCCCCAAATGACCCCATTTTGCAAAGTAGACACTCCAAGCTACTGGCTGAGAAGTATGGTGAGTCCATGGAATAGTTTCTATTTTGCCACAAGTTTCGAGGAAAAACATTTTTTTTATTTTTTTTTATTTTTTTACACAAAGTTGTCAGTAAATGATATATTGCTCACACAGGCCATGGGTATATGTGAAATGACACCCCAAAATACATTCTGCTGCTTCTCCTGAGTACAATGATACCCCATGTGTGAGACTTTTTGCCAGTCTAGCCGCGTACAGGACCCGGAAAACCAATGCGCACCTTTAGGCTTTCTAAGGGCGTAAATTGTTGATCTCACTCCTTACTACCTATCACAGTTTTGAAGTCCATAAAAAGCCAAGATTGCACAAACCCCCCCCAAATGACCCCATTTTGCAAAGTAGACACTCCAATCTATTTGCTGAGAGGCATGGTGAGTATTTTGCAGCTCTAATTTTTTTTGGAAAATGAAGAAAAAACAGGAAAATGCATTTTTTTTCCTCTTTTTTCAATTTCCAAAACTTTGTGACAAAAAGTGAGATCTGCAAAACACTCAACATGCCTCTCTGCAAATAGCTCAGGGTGTCTACTTTCCGAAAAGGGGTCATTTGGGGGGGGGTTGTGCTGTCTTGGCATTTCATGGCCTCCAAAACTGTGATAGGTAGTCAGGAGTGAAATCAACAATTTAAGCCCTTGGAAAGCCTGAAGGCGATGATTGGTTTTCGGGGTCCTGTACTCGGCTAGACTGCAAAAAAGTCTCACACATGGGGTATCCCTATACTCAGGAGAAGCAGCAGAATGTATTTTGGGGTGTCAGTTCACATATACCCATGGCATGTGTGAGCAATATATCATTTACTGACAACTTTGTGTAAAAAAAAAAAAAAAATATATATATATATATATTTCCCGGAACTTGTGGCAAAATATAAAATATTCCATGGACTCACCATGCCTCTCAGCAAATAGCTTGGGGTGTCTACTTTCCAAAATGGGGTCATTTGGGGGGGTTTTGTGCTATCTTGGAATTTTAGGGCCTCCGAAACTGTGATAGGTAGTCAGGAGTGAAATCAACAATTTACGCCCTTGGAAAGCCTGAAAGTGGGGACTGGTTTTCGGGGACCTGTACTCGGCTAGACTGCAAAAAAGTCTCACACATGGGGTATCCCTGTACTCAGGAGAAGCAGCAGAATGTATTTTGGGGTGTCATTTCACATATACCCATGGAATGTGTGAGCAATATTTCATTTACTGACAACTTTGTGAAAAAAAAAAAAAATATATATATATATATATTTCCCGGAACTTGTGGCAAAATATAAAATATTCCATGGACTCACCATGCCTCTCAGCAAATAGCTTGGGGTGTCTACTTTCCAAAATGGGGTCATTTGGGGGGGTTTTGTGCTATCTTGGAATTTTAGGGCCTCCGAAACTGTGATAGGTAGTCAGGAGTGAAATCAACAATTTACGCCCTTGGAAAGCCTGAAAGCGGGGACTGGTTTTCGGGGACCTGTACTCGGCTAGACTGCAAAAAAGTCTCACACATGGGGTATCCCTGTACTCAGGAGAAGCAGCAGAATGTATTTTGGGGTGTCATTTCACATATACCCATGGTATGTGTGAGCAATATTTCATTTACTGACAACTTTGTGAAAAAAAAAAAAAAAAAAATATATATATATGTATTTCCCGGAACTTGTGGCAGAATATAAAATATTCCATGGACTCACCATGCCTCTCAGCAAATAGCTTGGGGTGTCTACTTTCCAAAATGGGGTCATTTGGGGGGGGTTTGTGCTATCTTGGAATTTTAGGGCCTCCGAAACTGTGACAGGTAGTGCAGAGGTGACATGCACAATTTACGCCATTAGAAAACCTGGGAGTGTTGATTGGTTTTCGCGGTCCTGTACACAGCTAGGCTCCCAAAAAGTCTCACACATGGGGCATCCCCATACTCAGGAGAAGTGGCAGAATGTATTTTGGGGTGTAATTCCACATATACCCATGTCATGTGTGAGAATTTTATCTTTTAGTGACAACGTTGTGTAAAAAAAAAAAATAAAAAAAAAAAATAGTAATATTCCCAAAACTTGTGGTAAAATATAAAATATTCCATGGACTCACCATGCCTCTTAGCAAACAGCTTGGGGTGTCTACTTTCCAAAATGGGGTCATTTGGGGGGGTTTTGTGGTATCTTGACATTTCAGGGCCTCCTAAACCGTTAGAGGTAGTGAGAAAATGCAATGAAAAATGTACGCCCTTTGAAATTCTGATGGTGGGGATTTGTTTTTGTGGTCCCGTACACAGCTAGGCTCCCAAAAAGTCCCACATATGTGGTATCCCTGTACTCAGGAGAAGCAGCAGAATATATTTTGTGGTGTAATTACACATATACCCATGGCATGTGTGAGCAATATATCATTTCAATGACAACTTTGTGTAAAAAAAAAAAAAATTTTTAGTCATTTTTCAAACACCTGTGACAAAAAAATGAAATATTCAATGAGCTCAACATGCCTCTCAGAACATTTAGGATGTCTACTTTCCAAAAAGTGGTAGTTTGGGGGGGTTTTGTACTGCCCTGCCATTTTAGCACTTCATGAAATGAGATAGGCAGTCAAAAATTAAAGCTGCGTAAATTTCTGTATTTACACCATAGTTTGTAGACGCTATAACTTTTGCGCAAACCAATAAAAATACGCTCATTGAATTTTTTTTTGTCAAAGACATGTAGCTAAATATATTTTGGCCAAAAAAAAATACATAAATTGAGTATATTGGATATTTTTTAAAAGACAAAGTTGAAAATGTCATTTTTTTGCAAAATTTTCGCTCTTTTTTTATTAATATCGCAAAAAATAAAAAGCGCAGAGGTGATCAAATACCACCAAAAGAAAGCTCTGTTTGTGGGAAAAAAAGGACGTAAATTTCGTTTGGGTACCACATTGCATGACCGCACAATTGTCAGTTAAAGTCACGCAGTGCCGAGTCGTAAAATACCCCCTGGTCGGAATGGGGGTAAAATCTTCCGGGGCTTAAGTGGTTAAAGTAGAACTATGGGAAAAACTTTCTTTATATTTTTTTTCATTTTGAATAGAGCAAGGAAGGGTTGTAATCCCTGTCAGATTTTTTGGCCATCTGTGTCCCATTGTGGAGATTTCCCATCACTTCCTGTGCCAAAGCCAAACAGGAAGTGAGAGGAAATCCACACAAATTAAAGGGGATTCCTTGGGGCCCTCCTGGTCACTAGAACTAGTGCCCACATTGGAAATTTTCCCCTCTATTACTTTTTTTTTATTATTTTACTTTTATTATTGGGACTTCAATTAAGAAGTCCCAATCTGTGTTTTACACTGCACCCACCAAGGGGGTTGGAGGTGTATGCTTTTCAGCTGGTCGTTTTCAGTTTGTACCATCTTAAGAACATTGCTATTAGAGTTTTGAGATACTAGACCAGTCATGGATGGAGGTGGGTTGGGGGGAGTTTGGGCTGCTCCCTCTCATCTGCCTCCTATCCATCCATTAGCAGCCATGTGCTCCCAGAGTGGAGACACTCGTATTTAAAAGTGTTAGGACTGCAGATAAAACAGGGTGCTGTGCCGTGGCTCTGCAGCTTACACATGCGTTTGCAAATGCGTGTCAACTAAACCCCTGTTCTTTATTTATATCATGAGACAGGTCTTCTTGGTTGGTGGCAGACTGGAGGGTGAGTACATCAGACTGGGGGCTGGCTGGCTTCCATGCACCTCTCTTAATCCTTTTCAATTTGTTTTTTTTCCGATACAGGGATGGAGACGCTGGGCATACCTGCTGGTGACTCACTTAAAGTCCCACATAGCCCACATTGTCACCTGTGTGAATGATGCCTTAGCCACAATACAACTATGCCTTTAGGATGCAGAGACAAAAATTATCTCTGTATAGCCATTAACCACACATTTTTTCCCCATCATCAACAGAAATACGGTCAGCTAATTTACATTTTTTTTTACACATTGTCACCATATTCGATGGCAAATTAGGCAAACTAAAAAAAGAACTATCCTCCCGTGTCACGTTCAGCGGACAATACCACTAGGGTTGCCACCTTTTTTTAAGCCAAACCCAAAACACTTTAGCTTGATGACGCGGGGGTTTTTAGGGGTTAAAACAGGTAGAGATGGTGGTGATATAAGACCTTCTCACTGCCTATCAACAGCGAATTGCTCTTCAGAGGGCTACTGTATGTGTATACGAGCCCTTAATGTGTTTGTGAAACACATTTTTAGACTAATTAAATCAAGATTGCTTACTGTAAAACATCCCTTATTGATATTCATTAATAAAACAGTTTTTCTTTTTTTGGCCTGTGAATATTTCAAATATATATGCCGTGGCCCTTGTACTGGAAATATTAGAGACTTCTGCTTTAATGGATCAATAAACAAATGGAGGCTGCCATTGCGGAACTTTCTTTCTGAAAATCCTAGTTGCCAGGCTTCAAATACCTTGAATCACTGACACAGAACAAGTGTATGGTGTGACTTTTCTCTTAGATTGCTGCATGCTTATTCCAAGTGTACAACTGAGAGATATCAAACCCAGACACAGTCCTGGAAGGAATCTTTTTAGAAGATTAGCAAAGATACCCCTCATATTTTCCGTAAAGTCTCAGTATGCAGTAGCTATAGCCCCCAACTAACCTGGCTTGTTGGTGTTGTTTGCAAACAAGTCATATGTTCCTGGGCCCACATTTTCCTGAGTGCTGCCCAATGTAACAGCAAGCGTTCGTGGTGCGCGGTCATACATGGTAGTCTGAATGTAGAAGACAATATTCCTGAGGAAAGAAAACCAATATTGATGATCTCATGCTGTACCATACTATCTTCCTTATTAAGCATTATGCTGCTGTTGTGATTACCTATAACTTCTACTGGGAGAAAAACAGGGATTGATCCTCAACTTTAAATGCTGGTGGCAAGGCTCTCATACTGATCCTCTCATTCCAACACTTTCTAAGCCACTGAACTAAAACCAGCATTCAGCTGGCGTAGTCTGAATTTCTGGGTGGCCCACATGTCCCCAGTCACTAAATTAGGAAACAGTGAAGCCAATGGCATAGCAGGAAAGCCAGCCAACTAGTATTTTCAAAGAGGGCACTCATAATGGCCACCCACCTATTTCTCCCAAAAATGTCTCAAAACAGCTATGCAGTATTTCTGAACATGTAAATAATGATCTTGATATTATGTTTGATGGGTCTCCATAGCCCCATAGTGAAACCACTAATGGGTCCTCCTCTGTCTCTAATTTTCATTTCTAAGTTCCTCAAGGCCAGAATCTAATTGTTTTTATAACAGCATAGAGCTGTCCCCAAACTATATACTGCATATAAACAATAATTATATCCAGATTATATAAAACATATGCTATTTCTACCTATACAAGTCATTATATAGCTGAACATCACTGGGTCCTGTGCTTCTGGGCCCCACAAACAATTCTAATTCAATTCTAATAGCATGGTCAGCTTTTATTAAAGAGGACTTTGCACCAAAAAGTGAGGTCTGCTTAATAAATAGTGTCCCACTCCCTCATTTAAGGGCCATACACACTATAAGATTTTCTGAAGACATTTTTCTTTAGACTTACCAAAACCATATAATATGAGGTCAAACCTAAACACTTTCAATTCGTATGCAATCTGGCAGGCCCTTATACTACATAAAACAAGTAAATCTAAAGGAAATCTAACCACAAAAGTTGGATAGTGTGTATCCAGTTTAACCCCTTTCGCTCTGCCCTGGCGTCCCTTTATGGATCTTCAACACCCTGGGGGCAAGAAGGACTTCCCGATCATATAATCATGCTAACTGGTTGTCGGTCACATGATCAGGAGCCCATCCTGATGTGCTCGAGATAGGAATTGGAGACAGATAGCTGTCAATGACAGGTTGGTCACTGTGCTGAGAGCACAGAACAGCACACATGCCTGGGCCATCCTTGAATACATTTGGGTGTAAAGCCCAACCCACTTGCTGCCACATATGTGTTATTTGGGGGTAGCAAGAGGTTAAAATTGTTGCTTTTCACCAAAAAAAAAACAAAACATATGCATAAGAGCCCATTCACACTAGCACGACTTGTGAGGCGACTTGTGTAGCCCCAGGTCGCTTGACATAACAAAAGCAATGTTAATCAATCAGTGCCTTCTTAATTGGCACTACTGAAGTCGCACCGACTTCAGAAAAGGGTCCTGTACTACTTTGAGGCGACCTGTGATCCGATTGTCCCATATACTTCAAAGGGAGTCGCCTCCTTATCTTAATTGAAGCGACTTGTTATCAGACTTTCCAGGAAGAAGAAAGAGATTAGCCAGGCATTCCCCACAGACAAAGTCGCCTGTCTCTTCAAAGTAGTGCACAAGTCTCTTCCAATTCTCTTCCAAGTCTCTAAACAAGTCTCTAAACAAGTCTCTTCAAGTCACGGGGCGACTTTCTGGTCGTGGTAGTGTGAACCGACACTAAATATTAAAAAATACTTACCTTACACCCAGCTTCCCCACGGAGAGGAGGACGTCACAGTCCTTCCAGTGAGACCCAGGGCACGGGAGGCATACTTTGAAAGAAGACACCCCGCACAGGGCAACTATGTGTTCCCAGGATTTCCTCTCTTTTATTTTTATTTTCCCTTTGTTTTGTTTTTTTGTTACTTTTTTATGTGTTTGGGTTCCCCTAAGCATTGTAAAAAATGACCTCGACGGTAAACACTGCATCCTTGTTCAACTGTTTAATTTTATGTTGGACAGCTGTGGAAGGAGACAGCATGTTGAAATTTGAAATTTCTATTTTTGGTGGTTTTATTTTAGGAATGTAAATGTTAGTAAGTGTTATTATTACTGTTATAGTGCCACATAGGGAGGATTAAGACTATTTAATATATTAAATGTGAGTGAAGGCTCAATTGAAGCCTACCTTGAGATTTGGTGCAAGACCTGCTTTAGACTGTACCTAAAGCCACAGCCTTTTTTCCCATTTTGGATGGAGTAGGGAAGAGTTAAAACTGCTGTCAGACTTTTTTTCTCCATATATTCTTCAATATGGAGATTTCTCTTTACTTCCTTTAGTCTCAACAGGAAGCGAGAGGCTCCTTTTCCAATGTGAAGGAAATCCCCTCTTAGGCTTCACATTGAGCTCTTAGCCCCGAAGCATGAGACCCCAGTATTTATGTGTGAATGGAAAACCTAGGCTCACCATCCAGCCCCACTGCCTGCAGCCTGTAAAACTCTATGACAGTGCACCAAGCAGTACTAATATTTTGGGCAGAATGCTTCAACAGACAAATGCCCAGAATACAGACTGTTTAATAGGCTGCCAGCAGTGGAGCATGATGATGTCCCTGTGCCTGGCGCCCACACCTAACCACTGAAGTCTTATGCACAGGGGCTAAATGGCCAGTGTGCATGGGGTCTTAGACAGCTGTCATGGGAACAAGCGTTACTATTGGAGGATTTCCCTGCTGTTCAGGTTTCGTGGCAACTCAAAATTTGGCATTTACCCTCCCTTTCATTTCCAGTGACATTATGTCCAGGGCTGTGCATATGTCCGTGTATTGTATATTGGAGGGGTCTCCAAACTTTCAAAACAAAGGGACAGATTATGGTCCTTCAAGTTTTAGGGGGGCCAGTGGGAGAAGAAAATGCTGCGGCGTCTGTGGGAGTTAACAATGCCTTAGGCTTGGTTGAGTACCTCATCATTGGTATTGGTGGAAGGGATATTGCTAATTGTTGGTATCAATGGGGGAAATAATGCCTCATCTGTGGAATTGTGGTTGTCATTAGAAGGAATAGTGTACCATAGTTGCTATCAGTGGGAACAATCAGGCATTGTATCAGTGGGAAGAATAGTGCCCCGTGGGCCATGTAAAGGCAACCAAAGTGCTGTATCTGGCCCATGGGCCACTGGTATAGTGCATTCCTAGCATAACAGGAACACAAATAGCAGAAAAAAATTGGCAGTGGATCCAACTTTTTCTCTTTATTTCTACCTGGTGATCCAGCCAGGAAAGTCTGTGATTTTTTTCATCATCCTTTAACAGACCAGCTATCCAGCAAAAGTGGCAGTTACTTTGCTTACAGTGATGATATTTTATTCATTTATAAAAAAAAAAAACCTTTATTCCAAAAAGAAAAAAACAACTTGTTGCTGTAACTTCCTAAATTTGTTTGTTCTTTTCTATTGATTGAATTAGGCGGACATGTGTCTTTTCTTAGCCTGATTAACTATGTAATTATGCAACTGCTTATAACGTGGAGTTTGGCTTTAAAGTGAGCCTAAACCCATCGATTTAACCACTTAAGCCCCGGAAGATTTTACCCCCTTCCTGACCAGGGCCTATTTTGCGATTCGGCACTGCGTGACTTTAACGGACAATTGCGCGGTCGTGCGACGGTGTACCTAAACAAATTTGACGTCCTTTTTTTCCTACAAACAGAGCTTTCTTTTGGTGGTATTTGATCACCTGTGCGATTTTTTGATCATGCGCTATAAACAAAAAAAATAGCGTAAATTTTGTAAAAATAACAATATTTTTCACATTTTTATATATGAAATTCAAAAAAAAAATGTAAAAATCTAATTTTTTTAACATTTTAGGCCAATTTGTTTTATGCTACATATTTTTGGTAAAAAAAAAAAATCGCAAAAAGCGTATTTTGATTGGTTTGCGCAAAAGTTATTGAGTTTACTAACTAAGGGAAAGATTTTTGTTGTTTTTTTTTTAACGCGTAATGGCGGCGATCTGCGATTTTCTTTGCGGGACTGCGACATTGTGGCGGACAGATCTGACCCTTGACTAACATTTTTGACACTTTTGGGGTTACCAGTGACATCACCACAGTAATCAGTGCTATACATATGCACTGTTACTGTAAAATGACACTGGCAGTGAAGGGGTTAACTTTTTTTGAGAGGGAGGGGTTAAGTGTGTCCCTAGGGGCGTGCTTCTAACTGTGATTGGCTGTGGCTTGAGGTGTAAGAACAGTGATCAACGGTCCTACATAGCAGAACCGTATGATCACTATTCTTACACAGGGGAGAATGACAGACGGCTTGTTTACATTAGCCGCCTGCCTTTCTTCCGGTGTAACGGACGATCGCGAGTGCCCGGCGGACATCGGGTCCACCGGGCACACGCGCGGGGGGGGTCCGTGACCGAGCGGGAGCGCACATCCAGCGGTGCGCACTCGCACCCCAGAGCCTCACAGGCTAGTGACGTACCCCTACGTCACTTTGCCTGTGAGGGGCTGACTGCCGCCGTATATAGTCGGGCGGCAGTCGGCAAGTGGTTAACAGGTTAAAAAAACATTCCCAGCGCATGCCAGAAATGTAACTGTCCCATTGGTTGTGCTCTCAACTTAACTGTCAAACCATCAAATCATAACTGATCGCAGGTGCAGCATAATGGCAGTTGAAGGTCAAACAGAGGTCAAGATGGCAGCTTCCTTGGCTTAAAATGATAGTAAGGTTTATTTCCACTTTAATTTGTTAGGTTCATCTACGAAAATCTGCTAATACATATGTAGCACTACTCCCTTGGGAGCTGCTGATTACGGGTTCCCCTGGGTTACCATTAGCAACAACATGACAGTTTGGCATTTTCCCAAGTGTTCTAGTTCAGTCAGGAAACAGTCCAGTAGCTTTGGGTTTTGTGTTTTTATTTGGAACTTGGATAGGAGAAGGGAATGAGTGGGATACTCAAACTTTATACAACTATGCACAATTGGCTGGGACGACTTGAGATGCTGAGTAACGCTAGTCATGGCTAGGCCGCTGCTTCACTTTGCCCTTAGCTGTGAAGTATAAATGAATGAGCTTTCTGAGGTAATCTGTACTGTACTGCTGAACAACTTCAGGGCTCTTCCTGGCACCCCCTTTGTTCCTATTCTTCAGGGTCAACTACACGGCACCCCCTTTACTGTCAAACTTCCTGTGTGAGCTGGCTCTTTGATCCCCTGACTTCTCTGGAGTGGGCCCCTCTCCTAGGCAGACCCTGTGGCAAATCCCCGAGTACTCACGACACTGTTTTTCACGATACTGTTTTTCCTGAGATACTCTGCCACCAGCTTCACTGTCAGCACGCTGGATCCTCTGCAGCTCAGCTCCACTCACCTGGTTCACTAGGCCGACTGCCTGAACAACTTTCCTCACATCTGCAGGAGGAGAGACCAGCTGTCTGCCTCCTCCTGGGACTCTGCTTCCCGCCAAAGACACCCTTCCTCAGGCACTCCCCGCATTTATCACCAATCCTATGATGCACCTCTCCAGGTGCCAACCCACTGGGACAGTTACAAGAGCTTGTGTATCATTGGCCAGGTTTCCTCCGCTGTCCAACAGGCCTCCCCATTGGACACAGTAGGGACACTCCCTCAGACCAGATGAATACACACTGAGCACAGGCCTAACTAAAGATCAGGCTCCCCTGATAAGCAGAAGGAGCATATAGGTGCTACACATAACACTCCCCTTCCCCCAGATTGACAATGCTGCTGTCAAAGGGTGTCTTCATTGCCCCTCCATAGAGTGGAGACAATCTAAAGCAGGAAGTGTGTTATTGGCCTGATCGCCAGGTGAAAAAAGAAAAAAAAGAAAGCTAACGCAGCCACCCACATTTAGGGTTTACGCTGCGATATAATTAAAGAGAACCATCAACCAGTAAGAGAACATTTTTGCACCTGGCTCCATTCCCTTCCCTCCCCACAATTAGATTAGAAAAAAATGAGGTGTTTTTAACTTTCTTCACACCTAGACAAGAATGACATTGTGCTCCATGTAGCCTATTATGGCACCAGATTTCACGCTTGCACAGATTTGTCACAGGGCTTAGGATCACAGCAGAGATCCACACACATAGACTTTCCTGCACATACACAGAGACGCTGAAGTGAGATGTGAAACCTGGATCTTGGCATCTCTACCAGGTGTTGAAGGCTAGGTAGAGGCAGAGCCCTTCGCCACATCTGCGCACACACCCTATTTTTAAACCACTTGCCGCCAAGCGAAGTACCCATACGTTGCTGGACTTCAAATGGTTATACCAGAATGATGCCTGCATCATCTCGGTACCGTTTTTTAAAACCGACCGACCCTAAATCTCTCCATGAAAAGTACCTGTCACCAGTGCTGTATCTTGGTCTAGGCCAACAAGGCCCAGGCCTAGGGCGGAACTTTGCAGGGGGGCAGCAAAAAAGCTGCACACCGCAATAAAAAACAGCCACCTCCTGGCTCCCACATGAAAAGGGTCCCTGCCGGCTTGCACTACACTTTTCGTTTAGTGCCAGTATTATGGGGCGAATTGAGCCAGAGGGCAGAGTCCAGGAGGCAAATTAGTCTGGCACCCCCCATAAAGCAGTCACACTGGTACCTGCCGGTATGATAGGCTGCACTAATGGGCACTGATAGGCTACACTGGTAGACACTGATGAAGCCACACTGATATGCTGCCCTTATGAGGCTGCACTGATGGGCAGCAATGAGGCGGCACTGATGGGCACTGATGAGGCTGAACTTATGGGAACTGATAAGGCTATGCTGATGGGCACAGATAGACTCTGGTTGTTGTCTGTCGTGGGTGGGTTGTGGTACAGATGAGGGGTGGGTCATATTTAAATTAGGGGGGCACAAACTTAGTCAGGCCTAGAGCAGCACAAAACCTAAATTCACCACTGCCTGTCACATGGCTATTGCTGTCACAAAGGATGTTTACATTCCTTGTGACAGCAAAATAAGTGATAAAAAATGAAAGCAACAGTGGAAAAATAATATAAATAAAAAAATAATTTAAAAAAAAAAAATGTTAAAGTGCCCACGTCCCCTCCTGCTAATGCGTAAAGACGAACATACACGTTGGTCCTGCACGCACGCAAACAGCAATTGTCCCACACATATGAGGTACCACTGAAAACATCAGATCATGGGCAGTAATACTAGGACCAGACCTCCTGTGTAGATGTAGCACCCTCCTAGTCAGGTGCTAGGTAGAAAGAGTTGTTTTGGCTCTGTCTGCTTAGCAGAAGAGCAACAGGCAAAACCTATGTGCACTCTGCTTATCAGGGAGCAGGATTGGTAGTTAGGTCTGCTCAGTGTGCCCAGTGTGTATTCATCTGGTCTCAGGGAGTGTCCCCAGCAGGTCCAATGGGGAGGCACGTTGGAGGCTGGAGGAAACCTGACCAACAGTACACAGGCTTTTGGCACTGTCCCAGTGGGTTGGCACAGACAGTGGTTCATTATGGGACAGGGTATAAAAAAGCAATGGGCACATGAGGTAGAGGTCTTTGGGAGGGAAGCCAGGTCCCAGAAGGAGGGTGGTTGCTGCCTCCTCTTCTGCAACAGTCATTGGTGGTCAAAGGCAGTCGGCCTGGTGTACCAGGGGCATGAGACTGAACCCAGAGTTTCAGGAGAAGCTGACTACAGGAGTTGGGGCACAACAGAATTTGGAAAAACAGTGTCCGTGAGTAAAGAGGAACTTGTCCAGGGGTCTGACCAGGAAGGGGACCACTCCGGAGTGTAGAGTCAGTGGACGGGTGTCAGCTAGCCTAGAGAGAAAGGGGGTACTAGGGGAGTGCCCTGAAGAGAAATGTAATGTAAACACTTACCTTACCTTCATTCAAGTGGCAGGATGCCTTCCGCATTCTCAAGTTTAGAGTCCTCAGCATTGTGAATAGTTAACAGTTGGAGTATCCCACTTATCCCTTCTCCCATCCCAATAACAATAAAACCACAAAAACAACAAGAACTTAAAGTACTAAGATTTCTGCTTGCAGTTGCTACCGGTAACCCAGGGGAATCCTGAAAGTGTAATCTTCAGCAGCCCTCTAGGGGGCAGTGCTACATAAATGTAAAGTGATAACCTGTAAAGGCTTTTAATGTGTCACCTATGGATAGTAAAATTTACATCGTTTGTCGCTGTTGCACGTGTAGCACCCTCAAGCTAGTGTGCTAGTGTACATAGTTTAGTTGTGAGTGTAGGCAAATTGGTTTGGCTGAGAGCCACCTTGGTTGAATGTGGGTCAGGGTTAAGTGACTCAGGGAGGCTGGATGACTCAGCAAGCAGCATTTCTGGTGCCTCCCCATTTTCTGGAACCTTGAAGAAGCTTCCAGATATAGTGGGAGGAGGCTAGGAGGAGCTGTTTGGCAAAATTTTGAGGACCCTAGCCAATCCCCAGCAGGAGCTGTAAGGGGGTAGGCATCTCATAAATAGGCACGAGTCATTCCAGCAGGGGCAGTTGGGTGGAAGAGGGAGATGGAGTGTTGAAGAGGCTGTTGGAGACCCTCGTAGGGTGCCCCCTAGTCTAGGATTGGGGGGGGTGACCTCAGGCCTGGGGCCTAGTTGCTGGAAGGATCCCCCACAACACATAGAGGCACAGGAGCAAGAAGATGACAGCGGGAGCATCAATCGGGTGGGCTGCTGAGTGTTCAGTCTGGAGGACTGTGGAGAAGTTATCCAGGAGGGCTAGTGAAAGGGGCAGCTGCAGCCAGGCAGGCTGGCAGTGCCTGAAGAGGTGGTGCTGGGATCAGTAACCCCAGATGTATGATGGACACTGACCCTTTTTTTTACTGCACAACCAAGGAGTCCTGGGTTTCTGCATATAACCGG